>NW_023601212.1:34716012-36070032 GCF_014898055.3 Talpa occidentalis
GTAAAGATGTCTTGATGTGCAAATCCGTAGTGTTTCGCCTATATTTCCTTCTATGTATTTTATGGTTTCAGGTCTTATGTCTAGTTCTTTAATCCATTTTGAGTTGATTTTTGTGTATGGTGTGAGGTAGTGGTCAAGCTTCATTCTTTGCATGTAGCGACCCAGTTTCCCCCAGCACCATTTATTGAACAAACTTTCTTTGCTCCAATGCATAGTCTTCGCTCCTTTGTCAAAGATTAGTTGACCATAAATCTGTGGGTTTATTTCTGGATTTTCTATTCGATTCCATTGGTCTGTTCTTGTTCCAATACCATGCAGTTTTGATGATTATCGGCTTTGTAGTATAGTTTGAAGTCTGGGAGTGTGATGCTCATTTCCTTCTTTTTTTTTTCAGTAGAGCTTTGGCTATTCGGGTTTTTGGTGATTCCATATGAATTTCATCAATAATTGTTCTATTTCTTTGAAGAATGCCATAGATTTGATTGGAATAGCATTGAATCTGTATATTGCTTTTGTAGGATGGCCATTTAATAATGTGTTATTCTTCCAATCCATGAGCAGGGGGATGTCTTTCATTTCTTTGTGTCTTCTCTATTTCTTTTAACAGTGTTTATAGTTTTCTTTGTATAGTCTTAACCTCTTTTGTTAGATTTATCCAAATATTTGATTTTTTTGTTTCGATAATAAAAGGGGTGGTTTTTTTGAATTTCTTCTTCTTCAGATTTATTGTTTGTGTATAGGAAGGCTACTGACTTTTGCGTGTTGATTTTGTATCCTGCCACTTTACTGAATTGATTGATGAGTTGAATTAGTTTTTCTGTGGAGATTTTGGGGTTCTCTATGTATATTATCATATCACTGCAAATAGTGATTGTTTGACTTCTTCTTTTCCTATTTGGATTCCTGGATGTCTTTCTCTTGTCTTATTGCTCTGGCTAGGACTTCCAGTATTATATTGAAAAGCAGTGGTGAGAGTGGACATCCTTGTCTTGTTCCAGATCTTAATGGAATTGCTTTCAGCTTTTCACCATTGAGAATGATACTGGCTGTTGGCTTGTCATAGATAGCCTTTATGATGTTGAGGTATGTTCCTTGTATCCCAAGAATTTCAAGGGCTTTTATCATGAATGGGTGTTGCACTTTGTCGAAAGCTTTCTCAGCATCTATTGATATTATCATATGGTTTTATATTTCTTTTTGTTGATGTGTTGGATAACGTTGATTGATTTTCGGATGTTAACCATCCTTGTGCCCCTGGAATGAATCCAACTGGTCGTGGTGAATTATCTTATGGATACATTTGGATTCTGATAGCTAAAATTTTATTGAGATTTTTGCATCAGTGTTCATTAGGGAGATTGGCCTATAGTTTTCCTTTTTTGTGTTGTCCTTATTCGGTTTGGTATTAGTGTAATTTGGCTTCATAGAACGTGTTTTGGTATTGTCCCTTCCTTTCAATTTTTTTGGAAGAGTTTGTGAAGGATAGGCACTAATTCGTCTCTGAATGTTTGGTAGAATTCATTTGTAAATCCATCAGGTCCTGGGCTTTTGTTTTTGGGAGGTTTTTAATTACCATTTCAATTTCGCTGCTTGTATTGGTCTGTTTAGGTGTTCTATTTCTTCTTTATCTAGCTTTGGGTGATTGTAGAGAGTTGTAGGAATTTGTCCATCTCCTCTAGATTGTTGAACTTGTTTCCATATAACTGTTCATAGTAGTTACTGATTATTCTTTTGATTTCTGCTGTGTCCGTTGTGATTTCTCCTCTTTCATTTATGATTCTGTGCATTTGTGCTTTCTCCTTTTTCCTTTGTGAGCCTGGCTAGGGGTTTGTCTATTTTATTTATTTTTTCAAAGAACCAGCTCTTGGTTTCATTGATCTTTTGGATTGTTTTTTTAGTTTCAATTTCATTTATTTCTGCTTTGGTTTTTATTATTTCTTTTCTTCTACTGGTTCTGGGGTTTTTTGTTGTTCTTTTTCTAGATCTTTGAGCTTCGAGATTAGGTTGTTTCTTTGAGTTCTTTCTTGTTTTTTGATGTGAGCTTCTATTGCTATTATTTTCCTCTTATTACTGCTTTGCTGCTCCCATACATTTAGGATATTGGTGTCCTCCTTGTCATTCAATTCAAAGAATTTTTTAATTTCTTCTTTGATCTCCTCGTTAGTCCAGTGGTCTTCCAGTAGTGTGGCTTTTAATCTCCATGAGGTAGGATAGTTCTTGCTTCTTTTATGATTTATTTCTAGTTTGATGCCTTCGTGGTCAGAAAAGATGGTTGGTATGATTTCAATCTTGGTGTATCTGTTGATGTTTGTCTTGTGCCCCAGTATGTGATCGATCCTGGAGAATGATCCGTGTGCGCTTGAGAAAAATGTGTACTCCGTTTTTTTTGGGTTTAGTGTTCTATAGATGTCTGTTAGCCCAAATGCTCTAGTCCTTATTTAGAGCTTTAGTTTCTTTACTTATTTTTGTCTTGTTGATCTATCCATTGTTGATAGTGGTGTGTTGAAGTCTCCCACTACATATGTGTTTTCTCTGATGTCTGTTTTCAGAGAGGACAACAGTTGTCTGATATATTTTGGTGCTCTTTCGTTTGGTGAGTATATGTTAATGAGTGTTATTTCTTCTTGAAGTATTGTCCCCTTAATCATAATGTAGTGACCATTGGGGTCTCTTTTTATTTTTTTGAGTTTGAAGTCTGTTTTATCTGATATAAGTATAGCTGTTCCTGCTTTCTTTTTTGGCCCATTTGCTTGTAGGATTGTTTTCCATCCTTTGACTTTGAGCCTATTTTTATCTTTTGTAGCTAAATGTGTTTCCTGGAGACAGCAAAAGGTTGGGTTTTGTTTCTTAATCCAGGCTGCAACTCGGTGTCTTTTTATTGAAGAGTTTAGTCCATTTACATTTAGAGTTAATATTGATATGTTAGCATCTGTATTTGCCATTATGTTTGTCTTTCCTTTGATTTTATTTATTTATTCTTTTAATAACTTTTTTTTTTTTTTTGGTCTTCTTTCGTTGTTATTCGTCCCTCTGAGGTTCTGGCTTTAGGATTCCTTGTAGTATTTTTGGAGTGGGGGTTTAGTCGCAATGAAATTCCGGAGTTTCTCTTTGTCTGGGAAGGTCCATATTCTTTCTTCATGGAGGAAAGAGAGCTTTGCGGGATAGAGTATCTTGGTTGGCATCTGTTTTCTTGGAGTCTGTTGACTATGTCCCTCCACTCTCTCCTTGCCCGTAGTGTTTCTTCAGAGAAGTCTGATGTCAGCCTGATTGGTTTTCCTTTGAATGTTATCTGTTTCTTCCCTCTTGTCAGCTTCATTATTTTTTCCTGTCCTGGATTCTTGGAGCTTTACTATTTGTGTCTTGCTGTTTTTTCCTTTCGTCGTGGAAGTTTGGTGTTCTTCTTGCTCTTGTATATCAATTTTCAGCTCCTTCTTCTCATTTGGGAAGTTCTCTTCAATTATATCATGAATATTCTCTGTTCCTACTCTCTCTCCTCTCCTTCTGGAATTCCTATAACTCTTATATTTCCTTTCCTCATGGAGTCAGATAGTTCCCGAAGTCTTTCTTCATTCTTTTTCCTTCGTACTTCTCTTTCCTTTTCTGTTTTGGTTCTTTTTATTTCTGTGTCTTCAAGATTACTTATTCGTTCTTCCATTTCATCTATTCTGCTTTCATTGCTTTTCCCAGAGTTCTTTAGTTCCTCCATTAATTCTTTGATCTCCTGCATTTCTCTTACTTCCCTCTTTAGGGACTCAATTTCCTTCTTCTGATCTATCACTTTTTTAATCATGGCAATTTTAAATTCTCTTTCTGGAAGGCTCAGAAGTTCTTCCAAGTTGCTGTCGTTGCAATCTGGGAGTGGTTTTCTTTTTGTGGTGTGCTTCTTTCCTGAGGAGTTGTTAGGTTGCGTGTGGTTCTTCTACTCCCTACTGTCTGTTTTCTAATTTGTCGTATGCGTTGGGACACTGTGTTTGCTCGGACTGACTGACATCTTGGGTGAACTTCTCCGCTCCCCTCTGGCTCTTCCAGGAGCCATCTCTGTCTTCTGGGGAGCTTTCTGCTGGTTTAGGCAGTTTTTACTGAAGAAATGTCCCTGTTCTCAAATGGCGAAGCGGGATGCAGTCCCTGCGCCTCCGGTTTCAGGCACACTCTTCTGCGCCCCCGGTCTGCCCCGGACGTGGGTGCCTGCTCCCTCTGTGGGCTCAGACTGCTGGTCGGAAGGGGCCTGGCATGGAATAACTTCCCGGCTGGCCACTGGGTCCTCCAGAAACCTTCTGCCCTTTTCAAGCAGTCTTAAGAAATGTCCTGTTTTATAGGGTGTTAGTGACTTTTTTTTTCCCTGGTCGCTAGGTGGCGCCAGAGATCTCTCCTATTGGCCTTGGGGGGCTGTTTTTCGCCTCCCCCCCCCCGTGGGACAGAGAACAGAGCGGGAATGGTAGGGTACACCTCAACAGCTTTGGGGTGCTGTGTCTGCCTTGTGCCCCACCGTCGTGGAGAACCCACGCCCCGAATTTTCGTGCCCCGGGTCTCAGTTCAAAGCCCTCAGTTCCAGGATGCGGGCTGTAGCCCAGTTCAGTGGCGCGGGAATGGCGCCTTTTGCACCGCTCCCGTGCCTGGGAGCCTGGTTCCTGCTCACTCAGGGAGGGACCTTCACCTCAGTGAGGACCTCCGTGCGTCTCCCCGCAAGCCTAGGTCGCAGGCGCGGGGACCTGGGCAGCCGAGATCCAGGTCTGCACTTGCTTTTCAAGCTCCCCGAGCGCGCCGCGTTTCCGCGCCAGCTTACCGGCAGCCCGGGCTGTGTGTGCGTCTCCCGGAGTCTTTGTTCTTCTCTAATGGCGCCAGGAGCCGTTCCCTCACCGCCGCGGCGGATCCTGCAGGGTTCGCCTCAGCTCCCGTTCACGGGGTGTGGTGGCTGCAATAGTTCCTTTCCACTCCCAGTCCCGCTTGCTGCGTCGTTTGTTCTTGTGGGTCGTTTTGGTTTGTTGTTTCCTCCTCTCTGTTGGTCGGAGAGTGCCGCCTCTGTGGGCGGGGGAGGGGAGCAGGGTTCTGCGCTTCCCTCCCTTCTAGTCCTCTTTTATGGCCACTTTCTTCTTCGGGCAGTTCGCTGGCGTCACCCGTTTATCTTCCGTGTCCCAGTTCTCACTGGGACCTGCCGCTTTTCCTCCCTATTCACTTTTTTTAATGGGAGATCTTACTCGCAGCGTCTCCTCGCCGCCATGTTGCTCCGCCCCCCTCAACCAACTAGATTCTTATCCTATGGTGAGGCCAACAATGGTCAGGCCAACAGCTTGACAATCTCCATCTATTCCAACCCCATCTATTCAGCTTTTTGGTGTCCCAGATCTTAAATAAGGGTAAATAGGCAGGGGATATGATAAAATATCGTTTCTAAGGTTAGAGACGGAGATTGAAACCACCCAGAACGTACATAAAACATGACAATGCAAGTAGCAGAAACTTAGAAAATAAAAAGCCATTACAACTGGTATGCTCAGAAAACTAAGACAAAATACTGTACCCATGAAACAGAAAGGAGAAAGCATTTGAAAAGAACCATTCTGCAACTATAAAATAGAGAAATTTTGGAAATTTTAAATGACAGCTGAAATAAAGGTAAATCAGTAAATGCATAGGTAGAGAAATTTGAGGAAATCTTTCCTAAAGTAGAACAAAATGAAGAGAAAGGGGAAACAAAATAAAATTAGAAGTCTAGAAAATCTGACAGTGGAATGATAGGAATTTCAGAAAAGGAAAACAGAGAGCACAGAAATGACCAAATAGATAATAGAAAGTTTTCCAGAAACAAAGGATATGCTTTTGAAATAATTAACTCAAAATAAGTAGTTTATTTTTTTTAAAGATTTATTTATTTATGCATACAAGAGTTAAGGTATAGGCCAGATATGCGGGGCATGAGGGGATTCTCCAGAGACAGAGTGGGGAACAGAACAGGCAGACTGACTGAAATACACTGCTGAGGGGAGCAGCAGGTGAGACAGGAGAGGTCTGCTGCGCCATGTGAGTTGCTCCCTGGCTGGCTGGGGATTGAACTCGCGCTGCAGAGGCTTTGGATTGCTTCACAGTGTGGTGCTTAACACCTTGTGCCACCAGGGAGGCCCAAAACAAGTAGTTCAACAACAATTATTGAGAAATAGTTCTCCAAGGGTCTTGTGAAAACTGACTGCTTTTGTTGCAGTTTAATATTTCATGGATATTTGGATAACACATAGTCTTGCAAAACAGAGAAAACATCTCCTGCTGGGACAAGAAATAGGTCTACTGACACTTTTGGAAGATTAGGATAAGCATCTCCCTCTGGAGCTTAAGACAGGCATGCTCAAAGACAACAGATTCCTAAATTTAGGGTTCCTCTCCTTTGATGCAACCTACTGTGTATCCAGTGTCACCTGACCCTCTGAAGTTGGAGCTTAGAGAACAGACACAAAAACAATGATACTCTAGCCACTGTGATTGCATGAGTAGTAAGAGGGCTGTCCTTCATCTTTTTTTCAAGGTACTTTTGCCTTCTGCGTTCATGAAACTGTCAGGATAACTAGTTTGTAGTGTGTAAAGTCTCAGATAAATTAGTTCTTGCAAGTTTTAGCAATAAGGATGAGATGCTTAGAGATAAAACTTCTTGAAAGAGGATGGAAAAGTTCTCATAAGTTGATTAGCAAGATTTGAAGGAAATACACAGGACTCAGTTGCAATGAAGTTGACTAAATTGTATGGCGAGCCAGGCAGTAAGTGATCCTTCACCTTATTATTATGAAGAAAGAATTAGGGTGGTAGTTGTTGACTTAAAAAATAAGTTGGTTCAAAGACAGATGCACAAATAGACAGATGCACAAATACCAGATTTTTTGACAATCTGATATTCAGTGTCAGGTCTTCCCTATTGTAAGAAGACATATGAAGATTATTTCTATGTGAGGTTTTTTTGTTGTTGTTGGTTTTTTTTTTTTTTTTAAGATTTTATTTATTTATTTATACAAGCACTGGGTACAGTCAGAAGCACGGGAGGGTGAGAGAATTCACCAGAGCCAGAGCGGGGAGCAGAACAGGCAGACTGACAAAGTACACTGCTGAGGGGAGCAGTGGGCACGGCAGGAGAGGTCTGTGCGCCATTTCTCTATAAAATAGAGAAATTTTGGAAATTTTAAATGACAGCTGAAATAAAGGTAAATCAGTAAACGCATTGGGACCTTCGCTGGCAACCAGGGATCGAACCAGAGCTGCGGAGGCTGCAGGCAGCCTTGCAGCCCAGTGCTCAACCGCTGTGCCACAGGGGAGGCCCTTTTTTTGTTCTTTTGGATAACAGTTTCAGAATTGTGCATTTGCCCTGAGGGATAAAGGTAAAGAATACATGACTGCAATAACCAGAAAGCAAATGAATTGCTGTAACCGATTTGCTTGGAATTGGCAAGGGTAGGAGGACAAAGGTGAGGTAGAGTATGTGATTTTTTTTTTTTAGCAAGAATATAGACATGGCCTCCGTGGTGGCACAAGGGGTTAAGATGCAACCTATGAAGCTGTCCGCAGCCACTGCAGCATGAGTTCAATCCCCGGCCAGGGAGCTACCCACATGACACAGCAGACCTCTCCTTTCTCGCCCACTGCTCCCCTCAGCACTGTATTTCAGTACATCTGCCTGTTCTATTCCCCACTCTGTCTCTGGTGAATCCTCTCATCTCCCACATATCTGCCCTGTACCCCAATTCTTGTATGTATAAATGACAAACTTAGATCCACTGAAGAAAATAATAAAAATAAGAGATTTTTGTTTTGTTTGTTTATTTATTTGCTGTTAGGAAGCTTTGACCCTTTTGGGTAGACTTCCCTGAGATACAAAAACTCCAATTAGAAATTATAAGTGAGGCACTGGCTGGTTTGCGGACTCTCATTGCCCTGGATTTAGTTTATAACACTGATGCAGGTAACCTATTGGAGAATGAGAAATTTACCCAAAGTCATCTAAAAGTCTAGAAACAACAACATCTTGAGATGGGAAGCTGTACAGGCTAGATCTGTTTTCTCTCTATATACCCTCTTTTCTTCAATCTGCATCGCCTACCTCTCAGCACATTTCAACTTCAACTGCTGTAAGGAGAAAGATGCTTAGGGGTGCAGTCAGGTGTCCTAGCACTCAAGGAGAACCGAAGGTTCTCTCTCTCTCTCTCAGATAGATAGATAGCTAGATCGATCGATCGATCGATCGATAGATAGATAGATAGATAGACAGATAGATAGACAGACAACTAGCTAACTAGCTAGATAGATAGACGGATACATGTCTGAAATATAGAAGCTTTGACGAACTCTTACGACTGATATTCCTATTTTGGATAAGTCAATTTAGATTCAATGCTTAACAAGGTGGAAGAACCCTGCCAAATCAGTTAGATGGAAACAGTACATGAAAGAACAGAGCTGGCCTGGCATCTCAGCTTTAGATGAAAAATAGGTACTGAATTTGAACCAAATTTCTGGTTCAGTGGGACCTCTGATTTATCACAGTTCCCTGAAATGCCTGATGATTGAGCTAGTCTGAAACCCATGATGATGTTGTCCATTGCAAAGTGGTGAATATATAGACTCAGTGCCAAGAATGCAGAATCCAAAATCTATGTGGTCAATTTGCTCAGTATGGAAGATTAAGAGTTCATTAATTCCCCTTGATGAATCTTGCCATGTTTTTCCTGATTTGTGGGTGATCCCCATGCCCTGGCTTTTCAGTGTGACGCTTGAAAAATTATAGACTAGAGATCAGTGATCCACCTCTTGGAGCTCACAAATTGTGGAAACAAATTGTGGCTGCTGCTTGGCCTAGCTGAGTCACAGCTTGGCCTCCTTGACTAAGAAAGCATACGGTCCCACTCTTGGATGAGACTGACTGGAATGAAGGGCCGATCCAGCCAGCAACATTCGGATACCACCATTGCTCCCTAGGTGCATCTTCACACTAGCCATAGGAGCCCATCCACATCATACTCAGCTCAAACTAACAGGTCCACCATGTATTGAAGGAAATGCCTGCAGTAGATCAAGAGATCCTCAGATGACTGTGGAATCCTCTCCAAAATGAGGCTACCCATGATTTATTGAGAGACCTTTCTGGAGCCATAATTGACTTGTTATTTGTGCACAAGCTGTGAGGCAATTATTAACTCTAGGGGGAAAATATTGTACAATTATAATTATGGTTCTCTGCATGACTCAACTGTGAATAATATTTAAATAGGCATATAAAACAAAACACCAAATAACTTGATGCATCTATATTGTGAAGATGGGGGAAGTGAAATGTATATGTGGATATATTTTGTGATAATAGAATAGGTTACTTAGGTGCTAAATTCTCAAATTCCTTAATAGGATATCACTAGATCTTATCTAAAATTATTAAAATTATTTCTAAAATTATTTCTTATATAAAATATTTCTAAAAATTTAAGAAATAATATAAAATGCTATATAAAAACAAAGAGATATATACCTAAAAGAACAACTCAAGGAGGGCCTCCCCATTGGTGCAGTGGTTGAGCACTGGGTTGCGAAGCTGCCCAAAGACTCTGCAGCGCCAGTTCGATCCCTGGCCACTGGATGAGGGTCCCGCATGTCACGCAGACCTCTCCTGCCACCAGATGCTCCCCTCAGCAGTGTGCTTCGTCAGTCTGCCTGTTCTGTTCCTGCTCTGTCTCTGGTAACTTCTTTCACTCTCTCGCACTTCTGACTGTACCCAGTGCTTGTATGAATAAATAAATAAATCTTAAAAAAAAAAAAAAGAACAACTCAAGGAATTGAAAGTAATTGCCTTTGAGGAGTAGGAATTGGCATGAACAGGGGATAGGGGACTACAGGGTTTTTTAAGCCCAACTAAGATGTTTGATTTTTGAAACTATTTCATACTGTATTTGTTTGTTGGGGCTGCCTAATAAGTAGCACAAACCGGATGGCTTAAATTACTGAAATATTTTTCTCACAGTCTGGAGGCTGAAAGTCAGATTCCGGTGTCAGTGGGATATGTTTCTTCTCTGTGCATCTCATGGTCTTTCCTCTGTGTGGGGACCCCTTGCATCTCTAGTAGTGTCCACATTTTCCTTCCAATAAATCTATCAGTTTGATTAAATTAGGGCCCACCTTTGTGTCCTCATTTTAACTTAATTATATCTTCAAAGATCCTTATTCCAAATACTGGTATTTTTAAGGTTAAGTCTTCAACATATAAATATTTGGGTTGGGGGCAAGATTCAGCCCATAACTCGGAGATTAATTAAAATGATTCAAACAAGCCTGTCTCAACATCTTCCATGTAGAGCTTAACAGTTATCTAGAATTCCAAACTCTATTATCAGATCCAATTGCAAAGTCCATAGGTATAATTATACTTTATATAGTATGCAAGGACTTAGACGTTAACACTTAATTTTAGATTCACATCCATATTTTGAGTAAGATAGGGGTAACCACAATATCGTGGGAGAATGCCGCCCCTACCATATTCATTATTTGTTTCCACTCAGTCTTGCAAACTGCCCTTTCCACCACCTGTTTTTTGAATTCACACCAGTTCTTCATAGTTCTATCCGTGTTTCTTTTCTTTGCTTGGGTTTTTTTTTTTTTCCCTCTCCCATTTTTTTTTTTTTTTTAAGATTTATTTTTTATTTATACAAGCACTGGGTACAGTCAGAAGCGCGGGAGGATGAGAGAATTCACCAGAGCCAGAGCGGGGAGCAGAGCAGGCAGAAGGACCGAAGTACACTGCTGAGGGGAGCAGCGGGCGGCAGGAGAGGTCTGCGCGCCATGTGGGACCCTCCTCTGGTGGCCGGGAAGCAGCCGGGGATCGAACCAGCGCTGCAGAGGCTGCGGGCAGCTTCGAAACCCAGCGCTCAACCGCTGCTCCACCGGGGAGGCCCCTCTCTCCCATTTTTTTTGAACTCTTCTCTTTTTGAATAAGAACCTTAATTTTTCCCACAAGAACTTAACCACAGAATTCCTGACTGCTCTTCTAGAAAAAAATTGGGTGGTTATAACAGAAGAAAGAAATTCACCTCTGGTTCGTAACTAGCCTCTTCTGTAAATCAAGATCTGTGCTGTAATAAGTCAAAACTAACTCCGGTAAAATCCATTGGGGATACATCATGAATCTGCCAACAAATATTGTGATTCCAAATAAAGTTTTGTAAGTGGTGATAATACTCCTGCTTTATCACAAAGCATTTGAGAAGATCCTGACAGAAATCCTGAAGATTAATGGGACAATATGAAATGGGATTGAACTGAGAGGCAGTAATATATAGCCTAATACCATTGTTATTCTGAAGGAACAGAAACCATCAGGAATGGCCCATAAATGCTGAAAATATCTGAGTATTTAGAACATTATGTAAGTAAACATGTTCAGAAGCAGCAATTGTATTAAAGGTAGCAGAAAAGGATTGGCAGGAAAACATTACTTTAAAAATTTATATTGTATTCAGATCTTGCAAGTAATTATCAAATATTATACACACCCACAAAAATCCATTTTAATTATGTGCTTTCATGTCATATTAACTCCATGTTTTCCTCAGATGGTGTCACTCTTTTCACTACCATTATCTTAAGAATATATTTAATCAAGGTATCACAAGGCTAATTAAATCCCAGCTCATCACACTTTAATTGATTACTCAATTACCAAAACACAGTAAAATTTAAGAAACTGATAAGCAAATAGAACAAAAATGCAAGCAAACATGGTAAAAGCAGAATCAAGGTATAAAAATCAATGTATTTCCTAGGCCAACCTAATACTTGTGAGACATGCACATACATGCGAAAGTGGTTAAAAATGTTTCCTTCTTAGTTTAAAATCTAATTGGTGACATCAATGTACATACACATAAACATTTCTAATATGTAGCTAATTTTGCTTCACATACAAATAATTCTCTAAAATCAAACCAAAAGTAAACAAATCAATGAACTTCAGATTCTTCTTTCTAAAAGCCCCACTATGTTTTCCTTTGGGTAGGCCTTGGGGGCACTCTTAGTTATTTTCTGACTGGCGTTTGAACTTTTTCTTGGTTATTGCAAGCCAGTCATGGCCAGTTATTGCAAGCCAGTCATGGAGGTATATTTACATTATTTGTCAAGTGCCTTATTACTTGAAGAGTGAAAGATGCTATAGGAGTTAAAATAACATTTTGTCTACAAAGGGATGGCTTGGCTTAAAGCTAAGCATTTCAGTTCCACTTAAGACTGAGGTATTACTGTCTCTTTGTAATGCAAATTGATCTACAGCACAAGTACTTTCTAGGTTCTGTGAAGCTTGCTGGCTAGCAAAGAAGAGACTAGCTCATCTGCAATAAGCAACAGTTCTGCAGCATTATGTGGATACCTCATAGCAGCGGTGAAATCAGCCTGACTTTGCTTAATTTGTAAGTCATAGTTTGTGACTCCCAATGGCCAATGAGTGTGTGTATGTGTGTGTAAAGAATTTTTTTAGGCATATATTTTATGGAGACTTAATGGATAGGAAATAAAAAACTATCAGAACTAAAATTAGTTAGACACACCACAATTTCTTGCCAAGAATAAATTGCTTCTATACAATTTTAATTAAATCACTCTGCTATTGACTTTTTCCTTTGCTAATCTAGCAAACTATTTTCTGCAAACATTTTCTAAAACAAAACTGTGGAGTTTAAGTTTTCATTTCACCACTTTACTGGGTATTGAGATGAAGTGAGCTCTTAGCTCAGGATCTTCTAAACAGTGAACAAAGTTTTAAATTTCCAGAAGGCATGAAACTGAGGAAAAGTGGTCAATTAGCAGTTAAAAAACAGTCAATTAGCACAAACAACAGAAATGGACTGCAACCCCAGGCTTCATATACTTTCATAGAAGTTTTCCCTCTGTTCTTTTTTTTATTTTTATTAATTAATTAATTAATTAATTATTTTTCCTTACAATGTTTGTTTTCTTTTCTCAGGCATCGTCCCCATAGAATTTCCACCACCAGTTCACCCATGCACCATCACCATAGTCCCTTGTGTTCTTACCACCTGGATGATTACTTTCTGGGTTGTAGAACAGAACAGAGACAGTTTATGGTATAAGCATGTGTAGCAAAAGCTACAGTTTAGAATTGTGAGGTCTAAATTAAATTTATAGTACCTTAATCCACAGGTTTTTTTTTTAATCCACAGGTTTTTAAAGGTCAATTATATTTATGATCTTGCCTTTAAGTAATTTAATACTCAGTGAAGTCTGGAGACTACTATAGGCTACTAATCACCTACAAACACAACTGAAAGAATTTAAAATTAAATGGAATGAGTGACAGAGTGTGGAATTAAACTAGTAGATGAAAAACATGGACCTGAGGTTTTTCATTTGATAGTTGAAGGCTAAGAATTTTCCTGAAAGGAAAATGGAGAAAAACACATGTTCAGGTTGGAAGAACATTGCATATGAAAATTGTCTAGTGCTCGTGGCATGGAGAAGCCAATCAATAAATTTGTTTTCCTTCCTATGGTCAAAGACATATCTTGTTCATGCCAAGGGTAGGCATGAAGAAGGGTTAGTTAGGGAGCACGGCTGGAGTGACATAAATGTTAATGGATGATGAGGAAAGAGAAAAGGAGCTGGATTTTAAATCTAAAACCATGGGTTCATTATCTAGCTACTAATTTTGTCATCTTGAATAAATCTCTTATTCTCTATGCCTCTATTTCCTTATTTGTGAAATGGGTGTTTTATTATTACTTTCTTAGAATTGCTGTAACAAAGTATCATAAACTTAGTGGCTGAAACAATAGGAAAGTATTGTTTCAGGTTCAAAATCAAGATATCTGTAGGGCTGTGCTTCTAAAGCCTAATAATTTTCAGAGTTCCCTGCTTTAGCTGCAAACATTCAGTCTCCTCCTTCACTGTCACATAACATTCTCCCTTTGTGTATCTATCTTCATGTGTTCATCTATTTGAGTAAGGGCAGCTTACTCCAGTATGACCTCCTCTTAACTAATTATATCTTCAATGATCCTATAAATAAATAAGGTCATATTCTCAGGTATAGGCATTACAACACATCTTTTCTTTTTTTAAAATTAATTAATTTATTTTTTGCATATAAGATCTGAGGTGTAGGCCAGAGGTGCAGTGGGTGAGAGGATTCACCAGAGTGAGTGGGGAGCAGAACAGGCAGATCTACTGAAATACATTGCTAAGTGGAGCAGCAGGCAAGACAGGAGAGGTCTGCTGTGTCCTGTTGGTTAGCTCCCTGGCTGGGGATAAAATTCAGGCTTTCATAGTGATAGCACTGAGACTTAACCCCTATACCACCAGGGAGGGCTCTCAACATATCCTTTCTTGAGGGGACCACAATTCAATTCATAAAAAGGGTAGTGATATTTACCTATTTCATTATGTTGTTGAGAGGTTTATTTATGACAATGTAGGCATGTCACAGAATACAAATTGCTTACACATCCTCTTAGATAGGAGAGAAACTGCCACAAATGTTATATTTGACATATAATTGTTCTTCAAGTCAAATTTGGGGGACACCATTAGGGATATGAGTATTTTTCAGTAATAGAACTTATATAATTTTCTCATTGCTTGTAGGGATCAATTAATGAGAAGTAAAATTGAGCACATGCTATATGCTGAGCACTGTTGTGAATAGGTTATGAGAGTCAATTGTCACATAAACAGGCCCATGATCATCTTAATGTTAACAGATTCATAACATGAGGTACAGAGATAATTGCTTCATGCAAGGTCATATAAATTGCTTTGTTCAAGGTCATGTAAATAGCAAAAAAAGTTAGGATCCCAAATCAGAGAGCCTCACTTTAGACATCAGGTTCACAAATTCTACCCTGTATGTATCTCAACCAGAGCAAAGCAGAAGAAAAGCCATTTCTACTTTTCTATCCTTAACTGCCCTACTTCCTGAAACTATAAAATGTTTCACCACACCTCAAGGGATAAATTAAATTCTAAAATAAACTGACAGCCCTAACTAGAATGGCTGCTTAATCAATGTGTTTTGGAAAGATGAAGGGAAAGATTTCTTCCATTGCCCTTATTTCCTTGTCCAAAATGCATGGTCATATGAGATCTAACCTAATTCACATAGCTTGATTTTGTTATACAGTAAAAAAAAAAAAATTAGATTAAAAACAAGAGGAAGATTTTAGGTTTAAAACACATGACTTCTAAAATTTCATATCCAACTTGTAGCAATTTTCAGTCCTCTATTTAATGCTTGTCAGCATTGTGGAGTAAAGGTCACTTCTGTATAGCTATTAGCACAAGCCCTGCTGTCCCGCTGCTTGCACTTTGTTCGTTTGGTCCCACCATGCCCTCGCCCTCCTATGTGCACGTGAAGGAAAGATGTCAGCATGTGAAAGCTGCATTTGTCTCATAATTGCTCCAGGCAGCATTTTGTGCTCTAAGGTGACCTAAGCTTCACTCAGGAAATTTGTGACCAATCTGAGAATGTTATCCATCTGAACGATCTCTGTCACTATTATTATATGTAATAAAATATTAACTGAATACTTGGAGAAAAACAACACAGCAAGAAAGGAAAATGGAAACGAGCTTTTTACTTATCAGTATCAGTGGATAGATGGATGGAATTATCTCCAGCCAGACAGGCAGGTTACTGTGCAGTAGACTTCCCAGGACATTATTTCAATATTAAAAAAAATATAAATGTTACCATGACATTGCATTCACCACTTTCCTGAGCAACAGACCCGTAATTACAACTGTCTATGGGGCATTTCCATCTGAGGTGGCACAGGTACTACTAATTTGTTAGGTTCCAAATCCAGCATCACCTTTTAAGTAAATCACTTTGGTGGTCTCCTGGATCTGCCACCCATAACTACAATTTGTCATCAAATCTATTAAAAATCTTTAGCTATACATTTTACTTTTGTTCAATTTTGATGATCCATACTATTTTTTTTTTTTAGCATATATCAATTCTCTCTTGTTTAATTTAGTCTTCACTTGTTTTTTCCTTTCTTATTGTACTATTTCCCTGAGTTCTATTTCTGAGCATTTATGTTTCTGCTTTGTGCTCTTCATTCACTGAAGTGTTTGCATCACTAGGTTAAAATGTTTGCCTTAAGTTTCACTGGATTCAGTTTGTTGAGGCATGTTCTTTAGTTGACATTTATTTTTACCATTATTTTTCTACTCCTCTTCACCCTTCTTGATAATTAACTTTTGAAGGAGGTCAGCTTTTCCTGAAGTAGCTATTTGGTAGCAATATATATCGTAAAGGGGTGGTTTGAGTTCATTTCTAGGGAGTAGAACACTTCCTTAAGATTTAGAGTTTTACCTGTGGAGTTATTTAGCTTTTATTTCTCTTGATCCAGTGAAGAAAGGCAGATACCTGGTCGCTGGCAATGGAGTCTCTATCCTCTAGCTAAACCCTTCCCCTGCCAGTAATGGGGAGTTATGACCTTGGAAATACAGATTGCCTGTGCCAGTTCTTATTTAGTAATATCTCTATCAGAAAAACTCCAGAGAAGCTTTCATTACAAGGTACTAATATCTGTATCCTGGTCCACTGCCACAGACATGGAATTTATATTTTATATCTCAGGTTGTGTCTCTCATTTTAAGACACATAGTTTTCTAGTTCTCATAAGAACTGCAGACTGGATGTCTTTTCTACATTACCTTCTACCACAATCTTGCTTGAAACTGTCTTGGGCAAAATTTCATAAGTAGAAAGCTATTGTTTCATTTGTTTTCTGGTTTCACCAGTAAAGGGCTTTATGATTGGGTCTATTTTTTAATTTGCTGTTGTGGAAAATTTCCAAGGACAGAATTAAGTAACTTTATTTTACCTAATTTAAACATGATTTGGTAAATGGTTTTTAAAAATAAAATCTATTGATTTTGGTTATTCAACATTGTGGTTATTTTCTTCTTGAACAGGCTTTATTTAAAAACATTGAAATGAATTCACATGCCATAAAATCACACTTTTAAGTGCACAATTTAGGTGTTTTTAGTACATTCACAATATGTATAAGTATCACCACTATTATGTTCTAGAAAATGTTCATCACTTTATAGAGAAACCATGTACCCATTAATAGTCATTTCTTGCTCCCTCTTTTTCATAGGCTCTGGTTACCACAAATCTATTTTTTGTTTCTACAGATTTGTTTATTCTAATGACAATACAGATAGAGTCACAAAATATATGGTTTTTGGTGTCTGATTTCTTTCACTTAATGTTTTCAAGGTTCATGTATGTTGTAGCATGTCTTAATATTTCATTGCTTTTTACTACTAAGTAATTTAAAAAATTGAGTTCTCTTATTATTGTTGTATTGCATAAGTTCTCCATATATTCTGTTGCTAGAGTCAAGCATTCTTTCTTAAAGATGTGCTGTAAAAACTGATGAACAAAATTTTAGCATGGTATGTGTCAATTTTGTTTTGTTACCAATGTAGTGAGAATCTATGCTTTTAAATTGCCCTCTAAATTTTCACTTTTAAAGTAGATATCTACTGTGCTTTGCCTTTCTGACCAGAGATCACTGTTTCTAGACTGTAATAAACTTTATTCATGAGGAATAAAAATACTAACTTGAAATTATCGATAGCATTATTTACAATGAGCACTGCAATGGCTGAAATTCTATTCACAATCTCAATCAAATGTTTACATAAGAGATTAGAAAGGTAAACTCCACATTGGTAATGCTTGAGGCCAATTTTGTCAGGTATCACTAAATGACTTGAAGAATTCGTCAAAGGGAAGATATAGGTCTTACATTAAATGATACAAAACCATCTTTGAGAAGTTGGTTTACATCCCAAGGCAAATGAGTCATAAAGAACACGTTTGTATGTAGAATATTTATTAGTTTACTTTAAAGATAAAGAATGTGTCCCAAATTTAATTTTGAAGTTAAGGCAGAACTATTCTGGAATGATTCTTCCTGTACTTCCTATCTAATTAAATAAATAAAACAAGCAAATACCCCAAATTTTGACAAAGAAAGAGGAAAAGTGGTGGTACCATAGCCCAAGCTTCAATCTATACTACAGACTATAATAAGTAAAACAGTGTGGTATTGGAGCAAAATAGACACACATAAAAATAGAATAGACTTGAGAGACCAGAAATAGACCTACATATCTATGGACAGTTAATATACAACAAAAGATCCAGGAACATACCCTGGAGAAAGGAGAGTCTGTTCAACAAATGGCATAGGGAAGACTGGACAGTTATATGCAAAAGAACGAAACTAGATCGCTATATTTCACATCATATACAAAAATTATTTCAAAATTGACTAAAGATATGGAATAAAATAGCCCAAATGTAATATACATTGAAGAAAAAAGTAACCAAAATACTCCATCACATTCATTTTAGAAATGGCTCCAAAGGGAATCAGTCTCCAATGGTAAGAGAAACAAAAGCAAGTATAAACAAATGGATTACATCAAACTAAAAAGTTTCTGCACAGTGAAGAAACTACCACTAGAACAAAAAATATTCCTTACTGCATGGGAGAAAACATTTGCACATAACACATCTGACAAAGAGATGATTTCCAAAATATATAAAGAACTCATGTCACTGAACAAAAAGAAATTAACTCAACTAAAAAATGGGTAGAAAAAATAAATAGAGCCTTCTACAAAGAAGACATACAAATGGCCAATAGGCACATGAAAAATGCTCATAATCATTTATCGTCAGGGAAATGTAAATCAAAACCACAACATGATACACCCACGAGAATGGCTCTCATCAAAAACTGTTGGTGAGGATGTAGAAAAAAAGGAACACTCTTACACTGTTGGTGGGAATGTAGATTGGTCTAGTCCCTATGGAAAACAGTATGGAGGTTTCTCAAAATATTAAAAATAGACATACCATATGACCCAGCAATTCTACTCTCAGGTATCTACCCAAAGAATACAGAAACACTGGGCCTCCATGGTGGTGCAAGGGGTTAAGTGTCAGCACTAACAAGCTATAGGCAGTCACTGTAGCATGAGTTTGGCCCCCGGCCAGGGAGCTGACCCCAAAACATGGTGCAGCAGACCTCTCCTGTCTCTCCTGCTGCTCTCCTCAGCTGTGAATTTCAATAGATCCTCCTCTTCTGGTCCCTACTCTGTCTCTAGTGAATCCTCTCACCCCCATACCTCTGGCCCACACCCTAGCTCTAGTATGCATAAATAAAATAAATCTTTAAAAAAATACAAAAAACACTAATTTGAAAAGCTATATATATATATATATATATATATATATATTCCTATGTTCATTGCAGCCCTAATTATAATATCTAAGTTATGGAAACAGTTTAAGTGCCTAAAGACAGAGGAGTGGATTAGAAAAATCAATCTCTCTCTTTTTGTGAATGTACATTATACACACACATAATGGAAGACTATTCCACACATTGGAATATCACTTAGCTATAAGAAAGGATGAATTCTTGCTATTTGGGAGAGCTGGATGGAGAGGATAATGCTAAGAGAAAGACCAATACAGGATGGTCTCACTTGTATGTGGAATATAGATAAAAATAACAAAGAGTCAGCAAAAGCAAACCAATAATAAATTCTTAACATCTGACTACAAAGTGGTGAGAGTTTGGGAGAGGGAAGGGGTTCACTGGAACATGGTGGAGGATTGGGCACTGGTGGTGGGCAGGGTGTGAAAAATATATATTTACACAGGTTTAAACCTATAACCTCCAAGCAGATACAATGATGTAAACTTATTTTAACTCAACAAATAAAATTTTAAAATTCTGTAAGATATTCAAATCATAGACCTGTTGTAAGGATCAAATGGTATAATATGAAAAGAAATAAAGATTTCCATGCTGCATTTATATGGTTCTTTATCTACATTTGACTATTACACATATCTTTGTTAATATGCAGGGTTAAGAAAGATAAGATACATTCCATAAATATAACTCACTAATGATTTTTTTCTGTAGTATATTCTAAATATAAATTTCCATAACTCTAATGAGTTTACAAACAGTATTGAAGTTAATAAAATATCAGAGGTCTTTTATATTACAAACATGCCTTTTTTTTTTTTGAAAGATTTATTTTTATTTATTTATGCATACAAGAACTGGGGTATAGGCCAGAGGTATGGGGGCTGTATGTGAGAGGATTCACCACAGACAGAGTGGGAAGCAGAATAAACAGATATACTGAAATACAGTGCTGAGGTGAGCAGTGGGTGAGACAGGAGTGGTCTGCCTCACCATGTGTGTTAGCTCCCTGGCCAGGGATTGAACTCATGCCTCATAGGCTGGTGATAAATTGATAGCACTGAGACCTAACGCCTTGTGCCACCAGGGAAGACCTTACAAATATGCTCTTTAAAAATTTCAACTATGGGGCCTCCCCTGGTGGCGTAGCAGTTGAGCGCTGGGCTGCGAAGCTGCCTGCAGCCTCTGCAGCGCTGGTTCGATCCCCAGCCGCCGGTGAGGGTCCCACATGGCACGCAGACCTCTCCTGCCACCCGCTGCTCCCCTCAGCAGTGTATTTCGTTGGTCTGCCTGTTCTGCTCCCCACTTTGGCTCTGGTGAATTCTCTCACCCTCCCGTGCTTCTGACTGTACCCAGTGCTTGTATAAATAAGTAAATAAATCTTAAAAAAAAATAAACTATGCACTTAACAAGGCAATGCTTAGTAATGGATGACGTTCCTGTGGTACTTGGAATGTCTTGCATATAGTTGTCAAAGAAATGTCTATTAAAAATACATGAAATATTTTGAAAATTACTTTCACTTTGGATGCAACTTTTATTGCTGTAAATCACACAGGGTTTAATCAGTGCTGTGAATGCAAATACAAAAGTATTATAAAAGCAAAAGTTTTTGTCTGTCACTGCCTAGAACAATTCATTTGTTGATCAAAGATGGTTAAACTGTTAGGTTTCCCTCCAAGGTAATCCTGCAACTAGAATGTTGCTTTTGTGTCAATTTAATACTATTTCACTATGTACATATGAGAAAAATGAGATTTACCAATATTCATTTAATCTCCAGAACAACCTAATGGAATAGATACTACCAACATTTCCACATTAAGATGTGGAAATTGCAGCTTTGAGGGGATAAGTCCCTTCCTTACAGAAATAACACTAATAAGTGGAGGAGCTGAGCTATGAATCAGACGCAGGCAGGCAGACTTCAGAGTCTGAGCTTTTAGCCACAACCCTCTGCTACTAAAGGAAGTCATCTATTCATAGGATGAAATTTTTTTATTCCGGGTCACAATAGAAACCAAGAAAACTAGAACTGAGCAGGGAAAAAAAAAAAAGAGTAGGCACAAAATACATGTGGTACAAATATGTAGTGGCCACTGAAAATTAAATATTCTTATTAGATATCATTATTAGATATTTTATCTAATATCTAAGTATCATTATTAGATATTTTATATTTTGAAATTGGGTAGTTATTATTTTCCTTAAAACAAAACCACACCTCAAAAAAAGTTCCTGGTTCAATGTCATAGATCTAGGATAAGTGGACACAGACCGCTGGCACAGCAAAGCCAGTCTGTATTTTCTCCATTGTGCTATGCTATGGCTTTACATCTGGTTGTCTCACATGCCTTCCCCGTCAGAGTATGTGTTGGGGCCAAAATCATGGTATGCATGACACAGAGAGCTACTGAGCAGTAAGGAAGATTTGTACCTTTATTTTCTGGAAACATGCAGAATACAGATAATTTTCTTGACATTAGTAAACTAAGTCAACTTTAAAGTGACTAAGAATTTCACAAAAAGGCATTTTCCCATTAAAATTATATGCTCTTTGACGCGAAGTCCCTCAAATATTTATTTAAAATTTAGATAAGGCAGGAATTATTTTCAAACACTGTAACTCTCCTATTTCCTTGGAAATGTGAAAGAAGAGATCTTCTTAGCAGTGACAATATACACAAATTTGTTTTTTTTTTCTGTTCATTCACATAAACCCCTTAAATATATCTGCCAGTGTATATACAAGTTTCCCACTCAGCTTTCAGCAGAAGCAGCTGGAGCAGCATCAACAGCAGATGGTCTAGGCAATAGAAGAAGCTCTCAGAATTGGGGGTGAGCTGTCAGGAGAGAGAGGTCAGGAGCCAGGTAAGAGGGTGATTAGCTGTAGGAAGGGAAGGCATTTCCATTTAAATTTCTGTGAATTGACAGAATTTTAACAGCGACACTTCTTGTCACAGTTGATTATATTCCTAAATCCCTCTGTCCAAAACGAGTAAAGGATTTGCTTTGGGAATGGCAAATTAGTGTTCAAAATGGTTAATATACTTCCAGAACTCACCATAAATTGCATTTGACCTATCAGACAGGAATGTTTGGCTCATCTTACTGGCTTAAGCAAAAAAGGGGGTTTACTGACTCATGTAACTGGACATGTCAAGTGGAAATACTGGCTTGAAGTACTGTTTGAATTAGTGATTTAACACCGCCACAGGATTCTGTTCCTTAAAAAGCACAAAATACTACTGTAGACCCAGACTCAACTTACCCTCCTATTCACTTCACTGAAACGTTTTTTCTTATTGATGTGGCAGGAAAGTCACTGGGTGAACACTGATTGGTCAAGCTTGAATCACATACCCATCTCCGAACCAATCACTGTGGCTGGGGGAGCATGCGGTAAGTTCCTCCCACCGGATCATGTGCTCACCTATGTGGTTAAATGCAAAGAATATCTAGGCCTCCTTGGTAATAACTCTCATGAATTGGTAGATGTCCCCCACAGCAGCAGGAGAAAGAGTAAGAGATGTCAGGAATATAGGACAATAGATGTTCATACTAATTGGGATGCATTTATTTCTGTAAAACTGCATGTGTTAAAGATCTGAAGCTGAAGTACACACCTAGTTTTGTTTTTCTCTTAGTGTATACAATTAAAATGACAATTATGGGTAGCATTTTTTTTTTTGCCTACTGTCACTCTATTAAGTGTTTCACATGTTTTCACATTTGAATGCTACAACTGAAAATCAAGATGCTGAAGTTCACAGAGCTTAACTTGTGTAAGTCCACAGAGAAAGCAATATGGGCTACGAAAGAATTTATCTTCCTTGCCATTTTAATTTCTGTAAATGTTCATCATACATGTGACAACGTCACTAACACTCTCAGTGTACATGTAGAATAGTACCAACAGCAGCGATGAGGGCCTCTCTGGTGGCCTAGAGGTTAAGCAGTTATCAGTGGCCTGAGTTCACACCCCTGCCTATCCCACATATGGTGCAGCAGACCTCTCCTGTCTCACCCACTGCTCCTCTTAACAGTGTATTTCAGTAAATCTGTCTGTGCTGCTCCCCACTCTGTCTCTGGTGAATCCTTTTACCTCCCACTACTCAGTTCTACGCAAAACAAACAAACAAAAAACTAAAATAACAATAGCGCTGAAAAGAGGCATTGTTAAATAAACAATAACATTAGTAATATTTGTTGGAAATTTATTATTAGACACTAAAAGTAGTTTTCTTTACAGCAGCCACAATGCTTTTTAAATTACAAATCAGAATAACTCATATCATATCATTCCCTATTTAAAAGTCTTCATTGACTCACTCTGCACTTAAAACGATACAAAAACTTCTCACCATGGGTTAAAAAGTCCCTGCTTCTCTTATTCACCTCACACCCCTCCTCCTGTCGCTTGTTTTGCAACACATCAAGTTCTTTTTCAGTTTAGCACATTTGTACTTGATGTTTCATCCTCTGGAAAGTTTGGCCTTTTTTTGTTGTGGTTTTCATCGTTTGCGGCCCTGATTCTCTCTACTGCATCAGGTCTCAGCTGAAATTTCACCTGAAAGAGACTTCTAGGACTACCTATAGAAAGCAGCCTCTCTGCCCCTACCCTCTTTCACATCCTCTTTTTTATTTTATGCATCGTTCTCATAGTCAGGGAAGGTGTTATTCATGTTTCCTCAGCACTTTGAGGACAGTGCAGACAGTAAGAGGCGCTCAGCACTTTTTGAGGAGAGAGGGATCATTTACAGGGTACTTTGAACTGAACACTATTAAAGTCATAGCTCATATCAATGAGGAAATGAGGAGTAAGATTGGCCTAGGTTAAGTGTTCAAATGTTTCCTAGCTGGTAAGTGGCACAGCCCACATTCAAAGCCTTATTATCAAACTCCAGAGTCTGTACACTTATTGTCATTGGCTAAGGGTTTATTCCAAGCCAATTAAGTACTGGTTGCTTATCCACTAGGAATCACTTATAAAGAATAAGGCAGGGATGATTGATTCTGCTTTCCTTCTAAAATTTTTCTTTGTTTTGCAAAACTATTCTTAGTACTTCAGTGACTCAGTAACAACAACATGGATTTTATTACAACTGCTCAATTCCTGAAAAATATTTCAAGCTCTACATAGCATTGCTAAATATGAAGCAAAGTGCATAATAGATGAAATCCTTACTGAGGATTTCCAATTAATCCATTATCTGAGTATGAATAGACCAGATGGGGTTTTATGATTCCTTTTCCTTCCTTCCTTCTACTCTATCCTTATACAAAATGGTATGTCCTGCTCTTCAGGCTAACTCTTCTATTTATTTCTTAATCTAGATGAAAACACTAGCTAGTCATTCCTAATTGCTTAGCAATCATCTTTTAAACAAGAACCAAAGCAATTTTCCCTAATCTTCCTGTGCAAAATTTATGAAGTTGCTTCAGTATATGAGCAGAATGATGTGCAGAAAAGGTAAGAATCAGATGCCTGGAGTTGTAATTTGGGTTATAACATTATATAGGTGCAACACAAACCAATAAGGGAGAAAATGAACAAAGAAAGCAACACTGCTCTACTCTGTATTAGTCACTTGATATTCATATTCTTATTTAATTGTCTCCAAAACCCAATTACATCATTTCATCACAATTTCAAGGAGGAGAAAATAAGTTCATCAAGAACTATATACACTTCCTAAAAGAAGAAATATGGTAGTAGGTGAATTTTTCCCTGCAAAATCCTCACATCTCCTAGAGGATGGTTCCATGGAGCAGGAAAGGCATGTCAGGCCTCCCGGGATCTCCAGGCTCTCATCTGGAGTAAGAGGAATGGACATAAGCTTCTAAGGGTTCCATTCCATCCACTGATTATTCACAACAAATCCATGCCACCTTGATCTGTTACATGGGGAAGTGCAGAGAAAGCAAGTAGGCAATGATGTAGAGAAAACAAAGGCATACTGGCTCCCCAGGAGAATCTTAAAGCATTTTTGAACAAACAAATAAATTCTAACATAGCAGCTGATCCTTGGAAGAATAGTGAGAGATTCACAGGCTCCCTTTCTGGAAAGTATGGGAAAGAGGCAGCAAAGGGAGGTAGGGCAGAAAATAACAAATAGATATCTCAAGGATTCTAGTCTTCGTGACTTCTAGCCCAGTAGAAGCACATAACAGGGAGAGTGGGCACAAACTCTGAATGTTATTTACCTGCTTTGCCAGGCTTTGCAATGTGGTCGAGTCTCAGGTTCTCAGATATACCAAGTAAAAATACAGGATACCCAGTTAAATTTGGATTTCTGATAACAACAAATAATTGTTGCTATGTCCCATATAACATTAGGAACATACTTTAATGCGTATTATTGTATATCTAAAATTCAAATTAAATGGGTGTCCAGTATTTTATCAGGCAACCCAATCTAGTCTAATTATTTTAAAAATAGTAAATTATAGCTAAAATATTATTGTTTAATTCATGTGTGGGCATATAGATTCCTCCCAGACTGAGCAATTCCAGTAATCCCTTTGTCCACTGCCAGGCTGGGGCTTAGAAGCTGCTGCCACCAGAGGCTGCCTCTGGGGACGTGACATTTGGGACTTGACACGCCGAAAGAATGTGGTAGATGAGGTAAGTAAAAGGAATCAAAGAGATGGATTAAATGTCTCCTTGACCTGCCTCCCAGATAGGTTGCAGTAAGAATTTTCATTTCTATCTCTTTTATAGTCTGAGTCTTGAAGGAAACCTGAAAGTCACAAAGCTTTTAACATTTCCCTCACCCTCGACTCTCAGGGGTGCTGCTACATTCCCTGCCACTGCTCTCACCATGGCGTTTGACAATACATCACCTAAGAATCCCTGAATGGATAATTTTATAATTGGGAGGAGGGGTGATTGTACTCTAGTAAAAATGCATTCATCACCCCCAAATAAATAACTCATCTCTCTTTCACCTCTTCTCACTTCTACAAAGTCTCATCTTTAACATAATTTGCTAAAAGCTGTAATCAGTAATGCCTGCGAGATAGTTTCAGAAATATCAGCCCTAAAGGGAAGCAAGCAATAATCATGAATATAAAAATGCTTAAATGCAGTTGCAGATATTGCACTTTATAGTAAAAATAATTCTGAAGATGGCTGTATTTAAACATTTGCTTACTTTTCTTCAAACTTTTTTTTACTGCAGTTCATGCAAAAACATCTGCTTACTCCTGTTTTCAGGGTCAGGTGAAATTCTGAAAGGTGTTGGGGAGATAGTGAGGGCAGTTTATTTGAATATTCAGGTAGGCTTTAAGATTTATATTTAACCTTTTCTTCAGATATTCTACTAGGTCTCAGGAGAAAAGTGGGAGGCAGGTACACTTGAAAGAGTTTATCAGGGAATTCTTTTCCTCCTCTGCAATTTTCAAGACATGCTTCTTGGTGCTACAGTTAAGGTTCACAGGAGTAGGCACACTTTTTAGCTCTTTCAGGACTGAAGCCTCTTGGACCTAATGGAATGGACTTTTAAAGATAGATTTTCGCTATGAGAGGTTCAAATAGCTCATTTGCATGGCAGACGCCCTCCAAATCACCTTCAGCAGGTAGCCAGATGGTGGTGGGGGTAGCATAGACTCTGGTTCCCTGGCAGGTGGAGATCTATCTTGCCTCCTTTTCCCCTAACTCCCAGGGAAAGAAAGAGGTTAATAATTGGCAAGCTGTCTTCTTGAGGTAGTTACAAGGATGCCACACAACATTTAATAAGAAAATGGCTATTTCTCAAATACAAATTTTCTTGAAATCTATTAGATCTAGAAGCTCCTGTACATTTTTACAATTATCCAACTCCAAAGGTTGGGAAGATAAACAATAAAAGGAATCAGCTTTCATTTTTTTCCCCATATGCCCTATGAACAAGATTGTGTGACTGTTAATTCATTAGCCAATTGTATAGTAACAAATAAAAAAGATTGTGTTCTTTTGTAGGGAAAAAGCATTACTCTTGAACTGCCTTAGTGTTTGACTTTTTTTTATTTATACAAGAGCCGGGGTGCAGACCAGATGCGCAGGAGGGTGAGAGGATTCACCAGAGACAGAGCGGGAAACAGAACAGGCAGAGCTATCCTGAAATACACTGCTGAAGGGAGCAGCAGGTGAGACAGGAGAGGTCTGCTCTCCATGTGGGTTGCTCCGAGGCGGCGGGGATTGAAACAGCACTGCAGATGCTGCAGACAACTTCACAGCACTGCACTCAACCTTCTGTGCCACCAGGGAGCCCCCTTACTGTTTAATTTTTTAAAGAAATTTATTATGGACCTCCTTGGTGGCACTAGGGGTTAAGCACTGCACTATGAAGCAATCCACATCCTCTGCATGAGTTTGATCCCTGGGTAGCCAGGGAGAAACCCACATGGCGCAGCAAATCTCTTCTGTCTTGCCCGCTGCTACCCTCAGCAGTGTATTTCAGTCAGTCTGCCTGTTCTGTTCCCCACTCTGTCTCTGGTGAGTCCTCTCACCCCCCGCACCTCTGGCCTGTACCCCAGCTCTAGTATGCATAAATAAATAAATCTTAAAAAAAGAAATTTATTAGTGATAATCATATAGTGTGTCATATTTTTCTTGTAGCTATTTTCTTTTAGGAATCTCTCCCCCATCCTATATTATTTATAGTTATTATTACTGTTATTTTTTCGGTGGAAAAAAACCCACATATGCATGTTATTTGTTTAGCTTCAAAGAAGACAAGATATTCTGACATGGAAGCCTCGAATCCAGCTGCTCTGTCTGAATCTTCAGCCTGGACAGAGCAGCTGGATGAAAGCTGGGAAGTAAAGTGGAATGAAAGTCTGTCCTGTGCTTACAGGTCATTGGTGATGATGGGTGGAATAAGTCAACAAAAAGCAGAAATCAGTGTGCTGTACTTTCTGAAACAGATAAGAGAGCTTATCCCACACTTCCTGCAATTTTTTTATGATCCATTAAAAGGATGCCCAATTTATCACCTTTAATTAATCATTATCTGCATAAAAATTTTAGATGTATATTTCATAAATTTTTGAAGCTATTTTTTTCCTTGGAATTTACCAAATTCTTTATTTTCTATTATACTGTGAATTAGCTGCAAATACATATTTGTTCCCTATTTGCTCTTAATATTTTATTTTTGTTATTTAACTTAGCAGTTATTTTAAGTTTCAGGGGATGTACAGATTGAATTTAAATTTTACTACTTGTGAGATAGGTTAGATGCTAGCATTTATTCATATTTGGGGAGAAGATAGCCTTATCTATATTTTTAATCAAAACTCTTTATCAATTTACTTGAAATCTGCTTGTCAGCTGAACTGCCAGATATCTGTTTTTATTGCTTTTGCAAAAGGACTGAATTACAGTTAAGAGCAAAGATGTTGCTATTTCTCAATTTCCTCATAATTAAAACATTTCAGATTAAGCACAGACAATGAAGAATACCAGCTATTAACAAGTCTGAGAGGGTTAAGTACCATAACTTTTTTCCCAGTGGAAATGGATTTATACTTGCATTTTTTCCCAAGTTTGCATACTAATCCCAGATCCAGAGATAAGAGACTCTGGACTCATAGGCCATATGGGGGGAAAAAAATGAAAGTTGATTCCTTTTATTGTTTATCTTCCCAACCTTTGGAGTTGGATAACTGTAAAAATGTACAGGACCTTCTAGATCTAATCGATTTCAAGGAAATCTGTATTTGAGAAATAGCCATTTTCTTATTATTTAATAATAAGACAAGATTCAAAATAGAGGACTATGATTTAAAAATTAAAAATAGGGCCTCTCCTGATGGTGCAGCAGTTGAGTGCTGGGCTGCGAAGCTGCCCGCAGCCTCTGCAGCGCCGTTTCGATCCCTAGCCACAGGCGAGGGTCACACATGGCGCGGCAGACCTCTCCTGCCGCACATGATGCTCCCCTCAGCAGTGTATTTCGTCAGTCTGCCTGTTCTGTTCCCCGCTCTGGCTCTGGTGAATTCTCTCACCCTCCCGCGCTTCTGACTGTACCCAGTGCTTGTATAAATAAATAAATAAATCTTTAAAAAATAAATAAAAATTAAAAATAAAAAATGAAATAGAAAAAAAAATACACAGGATACCTAAAATAAAAAAAATAAAAGTTGAAAGAGACCAAATAAAATTACCATTGAAAACAGTGAAATGTAATAGATAGTAAAGATTATTTGAACTTCTTTTTTTTTTTTTTTTTTTAAATAGAGGCATGTTTTATTTATTTATTTGTTTGTTTGTTTTGTTTGTACATGCACTGGGTACAGTCAGAAGCGCGGGAGGGTGAGAGAATTCACCAGAGCCAGAGCGGGGAGCAGAGCAGGCAGAAGGACCGAAGTACACTGCTGAGGGGAGCAGCGGGCGGCAGGAGAGGTCTGCGCGCCATGTGGGACCCTCCTCTGGTGGCCGGGGAGCACCTGGGGATCGAACCGCTGCAGAGGCCGCGGGCAGCTTCGCAACCCAGCGCTCAACCGCTGCGCCACCGGGGAGGCCCATAGTAAAGATTATTTGAAGCTATACAGAAGATAACTTTTTGAGATATATCCAGAAAATGAAGAAAGTAAACAAGAATTCATATTCTTGTAAGCAAAGATGATCAGAGTGAAATGTTGTATGGATAGGTACTTTATGAATAACCAGTGAATGAATAATAAACAGTTATACTCCATAATTAGTAATAGTTTTTACAACAAAAACCTTCCAACTTTTCACACTAGTGATACTAAAATCAGACATTATAAGACATTTTGAATTTTATAAAAACTAAGTAGAAACTGTCACAAAACACCCACTAATTGATAGACCTCAAAGATACCCATATACCCATTTTAATAAGACAACTCTAGTTATACAATGAAAAAGATCTTTCCTCTAAGTTTTCACTTCTTGAATTCCTTAGTTTTTTTTTTTAAAGATTTATTTATGATTACAAGAACTGGAGTACAGGCCTGTAGTGCCAGGATGGGCACAGAGCAGGATATCTATGATCCGAGCAGACTGGGTAAAGGAGTAGTCCTGGAGTCCTCGGTGGCTTTCTCAGACTTTTATCGAGCTTTTACATATAGTGTAGCAGCCAGGTCCACGGCAGGCAGGGGTGTCGGTGGGGAGGGGGGGGCAGGAGGACGGCAGGCCCCAAGCCCCCAGCAAGTCTTCACTCTGGGCTTCTCTGGCCTTCTTTCTCCCCTTCTTTCTCTCTCCTGCCTCTTTCCCCTGCCTCTGCTCCACTTGGTGACTATCTCAATACTGAGCCATGGCCCACAGAAGTAAACAAGACAGCTTACAACAATGTAACAACTGCAGGTGCCCCATCAGGCAGGGAAATCCTAATGGTGGGAGGCGGGAAAAGCCTGAAAACCATTTACCACACAAGGCCAGAGGTGCGGGAGGTGAGGGGATTCACCAGAGACAGAGTGGGGAACAAAACAGGCAGAGAGACTGAAATACACTGCTGAGAGGAGCAGTGGGCAAGTCATGAGAGGTCTGCTGCGCCATGTGGGTAGCTCCCTGGCTAGGGATCGAACTTGAGCTGCAGAGGCTGCAGACAGCTTCACAGTGCAGTGCTCAACCCCTTGCATCACCTGGGAGGCCCTCCTTACAGTTTTTAATTGCATTTAAAATATATACACAAGTTAAGTTCTAAATATCATACTTATACTTCTATTTTCCTGGCCCCCTTTTCAATACTACATATTGACCTCTTGCCAAGAAACATAAGGATTGGCTTATCTTGATCCTCTTCAATACATACACCTACCTTTCATCCATTCTCTTTATTCTAATAAAATTGTTAGCATTTTGTGCAAGATCAATATATAGCACTATTTTATTCCCAAATATTTGCATTAATCTAATTTTATTCCCACTCTGAAAGCTGTTATTATATGGTTTTCATCCGCAATGTTTCTAAATTATTTGATGACATGACTAAAACTGAGTGTCTCACTCCATTCCCCAATACACACACACACACACACACCCCTATGTTTGTGTTGAATTATCTGTGGATCTGTTCAATTTGATATCCTTGGCATCTATAAAACTTTCATTTTTTTCCTGTTCTCTTTTAGTAATTCCTAACATTGACATTGGGTGTCATGGACAAATTCTCAGTTTTTCTTAAGGGTTTTACATCTACATTTTCCTTTCTTTGTCTGTTGAGTCTATTAAGAGATTTCACCAGTGTTATATACATATATTTCAAAGATTTATTTATTTATGCATACAAGAACTGGGGTACAGGCCAGAAGTGTGGGGGTGAGGGAATTCACCAGAGACAGTAGAGAACAGAACAGGCAGAGATCAACTGAAATACACTGCTGAGGGAGCAGCGGGCTTGTCAGGAGAGGTCTGCTGCACCAAGACGGTCACCTTCTTGGCTGGGAATGGAACTCCTGCTGCAGTGGCTGCAGATAGCTTCACAGTGCTGACGCTTAACCCCTTGCACCACCAGGGAGGCCCACCAGTGTTATATTTCAGTGTTATACTTTTTTATATATATAGTTTTGTATTTTTATTGTCATTTTCAATATTCAGGAGATTTTTGTTGCTGCTGTTTTGGAACATTCTCTCAAGAATAGTCTCCTGTTCTTGTTTCATGCATACATGGAATCATCTCTTATTTCTAAACAAAACAAATTTGATACATTATTTGGCTTCCTGCACTGAAATCTTTTCACTCCACAATCCTTTTCTTTTTCTTTCTTTTTTTTTTTTTTCACTTGTTGGGTTAATAATTTTCCAGTTGAGTTTCTTAAAATTCTCAGAGGTGTCTGCTAATATTTTTAAGTGAGGTACTAAAAAAACCAAATAGAAGGAGATCACCATTCAATACACAGAACTTTATTTCAAGGTCTGTTTACATCATGATGCAATTTAACTAAATTCTGCTTCATATTCTCTAGCCTGGAGTATTTTTGCTTTATTGTCTTTATTTAATTTATTTATCTATCTATCTATATATCTATTTATTTATGTATTTTTTTGTTTTATTTATTTATGCATACAAGAACTGGGTATAGGCCAGAGGTGTGGGGGGGTGAGAGCATTCACCAGAGACAGAGTGGGGAACAGAACAGGCAGATTGACTGAAATACACTGCTAAGGGGAGCAGGGGATGAGACAGGGGAGTTCTGCTGTGCCATGTAGGTGGTTCCCCGGCCGGGGATTGAACTTGTGCTGCAGTGGCTGCAGATAGCTTCATAGGTTGCGTCTTAACCCCTTGTACCACCAGGGAGACCTTATTGTCTTTAGAAGATACATATGGAAATAAAGATTTGGGAGTGTGTATGGTGGGCAAAAGCTAGTTATAGGCCTTAAGAAAGGAGTGGGGAGTTTGAATTTTTTTCAAATTGAGTTTTAACCACTGTATATGTTCCCAGCAGCAGAGATAGTCTCTTTTCAATGGAATTATTGCCTCCAACACTCGTGGTGGGCTTTGTGCTTCTGTTTCTCTTTTGGTTTATCTCCCTTTTTCTTTCTAGGAGTTAGCTTCCTCTGTTCTGCTAAGTAAATCACTTGGAACTTTTGGAATAGCTCTGACTTACAGTTCCCCCAATCTTATTCTCCTGTCCCATTGTTTGTATGGGTTTATGACCACACCCTCACCATTTATTGATCTACTTTACTATCATTTTAGTGGGGGATTAGAGGGAAGGGTGTTAAAGAAATAAACTTATTTCTTCTAATTTAACTAGAATTTTAAATATTTTAACTTAATAATAATCCTACATTTATTAGTCTAAGGGGGGAAAGGAAAATAAAAAGATTATTTCTATTGTATTAAAGTCAGGATAGTTTTGGTTTTATCTGCAAATCTCTTTGGTTCACTGTTCTTTTGAGACATCTATTATTCTTCAATTCTCACCTTTGTTTCTGAGATAATGTTAATTTTCCCCTAAATTTCTTTTTTTTTAAAGATTTATTTTATTTATACAAGAACCAGGGTACAGGACAGATGCACGGGAGGGGGAGCATGTTCACCAGAGACAGGGTGGGGAACAGAATAGGCAGAATGACCAAAATACTCTGCTGAGGGGAGCAATGGGCAAGACAGGAGAGGTCTGCTGTGCCATGTGGATTGCTCCACGGCCGGTGTGGATCGAACCAGCATTGCAGAGGCTGTGGACAGCTTCACAGGGCTGTGCTCAACCACCTGTGCCACCAGGGAGCCCCCGCCCTAAATTTCTTGATTAAATGGAACTCTTAGGTCAAACCCTTGGTTTTGAGTTAGGTCACATTCATGAGTTACTAACGAAGTCTCACTGCTACAAAATAATCTTAACACATCTGACATTCTATCATTTAATAATGGAATATACACTTTGAGTCCAGAAGGCTTTTAAAATTTCAAAAATCCTTATTAAAATGTAAATGGCCATGGATGGGGTAACCTTCTAAGCTATTAGCAATTACTATGGTCAAGGAGGCAGAGAGCCAGAGGGAAGTGCAGCTGATTACATATATTGATCTTTAACATTCTAGAATCCTTTTGTTTTTGGCTTTTATGCTGTATTTCTTTAATTGAGCCATTTATTTTATGACAATGTTTTGACTTTGGCTGTAGCCTTTGCTTTTGTTGTCCCAAAATTTGGCTTCTGATATCAAGTTTTCTTTTTGTAACCTTTTTATTTTTTCTTTTGTAACTTCCTGTTCACATGAGCTTTACATTGCTTGGAAATTATGAAGATATCGATCCACCTGAAAGCCATTTTACCATTTTATTTACAAATAAAACTCACGTTCTATTTCTTCACCTGCAGTTACTGGTGAGTAGGTTATCTAACTAGTTCGTGGATGATGTTTTCACTTTTTATTTTCTGTTCCCTGAACAATCTTTTGCTGATGAGTCACTTCAATTAAGTAATACAGATTGTTTGTGAAACAGTACTCTGATTGCTTGTTGGCACTGTTACTCATTCCCAAGTAAATAGCATGTCACAAGACCAGCATTACAGAAATAGCATGAGGAAAGTTCTGCTTAAAGGAATCAGTGTAACGAAGTGTTAATTTAAAATATTAGCAGCCTAATTTTCAATCCATTATAATACATTAATCCATAAAATTGATTCAAATTTTTAAAATTCTGTGTAGGAGAGGGAAAATTTCCTGAAATCAGTTGTTTTAGCTTATGAGGATACAAATAGCTTTACTGTGTAATTTTCTATTATATTTTCAGGAAATTTCACCTATCAAACAGTGTTTTTGATAGTCATTTTTATGTTCTCTTTGAAAACAGGCAAACTGCTGTGATCAGCTATTTATTTATTTATTTATTTATTTATTTATTTTAGTTATATGTAGGCAGATTTTAAAGCTTTTTCTTTTTTTTCAAGATTTATTTATTTATTTATACAAGCACTGGGTAGAGTCAGAAGCGCGGGAGGGTGAGAGAATTCACCAGAGCCAGAGCGGGGAACAGAACAGGCAGACCGATGAAATACACTGCTGAGGGGAGTAGCGGGAGTGGCAGGAGAGGTCTGTCGCGCCACGTGGGACCCTCGCTGGTGGTGGGGATCAAACCGGTGCTGCAGAGGCTGCGGGCAGCTTCCTAGTCCAGCGCTCAACCGCTGCGCCACCAGGGGAGGCCCCTGTGATCCAGTTATTTAATTGAAAATACTTCTGCAATGATCATCATATCTAATACATTACCCCAGTGATTTTCATACAGGAGTACATTTCAAGTAAAACATACTTTCAACCATTCAAAGAGGAAAAGAAAAGTGACCAAAAAAAGTCATTAACTTACCACCAGTTACCACCATGCTCTCAGAATTTAAAACTGTGCCATCATCCATGTAAAAACTATTTTTATAATAATTTTCTCCTTAATTTCAACCAATTATAGTAAGCTATAAATTAGCTACCCTTTGACATCTTTAACAATCCTTATCAAGGCTTCCTCTGGTCTACTGTTATTTTTCTCTGCAAAACTACACAAACAATTTTATCTCTTTTTCAATACAACTATTAGTTTAATAAATCTAAAAAGGGGAAATTACTTTTTCCCTTTATTGGAAACAGGTGTCATTTCCTCAGGATGGTTATGTGTTTTGTGTATATTATTAAATGGAAGCAAAAACAGTTGATGTTCAGGAAATTGTGTTTATTTATTTAAAAAAAAACAAAAAACTAAAGTTGGCTTTAAATCATGATGTACATCTAATAATCATGTTTGTATTCCTCAAAGTCTAAGTGAAGTTATTTTGAGGGCTTATAACATGTGACTTATTAATTAGGATGTTTAGTTAACATTTCCTATGTGTGTAATGTGAGCTGGTAGATTACTATTCTACATTTTATTTTTTAATTTTTTGCATAGAAGAACTAGGGTGTAGGCCAGAGGTGCATGGGGGATAAGAGGATTCGCTAGAGACAGAGTGGGGAGCAGAACAGGCAAATTTACTGAAATTCACTGCTAAGGGGAAGAGCAGGAGAGACAGGAGAGGTCTGCTGTGCCATATGTGGGTTAACGCGTTGGCTGGGAGTGCTGAGACCTAACTCCTAGGACACCAGGGAATCCCAGTCTACATCTTAAATAATTTAACATCAAAACAGGGAGAAGATAATAATGCATTTTGCAATCAACCTGCCATATAGCAAATGAAAAAGTTTGTATATTTTCTATGCCTAAATTTTTCATCTTTTTTATCTGCAAATTTACCTTTTGGCTCTTTAAAATCTAGAAAATATCAAACATATGAGATAATTACTCTGAGTTGTAACCTTTGAGATATTAATAACTATGGTGCTTTACTTTTTTGGGTATAGCAACAATTAGAATCATCTGTCTTCCAACTTACCAAATGTTTGTAAGATTACTTTGAGACTAGAGCTACGACTTCTACATTTTTGAAGTCTCAAACAAAATACATTAGGAGTTGATATTGTTCTTTATCTGGAAGATACTCTAAGCATGTTATTTGTCTAATTAAAATTTATGATAGAATGAACACTTTAATTTACTTTGCTGTTCATGAACAGTGATCTAAATAATTACTCAGAAAAGCCTATGGATTTAGCTACCTTAATTATGCATGAATGCAATTAAAACAGATAAGTGTTCTGTGTACTTTTCTTTTTGCATTAGAATGCATAATAAATAACATGTTATTCTTTATGAAGCACAATAATATCACCCATAAGTATCAAATGCAATATAAAGATTATATGTATACACCTTATAGGTATTTGAACACATATCTATTTGTATAGGTGGAGGTAAATGTAATATTAGATAAAAAAAATCCAAACTTCACAATGACATTTTTGCAAAGTTTGAGAGCCTTAGTGTACTTTGTAATGTAAAACTAATATTTAATAGCTCCGTGGGCACTATACCCCCCAAAAAGAAGAGTAGACATCAAGTGTACATGGGGCATTCACCAGAATAGACCGCATACTGGGTCACAAAACAAATATTAACAAATTCATTAGACTGAAATCATGCCTAGCATCTTCTCTGAACATAAAAGTATGAAACTATGAATCAACGACCAAAAGAAAGCAGGAAAATCCTTTAATACATGCAGGCTGAACAACACATTACTGAAAGACTACAAGGTTAATGAGGAGGTCAAAAAGGAAGCTAAAATAATACTTCAAGACAAATGATAATGAGGACACAACCTTCCCGAAATTATGGGACACAGCAAAAGCAGTATAAAAAGTCAAGTATACAGCAATACAAGCCCACATCAAGAAACAAGAAAGTGCTCAAGTAAATAACCTTCTTTCTCATTTTGAGGAATTAGAAAAAAGAACAAATTCTCAAAAGTCAATAGAAGAACAGAAGTAATAAAAATCAAAGTAGAAGTAAATGAAATAGACATGAAAAAGTCCAAAAGATTAACAAAACAAAACCAAAACTCATTTATTTTCTTATAAGGGAGAATTCCCAAATAAATATGATCAACATGAAAGGAGAAATTACAAGATACTGCAGAAATTCAGAAAATCATTAGAAATTTTTGTGAGTATTTATATGGAAACAAATTGAATAACCTAGAAGAAATGGAGAAATTCTTAGAATAGTACAAACATCAGATACTGAATATAGAAGAAATAGAATTCCTGAACAAAACCAATTGTTACAGGGCAACCTGATATAAAATGGGTTGCCTGACTGTGGGTCCTCCTCCATGCACTTAAAGGGGACTTAAAGTGCAGGCACACATAAAAGGTTAACAAAAAGTTTATTTACAAGGGAAGGGGAAATGAGGAAACGTACAACTCAGGAAAAAAAGAGGGTGATAAATTCTTAAATGCATCTTACCCCTCCGCTGACCTGGACTTCCAAATGACCTGCAGAGACCAAACCTGCCTGGCCAAGTGCATGAGCCAAGAGAGTGAGACCCTACCAACATGGCTAGTTATAAACACAAGTCCCCAGAAAATGGCTGCTTAACTCCACCCTGAGGTCCTCGCAACCTCCCTTTGGGAATCATGGGATTTGCAGTTCCCAGTGTCTTGATGGAGTGGGGGTGGCATCCACAAAGCCTGTATGGAATTTGTGCAGGACATCATTTCCCCCTAACACAATCACAAACAAGGACATTGAAACAATAAATGTTTCAACTCTCTCCAGAAAGAAAAGTCCAGGACCAGAGTGTAGGGGCAGGACTGGACCACTGAGCAGATTTTCTATGATCCAGCAGACCGGGTAAAGGAGGAGTCAGAGTCCTCAGTGGCTTTTTGCAGGTCTTTTATTAAAAGTTACATGGCAGGCAGTGGCGCTGGGGGGCCGGGAGGCTGGCAGGCCTCTCAGCCCCCAGCAAGTCTTTACTCTTTCTGGGTTCTCGGGCCTTCTCTCTGCTTCTCTGCTCTTGGCTTCTCTTTCAGCTTCTTTCTCTGCTTCTGCTGGAGTCCCCGTGATGGTGCCCTTAAAAGCCCAGTCTTAGCCTAGGTGAATCCCATCTACCTATGCTCACACCCTATTCCAGGTGCCCACCATCAGGCATGCATTCAGGACCGCAAGGATCCATCATCTATCCTGATGGCGAGAGGGCAGAAAAGCCTGACATTTTTCCTTACCCTACACAGAGGGTTTCACAAGTGAGTCCTACCAGATCTTCAAAGATAAATATTAACTTGTGGTTACATAATTCAGGACAACATCATCCATTTATTTTGTCTTCATTAATACCTATCCTGCTTGTAGGGTAAATGGTTTTTCAGGCTTTTCTGCCCTCCCACCATTGGGATTGCCCTGCCTGATGGGGCACCTGCAGTTGTTATTGTTGAAAACTATCTTGTTTATTTCTGTGGGGCAGGGGAGGAGTATTGAGTTAGTCACCAAGAGAAGAGAAGCAGAAGAGAAGCAGAAGCAGGAGAAGAGGCAGGATATAGAAGGCCTGCTGTGTACCTGGTTGCTGAACTATATGGAAAGCTGAATAAAAGCCTGGGAAATACACCAAGGGCTCCAGGACTCTCCTTTACCCGTCTGCCGTATCATAAAACCTGCTCAGAGCACATCCTGCCATGACACTGCTCAAACTTTTCTAAAAATTGAAAAAACGAAACAAAATCTCCTAACATATTTTATGAGGCCAAAATTACTCTAATATCAGAACCAAAGACAACACACAAAAAGACAACTACAGATCAATTTCCCTATTAAAAACAGATGCAAAAATCCTCAATAAAGTCTTAGCAAATCAAATCCAACAATGCGTTAAAAGGATCACACACCACGATCAATACTTAGAAATCATCTTAATCCTAATCTATAGCCTTAGTTGGATCTCAAACCACTTTCCTCATCATGTACCATGAGCTACTACTTTCTACATTTTTGACAGCTGGAATCACCAATGAAGCTAACTCAGGGGATTCTTTTTTTTTTATTAGTATATGCCTACTTATCTTCATTCTGCAAGTGCCAAGTTATCTTAGATTGCTTTAAATCTAAGAGAGATTCCCTAACTCTTAAATAGGCAGAAATAGAAGAAGCTGTGTTTCAAAATCATCGCGAGCACTATTATTCTGGCTCTGCTTTGGTGTTTCACCAGCAGATGGATTCTAGCTCTTGAATTCTAGTCTCCCTTTGGCTGATTTCTGTTCTTATGTTTCCATCCTCCCACTGTCAGTTTCTGGAACTCAGCTGCCCTGGATCTGTAAGTTTGTTTTGGGTCATTGACCAAACTGATGAATCTCCTTGATATGGAAGCATCTGCCCATCTGGTCCTTTGCTAAGTCATTCTCTTTCTTAGATCTCCACTAATTGCCTAGCTGTTCTGACCAAATTGGCATCCTGGATGTTGGCCTTTTCTTCAACCTTGCCATATGATACTACCATTCTGCATGTCTTTTTCCTTTGTGACACATACCCGGGTATCACACTCTTAGTATTATTGACTATTTTAGCTAGAGATATGAAGTTTTGCTTTAAAATGTCCACTAATCAGAAGCACAATATCTACCATGAAACTCAATTCCATTTCATTGCACTTGCTGTTTAGAAACTATTTCTTATTTTGAGTCACTATCAATGCCCTTAAAGTTTTTTCATAGTTATCTCACTGACAATGAGCCTCATGCTTGTGCATCATACACAATAAGTGGTAGTGGTAATTGTTATTTGTAACTTAAAGTTTTTCTTTTCTTTTTTTAAATAAATTTATTTCTCATTAGTTATCCTGTCCTATTCCCACCTTTCTCCAACTCCCAGCAACTTAATCAATTTTATCTCTTATAGATGAGCCAATTCTGAATTTCATATAACTGTATTATACAATATGTGGTTTTTTGCATATTTTTTGATTAAAATAATGTTTTCAAGATTAATCCATGTAATAGGAGTTCATTCTTTTTTATAGTCAAATAATATTTCAATTTATGTATGTGTTACATTTTATTTGTTCATTCATTAGTTGATAGATATTTAAGATGTCTCCAATGTTTGGCTAAAAATAATACTACTATGAACATTCATGTACAAGATTTTGTTTTGACATATGTATTCAATTTTGAGTATATTCCTAAGAGTGGATTTCTGGGTCATATAGAAACTCCAAAAAATGGGCAGAAGAGCTAAAAAGAAACTTCTCTGAAGAGGAAATGCAAATGGCCAACAGGCATATGAAAAAATGTTCAACATCACTTGTAATCAGGGAAATGCAAATCAAAACTACCATGAGATACCATCTTACACCAGTGAGAATGGCACATCTTAAAAAAACTAGCACCAACAAATGTTGGCGAGGTTATGGAGAAAAAGGAACTCTCCTGCACTGTTGGTGGGAGTGCAAACTGGTCCAACCACTATGGAGAGCTGTGTGGAGGTTTCTGGACCTACTAAACATAGAGCTTCCATATGATCCAGCAATTCCACTCCTAGGTATTTACCCAAAGGACACAGAAACATTAATTCCAAAGAGCACCTGCACCCCGGAAACAACCCAAATGCCCAAAAATAGATGACTGGATCAAGAAGATGTGGTACATATACACAATGGAATATTACTCAGCAATCAAAAAAGATAAATGCATGCAATTTGCAGCAACATGTATGGAACTGGAAGGGATCATGCTCAGAGAAATAAGCCAGAAAGAAAAAGAAAAATAACGGATGGTCTTATTCATAGCAGGAATCTAGAAAACTTAAATAAGGGACCAGGAAAAAGAATAACTATAAGAAAGAAAATATCAAAATCAACAAACAACTATGAACCAGAGACACTCTATGGGGGTGGGGGGCGGGGAAAGGAGGGATTGGGGTCAAAATAAGGGGGTTGTAATTGTATGGGGAATATAAAAATAAAATTTAAATAAAATTAAAAAAAGAAAATATTTTTAAAATAATTTAACTTCTAGCCTTGGACATTGGGTTATGTCTTATTATCCTCTATGTCTATTTTTTCACACCCCACAGTCTGTCTTGACATTCATCCTACACACACAGTAGTCACATGAAGTTTAGTCTTATATTATTTTTGTCTTTCTTACAAGAAGAATCAAATATAGTTTTACTCCTTGGGATTACTAAAATTTTCTAAATATCTTTAATATTGACATTTAGGAGCAATAGGCTTAAAGCATTAAACTACGTAATGAGAATGGCACTGCTTTCATCTAAAAGTTTTCCTGTCAGTCAATGTTCAATCAGTTTCATGTGAGTCAACTTTTTCTCATGACATTTCCTGAGAATCTCTTCAGATTTCTACATCTTCTTATATAGATCATCAGCGGTTAATTCCTTTCACTAAGTTTTAATGTTTGAGAGATTAATGACATTGGCCAAATGCAATTCATACTGGAATTATATTTCTGTCATTAATTTCAAATCGGTATCTGATTGACAGTAATATCCACATTGTCACTGTATCTTTGGACATCTGGGTATATCATTTTCCTGATATCATTTGTCTCTATAATGACAGAATCTTTTTTTTAAGAGTTATATATTTATTTATTTATTTATTTGTTTGTTTGTTTGTTTATTTATTTATTTATCTATTTATACAAGCACTGGGTACAGTCAAAAGCACAGGAGGGTGAGAGAATTCACCAGAACCAGAGCAGGGAACAGAACAGGCAGACTGATGAGGTACACTGCTGAGGGGAGCAGCAGTCGTGTCAGGAGAGGTCTGCGCACCATGTGGGACCCTTGCCAGTGGTCAGGGATCAAACCGGCGCTTCAGAGGCTATGGGCAGCTTTGCAGCCCAGCGCTCAACTGCTGCGCCACCAGGGGAGGCCCTATAATGACAGAATCTTTATAAATTGAGTGACAGCATTTTTCTCTGAACAGCTGAAAGAATCACTAGGTAATTACTATTAGTAGGATCACTTTTTTTGTGCAGTTACATGTTCCAATAGTTGAGAAAACTGGATAGGTCCAGAACTTGGCACTTTAAGGCACATTTGATAAAGAAAAGCAACCACTAAGAATTCAGGAATGAAATAGAAACTCCCATCCTTAACAATGAAGATGGAAGTCAATGTGTATTATGATTCTGTAATATTTTAACCTTTAAAAAGTGAATTAGAAAAACAATTCCAAAGTTGTCTATATAAGGAAATATATAAAATGCACAATCATTATTTTTGATACCAAATAAAAAAACACAGTACACTTAAAGCTGTGAGTTTTGATACACACACACACACACACACACACACCCCTCTATTTTTTTTTCTTTTTAACACTGTGGAAAATACCTTTACTTTGGTAATTGTTTTTGGTCTTTAAAGCAGCACTGTGATTCATAATTCAACTTTATTATTTTTGTTGACTCAGACCAAACTGCCTCGGATGTATCTTTATTAAATGAGCCAACTTGGGGAAAAAAACCCAAAACAAAACAACCCCCAGACATGATCAGCAAGAAGGCCATCTGGGCTGGAAGCTCCTTCAGCACTTTCAGGAACAGAACAGTCAAGCTCATCATCCACCCAGTGGGAGGGCCACACACAGAGAGACCATTGGATTTGCTGACACAGACTCTGGATGATGATAAATAGAGTAGAATGCTGTCAACATGAAGAGCGTTTTGCAATGGTCAGTCAAGATTCTTTGGGGGCAGAAAAACATGCAAATGATCAAGCACATAAAAAGTAAATGGAAGTATAATGATACTACAGGCAATGTCATAATTTTAACTTGCCTTACTAGGCCTTAGCTCTTTTCACACCTTATTTGGATCTCAAAAACTATTTTTTGATACATGAAAGCACTAAATTTAAAATGTCAGGGATCCAATAATTCCTCCTGTATCATGCAAACCTGGACTAAGATCTCCAGGGGCTGCCACATTTTTAAATTTATAGCACTGCATCTAATCCTTTTAGTTCCGTGGCTGGAGGCAAAAAGGTGAAAAGTCATGCAAGAATGGCACACAAGGGCATTAAGGTTATATTAAAGATGGTTCATATTTTTTTCTAAATTTTGTGTGCTTGACAGGGTAGTTTAAAAACTGGCAAGGGAGCTATCACAATGGTAAGTCATTTTACAGCAAGGGAGAAGGTAACTGCACTCATAGATCACCAGCTACTGATGTCTGAAGTTGAGGGTGGGCACTACAATGTGCCCCTAAGTGATTGACTGAGCTAAAGAGAGTTTCTGGATGAAGCTTTGTAAGAAGATTTGTCCCAGAATGTTGGCACTGAATAACCAAAGCGTGACATACACCGATGTGTGCTGGCTTCTATAAAGGTAACAGATGTCTCTCTGACAGGTTAGCTAGAGAAAACAGTTTCTATAGTAAAAGGAGGTAAAAAGGGAGACGGAATAAAGAAATTTGGAGAATTTCCCACCAAGCCTGTGGTTCTGCCTTAAGCAGGTGGAAGGAAAATAATGGATTATCTTCTCTCAGATTTTGGTAGATGGTTTTGCATTTTGAATAGCTAACATTTCATAGCTGTGTGAGAGTGATAGAAAAAAAAAAATTCTGCATTTTCCTCCTCACTTGCAGAAGCATAAAGTCCCCTTGTGTGACTCAGACTGCCTTGACCATCCATCAATGTTGCTGTCCACTCCGTTTTAAATAGGAGTGCTTCAGAAGAAGCAGCCTATTCTTCAAAATGACATTTAGGACTGTTAAGAATACCACAATGACTTCACTTAGCAATTTTTTTGTCCTGGTTCTTTTGGTCAGTAAAGTCACCCTGTGCAACAACGAAATCAAAGACATTCATTTAGAGAATCTGCTTATGTAAGCTTAAATTTCACTTCAACAGGTCAGGGTATTATCTTCTATGTTTTCCTTTTAAGTAATGTCAATGAAAATAAGATAACAGAATTTAGATCATTGGCGCTGTGTAGCCAAGGATAAGATTGACTCTAAAAATTTTGCAGCTGAAACACCGACTCTCAAGGAGGCAAAACTGTTCACAAGGCCACAGGGAAAGTCAAGGGGTGAACGTCCTATAGGTCCAGCACTAAAGCCCATGTGCCTTGTCTCTGCACACTTCCAGCATTTGTTTCAACATTCATTTTCTGTGACATAGAAATGTGCTGCAGCTGGTGTTATAGTTTTCATTTTGTAGATGAGTTCAGAAAAAATAAAAATCAATGTGGGCCTGAGTATATGGAATCATTTTTCAGCAGTCTGAGATTAACATAACCTTAAATCATTGGTAAAAGTCTATCACTGGTGGCTTTTCATAGTTGTTAACTCAACACACACTAGAAGACTATACCTGTTTTTGTGGAGCTGTATTTCATCACATCAAGGAATTAATATCTGTTTGCCTTGCATGCCTTTTATTTTTATTTTTTTTCTATTTTAATTTTTTTAATATTTTGTTTTATATAATTCTTACATCATTTTTCATTTTTGCACAATGTATACATTTTCATTTTGGTTATATTCCCCATACAATTTAACCCCCCTTATTTTGACCCTAATCCTTCCTCTCCCTCTCCCTTGGTAGTATGTCTCTGGTTTATAATTGCTTGTTGATTTTGATTTCTTCTTTATTATAGTAAGTCTTTTTCCGGGTCCCTTATTTAGGTTTTCTAAATTCCTGCTATGAGTGAGGCCATCTGGTATTTTTCTTTTTCTTTCTGGCTTATTTTGCTGAGCATGATCCCTTCTAACTCCATTCATGTTGCTGCAAATTGCATGAGTTTATCTTTTTTGATTGCTGAGTAATATTCCATGGTGTATATGTACCACATCTTCTTGATACGGTCATCTATTTTGGGGCATTTGGGTTGTTTCCATAGCTTACTATTGTAAATAGTGCTGCTTTAAACATAGGGGTGCAGGTGCCCTTTGGAATTAATGTTTCTGTGTCATTTGGGTAAAATACCTAGAAGTAAGATTGCTGGATCATATGGAAGCTCTATGTTTAGTAGGTTGAGGAATCTCCACTCAGCTTTCCAGAGTGGTTGGACCATTTTGCACTCCCACCAGCAGTGCAGGAGAGTTCCTTTTGCTCTACAACCTCACCAACATTTGTTGTTGCTAGTTTTTTTAATATGTGCCATTCTCACTGGTGTAAGATGGTATCTCATTGTAGTTTTGATTTGCATTTCCCTGATTACAAGTGATGTTGAACATTTTTTCATATTCCTGTTGGCCATTTGCATTTCCTCTTTAGAGAAGTTTTTTTTTAGCTCTTCTGCCCATTTATTTTTTAAAGATTTATTTATTTATTTATACAAGCCCTGGGTACCGTCAGAAGTGTGGGAGGGTGAGAGAATTCACTAGAGCCACAACAGGGAACAGAACAAGCAGACCGACGAAATACACTGCTGAGGGGAGCAGCGGGCGCAGCAGGAGAGGTCTGTGCACCACGTGGGATCCTCACAGGAGGCTGGGGATCCAACCTGTGCTGCAGCGGCTGTGGGCAGCTTCCGCAGCCCAGCACTCAACTGCTGCACCGCCAGGGGAGGCCCCTGACCATTTTTTGACTGGATTATTTTCTTAGTTTTTGTTGACTCTCATCAGCTCTTTGTAGATTTTTGTGATCAGTCCTTTGTCATTAGTGTTGTGTACACAAATTTTCTCTCAGTCGGTGGGGTTTCTCTTTGTTTTGGTTATTGTCTCTTTTTCTGTACAGAAGCTCTTTAATTTGATGTAGTCCCAGCTGTTTCTCTTTGCCTTCACTATCACTGCTTTGGGTGATGTGTCTGTAAAGATGTTTTTGAGGTGCACATCATGAAGTGTTTCACCTATATTTCCTTCTAAGTATTTTATGGTTTCAGGTCTTATGTCTAGTTATTTAATCCATTTTGAGTTGGTTTTTGTGCATGGTGTGAGGTAGTAGTCAAGCTTCATTCTTTTGCATGTAGCAACCCAGTTTTCCCAGCACCATTTATTGAACAAACTTTCTTTGCTCCAGAGCATATCCTTTGCTCCTTTGTCAAAGATTAGTTGACTGTAAATTTGTGGGTTTATTTCTGGATTTTCTATTCATTTCCATTGGTCTGTCTGTTCTTGTTCCAATACCATGCAGTTTTGATGATTATGGCTTTGTAGTATAGTTTGAAGTCTGGGAGTGTGATGCCTCCATTCCCTTCTTTTTTTTTTTCAGGAGGGCTTTGGCTATTCAGGGTTTCTGGTGTCTCCATATGAATTTCATCATCATATTCTTTGAAGAATGTCACTGAAATTTTTATTGGAATAACATTGATTCTGTAAATTGCTTTTGGTTGCATCCCTTTATGCTTTTATTCTTTATCACTTCTCTTTGCAATGCTACAAAATTTACGTTCTTTGTTCTAAAACCTGTTTATTTACCTTCTGGTCAGATTTTACCTTCAGGATGAAAGTAGAACTCATTAAATTCCTTCACATATATTTCTGTGGTTATGAATGTCTAGTTCTTATATTTGATTGTAGATATTTTAGTTCTGAACTCCAATTCCCTATGGTTTGAGAATTCCAGCATTCTTATTAAACTTTATTAATATAATCTTCATGTCACTCTCTATATATGAATATATTTTATCAGAATTCCTCAACTTTTCAAGGACTTATGGATTGTACTTATTTTGTATCTGATTTCTAATTTTTCATCCAACCAGTCCTGGAGATATTCAATAATGGTGGAAAGCCTTTCTTTTTCTATGGTTTATTTGCATGGATATTTGCAGCTACTCACTAAAATAACAGTGATTATACTTTATACTTTAATTCTATTAATTTAGAGCCATTACATACATGTATTTTGTTAAGAAGATTTTAATGCCATTTTTAATATAGCATACTGCAATTTATAATGTGATTTTTTTTGCATGCAGTTGTTCACTTTATGTTTTTAAAGATATATTTATTTATGCATACAAGAACTCGGGTGTAAGCCAGAGGTATAGGGATTCACTAGAGAGAGAACAGGCAGATCTACTGAAATAAAAGGCTGAGGGGAGCAGTGGGCAAGGCAGGAGGGATATGCTGTGCCATGTGGGTTGCTCCCTGACCAAATGGCATTTGGTATTTATGTTATTGATCAAAAAGGGACAAATTCCATCTTATTTCTTTGCTTTAGGGGCAGAGTTTCTTTTTTCATATATGAAAATGTATTCCTATTCATTAACCAGAAGTAGATTATAGTAAAGATAGCTGTATTTAGTGTTAATGCTAATTAATGAAATAAAAAATCCAAAACTGGGGACACTGTCACAATTCATCTTTCTGACAAACAGCATTATTTATAAATACTAGACTTGTGTGACATCAATAAAACTTGCATGATTTTCCCTGTCTGTATAAGCTCTCTTGTTGCTGAAATTGTAGAACAATTCATTGCACAGAATTCGCCACCTCTTAAAGACTATATTACGTTATTTACAAAATGTTTCCCTTGTCTTAGATGTTTCTCAACTCTGAATGCAGGGACAATGATTCATGTTTTCTGTATACTTCAGAGGGTCTAGTACAGCCCTACACAAATAATGGGCTTTATGTTCTTTTAATTGATGGGGGAAAATAATCACCATTGCTCATTTACTTTGTCCGCTCAAATTTACATTATAAAGCTTTGCATAATTATTTATTAATTACTGAGTATGAGATTATCATAGAGTCAAGTGTGTCTGTACTCTTTCATATATAACAAAATAGATTTTGAACAGTCTGGAGCTGAACTGAGATAGGTATACAATTGTCTTTGGCTGAACCTACCGAGTAGAATCCCTGTTTTTTCACCACAATGGCAGGAATGGAAATCATTGTAATGCTTAAAAAGTGCACTAAGGAAAAGAGTGCTTTTCAGCTGTTTTGAGAAGTTGGAAGAGTCAGAGGACAGTGCCTCCATAACATGGGAGTGGATATTGGTGTTGATAGCTTTCTGTTTACCTCCTCACTGAACAAGATTTCTCTCTTTGTGCAAGTTGGGAGTCCATTTCTCTTTCTGAAAGTCCAAGATGCAACATAACAGCATGTTTACAGTCTAATTCACAGTGGAATTGCTAGTGGTTCAATTAAAACCACTGTTTTGTAGATTAAAAGATTCTAACATAGCTTCTCCTACAGAGTAATAGCAACATTACTTTTAAGCTTACCTTACAAAAAAACAAAAGAAGCTCATTTAATAAAAGATCTTGCCTGTGGGCAAGATTTTTCCCCTTACTGAATTAGAAAGGAAAGACTAGAGTATGCACTTTATCTTATTTATTGTTTTATCTCCGAATCTAGCACACTACATGCTACAACATCAGCACATGACAATATTTGGCTAAATGAATGGATCTACTATACTCCAGGCTTGAATATTGTTTAATAGGCTCTGTTTTATCTAAATATTTCATATAAGAAGAAATTCAAACATAATAAAGATAACTATTTTACAAATTGAAAACTTATTGAGAAGCAAAATCTACATTGCACAAATGATTAGATATTGGAATTTGTTTTAATGAATAAACCTAAAAAGAAACAATTTATTGTCTTACTTCCATCATGACTTGAGAGAATACACTATAATCAGATTCAAATCAATAAAATGATCTTAGGTGTGAGAACAAGGGCATTGATATTTTATAAAACATTTATATAAATTGCTGATCAATAGCAGATATTTCATTTTAGGCATGAATACTTTCATTCTAGTCAATTGATACCACTAACAAGATTTTTCCATTCTTTTAGTTTCAATTATTTGATTTTAGCACTAGAGTGAAAAATCAATGACAGTTAAGTTAGATATCAAATGCTAAATGCTAAACAAGTAACTTTTTGTTGTCATAAAACCTTAAAGATATGAACATGACTTGATTTATGTTACGTTTCCTATAGGAAGGACTATGATTTGAAAAATACCTAAAGTGTGAGTCACAGCAACATATGCTTAGTTCAAACATTTAGAAATGTCTGATGGTGATGATTAGCCACAACTTCCCAAGAAATAATTTATGTCCCTTTGGCACTTTATATAAGTTTAACGAATCCTAATTAATGAATTTTTTAATATATTTTTTCATTCTTGCCTTTTTTCCATCTTGTTTATTTCCTATTTCACTTTGAAAACAAACTATTTTGCCTATCAAATTGATATAACTGATCAATCTAATAGCCATAATTAATACAATAGGTCTTTGAATAGTATTGTTCCATTCAAAGTTATTTAGTTATAACACTGATGGAAAAAAATCAATTTCCAGCCAGGGCCTCTATCTGTGGAGTTTGCATATTCTCCTACGTCTGCCTGGGTTTTCTCTGGGTACTTCAATTTCCTACCATATCCCAAAGATGTGCTAATTAGGCTCATTGGCCTGTATCAGTTGTCAGTAGAGTAAGAGTGGATATGAGTGTGAATGTGAATCCTGTGATGGAAGTTATGTTCTGTCCAGGGTTGGGGCCCTGCCTTGAACTCTGAACTTTCAGAATGGGCTTTGAGCCTGAACTGGAAGAAGTAAACTGAGGAATGAATACAAATGATTGTTAATATTAGAAGTGTCCTTAGAAGTTTGGTGATGTTTTAGTGACCAGAAACATGCCATAGGAACTTAACTCTTGTTAATATCTATATAAAATTGGTTTCTTTTTTTAATTTTCTTTTTTTAATTTTCGTTTTATATTCCCCATACAATTGCAACCCCCTTATTTTGACCCCAATTCTTCCTTTCCCCGCTCTCCCCCCCCCCATAGTGTGTCTCTGGTTCATAGTAGCTGTTGATTTTGATTTTTTCTTTCTTATAGCTATTCTTTTTCCTGATCCCTTATTTTGGTTTTCTAGATTCCTGCTATAAGTGAGACCATCCGGTATTTTTCTTTTTCTTTCTGGCTTATTTCGCTGAGCATGATCCCTTCCAGTTCCATACATGTTGCTGCAAATTGCATGCATTTATCTTTTTTGATTGCTGAGTAATATTCCATTGTGTATATGTACCACATCTTCTTGATCCAGTCATCTATTCTGGGGCATTTGGGTTGTTTCCAAAGCTTAGCTATTGTAAATAGTGCTGCTATAAACATAGGGGTGCAGGTGCTCTTTGGAATTGATGTTTCTGTGTCCTTTGGGTAAATACTTAGGAGTGGAATTGCTGGATCATATGGAAGCTCTATGTTTAGTAGGTACAGAAATCTCCACACAGCTCTCCATAGTGGTTGGACCAGTTTGCACTCCCACCAACAGTGCAGGAGAGTTCCTTTTTCTCCACATCCTCACCAACATTTGTTGTTGCTAGTTTTTTTAATATGTGCCATTCTCACTGGTGTGGGATGGTAGAACTGTAGATGTTAAGTGAGGATTTACTTACTATATGTGCATACTTTATACTCAAAAATTTTCAATGTTTAGTGAATCTCACTTCATTTATTCCTCATCTCAAATGAATGAATTTTTAATTTGGAAATGAGGAAACTGAAGTTCAGAGAGATGAATTTTCCTGATTATCTGAGTCTCAATCTTATAATATGCAATAGCAAGAACATGGGCTTTAGAAACAGACTGCATGAGTTTCAATGATGGTGGATGAGTGTGTGGGGGTATTAAATTAATGTATAGACAGCATTTAAATAGTAGCTAGAACATTAAGCATGAGTTCAATATATACTAGATTTATCATTAATTACTTCAGGGGTTCTTACGCATGATATCCAGAATTATTTAGGGTGCCTAAATCTGTAGAGTTCAGAGCCTCCTCTCAAATGCACTGAATTGGAAATTCTATTTGAGGACCACTGCTGTACTCTTTTCAATAAGGGATGCTGACTTAATTTTTTTTTTTTCTTGCCAAACAAGTTATAGTTTAATAGGCCTTTTTTAAAAATAACCTTTATGCCAGCAAAATGAGTGATTAGATCATTGATTGCAAGAAATACCGATAAAATTTAAACTTCTTGTAACTTACCAGTAGAAAATGGATAGTTTAGTGTAGCGCCATAGAAAACATTATTTGTAAAAAAAAAGCATAAGAAATTTCAAGAAGCCTAATTCAATCCCCATTATTAATTAAATAGTACTCACTCATTAAATAAGTACTGCTCAAGTGCCACCACATACCCAACTATGTGCTAATTACCAGGGTTGCAAAGAGGAATAAGATAAGTCGGACTCCTACACTCACACTATTTAAACAGTGCAGTGTGTGCACTCAAGAATTAATATTGAGTTAATATTTTACTAACAAAAGTAAATTTTAATAACTATTGATCTAGCCTGTATGCAAATTATACAGATGTTGAGATGTTTAGAGGCAATGTTTGAAAAGCCTTCCAAATTAATCCTGATGTAACAAGACTACCAAATTGTATTGAAATTTATTTGCTTAAGTAATATAGGGTAACATTAATAATACTAGTCATGCCAGCATAATTTGTTGTTGAAGATACTTGGACTTTGGGTAAGCATTTTCTATTATACACTGAATTAATCTTCCAAAACAACTGTATGAGAAAGGTAGCATTATTGTTTGCATTGGACATGTGAAACTGAGAGTAGAGAGAGTTAAGTAAGCTAATAAATATTGAAAAAAATAAATTCAGGTAGATTTGCATTCAAGTCCATCATGCTCCAATAATTTTATTATATCTAAATCAACATTTAAATGATTAGTCTACTTCAACACCATTTCACATAGTTGAGTAATGTGAACATACTTACATTAATTTTCTTACATTAATTTTCTCCCTTGACCTTATAGTTTCTATTATGTAGAAGACCGGTAAGGTTTGTATTCTTTTACACACACACACAGAAGCTGTTTTTTTCTTTACTACAAGGTTTGGAATATTTTGAATATCGCAATTCAGAAAATATTTTAATAACTCTAGATAAAAAGTATTCAATATAATTTGAAATGTCAACAGTAAGGAAGAAACATATGGATAATAACGGAAGCTCTGCACATTTTTGATGAGCAGCTGTTCTAGCTGGTTGAATCCTTCCTTAGGATGACCGTTATTGAGTCTTTATACTTCTGCACTGGCATTATGCTTCCTCTGAAAGGAATTCAGAATTATCTGAATGAATGGAAAGAGATCTATCTGTGTGCAATTGGATAATTCCCAGTGTGACAGCTGTGTGGGGCTAAAACTGAAAGTGACTCTGGAAACAAGATTGTGTGATTTTATGTTCCCTTAATTTTGGATTTACACTTTTTTAAGTGTCTGGGAGCCACATACATAAAATTGTTCCTATCAGATGAATTCAAAATGCCTTTTAAATGAACTGGATAAGCTAATATATTGTTTTTTTTCATTGAAAGGTAGATATTTGGGGGGTAAAATGTAGTATGGTTAAAAACAAGACTTTTCTCCTTGAATTGTTTTACTCTATTTTTTTTTCCAGCACAAAATTATAAAAGCAAAAGCATAGAAAATTTAGTGTCACAAAATCTCAATTTTTAGCTCATTTCTGAGTAAAGTGGGCATAGCTGTAATTAAGAAGTTAGTATGGGCCAAGTAATGAGTTGAGTATTGATTTAACTTTATGTTTATCATTTTCTTTAACCCTCAGCCCCAACCAAGGTTTAGAAAGTTGAATAAACAGCCAGTATGAGCTTGGATAGTTCTTCCTGTTTGTGACTAGTCATACTGGGCTTGTGTAGAGGAGAAGCTCCTTGGTGTGACCTGAGAAGGACAAAATGATCTACCTACATCACCCAAACCCTCACCCAGCTCCCTTCTCTGTTCCATTGAGTCTTGAAGTTATAATAGTGTTTCTCAAACTTGAGAAACCACAGATTAGAAAGAACAGCTTTGAATCTCTAGGAATCAATAAATCTAATATGAGCAATACTGCCTTAAAAACTTTGGGATAGTCCATTTTGTTTGTAAGATACTCAATTAACATCAAGCACAGATCTTAAGTTACATATTTATTCAGTCTCATCCATTAAAAAGTTAGCTTTGATTAATTTGTGAGATTGACTACTAAATATTTGGAACCATCACAAGGGAAAGAAACATAGCCTGGGATAAGTTTCTCTGTGGGAAAGAAGTCTAAACTGCGAAGGCCCAAAGATTATTGACATAAGAACTGATACAAGAATGGAGAAAGAGGACAAGTACACCACTGGAGATGAGATCAAAAAGTCCTAAATTCAGCAAGGGAGATAATTGGAAAGTTTACATCTATGCTTTGGAAAACACAGCAGTTTTCCCTGACATCTTTTTTGCTTCAGATTTGTTTCACAATTACAAAATATATGGTCTCTTCTGAAACTTTAAGTAAAATTCCTTAAATGCACAATACTGTTTTGTTTGTTGTAAAATAAATCTGCAGTGATGAAATAAGTACCTCCTTTTATGGAAGGCAGGAAGATTCTCTTTCTATCCATTCTTCCTAGACCACCTGGGTACGATTTACCCTTGAGTTCACTAGAACTTTAAAAGTTAGCAAAAGTTATACCATGCATTACTGCCTAATTCCTGTGGGGTATATAAGTAATTTTTAAAAGAGCTGTGAGTTGAATTAAATCTAGCTATAAATTAAAAGAATACCATTGAGGAAACTGTTGTTGGATTTTCCTCTAGAAACTAAAACTAATTCTATATAGAGATACTAACTTTTACTTATGATGAACAACAAAATAATCACAAAAATAAGTGAAATAGAGCCCAGAAATTGTGAAAAAAAATAGGTATGCAATTTCTTTATCCAGAAACATCATTCCTGATAAAAACAAAATTTAGACTCAAAATTGTGAGAGACAAGAACAGGAACAAGTAGAGATGAACACAGTGGAGGTACTAGGAGCACCACCCATAAGAAGCCCTGACACACAGTACTGGAGACTCATGAGATGGGGCTTTGGGATGTGATGTGGGCCTTAGAAACTCCAGGGAACAATGGAATGACAGAAAGAGCATGTGTGTGGGGTGTGGGGCGTGGGAGGGCTGGATGGGTATCATATCTGTCAAGTTAACATTTCTAAGGGGTGTTGGGGCAAATATTAAATTTAGGAGAGACAAATGCCAATTTTCAAATTCCTAAAATTAAATCAGCACAAATAAAGATTTTACCAATTTTGAAATTGATTTAAAATCAAATTGTTTATTTTTGTTCTTTACTATTAACTTGAGTCAAATCTTAAAGGTTACTGATGACAGTATCAGATGTTGTTGAAATGTATAATAGGTTGAACTTCAGTTGTGATATGGGCAGGCATGGCAAAGCAGTATTCTGATATTTTTCCTTTGTCACTTCAAACTTTTCAAATTTGTAGAAATAAGATTCTTAAATTTTAGAAGGCAGGTAAAGAATGCTAGTGTTTTCCATTTGCAATGCCCCTGCAGACTAAAGCATATAATTTTTCATTATTGAAATATGGTGATATTTGTTTTCCTTTATTTCATCTTCTAAAACTTTCAATACAAATTCACACATCAATTTGGAAACAATAACAGACAAGAGATATTATTTCTAGTAAGGTTTTCAAAAATAACAATAACAGTATTTTCTCCTCAATTTATATTTTACAATAAAATTTGTTTTCATCCCAATTGTTTATAGATTTGTCTTCTTTTGGATACAATACTAAAAATAAAATAAGATAATCAAATCTTGAAGTATCTGTGCGAGACACATTTAAAGTAGAATTTGGACGGGGAGCTAAACTTTTATAGTAGAGTGGAGAACCCATGAATCTGCATGACAGCAGATCTTACTGACAGAAGTAGGATATTGTACAGTGTGTGATGTTTAAAAAATATTCCCTGTCTACTAAACAGAGATTATAAGTAACATATCAGGTTATCAGATGTCTTAGGTTTTTGGAGTATTTTCTGTTTTGCTAGTTTATTGCTTTTCTTTCTTGTTCCAAGAACAGAGCCTCTTTCAAACATCAGTTATATCAGTATCTATAAACTTGGCTTTTTATTCCTTGGTAGGTAGTATTTGGTAAACATTAGGTAACAAAATCTCAATGGCTTTTAAAGCCTGGGGAAGACAATCCATGAAGAGACCATGTACCAAGCTGTCAGGGTAGACCAGAGGCACTTGTCTCTTGGAAACTAGCCAGTACACTATAATTCCATTATATTCATACTTTTACATAATTTTAAGGGATATCTTGAGTGAGTCAATGCCCGATTAAAAGAACTCATTCCAGAGCTTACACATAACTACTGAGTTGAAATGCATAATCCATAAATGTGAGATAGTATGTATAATTGTGACTGTTACTCTTTTATGGACAGCTTACTATGATGATATAAATGGAAAAAGCGCCAAGATTTCTATACTCTGTAACACTGATGGGAGTTTTAATAATAAAATCTTCCAGTGCTTGACTGGTGTTCTTAAATATCTCTCCCTTTACATAGTGTTTTAAATATTTTACTTATTTTAACTTATTAAAACCAAAAAGATATTTGTCAAAGATTTGCACATATTTTCAAAAAAATATCTGGGGGCCTTTGTGCATAGTGCATGATGGTGCCCTTTCGCAACTTTCTCATCCACAGATGGAATCCCTAAATTTATAATGCAGCAATGTTAGGTAACGAACAACTAGAAGCCTTTTAATAGCATAAGTGAAAAGTATTCATAAGAAGACCATAGTCTTTAATTGTTTGGACTAGGGGAATTACCAAATCTGGGCCTAGAAACTTGTAATTAAAAACTAAAAAGACCTAATCTAGTGCATTCTGGGTTGACCCCATGAATTAGCATCTGTGAAGTGACTATATTTGAAACATCCTGAAATACAGGAACTATGACTGAAAATATTCAATTCAAACATTCAGTGAAGATTTAATACCTCTCCTCAAACTCTTCCAAAAAAATCTAAGAGGGGAATGCTATCAAACAATTTTACAAAGTCAGTATCACCTTGCTCCCAAAACCAGACCAGCACTACACACACACACACACACACACACACACACACACACACACAACTACTACCAATACCTTCAGTGAACATAGATGCAAAACCCTCAATAAAATCTTAGCAAATTTAAATACAATAATAGATTAAAATAATCATTTTTTGTATTTTTATTTTATAAATTTACATGAACTTTGATGTGTACTTACAAAAAAGTATTTGTATTAATATACAATTCTTTTCCATTATATTAGAAAATATGACCTGTAACTTTTTTATTTTTTCGAATCCATTAGTTTCCATTGTATATACCAACTTAATATATAGCTTATATTTTGTAAATGTTCATGAAAAATTAAGATTTTAAAATATGTATTTTTCTTATAATTAATTTTGTTTCATAAAATCAATTAAATGTATTATTCAAATCCCCTTTATTTTTAATTTATTGTCTGTAGTTAAAACAAAGAGTACTATTTTAAACAGTTTCTCTATTTTTATAAATTTCTTATGTTTATTTGATGTGTTATTTTGTTGAAAAACATGATGCCTTTTGATACAAATTATAAAATCAATTATAGAACTCAGTTTAATGTTTTGCTTCTAGTTGTTTGCTTTATATAATAGTAGTACAGACCCTCTATTTTGGTCGGTTTCTTATTTTTATTTTATTTTATTTTTTTATTTGTTTATAGAAGCACTGGGTATAGTCAGAAGCGTGGGAGGGTGAGAGAATTCACCAGAGCCAGAGCGGGGAGCAGAGAAGGCAGAAGGACCAAAGTACACTGCTGAGGGGAGCAGCGGGCAGCAGGAGAGGTCTGCGCGCCATGTGGGACCCTCACCCTGTGGCCGGGGATCGACCTGGCACTGCAGAGGCTGTGGGCAGCTTCGCAACCCAGGGCTCAACTGCTGTGCGACCAGCGAGGCCCAATTTTGGTTGGTTTCTTAAATAGTGGCTCAACCTTTGCAGGGGAGGTCACTTCTATTTTTCTTTTAGACTTTTCTCCTCTTTCTCTTTCTGAAGCACCTACTTTGGACTTCATTTACTTTCTTGAGAATGCTCATTTTTCTTTTTTATTTCTAAACTTTTACTCAAGCTTCTCTTCCATCTTCCCCCCACTTCTGCCCTGGGATCTTTATTCATCTTTAAATCCTTTAAATCATGGTTTTCACATCACTGCCTCAGAAAAGACTCTTCGATTTTCAAAGTAGATAATGTCTTTCCTTTAGGTTATCATTTAGTAACTTGTACTTTAAAGAAGGTGAAGTTTCAATAGAAAAAAAATGGAGAAATACATGTTTGAAGCATAAAAGACAATTATTTCCTTAAAAAAAGGGTGAGGAGAAGGAAGAGTAAGTGGAGAGTTATGGAGGAGGGAATGGGGACATATTTAGCAACAAATGGGTAGGTGAAAATTCTTTGAAGTTTTATTAATTATATATATTAGTTTCTGCTCATACCTGCATTATTTATTTTGCATGCTTAATTTAGTTCTTTGAAGAGGAACTTATTTGAAAAAAAAATGAACAAAAGTTTTAATTATCTTTATATGAGGTCATATTTGGGAATCATTCAGGTAAAAATTATAATTAGAGCAATAAAAAAATACTATTGACTCCAGAGACAAAGCTGAGAGAGCAGAGTTGAGTAATAAGGAATAAATGTGAAGAATACTTATGATTAGGACCAGGACTATAAGGCAGAAAACATACAGTACTAAAGATGATAATGGGAATATAATGTTTCTTAAAAATAGTGCAAAATAGTATCAGATACCAATGAAGAATTTAAGAGAATAAAAAAAAACATTTAAGAATATGACGTATCGGGAACATCTTTGGATTTGGAACAATGCAGGCCAATTTTTGAAGAGATTTAACTCTATAGAGTGAAGGTGGGTAGAACGCAAATTGTATAGGATTATCGAGTGCACAGCTTTATAGCATGTTTCCATGTATGTGATGTTGTATGACTTAGCACAATGGCTTAGGAGAGTTCAAATTATAAAGGATGTTTGAATGTTTATTTAGAGTTTGGAGAAATTTTGGTCATGTGTTTGGACAGAGGAGGGGGAGAAACTGAAGGTCAGAGAGAAAGTGTAGATAACTGAAATATTTGAGTATGAAGAAAATGGGGACTCACTGCGAGCCTTAAGTGACGGTAAGGAGAACTTTTCTTTCCCTTTTTTAAAAAAATTGAAGTGGCACTGATTTACATTGTTGTGTTTTAGAGGTATAGAATACCCCTTCAGGTTCTGATATAACACCACACCTACCACTAAAGCACCCACAGTCCACCCCCACAGTCCATTGTAATCCCTTGGGTTTGTTTTTAGTTTGGCTTTATCTGACCCTTTGATCAGTTTCTTTATATTCTACATACAAATGACACCATCTGGGTATTTGTTTTTCTTCTTCTGATTTATTTCACTTAGTATCATTCTCTCCAGGTCGTCCATGTTGTCACAAATGGCAAAAGTTTATCTTTTTAGAGAGCTGAGTAGTACTCCTTTGTGCATATATACTACATCTTTCCCAATCATTTCTTGAAGGAAGACCATAGGAAGGCATGGATGAGTAGTAAGAGTATTATTATGAGTAGTAAGAGTATTATTATGCTGATGAAAATATTGAGGGCACTCAGATTAATTACAGAAAAAGTGCCCTGATCTCCAGAGAATTAAGGGAGTGGAAAAATCCAACTTAATATTTGTAAAATTTAGAAAAATTGTTGAAATTAGAGCTTTGGGAAAGTAGATTTTTAGTTAGGGCCAAGCAGAATTGCTAAGCATCAGTAAGGGCGTTAGTCAGCTAATTATGACTTGAAGTGATCCCAATTTATGTCTTTCTCCAAAACTACTTGGTAGTTTGAAAACAGGAAGAAATTGACAACTCAGTTTATTTAAAAACGGATGTTAAATTGGAGGATATTATGCAACCATGTATTAAAATACTTGTAAGACTATGTAAATTAGAGTACTTTATCATTCATATTATATGTATGCATCATGTAAATACACCAGATATAAATGACTTATTACGACATAAAGAAAATTTATATTGTGGTAATATTCCCAGCATATCTAATACATTTTGAAAAACAATGTCTAGGAATCCACTAGTTAAAATGACTTGCAGGCTGTATCTTGTTTCTGTCATGTTTAAGGTAAAATAAGTGGAAAAATCTTTCAAATGTGATGTTTCCAAATTCTAAATGATACAGCCAGCCTACTCTTATGACTCATGTACTTGACATCTTCTTAGCATTTATACATATAGGTTTTACTATGCTCATTTTCACTTGTTTGTTACACTTTAATTTTCCTGGTTGGTTTTTTTTGCGGGAAGAACATTACCACCCCCAGTTCTTTCTCCATGCTGCTTTAGTGTTATATTTCTGAAGCATAAACTTTTATCATGTCACTCTTCTACCTTAAAATAACTATTGGTGTACTGTTACCTAGGGTACAGAATCCAAATTCTCAGGTAGGGCATGTACAATCTGATATTATCTATTTCTATCTTTCCTAAACAGCTGCATAAAGCTTGCTTTCCAAGGCAGTTATCTCTCACTGCCTCTATTCTTTAGACACATCAAGTTAGTTATCCTTTGCATAACATGCCATGTTCTTGTACACACAGTTACCTCTAAGAAATGCCCTTCTCCTTCCACATCATCTGGAACACGTTTAGTCAATCTTTAATATCAACTTCGCTCAAATGGATGGTATCCTTTCTGAGGCCTCTTGACTTGGCAAAAGATCTCTCTTCTCAATGGCTCTGCACAGACTTGTATGTACCTCTATCAGAGCACAGGCCACACTGCACAGATACCATTTTACATCTTATTTTAACTAACATTCCTGCTAAATGTCATTCCATTTCATCTACACACCATTTTGTTTCACCTAACATTAATTACACACCTGTTATAAGACAGATGACACGGGTTTCAGGAGTCAGAATAAAATCTAGTCCTATTTCTTGGCTCACATGTCCCTTATTAGACATTAAGTGTCTCAGGCTACTGACCCTGACTCAGTAATGTGGATAGTCATTCATATTGAATCTGACCTCATTTTTTCCTCTTTACACTTTGAATTTCCCCTCCCTACAATAACTTCCCTCTTCACTAGTTTAAAACCCACAATAACTTCTTAGGTATCGATTCAAATTCTGCCTCCTATGTAAGGTCCATCTTTGTTCTGAATGTAATATGGGGTTTTCAACCATTGTGTCCCAACATTTTCTTTGTTTTTTATGTAATTTACCTGGTATACTTGCTATTGCAGTGATTTGTGTTCTGTTTCCCTTTGCTATTAAAATATATAATGTATGTGTACATTTGTCTAGCACATAGATGATCATCCATAGTATCTGTTTAATTCAGCTGAGTGACTTAAATGATAGGAGGCTAGAGTATCTTCTCAACAAACACCGCTATGAGCATTGAAACACCTGTTCATAGAAACTGCTAGGTGTGTTCTTTTTTATTTTAAGTCATCAGTGTGGTTAATTTCTCCTTTTAGTTTTAATTTTTTTACATGAAATCCTAAATAGCACTGATTATCAAAAATAGAAATATGTAGATTCTGATTGTTGTTTACTTGGCATTGTCATTCCTTGATGTAACTGACTTCATCACATTTTCACCTTCAGTTTTAAAACCAAATTTTCATTTTTAACTCTACTAATGCCACTGTTTTATATGCCAATATAATCCTTTATCCATCCACAGACGATGTCTTTTAGAAAACAACTTTTTTTTTAATAAAAATACATTTAGAAGAAAATTGCACTTGCATGAGTTTGAGGTTCACCATGAAACTTGGCATAACCTCCTGGGGCTGGCAGTCCCCACTGTGCTTGCCTTTGTCATCCCTATGAAGTGCTCCAGTAGCATAGACAACACCTGTGACCACAAAAAAAGACCATCACTGCAGCTGCAGGACTCAGCTGTCCATGATGCAATAAATGTGCAAAAATGAAATATTTGGATCTCTGACTGTTTGTGCTTTTGAACCTTTCAGGTACTCTGGGGGTTGCCTGAAGCTGCACAGTGACATGTGTAAGTGGCTAGGACCTGCCTACTCTGCTATCTCCTTTGGCTATGTCTGATTCAAATTAAAGGTGGTCCTCATTGATAGTGTTTAAGAGCACAGTCCCCCCCCCATTTATTTATTTTCTTAAATCGTTCATTTTTATATGGTATTTGGTTTCTCCCCTAGGGTATAGGCCCCACAGTTGAACAGATTAATTAATTATTTTTTGGTAATATATTTCTTTATTTAATTTTTTATTCTTACATTGTTGTTCATTTTTGTGCAATATTTGATTTTTTTCCCCTCAGGGGTAGCCCCACTATTGTCCCACTACTTGAAGAAAACAGTTTTTGAAGTCAAACTACCCAAATTTCAAACCTTGATCTGTCACCAACTTGCTGTACGACACTGAAAAAGTATTTAACCTCTTTAGCCTCAATTTTCTCATTTGTAATATGGAAATAATACTTTCTACCTCATAATGTTGGAAGACAAAATTAGTGTATATGTGAAAAGCTTTTAGACATTTTTTTAACTTCAAAAATATTTTTTACATTTATATATTTTTAATATCATTGTTCATTCTCCTCTCAGGTGCAATCCCAAAAGTTACCACCACCAAGACCTCCGTGAACCATCACCACAGTCTCCTGTGCTCTGTCCTCCCCTGTTTTGATCCCTCTCCCTCCCCTGCTGAATGTCTCCAATTTATAGTTTGTCCGCTAGTTTTTGCCTGCACATGGTAAGCACTCTATAAGTGCTTGCTATTATTATTAGACTATAAATTATAGAAAACAACAGACACCATTAAAAGATTTTTTTATTCTTGATGATCAGAATTTTTCTTAATTTATAGTTTTATTTTTCCATTCTCATTTTGTAGGCATATGCTTCCCTTTTATTAAACAAATGCTTCCGAGTCATCAAAAATATAATGAATTCATACCTGATAACCCTGGTGAATTTAGAACAAAATGTATTAGAAAATCCCCCCCCTCTTTTACAGTTTTTAATTATATAGCATGCCATTTTTTATTTATACAGTTAAGATCTAAAATAAAAATGTATTTTCTTGTTCAAACAACTTAGGTGACAGAGATATCAGATACTCCATGAATCCCCTATGCCAAGCACTCTATTCATTCATTCCTGGGCCTCAGGGGCTCCAGACCACCCTCTCCTGTGCCATTAGACAACTGCAAATGTCATAGCCCTTTACTGCTTTCATTATTTTTCTTGCCAATTTTTTGTTTACTTGTCAAATTTCACTTGATGTCTATGTACTAGGCACTTCCTATGTGCCAGATACAATTCTACACCCTGGGGAGAGAAATGAGTAAATAACAAAATGCTCTGTTGTAAGGTCAGTATTGTGTATGTAAAGGATAGGGCATAGAGTGGTGAGATGTGATATAGCCAAAGATACAGCAGGTAAGGAGAATGGAACTGCCAGGATGGAGAATGGAGGTGGCCAACGACACTCTCACTGAGCAGGTGAGATTAACCAAAGACTTGAAGAGGAGAGGGGTGGGTGAATGAAAGAGCATTTTAGTCTGAGTAAAGAGCTACTATTATGTTACTTTCCTTGCACCCACAGTCACACTACTGAATGGATTATAAAATCAACTTCACAGGTACGTCCTGAGTTACATTTCTGAGCACATTTAGATGATATTTTTGAATTGTGCAAATTTGGCTTACTTAGTAATTAAAGCATACAAAGAACAGAATAGAAATTTAAGTATCTTTTTTCATATAAACCAAAGACACACTACCAGGGCAGGGGGGTCAAAATAAAGGGGGTGCCATTGTATGGGGAATCTAACCAAAATGAAAATGCATACATTGTGCAAAAATGAAAAATGATGTAAGAATTATATAAAATAAAATATTTAAAAAATAATAATTTTAGACCAAATGGAAAAATCTTTCAATGAAGTTACTTTAAAGCTAATGAAGTTGGTAGGCATCTGTAAACTCAATAATAATTTAGACTCTGGGGGTCATATACTTTCTTTTGCAACTACAGCAGATCTTCAAATAATGTTGTTTTGTTGCAACATTGATGAAAAATAAGTAATTCCCACTGACTCTGAACAAAACCACAGTGCTATTCGAGAACCTGTTTTTACTACAGGTTGTCTCTTCAAAGTTGTAGTTTCCAAAAACCTGTGAACAACTTTATTTTTCATCAAAGACAAAATAAAATAATTTGCAATATAACGCTTAAAAGAAAGAGAAGTACGCAGAATATAGAAAGATCTCTAACATAACATTGAGAAAAATCCACCAGAATTTTGAGAAAAGACTTGAACAGAAAGTGTACAAGTTATGAGTGACCATTAAATATATGAATCAGTAATCAAAGAAACACAACAAATATACAATGAGGAAGTGAAAACAAATCTTAGAAATCTAACACAGAACTCAAGCTACCAACTGAGACAGTATACTAGGAGGGGCCGCACAGAGGTGGTATCATAACACCCATCTGAAGAGGTACGCACATATGCCAATTCATATGCAGTGCTGTAAACGAATGGTACCTCAATAAAAAATCAATACTTTTTTTTTTTTTTTTTTTTAGAGGCATGCTTTATTTATTTATTTTGTTTGTTTGTTTGTTTGTTTATACATGCATTGGGTACAGTCAGAAGCGCGGGAGGGTGAGAGAATTCACCAGAGCTAGAGCGGGGAGCAGAACAGGCAGAAGGACCGAAGTACACTGCTGAGGGGAGCAGCGGGCGGCAGCAGGAGAGGTCTGCGCGCCATGTGGGACCCTCCTCTGGTGGCCGGGGAGCAGCCGGGGATCGAACCGGCACTGCAGAGGCTGCGGGCAGCTTCGCAACCCAGCGCTCAACCGCTGCGCCACCGGGGAGGCCCAAAAAAAATCAATACTTTTTTAAAGGAACTATTTAAACTGGGGTTTAATGCATGGGTAGGTGTCAAGAGTTAGTCCAGAGGTGAGAAGGATATTTCAAGGAGAAGAGAGTATGAACAAAAGAACACAGAGGTAGTAATAGCAGTACGGTAGGGTTGGCATATTTTTTTCACTCAGAACTTAGGACCTAATCTTATTAGGCCTTTAAAGAAATATTTTCTAACTGAGTGATTTCTAGAGGTGGAGGTGGACAGTGTGAAAACTGGAAATATATCAACAACTTAAGTGAGGACTTAATTGCACTTACTTCTGCCACTGAACTGTGAAGGCAGTACAGAGGATCGACACCTAAAGGAATGAGTATGGCTGTGTTTCAATAAAACTTTATTTATAAATAAAGGCTGCTGGCCAGATTTGATAGATAAGGTATAGTTTGATGTTTTTTCTAAAAGTAAAGAGTGGAAAGTTTCAGACCTATGAACACTTATAGTAAGTGATAATACAGTTATTATATGCCCAACAGCACAGTTTTTAAACTTGGTCCTGTTTGTGCTCTTCAGCATCATTCCTTCCACATTTATTTCCACTAAGCTACTCATTATCTCATCAGTAATTTCTTTAGCAACATGCTGGCTCCAGCGCTTCTTTTAAACTCATTCTGGTATCTCAAAGGTATAAATTCAGGGCCTTACTCTGGTATCTTACTCTTGTTATTGCTGTTGATGAAATTCTGCTATTGTTATTTTATTTATTATTATTATTATTATTTCAATTATATATATTTTTTACATCTTTTTCATTTTTGCACAATGTATGCATTTTCATCTTGGTTATAGTCCCCATACAATTCCCACCCCCCCTTGTTATGAACCTACTCCCACTTCCCCCCCACCCTGTAGTAGTGTGTCTCTGGTTTATAGTTGCTTGTTGATTTTGATTTTTACTTTATTATAATTAGTCTTTTTCCTGGTCCCTTATTTGGGTTTTCTAAATTCCTGCTATGAGTGAGACCATTTGGTATTTTTCTTTTTTTTTTTCCTTTTTTTTTTTTTAAAGATTTATTTATTTATTTATACAAGCACTGGGTACAGCAGAAGCGCGGGAGGGTGAGAGAATTCACCAGAGCCAGAGTGGAGAACAGAGCAGGCAGAAGGACCAAAGTACACTGCTGAGGGGAGCAGTGGGCAGCAGGAGAGGTCTGCGTGCCATGTGGGACCCTCCTCCAGTGGCCGGGGAGCAGCCAAGAATTGAACCAGTGCTGCAGAGGCTGCGGGCAGCTTCGCAACACAGCGCTCAACCGCTGCGCCACCGGCGAGGCCCTATTTTTCTTTTTCTTTCTGGCTTATTTCACTGAGCAAGATCCCTTCCAGCTCCATCCATGTTGCTGCAAATTGCATGAGTTTATCTTTTTTGATTGCTGAGTAATATTCCATTGTGTATATGTACCACATCTTCTTGATCCAGTCATCTATTTTTAGGCATTTGGGTTGTTTCCATAGCTTAGCGATTGTAAATAGTGATGCTATAAACATAGGGGTGCCAGTGCCCTTTTAAATTAATGTTTCTGTGTCCTTTGGGTAAATACTTTCTTAAAAAATATTACTCTGTATGTCTTTTTAAATTTAAACATATTTGTTCAGAATTACAGGGCTAAATAGGAGTATTTCTCTAAGCTGGATCAGAAAAATATTGGCTACAGTGATCCTTCCCACTTTTTTAAAATAGTATTTTATTTTGTATTTTTAAAATTTATTTATTTATGGATAGAAGAACTGGGGTACAGGCCAGAGATGTGGGGGTCAGTGGATTCACCAGAGATAGAGTGGGGAATAGAACAGGCAGACTGACTGAAATACACTGCTGAGGGAAGCAGTGGTTGAGATAGGAGAGGTTGCTGCGCCATGTGGGTATCTCCCACATGGCTGACTGGGGATCAAACTAGTGCTGCAGAGGCTGCAAATAACTTCATAGTGCAGTGCTTAACCCCTTGCACCATCAGGGAGGCCTCCTCCCACTTTGTAACCCATGTTAACGAATACGTTCAGTGGCATCATGGCATGCACTAACATGGAATGTTTTATTTATTTATTTATTTTTTAAAGATTTATTTTATTTTATTTATTTATACAAGCACTGGGTACAGTCAGAAGCGCGGGAGGGTGAGAGAATTCACCAGAGCCAGAGTGGGGAGCAGAGCAGGCAGAAGGACCGAAGTACACTGCTGAGGGGAGCAGCGGGCGGCAGGAGAGGTCTGCGCGCCATGTGGGACCCGCCTCTGGTGGCCGGGGAGCAGCCAGGGATCGAACTGGCACCACGGAGGCTGCGGGCAGCTTCGCAACCCAGCGCTCAACCGCTGCGCCACTGGGGAGACCCAGCATGGAATGTTTTAAATACACCTTTCAAGGTTGCGCTGCTTTCATGGTTCTCTGCCTTATGGGCCTGTCTGAGTCTCTGTACAGCCACAGGGCTGAAGGCATCGTGGTCACATAATTCTGGAAGATGAACACCTTGCCCAATGGATGGTGTTGACTGTCTGACAACTGCATGTCTTTAACTGGTTTCTTGGCTCTCATAAGGATAAACTTACCCTGCTCCCATGTTTTTAAACAAGAAACAATACTTTTCAGTGTAGGTGCTACTAAGAATACTGTTGCTTAAGAAAATAACAACCTCCTCTAAGTCTTTCTCCTTCCCTTTGCTGCTTTTCACAAACATCCTGCCTTTCCCTGACTACAGCAGGATGAGGCAACATATGTTTAATATGGAAGAATACATATCAGTTTCAAAAGTGTCACTTGAATTGAACAGCCATTTTGGCTATTTAAAATCTGCTGAAATGCTTCAAATAACACACATTTCAGGTAAAAAAAATACATCAAAAGTAACACAAAATCATCAAGCTTAATATGAAACTACAGAAAAAAATACACTTTTTAGGCTACATCACTGACAAAAATGTTAGTTTTAATTTAGTATGCTATTATCTATTTTTGTATTGGCCTTCAAAGGTTGTGCTAGGGATATTTTAAGATACTTACAAGTAGAAGAGCTTTTTAAATGAGTCATAGTTTAAATCTACCCTAAGTTAGAATTGATAGAAATGTACTTCTGAAATTCATGAAAAGAGTTAAATGATTTCCAGTGACGTGAGAGAGCCAGTAGCAGGTACTCAAATAAAATATTCCCTAATAAAATCCTTTTTTGGCATGACCTAGGTAGGCAAAAATGTGAAAGGCCCAGAAAGCAACAACCCTCACAAAATTCTTTTCTCTATATTCCAAATAAAAGTGAAAGCTATTTTATTTATGCTGATTATCTTCAGGAAAGAATGCTTGCTTGTTATGATCTTAATCTAGCAAATATTAAAACAGACTAAAACTCCTAAAATGAATTGGAATGCTAAGTGTAATCTTTTAATAACAATGACTACAGTCTTTAAATACTTAAATTTTCTAATCTGTTTCATCAGTTCAGTAGAATTTTTCTATCCTGCCATGAACTGATGATTCTAGTTCCTTTCCAGACTCTAAGGACTTCTACAAAGTAACATGTAAATACACACTGTACAGGGCCAAATCATAAGCTTGGTGAAATCTTAGTGAACATGGTGTGGTGAACATCATAGCCACATAGTGACCTCAACTTCTACCTCCCTGAAAACCCACATACCAAAGGTTTTAATCACACCAGACTTCTTACCATCTTCACACTCCATGAAGTCTATGAATGTTCCCCTCCACGCTTCAGTTTGAGTTGCCTGTCTGCAATGCTCTTCTCTCACTCCCATTTGTTCTAGAGTACTCCCATGGTGAATATTAAAATCTATTACTTTGAACCTAAAATCTGCCTCTGTCCTCTTTATTTTATACTTCTACCCCTGAAGGATGAGCACATACCACATGTTAAAATATGTCCCTTAAATTAAATTCAACACATCTGAGATATTGGCCTCAAATACTTCTTTCTGTCAATTTGTTTGCTATATAATATTTGGTAAGTTGTAGCAGCTATAATGTAAAAAACACTTGAAGCTAACAAAAAAATATTCTGTGGCAGGTACATGTATCCAAAAGAAACTAGTACAACATAGGATGAAAATTTGGTTCACGTGATAAATCAAAAAGTCATTATTATCATAAACCAATTAGAGACAAAATCACCTAGACAATAACTGTCAAATTATTACTTTGACGCTAAGCAAAAATTAATCAAAAAAAGCCTGGTTCTTGACCTACAGAGTTTAAATATTAAGACTTCCCAATGGAGTATGAGTAAGAACTACCATGGGAAGGCATATGCTCACTCACACGTGAATAGTAGCACAAAATTTACCTGAATAACTAGAATTGCTTCCAACACATTTCTGTACCCATAATTTTACACAAGTTAGCTCTATTAGACATCACCATATAAAATACTCATAGGTTTTTCTATTTTAGTGGAAATCTGTATACATATGCAAGCTGTATCTTATGAGACAGATTTGGTTCTCTACCTTTTTATGTCCTGAAAGATATGAATCACATTTTTAAATGTTTGGAGGGGGGCAAAATAAAAATAGGATTCATGACATATGGACATGATGTAAACTTCAAATTCCTGCCTTCACTGAGTATTACTAGGACACAGGCACACTCATTCATATATTATCAATGGCTGCTTTTCACCATAACATGATAGTTGAGTAGCTGTGACAGAAACCATATGGTCTGCAAAGTCTGAAGTATCTATCTGTCCCTTGACAGAAAATGTTTGCTTACCCTTATCATGGTCCACGCTCTCTTACTAAGGCATAATGAACATCATGTAAATTTTTCTTGGTATATAATATCACATACTAGTACTTTATATATTTGTAGTATGTTTGTTATTATCAGCAGCCTAAACTAACACTATTTGATAGACAAATTAAGAGAGCAGTTTATAATAATCTTCCATGACATTTTCCTTAGAAATATCACACTTCACATAAGTATCTTAAGAAACTGTTCTTTCTAAATACATAGGGGATTCTTTCTGTCAAATATTTGGTGAGTTCAATGTATAATTTCTGTATTCTTGAAGATTTTAAAGCATAGAAGGACTTATCTGAGGCCTGTATTACATACATTTCATTCTGGCAAGTCCATGAAAGGAATATTTAAAGAAGACAGTATTGGATTCAAGAAAAATTTGGTTGATGCACGAAAAAAGAGGGTCAGAGAAAGACTTCAGTAACCATCCACTTCAAAACCATATTCCTTGTACTTGCATTTGACATATTTTTGTGTGGCGCATTTGGCAGGGCTGATGATTGGTTGAATATGACTGATGAAGGAGAAAAAAACTCTCTTTTTCTAGTATGCAAGGCAGAGCACCAAGTTGTAGGATACAGAATGTATGAACAGGAGCTAGTTTAAGGGCACAGGTGATAGAATTACTTTTTGAATACTGGAGTTAGAGCTGCAAATAGTACATCCAAGATTTACTATGTAAATGAGTCTGGCTCAGGGGTGAGAATTGAGTTTTAAATCCAGAATTTGAAGTCACTGCCATACAAGTGAAGTTGATTCATTCATTGACATTTATTAAGTGTAACTATGTGGCAGGTATTGTCTTAGTTCAGGGAACCCAACAGGCAAGACAGAGTGCATGCTATTATAGACTTTAAATAATCTGATGACAAAGGCATAGAATTTAACAATAGTTAGAATAACATGTTTGACAGAGAAATCACAGAGCACTATTGGGACACATGGGAGAAGGTTTAACTTGAGGCTAAATGCATGGAAACAGACTTCTTGAAGGATTTATATTCAGACCTGAAGGAGGACTAGAAGTCACTCTGGGAAAAAGATGTGGGATAAATGTTTGAGAATGAGGGAATGGCATTTGCAGAGCTGTCAAGGCAAGTGTGCTCAGATCTTTAGAAAGGACATTTTCACTGGGAGTTGGTGTTTCAGGGAAAGTAGACTACATAATGAGTTGAGAGAAGTGTTCACGGACAGATTGTGGAGCATCTTGTAAGAAATTTGGGCTTTATATGAAGGATAATGTAAAGTCATGAAATCATCCAGAATATAACATATGTACTTTTGTATTTAAGAAGATTATAAAGGCAAAGTGGCTGAGGATAGAACTCAAGGGGATTTAATGAGAAGTAAGAAGAAGGGAAGGTGACAAAAGAGATGAAAAATTGAAAAATCACAAATTTATGTTTTAGTTTATTTTTTCGTCAATTTAGCATTTGCACACTGAGATGCCCATGCATATAAATGTTTATGACTCATAATATAAAATACTAGCAAACATCTTTGCTTCATGGTTAGTATTATTTAAATTATCAATATTTATTGTGGCTTAAGCTTAAATATATAGTTTTAGTATACTATTAATAGTAATAGTAGCAACAAAAGAACGATAGCTATAACTTAGTACAGTTGTATTAGTAGATTTAATTATGAATACTATTATTCAGACTAGAAAATCGAGATCTAGTGTTTTAGGGAAGCTGTTCCAGATCATACATGATAACGCCAGGATTTGTACCAAGGACTTATTATCACTGTGGTCTAATGCTTGTCCTCTGCTGATAATATCTGGGCTACAGAACTGAAGAATGTGGGAACTTTTTCTATTGGGATATGCAAAAGACTGACAGAGTTTTTAAAGCTTCAACTTAAGGAATTTATATACTGTATCCAAGAACTCCTTCCATTGCATCAAATAATAAGTTACTGCTTTGCAGACAATATTAGCTGATTAAGATATAGGAAATAAATTATAAACCACATCAGTTAAGTAAACCTCACTTCTGACATAAATTTTGCACAGTAAGGACTTCAACTTCAATTGCACATTATCATTACATACACATTTGTTCTTTTACAATAGAAAAATATTTATTGAGATGATCTAAGTTACCTTTTTTTTCCAATCTGCTGACAAATTTTATTCATGGTGTTCACCCTTCTCTAGGAAGTCTTGAATTTTAAACTTACTAGTTAAAAAAAGGGGTTAAATATATTTTTCAAGTGTTACGTGTTGTTAATCAACATAAAAATATTTTTACAATATGTTTGGTATACTAAAACTTCTTGTCTGCATTTTATTTATTTACTTATATTTTACTGAGGTAACATTGGTTTATAATACTGCATATAATTTAGGGAAGTAGGTCAACAACATCTGTTCAGACGGCATAAGTTGCATTCAGACAATGTGTTCAACCAGAGCTCTAAAAGAAAGATTCCCCACAGCTGATCTTAAGATAAGCAACATTTTTAAAAAGAAGAAGTAAGGAAGAAATAAATTTCTTGTAAATTTATTAATTTAGAAAGCTGAAAGTCACTGAAAAGGTGGAATAATAAGAAAGTCTATGCAGTTTGTCCCTTTAGACACAATTACAACACAACTATTTTTACACAAAATTGATATTTCAAAATAGGCATTAACATTTCTACACAGATAAAATATCAGAACTCTGTTGGCTTCCCATATACTTTTGTTTGCAATTTGATTGCTAGAATTTTGAATTTCCATGGGGTGGGGCACATCCACCTTTCCAGTGACTTAGGAATCCAAAGGTTTTATACAGATATGCCCTTACCTTTTATTCAGGTACTGCATACTGACTATGGGAAGGATAGGGCAAAGGGAGAACAGGCAGACAGGTAATCTGAGTGCCACTCAACAATGTGTGTCTCGTGCCAAAGCGACAACATACTGACTCAGCATAAAAGTTCTGGGAGGATGGCAGATTTATATTCCCTGCCACCCCACTCAGGCCTCTGCAGCCCTTCAAATGAATGTCTGGAAGGTGGATGGCAGTACAAAAGCAACTGTTAGCTTCTGTATCTGATCCCCTGAATTACTTCATCCCATCAACTCCCTGCTTATTTTGCAGCTCCCTGCTCTGCTCATTTCTTTGCTACCTTCTGTTTAGCAATGTATCATTGCTTTAGGCTCAATACCTGTCAGACTTTCCTGTTGTGGTTAATTTTCCTTCTTAACACTCCTTTGGGATATGACTTACAGCATTTGCCCTCAAATACTCCACCAGGGAAGGTGGGAGGTGATCAATAGGATTGTGCTTCCTTTGCCTCCTGTCACCAAGAAGAAGGAGTTGACGCATAGCCCTCTTTATGAAAACCCCCACAGCTGCTCCTTCATGCATCCACTCACTCACCTCTTGATCCACTGCTCCTCTTCCTAAACCACAGTGGTAACAGTCCATGGAATCTAGGTTAATTAGAGGAGGAATAGCTTTGCAATGACCCCAAAGGAGATTTCACAAAAGAAGGGGTTGCCTTGACTGTTTCTAATTACTGTTTCTCCCTCAATTACAAGTCATAATCTCCATAGGAAGCTATATTGTTATTTTCACACATACGTTTTCTTTCTTTCTTCTTTTTTTTAAGATTTTTATTTATATAAGAACTGGGGTATGGGCCAGATGTGCAGGAGGGTGAGAGGATTCACCAGAGACAGAGTGGGGAACAGGCAGACTGACGAAATACACTGCAGAGGGGAGCAATAGGTGTGACAGGAGAGGTCTGCCGTGCCATGTGGGTATCTCGCCAGCTGGCTGGGATCAAACCTGAGCTCAGAGGCTGCGGACAGCTTCACCCGGTGTGGTTCTAGCAAGGAGGGAGTGATACATACTCAAAAGATACAGTTAAGTCATATTTTCCTCTTAGTGGAATGTATTATCTTCACACTTGGCAAATGACAGCAAGTAAATATTTGGCTTTGTCAGTCTCATTATAAATATAGTAAAAGTCAGTAAGATATAAGAGTCTAAATTCTAATGGGTTCACTATAAGCACAGATAATTGACCGAGGGTCTTCATGGGATCTTTATAAAAAGGGAGCTCCTCTTTGTCCTGGTGAAGCTTTCAGACTTTTTTTTTTAGAATTAGAAAATTTAAAAAATGGGGCTTAATACTCTCAAAAATTAAAGATAAATCGTTCATCTTTTCTTGGATAATATGAGGTTAGAGTCTGAAAGATTTTTACTTCTTCTAAATTTATACATCAATTAACTCTGCTTTGCTACTGTGCTTCTAATTTTCATTTTAATAAGAAAAAATGGGCCAGAGGATTTTAAGTGACACAATTGAAGGGAGATGTGTGCCAGCAAAGTATTAGATGTATGGTAATTAGGACTGCAGATAGAGAGATGAGGGAAAAAGGGTGTTTGTCATTTGTACCGCAGACACTGTCTGCTCCTCTCTGAGTGGTTCCAAAGCCAGCTGACAGGTGTACAGTTACATCCGAACATCACAGCCAAAGAGGCACAGGTATCAGTAGTTTTATTTTGTTGTGAACTAAAGTGATTATGGAACTGAGACTAAGCTTTCAGACCCTGAAGAGCACAAAGGGGGAAAAAAAAAAAAAAAAAAAAAAAAAAACTTAGCTAAACTTTTTTCTTTAAGGCTTGTACTTGCAGATGTAGTTTATCTGACATTCCAAGCAAGTAAAAACAACTTTGAGCTGAGCTATACACCCAGAGGTGAGGCACACTGAAAAAATCGGAATCCTATCTTGACTCTTATTATAAACAAAATCTTTTCTACCTGCTTTGGATGGATGGAGCCTTATGTGGTCCCATGGTCATTGTTATTATAATATGTTTGCTGCTTTTGATCTTTATCACTTGTCTCTTGAATCAGTTTCCATTGATTGTAAAAGGCCAGAGGCATTAAAACTTCCAAATAACTCTAACTCATGGTTATAAACAATTGGGATTACAATTATGTGACAATCAGTAATATCTCAAGTTAGCTAGTGAAAGATTCTGCTTCTCTATGGGACACAAACCTCCACTCCTAATTAGGAGGAAGCAGTTCTAGAAGACAGACCTCTGCCCCAGTGGGCAAGAATGAGGAGCAGGATATAGACAGAAGAGGCAATTGTCACTTGTCTTCCTTGCCCTGCTCATGTTTATGATTTCTTGCAGACAAAATTAGAAATCCAGGTGAAACCATCTGAGACCAAGATGGAAGTAGAAAAAAGAAAAGGGATAAGTCACAGCTTCTTTACTATAACAAAAGCATGCCCACCAGCACTATATAGATCTGGTCAGACCAAACTGGGAAGAAAAAGGGATGTGAATGCAGTTTCTGGAAAGCTGTCTAATTTCTGTAAAATACTACTGATGCAGAGCCTTTGGCATTTCCTTTTCTTTGTATTCCCCATATAAGTTCCTTCTTCCTAACTCTGGGAAAGGGCGTATGAATATTCCTCCCACCAACTCCTCTCTGGGGTTCTGGCTTATGAGTGGCAAGTAGATGGACCCCAGGCTTAGATAATAATTATGCTACACTCCTTAGAGTTATCTGTTCTGCCATATCCCTATACAGCTGATAGATTGGAGTTTACAGAGATCATAGGAGCCCATAACTGATAATTGGTCAGAACGGATCAAGTTTCCTAGTGATTCTGAAATCGTGTTGTCTATGACTTCTAGGTTCTAATGGAAGGAGGAAAGAAGGAAGGAGCAATTGAATGGGATAACATAAGAAAATGGAGAAGAGAACTGGAGTTGAGAAATCAACAGGAGAATAGGAGGGTTCTCTGGAGTGAATTATACAGATTTATTTATTGGAATCCAAAAGAAGTATTTTTTTTTTCATGTTTCTATTGGACTTTTAATTTATTTTTATTTTTATTTTTCTACATCATTATTCATTTTAAAACAATTATTTGCTTCTCCCTAACCCCTCCGGTGTAGCCTCATAATTTTCTTCACCAGTGCACCCGTGCATCATCCTCAGTCCCCTGTCCCCTTCCTCCCTCCCTCATCCCTCTCCCTCCTCCTCCGGGCAGGATGTCTCTGGTTTATAATTGTCTGTTTTTGCTTTGTTGTGTTTTGTATTGTTATTATTTTTTTCACACTGATGTCTTATTTGGTTCCCCTGTATTCCTGCTATAAGTGAAGCCATCTGATATTTCTCTTTTTCCTTCTGGCTTATTTCACTGTACCACGACCACATGCAAAAAAATGAAACTAGACTACTACCTCTCACCATGCACAAAAATCAACTCAAAATGGATAAAAGTACTGGACATAAGACCTGAAACCATAAAATATATAGAAGAAAATATAGGTAAAACACTACAAGACATACATCTCAGAAACATCTTTAAAGACTCATCACCCAAAGCAAAGATGGGCCTCCCTGGTGGCGCAGCGGTTGAGCGCTGGGTTGCGAAGCTGCCCGCGGCCTCTGCAGCGCCTGTTCAATCCCCGGCTGCTCCCTGGCCACCGGAGGAGGGTCCCACATGGCACGCAGACCTCTCCTGCCGCCCGCCGCTCCCCTCAGCAGTGTACTTTGGTCCTTCTGCCTGCTCTGCTCCCCGCTCTGGCTCTGGTGAATTCTCTCACCCTCCCGCGCCTCTGACTGTACCCAGTGCATGTGTAAACCAAACAAACAAATAAATAAATAAAAACATGCCTCTATAAAAAAAAAAAAAAGTCAAGGAAAAGATAAACACCTGGGATTACATCAGACTGAAAAGCTTCTGTATGGCAAAAGAGACATTAACCAAAACAAAGAGACACCCCACTGATTGGGAAAAATTTTTTGCACTCCATACAACTGATAAGGGACTGATCACAAAGATATACAAAGACCTCACAGGACTCAACAAATAAAGTAAACAAAAGAAGTATCATTTAAAGGAGTGTCATGCCTCTTTCTATTGCTTAGGTCTCAACTCTTTTGTAAAAGGATTTTGTAAAAGGAATTTTTTTAAAAAAAATTACACATATGCAGTAAAACCCAAAAAGCAGAAATTAAATAGCAAGAGCTCTCCCTTCCCTATACAAATCTTCCTCTTCCCATCCCTACATCACTTCTTGTACTGGTTTCAGCATGGGACTGCGCAGTATATAAATTATGCCATCCACAACTTTGTTTTCTAGGTTTTTCAAAATATGTTATGCAACGTTAGAACATTTTTGGAAAAAAAAAAAAATCAAAGAAAACAAGCCAAAAGAAAATTTTCAAATCTATGCTTTGCCAAAAATATATCTCCTAGGAACAATTTACATAATGTGCTAATGGACACAAGATATTTAACAGCCATGAGGTAATACTATTGGTTTTGAAAGCAATAATGTGAGTAAAATGTTGAGGATTAAGCACTAAAGAGAATTAGGAGTTTGCAAAACATGGTCAGGGTAAGTCATTGATTTCTTTGGCTATAAGATAAAAATTGCTGGAGAGTTTTTAAAAATGCTGACAGTGGTCATTAGAACTTTAAAAATGTTAACTTTACATTTCTTCATCTTTTGCTTTGTCATAAATTCACCTTATTACCAGTGGTGCTAGAAATGGCTATAGAAATATCATACATACTTTATAATTCTGGGTAATTGACACACGTAAGTAATCTTTCCTTGAAAAGACTATTTCAAATGGAACAAAACCACTGCACATACTATACATATTTAAATTAGCTTCTCTTTTTTAGTGAAGAAACATGATATTGTATTAATTAGATGTTAAACATTGTTAAGGTTTATATTATCAAAAATATTTATATTTTCTAAATATTTAGCTTAATTATATCTAAATAAATAATGAATATTGTCTGATCCATGTTTTCACTATAAGAAAACTGCATTTAATTGAAGTAACAGGTGAGCTTTATATTTTGATTACTCTGAGCTATTCGATCCACTAAAATATGGTACCGTTGATAAAAATACACATTACATACTTAGATTTTTAGAACACTAAAATTGTCTAATGTCATCACTTGATTATTTAATTCATTCACTTCATATTTATAGTATGCCTAGCTAGGGTTACTATATTAGACACAAACGAATATATCTGGAAGATATAATAATTGCCGAAGGAGGACTTACATTTCTGGGGGACGACAATATATGTAAATGTATACACAGTACAACATGAAACCTACCCTAAAAAGGATAATACAAAGGGTGTTCTTTAGATTCTATTTTTATGTCATGAAATATGAGTCAAAAAGAGATTTGGAAATGTTAATTAAAGTGAAATGAATTGCTTCCTATGAATTTGGGGGTTAAATAAACCATGTTGTCCAATACAAAGGCCAAGGTCAAATGTGAATATTTAAGTTTAAATTAAAATCACACAAAATATAAAGTGCAGTATCACAGTATACAAGTCACATTTCAAGTACTCAATAGTGATTGTCACATGTGGCAACTGAGACTACAGAATATTCCCATCATCACAGAAGACTCTCTTGGACAGTGTGGATAGGGGAGGTTACTTTATTAATTCAAAAATGTAATCAAAGTTTGTACTTACATGACATTTTATAATTGTTTATACCAAAAAGGCAATGATCTTTTTGGAAAATCACTGTTTTCTAAATTAAAACTGAAAACATCAAGCTGTGTATCAAAGGTAAATTTCTGTGTGTCAAGTAGACTATTTCCTAAAGACATCATATTAATAAAGTTAATTTACTTTTAGTAGTGTTTTGCTCATCCATGTGTTCTTAGAACCTAGCCAAGTGCCCAATACAGATAAATTGAACAATTAGTACTTATTGACAACTAAGGGATAAAGTGAAAAAATAAATGAACACATCTTTTTTCATTGAAAAAGAGGGAGTCACTTACTGATAAAAAGAACACTTATGACACCTACTATCTTTCTCTTACATTCACCATTTCTAGGGAATATATGGAATATGAACTATAAAGAAATCAATGGACCTGAAGGACAGTACAACCTTCTCTTTTTCCTTCTCTACTTCCTTCCCTCCCTCCTTCTTTTCTTCCTACAAAGGTAGCCAATCAATAGCAGACCAAGACTGGAACACAGGTCTGTATCAAAAGAAAATCAAAATCAACAAGCAACTCTAAACCAGAGAGACACTACAGGGTGAGGGGGCAAGGGAATAGGATCAAAACAAGGCGGGTGGGAATTGTATGGGGACTATAACCAGGATGAAAATGTATATATTGTGCAAAAAATGAAAAATGATATAAAAATATATAAAATAAATAAAAAAAGAGAGTGGAATCAGACCACAAAAAAAATTATCTTAACAGATAATTGAATCACTAACGGGATAAAGAATTCAGAAATAATTAAGTAGAGTGATGAAATATCTTATTCTAAAATAGAATTTATGATGCATCAGAAAGTTATGTTCCACCCAAGTTTGTGGAGAAACTCACATTCATAACAAGGCAATTACTTAAAATAGGAAAAATGTTTAGATAAGCAGTTCCTATGAATAGTAGAGGATTAGAAATAATAGCCAAATGTATCATACAATCTTAGTTCTTTATACTAGGTTTTGTATGTTATTTTAAAATTATTTTAATATTGATGTGTTCTTTTTTCCCCTGCTAAGAAAATATGGATGGCTCTTAGCTAACTATGTTTATGAATCTTATGTTCATAGCTGAATTTCATACCTCAGTGATTCAGAGTGGCAAACAATTTTAAGCAAAGTATCTAAAAATAAATAAATTGGGCTGTGAGCCTAAACTTCTAAAATTAACATAATTTCAAGGGAGGAAAAAATATTCTTGTTCTTTGCACGTACCTGATTAAGACCCAGAATATTGGGAAACTTGGTGGTATCATAGCAGAGTGAGCCCTCTGAACCATTTTCCTGATAAGTTATTTTTCACATATGCAATTACTGCTTGGAATAAAGGTGTCTATATTGAAGTTGGGTTAGGTTACTAATAAGAAGGCAACACAATTAGAAGACAATACAATTCATCCTCAAGCAACTATTAAGAGAACTGAGTAATTCTGGAGTGATTTGTATCACTAGATTAGAAGCAGAACAATGAGGGTGACTTCTTGACCTCTTTTAGCTTTACATTTTAAGAAAAAAGGACTGAAGACAAAGTCACACAGGTGGTTCCCTGGTGTTTATTTGGCAATGTTGTTGCTGTGATTCTAGGCAATAATTAAAAAAAGAATTAAAAAATATGAGAACTCCTTGAGTTCTGTCTCCAACTGAAAGGCCAAACTATATCAGACACTGTACAAAAATGTATGGATTGTCATTAAGCGAATGTTAGTTACCCACATTTTAATTTTCCAAAACAGAAGTCACATGAAGTATCATTTATTAATCTTTACAGACCTATACATAAAGAACAAGTGAAAGGTTACCAGCCAGCAGAAGCCTTAGAACCAAATCTCTTTTGTCATTGTCAGGATCTTGCCATACCCATAACTCATTTAATATTTTGTATTTCAAGCTCAAAGCTATGGTTTAACCTGCTACTATTTTCAAATGTTCCAAAACATTAAATTATTTGCATCTGAGGTTAAAGGAATATTTATAACTGTAACCTGAAATATCATTAGAGAAAATTAAAAAAAAACTTATTTATCTTAATTTCAATTAAGTAACAAAGCATGATTTGCTCATGTATAACCTTGTAAATTTAAGTTCATTTAATTAGAAATTTTCTCCATGAGTCACTGATAATACACATTAACCATTTTCTAATTTTAGCCATAGTAAGGTTCAAAATATTTTGCTAGATCACGCAAATGATATAAGATCATGCATGCAAAATGGAAAAATGAGAATTTTACTTATGTAGATGTGGAATGGTTACTTACCCCTGTCCGTGTCATAGAGAAAGACAAAACAGTTCCATTCATAGTGATCCAGCAGACTCAAAAGTGCTCCTCGTAAGGAAGGTCTTAGCTGCAGCACAAACTGGCTTTCCCCCTCGGTAGGGAAACTTGGGGTGATGAGGGAGATGTGTAAGGCGCTGCAGAATGAGGTCAAGGTATGTACTGACCTCTTATCATAGAGTCCGAAAATGGCAAATACTCCTCTAGAATACTGGGAACAGACTGAAACAAAAGAAAACAAACAAACAATTAATACACTCTAAAATTCTTAACTTCCATATATAAAGTATATTAAATTTTTTAAAAAGGAATCATTGCTATATCAGAATACAATTAAAGCAGAGTAAAGTGTGCAATTAATTGTATAATCAATTAATGAACTCTTGTGCTTGTACTCAAAGCCCTGCATTGAGTGAGATAATAAGAGAATATATGCTTCATTCTTCAAGAAGCCAATTTGAATTAAAGAGAAATTTGACTAAAGTGACTATATAACATTTCATGATAATGTAGCAAATCCTATGGTAAACTTTTAAATGTGACAAATCCAAATTTTTCTCTGCATTTTCTTATATGCAAAAAAAATACTTTCCAAACTCCTAAATACTAATTGAAGCAGCATTTAAATTACATAGTGACACCCTTCCTTTTAAGCTATATACATATATTTTCTATTTTGAATTAGACTGCTTTTGTTTAACTAAGCCTAAATTGTCACCTGTATTTTTTTTGTAGAAGCAGTTTATTTTTTATCACACCCTTGGTGTACTCTTGGATCATGTTGGAAGACAGATAAGCTGTCTGTAAAATCACTACTGGGGTTCTCTTGATGCTTAGTGGAATTGCAGAAAGCTGCATGAAATTAAGACAAAACAATTCCAAAACCCAAAAGAATTGAGTCTTCCCAATGTGAGATGACTTGTGGTAAAGAGATGAGGTAAAACCCTCACTTTGCTTGTCTTTCTTCATACTTCCTGTTGCCTGGATAATGAGGCAAATTCAAAATGAGGGGAAAAAAATCCTTCCTAGTCGAATTCTGGCCACTCTTTTGGCATGATTGATTTCTAGTCCAAAGTTGGGTGAGTTTTTCTAATTTACACTTTAATGATATAAACCTGCATTTACATTTTAAAGATATAATCCTCATGTTTATACAGTAAAATAAGACTTTGAATCCTGAGTTCTTATAGTTTATCATATATGGCTATAGGTCCTATTTTTTCTTTGCATACATAGCTAATTTAAGAGGTCTATAGTTCTATAAAATTTTTATGTTTTCTGATTTTAGTTACTAATTTTAATCACTAAGTTCATTAAAAACCTGGAGTAAGATATAATCCAGAGGTATCTATCCTAGAAGTAATTTATTGTGATTTAAAGAAATTAGAGTTTGTTTTGTTTAGCAGGTTCTTTGGTGAATTATGAATCATAAATAAGAGAAATTAATGAACCCTGTGGGGATTTCTTTTGTTTTCATTTTTTATGCCTCTTGAAATTGGGGATAAAGCCTCTTAAGTGCAATCTAAACAGAAGATGGTAATAATAAACAGAAATGAATGCTGTTGATTTTTCTTAAATGACAAACTGTACATATTCTGGGAAATCTAAACTCCAATTAAGGGGCTAGAGTTTATATTCAAATGGACAAAACAAGAATGGAGATTACATTAAAATACAGATGGTAGGTCCTCCCTGGTGGCACAGGGGTTAAAGTCTCAGCTCTATCAAGTGATCACCAGCCACTGTGGCATGAGTTTAATCCCTGGCCAGGGAGCTAACCCACAAGGCGCAGCAGACCTATCCTGTCTCACCCACTGCTCCCTTCAGCAGTATGTCTCAGTCAATCCGCCTGTTCTGTTCCCCACTCTGTCTCTGGTGAATCTTCTCACTCCTCAGTCCTAACCCCAGTTCTTGTATGCATAAACAAATAAAATAAATCTTTTAAAAAATAAAATAAAGAAATAAAATTAAATATAGACGGTAAACTCTATTCACAAGTTCAAATCCCAGTACTTTTACTTATTAGGTGACCTCGCTAAGTTAAATCAGGTTTCTTATTTCAGCTATGAATATACAATGTTTCAAGGATTAAAGGAGACAACAGATGTAAAACTACTATCCTAAGAGGATACACAAGAAAACAAGTGGCAGAGTTTATGAAAAAGATTTCCATATGCATACATAATTAATTTAGTCCTATTATTTAATAAAAGGGTAAAAGGATTAAAGGGTAAAATAGCACAGCTGATCCAAAACCAAGAATGGAGATATTCAGCTTGTGTAGAACATATGCCAGTTATTTCAATGGATATTGCATTGGAGTTTATATAGAAATTCTATCAAGCAAGAACATCCAATTCTCATTCTATGCTCACCCAGGAAACAGAATTTGATTATCTAAATAGATTGACCATCCTGGAAGGCTTGTTCTGACAAAATGACTGGATGCAATTTTCTGGCAAGATAGAAGAAACATATAATATAACATTTGTGCATCATGAGTTTTAACTCAATTCAGTTCCTGTAACTTAAGTGGTTGGATAAATCGAGTTGCTGGATGGGACCTTAACCTTATGAATGTTCCACCAAGCTTTGAGTATATTTCTGTAAGTGCTATATATTTTAGCATATAACCTGGAGTAACCCAGCATTTTTGTGCTTTCATATTTTCTGATCTCTTAATTTGCATGCACACTGAGAACCCCCTCTCAATCTTTATTTAGTAAATAATCTGGCTCAATTAATTTTTATTTTATTTTACTGAAAAAAATTAAGGTTGGTGAGCTTTAGAATTCAAAATCTAGTATCTCGGCATTTAGTTTGATGCTGAAAGTATTCAGAAGTTTGAATACTTGTTAGAGAAAATGTAAGTAAGCAGGATTTACAGGTCATGTACTTTAAATATCTCAGGCATAAAATGAACATTTACATAATATTTTCTTTTATGGGATTTTAAAAGTAGACCATTGTTAAGTTTGAGTTTCCAAACTGTGTTTTACTAGGAATTCCAAGAGTACCATAGGAGTGATACAGGGCAGCAAGGGGCACTAAAAGCGGCCAAGGACACTGCCCAAATACTTTACTGGTCACTGTCTGAGTTCTTCACCCATGTACACAATTTCAAGACTACTCAGGCTCAGAGAACAACAACAATGGGATTTATTTAAAACCAGGGAAAAACGAAGAGTTACTAGATCAAAAATGGCAGTTTACCTCACCCGAAGCAGTGTCCAATGTTTTCAAGTCCTAAGCAAAAAGTATCTAAGATGGGGTCTTCCCCCCAGTGAGATGCAGAGGTCCTCTCAATAGGCCTAACAATAGGCCATGTGCCCAAGATGGCATCTTCCCACCACTGAAGTCTGGAGCATGAGGCAGCCAGACTATAGGCCAGGTTCCAACTCATGAAGACAACAGAAGATACCACAGGAGATGCTCCCGGAGCTTCCGAGATGCCCCAGCACAGCACCAGACTAGCAACACTCAAAACAGCAGCTATAACAGCCAAATGAGCAACAAATGGCCACACTCATGCAACTCAGTGAGGTGCCCGACTCCGGGTCTTCACTTACTCTGCTAGGCTGTAACAGCAGCAGAACCGGGAACAGTTTCAGTTGCTTGGCTACTTGCAAAGCTTCCAAACTTTTCCTCGCTGAGGTTGGCTGCTGGAAGCCTCCCCATCACGGGGGCTGAAATCGCTGACCCCAGAATTGCTGAAGATCCAAAAATGCTAACTCCCAAACATTGAAAGCTCAAACGCTGAATCCCGAACACCAAATCCTGGGGGCTGCTTCTGCAGCCCCTGATATTTCTTATCAGAGTCTCCACCCCAAAATGCAATACTTTTTAGCATTTTCCCTGGGGCTATCTATCCTCCCCAGCAACTACCTCCAGGGGACACCACCTGTAATGGTCTTTGGTTTCAGCCACGGGATATAGGAGGACTTGCATTGCTTTGCGTGAGACCCTTGATGAGACAGAAATGGGCAACGCTGGATCCTTCACCTCGAACCTTCATCCTCCCTCCCTCCTCATCTCTTCTCCTCAAAATCCAACAGCACTCCTGATTTCATCTATTTCAAATATTGAGCTACTTTCATGATAAAGTTTTATTTGCAAAAGTAGCACACTCCCAAAACAAGTTCACAACTTATATATTCTGCATAAAGTCCCACCAGTTACTTCTTATTACACAGTTTTTAATCTAATCATTATGACCTTCCACTGTTCTGGCTCTTGCTAGACTTTAAATAGGGATTTATTTCATTTGGGCCTCAGCAAACTTAATATTTTATGATATTTAATTATTTTCTACTTGCGTTCATTCATTTGCATTATCAACTATCTTTTTAAGTCATCTGTCATTTAGCTGCTAAGAGACATATTTAAAACTATAGGGCCTCCCCGGTGGCGCAGCAGTTGAACTCTGGGTTGCGAAGCTGCCCGCAGCCTCTGCAGCCCCGGTTCAATCCCGGCTGCTCCCGGCCACTGGAGGAGGGTCCCACATGGCGCGCAGACCTCTCCTGCCGCCCGCTGCTTCCTTCAGCAGTGTACTTCGGTCCTTCTGCCTGCTCTGCTCCCTGCTCTGGCTCTGGTGAATTCTCTCACCCTCCCACGCTTCTGACTGTACCCAGTGCTTGTATAAATAAATAAATAAATCTTTAAAAAAAAAACAAAACTATAGTATTACACTAATAACTTTGTTTTTGAGTGCATTCTGTCACTTTTTACTTCCCTTTTCAAATTTACAGTTTTAGTATTATTCTTTTAAATTATATTTTGTCTAGTTAATCTAGATTATTGGCCTGGTAGTTGAGGATTATTGGTTTTCCTATGTGTGTGACTAGATTGTCAGTTAAATGTTACTCTCAGTGGACATCCTGGATAATGTTTCATTTGGCTTAATATGACATCTATCGCTGCCTAGCATACAAATAGTTATTCAAACAATGAAACTTCTATAACTATATAAATGCTTACATAAAGAGTAAACTAATCTGAATAGGAATGTGTCCAGAATGCACAAAAAGAAAATAAACTGAATTTTAATGTTCTTGTATAACGCAACTAAATAAAAGAAACAAGAATTAAATGCTTGGTTACTAAATAGATGCAATTCTATTATACTGATACATATTTCAGGATACAAACACTAATCAAAGTAAGACTTTCAGTGAAATAATGCAATCATAATTTTAAGCACATATTCTATATTCTGCTTCACTAATGAGATCACTTGAATTGTGTGTTATGTAAATAAACGCATAATATAAATACATAGTAATAATCCATTCATCTTTAACCTGATGGTGTCAATTAATTAAATCTGTCTTCTTGTCAGGTACTCACCCAGCTTTATTCCAGATGCCACATTCCAGATGTCAACCCAACTCAAATTATTATATAATTTGTGATAATTTTTAGTCCTGTAATGCATACAAATCAAATCACATGGTGTTAGCTCAGTGTTTCTCTAGTTGTAGGACTCAAATCCATGTGACACACTGAAGTTTCTGTGACAACTGCAGGTTGGTCAAAAAGAACCACACCTACCGTCCTGCTGTAGCTCCTGGATTGTGGCTTTACTTCTGCTCTAAAATCTTTCTCTAAATGATTTTGAGGTAGCTGAACCTTCTTTTGCTTTATAAAACAGAGAACATTCTTAACCCTATGCTTTGTACCTTTACCTTTTCCCAGGCACCGTTACTGGAGGAGAAAACTTCCTTTTACAGTTTATAATGTTTCCAACTCATTCCGCATCTGTACTTCCAGTCACTAAAGCCACTCTCACCAATATTGCTAATGAGCAACTGTACTCTAAATCTTATAGGTTAGCTCCTGGAATCCTCTGCTGTTTCACACTTTTGTACACATCTCCCCAAAACACCAAAACACCCTAGCCTGGTTTTCTAACACTACAATTGACCTTCCTCTAGCCATTCTGGACATTTCTTCGTGTCTTCAAACTGTTCTTTCCTCTGCTCCTTTAAAGATGGTAATTCTGGGCCTCCCTGGTGGCACAGCGGGTTGAGTGCAGCACTGTGAAGCTGTCCACAGCCTCTGCAGCATAGGTTCGATTCCCAGCCAGCCAGGGAGATTCCCACATGGAGCTGCAGTTCTCTCCTGTCTCGCCTGCTGCTTCCCTCTGCAGTGCATTTCGGTCTGCCTTCCTGTTCTGCTCCCTGCTTTGTCTCTGGTGAATCCTCTCACCCTCCCGTGCCTCTGGCCCATACCCTAGCTTTTATATAAAAAATGAATATGGGATCTCCCTGGTGGCGCAGCAGGTTGAGTGCTGAGCTGTGAAGCTGTCTGCAGCCTGTGCAGTGTGGGTTTGATTCCCTCCAGCCAGCAAGATTCCCAGATGGTGCAGACCTCTCCTGTCACTCCTGCTGCTCCTCTTAGCAGTGTCTTCAGTCCATCTGCCTGTTCTGCTCCCCACTTTGTCTCTGGTGAATCCTCTCACCCTCCCGCGCCCCTAGCCTATACCCCAGCTACTGTAGAAATAAAAAATTTAAAAAAAAATCTTAAAAAAAAGATGGTAAATCTAATTCACCTCTCCTTACTCACTCTTTTCTCTAAATATAATTCTAAGGTGAAAATGGTCAGTTCTCTGCCTTTGATGCCCACCTATGTAATCATGATGCCCCAACTGTACCATTTACTTCAAATCTTCCTGTTGGACTCCTCCTCTCTATGTATCTAATTATCTTTCACCACTCCTGTGCTCCAGTGAGTTTTATAAAAAGGATTGCAGCAATATTTTTCATGTCACAATATAGTCTAGAATTTTGCCACTTCCCCATTCAAAATTGGAGTATATTCTTTCTACTTGGGCTGCCTTGACTATAAAGATATGACAGAAGAGATTTTATGTGAACTTTTTGACTATGGTACATGCTCTGTCTGGAGGCACAATTTTTTTTCACTCAGTCACCATGCTGTGAGGAAGCCCATGTGAAATGGACCCACAGAGGAAGGAACCAAGATACTTGTCCCTCAGATCCCAAAAAAGATCCAAGCTGACAGCAGAATAACCTTAGCTTTACTATAAATGGATACTCCTGTTAAAATGCCCCTTTTGATATAGTATGGAGTAGAGATTTATCGCAAATATAAAAACATCAAAAAATAAAAAAAGAACTGATTTTATTTTAAGCTATTACCATTGAATAAGCTATTACCATTATCTACAAATAAATGACCAGAACTACTTCTGTATCCAGTACTCAGGAGTGCACCTATATGTAGGTATTCAATGAGTATTTTTATGATCTAAGAATGTTTGAGATAAGTGCCAATACTTATTTTTAAAAATGTCTTAATATTGAGCATTTGGGTTGTTTTCAGTTATTTGCTGTCATAACTACTGCTTTCATGACAACCATCTTTGTCCTGGCAAAATCTGTGTGATAATTTAGAGAAACATGTCTTAGAAAAATATTTCTACAAAATTATTTTGCATTTACTTCTGTCAAACACCCTAATGTGTTTATATGTGATATATGTTTGTGTGCATGTGCATGTATGTGTGCATGTCTGTGATTTTTTTAGTTTATAAATGACTGAACATCAAACAAAAGAACATCATTTTATATAGTACATAGCATGTGCATTTTAATAGGAAATTGGTATGGGGTGGACATTTTTGTAAAATAGTCTCTCTGAAGACCATTAAAATTTTTTGTAGCATGCAGAACTCAAAGCAAGCTTGTAAGTCTATACTTTCTCACTATGGGCATGGCCTGATTTGTGTGGTAGTCTCAGGTCCAATGTCATGCAGGCTGTTGGGTCCATGCCCTGAGTATCATGTCCCTACTCAAACACTGAACTCGGATATCTCAAGGAAGTCATATTGTCCATTCTTGTTTTTGGATTTCAAGTTCTCTCCTTTGGATATATTCTTTACTTTCTTATAAATTCATTGAGTATATAAAAAAATCTAGTACATAGAATCTTTAAAAAAAAACTATTATAGAACCAGTAATTATTCTGAAACCAGAAGTCTTTGCTGCCTATGATTCTAAGATGCTGTGGTCTACTGTACGAATTTCATCTAAATTTATGTTTGCAATTGCTCTAAAATTATTTTGGTCTTTTTACATATTATCAATCCCATTTATGCAGAAATTTTTTTTCTAGCAAACTGTCCCTACTGTCCATAGACTGACTTAGTGCTCCTCATATTTTGTCATAATAGGTGTAATATGTGTGCACACATGTCATATGTATGTTTATAAACATATTCAACATATTAATCAAAATCTTATCTGTTAATATTGGAGGAGGGCAGTGCACTGTTGATACCTACAATAGAATTAATTAACCAAATCAGAATGTGTTGAGTTGATCAATTCAGGGGAAAATGGTCAGGAAAAAATGAGGAAAAGCAGGCATGGTAAAAATGAAGAGAGTATAGGATGCTATGTTCCTATGAGCACAGCAGTAGATAAGAAAAGAACATGCTGGAAGAAGGTCAAGTTGGACAAAATTCTCTATAAAGATGGAACTCCACAGGCCCCATTTTAAGTTGTCATGGTTATAAGACTCCTCCACATTTATATATATATATATATATATATAAATATATATATATGCTATTTTACCAATTCAAGTAATCTTTAAAAATGGCAATTGGAGCCTCCCTCAGTGTTATCACTGCCACAGTTTGAGTTCCATCCCTGGCCTGAGCTCAATCCCCAGCCAGGAAACTAACCCATATATAGCACAGCAGACCTCTCCTGTCTTGCCTGCTGCTCCCCTAAGCAGTGTAAAGCCACCTGTTCTCCTCCCCATTCTTTCTCTGGTGAATCCTCTGACCCCCTGCACCTCTGGCCTACACCCCAGTTCTTCTACATCAAAAAAAAGGAGGAAAATTGGAAAAACACATTAACTAGTCACTATGTTTTGCAGAGAGAACTAGGGCAGAGTTTGAGATCAGTCTTTGCATCAGGTATAGGTGAACTTAAGAGAATGGTAAAATGAAAGGCATTTACAATTAGATATATTGTCCTGGTCCTGAAGATCTCATGGATTACTCAGTGTAAGCGTAATAGGCCCACTGACTCACCTCTTCTAACTGCCACATGGGTGGAACCCCAAGAATTGAACACATTCTCCTGCTCTGATGGCTCTAGCCCTTCTCTCAGGATAATGTAAGTTCCACAAATGGAGGCAGTTTGTATCTTTAGACTCTAAAATTGGCACATGAAAATCACTGTTATTTTTTTAATAAATGAAATTATGGTTTCTGGTAAAAGAAATAGAGATGGAATAGGAGAGTGAGGAGTGGCTGTTTGAGAACAACAGAAAACTACTTTCTGGTTGCTAAACCTACTCCAGCATGTAAAAGTTTTTATTTCTGCCATGAGTCTAGGCAATGCACTTTTGGTCTCTTTATACTTTCTCTCATCATACCCTCTCCCTTTCAACTGTGTATCAACTCACCATTAAGTTTTAATTAAAACACAATTTCTGAAAACTGCTATTATTAGAAATTTAGGGCCTTCCTGGTGGCGCAGGCAGTTGAGCTCCACACTGTGAAGTTGTCCGCAGCCTCTGCAGTATGGGATTAATGCCGGCCAGCAGGCGAGACTCCCACATGGTGGGGCAGATCTCTCCTGTCGCCACCGCTGCTCCCCTCGGCAGTGTATTTCATCAGTCTGCCTGTTCTGTTCCCCAATCTGTCTCTGGTGAATCCGCTCACCCTCCCGCACATCTGGCCTGTACCCTAATAAATCTTTAAAGATTTATTTATTTATTTATTTATACAAACACTGGGTACAGTCAGAAGCGTGGGAGGGTAAGAGGATTCACCAGAGCCAAAGTGGGTAGCAGAGCAGGCAGACTGATGAAGTACACTGCTGAGGGGAGCAGCCGGCGGTAGGAGAGGTCTGAGCGCCATGTGGGACCCTTGCTGGCGGCCGAGGATCGAACTGGGGTTGCAAAGGCTGCGGGCAGCTTCGCAGCCCAGCACTCAACTGCTGCGCCACCAGGGGAGCCCCAATAAATAAATCTTTTTAAAAAAGTTAAAAAAATAATGATTCTTTATAAGGAAATCAATTATAATCATAACAATAGCTCAAATTTTTTAATTCAAATTTGAGATCAGACTATCTTCTTCTGCACAATTGACAAAAACATACTTTGATATTTTATGTTTTTGTTAGGGAAATGTGACATTGCAACTTTTATACATTTGATTTTCACTAGCTAGAATATAGTAAGTCTATGAATTAATTCAGCAGCATAGTCTGGAGCTGCATGTGAAATACTATTAACTCTAGGTCTTATCACCTTTTCCAAATTTCCCTCCATAGCTTTTGGTCCTAGACAACCCTGATTTTTATTTTTCACTTTGTATTTTCCTAATTTTTTGCCATTTATATTTCTTTAAAATGAATTACAGCACTATTCTGGTTTTTAAAAATATTTTCTCTTAAAACACTGACAGCTTACTTGAAATCCTTACAATTAGAAAATATTCTTAATCATCTTCCTTCTTTCTCTGATTATTTGTTGTTAAAATGATGAGTTCCTCACATTCATATTTGAAAAAACTCTATCAAATGGTGGATAGCACATGCTGAGCCCAGAATTCATTAATTTATGTCTGTAAGGCATTATCAGATGTTATTAATATGTAAAAGCTAATTTTCTTAGAATTCTAAATGATGGTTAGCTATAGTACATAAAGCTACAAGCTAATCATCATAATTGACAAGTTAAAATGTAAATTACACAAAAATATTTCACTTTAATTATATCACAATTAAGTACTTTTACTTTCTCAGATGTCTTCTCTGAGGCTGCTTCTGGACAATGCATCAAAGATCACAATGAGATATAATTATGGGCTGCACTTACACAGCCCTCCACATGCTCTCCTTCAGTTTTATTATATCTCAACTAGAAAGCACATTTCAGTCCTAAATTAAACTAATTGAGAGCTCAGTAAAAATATACAGGCTTGTTTGCACATTCTTTCTGGAGTCAGGCTATCATAATGGAAACACATGGCTCATTTTGTCTCTGAGGCCTATAAAGGAAAAAGCAGAAGGCTATTTGCAACTCTCAGCAAGTGAAGTAAGATTCCATTGGATTTAAAGATGGCTTCCCGGGCAGTCATTTGGGTACTGCAAAAACCATGTTGTTCTTTTATATTACTATTATACAAACATAAGGACTACAACAAGTGGGTTTTCAGAAGGAGGGGAGGTGAGAGGAGAGGAAGAATCCAATTCTAAATCATAGCAGAGATGGTGGTTCTTTACTTGTCAACTTCTAATCACGAAGAAAAATGTAGGCGAAACAGAACCCAGTGATTTACTGTTTAACATTCAAGGATTTGGAATGTATTTTTACCTTTAAGTGGTTCCTAAATGGAAACATTTGATTCATCATCTATATTTTATACCATATAACTGAGTAGCAAAATTGCAGTAGGATTCTTTTTATGCTAGAGAAACACATTTTTCAAGGGCCTAAATAATACGTTGAAAGCTTTTCTTCATCAGATGAGACACAGCTGTCTTCCTGAAAAGCATTTAAATACATCATGGAAGTGGATAACATCAAATTAAAAATGGAATGGAATAATATTTGGCAGATATTTGAGTGGGTTTTAGAAACAACTGTTCTCATGAATATTATGCTTCCTGAATAACTTGAAGTATCATCATGTGTTTAGGAGGCAAAATTTGTGACATTTGTTTAATGTCTGTCTATACTACTAGACATAACTCAGTGGTAGTAAAGTCTCTGACTGTTTTAATCATCTTTTTTCCTCCTCCAGCATCCAACACAATGCTTGGCACATAGTTGATAGACAATAAATATTTGCTGAATAGATAACCAAATGAATGGGGGACAAAAAGAGGTCAATTGTAAAAGATACTTTAAATTCATGAAATTATTGGTCCTTACTAATCTTTTAAATGGAACGAGCAGTCATGTGATGCAAAACTAATATGTAAAGTAGTATTTTCACAAAATACTATAAAGCCTGATTGTATTTAAAGATGATACAATTGACCAAAGTTAGTTTATAAGCAATTACTTTGGAATTCACAGTTTATACACTTTAAATGGGAATGCCTATTCTGTGCATCTAGGGTAAGGAGATATAAAATACATTGAGTAAGCATTCTGATTAGAAGTGTGTATAGTATATATTTTCTAAGGTCATGGCTAAGAATGTGGGAGTAATCCAGACAGCTTACTGGAAAAGGGAAGAAAATTCAGCAATGATCAAATCTCTACTATATGTCAGGTTCTATAATATTTTATATTAATCATCTCATTCAAACTTCATGACAGTCTTACAAGGTAGATATTATTCTCCTTTTTCTTTTTTCTTTAAGATAACATTTGGTGAAGTTAGGAAACTTGTACAAGTTCATACATTTAAGAGATGAAAGAACAATTTTCCAAATAATTCCAATTCCTAAGTTCATGCTCATTCTACTCTACCACTTGAAAACAAACAAACAAACAAACAAACAAACAAACACTAGTTAAGCATTTCTTTCATCCTGCTCTGCTGAAGGGATTTTGACCAGTATACGTTTATTGCTACTGGAAGACGCACTATAAAAATACTTATACTTTATGGAAACAGAAGTAGGTCTTAAGGGATTATGGAAAATTGGTTTTTTGTTTGAAAGCTCTTCTTAAAGAAAAGCAAGTTTTAGCTGTCAATTTTATAAGGACAAACACACACACACACACACACACACACACACACACACACTCATACGTAGGTTACTCAGGCAAGCAAGACTGCAGTAGCCAATGTTTCAATTTTGGAGGTGGTGGGGGTGATTGTGCCTTTCTAAAATAAACTGCATAAAATCTTGGAAGATAGGTAGAAATATTAACTATCAGCATGATTTAATTGGGTTTTTTATTATTTTTTAAATTTTATGTTTTACATAATTTTTCATTTTTGTACAATATATGCATTTTCATCTTGGTTTTTGTCCCCATACAATTCCCACCCCCCTTGTTTTGATCCTACTCTCTCCTCCTTGCCTCTCCCCCTCACCCCAGAGTGTCTCTGGTTTATAGTTGCTTGTTGATTTTGATTTTTACTTTATTATAGTTGGTCTTTTTCCTGGTCCCTTATTTAGGTTTTCTAAATTCCTGCTATGAAAATGGATACAAAAATATTCTTCCCATTCTTCCCATTAGAACCAGCAGTCAGATGTCCATAATATCATAAAATGGCTGCTTTAATTGTGTGTTGTGATATATTACTCTGTTTATATTAAATTTCAAGAACAACTTGTTAAGCATCTGGAAGGTATATTAAGCAGGTTGACAATACAGAAACAATGAACTTTGTAGGTTAAAGTTATATTTTCAAGCTTTTGGGATTCTCAAAATTATAGATTTTTCATAGTTGAAAAAAATTTAATTTATAAAATCCTTTACTTCTTCTCTCTAAATTATTAGGTTATTATATACTAATGAAACTGTTTTGTTTCCTATGATGTTAAACCATTGCATTTTATTCAAAGTATATTGTTAATAATTTGTATCTCTGTGTGTGCATTTGCATGTCTGAGTGTGACTGGGTGTGTGAAATGAAAACAGAAAATGCTTTTGGGTTCTGGGAAATTCTAATAGAATATGCCTTGGTGTAATAGTCACTATAGTATAATCTTTTCAAAACTTGAAATACGTATTTGCTTTTACACTAAAATGGTATTTTTCCAGTAACCTTTCTGTATCTTAGAATAGTTAGTAGCTCTTAGGACAAAATTTAGACTTCCTATTAAAATAGATTTCAAGGGCCTCCCTGGTGGCGCAGCGGTTGAGCGCTGGGTTGCGAAGCTGCCCGCGGCCTCTGCGGCGCCGGTTCGATCCCCAGCTGCTCCCCGGCCACCGGAGGAGGGTCCCACATGGCGCGCAGACCTCTCCTGCCGCCCGCCGCTCCCCTCAGCAGTGTACTTTGGTCCTTCTGCCTGCTCTGCTCCCTGCTCTGGCTCTGGTGAATTCTCTCACCCTCCCGCGCTTCTGACTGTACCCAGTGCTTGTATAAACAAAACAAACAAATAAATAAATAAAACATGCCTCTATAAAATAGATTTCAAAACTTTTGAAATTCAAGTGTTTCTGTTTCTTCATAAAATGATGTTCATTTTATGCCAGTAAAGAAATTATGCAATATAAGATTTCACTATGTAAATAAAGTAATTTATGCTAAGCGATGAAGAGATTAACAGACATGTATACTGTACTATCTATTAAATAGGGAGACAATAAAATTTTTCACCTATTCAAGTGTTATTTAGAGTGGTCATAACTGTTATTTGAGCAGCATATTGCCTGAGCTGAGTTTTCTAGAACTGCTGCAGCCCTCTGTTCTTTTACGTTTGACATTACTTTGCCAAACTAAATTTTCTGCTACTCCCAGTGCTCATTTTAACTGGGTAATCTTAAATTTCAGCTGTTTATTATCAGTGTTAAAAAGTATGTATGTAATTGTGTCTTCTGCTATGCCAAGGGGAAATGTCTTTCCTGGGTGAAGAAGATACTTTAGAGACTATGTAGATGGGCTCTCCTTCCACAGAGGAGGAAAGTGAATCTCTACACTATTGAGTCTCTTGCTTGTGGACTTTACATACTGACAAAGTAAAGTAGAGGTCCTTAGCTTAGATTAAAAAAAAAAAACAAACCAAGATTACAAAGTCCATTCAAACGAAAGGAATAATTCAACACCAAACATCTACTTGTAAATTAAAAGATACTAAAATTTAATAGTTTAATAGATAGTAAACAGGGTGCACTCAACATAAATTACTTTATTTATGTAATAAAATATTATATTGCATAATTTCTTTACTTGTATAGAATGAGCTCCATTTGATTAAGCTAGGACAGTGCACAGTATCCTTTAGCCTGGTATTATTTAAACTATATTTCAGCAGTGCTTCATGCTATATAAACTGTTCTCCTTTGTCTTGTGTTGGGTAAGACAAATGAGTTGCTTATTTCTTTTATTCTCTTACATACAGGCAGATAGACATATAAGTCAGGAAGCAATATAGTGAATCTTCAGGCAGAATTTTGGTTTTGTGACTTGCTTCCCCTTCCCTCCCCCCTCTCCGCCCCCCCCCCCCCCATTTAATGTTCACACATGGGGTAAGTTTTAAGGTTTTAATTTAGAATCTAATGATTTTTAATACTATTAGGTGTTTGAGGTAGGTAGCTATTAATTCAATATACATTTACTGATTTGCACAGTATGTTTCCACTACTCTAAAAGGGCTGATGTCAAAATCAGCAAAATACATTTCAAAATTTTGAGAATATGCAAAATTAAACTTATAATGATGACATTTAATTCCACCAGGGTTAGAATATTCATTCAACAATAAGAGCATCTATTCTGAGTTAGGTATTATGTAAGGGATGGGGGGCACTTAAATAAAGAATTGACATGTGATCCCTACTCTTACACTGAAAAATTATGATAATTGTAAAAAATGCTTATACAAGAGTGGACAGTAATGGTGCTATCATGATGCATATTTAATGTGAGTGTTACCTAGGAATATGCCAATCAAAAAGTGGGGAAACACTTTTTCAGACATAACATTTGAAAATTGCAAAACAGACAAAACTATTCTGTTTGGTTTGTAGAGAGGGAGGGGAAATGATGAATGGTAAGGCTGGAGAGGAAAGATAAACTCAGATCTTATACAACAGTGTAAGAATTGCATAGATTTGGGACTTCATGTGAAGGGCAAGGGGAAGTCATTCTCCTGTTGTGCAGCAGGAGCATGAAACAATCTGATTTATGTTTTGAGACTGTTACCAACTGTCTACAGAATTGAAGACACAGGGTTAGTCAAGTTCTGGGAAACTTGATACCTGGCATGTAGTAGTCCATGAAAAGCTGATAGGTTAGGGAAAATTCAGGACTAGTCTCTCCCTGAAGCAAATAGCTGAATGCTATTTGTGTTCACTACCCACTGGGGTAGAGGTGAAGTAAGTAAACTCTGGTGTCTTAGTTTTATACATAACCAAGCTTGAGACACTTGGAAGAAATTCAAAGAGAAATGTTCAAGTAGGCAGTTGAGCATATCTAAAACTGGAGCAGGAATTTTGAATATATATATATATATATAAAATCAATTAATAGCATCTGAATTTAAAGGAGCAGAAACAGACATTTAGGAAAAACAGAGTGAGGTTGGCAAAGTAGCCTTCCAGATAAAGTATGTGATTAAGGAGACCACCAGAACAATGTGATATGATGAATCCCAATAGAAAAAGCGCTTCAAAATGGAAAAGGAGTCATTAATATCAAATGCTGCTGGAGGAGGGATCACATAGCATGATGTAAGAACAGAATTACCAAAGAATGAGAGCAAAAAAAAAACCTTGAAGTCCCAAAGAATATATGACATACATATTATGTAGGAATATATTAATATTTATTTGCAAATAAATGAGTTTCATATATGTATAATGTGCATGAAATATATGACACTTATATGGCCTTTGTACTTCTATCTATCCTTATACAAATATTAATAAAGTATTAGATCTAAATGTTGCTTAATCCAACAGTATAATACCAGAGAAATCATTGGGTATTATTATTATTTTTTTTAGATTTTGGTAACTATATTACAATGGTGTAGAAGTTTAGGAAACTATTATCTCTTTCGGCCTCCCTGGCGGTGCAAGAGGTTGAGCACAGCACTGTGAAGCTATCTGCAGCCTCTGCAGCTCTGCTGCATGAGTTCCATCCCCGGCCAGCCAGGGAGATACCAACATGGCGCAGCAGACCTCTCCTGTCTCGCCCGCTGCTCCCCTCAGCATTGTATTTCTGTCAGTCTGCCTGTTCTGTTCCCCATTCTGTCTCTGGTGAATCCTCTCACTGCCTGTACCCCAGTTCTTGTATGCATAAATACATAGATCTTAAAAAAAAAACTCAACAATGACTTGATCAGACATGATGCATTTGAAAGATAATTTGCCAATGTTTTGAGTTTACTTTTAGACATCGATTTGGGCATAAGAAAGATGATGTGAAACAGAAGGCAGTAGTGTTACCCTGTGAGGTGACGCTAATAGACAGATGCGTCCTTTTGGGATTGGCTGTTCATTAGTATTTTGCCAAACAGCTTCGTTCTTTGAGGACTTTAGTGGCAACCCTATGCAAACTCTCCTTCCTCCCATGCCTTGGTGAGCATCTCACTAGACCTCCTCCCGCCCTCCGCCACACCCTAGCAACACACTGCTGCTTCTATAAATCTACACATCCTCCACACAGCAGCAGTTTCAAATGCTTCCAGGGATCTGATTCAGCTGATTCCACTGAACCAAGAATGTCCTCACTGGACTATTTTGTGGTCAATTTGAGAAATGTTTAGGCCTTGGTGTCCTAAGTCTGTTATCTGTTCCCGGCTATTCTGGGAAATACTTAAGTAACTTTTGAATAAATTATCATTTTTCATCTTAAGTGAATCAGAATTAGTTACTGTTCTTTACTACTAAGAACAGTGACTATTATTCATAGCTGATACTCACTGACTGTTTAGATTGTTTCAGGCACTGTTCTAATTATTCTAGATTTAGTACTATATTAAATCTCACCCAAATCTATGATGTATCAGTTACCAACATTTTACAAATGAGGAAACCAGAGTCCAGCGAGAGTAAGACATCCACAAAGAACTGAGCAGTAGAGATAATAGTCAAATCCGCACATTGATCATTTTTAAATTTAGCGCTCTTTATTGCAACTAATGACATTCTCTTTATCATTTTTCAACAATGTGATCAGTTTTTTTTTTTAAAATATGGTCAGTTTTATTGTTTCCCAAGAACATAGGAATACCTGACTTTGTGTTAGTTTTCCCCTATAACACAGAGATTATATTTGACATAGGAATTATATTTGAACTAGAGAGAAAAATAATCTCTCTTTATGATTAGTGTTCAAACCCAAAGCTCAACTTTTATTGAGTTTTGGAGCCAAACTGAATCAACTATTTCCCTGGGTAACTTATTCTGGGAAACCTATTTCTCATAGTTCCACAAAAAGCCAATATATTGGGAAGTTTGAGTGAGATAAATTCTCTGTCCAATGAATAGTGAGAAGAGGAGGATCAGTTGGATTAAGGTTAATTCCCACTAAAATTGAGGGAAATAAAGTTAGTGGGGATGAGGATTCTGTACCCTGGTTTCCTCATAGTCTGAATAATTTTCCTTCCTAGAATTTACACACCCTACCTTTCTTATTTGTTCTTTGGACCATCATCTTATTGAGTTACTATAAATAGTGATCAGTCATTATTTTTATTTAGATATGTTGATATCTTTTATTCAGGTACAATTGAATTTATGTTTTATTTTTAGAAGTGTAATGACATAACTTCAGAAGTAATTCCTTAAGGATATTAGTTCAAAAGACAGGGTAGGGCACCTAAATGCTCAATCTCTGGGCCATTTTAGAAAAAGTAATGGTTTAAACAATTTAAAGAGCCCATTACACTCAACCACATTTTAAAAATCGCATAATTTGATTAAATTGACATTTAAATGTCAAGTGCTTTTCCAGCATTTCCTTTCTCATGATTGCTCACTGCTGAGACATTCCTGTGTAATTAGGAAGATTTTCTCCCCCTTCTTTTCCTTTTTCTTTTTTATTCAGTCCATCTTTTTAACCTTACTCATTGACAGAATCCAGGGTCCAGTTGCCTTCTTCCTTGAATTGTGAAGTCACTGTTTAATATTTAATTTTTAATTAAATATTTAATTTTAAAGTTTTAATATTTAATTAATTAAAAATCATTTAAGAGAAGAAATATTAAATAGGTTGCTTTATAAATATGACAGATTCTAAGTGTGATTAAGGTATCAGTGTTGGTAATATGATATAAAAAGTGCCTTGAGCATATAAGTTTGGCTGAAAATTTTCAATTTATAAATATTCATCCCAATTTTTTTCTTTTTCATGTGTGTGTTTCAATAAACATATAGTATAGTTGTACTACGTTATAAAATACATGTACTGTATATAGATAGCTAAACTCAAATATAACTGTTGGAAATACAAATTAAATGATACTATTTTAATCTTTGAAACTAGAAAAATAATAGTAAATATTGGCAAAGGAATGAACTTGTTTAGTGGTGACAGAAACATTAATTCATATAACCTGTAAAGAATGAAATATATGAACACCAATAAAGAGTCTTAAAAACTTGCATATCATGTAGTTTCTGGACATTAACCTAAAGGACTAATGCATAAAGATGTCTTATTTCAATAATTCACTAGCAGAGGGACATTTGAAACAATCTAATTTTATGATACTGCAATGTTTCATGATTAAATATACATATGGTTTTATTAGGAAAAAGTGGAAGACTGCATCTCAGGGGATCAAGAGGCAATGTCTATGAGAGAAGGTGTAGGTCATTTAAATTTTTTAACAGTAACTTTCAACATATCAAATGTATTGTAATTTATAACTAGGGGAAAAGCTTTCTTTAGAATGCAAGAAGATAATGACCGACTCTTCTACAAAGAGCAAACAACCTTTGAGTTCAAGTCCAAAGTTCTTAACAACATCTGTATTGCCAGTGTATCATGGGCCATGTAAACTCTTCCTGTGTAATATAGATGATTGGGAAGGATAAGATTCAGTGGGCTGTGGGAAGAACTGAGGGCAGAATGTTCCAAGAAGAATGGGGAAAAAGATAAAGGTCAGAATTAATAATTGCACAAGTAATTTGTGCAATTACTTGTTTAATTAAGTTTTTCTTTTCTGTTTGGTTATAAATCCCTCTAGGGCAGGACCTTCTGCAGACATCTACTGCAGCATTTAGCATAGTGCTTTGCACTATTAATAAAATGTTTGTAGAAGCAATAAAACAAATCCAACTACAGAATATTCCATAATGTGTCTGTCTGAGTCTAGGTTAATAGATTTTTTTTTTCAAATAACAAAACACACATTCCCAGATACTATGCTGAGAATACAAATTAAACTGTAAGAGTTCTTGAATTTTGTATTCTCATAGTCCATTTGTGAAAATGGAGGGGACAAAGGTAAAGGGGAAATGAAAATTCAACCAAAATGGAACATTAGGACAAAAGGGACATTCTGGTTGTTAGATGATACACTGAAATAAATCTAAACCACAAAAAGATGAACTGGGATTTTTCTCTCTCTTTAAAAATATTCTACCTTCAGTAGGAATCTGTCCTTAAAATGGTTAGTTTTGCAAAGAACCTCAAGGCATCCTTTAACCAACAGAGGAGATTACCTAGACATAAACAGCCACTAAATATAGAGCCCAAATCATCTTGTATTGAATAATAATCTGGATGAAAAATATGAAGCAGGCCCCAATGCCAGGAATAAGCCTTTAATACTAAGAAGGTCCCAAATCACAGAGTACTGTCCATGGAAATGGGTTTTCCCAGTCTCATTTGACTTCAACATGTTTTTCTATTTAAAACTTCCAGTAATGTATGGAGGCTGAATAACTCATACCCAGGAAAATCAAAACATACTTTAATAAACTGAGGATTGGAACAATATTCCAAAGGAGCAACCAATTTTTCTGCAGCCTGAATCTGTAATGTTGTGCAAACGTGTAGAATCTCTCTGATAGGACAGGCTGGAGATCAGCTATTGAACCCTTTCTCACACTTCTCAGAAATGAGAATAGCCACTTGACAACACAGACAAGTCATGTGTTAATGTATGAGTTTAACACATCCAAAGGGCCAAGTACATAAAGTGAGTCAAACAATATTGTTCTAAGTCAAGACTAGGTTACTTCTAGCCCTTTTGGTCTTGAATGGCAGCATAATACGGTCACATTTTGTGTATACATTCTTCATTTTCATATATATATATAGATATGCCTTTATATATATGCATATATATATACATAAATATACATATATGCCATATATATGTCTTTTTTATAATTGTTTCAAAAATTCCATTTCCTAGACTTAAATTTTTCCCATCACATTTAATATACTCATGGATATAAGAACACCTCACTTTTATTTTAAGTTTACTTTGTGCAAACTAACAGTTCAGGAATGATGAGTGCCTGGCTATTTGAGGCCATTTGCTGCTACTCTGTTATAAGAAATGATTGTTCTACAGATAAAAGTACCCAGCAATGTTTATCTTTAAATGTTCTGGGGAAAGTCAGCTGAAATGTTATGAAAAACCTCACAATTTAAAAATAGTAGCCCATTAAAAAATCTGGCACATTGACAGAATCTTGTACTTTTGGCCTAGAAAATCAGAGGTTGTTTTGAAAGATAACAGGTCAATAAATTTTAAAACACTAGAAAATAAAGTACAATGTACTACCACTCATAAGAACTTTTAGGATGAAATAGGCTGAATGAATGAGTAATTGACAGTTTTAAAGGATGTTGGTTACTGCAAAAATATAGTATACAACAGGAAACTCTCCACATTTGAGTTTTAATAGTCATTCTTTAGAACACTATCTATGATAACTCAAATCCATCTTAGATATCTTAGATACTTGTCAACAAAAAGTGGAACATCATCTCTTCATGGTATGTACCCATATTCTATCATTCAGGGACCTCAAGAAGAAAAGCCCCATGAGTTTTGTTTTCAGAATAAATTGATCACAAATGTATATTTTAAAAAACTATCTAGATTGTGCATTAAGTACTTGCTGTCCACTACTATGTCATGTCTTGAAGACTTCATAAACTCTGATCCTGCTCTAAAGTGGTTCACAATTATACATATACTTCTGCCTGCTCAGAGGAGGTGCATAAAGAAGGATGGCTGGTTTGGGGAAAGGTAATCTACCATACATCAAGAATCCCAAGCCCCTAAAGCATAGTGCCCATGAGAGCACTCTACAGTTAAACCTACCATTCCTTTTCATTCATTTATTCATTTATTTATTTATTTATTTATTTATTTATTTATTTATTTATTTATTTATACAAGCACTGGGTACAGTCAGAAGGGTGGGAGGGTGAGAGAGAATTCACCAGAGCCAGAGCAGGGAGCAGAACAGGCAGACTGATGAAGTACACTGCTGAGGGGAGCAGGGGGTGTGGCAGGAGAGGTCTGTGCGCCATGTGGGACCCTCGCCGGAGGCCAGGGATCGAAGCAGTGCTGCAGAGGCTGCAGGCAGCTTTGCAGCCCAGCGCTCAACTGCTGTGCCACCGGGGAGGCCCAGTTAACCTACCATTCTGTTCAGCAAAAATACGAGAGATAGGGGAAATGTAGAATTCTAGTTAGCCCTTTGGGTGAAAAGTAGAACATTTTGTAGAATGTTCCATTTTCTAGAGCATCTTCAAAATTAAAAAATTGAATAATAAAACGAGGTAATAATTTACCAAGAGGTTTAGCTTGTCTATTCTAGAAGTCATGCCATATAAATTGCTATCAATTAATTTCCTTTTAAATTGAAAAATTACTCAAAAGGGCAATTCTTTAGACTAAAAAAAGACAGAAGGAGACATTTTTTAAAGAATTTTTAAGAATAAGAGCTATAACACTGCTAATGACTCAAATATGGAGAACAATGATATACCTATGATGCAGACTCATGCAGAAGATACAGAATTTATTATTTTATGGATTAAAGCTATACTATTTTACCTATTAAATGGTAAAAAGTGAGAACAATTTGCTTTTCTAAAGTTAGGCATAGAAGTAATTTACATTATAATGTAGTGTATTCTCTGGTTTAGACTGAATTATAGTTCATCTGAGTGTGAGTTTTTCAATCACTTCTCCTTTTTACATTTCTTGCCCTCTGCTACAGAGAACATTTACACTGAGGCATGAAACCTCATAATAGCACATGTCTGGACAAAGTGGTGTTGATGTTTAATATAAGTATTCTTTTCTAAGGTATTGTCCATTATACTGGAAATGATGTTCGGGCAGAATATACTCATCTCTACAGATGATGTGCAAGGTAATGGTCTCTGTGAAATTGTCCACTAATCCTTTTTTAAGCAGAGTCACTAGAAAAGAGGACATCACATTCTGTTATAGCATAGGTATTTTAGGTTTTCAGTGACTACAATAAGTTTAAATTTAAAAGAAAGTAAAATTTCCATTTTATTTTAACCACCATATGAACATTTAAAATTAATAAATTAAGAAAGTTAATGTGGTTATAAATAAAAACTGAATGAAAGTCATTTGAAATATATATATTATCAAATGAACTGTAGAGATAAGCAAATTATTTTCCTTTAATATGTAAATAGGGGTATTTTCATTTCATTCTTTTTTCTACATTCTCATTAAAGTGTACATTTACTCACAGCTGAGTAGATATGTTCCACAGTAAAGAACAATGGGTGTCCAGTAAATCTGGGAATCTTCAATAGATGTTGAAACTTCTAAGCATAACAGCTGAAGTTTTTGCATATGTGGGGAAAATAGTAGTTGTAATGGATAAGAAATTTGCGGAGAAGTTATAGTCATTGCAAATAAGAAAAAAAACCTTTTTACTATGCCCAGACTATTTCTAATTTTATTTATTATCTTTAATATTTGGCAGAGCCTACTAACAACTATTTACCTCTTCTTTCACTTCTCTATTCCCCTTCATTTCTTCATTTGCTGTTTGTGAGAGCTGAATGAATAGCTCCTCCCCAATAAAATTTGAATAGAAGTGGGTCAGTTTCAGGCCTGATATATTTCACCCCTCATGTGTATTCTGCACTTTTTCAATGACAAGTAAGCACAAATGACAGGGATGCTTTATAGGATTCTTGCAGCACAAAATAAAAGAATCCTAAGCCCCTAAAAGCCAGGTGGAGGGAAGCTCCTCTTCTACTGATTTAAAAACCCACTATAGACCTCTCCTATCTCACCTGCTGCTCCCCTCAGCAGTGTATTTCAGCAGATCTGCCTGTTCTGCTCCCCACTCTGTCTCTGGTGGGTCCTCTCACACCAGCATCTCTGGCTTGTACCCCAGCTCTTGTATGCATAAATAAATAAATCTTAAAAAAAAAAAAAAAACACAATAGGGCCTCTCAGGTGGCACAAGGGGTTAAGACGCAATCTATGAAGCTACCTGCAGCCACGGCAGCACTAGTTGGATCCTCGGCCAGGGAGAAACCCACATGGCACAGCAGACCTCTCCTGACTCGCCTGCTGCTCCCCTCAGTCTGCCTGTTCTGTTCCCCACTCTTTCTCTGGTGAATTCTTTCACCCCCCACACCTCTGGCCTGTGCCCCAGTTCTTGCATGCATAAATAAATAAATCTTAAAAAAAACCCCACAATAGAGTTATAAATTCTCTTACTGATTCTTAAAAGTTCTGTTTTATCTTTGTTGTTGTTCTTGTAGCTGCAACATAACCTACTTTAAATTAGAACAGAATTATATTCTTTTGAATCTTTTATGACTATTCCACTATAATCAAATATATTCAAACGTCTAAGAACTGACTCAAAATTGGTATCTTCCATGTAGTCTTTTTTAATGTAAATAATTTCTTCCTCATCAGATTTTTTATACTAACCATTGGATGATTAATGAGCATAAAGTGTCTATCTGTAGGATTCTTGGCCATCAAAACAAAAAGGAAACACTATTTCTAATGGAGACAAAACATTCTAGTTTATGGGTGAAGGGAATATATTCTGTAGTGTTAAATTCTACAACATGTTTCAAATGTAGAACTCACATAGAGAAGGAAGTTATAGAATAAAAAATATCCTCAACAACATGACTAAAACAAATGTCATAAATGAGTCAATATTTTGATAAATCATGTCATGTTTAAAAATTATACCATTGTCGGGCCTCCCCGGTGACACAGCGGTTGAGCACTGGGTTGCGAGGCTGCCCACAGCCTCTGCAGCACCTGTTCGATCCCGGCTGCTCCCCGGCTGCTCCCCGGCCACCGGAGGAAGGTCCTGCATGGTGCGCAGACCTCTCTTGCCGCCCGCTGCTCCCCTCAGCAGTGTACTTCGGTCCTTCTGCCTGCTCTGCTCCCCGCTCTGGCTCTGGTGTACTCTCTCACCCTTCTGTGCTTCTGACTGTGCCCAGTGCTTGTATAAATAAGTGAATGGATCTTAAAAAAAAAAAAAAGTGCAAAAAAAAGTTTAAAAAAATAAATAAATAAAAATAAAAATTATACCATTGTCATGGTGGCAGCTCTGCAGGACACCAAGGCAGTATTTGATAAAAATCTAATCGCGGGCTTCCCTGATGGCACAGAGGTTAAGGAGACAGCACTATTAAGCTTTGGGCAGCCACTCCAGCATAAGTTTGATCCCTGGTCAGGCAGCTAATCCACATGGCACAGCAGACCTCTCCTGTCTCACCTGCTACCTCCCTCAGCAGTATATTTCAGTATGTTTGCTTGTTCTGCTACCCACTTTGTCTCTGCACCCTCTGCACCTCTGTCCTGTACCCCAGTTCTTGTATGCATAAATAAATAAATCTTTATAAAAGTAATCTAATCAGGGACCTCCCCGGTGGTGCAGCGGTTGAGCGCTGGGCTGCAAAGCTGCCCCACAGCCTCTGCAGCGCCAGTTCGATCCCCAGCTGCCAGCGAGGGTCCCACATGGTGCACAGACCTCTCCTGCCACGCCTGCTGCTCCCCTCAGCTCCCCTCAGCAGTGTCTGCTCCGTCTGGCTGTTCTGCTCCCCACTCTGGCTCTGGTGATTTCTCTCACCCTCCCGTGGTTCTGACTGTACCCCGTGCTTGTATAAATAAATAAATAAATCTTTTAAAAAAAATCTAATCACTATTTTTAGTTACAATCCAAAGATTTCACTTATACTGATTTGACAGCACACGCTTCAGATGTTCTCCACAAATATATATTTATCAGATTGGAAAAACATAAAAATTGTACAGCTATCAATTGTGATTATCATCAAGTCTGGCCTTGATGACAGCAAGTGTGAGTTGTTGGTAGATAATGAATCCATTATATTGGAAGCCACACAAACAGATGTTTGGTTGTCAATCTTTTGTGGACACGGGGAACCTAATTTAGACTCTTTACTAATGGAAGAATCTCAAAGATACATAGTGAGGAGCCAGACACAAAGATGTATTTCTGGATCTGTTCCAATTTAAAGCATAAAACTTGCTTCAGATAACAGAGTTATTTTGTATATTACAATTTTATTACATATCTAAAGGAGATGTTATCATTGCAGTTTAAAAAATATCAGAATTGTCATGTGTAGTTTGAGCAATATAGTTTACTGGTGACTCTGAGTAAAATAATTACTTGGAAATACATGCCTTAAGATGGATTTACAGGATATGAACCAATGACACTTTGAAAGATCATTGCTATTATTTCATAATAGATACTAGTCTTGTGTCTGATAATATTTAGGTAGCAGGTTGACTGAAGGCATTGCTAATTTGTGGCAGGAAAACCATAAATTATAATGGGGGACTTTGTCCCCATATTTTAAGGGAAATAGTCAATCAGACTATATAAAAATGGAATCAGCATTATATAAAATATTAAGAAATTAAATTAAGTCTACTTAATTTTATGACACAAATTCTACAACACACTTTTCTTTATATAAGACTTATACAAATAACTGAGTCTCAGTTGTATGTTCACTTGATTTCTATTTGTTCTTCGAAATTTAATTTGTCAGTTAATTTTTGTAATTCTTAGTTTAAAAATTACTAAAATAAACTTTATACCATCAATTTCTAAAAGAGCAAGGCATAATTATTTTAGTTTATATGTCAAATGTGACCTCTAAAATATCTCTATAAATTTAAATTGTGGAAAGTTGAAGCAAAATTTCACATATAAGAATTGCAAAAATATTTTTGCAAAGCCTATATCTTAAAGATTTTATCTTGAGGCCTTTGTCAGTTTAGTGACTTCTGTATTATCACAGCAATAAATAAAATTAGCTTCTCACTGAAGTACCACAAGGTCCAAAGCCTCCCAGCACATATGTAATTCTTTCCCTACCTGTCCTCTGGGTCTGTTGCTAATAATTTTTAAATTGAACTTTTGTTATTTCAATGGCCTCAAGCAACTTTTAATTTCCATCCTGGTTCTGTTTGTGCATTTAAAAATATTTTATGCCCATAATTAGCATATATTAATTAATAATTCCCAAACTATCTTTCCCTGAGTAATTTAACAACAACTTCAAATTAAAAAGCTTCTTGTACAAGGTAGAGAATCAGGAAGTTGAAAATTTATTGGTAGTGTCTATTATCGACAGATGATGAAACAAAGAATAAACATTTGCAGGTAAAACTGCAATGTATAATGCCGGATGGTGTTTTTAGTAAATTAAATATAAATCTTACTTATCAAAGCATAAAAGAAAAATTTGAAAAAGAGTCCATAATCTGATCATTTTAACAAATGATTTTATTTTGTAAATTTCTGCGTACGTGTCTAAATATATGTAATTAAATGTATTCAAAATGTGGGCCTCTCTGGTGGTGCAAAGGGTTAAGATGCTGCACTATGAAGCTATCCACAGCCACTGCAGCACGAGTTCAATCCCCTTCCAGGATGATGACCCACATGGCACAGCAGACCTCTCCTGACTCACCGGCTGCTCCCCTAGGCAGTGTATTTCAGTCAATCTTCCTGTTTTGTTCCCCACTCTGGTGAGTTCTTTTACCCCCCATACGTCTGGCCTGTACCCCATTCTGTATGCATAAATAAATAAAAATCTTTTTAAAAAAAGATTTCTAAAAAATGTATTTGAAATTTTTTTTTCATATTATGATATCAAGCTTCTGTGCTTTACGAGCTTTGCTTATATTTCTAAAGATAAATACATATCGTTATATCTCCATGAGTCAATATTTTATTATGTATGAAAGTATTGAATAATATTTAACCTTTCTAGAAGATATTTAAGTTGAATATGTGGTTTCTCTTTATGAAGTCATTTTCCCAATGTTAAAAAAAAATTCTTCCTTTTTTTATACTGTGTTCACACTTTTTGAGCATTCATTAGTTATGGGGTATGAGCTGAGGACAAACTTAGTCGTAAATCTGTACTACATTGATTTATTCATAAATAATTCACTTAAAACTTTTTCAATGTTTTAAAAAAAACCTATATAAAAAGCATTCAGTAAGTGTGGTAAAGGGAACAAGCAATGTGATTTTTAAATTATGCATAAGAAATAGGATTAATTGAAAAATGTTATAATTTTTTATTTAGAAGTAAATGTGAATTAACTGTAATGTTGACGTATGCTGGGGGAACTTTTGAGTTATATAAGACCAAAACAAATTTAGCATATTAAGGAACTGACAAACATGAATAAGAATATAGTTATTCAGCCTCTTTCTTTTAATTTATGTACATTGTCTTTCCTCTTTTAGAATGTTTTCTAACTTGAGTGCTCATTTTGCTTTACCATCAAACTGTTCTCTATGAGAACAGTTATGAGAACAGTATGAGAACTCACTTATTATTAATAGGTTATTTATTCAAAAGTATGCTGATTCCATTGCATCTTTACATTTGTAGTTTCATTTTCCTTATTCTAAATTCCATAAGATGTGAAAAAGGAACTGGCAAAGCATGTTGTGATTTAGACATTGTCGTTTTTTAGCTAGATGACACTATGGAAGTCATTTCTCTTCTCTTTTCTTCATCATTAAATGAATAGATAAAATCATATACCTTATAGGATTAAATGTTTTCATATATGAAAGTGTTTAGAACAGTGCCTGACAGACATCAAACATTGTATGAGTAACAACAGCACCTGATAATATTCAGTGTTTCCCTTTTTTGTCTCCCTTTTATGACAAAGAACGTATACTCCACCCCCAAGGCAACAGGCACAGAGCTGAAGTGTCATGTGGTCTGACCTCTTTTGCAAGGACAAGAAAATCAGTGAGTGTGTGCCCTGCTATCACCATGATGCAGTTGGAGATGGGGAAGAGGCAGATAAGAATATCAAAGGGAATTAAAAGAACACACAGTGATGTCCATGATTCAGCACTAAGTCTACGCATGAATTTCTGAGAATATTTCACCCAAGGCTCTCTCTCCAGGTTCTGCAGACATTCCTTGCAGACTGAGTGGTAAATCCACAATTCTCCCCATTCTGAGGTAAGTTCCTTGTGCACCTCTGGGTTTGATGGGGAAAACATGCTCCAGGAGACAGGGAGCGTCAGGGAGAAACCACAAATTTAACTATAGTGCCACCTTCTGGCAAACAAAGAAACAGGTTTCCCATAGCTAGTCTGGTAAATTTGAAGAGCTAGAGAAGACATAATAAGGTCTTAAGCCTTTTGTCACAGGGGAAGCAAAAAGAATGGAAAAGGTGTACTGTGCAAAGGTGGAGGAAAAAACCCTAATTATAATATGGAAAAATGTCATCTCCAAAAGTAATAGTAATTATCCAATCTAAGTCATAAAATTTTGCAATAAAGCAAAAAAATATTCAAAATAACTGTTTTTTGTTATTGTTGTTGTTGAGTGGCTTTAAAAATTATTTTATATATTTTTACATCATATTTAATTTTTGCACAACATATGCATTTTCATTCTTCGTTATATTCCCCATACAATGCTCCCCCCCCCCTTATTTTGACCCTACTCCTTCCTCCCCTCCCATCTCCCCATAGTGTCTCTGGTTTATAGTTGCTTGTTGATTTTGATTTTTACTTTATTATAATTAGTCTTTTTCTTGGTCCCTTTTTTAGGTTTTCTAAATTTCTGCTATGAGTGAGACCATCCGGTATTTTTCTTTTTCTTTCTGGCTTATTTCGCTGAGCATGATCCCTTCCAGCTCCATCCATGTTGCTGCAAATTGCATGAGTTTATCTTTTTGGAGTGCTGCGTAATATTCCATTGTGTATATATACCACATCTTCTTGATCCACTCATCTATTTTTGGGCATTTGGGTTGTCAAAACAATTGTTTTTAAGAAACTTAATGAACTAAAGAAAACTTAGAAAGATAATTCAAGGAGATCATGAAAATGTACACTATCAAAATGAGTATATATCAAAGAGGAGAAATCATTTAAATGATTTCTTGCACTAAAATATTCAATAAATGAAATGAAAAAATAAAGAGGACATTGGTAGTAGAGTAAAGCAAATGTAATACAGAATAAGCAAGTTAGAGGATAAAAAATTTGAAACAATCCATTTAGAGGAGAAACTATGAAGAATGAAAAGGAATGAAGAAAACTTACGTGATCTATGGAATTCCACCAAAAGAACAAATAAAGAGGAACAAAGGGAGACAGGGACATAAAGTATATTTAAAGAAATAAAAGCTGAGAACTTCCAAAACCTGGGAAGTTTACATCTAAGTTTACAAAGCTAATACATCACCTTATTACCTCTAGGAAATATGGTTTTCTCCAGACACATTTTAATAAAGGTGCAAAAACTAAATATAAAGAGAGAACACTAAAAGTAATCAGGCAAAAATAAACATAATCTACAAAGGAATTTAGGAATAAATTTAATACTTAGGAATAAATTTAACCAAGGAAGTGAAAGATCTGTACAATAAAAACTACAGAACTTTGATGAAAGAAACTGAAGACAAATAAATGGAGTATGCTGTGTTCATGGATCAGGAAAGTTAATATAGTTAAAATTCCCATATTACCCAAATGATAATGGGAATTAGTTATATGAATGAGAGATTCAATATAATCTCTATCAAAATTTCAATGATACTTTTCATAAAATAGAAAAACACTATCATAAAATTTGTATGGAACCACTGAAGACCCAAAATAGTCAAAGCTATCATTAGAAAAAAGAACAAGACTGGAGAGATCTCACTTCCTGATTTTATATAGTACTACAAAAATCTAGTGATGTAATATACAAAGATATAGTCATTAAAACAGTATAGTACTGGCATAAAAATGAATGATAGACCAATGGAACAAAATTGGGAGCCCCATATATAAAATTCCTCATTTAAGTTCAATGAATACTTGGCAAGGGAGCCTAGAATTTTTGATGAAGAAAGAATAGTCTTTTTGCTAAGTTATATTGAGAAAACTTAATAACCAAATTCAGAAAACTAAGCTGGATTGCTATCATTCATTACTCCAAAATGAACTCAAAATAGATTACAGACTTAAACACAGAACTAAATCTATTAAAAAAATAAATAAAATACTTTGAAGAAAATATAGGGAAGGAGTTCCATGATATTTGTCTTGATGGTAATTTTTCAGATAAGACAATGAAAGCAGCAAAAGCAAAATCTACCAGTGGGAATTATATCAAGCTTAGAAACTCCTGTACAGCAACAGGATGAAAAAATGAGAAGGCAACTTATATAAAGGGAGAAAATATTTGCAAACCATGTATCAAGCATGAAGTTAATATCCAAAACAAATAAAGAACTTATTTAACTCAATTACAAAAAACATCTGACTTTTAAAAAAGGACAGAGAACTAAAAAGATATTTCTCTGAAGAATAGGCACATTTGGCCAGCAAGTACATGAAAAGATGCTCAACATCATGGAAATGTAAATCAAAATCACAATAGGTATCTCTTCACCCCTGGTAGAATCGCTTTCAACAACAACAACAAAATTAGAGCATAAGTGTTGGTGAGAATGTGGAAAAAAGGGAACCTGGTGTACTGTTGGTGATAATGTAAATTGGTACATCCAGTATGGAATACAGTATGAAGCTTCCTCAAAAAATCAAAAAATAGGATGGTTTTACTTATAGAAGGAATATAGGAGAAGCAAATAAGGGATCAGGAGGAAAAAATAATAATAGATTAAAAAACAAAATTAGCAGGCAACTATTAATCAGAGACATTCTGCAGGGGAAGGATAGGGATCAAAACAGGGGAGGGAAGTGCACAAGGGACTATGATGATGGTGCACAGGTAAATTGGTGGCGGGAATTTTATGGGCACTACAACTGAGAGGAGAAAGCAAGCATTGTAAAAAATGAACAATTATGTAAATATATATTAATATTTAAAAAATTAAAAATAGAACTACTATTTGATCCAGCAAATCCATTTCTGGATATATATACAAAAGAAAACAAAGTAGGCTATCAGAGAAATAGCTGGCTCCCAGGTTTTTTGCAACACATTTACAATAGCTAAGATATAGAAACAACCTAGGTATACACACACACACACACACACACACAATTATTCAGCTATGAGAAAGAAAGAAATCCTACCATTTACAAAACAGATGAATTCTGAGGGTTTTATGCAAAGTGAGATAAGTCAGAGAAGCACAAATACTGTATAATATTACTTACCTGTGGAGTCTAAAAAAGTCAAATTTGTACAATACAGAGTAGAATGGTGGTTTCCAGGGTAAGGGAGGGCTTCAGGGCTTAGGGCCAGTAGGAGGGGCACAATGATTGGGGATATGATTTAATCATGGACATGATAGCTCATACTATGGTAATAATTACTTAATATATAAATGGGTACCAGTAGATAGATAAATATAGAAGATCTAATGCTTTCCATACAAGAGCTGGGGTACCCAGAGGTGATTACAGAGACTGAGTGGGGAGCAGAACAGATGCACAGGAGAGCGGACCCAACAGGAGAGTTCTGTCACACCACGTGGGAATCTCCCTGACTGGCCGGGAATTGACCCTGTGCTGCAGAGACTGCAAACAGCTTCACAGCATAGTGCTCAAACCGTTGCGCCATGGGGGAGGCCCTATTATGAGTTCCTTTCCTTTTATTTTCTCATCAGTCATTAATTGTATTTTTTCCCAATCTTTGGTCTTCCTGTTATCTTTATCATCCTTATCTCTACTATTTATTGTTTTTATTTTTGTCTGGCTTTCTAATTATATATAACCATGTGCTTTGAATTTCATACACCTATCAACTTATCTTTGTATTTTATTGTATGGCACCAGCATCATCTCAATGACATCAATATTCAATTCTACTTGCAACTGTTTTATTTTTTTATTTAATGAATTGGATTTACTGTGGTTTATCTATGAAGCTGTAGAGATAAATTAACTTTTCTTCAGTGACCAGAAAAAAATATTGGTGTAAAAATGTAAAGGGTAGAGTAAAAGTAACATATTACTGTGATCAAATATTTACTCTTCAGCAAAGACAATAAAACAAATTTACAGTTTTAAATCACATTCCTAATTTTAAGAGAAGTTATTTTAAAATTTCATAGTTTCTGATCTGAATGTGCATTAACCTTATTACTTTGCTCTTCATTTTCTGGTGCTGTCACACATCCAACAATTAGCACTTTTCAGGTGGAAGAGGCTAAGTGAAGGTGCAATCTTAATCAATGATATCCCCACACTATTTAATTGCATTTAAGGAGGTTATAAATTATGTTTGCCTCACACCTGCTAAAAGTACCATCCGAAACCTTAAATAAGCCTCTTTTCATATTCATATGAACACACTCACTTCAATAATGAAAATGAATTCTTGATCAACATGCAATAGATCCAACTGTTTTGAAATAAGGACATATTTTAATTTGAAATTATACAGCACATATTCTGAAGCTCCCTGATTGTCTAGTGGGGTCTGTGAACTTCCAAAAGTAACTGGTAAGTAGATATAATATACAGATATATTCTATACCATCCCCCATTCATATAAATATCCTTTCATTGAAGTTAAGGACTTATTCACTCAATAAATAATGCTGAACACCTATTGTACCAAACACTGTGTTAAGCACAGAAGATATATTTGTAAACTAGTGGGTAAAGAAAGAAGTTGGCAATTTCAGCATTGCATGACAAATCCTATTATGGGATGACAACAGTGTAGATTAAAGATGTATATATAAACCTCAGGGGAGCAAGAAAAATTCTCTGGATGTAAAGCCTTCAACTAAAACCAGCGTGGGGAGCTCCCACTAAAAACAACAGAGAAGCTTTACTAGTATAGGGAAGAACATGGAAAATTCCAGAGTCAAGAAAGAGCATAACTTTGGGGGTTTCCCAGGTAACTCTGAATGCCTGGAACCTGAAGGTATTAAGGGGGTTGGGAATACAGGATGAGGTAGGTGCCTATCCACGAATGATCCTAGCACACTGAAGAAGTTGCTTTATTCTGAACACAAAAAGAAGTCAATATAGCTTTGCAATTTAGAAAGATCACCTTGTATTCAGTTAGGAGAATGCCCTGGACAGGACAAGATCAGAAGCAGGGAAACCAGTGAAGAGGTCATACATTGGTCTACACAACAGGTGATAGTGCTTTAAAATAATTTCACATCATTGGGAAGTGAAAGACGAGGGTAGTTTCAAGACAGAGTTAACTTACTTAGCATTTTGAATACATGGATTTGGAGAGTGAAGAAGAGGACTTAATGATGCTACCCCAGCTTCTGGCCTGCACATGGAATGTGTGTAATGTAAAGTGTGTGATGTGTGTGTAATTAGAAGCTACAATTAGTGTATAGACATATGCTGACAAATAAGGAGAAAGCAAAGGAGATAGTCAATGGTGGTTTAGTCAGATTTATGGAAAATTTGCCAATATCTGTTTAACTAATTGTCACATGGGATTTGACTATTTTTGTTGGCAGTGAGGCTTAAATATAGAGGGAAGTAATTGATCTACACAGGATTGAAACTACTAATAGGCATTATCTAGTATGGTTTTGTAACATGATCCTGGTGTCAGTTTACAATTTCCAAAGCTATTTTGCCATTAAACAAGAAGAAGATGATATAGTAAAAAAGGTGGTCATCTATTTAAAGTTCAAGGATAATACCAGAAATGAGCTGATTCATTCCTCTCTATGCAGTTATATAATTAATGCATTGCATCAGGTCAATGGTTGTCAAAAATGTTTTATGCTACTGTGATGTGTGTCATCATCCCAGAGGGATATTTACAGGAGCATCTATGTGCACTGTTCACATATTACTGTGTCAAATGATAAAACATTACATCTCTATGCTTTGTAGGCTGTATGTGATATGCAATGACTTTATACCATTCATTCATTCAGCAAATATTTACTGAGTGTCTTACTAGGTTCTAGGCAGTGTTCCAGGCACTGGGAATAAAACAGACTACGTTCCTACCTTCATAGGGATTTTGGTGGTTGCAGACAGATGATAAACAATTGTGCTTGATGGTGACAAATGCTATGGAGAACAGCAGGGCAGATTAAAGAGAATGGGATGTGTGGGCAATGATGGGCGAGCTGTGCAGTTTCTAATTTAGGTAATGTGGTTATGGAGAGCCTTTTCATAACGCAGTTAAGGGGTGAGGGAGCAAACTAGGTAGAAATTCATGGGACAGAGGGAATAGTGAAAGTCCCTGTGGGCTCAAAGCAGGAACATATTTTTGTGGTGAAGGAACAACAAGAAATTTCTTTGTACAATTACTATATATATTTCTGCCAGGTTTTACGCAAGGGATGCAAAGATAAATAAACATAGCTCTTGTCTCAAGGAACTTAAACTTTAATACAGCATATATAAAAACAGAAAACAAAAGGGGGTCAATATAAAGACAGAGGTATGGTTCTGGCAGAATGGTTTGGAAAACAAAATGCTGATTAAAACTGGAGTACAAATGACACCAGTGTTGTAACCACATCCAAATGACACAGAAGGTTGACAACACTTAAAGTTATGGTCAAGTTCAAATATCAATATAATCATATAATATTATCTTGTCCTAAAGAACACAGCTCATTTCCTGAGTAATTCTATCCTCCTCACTTACAGATTATCTTTAAAAATCATCATATATCAAATTTGGAGTTTTCAAAATCAGGGTTCAGTGAAGCATTTTTTTTCTTCCCGCTCCATCCTTAAGCATGTAGCCCATGGAAACGGACAGGGGAAGGGTATAGTTTTCCATAAATATTTTCTAAATGAATGAATAGAAAGCAAATGCCTAGAATTGAAGTGCTCTTCACAAAAACATAATTCTTCACAAAAACAGAGGAAAATAAAAGTACGTGGGGGAAAGCTCTATACTCAAACAATGTAGTGTGGTTTTAGGAAGTTAGGTTAATTCAGCATAAACAGATGAGACTAACATGACATATGCAAGGATTGGTTGGCTTTGTGCAAAGATTTGAGACTGACTTCCCATCTAAATGGATGCCCTTTAGACAGCAGCATGTTCTGCGAATAGGAGTTGCAGCTGCAAAACTGAAGACTCATCATGGCTTGTGCAGAGTGAAAAGGCCCGTTGTTCATAAATAGGTCTCTCAGTCACACCTGCACGTGGATCATAATTAGTGTCTCGTGTCATCACCAACTATGACAGACAATATCATACCCCAGTGCTGTGCCTTCATTTCCAAGGTGACCATTTATGCACAGTCACTCTGCTTTTCTGACAGGTTATATACAAAAAAAAAAGTTTTCTTGGTTTCACTGCAGTTTACTTGAGGGCACAATTACTTCCACACTGATTTGATCAGTCTCCCCTTGTGTCTCATTGTGAAGCAGGCCCATGTTAGTAGTAAACAGACCCAAGTCTGAGTCTTAGTGACCAGCACAGAGAATTAAAATTACATCTAACCCCACATGAGTGGGGTCACAAAACTGATATTAATTTGAGTTTTCCCTATATACATTAAAATAAACTCCAGGAGAATCAGGGATGCCATGTTTTTTATTAGGTTTTTATAAAATTATCTATCTTATTTCAGGTACTATCATGATGCCTAAACATTACCATATTGGTTATATGTAACAATAATTTTCATTACAGTAATTTAATATTAATATAATTAAGTTATATTTTATGCTTCTAAGGTCATAAATACATTAATTTCCACATACTATCAATAGCAATGATAAATGAAAAGTGGCTAGTAGGTATACAATTAGTGCCATATAAGCAAAAATTTCAAAACAAATGGATTCACTTTCCTTATTTCTAGCAAGGTATGCTAGTATAAATGTGAGAAACACACACACACACACAAAATCCCTAGCTTAAAATAATAACTATTCTTTTCTAATTATACCTTTGCTAACTCCCTCAGTTCCCAGCATACTTCTTGGCCCACAAAGGAAACCAAATAAATATTTCTTAATTGAAGGGGTGGATGAATGAATGGACAAATGTTTTGATTCCAAATAATTGAAATCATCTTGTTAGACAACATTTGAGCTAAAGAGTATTCCACAGAGGGTTATAAAGCATTCACTGTGTATTCTTTTTCAAAGCACATGGTTCTTGACCATCTTTCCAGCTTTGTCACTGTTCTTTTCATAGTGATTAGCCTAGGGTTTCTTAACCTATTTTTCTTTTTCTTTTTTTTTAAGATTTATTTATTTATACAAGAACTGTGGTATAGGCCAGAGGCACAGGGGGGTGAGAGTATTCAACAGAGACATAGCGGGGAGCAGAACAGGCAGCAATCAAAAACACTACTGAGAGCAGCAGCGGGCAAGACAGGAGAGGACTGCCGCGCCATGTGGGTATCTCCCTGTCTGGCTGGGCATCGAACCCATGCTGCAGAGGCTGCAGACGGCTTCATAGCGCTGTGCTCTACCCTATGTGCCACCAGGGAGGCCCTTAACATACTTTTCTAGAATGAAACACCAGAGTCTTAAAATTGTAGGCAAAACTGGTGAGCATGCAAGCACTTTGGCATTTTTAAGGACAGAAAGAGAGCCTATAGCTTTTATCAGTTTTTCAAAGGGATTTTTAACCTCCTTAAAATACTTTTTCACATATCACTAAAAGTCATTGAGTTTGTTCTGATTAGAGTTTATTTTCATTTTTTTCTAGGAAAAAAATGAAGTGGTAAGTATGCTAGAAAATATGAATAGCTATTTTATTTTATTTTTTTAAGATTTATTTACTTATGCATACAAGAGCTGGGGTATGGCAGAGATGCAGAGGGGTGAGAGGATTCAGCAGAGACAGAGTGGGGAACAGAACAGGCAGAGAGACCAAACTACACTGCTGAGGGGAGCAGCAGATGAGGTCAAGAGAGGACTGCTGCGCCATGTGGGTAGCTTCTTGGCTGGCCAGTGATCAAACTCGTGCTGCAGAGGCTGCGGATTGCTTCATAGTGCAGTGCTTAAGCCCTTGTGCCACCAGGAAGGCCCTGAATAGCTATTTTAGAAAATGAAATATGTACCTCTTGGATATTGCATTTTGTGCAAAAAAGTTAAAAATCCTTATTGGGTTAAAACATTTCATTAGGCCTCCCTGGTGGCACAAGGGGCTAAGACGCAACCTATATAGCTATCTGCAGCTACTGCAGCACGAGTTCCATGCCTGACCAGGGAGCTACCCACATGGCACAGCAGACCTCTCCTGTTTCACCCGCTGCTACTATCAGCAGTGTATTTCAATCAATCCTCCTGTTCTGTTCCCCACTCTGTCTCTGGTTACTCCTCCCATGCCCACACCTCTAGCCTGTACCCCAGTTCTCGTGTGCATAAATAAATAAATCTTTAAAAAAATATTAATTAAATTTTAATATGGAGAATATCATTTAACAGACAAAATTCATTTCAATATATTCTGACTGAATTCAGAAAGCTCACAAACATTTAGTTACTATGTATAACCGAACTCATTTGCATATTAAAGACAGTTTAACTGACTCAGTACATATTTACTGACATCCTGCTTTATTGTTATGCTCTGCAGTACATGTTAGACTGGAGGTACATTAAGAGTAAGATACCATCCTTATCCTCAGGGTTTTAGTCCAGTAGTGACAATAGGCAATGACAATAGGTAGTGAGAAGTCTCATTCTGAGGCCATACTGATCATGAATGAAGGTCAGATGCCAAGTGAGCCTTTGGGGTTGAGGGAAAGCTTCTTCAGAGAGGAAGTATCTCCTAAGTTGACCATTAAGAGTAAATAAAACTCAAAGGAGATGAGCTAGATAGGAGTTGGTGGGAGAAAATGGAGGCAGCTGAGCAGTCAGTTTAGAAGTCCAGACATTTCAGGGAAGTTGGTATCTTGAGGGAACTAAAAGATATCTTTAGAATTGAAATGCCAAAAGATTCAGGCTTGTATGGTATTTAAAAGTGTCTGCTTACCCCTTATCCAGAAGGCAATGGGAATCTATTTAAAATTTTTAAACAAGGGATGAAAATTGGAGAAAAGAATGCAATATTATTCAAATATGAAAGTATTTAGAAGTTAAGAACTAAGTGAAATTTGAATACTTCAGACTCCCCTCCAGAATTTGGGTTCCATAAAATTCAGATTTAAGAAATAGTTCTTAGTTAAATAAGTTCTTGGAAAAAAAAAACAACTAAATTATCATTTCCTATCAAAGAAAAAGTCATTTACAAAAAAATACATTTATGTGATGATAAAGAATAAAGGACTTTCAGACTATGCTCTAAAAACAGTCACAGAAATTAGTTCCCTGCAGGTTAGGAATGAAACATTGATTTACTGGCACTGTTTAGGAAAAGATACTCTTTTCAAATCAGAGTTAGAAAAATGGGGGAAACAAGAAGATAAGACATATCTCTCCTCCGCTCCCGCCGCGCCCAGATTCAATGTCAACAAGCATATATGATAGTGGCCCTAGTGCCATTCCATGGGTTGAGAAAGAGTGATGGGCAGTGACTGGCAGACACCTACATAAGCACAGCAGAGAAATAAATCAGTTGGGAATAGATGCCAGGCAGCAAAGGTATGTAATTGGGCTTTTCAAAAACAGGAAAACAAAACCTAAAACCAGAGGTTGACAAGTACAGTGCTCTACAAGGCTAATACAGATGTAGGAAATATGTAATCAGTATTTTTTCCCAAAGAATTTCAATTTAAATTAAACAATGTGCTTTGGCATGTGAAAGATAAACCAAGGTCGTCAGGATATGATCACTGGAGAAAGAAAGGCGTGATAAGTGAAGATCCTGGGCTCAAATATGCTATTTACTAGCTATGGGCTCTTGGCCAACTGACTATTAACTTCAGTCCCTAGATTCCACAGCTGTTCACTCCTGTGACTAAGAGGTCAGCTGATAGCTAACTATTATTGCTATTACCATTAATAAAAGTAATAAAACCCTGTACTTCTAAAATGACTCAGTTCAACAATGTACATGTGAACATTTTCCTTTCTAATAGAAATTTGGCATCTAAATTGAAATGTGCCGAAGGGTAAGATACACACCAGATTTTGAAGATTGGTTATGAAAAAATAATGTAAAATATTTTATTATTATGCCTTTTCAACATCTGGTGTTAGAAGGCTTGATCTGTCACATGTAAAATGATTAAACTAGATCAGCATTTAAATCCATACACATGAATTAACTCAAAATAGATTAAAGGCTTGGATATAAGTTCTGAAATAAGATTCACATAAGAAAATATAGGTGAGGGCCTTCCTGGTGTCGCAAGGGGTTTAAGACGCAACCTATGAAGCTGTCCTCAGCCTCTGCAGCACGAGTTTGATTCCCCCGGCCGGCCAGGGAGCAACCCGCATGGCGCAGCAGACCTCTCCTGACTCACTCACTGTTCCCCTCAGCAGTGTACTTCAGTCAATCTGCCTGTTCTGTTCCCCACTCTGTCTCTGGTGAATCTTCTCACCCCCCACACCTCTGGCCTATACCCCAGCTCTTGTATGCATAAATAAATAAATCTAAAAAAAAATAAAATACAGGTGAAACGCTTCTGGATATCAACTTCAGAATGTATTTGGGAACTCATCTTGAATGGAAAAGGAAACAACGGCAAAAAAAATAAACAAATGGGGCTATATTAAACTGAAAAGTTTTTGTAAGGCAAAAGAAATAACCATGAAAACAAAAAGGTAACCTATGAACTAGGGTAAGATAACTGCACATAGTATGTCCAACAAAGGATTACTTTCCAAAACATATAAAGCACTCATACAACACAGCCAACAAAAGAAACAATCCAATCAAAAAATGGGCAAAAACCTTAAATACCTGCTTCTGCAAAGAAAACACACAGATGGCCTTTAAGCACATGAAAAAATGCACAATGTCAGTTATTATATGGGAAATGCAAATCTAAATCATAATTACACCTCACCATTGAGAGAATGGCCTATATTAAAAAGACTGGAAAGAAATGTTGGTGACAATATGGAGAAAAAGGATCACTTATCCCTTGTTGGTGGGAATGTAAATTGGTACAGCCTCTATGCAAAATGGTATGAAGATTCCTCAAAAAACTGAAAATGGAAAATACCATACCTCTAGCATTATCACTCCTACGTATTTATCTTAAGAATATGAAAACACTAATATAAAAGTTTTATGTACCCCTATGTTCACAGAAATATTATTTACAATAGTCAAGACATGGAAGCCACTTAAATACCCACTAACAAGACAACTGGACAACTGGACAAAGAAGTTGTGATATATTCAATGGAATACAACCCAACTATTAGAGAAGATGAAATAGCGCTTCAATAAAAATATATACTAAAAATAATTTAAAAAATGTGACTCATTTGTATTAGAAAATGCTGACTTGTCTATGCAAAATAAGCAATTATTGAAATATTCATAAAATAATAAATAAAATAATAAGAATTAGAAATAATTATTTTAAAATATTATTTTTCATTTTTACTATACTGTAGACCGTGGATCAAAAACTTACTTTTCAAAGGCCAGAGAGTAAATATTTTAGGCTTCCACATTACTTTGTAATGTGAAAGTCTCCACAGGCAATATATAAATGAATGAGCCTGGCAGTGTTCCAATAAAATTTTATTTACAAAAAACAAGTGGGAGGCTAGATTTAGTCCACAGACTGTATTTTGCTTGCCTCTGCTCTAGACATTTTTCATACAATATATCTAATCATTCATGTGTTCATATAAGAGAACCTAGCCAACATAAATAATTTACCCAAGGCTACACACTTAGAAGTCAAAAAATTTCCTAAATACACACACACACCAACACAAAATCTTATTTACTTCTCAGGCTACATCATTCAAAAAGGGGTCTGGTTAATATATTTCTTTAGGAAATATTAATTTAATTAGTAGAAAATAAAGATAAGCACAGTTTCCAAAGTAAGTGGGTGTTAAATGCATCACAATTTTTAAAAAGGTGCTATAAATTGAACTCAACAGGCACCATGGGCAACACAAATGAGCAATCGATCCTAGTTTGGCTTCTCCAAGTTAATGAAATATAAACTCTTGGAGACAAGGATTTCTGTCTGTCTGGTTCACTCCTTTATCTTGAACACATCAAAGATTATCTTGCACATATATATTTGTCTTTCAATAAGTATTTTTTGAAAAAGGTTGTTTTCTGAAGGCAGTTAAATCTTATTTAGATCCTTAATTATTGGATACTACAGCCAGATAGTGGACTAATCAGAGGCAAGCACTGAGAGAAGTGATGCTAATCATCAGTGGACAACAGAGTGATACACAATTAGAAACAGGACATGAGAGTTCTGGATTAGGTAGAATGTAAGAACATGCTTCTGCAAGGGGGGGAGCGGAGCGAAGGAGTTAAGGAGAGAAAGAGGGGAAGAAGAAAGGGAGGGATGGGGAAGAAGAAAATAAATATGAAATACTATGCACTGTTCTAAGGTTTTCAATAAACAAATAGGTAAGCTAGCAATTGTAGATCAGATGAGTAGAATAACATGCTAAAATAAATCTCTCCTCTGCGTGAACATACAGGAAGAAATGTCAGATTCTTTTGCTAGTCGTTGGGAAAGCATGTCTCTTGAAATATTTACAGCCCTGCTTTCTTAAGTTTTAGACTTTAAAAAAACTGCTCTACAACTACACAATTAACAATTTTATTCTATCTCTCCTACACTGCTGGTAGGAATGCAAACTGTTCCAACCACTATAGAAAGCTGTGTGGAGGGTCCTCAGACTTCTAAAAATGAAGCTACCACATGACACAGCAATTCCACTACTAGGGATCGACCTAAAGGACACATTGATTCAAAAGGATACCTGCACCCCTATGTTTATTGCAGCACTATTTATAATATGTAAGACTTGGAAACAACCCAAATACCCAAAAATAGATGACTGGATCAAGAAGATGTGGTATATATACACAATGGAATACTATCAGCAATCAAAAAGATAAACAAATGCCACTGGCAGCAACGTGGATGAAGCTAGAAGTGATTATGCTCAGAAGGAAGTCAGAAAGAAAAATAAAAAATTATATAAGATGGTTTCACTTATAGGATAAATACAGGGGAACCAAATAAGGCTTCAGGGAAAAATATAGTAACAATAGAAAACATAACAAAACCAAACAAAAATAATCAGACAACTATAAATCAGAGATATTCTGTGGAGGTGGGGGGGAAAGGATCAAAAGGAGGGAAGGAAAAGCACAACGGACTGTGGTGATGGTGCATGGGTGAAGTGGTGGTGGAAATTCTATGGGGACTACACCTGAGAAAAGAAAGCAAACATTGTAAAAAAAAATGAACAATGATGTAAAAATATATATAAGTAAATAAATTACATAGTAAAAAAAATGAAAATAGGGCCTCCCCGGTGGCGCAGCGGTTGAGCGCTGTGTTACGAGGCTGCCCGCAGCCTCTGCAGCGCCAGTTCAATCCCCAGCTGCTCCCCAGCCACCAGAGGAGGGTCCCGCGTGGCGCGCAGACCTCTCCTGCCACCCGCTGCTCCCCTCAGCAGTGTACTTCTGTCCTTCTGCCTGCTCTGCTCCCTGCTCTGGCTCTGGTGAATTCTCTCACCCTCCCGCGTTTCTGGCTGTACCCAGTGCTTGTATAAATAATAAATGAATAAATCTTAAAAAAAAAAAAAAAAGAAAAGAAAGTTACTTTTAGAAATTCTAAATCCCAAGCAATGTTTTTGTTGGCCAGATGTCATCTGTCAGTTTGCTTATAAATTGCATAGTAATCAGATGCAAGGATGGAATCACAGACAAATAGTTCAGTTTGCAAGAGAGTTAAGTGACAAACTTTATTATTAGCTACATTTTTACTCCTTTTTTCTTCAACATAAGGTTTTATAATCTAGCAATATGTATTGTATATCTACTTAACATTATGTGCTGGTGTTTTAAACTATACTGTTAGTAAAAATAACAGTTCATTTTATCATCAATGTATCAAAGTAGTCCTATGGCATAAGTACTGATATGTTTTCATTTTACAGAGGAGGAAACTGAAGAAAAAATACATGCTAACTTTTTTTAAGATTTACTTATTTATGTGTATAAGAACTGGGGTGTAGGCCTGATGTGTACAAGAACTGGGGGTGAGAGAATTCACCAGAGATAGAGAGGGGAGCAGAACAGGCAGATGTACTGAAATACACTGCTGAGAGGTGCAGCAGGTGAGACAGGAGAGGTCTGCTGCGCCATGTGGACCATCTCCCTGGCCGGGATTGAACTCATGGTGCAGTGGCTGTGATAGCTTAATAGTGCTGTGTTTTTAAGTTCTGCACCATGGAGGCCCTATAAGAATGGCCTGTATCAAAAAGGCCATTTTAAAAAAAAAAGATTTATTTATTTATATAAGAACCGGGTACAGGCCAGATGTGCAGGAGGGTGAGAGGATTCACCAGAGACAGAGCAGGGAATAGAACAGGCAGACTGACGAAATACTCTGCTGAGGAAATACACTGCTGAGGGGAGCAGCAGGTGGGACAGGAGAGGTCTGCTGCACTATGTGGGTTTCTCCCAGGCCGGCCGGGATCAAACCCGTGCTGCAGAGGCTGCGGACAGCTTCACAGTGTGGTGCTCAACCACCTATGCCACCAGTGAGGCTCCCTATAAGCTAACTTTTAATCAAGTTAAAGAAATTATTATTATCCAGAACTTTTTATAGCATTTAAGTTTAATGTTCACAGGAAAATTTAATTTCTCCTTCTGGCTAACATAAAGGAAATAGACTAGTTCTTTCTACAAAATTTCTTATTGTGTACTGTTTTCTTTTCCTTGCTTATTTTCTATATTTAAACACCACTGTCTGTAAGCTCATTTATTTACTTTTTTGATTGCTCAATCTTGTCACCTTCAGCAGGCACTCATCAATCAGTCCAATGGGGCCTACTTATAAATAGCCACAAAAATCATGGCTGCCCGCAACTCCCAGCACAACAGTCTTAAACTGAAGCACTAACTAATGAACTAACCAACCAAATCACTAACCAAAAACCAGAAAAACTAACACTCTCAAAGAACAGGGGATAGGTGATTATTTTCTTCTTATCTCCATCTGATCCTGAGTCAGTATAAATGATCCCGGGAGCACCTAGTTTGATTTTTGGCACAGGGCTCTACCACCTCATTTCTCTGCCTCCTGCTCTTGGCTGCTCAAGTGCAGTGTTAATATACTGTGAAGACATGCTCATGCAGGAAAAGTATCCTTCTATGCCTACTCTAACCTTGATTTTGAAAAGTTCTTAAGACTAAAGAAAACTGCCACAAGAAGTAATTTGTATATGAGAATGGTAACAATGGTCCCTACAGCACATGTGTACAGACGCATACAGTCATAAAAGGCCATTTCTGACTAATCTTTACATGAGAGAAAAAAAACCTCAATATAAAAGACACACATTTTGCAGGAAAAGAGGGAGAAAAGAGTGGTTGGCAAATTAATTATCCCACATAGTTTAAATATTTAATCTTAAAGTTGACACTGATTCGTCAATATATTTGCCTTTATTAAAAATGAGAGATCTGTGGATGTCAAGTGTTTTTAATCTCTGGAAAAGGTCACTTGGATCAATCTCCAGCCTTCTATGAAAATGACGACCCAAGGTAGGTAAGGGAATATTCTCAGAATACTAAGACAGAGTAGGATATAACTTTCTATTTAAGATAGGTATTTCTGTTTTTTAAACATCTTGATCACAGAGATTGTGAGAATATTGTGAAGTAAGCTCCATGTTCATCCCCAATCCCTTCCTTTTGAACCCTTGTTTTAGGAATATCTATGTCCACAGTTCTATTGAGGCATTCTTTCCTCCAGACTCTATTTTAATAAAGAGTAACCCCATCAGAGTTTATTTCCACTAGGATATAAGTGACAGGTTGTTACTCAATATATTAACCTACACAGGGTAAATTTAAACACGTGCATTGAGTAAAGTGTGAAAGTTTTCTAAAACTGTTAAAATTCTTTGTTAAAAAAAGCATTCTTTGTCAACAAGTGGGTGGGTAAGACAAATAATGTCAATTCTTAAATATAAGAGAAAGTTAACTGTAAACTTGTTAAAAGGTTGCCATGACAATCAAAGTTTACTCTCTTTCCTAAAGAGCAGAAAAATCTTGGACACAATAAGATAGGGACATTGTGTTTCGTCTTGCTCAATCTTTCACTCTCTCTTACTATTTTGAAGAAAAAAGATACAAGGATGGGTATTAGGCAAAAATGCAAGTACACTAATTCCTGGGTCTGCCAGGGCTCGAAGAAGGCTGAGCTAGATAAGGAGGTTAAGGAAGGTGCAAGGATAAGCACTAATAAAAACATGTAGCCCAGAGTTGTCAGGCAAGAACTTGATGGGTTTTCAACAAAGATGGACTGAAGATGCACAAAGCTTCAAAGTGAGTAATAATTATTTGTCCCAGTATCTACTGGGTCACAATCTAGCAAGGTTCTATTCTGCAAAAACTAGTTGCTAAAAAGGCCAGAGTTTGAACCACAAAGTTCTACTTTGGCTGAAAGAGAAGGATTATATCACATGTCCTGCTGACACAGAGGAAAACGGCAGATAAAAGAAGAGGGAAAAAGGTGTAGTTAGATCAGCATTTTAATTAGAAAAATAAATGTTCCACTTGATGATTTTGAAAAACCTTGCTCTTGATGGCAGTACTCCTTTGGTATCCATTACGATTATTCTGTAAAATATAGTGATATCTTAGTAATGGAAGTTTTAAATTGTTTAAGATAATATAACACTAAAAATTTAAAGGTGTGCTTATCAAAGTAGAAGTACACTGCTGTGTTCATTTTATCCAAATTTTACTTTAATTCATAATTCATAATCCTGTAGCTTTACAATAGAACTAAGACACCAAGTTCTAGGTCATAAAAAGAATCATGAAGGATGCATGAGATTCATATACTTTAATGGGCACAAAGTCTTCAACTTAGGCTTTGGTAAGCAGGCAAGGGAAAGTCATTTGGGTCTTATTCTTCATTGTTTTTTATACTGTAGCAAAGTGCTGTTCTCTAAGCTATGCATTCTTCCTTTTTGCCCAATTACAATTGTCCAGTTAAGCAAATCCCATCCCTTCTTCAGACTCCCTCCAAATAGCCAGTATAAAGACCAATTGCTGAGTCATTATAAAATACACTTATGTCCTAAAGTAAAAAAATAATCTTATATTTTGTAGAATGGTACCATTTTCTCTCTTTACCTAATCTACTTACTCTCTCACTTCTGGGCACTTGCTATTCATCAAACTGAAATACTCTTGCCAAAATGAATTTACTGGATAAATCATTTTTCAGGTGTCAGGTTATATATCAGCTCACTGGAAATAACTTCCTTGATCCCTCAGTCAGATCCCCCTGATATAAATGGCATATGAGACTTTTCCTTCCTAGAACCACCATTTGCTAAAATATATCTATGGGTATGCATGATGAAAATGGAGAGAAAATAAATAATACTAAAAAAGGTGGTAAGGATGATTTTATAAACATGCTTACAACATTAAGGATCAGCTGTATTCTATTGTATCTTAGGAGGAAACTATATATTATAGTGATGATGAGTATCAGGTTTTGAGAATGTTTTAGTCTATCAGATATTTTTGCTCTAACTCTGCATCCTTTTGATATATATTCTTGTATTTGCACTGGCATCTCTCACCTTTAACATTGTTATAAGGTAATTTATCACCATCCTCCCAAGAACTACCTCATCCTCCAAGAATGAAGTGAAATTGTCATTTCCCAGCTTTGGAAATGTAATTATTATTGATTCTTCTTCTTCTCTTGCTAGCTCTTCTCTATCGAATTAAACAGTAAGTCATCTTAATGAGTCCAAGGTCTACAAATATTTGAAGACCCAAATAATATATCACCTTCTCCACAAAGTCTTCTTTGGCTTTTCCCCAGGAGGACCTACCTTAGTACTGTCTCTCAAGTAATGCATTGCTTTTTCCTTATGTATATAATATACCTTCGGTAGCATCCAGTATGTAGAATGACTAAGCAATTTACTATTGCTAATGATAGACCTTAATTACATTAGTTAGTCTCTTAACTATATGCAGATTCTTAGACACCAAATCTAGGTCATTTTTTAATATAGTATGTCACTTAAGAATGATTTGTCCATAAAGAACAACATATATATATATATTTTATGGAAGGAGTCTTCACGATGCTTCTTAATCCTTCCTTTTAATCCCATCTCTTCTGTCAATATCTTCATCTAATTTTATTTCATTTATCTAAAATAGCCTTAATTTTTCAGCTTTGGCTGTGTTCTACTCCTTTCTGCACTATATATATATATATATATATATATATATATATATATATATATGTATATAATATATATATATATTTACCATTGCCTCATTCATTTATTGAAATTCAGGAGAGCTCATGTGACTTTTCCAAATAAAAAATGTTGATTGTTTTTCTAGTTTCGTATATTCCTTACATAATTTTCAAGGATGTTTATAATCTGGCCACCGTTTACCTTTAGATACTTTCCAATTTCTGTTCTTTCAGATGGAAACCATATCAGGTGAGTAAAACATTTTATAACTCTCCCAAATCGCCCTTCATTTTTCATTTTTTCTGTATTTGTTGGTACTTCTCTGCATGGATTTAACAGTATATTTTGATGCTGTTAAGTTTGGTAAGTTTAGACACAAACTTATTTAAAGTTTATACTTTATTTTGAAAATCAGAATTTTAGCTGAGAATCTCACTTTGATGAAGTGCCAGTCTATTCCTGAGGATAGACAGGCTGCAGCTGGCTGGCACTTCTGGGTGTATGTGAAGAAGGGGAGCTCCACCTCAATCAATCCTTTCCTCCCTCTCCTCCTCGCTCCCTTCCATGCTCCCCTTTTTCCTTTGTTTCTTCACTTCCTTCCTTCTTCCCTACCTCCCTTTTCAAAATTTTGATGACAATATTCTAAACTCAACGGAATTCAGGTGGTAGGTAACCAACAGATGCTATCTAATCATAAATACTGCTACTCAGACAGACCATATAATAAATTTTCTAAATTAAGCAATTTTTGAGCTTCAAAGACACTAGTTATATACTGTTTCATGTTAAGTCTGAGTCTGAGCAGAGGAAAAAAATTAACATTAACTATAGTCTTATTATTTTAGGGGGCATCATATACAAGATTCCTTTGTAAATTATCAAGTGTCACAAAATTTAACATTTAATTGCTCTTAAATATCATAGAATAAAATGCCTGAAAAATTAATGCACGTTTTAATGCATAGAAAGAATATGGATTTTCTTATTTCTTATATGCTAACATTTTAAGTAGTTTGTAAATTTTTTTCTTAGAATCTAAGCCTAGGAAAATCTAAGACCCACCACTATTATAAATGGGTTATGGATTTCAAAGGCACTATTAATATTAGAGGATAGATTTTTCTTTCCTTGCTGCTATGATGTATTTGACCTATCAAAAATTATGGACAGATATGAGATATTTTTATTTGGAGGGTGAAGGTTTGTCATTCTTCACAAAGGATTATGTATCTTCAGTTCAAACATATGGTTTGTGAAAGACAACTACATAACCAGTCCAAATCGTTCAGCACTGAGCAACTGACTTATTCCTACAGATAGTGTTGGGGTTCCAAGTTCTGTTCATCTCTAAATTGTAGTGTTGCTTAATTAACTATCAGAGTCAACTACAGCAATAAGTTAAAATAAGAGTGTAAAACAGCAAAATCTGAGCATGATTGCTTTTCATGCAGAGGGTTAGGTAAAGCCCACGCCAGAACTGTGAGCAGGAGTGGGGCTGACTATTATTCAAGAGTGAATTGGCTACTCTCTGCTTCAAGCCCACCACTAAGTCATTAGATCCTATATAGTAACTTCTAACACATTGCTTATACTGGCAGCTGTAGTGACACCAGAGCTATTTAAAATCAAGAGGTAAAAAGAGCAGCTGCTGATCTTTAAAAGTGTTCATTTTACTGGATGGAAAGTAACTGAAAAGCAAACAAATTTAGGCAGCACAATGGTAGCTCTGCAAGAGCTTATTGCTAAAATTAGAGATTTAAAAGAAATGCCCTGATTTTGGCCACCGAGGATCCTTAACTAGAGGCGGGGGATGGCACAGACTAACATGTTGACTGCCTGCTTCAGTTAATGTTACTTCATTTTCATTATTTTGGGAGTAACACTTACAAAGTTAGGAAGAAATTTGATTAGAAGCTTCGAGAAAATTTGAAAGGTTGGATTATGCAATATCTAGATATCTCTTTCTCAGGAATGAAGATTTGGGTCACCAGGTAAAGGACCATGCCCAGATACTTGCTGTGGATAAATATCAGCTGTGAAATGGGAAATTCTGTGTGTGTACAGACCTCACCAAAGCTGTTGTGTGGAACTGAGAAAGGGCTGTCCCCATAGTTAGAGGTGAGCTGAAGGCCCCTACAAGCCAGGCCCTGCCTGGCAATGAGGCAGAGCCCATAGGGGGAATCCAGCAATTTGGAGCCCAGCAGGTGATCCAGCCACTGCCAGGGCAGTCTGCAGGACCTCAAGACCCTCCTCTGGAATTAAACAAATACAGAACAGTTGTATGCAAAAAAGTTCAACAATCTAGAAGAGCTGGACAAATTCCTACAACTTTACAAACACCCAAAGTTAGTTACAGAAGCCCAATTACAAGCAGTGAAATTGAAATGGTAATCAAAAACCTCCCCAAAAACAACAGCCCAGGACCAGATGGATTTACAAATGAATTCTACCAAACATTCAGAAACGAACTAGTGCCTATCCTTCATGAACTCTTTCAAAAAATTGAGAAGGAAGGGATAATACCAAACACGTTTATGAAGCCAACATTACACTAATACCAAAAATGAACAAGGACAACACTAAAAAAGAAAACAATAGGCCAATTTCTCTAATGAACACTGATGCAAAAATCCTTAATAAAATTTTAGCTAACAGAATCCAACAGTGTATCCATAAGATAATTCACCATGACCGAGTAGGATTTATTCCAGGGACACAAGGATGGTTGAAAATCTGAAAATCAATCATTGTAATCCAACACATCAACAAAAAGAAATATAAAAACCATATGTTAATATCAATAGATGCTGGGAAAGCTTTCGACAAAGTACAACACCCATTTATGATAAAGGCCCTTTTTTTTTCAGGAGAGTTTTGGCTGTTAGGGATTTTTGGTGGCTCCATATGAATTTCATCTATATTTGTTCTATTTCTTTGAAGAATGTCATTGAAATTTTTATTGGAATAGCATTGACTCTGTAAATTGCTTTTGGTAGGATGGCCATTTTGATAAAGTTAATTATTCCAATCCATGAGTAGGGGATATATAAGGAACATACCTCAGCATCATAAAGGCCATATATGACAAGCCCATAGCCAACATCATTCTCAACGTTGAAAAGTTAAAAGCATTTCCATTAAGATATGCAACAAGAAAAGGATGTCCACTCTCACCACTGTTTTTCAATATAATACTGGAAGACCTAGACAGAGTAATAAGACAAGAGAAAGGCATACAAGGAATCCAAATAGGGAAGGAAGAAGTAAAACTATCATTATTTGCAGAGGATATGATAATACATATAGGGAACACCAAAAATGCCACAGAAAAATTAATTAAACTAATCAATCAGTTTAGTAAAGTAGCAGGATACAAAACCAACATGCAAAAATCAGTAGCCTTCCTATACACAAACAATAAATCTGAAGAAGAAGAAATCAAGAAAATCATCCCTTTTATTATTGAAAAAAAATAAAATACTTGGGAATAAACCTAACAAAAGAGGTAAAGGACCTATACAAAGAAAACTATAAAACACTGTTAAAAGAAACAGAAGAAGACACAAAGAAATCAAAAAACATTCCCTGCTCATGGATTGGAAGAATTAACACTACCAAAATGGCCATCCTACCAAAAGCAATTTACAGATTCAATGCTATTCCAATAAAAATTTCAATGACATTCTTCAAAGAAATAGAACAAATATAGATGAAATTCATATGGAGCCACCAAAAATCCCTAACAGCAAAGCTCTCCCGAAAAAAAAAAAAAAAAAAAGAAGGGAATGAAGGCATCACACTCCCAGACTTCAAACTATATTACAAAGCTATAATAATCAAAATTGCATGGTATTGGAACAAGAACAGACACATGGACCAATGGAACATAATAGAAAATCCAGAAATAAACCCACAGATTTACAGTCAACTAATCTTTGATAGAGGAGCAAAGAATATGGAGCAAAGAAAGTTTGTTCAATAAATGGTGCTGGGAAAAATGGGTTGCTACATGCAAAAGAATGAAGCTTAACTACTACCTCACACCATGCACAAAAAACAACTTAAAATGGATTAAAGAACTAGACATAAGACCTGAAACCAGGGCCTCTCCTGCTGGCACAGCAGTTGATTGTTGGGTTGCAAAGCTGCACACAGCCTCTGCAGAGCTGGTTCGATCCTCAGACACAGGCGAGGGTCCCACATGGTGTGACAGACCTCTCCTGCCTTGCTCATTGCTCCCTTCAGCAGTGTATTTCATCGGTCTGCCTGTACTGTTCCCCACTCTGACTCTGGTGAATTCTCTCACCCTCCCGTGCTTCTGACTGTACCCAGTGCTTATATAAATAAATAAATAAATGAATGAATCTTAAAAAAAAAAGACCTGAAACCATAAAATACATAGAAGGAAATATAGGTAAAACACTACTTGACATACACCTCAGTAACATCTTTAAAGACACATCACCCAAAGCAGTGATAGTGAAGGCAAAGATAAACAACTGTGACTACATCAAATGAAAGCGCTTCTGTACAGCAAAAGAGACAGTAACCAAAACAAAGAAACACTGCACTGATTGGGAGAAAATTTTTGCACACGACACTAATGATAAAGGACTGGCCACAAAAATCTACAAAGAACTGATGAGACTCAACAAAAACAAAGTAAATATTCCAGTCAAAAAATGAGCACAAGAGCTAAAAAGAAACTTCTTTAAAGAGGAAATGCAAATGGCCAACAGGCATATGAAAAAATGTTCAATATCACTTGTAATCAGGGAAATTCAAATCAAAACTACAATGAGATACTATCGTACACCAGTGAGAATCTCACATATTAAAAAAAAAACAACAAAAAACTAGCAGCAACAAATGTTGGCGAGGATGTGGAGAAAAAGGAACTCTCCTGTCCTGCTGGTGGGAGTGCAAACTGCTCCAACCACTATGGAAAGCTATGTGGCGATTCCTCAACCTGCTAAAGATGTGGCTTCCATATGATCTAGCAATTCCATTCCTAGGTATTTACCAAAAGGACACAGAAATATTAATTCAAAAGGGCACCTGCACCCCTATGTTTACTTCAGCACTATTTACAATAGCTAAGGTATGGAAACAACACAAATGCCCAAAAATAGACTGGATCAAGAAGATGTGGTACATATACACAATGGAATATTACTCAGCAATCCAAAAAGATAAACTCATGCAATTTGCAGCAACATGGATGGAGCTGGAAATGATCATGCTCAGCAAAATAAGTCAGAAAGAAAAAGAAAATTTAGAGAACCTATATAAGGTACCAGGAAAAAAAACTAATTATTGTAAATTAAAAATCAAAATCAACAAGCAACTATAAACCAGAGACATACTATGGTGGGGAGAGGAGGGAGTAGGATCAAAACAGGGGGGATGGGAATTGTATGGTGACTATAACCAAGATGAAAATGCATACAATGTGCAAAATGAAAAATGATTTAAAATTTATAAAATATAAAAAATTAAAAAAATAATTGAAATATTACTTTAAACTCAATTAAAAATCCTAAATGATTTGAAATAAAAAAATACATATCAGTTGTGACTACATGACTTGTTACATAAACGAGGACTATAATTGTCATGTGTATTGTCTTTATTTTGTTGATATTTTTTTTCTGCATTTCTTATGCAATTATCATGTAACACAAAATGAACTGACTTTAAAATATTGCATTGACATGTTTTTAACTTAATATCAGAGCATTTAAGTTTTAGGAATTCAAGTAGGTGAGTAAACATAACTCAAGGATTTGGTTTCCTTTTCTTGGTAAACAGTCATTTTCAGTTGTATGCAGGCTAGTTATATCATATTAGGCAGAATTACGATCTTGTGTTGATTTTATTCAGAGATTAAGTATAGTTTAGGAGATGCACAAATTGACATGGAATGGATTTGTAATGGTTAATTTTATGTGCCAAACTGGCTGGGTCATAGTATCTATGGGTCAAACACTATGTTTAGTTAGTTGTTTCTATGAAGTTATTTTGTGGATGAGATTAACATTTAAATCAGTGGATTTTGAGTAAGGCAGACTGCATTTGCTTTAAGTGAGTGGGCCGTGTCTAATTAGTCAACGACCTTCATGGGACTAAGAGAGACTTCTTCAAATCAAGAGACATCCACTAAATCAGAGTTCCTTACTACAATCTCCAAATATTTAAATTTATTTCTAAAAATTCTAGGAGGCATTCTGATGGCATGGGGTTGGGGTCTCATGAAATAGGATAATTAACTACAGGCCTTCCTTCACAATGAGCCCTTTCATCCTCTCAAAACACACATATTACCCCCTACGATTGAATGTTAACATCATTTTACTTATTTCTGCAAATAATATGCTTTTAGATTAAAGATATTTGAGAAAATTATTCTGAAATGACATTTTGAGTCTCATCTAGTCATAATTTCTTGGTGTGTTTCCCTGGCAGTTTGATTGGAAATTTCAATAAAAGTCATCTGCGAAAAAATCTCTGAAAAGCTGAAATTCAGAGGTGAATTTTGGAGACCACACAAAAAGCATCTTCAAAAGGCAACAAGTCATAAGAATTGCTTAAATAAATGAAAAGTATAAATTCAGTACTGCTTACATACAGTGTCAACACCAACATTGCATTCATGAAGCAACAATTATGAATAGAAAGCTGAAATAGAAAAGCATTAGCTTCCCAATTAAATACAGAATTAAGAGTGAATAAAACAAGTGAGAACAATTTTCTACTATTACTACTGTCTTTAATCTTATGAAATGCTTGCTCACTAATGATCAAGATTATGGATAAGGCCTATTTCAATTCACAGTGAGAAAGGAAATAGACGTATCTTAAAGCATGGGCATAACTGGGCCCTCACATGAACCTTACATATACTCATGGAGGACTTTCTTGTTATTCATAGTGACCTAAATAAAGCCTACCTAAACAGAGTTTGCAACCAGGCTATAAAATACATACATGGCAATGCTTTTCAAAGTACATAATCAATTGGGAATTCTATATTGAAGTACTAAATTAAATAAACTAGATTGCTCATCTGAAATTTCATTCAACTATTATTTTTTGTGCATCTATTCTGTGCCAGGGAATGTGAGAAGCCTAATGATATAGTGGGAGAATGGGCCGAACAAGGTTTTAGCACTCAGGGCACAGATAGGCTTATGGGAGATGCAGACAGAAGGATTTAAAGTGCAACAAATCCAGATGCTTCATCATGATTTAGCGGTATGTATATAGTGAACCTACTCTGTAATCTGCTCATTCAAGTACCTTTCATTGTTTTTGTTTAATTATTTTTTCTTGCAGCTTTGAAGTCCCCATAGTTTCCCCACCACCATATCACCTATGAACCATCACCAACAACCCACTGTTTGTATACACCAGCCACTGTGTCCTTGGCAGTGGCTGTAGGTCTTTGTAGACTAGTTCCTTTCCTTCATTCAGGTCTCATTTCAAACATTATCTTCTTTTCAGGCTGAAAATCCTTTAGGGCCATTTTTGTTTTTTTAAGTCCAAAGGGATACAAAGTAAGAGAGACAAAAGCAATCTGAGAAGTAGAGGACTAAATTATAACTAACACTTTTACAGGTTCTGAAATAAAGTTTTGCATTGTTTGTTTAGGGAAGGGATGACTGAAATAACTGCTTTTCCAAATTTGCAAATTCCTTTTGAAAACATTAGTAGTTTTTCAACTAAAACAAACCCCAAAAATTTGACTATAAAACTGAGGTGTAGGGTAAATGGTTTTTCAGACTTTTCTGCCCTCCCACCATTAGGATTGCCCTGCCTGGTGGGGCACCTGCAGTTGTTACATTATTGCAAACTGGCTTGTTTACTTCTGTGGGCCATGGGAGGAGTATTGAGATAGTCACCAAGAGAAGCAGAAGTAGGAGAGAGGCAACACCAACATTGCCTCCAGGCCCCCAGGCACCCCTGCCTACTGTGTACTGTTTGCCACACTACATGTAAAGCTCAATAAAAGCCTGAGAAAGCCACCCAAGGCTCCACCACTCTCATTCACGTGGTCTGCGAGATCATAGATAACCTGCTCAGTGCAATCCTGCCACTACATGAGGCTACCACAAGAAGAGAATAAGGATGAAGGGCAAAGCCTGGAAGGGCTCAATGGACTTACATCTGAAGTGGTCTATATTCCTACAACATGTACATTATTGTAAACCAACACCACCTCAATAAAAATATAATTAAAATTGTTTATATATAAGCAATTTTAATATATATTAAATATATATATTTTAATTATATATATACGCATACAGATGGAAAAAAATACTGGTTTCATTGTATTGCTTACTTCCCGTGGCTCTTTTTGGTAGCCTCTTAATTTGTTGATATTTCATTAACTTGTTGAGCAGCTTATTATGAATGTTTCCCAATGTTCTAAAATCAGGAGGATGCTATTTCAATGTATTTTTGCCCAGTTAACTGTTTATTCAATATTCAGTTAACATTACAAGTATCAAGAGTATACTGCATGACTGTTGATAGAACTTTGCCTTTCTCTTAATTCACCAGGGGGCACAGCAGAGAGTTACAGTGATTGCTCAATGGCACTTTGTTCTTAAGGTTTTATAGCTTAATTATTAACTGTGATTATACTAAAGAGAAATAAAAATTAAAAAGACTGAGTCACTTATTTGAAAATAGTGAAAGCAATAATTTCATCTTAAGTATATTTTCACATATACTTATTTGACAATATTATGTAATGCTACATGTGTGCATTGTAAGTTCTTTATTTAGCATATCCAAATTATGAAAATTAAATGTACTTTTCTTATTAAAACATGTTGCCCGTGCAATCTATTTATATTCATATGTAATATCCAAATATTCAATAACAGATACACAAAGAGAAATGTTCACCTCTCTTTACTCTCTCTGTTCTCCAAGAATTCTTTCCTATGACAATACCAAAGTATTGTAACTTCTTTGCGACTTTTAAAGTATCTGTTCTTGAGTTGAATCATTCATCTCATTTGTCAGGGCCTAGAAAAAGTGTTACTATTCTTTCAAAGTTCACACAAATGTCACCTTTATGAAGCAAACTTGCATTTAGATTTAACTGTTACCCTCTGTGGTCCATGTCCTCTTTACATTTCTCTGTCTTTAAATGCACCCCATGTTAATGCACGTCTTGGTGAATGTCTTCCCTCTCCTAGAAACACCTTTGATGATGGGCTTGTATCAGATACAACCCACAGCCATGGCTACAGCACACAACAAGGTGAAGAAGTTCAGTGGCTAGAATTCCTGAGAGAGCTTTTTTCCTTGAGAAAAGCAGCAAAATTACACAGGTACACACACAAAGCTTTTGGTAAGAGAGGGATGCATAAGATTCACAGAGGCAAGAAGGAGGCCAAAGAGGGAGCAGTATGGGCAGTGTGGGTGTGCAGAGAGGGAGAGGAGGAGATTTCTAGCAGTTATCCTTTTGTAAGACTTAGGGTACAAAATCTGAAGACAACGTAGGAAGTTTGCTATGGCAAAACTGCACACATTCTCTGTTATAGCTCCATGAAAAAATGTTCCTCATCACTTGTAATCAGGGAAATGCAAATCAAAACTACCATGAGATACCATCTTACACCAGTGAGAATGGCACATGTTAAAAAAAAAACTAGCAACAACAAATGTTGGCGAGGTTGTGGAGAAAAAGGAACTCTCCTGCACTGTTGGTGGGAGTGCAAACTGGTCCAACCACTATGGAGAGCTGTGTGGAGATTTCTGGACCTACTAAACATAGAGCTTCCATATGATCCAGCAATTCCACTCCTAGGTATTTACCCAAAGGACACAGAAACATCAATTCCAAAGAGCACCTGCACCCCTATGTTTATAGCAGCACAATTTATAATAGCTAAGCTTTGGAAACAACCCAAATGTCCAAAAATAGATGACTGGATCAAGAAGATGTGGTACCTATACACCATGGAATATTACTCAGCATTCAAAAAAGATAAACACATGCAATTTGCAGCAAAATGGATGGCGCTGGAAGGGATCATGCTCAGCGAAATAAGCTAGAAAGAAAAAGAAAAATACCGGATGGTCTCACTCATAGCAGGAATCTAGAAAACTTAAATAAGAGACCAGGAAAAAGAATAAGTATAAGAAAGTAAAAAGCAAAATCAACAAACAACTATGAACCAGAGACACTCTATGGGGAGTGGGGGGTGGGGAAAGCAGGGATTGGGGACAAAATAAGGGGGTTGCAATTGTATGGGGAATATAAAAATAAAATTAAAATTAAAAAAAAACTAACAAATATTTTGAAAGGTAATACATACAAGTTTATATATGAACTTAATAAATGTCATTTGAATTCAATACTATGAACTATTTCCCTGTTCTATCTAGAGCCATGAAAAATTAGTTACTATTCTTCACTTATGTCATAGACATGCATGATTCTGTAATTAAATTTATTAGATTAAAATTTAGTTTTGCTATTTACTTTTAATTTAATGAATATTATAGTCTCATATAAGAGAATGCTGAAGTATGCACAGACTCACTTCTTATCACACAGCCACTTCTATTGTAAGTTCAGGTAAACACTTCCTGACTTCTTTCTTCACATTTACAAAAATATAAAAACACGCACCCTGCAGATATTTTCATTTATTTTATAGCCTTTTAAAAAATAGAGAAGGCATTTAATGAATATGTACTACAAAAAAATGAAATGTTTATGCTAGTCTTTCAAATTGTTGCACAATATTACAATGTGTGAATATGAGATCATTTATTTAGTCATTATTAAATAAATGATTTGGTTTTCTATTTTGTCTATTACAAACAATACTGTGGTCAAATACTGAAGCCACTTTCAGTTTTTAGAGTATAAACCTAGAAGTGGTTACTAGGGAATATGTGTGCACACTTAATTATGTGATTTGTTACTAAATTTTCTTATACATTGGCTGTAACAATTTTCATATCCATTACTAGTATAAATGCTTTACTTTTCCAATATTTAATATTCTTGCTATACAGTAGATTTTTAAAAGAACATACTCTATTTCACTTTTTATCACATTCCCTGTGCCTGACATATTTTATTAGTTACTGGTGTTCATTAAATACTTGTTAGTAGTTAGTAGATTTATAAATGTGAGATAAACTATGCTGATAACATTTAGTATATATACTGTAATTATATCCTTAGAAACACTGTAGTCAGTCTTGGAATAAATGAAATGACTCAAAATATCAGGAATATAACTATATTTACCATTTTTAAATGGACAACTGAAATAATACAAATATCAGATTATGCATATATTCAAATTATGATTTTCCCCCAATTTTTTTAAATGCTGTTTGAATTCTGAAAGAATAAAAGAGAGTACACAGTAAATATTTCCTACCAACAATTGTAGACAATCGAACATTAAAGAGACATAGGTCTTCTAAATTTAGGATTATAGAAAACACTGAAATTAACTGGATTATGACTCCAACATTTGATGATCTTTGTAGAACTCATTCTCAAAAAAATAGTTCAACAATAAAAACTGAATTCCAATTGGGAAAAAATTATTACATTTGAGATAGAAATTTTAAGTCTCAAGTTGTGTCACCTAAAGAATGCTATTAAAAATTATGCAAGATTGGGCCTCCCCGGTGGCACAGCAGTTGAGCGCTGGGTTGCAAAGCTGCCCACAGCCTCTGCAGCTCTAGTTCAATCCCCAGCCGCCGGGTGAGGATCCCACAGGGCACACAGACCTCTCCTGCCGCCCGCTGCTCCCCTCAGCAGTGCATTTCGTCAGTCTGCCTGCTCTGCTCTCCTCTCTGGCTCTGGTGAATTCTCTCACCCTCCTGCGCTTCTGACTGTACCCAGTGCTTGTATAAATAAATAAATAAATCTTTCAAAAAATTATGCAAGATGTCTATTAAAAAGTAAATAAAGATTAATTAAATTGAAAGCTCAATAAACTGTGCTTCGAAACCTGAATATTAGAGGTATTATTCTTTGACATTGTCAATAAGAAGATGGCTAATTACAATTTTGTGGAATTTAAAATATGCAGGAAATTTTAGTAAGAAACTATCACAAAAAGAATCACAAGATTTTCTATTTTTCATGTAAATAAATGGCAGATACTTCTTTTTTTATTTCACAAAGACAGCAACAGCGCAAGGGAAGCAATTATTCATGGAAGTTTGCTCTATGTTGCCATCAATTCATACCTAATTACTTGAAAATAGAAATCAACTCAAAGCCAGTGCCATTAATTGACTAGCTTTCCTGGTTTCAGTTATAATAAAAAATTTGAAAAGAACATGAACCTTCTGCCTGTCAGCTCCTGTAAGAACATAGCCCCCAAGGAGCTCTTTTAGTACTTTAAAAATGGTCTCCATGCAGAGATTCCCTTTTTTACATAGGCACTTATATCTTCAATTCTTTATAAGTCTCTGAGGATTAAGAAGAGAAGGTTAATACTTTTATCTGTAAGATGATGATGTAGTGCTACTGAAGATTTTATTTTACAACTGAGCTTCTTGCTTGAATCAGCGTTTATTTTTCATGGAGTAAAAGATTTGTTTTATATTGTCAGATAGTGACAATGAAGCAACCTTACATTTCCTTCTTTCAATACTTTTTTTAATGTGCATTTTAAAACTTGCTTCAAAAAGCTTTAACGTACACTTTTAATTTCTAATAGTAACAATATATATAGACATCCTAAGTGGCATACATATTTTAATGGAAGTGGTAGAATAATAGAATAAGTGGTAGAATAATAGTGTAGTTTCAACTTCATTGGCATATTGAAACTATGAGTCCCAACAACATAGGAATTCATAACTTTTGCCTATGAGTGAATTATATATAGCCTACATTTGGCCAGTATTATTACTATCTTCACAATTTGTCTGCGCCATCATTTTTTAAAAACTCAGAGCATATAAAAGTCATCGTTGGCAGGTGAGTTTCTAAACCACCAAGTAGCTATTAAGTTATAGAGACATTAATTTGACCACTTTGAATAAATTTAGAATCTTTCCCAGCCCACTCATATACCTACACACACATTACTTATTTTACTAAACTCACCCTAATTCAACATTGCTAAAATTAATTGTAATTGTAAAATTGATTTACTTGAATGACAAAATATTAATATACCATGAAATATAGTCTTTTTGGAATCTCAGAATATTAAAACAAATTAGGTGCACATTAAAATCCATTTAATTTTGGGGCCTCCCCGGTGGCGCAGCGGTTGAGCGCTGGGTTGCGAGGCTGCCCGCAACCTCTGCAGCACCGGTTCCATCCCCGGCCGCCAGGTGAGGGTCCCACATGGAGCGCAGACCTCTCCTGCTGCCCGCTGCTCCCCTCAGCAGTGTACATCAGTCCTTCTGCCTGCTCTGCTCCCTGCTCTGGCTCTGGTGAATTCTCTCACCCTCCCACGCCTCTGACTGTACCCAGTGCTTGTATAAATAAATAAATAAATAAATAAATAAATATTTAAAAAATTCATTTAATTTTTAAAATATTAGATATAATTCTATTTAAACTTTTGCCTTTAAATTATATTCAATTGATCTAATAATTTGATGTGGATATCTAAGAACTAGTCTCTATCAGTGATAAAATTTCTGAATATAGCATTTCATGTACATGACTTTGAATATCTAATCTTTAAAGTTACTAAATTTCCAAACTTTTTTTATTGAAGCATTATAACATTATGTGTTTCAGGTGTGCATCATTAAAGCTCAACATATGAAAATGTACATTAAGTTCACCACTGAAAATCCAATTCTCTCCTTCAACATGCAATTGTCCACTTTATTTTCAAATACAACAGTGAACTTCAAAATATATAGCTATTTCATGTGAGATAAATGTGGAAAAAATAAGAGTGCTAACTTATGAACTACTATCTTGTCAGAATTCATACAATTACTAATAAATGGTTAAAAATCCTTACACATGCTGCTGAAAGGAGAAATAAAGAGTAAAACTGTTTTTTTTTTTAAAGTTGCATGGAGGGCAGCACTCCCACTGCCCACTTGTGACTATGCAGGTGCCTCTTTTCACCAACTCTCTCCCTCTGCACAGCAGCCTGCCTGCCTGCCTGTGACCTGTCAAGGCTGCCCACTTGTAACCACGCAGGGCTCTCAGCAAATCTGTCCCTTTCAGGGCAGCTCTTCCTGCCCACTTGTGTCTATGCAAGTGTCTTTTACTGTCCTATCCCTTTTCTAATAAACCTGTTCTTTAACTATTAAATAAATAAATACATATATAAAAATAAAGCTGCATGGAGGACCTGGGAACTAAATCTAAATAGGTGGGGGCTAAATCTGAATGTGGTGTGTCAGGGAGGGCTTCCTTAAACAAAAAAAGTTGAGACCTGAAGATCAGTGGTAGGTATTCAGGCAAGATGTAGAGAAGGAGTAGAATGTTTTTGGCATAGAAAAGCAAGCACATGGTGCTGCAGGGGGTCTTGTTGCCCCAGCCAGATAGGTTACTGACAAGTAGCTAAGAGAAAAGGCCTCACACCTTGGGGCTGAAGATCTGGCATCCCTTTGCTTTTTGTTCTTGGTCATAGAGAGAGAAAAATTTATCAAAAAGTGTATTAGGCAATAAATTATATGTATCAAAATACTGTAAGTAAATAGCACGAAAAATTGTTTGTTTAAAAATTAGTTGTTGGGCAGTTTGGCCCACTTGACAATGGGAGATGGTTTATTGAACATGCCTAACAAGCATTACAATACAACTATTATTGTAAGTTCTTTTTTGCCTTCCCTTGAAGTTTCTTGGGAAAGTTTTTAAATGAAGCTATTTGAGTTAAGGAGTTTCTAGGTAAAGGAAGTTCTGATAGCTGAGTAGCAGCCAGCCCCTACTGTGAAGGCCATTGAGAATAAGAAAAGTCTTTTTTTTGCTTAGGCTTTAGCTGATAGGGATGTACTGGCGGCTATCAACTGTCTTAGGTTATTGTTTAGCTGAAACAATGAATTTCAGTGTAAGACTTAGTTTTTTTATTAACCTTGAAGGTTGCCTTCTTGCTGAGAGCACGGAAAAAGAGATGCACTAATTGTTTCTGCTTTGTTTCTATGAACTTGATAATGTAATCTCAATGCTTGCAAAAAATGTATAAATAAAGAACCTGCTGAGCCTTTCGTCAGAAGATACTAACACCTCACCAAGTGTCGGTGTCTCCTCATTCCCTTCCCCTCAGTCCCTAAGTTTCAGTTCATTTGTTTTCGCCGAGTGCCATCTCATCCTTTCAGGAACCCCTGACACGACATTTTGCCAGAGGCTGGTCCCCGGCAACATGGATCTAGAAAAGGTACAGAGGATATGGTTTCCAACAACTGAATTCTAATAGGTAAAATGAGGTGTCAGAAAGGATGGAAATGTGAATAGGAATCATAGGTGTAGAACTTTTCAGCTATGTATAGGAATTTAGAGATATTCTAAGAGCAACAGGGATAGATTAGAATGGCTTAATCTTGGAAATTAATGAAATATCCAATCTGGCTTTTATTTAGGAAGTCCAAGTTGACTATAAGAAAATATGCAACTTATTTTAAAAAACTGTTGAATGAATGATGTATTTAATAACAATAGTATATGTATATTACAAATGATAAGCAAAACCAGAGTAGCAAATTTTAGATTGAAAAAAAATTGCAAAAAGTAAGTTCATATTCCTAATAATGGATCATTTAGTTAATTTAGATATTATTTCACATAGTACTTATAGGTAAATTAATTCCTGGATATCACTGCAAGTCTGGGTTAAAAAATAAGATGTTAATGCACTAAAATGTAATTACACACAATTATTTGGCTTTGATGATGTTATTATCATTGTCAATACAGATCAATTCTGAACTCTGCATTGACAAAGTTGTTCTCAATTTTATATAGACAGTTGACTCTAAAAAGTCAATCCTCATCTATTGGGACTACTGGATTTATCTGTCTGAGAAAGTTGGGCTTTAGTATTAAAAAGGGTCCTTTATGTTGTATTATAATACACTGAATTCAGGGATATTAAAACAAATACTTCTTGTGCTAAGTTCTGAACTATATCAACTCCATTTATCAATTAACACAAACCAATTCTTTTTTCTTTAGCTCTGGGGCAGAATGGATAAGATCAAGTGTGCTTTCTATAGATGTGACTACCTGGAAGACTCTCATTCCTCCAAATTTTATGTGCAGAGAGGGTAATCAATAACTGTATTTTGAATCAAAGGAAAAATTATTATTCAACTCATTTTAATTGTACACAACCCTGAAATGAGAAAATAATTGTACCCACTAATTAAAAATCTTATTTTTATAAGCCCAAATCATTTTGTTTATGTAAACTTAAAATTAAGCCTTGGCTGTATTTTACTGTATATCAATTTTGAATAATGTTTGCTTTCCAGAGTCAGATTCTCGGTAAAGTGATTAAGCAGCTCTAGTGGTAAAGAAATAAACACAACAGCAGAATTTTTTGAATGTGGCAGTAAATAGACAGTCATCAGAATCACCTGATGAGCCTGTTAAAAAGTAGAATTCTAGCCACATCAAAGGCATCCTGAGTCAGCATCTGGAGCTGGGGGAGCTTGAGATGTGCATTTTAACAGAGCCCCTACAGATGAATTGCAGTATTTGTAATAATGGAACTTTACTAACATTAACAGATACTTCCTTAAGAGTAAGTGATATTACAATGATTAGCTTGTCTAAGTTTTCCTCCCCTGGTATAATATAGACTATACAATTAATTACAGGTTAATTAAATTCTTAGTTTGAAACTCATTTGTTCTATTATCAATGTTAAAGATGAAACCTCTGTGGACCACCTCCTCTGCATAGAGCTTTCACCTCTGTAGGGAAAATGGTTTTTCAGGCTTTTCTGCCCTCCCACCACTAAGATTTCCCTGCCTGATGGGGCACCTGCACTTGTTACATTGTTGCAAACTGTCTTGTTTACTTCTGTGGGCCATGGGAGTAGTACTGAGATAGTCACCAAGAGAAGCAGAAGCAGAGGAGAAGGGAAGCAGCAGGAGAGAAGGGGAGAAAGAAGCCATAGAATCTCAGAGTGAAGACTTGCTGGGACTTGGAGGTCAGCTGGCCTCCTGGCCCCTGCACCCTTGCCTGCCGTGTACCTGGTTGCTGCGATGCATGTAAAGCGCAATAAAAGCCTGTTAAAGCCACCGAGGGCTCCAGGACTCTCCTTTACCTGTCTGCCAGACCATAGATAACCTGCTCGGTGAACATCCTGCCCCTACCACCTCTTATTCTTTCCCAAACTATCATGATAAGAAGGCAAGATGGGTAAAGAAACAATCCTATAAAAATGTTCATATTTTTCTCCCTGAAATCTGCAAATACGTTACTTTACATGGTAAAGGGGACTTTGCATACATGATTAAGGTTTAAGACTTTGAGATGGGGAGATTATCTTGTAATGTACAGGTGGGCCTAGTCAAATCACATAAATCCATAAAGTAAAGAAACTTTACCAGCTGTGGCTGAGAGGGAGCTGTGGCTATAGAAGAAAGGCACAAAGACAACACTGTTGCTGTTTTTGACATTGGAAGAAGGAGGCCAGGAGCCAAGAAATACAGGTGGCCTGTAGGTCCTGGAAAAGGCAAGTTCCCCTACTGCTCCCAGAAAGGGATGAAACCTTTAAGAACACACTGATTTTTAAATCGGTGACATCCTTATCAAAACTAGGATCACCAGAATTGTAAGAATTTTTTGCTGCTTTAAGCGATCAAATTTAACATTATTTGTTATTGTGGAAATAGCAAACAAGTACACAAGGATAGCAAACAAATACACAAGGCATTAACTTTGATCCAATCTAATGGAATCCACATACTATTTAGAATTGGAGTATTAACAAAACATTAATTTGAAGTGATATAAGGACCCACATGTTTATTGTAGTACTATTTACAATAGCCAAGAATGGGGGAAGGAAAAAAACACAACAAAGTGCCTACTGATTGATGAATGGATGAGATGTGATTATACACACACACATGCACATGTACTGGAATAGTATGTGGTTATAAAAAAATGCAAAACACTGCAATTTTCAATATGGATGGAACTAGAGAAAATATGCTTAGTGAAATAAGCCAGACAGAAAAGACAAACACCATATGATTTCACTCATATAGAGAAAACAAACAGATTAACCAAAGAAAACAAAAGTAAACTTTTGGGTTATAAGGTCAATTAATGGTTACCATAAAGAAAGGTGGGAAAGGGCCTCCCCTGGTGGTGCAGCGGTTGAGCATTGGGCTGCGAAGCTGTCAGCAGCCTCTGTAGCACTGGTTTGATCGCCGGCCACCGGTGAGGGTCCCACATGGAGTGCAGACCTCTCCTGCCGCGCCTGCTGCTCCCCTCAACAGTGTACCTCGGTCCTTCTGCCTGCTCTACTCCCCGCCCTGGCTCTGGTGAATTTTCTCACCCTCCCGCTCTTCTGACTGTGCCCAGTGCGCGTATAAATAAATAAATACATCTTTTTTTTTTTTTTTTTTTAGAGGCATGTATATTTATTTATTTGTTTGTTTGTTTGTTTGTACATGCACTGGGTACAGTCAGAAGCGCAGGAGGGTGAGAGAATTCACCAGAGGCAGAGCGGGGAGCAGAGCAGGCAGAAGGACCGAAGTACACTGCTGAGGGGAGCAGCGGGCGGCAGGAGAGGTCTGCGCGCCATGTGGGACCCTCCTCCGGTGACCGGGGAGCAGCCGGGGATCGAACCGGCGCCGCAGAGGCCGCGGGCAGCTTCGCAACCCAGCGCTCAACCACTGCGCCACTGGGGAGGCCCCTAAATAAATAAATACATCTTTTAAAAAAAAAAAGAAAGGGGGGAAAAGGTAGGTAAATCAGAAAAAAAGGGACAGGGGCCTCACTGGTGGCACAAGGGGTTAAGACACAGCACTGTGAGGCTATCAGCAGCCACTGCAGCTCCAGTTTGACCCCCAGCCAGGGAAGTGACCCACATGGCCCAGCAGACCTCTCCTGTCTCGCCTGCTGCTCCCCTCAGCAGGGTATATTTCAGTAGATCTGCTTGTTCTGCTCCCCACTCTGTCTCTGGTGAATCCTCTCACTACCTGCCCCCACACACTTCTGGCCTGTACTCCAGTTCTTGTATGCATAAATAAATACGTCTTTAAAAAAAAGAGATTAAAAAAAAAGAAAGAAAAGGGACAAAGATATGGTGAAGGACAGATTTGGCCTTCGTGGGGTGAACTTAAAGCAGTATGCACATATTGATTCTCAACAATTAATGAACACCTGAAGTTTATGTGATGTTATAATACAATGTTACATCGATTTAAATAAAGATAATATAAGTATTAATATTATTACTAGGAATAAATCATAAATATATCAGAATATATATAAATAAATCAGAAAATATAAATATAGGAATAGGGCCTCCCCGGTGGCGCAAGGGGTTAAGCACCACACTATGTAGCAATCTGCACCCTCTGCAACATGAGTTCCATCACCAGCCCGCCAGGGAGCAACTCACATGGAGCAGCAGACCTCTCCGTTGCTCCCCTCAGCAGTGCATTTCAGTCTGCCTGTTCTGTTCCCCACTCTATCTCTGGTGAATCCTCTCACGCTCCTGAATCTCTGTCCTATACCCCAGCTCTTGTATGCATAAATAAATAAATCTTTAAAAATATATATAGGAACAATATTACTATTCATAGGAAAAGATACTCTAGTTATTATCACTTCAACTTCTCAAATTTCAGCTAAGGTTGTTAGAGATTTTCAGTAAATATACTTACACATGTAACACACAAAGGTATTTAGAACTGAAGGTCTTATGGCTAAAATTATGTTTAGTACAGCTTTAACTGCTGAGAAGGTGAAATAGTTTAATACAAGATGAATAAATCTTAAAGTGGAGCTAGATTATCTACCACCTACTCTCGCCCGGTGGTTCAGAAAAACACTTGCCACCTGTGTCCACATCGTTCCCCCAAATCAGTTCATCATGCATACCTCTCTTCCCGAGGGTCACTGTTTATTAACATGAAGCAATATACCAAAAGACAACAGAGAAATTTTAAAATGTCCTAAATAGGTATGCTATTTTACACTGTTACAGTAAGTATCCATGACAATTAAATTACCTGAAAATAAATCAAAGGAAACAAGAGAAGACTTATGTGCATGCTGTACTTGAATACATAAGCAAAATATATTTTAAAGTTCTTGGTCATTTTCCCAGAATCCAGAAGTAAATTTACTCAATAAATGGTATGTTCTAATTACTCATTCTGGAAATTGTCTTCAATTATGTTTATGCTTCATGTTTGCTATAGCCATCTATTCGAAAGGGAAGAACAGATGATGAGTTGGGAATCCACAGTGTATTTTTGGAACAATTCTCCCACTGGGCATAGAAACACAAACATCTATTTAAAATATGTAAAACAGGTGTACTCATCTAGGATCAGTATCCCAAAGAAATAACTTTATAAAATGTACATTTTTGATCCCACATAAAAGGATTCTTTTAGAATGACTAAGGACCAATTAGATAGAATCGTGTTATATAGAACAGTTTAATAATGTTTACTCACTCACAAACTTAGAATCCAGCTAATTTAAGCAGACAATCTGCTGGCTACCTGATAGAAAAACATACACATGTGTAAAGCTCTGATTTCCAAGTTTGTTACAAGAGAGAATTGGAGAGGCACCAAGTAAACCATGAACTACAATGCATTTTTTTTTTTTTTGTAAATTAACTTTTTTAAAAAAAATATTTATTTATACAAGAACCGGGGTACAGGCTAGATGCATAGGAGGGTGAGAGGATTCACCAGAGATAGAGCGGGGAACAGAACAGTCAGACTGAAATACACTGCTGAGGGGAGCAGCGGGCACGACAGGAGAGGTCTGCCGCACCATATGGGACCCTCGCTGGCCCGCCTGGATCTAACTGGCGCTGCAGAGGCTGCGGACAGCTTCACAGGGCAGCACTCAACCACCTGCACCACCAGGGGAGGCCCTACAACGCATTGTTTTAGTCCTGTGAGTGAGGATCAGAACAGCTCTATGAGAACAAAAATAATAGCATGACCCATTATGTGTGAAAAGTGAAGCAGGTCTTATGGAAGAAGGTATAAGAATTTGATTGTTTGCTTAAAAGTTTAAGTAAAGTATTCCCACTCAGAAAGAATAGCAGGGATATAGGCACAGAGATGTAACTACACATAGATATTCTGTATGGCTGCAGTTAAACTTGATTAGGAAAGTTGAATTTTTGAAAGTTATGGTATGGCATGGGTGTTGGAACATTTTTTAGACTTGTGCATCAGACATGTAGTTGGCAATGTCCACCAGAAGATTAGAAACGAATCTCAGGAAAGATATTGGGATTAAGAATTCATGTCTTTACTGATGGTACACAGGCACATGAAAGAAAAAACAATCACCTCATACCTGTAAAAACGGTCTATATCAAAGAGACTGGAATCAACAAGTATTGGTGAGGGTGTCGGTGAGGGAACACTCATTGTTGCTGGAAATGTACATTGGTAGCCTCTCTGGCAAACAGTACAGGGATTTCATAAAAACTAAAATGGAAATACCATATGACCCAGCAATAGTACTTTTGGGTATTTATCCAAAGAAGATGAAAACATTATTCAGAAAATATTTATGCATTCAAATATTCACAGGAACATTATTCCTAATATCCAAGACATGGAATCAAGCCTCATTGCCCACTAATGGAGGACCAGATAAAGAAATTGTGGTATATTTACTAAGAGAATACTACTTAGCTATCAAAAAAGATGTAATTGTGGCTTTTGCAACAATATAGGTGGAACTTAAAGTGATTATGAAAAGTGAAGTAAGTCAGAACATGAAAAACAATTACCAGGTGGTTTTACTCATTTGTGGAATCTAAATAGCCAAAGAAAACAAACTGGCAAAATACAACAAAAACAATTAGGTCAGTCTTTGACACCTTCATCTTTGTCTCTATCCTGCATTACTTTGTTTTAGGCCTCACTGCCTTTTTCAGGAATCATTACTCTCTCGGTTTACCATAATAGTTTATGCAATACCCTCTAATAAGCATTAAAATCAGGGAAGAGAAATATACTTGCTATGTGCAAAAAAATGTATTTACAAAGTACATAGTTACTTGGGCTTTTCTTAGTAAATAAAGATTATGAAGTTGAATTACCTTGTCTACTGTATATGTATTTGAAGTGGTTCTAAATATGCACAGATATGGTGTATGTCTTTGAAAATGGAAATGGAAATGCCACATAACCCAGCAATAGTACTTCCAGATAGAAAACCCACTTGGGTTTTCTTTTCATGCTCTCACATGAACAAGTGAGGAAACTGCATGATCCTGAGACTATGTGTTTCAATACATAGTAGAGATAGCAAGTGATTTATAAATAGGCTTAAGAACTTCACTGGTTTAGAGAGATTTTTTAAAAAATGTGAAGACAGATGTTGAGAAAAGCAAACAAAGGAGTAAATTAAATAATGTTTCATGCAATGCAGAAAGGTGGTCAGGTTAATAAGATTAAAACAAGAAAGCAAGCCAATATAATTTAAATAAGGTAGCCACACTTACTTAGCTATTGTTTTATGAATAACTAATTGAAAAATGATTAAAACAACATTATCACCAGATGTGAAGGAATTCTCTTTAGCAATTTAATTATACTAAATTCTAACAGGAATAGGATCCCCCTGGTGGCCTAGGGGTTGTCTCAGCACTACTACCATGAAGGCCCTCAGCAAGAGTCTGAGTTCGATCCCTGGCCAGGGAGCTACCCACATGGTGCAGCAGACCTCTCCTGTCTCGCCCACTCCTCCCCTCAGCAGTGTATTTCAGTCATTCCTCCTGTTCTGCTCCCTGCTCTGTGTCTGGTGAATCTTCTCACCCCACATACCTCTGGCCTACACCTCAGTTCTTCTACAAATAAATAAAATCTTAAAAAAATAAATTCTAACTAACTAGAATAATATCAACGAGAGAGAGAGAGAGAGAGAGAAAGAGAGACAGAGAGAGACAGAGAGAGAGGAGGGGGAGGGGAAGGAGGAGGGAAGCGGGAGGTGAGGGAGGGAGGGGGAGGGAGACTCCTCTATGACAAACAGTGCCTCAGATACTGTACTGTAAACAAGAGATTTGGTTTTCCAGAGTATCTGACTCAAAGTCAGTCAATTCAGAAATCATGAAGTTATACACTCATTTTAATACATGATTTAGTATTTGTTAAAATACAGTTTTTCTCTTGTTAACTTTTCCTCCCCAATTGTCCACAGTTAAGTGAGGGGGGACATAAATATTTATGGTATATATATTTAATACCAACACAGCACCTGACATGCAATAGATATTCGACACATATTGCTTGAATGAGTTGTTGAATAATAGGTACAATAAATAGAAATTAATAAATTGTTCTTTGAAATTTACATTCAACTAAAATGTTTTCATTTTTTTTTTGGTTCTTTAAAAGAGAAAAAAAAGTTATCAATACATTGTCATTAATATCTGTATTTTTAAAACTTTCAAGGCAAGGCACGGCTCAAATTTCAGTACACAGTGTCACAAATTCAAAGCTATCACATTACTTCTCTACAGAAAATCATTAAAATGATACTTATTCAAAAATAAGATGTGAAGGCACTTAGATTTGCTAAAAAGCTGAATGTCAGTTGATTGATTACTAGCAGTTATTTTCAATACAGCTGAAAGCTTTAACTGGAATCTTCCTTCATGGCCAACTCCATTCATTAATCACATCCCCCCACACATGTGAGCTTAAATGTTTCTTGATAAATGGCCTGGAAACCAAGCTTGGTGTATGCTCTTTAGATGACAATGTATTATCAGCATGAGAGTCATTGTGAGAAGTGATTTAAATAGATGTGATGCATGACCTCAAGTTTCACAACATTCCTACTTCCATCTAAATACTTGTCGGGTTATTTTGACATAATTTGCTCCTCAAAGGGAAGTTTTTGAATTCCAGTGATATTAGAGAAAGTAGCAGTACTTTATGCATTTTAGTTGGCTACTTTAAAAATAGGAATTAAGGGCCTCCCCGGTGGCACAGCGGTTGAGCACTGGGTTGTGAAGCTGCCCGCAGCCTCTGCAGCGCTGGTTCGATCCCTGGCTGCGCCCCGGCCACCAGAGGAGGGTCCCACATGGTGCGCAGACCTCTCCTGCCGCCTGCTGCTCCCCTCAGCAGTGTACTTCGGTCCTTCTGCCTGCTCTGCTCCCTGCTCTGGCTCTGGTGAATTCTCTCACCCTCCCGCACTTCTGACTGTACCCAGTGCTTGCATAAATAAATAGATAAATCTTAAAAAAAAAAAAGAAAGAAAGAAATGATTAAAAAAAGGAATTAATTGATATATTTGTTTAGATATTACACTCAACCAAATCATTTCATACTTGCGCTTCCTACTTTCTGGGTTCTTGTCACTTTAGCACTCAGTACCAGGTATTATACTCTGGTTCATTGCAGTGTCCCACTTGGTCTACACCAGGGCATTACCCCATGGCCAAAGACACCTCCAGTATAAAGGAATCAGAGCAATAGGGGTAGGCTCAATTCTTGACTCTGCCATTTAACATGTGTTTAATTAGGGCAAGTTATTGAAACACTCAGAGACTCAGTTTCTATGTGTCAAATGGGAATAGTATGTAATTATCTCATAAGGTACCTATGAATCTTAAGTTCATATGCGTAAAGTATTTAAAATGATGACTGGCACCGACGAGTAAGGACCACATTGTTGTCAGTCATTGTTATTACTCTTTAATCAAATCTTTTATTCCTTTTTTGTTGTTTTTTTTTTTTTTTTTTTTTTTTGGTGGCACCCTCGCCGGTGGCCGGGGATCGAACTGGCGCTGCAGAGGCTGCGGGCAGCCTCTCAACCCAGCGCTCAACCACTGCGCCACCAGGGGAGGCCCAAATCTTTTATTCTTTTTATGACAATAAGCAAATCCCAAGTAATTTGAACTAAAATAATCAAAGGTACTAAAGACAATGCTTAATGATTCATTCCTTAAGCTAAGAACACACTTCTTTTCATTGGTATTGTTGGTTTGTTATATTTATTGAGATAACACTGATTTACAACACCACATGAGGCAAAAGATCATACCTTTTCAATGTATGCTACCATTCCATATCCACCAATAAGGCACCCACCCACAGTGCTACCACATGGTCTATTGGTCTCCCTTCACATATTGTTTCCTACCCTCCCCCACTGGTAGACTCACTTTAACAGTCAAATTTCTAGGGTTTGTTTTGTTTTGGTTTTGCCTGTTCCTTTGTTGTGTTTCTCCATATCCCACATATTTAATTTAGCATAATCCCCTACAGTTCCTTCCATATGTTACAAATGGCAAGAGTGCATCTTTTTTTAAAGTCAAGTAGTATTTCATTGATATATTACACCTTCATAATTCATAATTCTGTTGATGTGCACTTAGGTTATTTCCACAACTTGGCCACTGTAAATAGTGTTGCAGTGAACATAGGAGTGCATATATACCTTCAGATTAGTGTTTGTGAATTTTTGGAGTTGGACTTGTGGATAATATGAAAGATCTCTTTTAATAGTTTGAGAAACCACCATACTGTTTATCATAGGGGCTGGATCTACATTTCCATCAACACTGTATGAAGTTTCCTTTTGCTCCACATCTTCAGCAGCATTTGCTGTGTCTGGTCTTTTTGACAGAGGCCATTCTCACAGTTGTGAGGTGGTATCTTGTGTTTTTGACTGGCATTTTCCTGATGGTAAGAGATAATTATTTTTTCATGCTTCTGTTGGCCATCTGAATGCCTTCTTTGGACAAGTGTTTATTTAGATCTCTGTCCTTTTTTTTTTTTTTTTTTTTGATTGGATCATTTGTTTTTGTTTTGTTTAGTTGTATGAGTTCTTTCTAGATATTTCTTATCAGTCCCTTGTCAGATGTATGATATGCAAGTATTTACTCCCTTTTGGTAGGGTGTCTTTTTTAAATAATAGTTTATTTTTCTGTGTAGAATGTTTCTAGTTTGATGCAGTTTCATTTATTTTTGCTTTTGTTTCCCTTGCTATTAGAATGGATTCCCCAACAACATCCTTAAGCCAATGCTGAGGTATGATTTTTCCATGTTTTCTTCTGTGTATTTTATGGTTTCAGTTATTACATTTGTAGCCTGCCACTTTATTATATTGATTTATTGTTCAACTAGTTTTATAGTGGAATATTTAGGGTTTTCAGTACAATATGATTTCATCTGCAAACAATGATAGTTTTGCTTCTTTCCCCATTTAGATTCCTTTGGCCTTAATGCTCTAGCTAAGACTTTCAATACAATATTAAACAGTAGTGGCAAAAGGGGGCCCCCCCTGGTGGCGCAGCAGTTGAGTGCTGGGCTGCGAAGCTGCCTGCAGCCTCTACAGTGCCAGTTAGATCCCCAGCCACCGAGCGAGGGTCCCACATGGCATGCAGACCTCTCCTGCCATGTTTACTGCTCCCCTCAGCAGTGTATTTTGTCAGTCTTCCTGTTCTGTTCCCCGCTCTGGCTCTGGTGAATTCTCTCACCCTCCCGTGCTCTGACTGTACCCAGTGCTTGTATGAATAAGTAAAATTTAAAAAAAAAAATAGTAGTGGCAAAAGTGGACATCCTTGTCTTGTACCGGATCTTAATAGAAAAGTTTTCAGTTTATCACCATTGAGAATGACTTAGCTGTAGGTTTGTGACATGTGGCCATTTTCATACTGAGGTATATTACTTCTACCCCTATTATTTTTAGAGTTTTTTAGGTCATAAATGGGTATTGAATCATATCAAATACTTTCTCTATATTTACTGGTATGATTATGATTTTTACCTCACCACTTGTTGATGTGGTGAATTACATTAATCAATTTCAAGACAGACACTAAACCATCCTGTGTCCCTGGAATAAATCTCAATTGATCATGTTGTATAATCTTTCAATGCATTGTTGAATTTGGTTTGCTAAGATTTTATTGAAGATTTTTTCTTCTGTGTTCATCAAAGATGTGAGTCTTTATTTATTTCTTTTTAGTGATGTCTCATCTGCTCTTGGTATCAGAGTAATTATGGCCTCATAACATATGTTTGGAAACAGTTCTTCTTCTTCCATTTTTTTGAAAAGGTTTAAGAAGGATACATATTGGTTTGCCTTTGAAGATTTGGTAGACCATAACTAGTGAAACTGTCAGGTCCTGGGCTTTTGACTTTGGGAGACTTTTGATTAAATTTCAATTTCCTTGCTTGTAATTGATGTGTTCAGGTTTTTTCCTTTTTTTCCCTTTCTGAACATGTCTCAGAAGGTTGCAAATTCTATGAATTTGTTCATTTTATGATAAGTTATCCAATTAATTGTCATACAGATGCCCATAGTAATATTTTATGATGCTCTTTATTCCTGAGGTTTATTGTGTAATTTCTCTTTTGGTACTGATTCTATTTATCAGTTTTCTCCATTTGTTTTTCTGAGCCTAGCAAGAGCTTTGTAATATTTTATTTATTTTTTTCAAAGCACTAACATTTGGTTTTTTCAAAGAACTAACATTTGGTTTACTTTATCTTCTGGACTGTATTTTTCACTTCTATTTCTTTTATTTCTGCTGTAAGTTTTTATTATTTTCTCCCTTTTACTAGCTTTTTTTTTAAGATTTATGTATTTATTTATACAAGCACTGGGTACAGTCAGAAGCACGGGAGGATGAGAGAATTCATCAGAGCCAGAGCGGGGAGCAGAGCAGGCAGACTGATGAAGTGCACTGCTGAGGGGAGAAGCAGGAGGCAGGAGAGGTCTGTGCGCCATGTGGGACCCTCGCCCAATTGGCCGGGAATCGAATCAGTGCTGCAGAGGCTGCGGGCAGCTTGGTAAGCCAGCGCTCAACCATTGCGCAACTGGGGAGGCCCCTCATTGGTACTTTTTTGATCATGAAACTATTTAATAATTTCATTCTTCATAATTTATTGACACTTGTTTAATAATCCACAAATGTGCTAACCTCAATAATGGGTACTCAGCTTCTTTTGGGATGATGGTCCTATAAATGTCTATTAAGCCCAAATGCAAAGAAACACATTTCTAGAAATGTTCATAAGTCAACACTCTCCATCATCAATTGGTTCTTGGAAACTGTGATTTTAAACAAAATGACATATAATGAAGAATTATTCTTGAACAAGTCATTTCATTCAGTATTATAAGACACCAAACAAAAGAACATTAGTCCAGGATGTGGCATATCTACAAATTATACCATAGGGGTCATTGTATATTCCCCCTCCTTATAGACACACACTGCTGGCATTTGATCTCATAATTAATGATGAAACCAAAGACTACTACAGAAAAACATCCATTTGAAACTCTGGGCCATTAGAACTGTCTGGAACAGAGAACAAATGTCAAAGTATCCAGAAAAAGGTCATGCTTTTATAATAATAATATTGAGAAAAGGATTTGAAGAGCAAGTAACATCACTTATATTATAATTTGATTCACCAAATCAAATTTTTCATTTTTGCCAGTGGAAAAAGACAAAAAGAAAACTTCAAGATTTCCTCTTCATAAAAAATAGAATATATTTTTCTTTTTAGAATTGCTAGAAGTTAAAAATATTTGACATATTAAATTAAGGGAATTAATTCCTTTTGAATTATCTTCCAAATATTGCCAAATTATCTCCCAAATAGTGCCAGTTTAAAATTGAATAAATTAATTGAAAGTGCTTCTTATAATTGCTTATTTCTTTTGAAAGAGAATCAAACGTTTGGATCCTTGGGGCATCATTAAACAAAATGAAAATCACACGATTGATTCTGTTGTGGGGTGCGTAATAAAAAAAATTAAAACTAAGCTTATTTCTCAACTCATAAAAATAATTGCATTTCAGATCCTTTGACATCTTATCTGATTTAGCCACTTGGTTCCTCAATGGCTTCTCTTCTAAGGACTTTTTATAGATGGATAATTAAATCACACCAGTGTCACAAAATAGGATTGTTAATTGGTTGTTTTAGCAAGTTCTTTGACAAATACAAAAGACTCCTGGTTTTGACACAGTAGAGAGTGCAGAAAAGTATTCATGCAATGTGTATCCAAATATGTATAAAATGCCTAGTATTAATGTTTTAATGTATACATCACATTATGCCAACTTGGGATAAAATCAAAACCCCTTATTCTGTTTTCTATGTCCTTACACACCAGTATCTCTGGAATCTCACCTTGTGTAAGTCTCTCATTTGCTTACTACCCTGTCCTTCTGCTGGAGCAATGGTTTACTAATTGTCTCAAAATCAACAAGCTCATTTTGATCATTGGCTCCTTGCTTTGGACTTATTTTCTCTTGATCTTCACTTCTCTGGCTCCTAGTGATTCACTTCTCAGCCAAAAATGTGACTTCAAATGAGAGTCTTTTCTTAGACACTCTCATTGCCAGAAAGCATGCGCCTTGAGATCAGCACCTCGACTACCTTGTTCTCCATGGTATTCCCAAAATTTTGACTAGTGCACCACACATCCTAGACACTCAATACACTATCTGTTGAGCAGTGGCATACACTGCTCATGATAGGCTGAGTTGCTCCTGATAAAGTCTTTCTTTCAACCCTATGGTCTTCCTAACAACCCTACAAGGTAAATATTGTTACTTTTTATGACCAATAAGGGCCAGATTTATTTCCTGGTGTGTATGACTCCAAAATTACTAGCAAGGATTAATGAATACTTGACCACTGCAAGTCCAGTGATCATCTCTGCTTGAGTGCCATGCTATAAAGACATCTATGGTAGTACTGACTACTTTAAAACATATTGTCCTCAGAAGACTGTAAGTTAGTTGAGAATAATGACTATTTATTTGTATAATTAATAATTTATTATTTATAAATTAGCCTAGCACCTGGAACACAGCAAATTTGTGAAAGGATCTTTGTTGAAAAAGCAGGTAAATTTATATAATCTCGATGATAACTAAAATGCAATCTCATTGTTAAGTTGATGTAATGTAAAGCTTTATAATATAATGAATTTTTTTAGCCAAGTAACTACTGAATTGGCAAATTCATACACTTTGTATATATGACCTCTGTATTTAAAATTGATTAAATTAATTGACCCAAAAGAAAGTTGCTTTAAAGTTCTCTTTAAAATTTTACATTCTCAGATACATGAATTTATAATTATTGCTGGTCATAAATAACATTTCTTCATAAAGATATAAGGATAGTTCAGGTTATCTACTATGTAAACATTTTTGGTAAGCTGTTTCTGTCTGTTAACTTTTAGATATTGTCATCTTATTTATTTTACATTCTCTTGTAAAGCAGCAGACAATTTGTTGTGAGAGATAGTGTGAATGCTGATACACTGAAGTCCACATTTGGAGTTCAAAGAACAAAGACATGTCCTTCCACCATGCCTGTCACCAACTCTGAGAAAAAGAGCCTGAGACTGGAACTTCTTTTCTCTCTTTTCTTTAAAACCAGTCTTTTCTTGAAATGTTTAGGTTTTTCCAACATCATTTACTTTCATCACTATATCATTCTATAATAGAGCACTTCTTTGTTAAGTAACATTTGTTTTGTTATATAACTTTTCCCATCTTTTTCAAAATTCACTTTTGAATGACTCAGAATAAATATTTTTTCCTCTCTAAAAAATTCAATACTTTCATATTATAGTTGACCCTTAACACAGGTTTGAACTGCACTGAAACACTTAAAAGTGGGTTGTTTTCAATAAATACAGTATAGCACCATAAGTGTATTTTTTCTTCCTTATGATTTTCTTTTTGCTACCTCAGTTGATTGTAAGAATACAGTATGTAGTGTATATAACATAAAAAATGTGTTAATCAATTTTTTTGTTATTAATGAGGTTTCCTGTCCACAGTAGGTTATTAGTAGTTAAGTTTGAAGAGAGAAAAAGTTACAAGAGGATTCTGCCTGTACATGGATTGGTGCTTTTAACCACTGCATTGTTCAAGGATGTACTGTACAATAGCTTTGTACACCATAGCTTCATCCTATTCTTGTGACAGATCCCTTTTCCATCCTAACTTGAACCCTTTTGGAAGGTCTTCTGGAATTCTCACTTTCTACCCTATCCGACTCACCCACCAACTTCCCAGGTATATTTTATAGAAACACTGTTATTTCTGTCCTTGTCTTTCTTACTTATAGAATACAATGATCTATTCCTTTATTTTTCATCTTGATTGATTTATTAGTGGACAAAACAGAGTTCAGAAATGGGCAGACCTGGATTCCTGCTCAGTCACTTAGAGATCTATGAACTTGAGCAAGCTACTAACTCACTTGAGTCAGTTTTCTAATCTACAAAAGGAATGTTTTATAAGGGTGAAATGAGATGCTGTATTTGTCAAATTTCTATTTTTTTAGATTTATTTATTTATTTTACACACAAACCGGGGTACAGGCCAGATTCATAGAAGGGTGAGAGGATTCACCAGAGAAAGAGCGGGGAATAGAACAGGCACACTGATGAAATACACTGCTGAGGGGAGCAGCGGGCGCGACAGGAGAGGTCTGCTGCGCCATGTGGGACCCTCACCGGCTGGGATTGAACGGGTGCTGCAGAGGCTGTGGACATCTTCATAGCGCGGTGGGGGAGGCCCTCAAATTTCTATTTTGATATAGAATAACTAGTATGCACATGTCCCATTATTACTATATGATTCAAAATAGATCTCACCTATTTTGTTAAACTTTCCTGACTTGGCACATCATGTTTTCACCCTTTAAACTTCTACTGTGTTTATATTATTTAGCATTTAACTGTCATGTACATGCATATGCAGAAACATAAAAACCCTCATGGTCTTATCTCAATTTTATAGTTCTAATGGTTGTGCTGAACAATGAAATTTTTTGATAGAAATATGAGTATGATTTTTAAAATTCAAATTGTACAGAAAATTCTATAATGTAAAGGGAGCAGTTCTGTTCCTTAGAGGCAAGCATTTTTTTAAAAGTATTATTGTAACTCCCCTATCCCATGACCTAAACTTAGTAGTTGTCAAGAATTGCCCATACTACTCATTTATTCCTCTTGTAAGTCCATCTGAGCTGGATTATATTTAATGCAAAGTCCAGTTAAAATGTTATTTCATAATTTTCTTTAAAATACGTTATTGCTTTAGTGGTACCCCTTGGTAAAAAATCATCATGTTTTAAAAAAGACAACTTAGTCTAAACTGAGCATACTTCATTTATACAGATGCTTTAAGTTTCTACACATGCACAGCAGAAGAAAGTACAATATTCAAAATACGTCTATACCTATAAACATGAAAAATAATAAATTCAGTGCATTTTGATTTAAGAAAATTAGAAAATGAATTTTATAATTTATAACACAATGTTTGCTCAGTTTTTTTAAACAGGTAAAGGATATATTTATTGCTGGGAATATTTCTGTTGATGGTAAGCTGACAATTTATATCAATTAGTTTATAGGTTGCTTGATCAATTTATAATCTCCTTTAAGACATGATAATATCAATCATAACATCTGAGTGTTACAAATGTATGTGCTAAATGTTATTTAAGAATTATTTAATAATAAATATATGTATTACATATACATATCTATAAATTTCTACACCTATTCTAGTAATACTGCTGGTTACTTGAAAGTAGGAAAGACCATACACCAAAGCATTTTGTTAGCGGAGTCTATATGACATTCATTTTGATATTCTTTAACATTTTTTTATTTCCATTACATTATTTTCTAAAAATAATGTGCGGACATTTATTCAATTATGAAATAGTTGTAAACACATATTTAAAGCATGTTAAAATAATAAAAATGATTACATAATAATTTTAAATATCTTTATTTTCTTTAAATATCTAAATCTTATTTTCCTTTTATATTTAAATTTTTTAATTATACATATTAAAATACATTCCATTCAGAGAGACTACTTTAATTTAGATATCTAAATATAGTTTTGCTTATGTGGTTACTAAATAAAATGCCTGATTCATGCCAAACTTCAGTCAGAAACCCCAAGATGCAACTGTTTGTGTGTGTACATTTATATATCATGGCATAGTGTCCATGAAAGTATTTAATTATTTTTCCCCATAACTTTTACTTTAAGATAAAAACTTTGATGGTAAAATTTCCTATATATGAAGAGGTTAAACAACAGCAAATAATAAATGGATTTTGACATGTCTAATGATAAAAATCCACATTTTTCTCAAGGTCTATAATTCATTGTTTCTTGCCCATTACTAGCCTCTTCTATATGGTTGTCCAAATATACTCAAGTGTTATGGCTATGATGTCATATATGCACTCTCTGGGAATTTACCATACCTTTTAAACATGATTTTACAAAACAGTGACTATAAAGTAATTTGATGTGATAAATGTCATCATTTGCAAACCATAAACAGATAAAGGAGCTAGTTTGCTCTCCAAATATAGATATAAATATAAAAGAAACTTCTTGAGTATTAAAAAGGACATAAATAGGGCCTCCCCGGTAGCACAGCAGTTGAGCGCTGGGTTGCAAAGCTGCCCGCAGCCTCTGCAGCGCCGGTTCAATCCCCGGTCGCCGGGCTAGGGTACCACATGGCGCGCAGACCTCTCTTGCCGCCTGCTGCTCCCTACAGCAGTGTACTTCATCTGTCTGCCTGTTCTGCTCTCCGCTCTGGCTCTGGTGAATTCTCTCACCCTCCCAACTTCTGATTGTACCCAGTGCTTGTATAAATAAATAAATAAATCTTTAAAAAAAAAGACATAAATACTCAAAGGAAAAACTACTTTTTCTGAAGAAAACAGCTCTCTTTTGTCTGCATTGAACACAAGATACCTTTTCCCTAAATCTTGTTCTCAGTTCATGTAGCCATTGAGCTACTTGGATCACAACACTATTGTTTCAGCAAAAGGTAAAACTATTGTCAAGTGGAATCGATGGACTGATATTTTGAAAATATGAACTACTACCTAGCAGAAAGTCTCAAGAATATATCAAAGTTGTAACAAATAGACCCTTATAAAGATAACAACACTTGAAAAGTGGAAGGAAACAACGGAACACAATTCCATGGGAAGTATCATCTTAGTCATACACATTATCAATTTCAAAATGTAAAGACTGTTGACTCTGACAAGTTCACAATAAAGAAATCACATCAAATTGATTGCCATCAATAAAGTAACATTGAAAGAACACAAGATAGCTTTTAGATAAATAAAATTCTTTTTTAAGATTTTATAGTTATAGATAATTGAATCTACTTATAGCTATTTATTTGCTTGCTATTTATTTAAACAATATTCTATTTTTTTTCTTTGGGAACTGTGGTGGTCTTTAATTTCAATGTGTTACATAAAAATGAGGTCCTGTGATGTTCTTTTGATTTGATTTCAGATCATTGTTCCTAGTTGGCAAATTTCTGAGCAGCATATGAGCATAAAGTTTATGTCACAGGCAATAGAACAGCAAAATATATACCATCATGATCAGATGAAAATTAGAAACATTGCTGCATGCCATTAGTAGGTAGCTAACCTACTAATGAGTCTGAGAGGTGATGCTGATATCAAAGTCTCCACCACCCATTTGAGATGATTTTCCAATGGGTATAGAAAGACAGTTTTCTAATAATTAAATGACCTTATTGATGTTTTTCACCAATAACATTACAGACTTGCTTCTTTATTTATTCTCAGGATTTTGTGATAGTTTCTACCATCTACCAATTCTCAAGCGATTGATGACTGGCACTGTCTCTAAGAAAACACACTATTTCCATTGTTAGTTAAGAGAGAGAAATATTTATCCTGATACTTGTAAAATATTTGAGTAATATGAGTCACTTTTGAAAAACTTGATTGCTGCAGATAAAGAACAAGAAAATATTCCTCAATTAACAGCAATTATATGCCAAGTTCAGATTTGTTCATTAGCGTGAACACTGGACCTAAGAGTTGTCATATGCACCAATGTTGTTTCCTTGTTTTTTTCTGTCCATTTTTAGGGGTTCTTTTAATATTTATAGTTTAAGCCTATACTTTATAGTCCTTTTGCTTCCTGGAGAGATAAACGCAAATATACAGGTCGTATGGTAGTTTATACTCAGGACTCTAACCCATTTCATTCAATTATGAGTATACTCTTAGTACACATTCTACTGTTTCACTTATTATTGCATTAATAAATAAATATTTTCACATGGAGAGTTCCCACCCACCAATTAAATCTAGCATATCATTTTTTTCCTTTGTAAAATAAAGTTACTTTTCCATTTAGAATATTTACAAACATATTGATACTATTTTTAAGGAACTATCAGTGTGAAACAATAAACACATACTGATTTCTGATGACTGCAATGGAGAATCTTAACACCTACACTAATTAGAGATACCATGAACTTAAGACAAATAAAAAAAAATGAAAGTGTTAGAGAAATTATCTCAGTATAAAAGAAGCATAGTCATTATTTTCTAAAAGTCTTTAAAATGCAGAAATAATTCTTTGTCATGATGTTATTTACATAGCTATTACCTTAAAATGACAGTATCCAAAGAATCAAGAAAAGAACTGCTGATTTTAAATAACAATAATAGGGCCTCCCTGATGGCCCAAGGGGTTAAGATGCAACCTATTCACAGCCACTGCAGCACAAATTCGATCGATCCCTGGCCAAGGAGCTACTCACATAGTGCAACAGACCTCTTCTGACTCATCCGATGCTCCCCTCAGCAGTGTATTTCAGTCATTCTGTCTGTTCTGTTCCCCACTTGGTCTCTGGTGAGTCCTTTCAATCCCCCCACTTACCTCTGACCTGTACCCCAGTTCTTGTATTCATAAATAAAGAAATCTTTTAAAAAATAACAATAATAGTTATGTAGTATTTTTTTAAATAGAAAAGTTTCTAATAAATTATGATCCATTATTAAAATATTACATGTATTAAGGGAAAAGAATATTGTTAAAGCTGTAGGCAGAATACCTGGAGAATTACTTGATATGGGTATTGCCCTAGTCGTGATTAAGAAAAAGTTCTCGGGCCTCCCTGGTGGTGCAGGCGATTGAGCGCCACACTATGAATCTGTCTGCAGCCTCTGCAGCGCAGGTTTGATCCCCGCCGGCCGGCGAGAATCTCACATGGTGAAGCAGACATCGCCTGTCTCGCCCGCTGCTCCCCTCAGCAGTGTATTTCATTAGTCTGCCTGTTCTGTTCCCTGCTCTGTCTATGGTGAATCCTCTCATCCTCCCGCACATCTAGACTGTACCCTGGTTCTTGTATAAATAAATAAATCTAAAAAAAAAAAAAGAAAAAGAAAAAAGAAAAGAAAGAGCTCTCTACAAAATTTTAGCTGCACAAGCCCCCTGCTAGTTGCCACACTCCAAGCACACATCCTTTTATCAATGCCATTAGAAAGAGAAAAGCCGGGTGCAAATTAAGCAAACAGAAATGAGGAGCAGAAGTGTAAGTGATGTAGATTGTTCCACCTTGGAGAGGACAGAAGAGGAATGTAAGAGACTCAGAATGGGTCAAAGATCCAGGACAAAAGGGTGCTGGTCCTCTATTTGTATTTAGGTGTCTATGTGCTTAATCTTGCTCAGGGACTTATCTGGTCTCAGACCTGTCACCTTCCTTGAGGACTCTCATAGTCATCCTAAGAATTGGATGCCTATTTCTTTGGCTGCTCTATCTGATGGTCACTTCTGCATTTAAGACTAGTTGTGTGTTGTATGCTGTGGTGTGTATGAGTTGGGTGACTTAATTTTACCAGACTCACACTATAATTACCCTTCTCCTTACTGTTAAATGTAACAAAAAGCTAAGCTAGACAGGCAAGTTAACACTCTGAGTGATGTAACCCACAGTATTAACATTCTGTCAGCACACGTTGTGTTATATATACAACTTTACTGTTCTGTTCTTACTACTCTTTAGGTCATCATTTCCTGCAAAATGGAAATCAACAAATGAAAATGGAATCAAATTCCATTTCAAAACACTTCTCATACTCTTCCTTTCCAAGCCATTTGCCTCTGTTCATTCTTCAAGCCTTAAATATGCATTAACTTTAAGAATGCTTTACTTGCATGCACCCTGACATTTCTTTCTCCATCCTTTTTCACAATCTGAACAGGTTTCTATCATGATGCAAAACCTGTTGGGTTCACCCAAGATGATGTTCTGGACATTCACATGAGTATGACTTGATTGGCCAGTCAGAATAGCATAGAACTGAGTCAGTTAGCAGCCTGGCTACTCCTATGAATCAGACTGACCCAATACAGTCCTAAAAAAGGAAGCCAATTTCCTGGGAGGAAAAAAAGGAGAGAACTTCTCTAAAATGAGGATGCAGAAACATTTAATTGCTGACTTCACATTATGTGGAGAACCAAGATTGATAAAATTATTGATCTCTTCCTCTTTTCACTCAGATTAATTATAAAAAAGAAACATCTGTTTTTCAAAAAATTCCCTCAGAAGGCATCCCTGGTGGTACAAGGAGTTAAGTCTCAGCACTATAAAGCTATCTGCAGCCAGTGCAGTACAAGTTTAATCCCCAGCCAGCCAGGGAGCTACCCACATGGTGCAGCAGACCTCTTCTGTCTCAACTGCTGCTCCCCTCAGCAGTGTATTTCAGTCAGTCTGCCTGTTCTCCCCACTCTGTCTCTGGTGAATCCTCTCACCCCCCAACACCTCTGCCCTACACCCCAGCTCTTGCATGCATACATAAATAAATCTTAAAAAAAAAAACTCAGAGTTAGGAGTGGGTATCTTCATCTAACTAGTTACACCTGAAGCTTATATTAAAACAGAAAACTCCAGACATAAATTAAATGCCTGGGCAGCCCTCCATGGATCACCAATTGTCTCTGTCTTCTCCAGTGCACTCCCATTCTATAATCCTATTTTCCTTTATCCAGTCCTTTCTTCTACAACTTAATTTTTCCCATACTGATTATTTATTGATTAAAAATGTATCACTGAATTTTCTCAGTACAATGAGAATATTGAATACATCTCATAAAATATTATTGTAGTTCAACCACTTTCATATGTACATAGGGCTTTTCAACAATTTTTAGAGACCCTGATGGGTAAGTAAGCTTTAGGCCTGATAATAACAATGCAATATTAAGAAAGTCCACCCCACCTTTGCAAAACAGGCAAATCTGGCACCGCAAGTATAAGGATCTCCAAATTAAGTAAAGGTCTGTAAAGTGGCCCACTTTGTATATGAAACTGGGAAGTGTTTTCATCAGCAATAGTTAATTGCAGTGTTGGACATGAAGTGACAGAATCCCATTAATTAGCTCAACACTAGCACTCGTTTGTTTGGCATTGAAGTTCTTCCATTACAGTGAAACCGATATGGGAATGATAAATGGCAACAGGCTATAACAATTGTTACTATCTATTGAGCCAAATTAATGCCAATTCAAACAGAAGTGTGCAGGGGAGAATGAAGTGACATGGAAATAATGTAAAGAGGTATCAAAGTGTTATAAACAATTTAAATGTATTTGAGAAACTACCATTAGGATTTAAAGGAGACCCAAAAAAGGGCTTATTTAGAGAAGGAGTCTAATGCTAAAGTGCATCCTAGCCAGCTACATTCAGAAAGCAGTTCTCAAATTTCTGGAAATTTTCATTAAAAAGAGGTTCATGTATCCACCCTTGTGCTCCATTTCTTACCAAAGTTTCTGAGTGATCTACTTGTATTTCTAAAAAATGCTGTGACTGCAACTTTGGAAGGCACAAATTCAGAACATCAGTTTACTGAATTAACTATATGTTGCACACATGTGTGTGACAAATCAAAGTGAGGCATTATTAGAGAAAACAGGATTTGAAAAGGAAGTATTTATATGGGCAGCTATTTCAGAATAGTATTTCCATTGTATATAAATTACACATTAACATTTACCTTTTGTGAATTTCTGTGCTTATCAAAGTTAGGTGAGATTATTTTTTCTACTTGTATTTACTGAGCAGCATGATAATTTATAAATATACAAAGTCTAGGAATTTCTATTTTTAATAGGGCAGCTCTACCCATCCAGCAATTCCTATACAATGTTTGGTTGGATTCTGAAGTTCATCTGTCTTGATTTTTTAATTATTTATTTTTTACATTTTTAAAGGACAGGTTTATTAGGAAAAGGAGAAATTAAGAGCAGCACCTACATAGTCACAGGAGGGTAAGATAAATGCCTCTTTGTCATGATGTTTTTTAAGTTTTATGTTGCTGTCAAGGTTTTTCAATATTGGAAACTTTTTTCTCTTTGGTAGTTATATGATATTTAAATTTTATACATTGTCATAACTGGTGTCCTATTTTCCTTGCTCAGGAAGTTGCTTTAAGTATAAAGGAAGCCCAAAGGGCAGTGTGGATGCTGGAAATTCTCACTGCATGGAAATAGAACACATTACTTTATTTAATATGACAGTTCCTCTTCCTGGAAAATACTCTTTGAGACTGAAAATTTCCTGCTAAATATAAAGAAACAAAACAAAGGGTCAGACAAAATGGACCAAATAAAAAGTTCTAGAAATCTGACTGTAAATTTGTATCAGAGGGGGCAAAAGGAGAGCAGAGTGGGAAGAGGATACATGAGGACTAGAGTAGAGGATTACGGTAAAATGGTGTGGGTGTGGCATGGAGACATGCATCTGAGGAGGTGTGATCTTATACTTCTGAATCACACATAGTGTGATAAAGAAAGGTAACCTAAATAAAAAATAAGACAAAATAAAATTTATAAGGTCTCTGGTATGAAGAAGAAGCCCCCAAAGAGGTAAGGCTTGCAAAACCTAATAAAAGGAAATATTTCCACTACTGTCAAATTATAATTTTTGAGTGAAAATTCTAAATGAACCACTTATTCTCCCAAATTCAGGGAGACTCAGTGAGTATTTTGGTACTTTTTCTTATTATCATTGTAAAACTAAAAGAAAACAAAAGGGCTTGATTTCTATTTTAAACATTGTCTGTCAGATAAAATAACTGTCAGACTAAAGGAATAATAAAAAACATTAAGATTAGCTGATGTCCCAGAATTAGATGAATTAATCTTAATAGTAGACATTAGTTTTTTAAATGAGTTTAAGTTCTATACCAATACATTCAAATACCTTATAAACAAGAAGGCTGAAACATTCTGAGATATTTAGCAGAGGTAAGTTCAAGTTTTAATTATATTTTCAAATACATTCTTTATGTATTTATTTCTTTCATATATCACAGTCTATTACTACTAAAGCACTTATATAGATTTTGCCCTAATCTACTTTATAGTTTTGACTTTGCTGGCTTCCGGCAATATGTGTCAACTGTTTGGTGTCTAAAGACTTAATGAGAACTTTAGTGTTTTATAATTTATACAGTTGTAAGTAGCAAGAAACCCCTCTTATCCTACTTAATTTTTTTAATCAATATTAACTTTGTCTGATAAGCAATGTAGCATTAGCAAGGTTGTGAAGATCATGGTCTGTAGAGAGCATTTAAAATATTATTTTTAGAAAGAGTTAGGTGCTGTTTATATCCTGGACTGATATTTTTATATTTGAATAACCTTGGTAATACAAGTAAAACTAACATCTCAGTCCCTGCCTTTTTAGATATTGTCATTAACGTCATATTGACATCTTTTGACTAACATTGGTTAGAAGCTGTCTGAGACCACCTGATTGCTTGTTTTCCCTTGTAGGTGACATCCTTCCTCCACCCCACCCCACCCCTCATGCCTTATAAGAATCATTCTTAATCCCAATTTCAAACAATTAATAAGAGTATATCTCAGTATATTCTTTATTTTTTTTTAGAATGCAATCTTTCTTTATAGAGACTCAAAAGGACATTTGCTATATCAGCTTTCTGGTAACTCATTTTTGCATTTATTTTTCTGCTCCAATTTTCCTGTCTTCAGAACTGCCAGCTATTTATATGTTCATCAACATTATCTTCCATAACTATAACATCTCATCCCTCATTACTTAGGGTCTACTTCTGCAGTTTACATGGTAAACTGCTATTTTCTTCACTCTATCTTCATTATAGTCTACTCAGCTATTTAAAAATGCTAATTTTACTCATTGATGTTGCTGATGTACTTTATAATTCTGAAATGTTTTTATATTTTTAAATAAATATGCTTTACTTAATTTTGCCAGTACCCTTTTATCGCTTGAGTTCTCTTCTTTAGTCTTACAGTTTACTTCATAGAAATCTGGGTATTCCTAATTTCTGTAAGCATTTCAAACACTACTTAAAATTTTATTTCCAATATCTTTTGAAATACAAATGTCTCATTTGTCTTTGCATGTTATATTATCTTTTATCATTTTTAACAGAGATTTTATTTACCATGATATTCTCTGTTGCTTTTTTAATTTTTATATTCTTCAATTCTGAATCTGGGATTCAGAATCTGGAATACATTTCTATTAATTTCCCCAGAATGACACTGTTTTCTTTGAACACCCCTGATTTTCAAATTATCTTGCTGGGTGTGGGGTGTTGCTCTTATACTAGTAGTTTCTAATTTCTCCTGTGGGTCACTCACAGCTTAGTCTCTAGGTCTCACGTCTACATATAGCTTGTTAGTAGATCCTTCTAGAAATAATTAACCTGTTTCTTATGCATTGCAACTCACTATCAATGCAGGAGTAAATATATCAAAGGTCAGCATTTATCCTTTTGCCTAGATAAAGTAATACCTGTTATATATTATAATTCTGTATGGGCTGAAAACTACTTACATTTGACATAAATAAAATCATTTCACCTTAGATTCATCTTATGTCAATGTGCACCTCCATTTTGTGTAGAAACCTTCCTTTCAACTATGTAAATAAGATTTTAACATTCCAAAGTGGAAAAAAAAAAATTAAGACACAGCAACTACAGATCACCAAGCAAGATGTGACTCTGAGGCAACTAAGAGAGACATGAGTTCTCACAGTATAGTATTTTCTCCAAAAAAAACTTTGAAGAGTTCCTTCCGCTCATATTTTCTTCTTCCATTGAAGTAGGTTAGTGGTTTTAAGAATATTTTTAGTAATTTCCTTTGAAAATCATTATACATACACAACTCTTCTCATACTTTTATTCTGACCAACAGTATTAGTAATACACTTAATCTATGGCAGGGATAGTTGTATCTAACAGTATTTTCAGAATGTAAGCAGACAAATGGTGAATATACCAAACATCTTATATAGAACCATGATCTCAATCCAAAATAAATAAAAAAAAAAGGAAGAAAAATAAGACGTTTTACTTCAATTAAACAAATTACCTAAGCAGTTACAGAACGTGGAGGACATGGTCTTACATGAGCATTAAAAAGCAATTAAAGATTTTAATTGAGAAGTATTTGATTCAACGTATAATAGGGCATTATGGTGATGTCATGTCTTACCTTCACTTCCCATATAAAGTCAGATACCTTTCCTTCCTTCAGTACCTTGCTGGAGAAACAATGTTCTCCAGTCCATGTTGTATTACTGGGTCACAAAACAGAAGTGATATAAAATGAACGAACGGGCCACAGGCGAGGGTCCCACAAAAAAAAAAAAAAGTAAAATGATATCATAAGGTAGGGCCTCCCCTGGTGGCTCAGTGGTTGAGCGCTGGGCTGCGAAGCTGCCCTCAGCCTCTGCAGCGCCGGCTCGATACCCGGTTGCTGGTGAGGGTTCCACATGGCGTGACACCTGTCCTACCGTGCCCGCTGCTCCCCTCAGCAGTGACTTTTGTCAGTCTGCCTGTTCTGTTCCCTGCTGTGGCTCTGGTGAATTCTCTCACCCTCCCGCGCGTCTGACTGTACCCAGTGCTTGTATAAATAAATAAGTAAATCTCTAAAAAAAAAATAATATCATAAAGTAGCCCATATGTTTATAGGATATACTCTATCTTATATTCAAAGATTACAAAAAACTCTCAGATTATAAGTCTCTAACCTGCCAAGTTTGGTGCCATCTAAATTCTCTCTATACTAGTTGAGACTAATGTTAAGCCATTAAGCAGAAAAATTCTCCTCAATTTTCTGCTCAAGTAACTGCTATAATGAACATTAGTGACCAGACTGAACATTAGGAGAGAGGATAATGGCTAGGGTGAGTAGAGAGCAAAAGGCTAATATCATAGAACAATTTAGGTTAAACTACCACCAGATCCAAATCCCTTAACTCTCAAATTAAAAGTTAATAAAGTTTTTAATTTCAGAATTTTATAACACATATAGAGGTAATAATTATTTTATACTGCTTATTAAATGCAGCTAAAGTTCTATATTTAAACGATACATGAAAGTTTTATTTATTAAAGTTTCTTCAATACTTTTACAGCAGATACTGGGTAAATAAACTCACATAAACATTTGTGAGTACTCATTAAAAGCTCACAAAGCAATTTCCATGATTTAAACACAATGGTGTCAAATTAAAAAAAAAAGAATACTACTGAAAAATGCTATCTTTGAGGATTCAAAATATCAATTTAATATAATTTATAAGACTAAATTATTAAATGAATGGAAAGACAAAAATTAGCAAAAGAAATGAAATTTTAAGAAATACATTACAAAGGAAGCAAAACTGAGTGAAAAGAAGTAGCTCTGATTAATCATATATTTAATTTAAAAATAACAAAATTAATATGCAATGTGAAAAAAAGGGCACCATTCATTGCTGGTGAGCATATATGTCTATTACTGAGTCTAATATGTGTATGCTCCTTCACAAATACTCTTCCTTCTAGAAACAAATCCAATGGAAATAAGTTACTTATAAATGTTAAACACTGAACAAAGTCAAAAATAATTTTGAAATAGTTAAATTAATTAACATGCAAAAATGAATTATTACCTGGTCATTAAAATGGAATTTTAAAATAATATTTATTGGGAGAATATCTTAACTAAAAATAAAACTATCACAATAAGCAGTCTAAGTAGGTGTTTTTAAAATTGTAAAAGTAGCATGTAAATTTGTATAGGATTACTGTTTGTTATAAGTGTATTTTTCAAATTGTTTATCACAGGTACATTACTTTTGTAATTAAAATATATGTCAAAATAAAATACAAGTGTAAATATGTCATTTATAAATTCAAGAATACATGGAAAAATATGAGTGTTGTCTTATTTTAAAAGATTTTATTGTTGAAGGCCTCCCTGGTGGTGCTCCATAATTCTCAGCACTATGAAGCTATCCACAGGAATCCCATCTCTGGCAAGGGAGATAACCCACATGGCACAGCAGATCTCTCCAATTTAGGCCACTGCACCCCTCATCAGTGTATTTCAATAGATCTGTCTGTTCTGCTCCCCACTCTATCTCTGGTGAATCCTCTCACCCCTCCCCACTCTTCCTCCCCCCAGCCCTTGCACCTCTGGCCTGTGTCCCAGTTCTTGTAGGTAGGCATAAATAAATAAATACTTTTTTAAAAAAAGATTTTATTGTGAGTAAATATGCAGTAACCCCTAGGTTGTTTCCCCCCCTTTTTTTTATTTCCCTACGTTGTTCATTTTTTTTTTTTAAGATTTATTTATTTATACAAGAGCCAGGGTACAGGCCAGATGTGCGGGAGGTTGAGAGGACTCACCAGAGACAGAGCTGGGAACAGAACAGGCAGACTGATGAAAAACACTGCTGAGGGGAGCAGCGGGTGAGGCAAGAGAGGTCTACTGCGCCATGTGGGTTTCTCCCTGGCCGGCTGGGAATCAAACCCACACTGCAGAGGCTGCGGACAGCTTCACAGTGCAGTGCTAAACCTCCTGCTCAACCAGGGAGGCCCCTAGTTCATTTTTGTACAGTAATTGGTTTCTCCTCTCAGGTGTAGTCACCCTAGATCTCCCACCACCATATCGCCCATTAATCATCACCAAAATTCCTTGTGCTCTTCTCTTCCCTGCTCTGACCCCTCTCTCTCTGCTCCCCTGCTGCATGCCTCAGATCTATGGTCAGCTTGCAAGTGTCGCCTTTTCTGACCTTTTGTTCAGTTTCTTTATATTCCACATATAAGTGAAACCATCCAATATTTATCTTTTTTTTTCTGACTTATTTTGGTTAGCATAGAGTATTTTTTTTTTCAATTGCTTGTGGCATTTGAAATTGCTATGAAACATACAACCTACTAAGAAAATGTCTTTTCTTTCCTCTTCTGACTGTCAGGGGAACATTTTCATGAGACCTTTAGAGAGAATAAAATCTATATTGCATTTGAAGAGCTCAAATATCATTATTAACTATAAAAATATTGATGCTTTCATTATAATGTAATATTTTCTACCTATAGTCTCCACTAATGATTTCTTATAATAATTTTAGTGATTCTTTAACTTTTTTTTTTTTTTTAAAGATTTATTTTTATTTATTTATACAAGCACTGGGTACAGTCAGAATCGCGGGAGGGTGAGAGAATTCACCAGAGCCAGAGCTGGGAGCAGAGCAGGCAGAAGGACCGAAGCACACTGCTGAGGGGAGCAGCGGGCGGCAGGAGTGGTTTGCGCGCCATGTGGGACCCTCCTCTGGTGGCCGGGGAGCAGCCGGGGATCGAACCGGTGTTGCAGAGGCTGTGGGCAGCTTCGCAACCCATTGCTCAACGGCTGCGCCACTGGGGAGGCCCTCTTTAACTTTTTGATTAAATGTTAAATACTTGAAATACCTGCAGCAACTGGTAATGGAATTAATTAAATGATTAAATGACAAATGCTGTACAAGATGTAGGCAGTCCAGAATCAGAGAACACGTGCAGTCATTTTCTTTTTCATATTTAAATGAAGGTTCAGGTATTGTATAATCTATACATTGAAGTATGTGTGCTCTCTTTAGACTCTGATTCTTTGTTATTTTTATACTAGTAAGATTACTGTGGTAGGTGGGCAATGTTTAGATTCAAATAAAGAAACAGAGATTAATAGTTTCAGCTGTATCAAAAATAAGTTGTGTGACTTTAATAAAGTCATTTAATTTTCCTGATAAAAGGAAACTATCCCATTTACATAGGTTGTTTCCAATTCAACAGCCCATTATTATCATGTTTATAGTTTAAATGTAAAAAAAATATGGCATCTTCATTGTAAATTAAAAAATTTGGAATACAATTTTGAAATAATTTATTATATCAAAATTTCCTGAACTTTTCTAAGATGAAATTTTTGAATGTTTTCATACATTGTTTCATTAATTTTCATAAATACTGTGAAATATAGAAATAGTTGACTCTGGCCATAAACAAGACATGATTTTGATGCTAAAATCTTCACAGGACTCAGGTTGCTTCTATAGCTATTACTCAAAAATTGCTGTAAGTGTAATCAATTCATAAAACTAACAGTATTTGTTTAAATAGAATTCAAAAACATTGCATTTATTCTAATACGTGTCCTTTTAGTAAACTTTTTAAAAATTATTCTTCAAAAGCTAATCAGTGGACATAAGAAATGTAGAAGTGCTCAAATCAGAGTTGGGAAGAGAACAAACGGCAAATAAGGTCTGGCATAGCATAAATATTTCTTCCTCCCCGTGGAGTTAGTATGATTAAATAAGTACTTACTTTCCAAATAGAGGGAGAGAAAATGTATTTCTTGCTTTATTTGTGTTGATTTTTTTTGATTGGTTTATTGTTTTAGGAGAAAATGAAGACATGTGAGTGAAAATATTGAGCATTTATGTAAACATTTGCTTATTATCTACTACGTGATATACATGATTTGAAAATTGGAAATAGAAAGAGATATTCCAAAATTCATTAAGAAAACAGGTAAATGATGAAAGGGGAAGAGAAGGAAGAAGAATGTTATCCTGGAAAAGCCAGGGGAAGAACACAAAAGTGAGTTTTAATTATTCAAGGAAATATGGATAAAGAAGAAAGTAATTCCTCAAAGAGAAGAGGTAATGTGAAAGAATGTCGTTTAACTTATGGTATCTAATGTAAGCGAAAGTATAAAAAATTGAGGCCAATGAATATTTTTAAAATATTAGGGTAAATTAAGAATAGTGATTTTTCTTAGATAAAATTTTACTGTGTGGAAAGGGAATGAAAGGACTTGAAAACGGGTGACGGGAAACCAGCAGGAAAGGTACTTTAGTAATGCGGGTGAGTGATGATGGTGGTTGGATGTGACAATGAAGTGAATGGATTTCAGAAACTTCTTTGGGAGAGAAAAATCTGTAAGTTTTCATGGTGAATAGATCATGGATGATGAAGAGAGTGTTGCCAAGGGTGGTTATTTTTATTCATCCAGTGTTGATATTTTGAGACAGTTGTGAATAAAAGACTGTGGTGGTTTAGGCATCTTATAGGAGAGCTCTATGGAAAAAAAAAAGGATCAAGGAACATTTGTGTCATCTCAGAACAAGGCCCTTGTCCTCAACGAACTTGGGGGGTGTGGGAGAACAGTGATTTTTAATAAAAGAAATACTTAATATTTGAAGACCTTAGAGTAGGGGTGCAAATAATACATACTAATAAAGTACAAAGGAAAAAGATCCTAAGGTCCGGACTCCTGATAAGAAAACCAATAGCTGACAACAACATTACTTTGTACTTATGACATTTAAAACATATACTATAGCTATACAATAAATATATTATTTATAAGATTAGATAATATGTCTTAGAGCAGTAGTTGTCAGAAGATTCAGCTTGGTTGCACACACATCCTGCTTTAGGGTATTATTTAACAGAGGCCCCCAGCCTTGTTAGCCTCTAGTTAACACGACATTTCAGATCCATCTCTTCCATCACATCTCTCAGTGTTCACATCAGCATGACCTGTCTGCTGCTTTGGTTTCCCATCCATCACTGCCAGTACAGCATGGTATCAATTAGTGTCCCAAAATAAAATTTCAGGTTTTCCTAAAGGGAGGCTACTTCACAGTTTCACTCTTGCAGTTCTCAGCACTACTCTAGTTCTTTCAGGAAAAGCAACCCATGTCATCTATCAGCTGACATAATGAAAATAGTTCAAACTAACATGATGTAGTGACAGCAGAAAATAACATAAAAATTCAGACTCTCAGATTTCCTTGTTTATTGGAACTGGCACAGTGATGAACTATCTTCCTTCATGGTCATTCTCATATGGGTTAGCTTTTAAGAATCTTCAAACTGTGTTTTATTTTACCTTCCTTCCAGAATAACAATATACCATGATGTGTCTTATAATGAATTAACAAAAATCTGAATTTAAGACACTATGCCATATTCTGGCTGAAAATACTTTTCTGTCCTTAGGATGTGCAAAGCACACTGTGGTATTTACTACTGCACAGTGTAGGCTGGCCACCTATTTACATGTCTTATTTTTTCTTCTAGATTTCAAACTTCATTAGGGAAAAACACTAATCTGGCTTTTCTTTGAACCCTCTAAAACACTGGGTAAGCACTCAGTAAATATTTATAAATAATTGTGTTAACAAATGCAAATATTTTTTTGAGATAATTCACATCACACCATATTCATAATATCCAGAGATTCTATACCCTAGATAAATTCAGTCTGATTTAAAAGCATTACTTTTAAAATAGAAAAGCTATTACAGTGCAATTTTATATAGTGCTGTTGTAAGCAAAACTATTGCTTCAAGGTGACAGGCATAGATTTCTATTGTTAATATTATGAAATGCATTATTATTAATTATGCATTTCCAATTTTAGAGTTAAGGGTAACAAAGCTCCTTTTCACCTCATGCTAGTAAGATTATCTAGCTTCATGAGAAGTATTTTAAAAAGAGTCGATAATATTCTTAGTAATAACATGGAGTACAAATATCAAAGTTAAATGGCATGTTTTAAAATTTTAATGTTCTAAATCCTTCTGTCTCTATACATAGGATTTTAGATTTTTAAAACCTCCATCATTTCGTACTGATACATGTGGAGTTAAGAGGTAATTATTCTATTAAAATCGCCTAAAAAGAAATGAAACTAATGATAGTGTGGAAAAATTCAAGCTCCTCAGGCTGAGGAGAACTGGGTGGTGTGCTGATCATGACACACACCTCACTGATTCAATTTTAGTGAAGTGCAGTTAGAACTGATCACTTCTGCCTCTGGTGTTTATTTGAAATTATTCATTGTTGAGAGATACTGTCATCCCATGTCATCACTTCAGGGTTTCCCTCCACAACAAGTTCATGGGCTAAATACGCATCCTTTTTCCAAAGCATATGTTTATAATAACATTGCCACAACAGTGGGGAAGCATCACCATATGGCGTGCACTGTCTGGGGCTAGACTTTAGACCATGGACTTCAGAAACCTGCTTAACATGAGGAAGACAGTGGGATCTTTTCCTTCCTCATCCTGACAATGGTGAGGTTACTTGTTAATTAAATCCATGGCTAAAGGAAAAGGATGAAAATATAGACTGTTTTAATTGGGTATGTGTATTGAGTAAGGAAACCAAAAAAGAGAGACTCTGCCTAAGAAGTCTCAATGAACTTTTAAAAGATCATGATTTTCAACAAAATAAAAATGGCAAGATTTTTTAAGTGATAAAATGAAAAAAGTAGGAAATTATAAAGGAAACACAGAATAGTATACTAGCCACTTCTTGTAAGTTTTGTTCACCATCGCCTTATAATGTGTATTTCATGAACTATACCTGCCTTTAATAAGGAAGACAAATTTAGGCAATTAGACATTCCACGGGGAGAGGAACATCAAATAAAAACTTAGCTCACAAAACCTAAGATGGCATTTGCCTTTTATTTTCTTTGCATAAGAAGTTGCTTGATTTGGATTCTAAAATGACTTACATTTAATAGGTCACAGATATACACAATAATTAAATACCCGTGCTTGGGGTTCCTGTTGCACACAGACATGAACTGCTTCAGGGCTGATATAAAACACTCAGTTTTTGGGTCTTCTGGAAGCATTCCATGTGAGTACCATAGAGCACATGGCTTCCATACCTTCCTGTTCCATACCTTCCATGGCTTCCATACCTTCAAACTGCCTTCATTATGTGCTATATTGTGTGTGTATATATATATATATATATATATATATTTTTTTTTTTTTTTTTTAAGTGAGCCACGGTGTCTTTGTTTTTTTTAAGATTTATTTATTTATTTATACAAGCACTGGGTACAGTCAGAAGCATGGGAGGGTGAGAAGATTCACCAGAGCCAGAGCAGGGAACAGAATAGACAGTCCAATGAAATACACTGCTGAGGGGAGCAGCAGGCGGCAGGAGAGGTCTGCGCACCATGTGGGACCCTCGCGGCAGCCGGGGATCGAACAGGCGCTGCAGAGACTGCGGGCAGCTTTGCAGCCCAGCGCTCAACCGCTGTGCCACCGGGGGAGGCCCTATATATATATTTAAAAAAAATTATTTTGTTAATTTATGCATACAAAAGCAGGGGTGTAGGCCAGAGGTGCAGGGGGTGAGAGGATTCATCAGAGACAGAGTGGGGAGCAGAACAGGTGGATCTACTGAAATACACTGCTAAGGAGAGCAGCAGGTGAGGCAGAAGAGGTCTTGAGCCATATGGGTTAGCTCCCTGGCTGGGGATTGAATTCATGCTGCAGTGGCTGCCAATATCTTGCTAGTGCGGAGATGTAACCCTTGTGCCACCAGGAGGCCCTATAATGTATATACTTTTTTCCTTCAGGATTTTAGTTTATGGAGAATAGCTTAAATGAATGAGGTTAGAATTCACCATGATAATTAAACTGTAAACAAAATATGAGAACTAGTTCATAATGGTCCATATTCAAGGCCAAAGTCTGCTCTTAGACACAGATATGATTTCTGTGCAATGGAGGTGAAGGTGACTTGACAGGACCATTTGGCTGGGAGCTCATCATGGAATGTTGCCACAGCTCAGGCAGGAGGAGGAGTAACCCCTTGTCATACCTCTAATGATCTGTGAAATGGCAGGAATCCAGGACAAGACTCACCCCTGAAACTCCTGCAGAAATTAAAAAATGTCCTTCATAGTACTTTCCTTTGTCAAAAATGTAATTTCCACAACTCCTATTTTAGTTTTACCTAGCTACCTCTCTTAAAGTAAAACCAATGAAATTCATAATGTATATTTTTATGCTTGACACTTACTGTGAAGCTGTCATTTATCAACTCTATGACAGATCTTCTTTATATTGTCTTTCTCCCTTTGAATATGTGCTGTTGCTTCCAAGTTGTAAATTATATGTTTACGTTGAATTTTCTTAGAATGGTTTTAATTCAAGTACTGACATTTTATTTTACTTTTAGGCAGTTGAGTTCCTGCAAAGAGGTTAATTCCCTCAGTTATATTTTGTATTACAAAGAAAATTTATTTTTTCCAAAAGATAATTTGTTTTGAAGATTCTAATATCATTGTAGAGAATATTTAAACATAGAACTGTATTTGATTGCACATTTTAGGAGATGTAATTTTAACTGTAATGACATTATCAGACACTGTATATATATCACCTAATTCCTTAAAGTCTCACTTTTGAAACACTATACATATGTGAGATTATTATCATAGATAAGTAGGTATATTTGTCAACTCCCACCTCAAAATTATACTACCTGAAATCATTTAATAAAATAGTGGTGTAATATTTATAGCATGTATATTTTATTTTTTATTTTATTTTTTTTAAAATAGCTGTATCTTCTTATTTATTTATTTATTTAAAGATTTATTTTTATTTATTTATACAAGCACTGGGTACAGTCAGAAGCACGGGAGGGTGAGAGAATTCACCAGAGCCAGAGCGGGGAGCAGAGCAGGCAGGAGGACCGAAGTACACTGCTGAGGGGAGCAGCGGCGGCAGGAGAGGTCTGCGCGCCATGTGGGACCCTCCTCTGGTGGCCGGGGAGCAGCCGGGGATCGAACCGGCACTGCAGAGGCTGTGGGCAGCCTCGCAACCCAGCGCTCAACCGCTGCGCCACCGGGGAGGCCCACATGTATATTTTAAATAGTAGAATATTGAAACATTTTCCTATACCAAGGATATAATTGACAATGTTCTATTTTAATAATCATGCAGCCAGTACAGAATACAATTCCCCATATGTCACATGAAAAGTTCAAGCAAGTAGACTAGGAAATTTGGGTGTTGTCAGAATCTGAAAATAGTAAAAAGTGGTGATTTGTAAATATGAGTAAGTCACTTGTGAAATAGAGAAAACAGCCTGGAATTTGGAGTCAGAGATTTAGGTATAGAGCCCGCTTCCTGGCTGAGGGACTTTGAGCAGGTAGCAAAGTTGTCACTGTTGTGTCAACTGACATGCAGTAGGCACTGTGCTAGACAGTTTACGGGTATTTCTCCATCAGAACTCACATAGCTCTTCACATTACTACTATTGTCTATGTTTTACAGCTCAGGAAACTGAGACTAAGGAAGATTCAGCGGACCGCCTAAGGTTATGGTGTCTAGGAAATGGCAGAAACCACATGCAACATAAGAGCACAAAGTACCAGGCCTGTTTCTAACATTATCTTTACATAATTGCACGGTTGTTTTGACAACCAAGTAACATAGGCTACCTGAAAGCTTTTGTAAATGAAGAACTGACTTCATTTGCATACCTCCAGAAAATCTTTGATTCTGATTTTATTACTAATAGGCCTACAATGCAGTTCTTTTGACTTATGGAATGTGAATTTCTGTGACGTGAAAGATTCCCAAATTTCACTTCAATTATTCCAATAAGTTCTATTTAGAGACTCCTTGAAAGAAAGCATGGTCTGGTGGATAAGCTTGTTTTTCTTTTAAAAGTCTCTAAACTCCAGTGCAATTATACTTCATCTGTAGATTCACAGCTTGAATAATAATGCAAATCTACATTCAGAAATATTTACTGAGAGTTTACTATGTTTTAAATACTGTGCTGTATTCTATGCTCAGAGAGAGAATGGAAAAATAGATGGAGACACTGCCCTCAAGAAGTTTATAGTTCACTGAGCAGATTTACAACTTCTGGATAATTTATAAGCTTAAACTTTAGAATCTGTGTTTTTGAATTTGATGACCTTGAAAAATACACACTTTAGATGGACATTTGTATAAAACCTTAAGAAAGGGAAATACTGTCTTTTGTGGGGCATGTGCACTTTTTAAGATTTATTTATTTTTTATTTATTTATGCATACAAAAACTTCGGTGTAGGCCAGAGGTGCAGGGTGTTGGGGGGGGAGTGAGAGGATTCAATAGAGTGGGGAGCAGAATAGACAGATTTTCTGAAATACACTGCTGAGGGAAGCAGCAGGAGAGGGCTGCTGCACCAGGTGGGTTAGCTCCCTGGCCAAGGGTTGAACTTATGCTGCAGTGGCTGGTGATAGATTGATAGTGCTGAGACTTTAACCCCTGCACCACCAGGGAGGCCCAAGGCATGGACATTTTTTTTTTTTTTAAAGGAATCTGCATGCAGTTTAAGGTCATTTTCAAAAAGAAGTTCATATAAATGGAAGAGTAATGTTCTTCTATTTGGATTGTCCTTCTATTTGGTAAGATCATTTAGCCACTATCATTTAGCTTATGGAAGTAATATTTTTTATAATACAGACAGTGCAACCTGCACACCACAGGGTAACTGCCCTCAAGGAGCTTCCCTGTTAACATTTGGTTTGTTCTAAATGCTGCAAGGAATTCGGAACATTTTTAGAGTAATTGAGCTGAAAAGTCTTTTCATAGCCACAGATACTCCAGTTCTTACTTTCCACACCAACCTAAGGGATATGCTGGGGTTATGCATTCTCTGGGGCTTCTGAGGAAACTGCTCATTGTTCATTCCTTTTCTCAAAGGTCACACGATAAATGCCTACAAACAAAAATATGTGCCGTAGGCTTTGTAGTTTTTAGGACTCACCTAGAAAGAAAAGGCTGATTTAACTGGGGGTCACTTACTAATCTCCAGAAGAATGATGCCATTAGGAAGTTCTGTTTCATTATAATAAGGACTTTGTAATTTTCTAGAGTCAGAAATCCAAATTATGTACAATTTACTGATTTTAGGTTGAAAGCACATTAATTAAAGTCTTGTGGCCCAAATAAGACATAGTTTATATCTTCTTTCTCAAGATGATCTTTCCCAGAATCTTTTTTTTTTTTAAGATTTATTTATTTATTTATACAAGCACTGGGTACAGTCAGAAGTGCAGGAGGGTGAGAGAATTCACCAGAGCCAGAGGGGAGAGCAGAGAAGGTAGACTGACAAAGTACACTGCTGAGGGGAGCAGCGGGCAGCAGGAGAGGTCTGTGCGCCATGTGGGACCTTCCCCTGGCGGCCGGGAATCGAACCTGCCCTGCAGAGGCTGCGGGCAGCTTCGCAACCCAGCGCTCAACTGCTGCGCCACTGGGGAGGCCCTCCCAGAATCTTTTTTTTAAGTGACAACTAGATATATTCAGGCAATCGCCTTCTTGTTTATGGTTTTAATATCAACTACATGCTGATTGTTCTAAAGCCCTATCTTCATCCTTCACCCCAGATATTCCTACAGTTCCTTGAATACTCTATTAGATAACTCCTCCACCTAATAGAAATTTCTAACTCAATTAGCTGTAAAATGAATATATAATATTGCTTTAAGGTAGACAACACATAACACTTCACATGACGCATTTTTATGCATACACCCATACATGTTTCTAATCAAAAGCAAGGAAAGTCTTTTCTCTTTAATTTAGACTCCTGAATCTCTGGAGTCTAAATTAATGAAGTAGATTAACCTGTCAAAGACAGGTAGTGGTGACAAAGCTGGGAACTGGATCTAGGTCCAGAGCCTGTGCTCTCTCACTTCATAGTGAGCTAGCTGCATATGGAAGGATGGGAGTGTTTCTACAGATGGAAAGAAGGTAGAAGGACTTCAGTAGCAATGCTATTGTCTACAAAAATGGATATAAGTGAGAACAGCAGAAGCTAGAAAGTGAGAGTTATAAATAAAGAGACATGTCTGGAGTAGATTCCTATAAGGAGATAAGATCGAAGAGAATTAAAACTGAGAAACCAGAATAATGAGGGGTGATGAGAGAAGAGTAAGATATTGATTGGGTTTCTTTTACTTTCTTGCATCTTTCTCATTTCTCTATTAATCCTGCATACCTGTGCCAGAGTAGCGGTCCTTGAATTTCACTTTTTATTATAATAGTCCCCTGCCCAGGTCTGTAGGTGTTCCATGTTAACCAAATTTCCTTCTTGGCTTCTAAAGTCCTGAATTTATAATGCAACTTCCCAATTCCTAATTCCCCTCACTTCAACTCTACTCAGTTCCAAACACTCATTTTCCCTGACCATTTTCCAGGATGGTATGTTTGCTTAATCTGTTCAACCCTCTTTAAGCCTCTCCCATTCCTCCTCCATTTGTTTTATAACAAGATTACATTTCACTTTATTAAGGTTTGTTTATAAAGTCTGATCTCTTCTGAGAGTCCTTTTTTGGTGATTATTATACAATAAAGCTTTTTCCAATTTAACACCTACCAATCCTTTTATTTCATATTATTTATGCCTTTTCAGCAGACTATAATGTTTTTAAGGTTCAATATCATGTCTCATACTTCTCTTCAATAAAATGTGTGACATAATGAAGGAAGCAAGGTAGCTGCCAAATGAGCATTTAATTAACTAAAGTGATAATTGAACAAGTAAAATGTTACATATTAACAGGGACAGAGTATCTTGGTAGTAAACACACACAGATGCTTAAGGAATATAGAATAGAATCAATAGATGTGATAAATCAGGTGTCTCTGAGACAACATGGGTGGCCGAGATTAAAAGGTGTCAAGGATTAGAATTTTATATGGAGAGTGATGTTACCCTTGTCCATAGATAGTGTCCTGGAAATATCGATTATTTAGGTAATACCATCCTCATGAGACATGAACTTTAAGGGAGGGCGAAGAGCACCTTGGATAAATACCGCTCCTCACTTGTACACTCTCATTACAAGACTCTTAGCCTCTAAATACTGAAGACAATGTACTTAAATGAGTAAAAATCTTTACAATCCTTTACCAATCACCTACTCCCCCATCTTTGGAGAAGTTCAAGAAAAATTATTTTCCATGAATTTTATAGGCCAAAGAGTCAGTAGTACAGTCTGCCACAATTCCTTTAGTGGATGCTCAAAATACTGAATTAAAACTGATGTCTAACCATCAATTCTCAAATTCTTCCATTCTTACATCTATATACTAAACTGGTACTAACTTGTGCTATTATGCACAGGCATTATGACATAAGCCTGCCAGTGGGCATAAATCACAAATACAATGGCATTCCAGTCAGGAACAAGCTCACATTCCAGAGGGGATGAAAACTAAATGATAGTGTAACAAAGCAAGGTAACTCAAGGTGTCAGGAGATCATAGCAAAATGGAACCTCTATCATTCTAGGATGGTCAGAAAGAATATGTAGAGAAATGCCAGATATCCACAAGCCACTCATTACCCATTAGCTCACTCATGCAGCTACTGTCTTTTCCACAAATTGAAAATAATATATACCATCAGACTTGGTAAATTTTATATTTCAATTGATAATGAAAATTGCTTGCAACCAACAATTTTTCTCTTGATTCTTTTAAATGATCAATGAAAGTTAATATAATGACTTAAATAATTTAATTACAACTGATATTTTCATTTAAAATTAATGAACATGTGTAAAAAAAGACATTAAACACGGCGACTACTAAGTGGACATGATATTCTGACAACAAGCCTTGACACTAGCTAAAAGTCTTAATGATCTCTCTCGATTATCTGTTCCTTTTTGACAGAGCAAGCTCAATACTGCATGGTAAGATCACTACATTTTTTTCTATTTAGATATTGTTAATCTCAAAATGTATAAGTATATACTTTTTGTAAGCATATAAAAAACTTACTTATCAAAAATAGAGATTTTATATAAGTACAGTAAGGAAAAAATAATCACTACCAACATTTTTGTATAGTCTTTTAAAATTGCATCTATAGATTATGGTTCTTGTGAAATTGGAATAAAAAAAACATATCTTATCTGTTATTCTTTCATTATATCTAACATATTTCCCATGTGTTTAGACAAATCATTGTGTAACAGCTATAGACTATTCTGCCAAATAGACAGCTCATCGGTTACAGTCTAATGATTTTAAAAACTAGAGTGTAACTACTACTAACTGGAAAATTTCCCTTTAAAGTAAAGCAAACAAGGTAAAAAGTGTAGGAGAGGTTAAAACATTGTTATTTTGAAAACAAATACCATTTTAGCAAGTGTTCCTTTTCAATAAAACATACACACTTAGTTTCTTTGTTCTTTTTTTTAAAAGATTTGTTTATTTATTTATGCATATATGAACTGGGGTATAGACCAGAAGTACTGGGGGTTGAGAGGTTTCACCAGAGGCAGAGTGGGGAGCAGACCAGGTGGATCTATTGAAATACACTGCTAAGGGGAGCAGGAGGTGAGACAGGAGAGGTCTGCTGCACCATATGGGTTATCTCCCTGCCCAGGGATCAAACTTAGGCTCTTACTGAGGGCCTTCTCAGTGGTGGTGCACTGAGACCTATGCCACCAGACAGGCCCCACACACTTGGTTCCTAATCCAACGTTCATTCTAACATGAATCTTTTTATTCATTCTTTTCAATCTGAAAGACGAGTGATGTGAAAACACATATATAATCGCATGAGTTTCCTAAAATTTGATGTTTTTTGTATTCTTTTAAATTTAAGAATAAGGGGCCTCCCCGGTGGTGCAGCGGGTTGAGCGCAGCTCTGTGAAGCTGTCCCCAGCCTCTGCAGTGTAGGTTCAATTCCTGATCAGCCAGGGAGATAAGCACATAGCGTAACAGACTTCTCATGTCTCCCCTGCTGCTCCCTTCAGCAGTGCATTTCAGTCGATCCGCCTGTTCTGTTCCCTACTCTGTCTCTGGTGAATCCTCTCACCTTCCTGCGCCTCTGGCCTGTACCCCAGTTCTTGTCTAAATAAATAAATCTTAAAAAAAAGATTATCCTTAAAAAGATAAATAAATAAATACATTTAAGAATAAGTACAAATGTAATAAATTGTCAGTCTTTATGGATAATATGGAGAGATTGATTCAAATAAATTATTTTAGAGGAATTCATATTTAACCGACCACACATACCTAAAGAACACTGATTCATATCCTGATATTATCTGCTATCTATCCTGTATCACATAGAACTTAAAATGGTTTCTAGTAAACTTAATTAAGCTTCAAGAAGACCTTGAAATTTCCCCACAAACAAAATACCAGATAGTTTCACTCACAAGTGGGATAAAAAGAAAGAAAACAAAGGAACAGAGAAAGCTAAATCAAAACAAGTCCCAGAAATCTAAATGTGGAAGTGAGTTTACTGGGAAATGGTGGTGGTGGGGGAGGGAGCAGAGTAAAGAGGAAAGGGGCTTAAGGGACTAAGTACTAAGAGTGCTTTGGTGCTAGGTGTGGAGGTAACACATCTGAGGCAACGTGGACTTATTTCCCAAAATAATGCACACTGTTGTAAAAGAGTATTAGCTCAATTAAAAACACAAACACAATTTTAAAAACAAAACACATACCTTTGAAAATACGAATATGGAAAAAAGTTGAAATTTAAGAATGTACATGTAAAATATTTCATTTTGAATTTCAAAAAATGCTATACAGAGATATTAGTAGTAAATCATGTGGCAAAAGTGCAGAGTGTTAAGTTTTAATTGACCACAAATTTAACTTGGACAGAGAGGCTCATGTAACTGAATCATTAAAACTTAAAAAATCTTGGGTTACATCCTATGAAAAAATGCCAAAAATAATTATGATTAATACTCTCACCTGGACACATCACATCAGATCATGATCATGAATGTCAAGTATGTACATGGGGAGGGAGAACAAAGGACTGTGGCGGTGTATTATGCGAGTTTGGGTGGTTGGTTTGGTTTGGTAACAACACCTGAAGGGGGAGATCTTATACCTTTAAATAACATAAACTAATGTTTCCTCAAAAAAAAAAAAAAAAAGAAAGAAAAAGAAAAATAACATGGATTTTAATTCTGGAAAGATCACAATAGGCATATAGGTGTTGGTTCAGGTCAATATAATATATTTGAAAGACATTATGATAAATTCAGAGTATTTAGAATGACTGACTTGGATGCTAAAGATTTAAAAACTGTGTTATATTAGGAAATATTATTTGGCTTACTACAGTATGAAGAGGATATGTGATATATTTTTAAAAATTTGAAGGATTTGAATCATATTTGAAAAAAAAGCTTGGGCCTCCCTGGTGGCCAAGGGAGTAAGTCTCAGAACTATCACTGCTATCACTGCCTGAGTTCGATGCCCGGCCAGGGAGCTAACCCACATATGGGGCAGCAGACATCTCCTGTCTCACCCGCTGCTCCCTTTAGTAGTATATTTTAGCAAATCTGCCTGTTCTGCTCCCCATTCTGGTAAATACTTTCACACACCCCCATTCTTTTACATAAAAAAAAAATTAAAAAATTAAAAAAAAATTAAGAAGTCTTGGTTTTCTGTTACTCAATTTTGGCTAAGAATAAGTTGTTATAAACACCCAGTCAATAAATGGGTTCTTTCCCCTCTCCCACAACTAGTCAGCAAAATTCACTGTGTATAAAACATAAATAAACATTCCAAAGGCAGGGAGGCCATCAGAGTAGAGATACTAACAAGGTACCACACTTTTCCCAAAGAAACTTATAATCTGATGAAATTGACATTTATCTAACTATCCATTCATCCATCCATCCATCATCATCTTTCAAGGCAAATGCAAAATACTGAGAGTACTAAATATGAAATTTGACTATTCAAGTAAAAGCTGACCGACATCTGTGTTACACATCATTTAGCCTTCTCTATAGTCACTGCTGTACTCTAGTGCTCCTTTCTAAAAATGATGTGCATAGGTATATTTATGTAAACATGTTTATAATATGGATAATTTATATAAGATTCATATATATATATGATTTTAGAAAAATCAAGGATATAAAACCAAGGCTAAATTTTTAAATAGGGAATAATGTTAGTACTGAATAGTAAATACAGAACTGAATTTCTTGGTTGTGAGAACAAAAAAAGAAATATTCTGACTTAATAGTTTTCCATTAAGGAATTACAAAGTGTATTTTTCAAGAGAAAGAAAAGACTTTTTCTCTTGATTAAATCTTTAGAGTAGATAAGTGGTAAAATGTACTTCAAACTTACCTAGAAATATACACACTTAGACATTAAGTAATTAAAAAAGAAAAAGCTCATTTTAAAAGAGGGATACATAATTATAGAAATTAGCTAATTCTTTGTTAAATTATAGAAGGTACACTGTGGGTAATCAAGAACTGACAAGAACAACACTGTATATTTGACATCAACCTCTTTTTTTCACAGTCATCTTGTTTCATGAACTTTAAGTGCTAAGGAAGCAGTCAATGTCTGAACAGATGGAATTCTCCCAAGTTTGCTTACAAGCTCACCTGGGCCTCCCAAATGGGCTTTCTGCTACTTTGAAAGTGGTGTGTAGCACCATTTTCCAGTTGTTCTAATAGCAGATACCACATGTTATAAAGTCCTAGAAGTTCTCTTTTGCCAGATTTAAATGTATCAGTGTGCTATTGACCAAGACGATATTCATCAATTTGTATTAAAATTGTTCTACCTTTTAGGACCTATATTCCTCCTTACCTAACCCATTCCATCAATTAAATGCAACAGAAACAAATGATAAAGAAATGCTTAAGATAAAGAAAATACCTAATATTAATTTTGGATCTACTACCTCATTGTCTTCATGGTCTCTGCTTGACTTTAAGATAACACATACAAAGTTTTAGCTAGTCTAAGGCTGCCTCAAAAATGAGTGAAGCTAAAAACCTATCACATAATGTTCATTCATTTATTCAAAGAAATTTACTGATTCTTACTTTGTACCTGTCATTGTTGAGGTTATATGACTATAACAAAGATAAAGTCCTTGGTTTTAGAAGTTTATATTCTAGTGAGGATATATGATAATAAACAATAAACAAATAAAAACAACAATTTCAGGCTGCGATAAAAGCAAAAAGTGACAAGTTTGGTGATGCAACAGAGAATAATTGGAGTTTGGGAATGGGAATTGCCATTCTCAAAATGGTATCTTTGATCTGAATCCTAAAGATTCAGAAAAAGTTAGTCTAGGAAAGGAAGGAAGGAAGGAAGGAAGGAAGGAAGGAAGGAAGGAAGGAAGGAAGGAAGGAAGGAAGGAAGGAAGGAAGGAAGGAAGGAAGGAAGGAAGGAAGGAAGGAAGGAAAGAAAGAAAGAAAAAGTAAGTAAACCAAGGAGAAAAGGTTAAAGGATGTTACGGATCAAAAGAAAGAGGAATTCAACTACAACATAGTGAGAAGGCAAAGAGATGAACAAGACTCAGATCATGCAGGACTATGTTAAAAAGTCACAATTTTAATCTAAGATAATAAAAGTCATTGAATGGTTAAGTAAGAGAGAGCCTTGATTTATAAATTCAAAGGAGCACCCTTGGCTGCAGTACGTAAAATGGATAGAAGAGGTAAAGAGTAGAAGCAGGAGATTTTCAATGAAACTATTAGAAAGGTATCAGTGGCTTGAATTGAAATGGTCAGATAGAAATGAAAAGGGTGAAAATACTTGTGATGCTTGTGGTTTCAAAGGGAAAATAAATACCTATGAAGTAATAGATGTAGTAAGTAAATTACAAAAATAATAAAAGTTAGCAGTAGTATGACCATTTGGGACTGTCAGGAAATGGCATGAAGGTCAAAAAAGCAAACTGAAAAATCATGAAAGAGATAGAATACAGAATGTCTGCCCGAGCTCAAATTCAGTATAAGGGGCAGTAGTTTTGCACAAATGTAGCAATTCCAAGCACTTAGAAAATAAAAGCTTAATGAAGCGAATAGTGCATAAAGATCAATTCCTCACACACATAACAAAACCAATTCCACTGACTTCTAGAACTCTAAGATAAAAAAAAAAAAATTCTGTTGTTTTAAGCCAAACAAGCAAACAAATTCTAAAAGAGTTAATGATATAAAATGTAAAATCTTGAAAGTACACTAGATAATGTCTGTATAGTTTCAAGCACAGGGAATTCTTTATGAGCATAACACAAGTGGCACAAGACATAAATAAAATGACTCACAGATTTAACTATATTAAAAAATAGAAAATGTCTGTATGATAAGAGGCATTGTAATTGAAGCTGGAAGCCAGTGCCATAGTAGAAAAATAATTTTCAGCATAGATGACAAAGGGTTAATTTTTATAGTATATGAAACACTTTTACAAATAAAACATTGTAAATGAAAAGGACAGACAGTTCATAGAGGAAAAAGTACACAAGTCTTATAAATAAAGGAAAATAATCTCAACCTCACTATTAATCAAAAATATGCAAATTAAAGCAGCAATTAGATGTCATTTTCACCCATCAGGACAAATGAAGATACAAGAAACTGATAATGGCTAGCGTTGGCAGGTCATAGAAAAACAATTATTTTTACATCTTGATGGTTATAAATTTTTTTTGAAAAGAAATTGACAGTATCCATTAAAAGTAAAAATTCACACTTTCATATAGTAGCTACATTTACAGGAGTTCTACACAAATATTCCATACAGGTAGACAAATAGTTTCACTGAAATTTTGGTTATAATATCAAAAACATGGAAAAAAGTTTAAATATTGAGGGTACTGAGAACATTTATCACAGTAACTTTGCACAATGATCTATCATTTAGCAGTAAAAGAAAATGAGGTTTCTTTTATATTTTGCCAGAAAATTTTTATGATAAATTTTAATAGCCATTAACAAAATAAAGGTCTATAATAATGTTGCTTTTATTAAATATCTGTATTTCTAGACATATATTAATATGTTTCTATTATATATGGATATATGGTATATATGGATAAAAAAAGATGTCTGGCAAGATATAGACCATTGTTTTCTGTGACTATCTCTAAGTGGTGGGACTACAGAATATTTTGAGTACTAGTTACTGAACTATTTGAGTTTCACAAGCATAAGATAGTTTCAAAATAAAAATAAAAGTATAAAAAATACAAATATAGGACATAATATATTTAAAGTTACTGATGGAAAAGTGATCATTTTGAAATAAGCATAGTAAGCAACAAAAGTGAAAAACACTGATTATAGCTTAAATGGTATATCTTGCAATGTCTGAAAAAAACGTAGTGTCTTATTAAAAAGGTATTAAATCTCAAATACTTTCACCTCTTATTTCTAATATAACATTGAACTTTTTATTGATGATACTCAAATCTTTAAGTTTGAGGGAAGTGATAATGATGCTATGAAAATCTAAGCATCACTAAAACAAGCATTACTATGTTTATTTGGATACCAAATTCATATCATAGAAAATGCCCGATAGCTACATAAGTCTTCAAATATTCAGACAACTACATTTAAATATTGCTACATTTATTGTAAATCAAATAACTTGCCTATTAAAATAATATGTAAGTTGGCTAAACTAGTGAGTGTTCAATTCCGTTTGCATAACATTTAAAAGTCATTCATTCGTTTTTACACTTATTGGTGTTTATGAGACGTATTTAGCAATATAAAGTAATGGAGGTGTCATCATTGTAATTCTCAAATTTCTGTGCTGCATTACAAATCACATAGAAAACTGAAATCCAATGAGGAGTAAATGAGAACTGCTGAAGTGGTAGCTTTGGAAAAAACAAAAACAAAAACATCTTTGTGCTTATATTAAGAGTTACCTAGTTACTGTCACAACAAATGATGGGTCCTTGTGGAAACTGCACTAATGAAAATAATATGGTATAAATGGCAGGCAAAAGTGACCTTAAGATCTAATCCCCTGGATATACTTTATTGGTTAGGCATATTTTCTTGGCTACAAAATCTTCAGTTTCTGAATATTTAATAATAATGCATGCCTCTTAGAATTGTGTAAGAATTGAGATAACACAAGACTGTTGGTGTATAGTCAGAGTCCCATTTTAGCAATTATTATAGTTTTTTATTATTATTATTATTATTATTATTATTATTATTATCAGCAGCAGCAGCAACAGAGGAATGAGTCTCACAGAATAGGGAGTTTTCAACAATGTCAAATCCTGCACACTCTTTAAAGCCAATAAGGATTAAATAAATAATTGGATTTACTTATTTGCAAGTCACTGATGACCTTCAAGAACAAAGTGTTCTAGGAGTGGAGATGGTAAGGGAAAAGGTAAATAATGATAAAAATAGAATGAGCTGATGTGGAATATGGAGAACTCTTGATTGTAAGCAAAGGAATAAAAATGACAGTTTGAAAAGCAAAGGACCAAGTCAAGGATTTTACCAGCTAGAACACAAATTATTTTCTACATCAGAAAGAAGCTGGTGGATATGGATTTTATTAAAACATTTCTGGTTGGTTTCAAGAATAAATTCCAACTGGATTTTAAGATAATAAAGGTAGCAATGGAAGTACTGTTTGTTTATCTAATTTCTATGTACTTACTTTAAGTCTGTGGTACAGGGACTTAATTTTGGTGACTGGAACTCACTGAGAAGCTGCTCAAAGGTTTAGATTATCTTTCCGTAAACACACATACATACATACCATACTCCAGAACACACAACTTTGCATAAAATTAGGGGAGTTCACTGTCTTCCTTTATTCTACATGGAAACCAATTCTCTCTTGGCCACCAGAAAGTTTTCAATTTTTTTTTTTTTTAATAGAGGCATGTTTTTATTTATTTATTTGTTTGTTTGTTTGCTTGTTTTGTTTATACATGCACTGGGTACAGTCAGAAGCGTGGGAGGGTGAGAGAATTCACCAGAGCCAGAGCGGGGAGCAGAGCAGGCAAAAGGACCGAGGTACACTGCTGAGGGGAGCAGCGGGTGGCAGGAGAGGTCTGCGCCCCATGTGGGACCCTCCTCTGGTGGCTGGGGAGCAGCCGGGGATCGAACCGGTGCCGCAGAGGCCGCGGGCAGCTTCGCAACCCAACGCTCAACCACTGCACCACCGGGTTGGCCCTGAAAGTTTCCCAATCTTTATGACATAGAAATAGTTTTGAAAATATGAATTGTGCATATCATTTAATATGAATAATTCAGTGAGGAATCAAAAAGTTCCTTTGAAATAGCATCAAAATATATTTACTAAAAATTTAAAATGCCCTTTCAAGGAATAAAGAGGAAACACAAATAGCTCTTGAAATGGTAAGACTGAGCAGAAATAAATGCTCCATATGACAGAAAATATAAGGTAAGTAAATTTAATTGAATTCTAATTGTGCTCTATAGTTCCCAAAAAATTTTCTAATATTCATAAAATTCATTTGCAGTATATCTTATTTTCCACTACTAACAGATGGAAAAGCTGAGGCCCAGAAGTGTTAAGTAATCTACTCACTATCAGGTTGCAAATTCAAGCTCATTTGATAGAAAAGTTCAGAGAAAATGCTCCCTTCCTCTAAATAAAAGATAGGAATATTCTAGGCGAATATATACAAAAGGAAGGGTATGTATTAATAGAATCTATGTAGGGTTGGTTGACAAAGGCTGCTTTTCTTTTTTACTGATCAAAATACAAAAAAACACTCTAAAGAGAAGAGAAGACTGAAATTCAACATTTTAGTTATTTTTGCAGTTCATCATTTAAATGTTGCTGCCTTTGACAAAGTTGATGACTATTTACTTACAATATTTCCTACTTTTTGAAATTACTCAGCCTTCCTTTTATGTGAACTTTCTGACCTATTTTCTTGAGTCTCTTTTTCTTCTCCCTAACCTTCAAGTTTTGTTATTTGCTGATATTTTTCCTCAGCATTATTTCTATTGCTCTTGTTCTTTCAAGATGTTCTCACACACGTCTATGTCTTTAACTATCACCACCATCACCAAATGTCTGTCTGCAGTTCAGACTGAACTCAAGAGCTCTAGATACATCTGTCCAAGCCACTTCTGAACATCTCCATTTGGTTGTCTTAAACATCTCAAAACCAGTATGTCTACACTAACTGAGCTCCCCCACTCAATTAGGCTCCACCTCCTGTGTCTTCCTTCCTAGTCAATGTCTCCACTATCCATTTGTCCAGACCAGACCAGAAATCATGTTTAGTTATTACCACACTCTCTCCTACCCCACCCCACCTCCCAAAACCCAATCTATCCATAAGCTCTATCAACAATTCTGTATTTTTGGATCTATGTGCTTTTCTCTCTGCAGTTTGGTAAATTTATTGAAACATTTATCATCCTACAAGATATTATTTAGACTCAACTACCTGATCTTTTCTTCCTATTCTGTCCCCTTCAAATTTATTCTCCCTCTGGCAACCAGCCAGTTATTTGTAAATATAAACCTGGTCATGCCACTACTGTTTTTAGATCATTTATGGGCTCCCTTCTTGTTCAGAAATTTCCTTATAACAGCTACAAGATCTTCTGTAGATCTACAAAACTTTACCCCTTACCACATCTCTCCTTGCCCCATCCCTCACAGAACATAGAGACCATACCACTTTCAATGGCTCACACACAGCGGGCTTTATCACTTCTTGATCCCATGTTGGGTCTGCTCCTTCGTAGGAACATGCCTTCCTTCTCTCCTTTTTTTTTTTTTTTTTTAACATAACTCTTGCCTTAATACTCAGATTTTGGTGCCATCTCTTGGTGCCATGCCAAATTTGGTGCTGATACCTTTCCTTTGTTCATCTCTATCATAACACTGTTTCTCTGACCTAGTATTTTATCTCACTATACCTTATTAACTGGTCTATCTTTGCTACTGGACTATGAGGTGGCAGAAACTACTCTTATAAGTTCTGATATCTCATTTCTAGCAGTGCCTTAAGTATAGTTGACCTTGATGAATATACTTAATGAACAAATGAAACATTCATTATCTAATCTAGTGAATGAATTCATTATGTACTATGACTTCAGTCTTTGCTATGTCACTCACTGTCACATGATTAATGAGTAACTTTCCCAGAAATGTCTTATCCTATTTTCTTTAAAATGTTGCAATTAAATTAAAAAAATAGATACATAGCAATTCTCATTTTATTTCTTAATTGAAATAACCTCAGGATGGATACATTTTTCACACACTATGGACTCCCAGTGAAAGTACTAGGATAACAGAAGAACTGTGTTCAAACCCTGTCTCTGTAGCTTATTTGCTACATGTTTTTTTTGACAAATCAGTGGACTGTTTGAGCCAAAGCTATCTTAGCTGGAAAATAAGGACTGTCTTCTCAGACTGTCTTATTCTAAGACTTGCATGAGGTCAAGTAAAATCTTGTATATGAAAGCAATTTAAAAAACCATGTGCTATCATAAAATGTAAGGTGTACTGGATTTATCACTCTTTTAATTTTAGAACAATAATAAAATTCTATAAAATAAGATTAAACCTGATTCCCAAAGGCAGAAAGCAAACATTTTCATCTTCGAAAAATAAACAACAGTTGGAAGAATATAAATGGAAAAAAAAAAGTTCATGGAGGTATTCTAACAGTTTCATGTACAACTTAATTCTCCAACAATTCTGAGATACACACACACACACACACACACACACACACACACACACACATATATATATATATATATATATATATATATATATATATGAACATAAGTCATGCACCATCCTACCATTTAAGAAAGGGACAAACCATAAGAATATGACTCATCTTTGAAATTAACTTCAACAATGGAAAATTAAGAGAAGAGAAAGAGTATTTTAAAACTAAGGAATTATTTCAAAGCAACATGGAATCTTGCTATCAATTCAAAATAAAGAGACCTAAAGGCAGCCACAATTGAGTCACCTGGTTGGTTTTCCTTAAAATAATCAAAAGTCAAACTGTATTAACTCTAACTATCTCTGCTAACAACTTAGCAGGTCAAACCATCAGACTTACATTTTTAGCAAGTTAATTTTATCAGCTTAATGTAAACTCTGACAATGTTTTTTTAAGACCTCAGGTCCCTTAAAGGAAAAATGCACAATTTTAAATGTTGAATTAAAGTAAATAAAAGATTTACTACCCTCACATTTAATGTGTTTTTATTAAATACTTTCTCTACAGGTAGAACTACCTCTAGAGCCTATTGGATATAGTCTCCGATTTTCAATATATTTGGATGAAGCATGGGATATTTTACATATCAAGCTACTTTTACAAGTAGTACTCATTTCAGTTATTTAGAATTGTCAAGTAAACCAGCCATAGACCTAATACTCAAAAAAAAAGAACATTTTTTTTCATTACTAGGTTATGTTATTCATTCTTTTTATGATTGTTACAACTTTTCAATCCATCATCTTTTATATCATAAACAGATTTTAAATGGAGAAAGAGAATTAGATAAGCATAATTAAAACAAAATAGCTTACTGGTCCTTCTAATCAAGTTTAAAAGTTAGAAATATTCCATAGAATTCTTTTACTATTTCACCAAAGTGACAATACATGAGTACTTGATCTATTTTATTATGTATTTCCCTATTGCTCATCTGACATTTAAGAGTCATTTCAGAAACGGAGTATTTGTGGATTATATAGTGAAGGGACTGTCTCATTAAAGTACTAATCATTCTATCAGAGAACTCCTAATTTCAAATATAATTGGACTAAACTAATAAATGCAATATCTTAAATATTCTTTATCTTTTAGAAGATGTAGTAATATAGTACTTCAGTATTTTGGTTATTACTCTGATGAAATTTAAAATATTCCATCCACAAAAAAATTCTGCATTAACTATTAAACATTAACTAGCAAAAAATATAAGAAAACAACCTATTTTCAGGTTGTCTCAATGTTCTGAAAAGGACAGATCCCATTTAACTAATGTGAGAGCTGCAATAGCTATTTTGGGTCAAGTGTATCATATTTTGTTTAAAAATATTACTATAATAAATTTGTTTTTAAAATAATCATTTTGTCATATCCCATACTGTGGATAGGTCACAATTTGTATTCCTTTCATTGAGGCTGAACAAGTAAACATTCCAACAATGTGAATAATTTTTAAAAAGGAAGCATTTTCATTTAACCTTACACAAATATTATAAAATAAAATAATAATATTATAAACCAAATTATTTTTCCTCCTGCAGAAACTTAGGATTTAAGTTAAACATTATAAATTTAAGATAATCAGGTTTAAATTCATATAGTGTGTAAACTACAAACATAATTGCCCAAGGTATTCCTGGATCACTGAATTAATTTTGAGGCAGAAGAATCAGCATTGAATCATATCTGTCCAATAAATAAGCAATACTCTATTCTTTAATCTTCCTTTTTTTGTCTTTGAGCATACTTTCCATAAAATAAATACATTAAGTTTAATTGGCCTTATTCACAGACAGACTTGGCCATGCAGTTTTACAAGAATACACTGCAGAAAAGAACAATTAAAATAAACGTAGCCAGTCACATATCTTAATGTCTAATCTAAGACGAAAAATTTAAAAATCTACTCTGCGAGAAATAAGTTCCATGTTATATCTCCAAAATGCTATTTTTATCCTTTTGTACTCAGAGGCATTGAGTTTGATATATGAGAATGCCTCAGACTTACTGCTTGCTTACATTTCACCTTTCATTGGACTGGAAAAACCATGGGTGTGGGTGGATGTTTTTTTGGTCAGTCCATTCAACAAACACCAATCATCCGACCCACAGTCTCTGACAATTGATTTTTCCCAAATTCTGCTTAGCTTTGCCTGAAGGACATTCAGCATAAGCATTTGTCCAAAAAAATGCCTTTCTTCACTAGAAAATGTATTTTCCTAATTTACATTGTATATTTAAAAATATTTAAACATGGACACAAAATCAATAATATGTGACTCTGGAAAATGTATTAGTAAATTTGTGTTATACTTGGATTCAAAATATGCAAACTTAAACTTTACTTAGAGTCAGTTTTCTGTATCATACCATGTTAAAGAATAGCATATCATCTATATTTTATACCTTATCCTACTTCCTCATTCTCTGTTCATTTTCTTGCCAATTTTTTATGTTTTACAGGTACTTTATCAGTAATATTGTATTTTACAAAATATTTTCATTACATTAAAAAATAATACTGGCTAACATTAATCTAAATTAGATTAATGAATGATATGGAAGAAGAAAGGATTAGTATTTTATAATTTATGTAGCTAATGCCATAATATAAACTTTAGAATACTTAGGAAATAAATCAAAGCAAATTAAAATAAACTAGTATGTCTGGCACTTTAAGAAAGTATTTCAAAATTTAATAAAAATTAATATTTCAATAGTAATTTACTGTTGATAATAAAGTACCTACAAATATATTTGAACCATGAATTAATGTAACAGTTGATAATGTTTTTGTTGAGATAATCTCAGGATAGACATGAGAAATATTTAAATTAACAGGTAATATTTATGTACTAGGTAAAACACTATTCCTGAAAGTTCATATCCCTTTCAAAACTTGGAAACTAAAACTAAAAAATTTGTGAAAATGACTATCCACAAACCTAGCTGTAACTTACATTCATTTTGATGATAAAGTAACATTCCTCTTGATATAGTATAATATTGATTTTCTCACTAGATGCAATAAATGACTTTTTAAAATAAGTACTTTCCATAGAACCATCGCATTCTAGCATAATAATACAATAATAGCAGTATATAAAAATGTTACATGCTTTGATAGTCTCATGAAACCACGATGAAAATAATTTAATAGTTAGATAGCAAAAAAAAAAAAAGAAAAAAAGGAAAAGGGATTGCTGTATTGGATGGATTAATGGAACATAAATGTGACTTAAAATAATCAAATGATGAAACAGTTATTTCCAAACATTTAAAAACTCTTTGTTTTCAATTTCACTTGTTTGTTCAGTACACTTTCTTATACCCAGAGAACTTTTAAATTAAAATATACTCAACTCGATAAAATAAAAAAAATGTGAATTCAGATTAAACATTTTATTGCTATTTTGCAGAATTTTATGTAGAAATGATTCTTATGTCTCTTACATAACTTATAACCATTATCTGAACACATAAATTTTGAGAGGTAGAAATTAGCATGTAAAACCAAGGAGCTATTTGAAATATGTATTTCCTTCAAGAGAGAAAATGCAATGCAAATTCTATGTTGACTGATTATATTTTAGAGAGTTTTAAATTAATACACAGTTGTTCATATTTTTTACGTTAAATTATACCATCTTCTTGTGAGGAAGCACTATTCAACTGTTTCATTAAAGCATTATGTGAGGTCACTCTATTTTCATTGTGTGGGATAATAGATCTAGCTGGGTTGGTTTGTGATTTCAGGTAGAGTGAAGACTAACACAATTTGGCACCCATGCAAGGATTCATGGAGTTATAGCCACAGGATATATGCATTAAGTGATAGTAAGAGACATTTACAACCCAGAATATAAGAGCAGGGCAGCCTCAAGTGACATCACCAGATCATCTGCAGCGTCAACCACCCGACTAAAATATATATCCTCCACACCACTGCTCCTGCTTCTCTCTCCTTGTCATTATTAGCAAACCCTCCATTGCCTTCACCAGTGTAGGAGAACATGTGTCTTCTTTAAAAGAAGACATGCTTACTCAAGTGAAAAGGAAATGAGAAAAAGGAACAGAATCAAAACCTATATTGGGTGCAATTTTCACTAATTTGACATTCAGTTGACAGGGAAAGCACTCAAATGCTAAGGGTGAAATAAACTTGAATTACCCACACAACGAATTTTTTAAAAAGAAGAAAGAAAGAAAAAAGGAAGGAAGACACCATTGAATCTCCTAGATGAAATTTTGTTTTTTTTTTTTTTAACTATGATTTGCTCTGGAACCAGTCAAGTGTGAGAATCTTGAATTTCTCTCTCAAAAAAATTTAATGATAAAGAGGAAGGAGTCTCTATTACTTCATTTAAATTCTCTTCTAATTTATCCACAACTTCTATTTTACTTACAAGCATTTGTTACAGCAAAACTGTTGGCTGTCTCAATGTTGTCCACATGAGGTACCAAATTAAAAGGAGCTTCCGACGCATTGGGGCTGGTGTTATGAAGAAAAATTGCTAACCGGAAAGCAGTGTATTCCTGATCTGTGTTTCGGATGAAGAGACCACCTAGTAAAGACAGCAGAAGCACATTCAGTGTTTCCTCTTGAAAATATTATACCCACCCCAAGCAAAGGCAAATTCACTGCTATTCACAAGCACATACAATTAAGGAGCTCTCTGCCACATTTTGGGCCACTGTCCTTTGTGCCTAGGTGCATGCTTTAGTATTTTAGTCTTCAGGACAGCTCAGCTTTTCCCTGTCCCAATTTGTCATGATCACAATGACCTCTGAGGCCATTTAGTATGTTTTCCTTTCTCTCTCTTGCCCTCCCCTTGATTCCCAGCACACTGCTACATCAGCCAGCTCAGGGCATTTCTCTCTAAGATGCATGGAAATGAATAGCGAAGAGGATTTGCATTAAAATACAGAAATGAAGGGATGTGGTGACAAGCAGGGGAGAGGGAAATCAGGAAGGAGAAATGAACTTTGTTTTTCTGCAGCTCGTGGACTCAGCCTAATTAGCTCTGTTTTGTGCACAGTCCACGAGAAATGATGCAGTGTTGAGGCTGGGCTTAGCTGGAAGAAATTCAATAGCTGCGTCCCATTAAAAGACAGGAGAGGAGAAGAGCTAGAAAAGCCAAGGATGGACAGAGTCTGGGGAAAACGAGTTAAGTTAGAGGGAAAGAGGCAAACGATTCAAGAGGAAAACAAAATAAAACTAGAGAAGGTTCCGGGGAAGGGAAAGGGATCTAACTTTGGAACCGGTTAACCTGTAAAGAAAAGGCAGGGGAGTGTGGGTGAAAATGCTTGTTTCCTCCAATATCTTTAGGTAATGAGAAAGCTGCGGAGTCCAGCATAGGAAGAAGTGGATTTTAAAAAAAAACAAACAAACAAAAAAAAAAACAACCAAAAACACAACAACAACTAACAAACTCGACTCATGGTCTAGAGAAAGGGAAGATCACACAATGCAATTAAACCGCACGGGTTTTTTTTTTTTTCTAACTTATTCCAATCCTATTGAAGCGACATGAGTCAAAGGTGTACACGGAGTAAGGGCTGAGTAGGGTGGGCAGTTGTGTGCATATCCCAAGTGAGCCTGCACCGAAAAGGCAGTCTTTCTGTAAAGGCGAGAAAGGAAGCAGTGGGGAAGGGAGCTGCCTGAGATTTCCCTGAATTGCTCATCAGCAACTCATTTAACTCACTTTCGGATATCTGCTCGTCACCCACCTGCAAACCCACCGGAACAGAGCTTACCTATTTGCACGCTGCTCGGAAAGGCTCCCATGGCGAGTCCCCAAAATCCAGAAAATAACAAGACAATCTGTCTGCAAATAATCCTCATCTTCTTTTCTCCTCTCCCTGGCGCGCGCTCTCTCTTTCTCTCGCACTCTTTCTAAAGGCTGTTCAGAGAGGCATTGAGGACGATGGCGCTAAAATTAAAAACCAAAAACAAAAACAAAAAAAAAAAAAAGAAAAAGAAAAAAAGGGGAGGCAGGTTTGGGTGGTTTATGATTATGACAATTTCCCCTTAGCAATCCATTTCGAGCTGCCAGATTTTTCCCGCAGTCTCCATCGCCCTGGGAGAGATTTTCTGTCCGGCTGCAAATGTTGCACATGCAAAAGATGGTGGTGGAGCGTCTAGTGGCTGCTCGCAGGGATGAGACATGCGCTCTGTCTTTGCCTCTCTCGCACTCCCGCTCGCCCCTCGCTTTCTCACATACACACAAACACTGGCGCCCAGGCCGCCGCACGCGCTCCGCAGCTCGGCACCGGCTGTGTCCCCTCGCCCTGTCACCCCCACCCCCAAGCCTGCGCCAGCCAGAGCCTCGCAGCCTTCGGCGGGTCCCCTCCCAAAGCGCACGCTCCCTCGCCTGCCCCTAGCCCACCGCTCAGCTCGCTTCACCCCCTGGGTGCTCACCAGAGCGCCCCAGTCTCCCCGAAGCTCCAGAGCCCGTCTAGAGACAGGTTTTTCCTTCTCTCACCACTCACTGAGTCCCTTCTCTCTTCTTCCCCTGTTCTCAGAGGAACCTACTCTGGGGATGGACAGCTCCCGAGCCTCCCTCTCTGCTTTTCAGGAGCCGCCGCTGCTCCGCTGCGCTACACGGATATTGACCCGGAGGCCAGGTCTGCAAGCCCGCATAAGGGGCTGGGGGGTTAGTACCTCCCCATGCCCCCGGGCCCCTGCCGCATTCTTGCAGGCTCCAGGGGAGGACTGGCTGTCTCCCTCCCCTACAGCCCTGCCTTCCCTCCCAGCCTCGCCCTCTTCTGCCACTGGGCTGCGCGCGGGGGACTCCGGTCTGCGCTGCAGCAAAGATTTCTCACCAGCAGACAGCCCGGGAATCTGGAGAGACTGAGAGGGGAATGGATGAGGTGAAGGGGCTCAGGAAGAGGAGGCGAACAGAGGGCGAAAGGCAGCCCCTACTAGCCTGGTCTTAAGAGGCTGGGAGCAAGTAAGAAAGAATTGGAGGAGTTGAGCCTGGGCAGAGAGCTAGGGAAGTTGAAACAACCTGGGGGGAGGGGGAGATTTGCTTAAATAACAAAGTTTGGGGTAATGAACAGGATGGGGAAAGACTGAGAAATGAAAATGAATGGGGTTTCAACTATGTTCTTTGAAAGGCCTGAAGCAGGATTAAGAATAAGAACTCTGGGGTGTAACATAGGCAAAGCAATTAAAAGTAATTAAAGACTCCTTTATTTCCAGTCTTCTTTTCAGCAGGACCATTTTCTTCCTGCTGTGGTCCGCTTCAGGAGCAAGACAGACCTAGTCCAGGGGCCAGGGGTGGAGGATGAAAATGGAAAATGCTTGGGACAGTGGGCAAAAGTGTCTGGTAGAAAAATGGGGTATTTTTTCCATGCATGTCATATTTTTAGCTGGGGCTCTGGAATGCCCACTTCACTCCATATCCCTCCAGGAAGTCTTACACCACGTTGATGGGGTCAGTAGTTGCTAGGACTGGGCTGAAGAAAATGCATTATCCTAGAAATTAAGAGCTGCAGTGTCACTTCCTCTCTCCTTTACCTCTTAGACTATTTCACCTGACTGTGTGGATGAAGTCTGTACAACACCCAGAAAGAGTGACTGTGGTAGCAATGGCCAGTTTCTGATTTGCTTTGACTGGTGTGGTGTGAGGTCTCTCAATCTAAACAGTAGATTGTCCTCTAATGCAATTAACTCAGAGAGAAAGTGTTTTTAAATCTTTTAGTTCTTCATATGTCATTTGTTGCATTGTATAATTTTAGAGACTGGGAATTTGAGCCACGTCATTTAGATCTAACCTTCCAAAGAATCATTAGGGGAGAGAGTCTCCTTAAAGATTAGTGTCGCTGTTATAGGGCAGCCCCGATATTGAACGGGTTGCCTGGCTGTGGGTCCTCATCCGCGCGCTTAAAATGGACTTATTAATACTCAACTACAGGCACACGCAAAAGGTTAATAAAAGGTTTATTTACAAGGGAAAAGGAAATAAGGAAAATGTACAACTCAGGGAGAAAATAGGGAAATAAAGTCTTTAATGCGTCCCACCCGATCCGCCGACCTGGAAACCCAAAGTCACTCTCAGAGTTGGCCAGACGCTGTGAGCTGGTGGAGAGCCAAAATGGAGGACGCCCCCCCAAAAAAGCCCACATGTCTGTCTTTATACTCACTTGGCTGCTTAACCCCACCCTCAGGTCCCAGCCACCTTCCCTTTGGTGGTGATGGGATTTGGAGTTCCCAGTGTCTTTGGCTTTGGCCTGGGGTGGGGGTGGAGTCCACGAAGCCTGTATGGAATTAGCTTTAGGACATCCTTTTCCCCCTAACATCCCCACCTTATATTTTACAAAAGTGCCTATGTTTATCTAATGTAAATTTTGGGGAAAAGGGTAATGAATTGATGATGGATCTGGAATTCTTATAATGGTCATCTGGTTAAAGACATTTTTAAAACTTACCTATTACCTTTAATCCCTCAAATTTCCTTGTATTAGAAATCTCCAGCTACCTATACCTGGGGTTTGTCTGTAATATCTGGTTCCTATTAAAACTTCAGAGTGCCTTCCTAAATTCTGAATTTTGCTTTTAAAATCACATCTTTTTTTGTTATTTATCTAGTTTCCTGCTACATTTCACCACAGATTGTTATGACAAAAACAACCTAATTGTGAGTAATTGAATTACAGAAATCAGACATTTGTCATTTCAGTTTATAAAGCTTGAAGTCTTGCAAGTTAAGTGGGATTTGAAATGTTTTCCCTTTTTGCCTTTCAGTCAGTGTTAAAACCAAGGCTGTAAATAACATACTGTATCTCTTATAACAGTAATAAAATAGGCCAAGTAAAATACAAGTTGAATTTAAGTTAAATTAAAACTTCAAATCATTAAAATAATCACATAGTTGGGGAACAGTGAAGTTCTGTCTGATATATAGAGGGAATTATTAAAATTATTCTCCTAAAGTAGGCAGATTTGAATTTCTATCTGATGCAGTGCCACCACTGATAGAAATGTGAGACACGTTTTGCTAATATGACCACCAATGACGACATAGCCATATTTTTCCAAGATAGTAATATGGTGTTTGAACTTTCATTTTTCCACTTAATTAAAATCTTCAATTAAGGGCCTCCCTGGTGGCGCAGGGGTTAAAGACACAGCACTGTCAAGCTATCGCCACTGCAATGTGAGTTCCATCCCAGGACAAAGAGATAACCCACATGATATGGCAAACCTCTCCTGTCTCACCCACTGCTCCCCTCAGCAACATATTTCAGTAGATCTGCCTGTTCTGCTCCCTACTCTGTCTCTGGTGAATCCTCTAACCCCCCACACCTCTGATCTACACCTCAGTTCTTGCATGCATATACAAATAAATCTTTTTTTTAAAAGATTTATTTATTCATGCATACAAGAACCAGGGCACAGGCCAAATGAGCGAGAGGGTGAGAGGATTCACCAGACAGAGTGAGGAGCAGAACAGGAAGACTGACCGAAATACACTGCTGAGGGGAGCAGCGGGTGAGACAGGAGAGGTCTGCAGCTCCATGTGGGAATCTCCCTGGCTGGCTGGGAATCGAACCAGCACTGCAGAGGCTGTGGACAGCTTCACAGCGCTGAGTTCAGCTCGCTGAGCCACTGGAGGAGGCCCACAAATAAATAAATCTTTAAAAAAAAATCTTCAATTTACTTTATGAATCCAAATTATCTTTTCTGTATGACACAGAGCTGTATGTATCTATCTATATATCTATATTTCTATAGCTATCCATAGATGTATATAATTATATCTATATTTATATAAATATCATTTTATGCCATACAATATCTTTAAGATGTACCAAAAAGGGAGTGTTTTGGAGTTGGTTAGGAAAAAAGGTGAATAGAAGCTGGGACAGCTGGAAGCTATTACTTATAAATAACAAATTATTATCAACAATTCTGAAGACAAAACAGTTGAATAAAATGTGACTAGTGATAGCAGAGCCAACACCCGTATTTTTCATGCCAAATGTCTGGACCTCTGAACCACTTTACAAATACGACTTGTTATATACCTCCTATTATCCCAAGGGTGAATTTACAGGTACAAAACAATTACTTTAGCCTCCCTTTGGAGCATTTGTAAAGACAGAGGTAAAAGATCTTGCTACATAAGAAATTCAAAGGATTATTACTAGCTGATTATTACTAACTAAGGATTATTACTAACCAACATTTCAAATGAATATATTATACCAGAAGATTTCTTGGTTTCTTTATAACTCCCCAAATCTCCGATATTGAAAAGTCAAATCAACTAGCATTTTGGGCAATTGCTCTATGGTGAAGGCCTTGATGCTGTGGGGCTCCACATACACACAGGCCATTATCTTGTATACAGGGCAGTAGATGTGATCACAGAGAGCCAGCATCACTGTAAAGGAGCAGAAGAGAAACATAACACTCAGTGTATGATGGAAGGGTTTGTCGTGACTTCTCAGTTAAAAGAAATACAGATAGGGCCTCCCCTGTGGTGCAGTGGTTGAGCGCTGGGTTGCGAAGCTGCCCGCAGCCTCTGCAGTGCCAGTTCCATCCCTGGCCTCCGGCAAGGGTCCCACATGGCATACAGACCTCTCCTGATGCCTGCTGCTCTCTGCAACAGTGTACTTCGTCATTCTGCCTGTTCTGCTCCCATTCTGGCTCTGGTGAATTCTCTCACCCTCCTGCGCTTCTGACTGTACCCAGTGCTTGTATAAATAAATAAATAAAACTAAAAGAAAAAAGAAATTGTTTTAAAAAAATACAGATAAATGGATGAATATATTATGCTGGGTGGATGGATAATTTCTTGGTAGAAAATGATTTCCAAGGGCTTCAAAGTATAAAGCAAGTGATGCTAAATTGTTTTGGGGTGAAAACTAGGAGTGTACAGTGTAAAGGATCAGAACAGAAAGTCAGGTTGGAACACTTAGAGAGCATACTTGATACATATATATATGTTTTTTGTCAAAGTAATGGTATAGTGCATGTTCCTTTAAGAATGGGAATTTTTTTTTTTTTTTTTTTTTTGGTACTAGTGGTGAAGAGTTGGTTTGGCGATGTTGATCAGGAAAGGAAGGAGGTAGGCTAGTTTATAGACTACCCTTTCAGAAAATTAGGCAAGATGGGGTGGCCTGGAATAGGAGAAAAGTAAGAGAGAAACAAGATGAGGGAGGTAGGAGAATTATTGTTGAGGCAAACGGAACATTCACCAGCTGTTGGGGAGTGTGGCAAATATGTAGAAGTCAGGGTCAAAAGAAATGCCGTATTTGAAACAACCAATCAAAAAATGGGCAGAAGTGTGAAATAGACATTTCTCTAAATAAGATAGTTAGATGGCTAACAGGCACATAAAAAAATGTTCATCATCACTTATCATCAGGTAAACACAAATCAAAACCACAATGAGATAACAGCTCACACATGTGAGAATGGCCTTTCTCAAAAAGAGCAGAAACAAGAAGTGCTGGCATGGCTGTGGAGAAAACTGTACCTTCTTACACTGTTGATGGCACTGTAGACTGGTCCTGATCTTATGGAAAGCAGTGTCAAAAGAACAAAAATGGATCTTCTATATGACCCAGCAATTCACTCTTAGGTAGCTACCCAAAAATACAATAACACTAATTCAAAAGGAAAATAGTCAAGATACATTAACAATCAAAGTGCCTCAAAACAAATGAGTGTATCAACAAGACAGTATATATACACAATGGAATGCTACTCAGCAGTCAAAAAGATAAACTCATGCCATTTGCAGTAAAATGGATAGAACTAGAAGGGACTGTGCTAAGTGAATAAACCAGAAAGAAAAATACCAGATGGTGTCACTTATAGGTGGAATATAGAAAAAAAATAATAATTCAGACAAACATAAACTTTAAAACCTGCCACTGAAAGCAGATCACAGATATGCAGCTTTCAGAGAGGGAGAGGGAAGAGGAGAGTAAGAAGAGCAGGGGAGCAATAAGAAGCATAACGGACTTGGTGGAGGACTATGGGTGTTTCAGTGGTATCAGCATTTACAGCGACTATACCTGAGGGTGTAAGTCCTACACTGTAAAAGCACTGCAAGGATATAAAACAATGATACTTCAATAACAATAAAAAAGAAAAAATAAAAATAAACCTGAATGTTCCAAAAAGAAACTGCAGTAATTACAAGTTTATGATTCCTTTCATTGTGAAAAGGAACTTTGGACCAATGGCAAATTTGCTAGGGAGTCGGTTTGCCATCAAATTTTTCACACAACAAGTAGTTATATACTGAGCATCTACTAGGAGTCTTTAAATGCTTGAGATATAAAGGCAAACAAAACAAAGTTCCTACTATCCCTGGAAAATTCCTACTGCTTTTGAATGCTCACTAATGTGCCAGGTATTATTCTAAGGCATTCCATATATCATATGACTTATAGAAATAATTAGGTATCATTATATTGATAAGGAAAATCATCTGAAGGTTAAAATTCTCCCTCAAGGTTAGAGTTGTAGTAAATGATAAAGGTAAAGCGCTAGGGATTAGACCAAGTTCTGTCTGATGTCAGAGACAATTCTGTCTTCATTAAAACATACTGACTTAATGATCTTAAGGTGAAAGGAGGGGTCTGGAAGCTGAAACATAAACTGGAAGAATCCACAACATTTAGTTTGTGGCCTACTTCAAAGGTCTTTGACTTTTAGAGAGTGATAATTGGGCTCAGATTATAGTTGCTTAGTTTTCTGCTTGCATAACCCTGAAAATGTTACTTAGCCTTTCTGTTGGCATAGAACGCAGGTAAAATTTTAGCACAGTTCTGGTATATAAAAGGCAATTCTTATCAATAGAGTTATCAAAAAATGTAAACCATGGCTCCAACAGAGGGAGGCACAAAGTGCCAGGTGAGAAAATAGGAAGTCAAATTCTGATTTTGAGGGAATTCAGAAAAAAAAAAAAAAAAAAAAAAAACTAACAGGAGAATTTGAACTGAATTTTTTTTTAATTTTATTTTTATATTCCCCATACAATTGCAATCCCCTTATTTTGACCCCAATCCCTCCTTTCCCTGCCACCCCTCCCCCCCATAGCGTGTCTCTGGTTCATAGTTGTTTGTTGATTTTGATTTTTTCTTTCTTATAGTTATTCTTTTTCCCGGTCCCTTATTTAGGATTTCTAGATTCCTGCTATGAGTGAGACCATCCGGTATTTTTCTTTTTCTTTCTGGCTTATTTTGCTGAGCATGATCCCTTCCAGGGCCATCCATGTTGCTGCAAATTGAATGTGTTTATCTTTTTTTGATTGCTGAATAATATTCCATTGTGTATATATACCACATCTTCTTGATCCAGTCATCTATTTTTGGGCATTTGGGTTGTTTCCAAAGCTTAGCTATTGTAAATAGTGCTGCTATAAACATAGGGGCGCAGGTGCTCCTTGGAATTGATGTTTCTGTGTCCTTTGGATAAATACATAGGAGTGGAATTGCTGGATCATATGGAAGCTCTATCTTTAGTAGGTCAAGAAATCTCCACACAGCTTTCCATAGTGGTTGGACCAGTTTGCACTCCCACCAGCAGTGCAGGAGATGAACTGAATTTTTATGGATGTGTAGATTATCCTTAGAGAAAAGGAATGTGCAAGACATAATAAGGCACCTGCCTTTCTAGAAAATGTTTAAGGTTTGGTGTAGACTTCAGGTTGTTATCAGGGGAAGTGCTTGAAAAGAAACTGGAATGCAAAGTAAGGGATGTTTATGAACTATCTCACTCAAGAGTTTGATCTTCTCAGAGAAAAAGCAAAATCTTGAAATGTTATAAATCAACAGTCAAAATTATAGCATTTTCACTTTAAGTCCAAAATCATGACAACATGTAGTTAATGCTATACAATGAGATTATAGTTAGGAAAAGAAATTGAGATGCTTAAGAAATAGTCTAGGTAAAAATATGAGACCGAAACTAGTAACAGTAAAATTTATCATTTGGCTCTGAAACCATAGTTTAGATTATGCTCCCAAAGACATGCTAGAAGAATTATAAAAAATGTACACAACAAAGCTATTTATCCCAATACTTATCATAGCAAAACATGAAGCAACCTAATGTCTATCAATAGAAGGCTATCTCATAAAATTTTGGTGTATCTATACAATGGGGTGCCATGTAGTCATTCAAGGAAAAATGTGTGCTTCCATATGCTACTGTGGAGTGATTTCAAGGTTCTATTATGTGAAGGGGAAAGGAGAGTAGAGACAGTGTATGGCATGATGGCATGCTTTTATACAAAAGAAGGAACATTTCCTTTCATATCAGAAAATCAGGGTGGAGCAAAAGAAGCAACAAATCCTCCAATGCTACTCAGAGCTGCATTACTTTTGATGGATAATTCTGGTATACAAATTCAAGTGGACTATCTCCTGAAGACAAAAATAATGGTGGTAAAAGCAACTTACATTGCATACACTAATTACAATTTTGCAACTATTGACATTGCTATTCTGTGAATGTTGTGTGTATATACTGTTGCTTAAAGCAAAATGAATTATGGTATTGGTGTTGGAAAAAAAATTGGAGAATACTAACACATGTTTAAGATGAAAAAAGATAAGTGAAAAACCTAATTATAAAATTGAAAAGGAAGTTTCAAACTCTACACACTAAAGCTGTAAAAATAATGACAACCTATCAAAAACCTATGCCCCTTGTAGAAAGTTTGTGGTGTGTTGTCTTGCCTGCTACTCCCCTCAGCAGTGTATTTCAGTAAATCCACCTGTTCTGCCCCCCACTCTGTCTCTGGTGCATCCCCTTACTCTTTGAACCTCTGGCCTTTACCCCAGTTCTTCTACACAAAAATAAATAAAAATTTAAGAACAAAAAGCTTTTTAAAAAAAGGTTTCAGAACTCCTTGGAGAACTCATTCTAGGGAAGGAATCATACAAAATGCCCTAGGAACATCATGTCATAACAGTAAACAAGGAAGCTGTCCTAAATACTGAGATCATATTAATTTCACATCATGTGAGGAACCAGCTAAAAGATGTTCCCATTGATTGAGCCAGAAGACAATGATATTGAAAAATCAAAACCAAAACCAAAATTAGTGAATAGGAGAAAGACAGATACCAGACAGTGTCACTTATGTGTGGAATACAGAAAAACAAAATAGATAAAGCCAAACTAAAAAACTAACCCTTGAAAGCTGACTATAGAATGGGCAGGGGGAGGAACATCAAAGGGGGAGGGAACACAAGGGTCTATGGTGGGACTATGGGTGCCTCGGTGGTAGGTGCACTATGGTGACAGCTCCTGAAAAGGGGGAATCTGACTCTAAAATGTAAACAATGCAAACCAAACAAAGCAATGTTAACTCAAAATATTCAAATAAAAATAAACAAATAAATAAAATCTGACAATGGGTTTGGCCACTGTTACTGGGTTTTCATTGCTTCCAGGTTCTCACATAGCACAGGCCTACATACTAACCCACATATACACACATATACATAGTCATTTCTCTATTTATCTATATGTTTTTTTAAAGATTTATTTATTATTTATGTGCACAAGAACTGGGGTACAGGCCAAAGGTGTGGGGGGTGAGAGGATTCACCAGGGACAGAGTGGGGAACCAGAACAGGCAGATTGGCCAAAGTACAATGCTGAGGAGAGCAGCGGGTGAGTCAGGAGAGGTGCTGCGCCATGTGGCTATCTCCCTGACTGGGGATTGAACTCGTGCTGCCAAGGCTGTGGACAGCTTCATAGGTTGCATCTTAACCCCCTATGCCACCAGGGAGGCCCATCTATGTATGATTTAAGCTAACTACAACCTCACAGTGATGACTCCAACTCACTCTAGCACTGTGGCACTCCCTTTTTATCTTGCTTAGATTTCAAAAAGAATAATACCTACAATATAACACATCAATATCAAGTTCATGACTTCACAGTGACTAAAAAATATATAGATAGAAGCCTCAATTGAATTGTCATACTATACTTTTGTTTTCAACCAAAAACTCATAATTACTTAAAATCCTATGTCTATTATTATTTATCTGCATTTCTGGAAACCCTGGAACCCAGAGACATTATAAATAGATGACATTATTTATAGCATTCTGTCCTATAAAAAGTCAGTGCTTTATCCAAACTAATATTAACAATTTAATAATTGATGTATTTATTAGCTAAATCATATCTTGGCAAAGTCTAATTTTCTTCAGTGTGTGTGTATTTGTCCCCAATTAAACTGATACTTTAAAATTCTTACACATTTGCTGCTATGACTTTTCAGCAACAGGAACAATAACAGTGTCTCATGGAGTGCATTGCTTTACCTTTTTACCTGTCAACTTTGCTGAAAATCAGCACACTGATCTTGCCCTATAGCAGTTGTTTGATTAATCTTTTGTCATCTATCTACCTCACATGGTCCCTCCATGAAACTGATTGACATTGTACATGACTTTAATGCTGATAATTTATCTCTCCTCCAGGACCACAGAATCCTCATTACACCCAAAAGATTACTTTCCTAGTTTTATGTTCCTCATTCCTCTCTGGAGTCACTCTAATTGAAAGGGGTCGGGAGTTGGACTGGCAAACTTTCACTCATTCACTCATTCATTCAACATGTATTTCTAGAACATTTACTATGGATCATGGTATCATGAGGGAGTGAAAAATTATTTTATCCATTATGGCTTTTGTTCCTTACAAGTAAAGGATCCCAAACACAGACACACATACATGTAAGAACAAAGTAGGTAAATCCTGTATTAATGGTACAAACCTATTGTGATCCTGATCCTTTAAGGAATGTTGCCCTAAATTTAAGTCTACCCTATTTGCCCTGGTGCAAGGACCTCATCTTAATACCTATTCCATGACTGGGATTGTCAAATAAAGCCTCATCAGAAAGTTAAATAAATATTTGGTACATAAATTGGTAAGTGATACAAAATGGTTCATTGAGCTACACATTTCTTCCCTACATTGTTTATAGGCAAACACTAATGTATTTTCTCTAATGATAAGTCACAGATTGTTTTGCTTAACTTGACTCATATACAACCAGCTGGTGGAAAAATGATGAAATTACCCGGCTAACTAAACTCTTCAAAACGATAATTTGGATTATAAAAAGTGAATGTTATATTGAGTTGTGCAGTTTGAAAATCTACAGTAGACACATTCACAAAATATTTAAATTTCATTTGACTTTGGACAATTTAGCAGTGATGTCTATAATTGTCCTTTGTTAAGCAACTATTATGACCTAAAAATAGATTTTAGCTCTTAAAATAATATTTCAATTTAGGTAGGATGAGTCTTGCTTTAGAGAGGACAAAACTAAAGTTCAAAGGGGTTAAGTAACTGGCCCATTGTCAAATAGATAGCAATGGTGCTGAAAGGTCAAAGCAATATCTTTCTGGCTTAAATTTACTTCACTTATGACTATTTCATTTTTCATATATTTTATGAGAAAAACCAATTGTTTCATTTGCACCAATTATCTTTTCCTTGACTCTGACTTAAGCTTAAGCTTATACAATATTAATGAAGAAAAACCATATACATTTGCATTTTGTGAGAGTATTAACACTGTGTCATTTAATATAAAAGTAACGATAGTGAAGTTAGATCAATAACATTTATTTCTTGAACTTTCAAAGAATGTGTTAGGTTAGGGAGCAGAAAATGTCAAGGAAGGGAAATAAAGGTGGAAACTCTAGTTAGATAATCACCTTTTATTTAAAATATCTCAAATAGGGCCTCCCTGGTGGCGCAGTGGTTGAGCGCTGGGCTGCAAAGCTGCCCATGGCCTCTGCAGCACCGATTCTATCCCTGGCCACTGGCGAGGGTCCCACATGGCGCACGCAGACCACTCCTGCCACTCCCCCTGCTCCCCTCAGCAGTGTACTTTGTCAGTCTGCCTGTTCTTCTCCCTGCTCTGGTGAATTCTCTCACCCTCCTGAGCTTCTGACTGTACCCAGTGCTTGTTTAAATACATAAATAAATCTTTTAAAAAATAACTCAAATAATTCATTTATATTAGTGTTACCCTCCCATATTATTAATCATATGCATTCCAATTAACCATAGGCTTTAAGTCCTAAATTTAAACTTTCACCCTCCTGTTTTCTTATTTCTTTCTTCCTTTTTAACACCTAAGAAGGTTGAGTTGTGTGTATTTAATCAGACTCCACCCAAATGTCTTCCCTTGAAAATATGCTTGGCTGTGACAGGATGTATTTAGCATTTTTGATAAATTAATATAGGGTCACAATAACTTCATTTCAAGATGATTCTGCAGAGAAATCTATCCTTTTTCCCTGATTGTTCAATTGTTTTGTGCACTGTGTATTTGCCAAGAACATCTCTTAGTCCAACAGAGAATATAAATGGCTCTTTATATAGGTGCTTACTACTTTCTGCACATGTACTGTTAAAATCTGATTATTTAAATATCTTCATTTTATTCTGGAAAATCATAAAAATGTAGTGTTTTCAAGAATGTATATATATTATAAATGATATAATTTTGTATATGAAATCAAGTATATATCAAATAAAATCCTATTAGTGTTATTTGGGAAATGTGGGATTATAGGTAATTTTTATATTTTTCACATATATATATTAGTATTTGTGTAATTTTCAAAAATTGCTCTGTATGCTTTTATAAACATAGAAACAGCACCTTCAAATAACAAGAAAAAGTTTTGTTATTGTGAATTTTCCCCAAGGAACAGCATTCACTATTGTTATAATGGTCATTTATATGGCTTTTAAAATCATAACTATGAATATAGATATTTTAAAAACTTGACAGTGTTGCACATAATCCTATCAATTTTTCACTTTTATATATAAGGTTATTTTAGAATAGTTGGATAGTACCTACTGATCCCTTATTATCTGTCTGAAATAGTGGGGTGGTGTTGGAAATTAGATTGATAACTAGATTCCTGAGGAATTTTATGTGTGGGAGTATGTACTACACTTAAGATATTTGACAGCTATGTAAAATGTACAATATAAACTGAGGGACTTTTTCATAAAGCCACAAACAAGTCAAGATAAAATAAGTACTAGGAAAATAAAAATTATGTATTTAATAAAAGAGATTACTTTCAATCTGATTCTGAAGGTACAGGAATTGATGGAGAAACATGGATGAAAACTGCTTTGTATCTGAAGAAAATAAAATTAACCAAATAAGTCAAAACACTCAAGAAACAACATAAAAGCCTGTAGAATGTCTTGGTGGTAGCAGAATCCATTTCAAACAAATGAAATATCCATTAGACAGAGAAGGAACATAGCAATAGGGTAGAGAAATTTGAGGCTTAGACAGGCTACAAAAATGTGCTGCACTGAGCAGTTGTATGTCTTCTAAAGGTAGACTTTATGTCCATTATTAGGTTCTTCATTCTATATGCAGAGGGTAAAATGTAACTTGCGTGAGATAGATTATATGCAAAAATGTCACAAGGAATTTTGGTTACACCTCTCTTTGCCAGGACTTTTAACAATATATAGAAATGATAGTGACATCAAAATTTTTTTCTGTATCCTTCAACTAGTAAAATTGAGAATATACTCCAATATATATGCAATGATGTTTGTTATTTTCATTTATTATCACCATATTCTTTAGATATTGAATCATGAACAGGAAAATTTAAAAGTAAGAACTAAAGAATATTTCTGGTGCATTTTATTTTAGTAAAAATAAAACTTGATTTTCCTAAAATATTATAATTTTTATAATCTGTTAATAAAGCCAAATAACATTATGGGGCATATATATTTCTATATACTTATTGATGTTTTTGTGAGAGTGGTATGATCAAATATACTTCATTAGTTTTGAAATTTTGCCTTGAAATTTTGATACAGATATTTCAAGATCTGGTTGTAATTTCAGTTATTTTGATTTATGGCTATCAAAGTTAAAATACACCATAAAATTATTAGATCCAAATGGAACAAGTTCATTGTGTCGTATCTAGCCAGGCTCCACATTTACCTTCCAATTCAATCCACCAATTATCTCTGACCCACTTCCTTCTGCTGAAATCAGTTTTGTCTGATGTTAGTAAGTCAACTCTCACTTTTTTTTTAGAAATTATCATAACTTTATACATATTCTTTTGGAACAGAAAACTTAGCTGGTAACCTTTTTTTGGGAAGTTGACAGCAATTTTTTTAAATTGAAGTAGCATAGCATTATAACATTGTTTCAAGCATTCATTTCTGAAAATCAACATGAAATACTATAGTGAGACAACCAGGCACAGGGCAGGTATGGGGGACAGGGGCCTGGAGGAGCCCCCCCACCCCCAGATCTTTACTCTTTCTCTTTCAGCTCTCTCTGGCATCATCCGGTGCTCTCTTTCTCTTGTAGCTGTTATGCTGCAGCCTTCCTGTATGTCTCTAAGTGACAAGTCCCTTCTGTCCTCCAGTCTCAGGTGTGCCCACTTACACATGTTTACACCATAGTCCAGATGTCCACCATCAGGCACGTGCACCCTGAATCCACGCTGCACAGTCAAGGCTGTAGGCGATAGTCACAGAGGCCAGTGCTGTAAAAGCCTGACCAATCTTCATTGACCCTACAACTACATATACTACCCTAAATTCACTGCTAAAATTCCTTCACTATACCATTTTCCCTTTCCCAGATTTACTCACCTGTAGGGTTTTTCCACCCTCCTGCCATTGGAGTGTAAGATGCACACCTGTGGGCTTACACGTGTGCCTGATGATGGCACCTGAAGTAGGGCGTAGGGCATGGGTAAGTGGGCACACCTGGGCTGAGAGACTGGGCTTGTAAGAGCAGCATCACAGGGACGCCAGCAGCAGTGAAGAAGCAGAGTGCATGGTAGAAGAGGAGACAATGAGGAGACCACAAGAGAACACAGAGGACCCAGAAAGAGTGAAAATTCGCAGGGGCCTGGGAGGCCTGCCAGCCCCCGGAATCACCCCCCCAAACCCCCAGCCTGCTGTGTACCTGGTCAAATCTCCAAAAAAGCCTGAAAAAGCCACAGAGGGCTCCAGAACCCTCCTTCACGTGTCTGCATAGGCTCATAGAGAACCTGCATCTGTACCCTCCTGCCACTACAATAGCCCCCAAGGAAAGTATGGGACTCACATCCTCTCACAGACAAGATGCACTGAACCTATAACTACACATGAAACAATTTTCTCTGAAAACAATCTAAAAATCTTAAAGGCAGATTGAGTGATGTTTACACATCAGGTAAAGCAGAAAAAAAGGACATCAAATTTTGCCATAACTTGCTCTCCCCCGCCACCGGCCCCCCTGTAGAGACAGGAAGACCACAGAGCAGGTTTTCTGATCCAGCAGGCCAGGTAAAGGAGTCAGAGTCCTCAGTGGCTTTTGCAAGGGTCTTTTATTTAGATTTACCAGGGATACGGCAGGCTGGGAGGCTGGCAGTCCTCCCAGCCCCCCGCAAATCCTCACTCTATCTGGGCTTCTCTGGCGTTCTCTCTGCTTCTCTGCTTCTCTGCTCTCCTGCTTCTACTGGCATCCCCATGATGCCACCCTTAAAAACTCAGTGTCTCAGCCCAGGTGTACTCACTTTGGGTGCCCGCCATCAGGCATGCATTCAGGACCACAGGGTTCCCTCATCTATCCTAATGGCGGGAGGGCAGAAAAGCCTGATACTTTTCCCTTACCCTCCCCCCCCCATCTGAGAAAATGCAAACCCTTAAGCTTCCCCTTGAGGAACAAAGGTTTGAACTCCATGTTGGGCACACCGGACCTCTCAGGACCCCCACCTGAGAGGTGAGCCCTCAAAACATGTAACTTCGAAAACCACCGGAACTGGCCTCCCGAGACTCCCTGACTAGCCGCCTGAGTGAGGTGCGCTTGGTACTGGGTGAGTTGTATCAACCTGAGGAGGCCCAACACGAGCAGCAATCACGCCCTGACTCACAGCCAAGGATGCTCACCTGATTCCCTGAAGGACTGGTCTGAAGGGTGGGCATGTAGTTTCCTGCGCACACTCTTCAGGTGCCAGGTGCATGGCACCATCTTGGCTCCCAGTGTGTGGGGAGATCAGTGCTGGGACCTCTGGGAGGATGCGCTTTCTGGTGCCCCAGGTCCCTCCACTACATATACTACATATGCGGGTCGCCTCTACTGCCTGACTGTGGGCACCCAGAGCTCTGTGCCTGGTTTCCTAGGGCTGCAGAAATTAATGCCACAGTGTTGTAGACATAAATTCTAGCCTTTCACCCAGGCAGAGGAAGAACAAGCGGTACTTCAGCAACAGTGAGGTCAGGAGCAGCTTTATTACTTATGCATGAGGTCCCAGACCTGGGTAGCCCCGTAAGGTCTGAGCACCGGTTTAAAGACCAAGGGTTTCTTTTACACACAACTGTGTCCATATCTGTTACATTGAGAGCATCATTTTTCAGCAGGCACAACCATTTGTGGCAAAGTCCCCAGGCAAGGCAAGGGGGGAAAGATGCAGGCATTGGGAATGGCCTTGGAGAGAGAGACCAGCTGGTTGGCTGCCAGACCTTGTAGATAAGAGTGCTGAGGCCCTGGCCATGAATCTTGAAAGGGAAGGAACTGTAAGTAAGCAAACTTGTTGATTATGCCTGTGTTGGCATGTTCATTGCACATGGGCTGGAAGTTCTGCTGGGATCTTCATTATATTCATTTGCTCAATAAAATATTTTCTCATCAACAGGAAAGGAGCTCCTGTCTAGCGGGTGCTCACTGTTTTGTGTGACTGCAGCCAAGAGATCCTTTTATGCCCTCTGGTTCTGGTGGCTCCAGAGAATTGCATCCAAAAGAAAAAGTTCTGCAACAGCCACCACCCTGTGTATCTCAAGATGCCACAGAGCCAAGGAGCAAGAACTTCTGTGAAGGAGGCCTATGGTCAAGGCTGGCTGCTGCAACCTGAGAGTCCTCTTCAGATTAAATCCACATCCTGGAGAGCTGGCTGTGCAGTATGTCCTCATTTAAACTAGTCCATAGGTTCTTGGAAATTGCAACTTCAAGCGAAATTGCATCGAACAGGAGCAGCCTTGGTTTACCATTGGCCCAGATCCTCCTTCCCTCCCCCTTAAAAATATATATGTATTCCATCCTTAAAGTGATCAGAACAAATTTGAACAAAAGGCTCTTATTACTGGAGGACCTGCTGTAATTCTGTCCCGAGGCCACCCCCCCGGGGGGACAGGCAAGCCAGGGAGCCACTCAGAATGGAGCCCCCTCCCAGGGCTTAGAGAAAAATAATTCGCTTGCTCTCTCATGATGGGCCTTGGCATTTTTAACTTTCAGAACACATGGCCAATCTTTTATTATTTTATTTTATTGATTAGTAGCATACATCAGTACAATAAAATGGAGTAATAAGAAATGATTTAAAAATTAAATCTTTTTTTTTTTAAGATTTATTTATTTATGCATACAAGAGCTGGGGTACAGACCGGAGATGATGGGGGTGAGAGGACCCACCAGAGACAGAGTGGGGAACAGAACAGGCAGACTGACTGAAATGCACTGCTGAGGGGAGCAGTGGGTGAGACAGGAGAGGTCTGCTGCGCCATGTGAGTATCTCCCTGGCTGGCCAGTTATCGAACTCGTGCAGCAGAGGCTGTGGATTGCTTCACAGTGTGGTGCTTAACCCCTTGCGCCAAAAATTAATCTTTACAGGGAGGCCCAAAAATTAAATCTTTACTTCCTATTTGTCCAGGCAGTGACATTATAACATTCTGATGTGACTCTTGGCTGTAGGCAAATGCATTATATGGTTTTAATACTATAGGATTTTTATTAACTTTTGCCTTAATAATCATATGTGTTAAAGACCCAAAGGAAGATAAATAGGTCAAATTATTTTCTCCACAACAGCTAAAATGGTTCTACATAGCTTAAATGTATTACCAATACTAAATTTACTCTGACAGGGATATTTCAATTTCACAACTCATTATTTCATAGAGAAAACAAGCTGAACAAATATTTTAAAGTTCTAATTTCTCTAATCAGGTTTTAGGGCTGTTTCCTGTGATACTGTCTTTGAAGACAGATGTACAAAAGAAAATGCTTGGCTTTTTTTCAGTGTTGTCCTATTGATAACTCTCTACTTTTGTCTGTGACAGTGTTTCATCCTAACATACTTATGCCTGTACTAGACTCATGTCTGATTAATATTCCCTTGTGTTTCCTTTAAAATTTCACTCCATAATCTCAGCGGCAATGGCATATTTCAAAATACTCCATCTATTTTAGTTGTGTAATGTTATTTAAGGGTTAAAGTGATGGTTTCTTTATGTAAGGAGGTAGAGAGAGTTATTACTGTGGCATCAGATCCATGTTAGATTTTAATGCTATCCTATCATCACTTGCACTGGAGTACAAAACATTGCAATATAAAAATGATTTAATGTAATTAACTAAGTGAAAGGAGGCCACAGTATCAGTGCTGTGCCATTCCATTTTAAAATCTGACGTCTTACACGAGCACAATGATCACTTCACTGAGCTATTCAGTCCCACAGTGACCAAAGCTCAACGCTGGGGAGATAAATGTTTTCAATTATTCAAGGATTCGCTGGAGACCCCATGAGCAGAGAACAATTAAGAAACGGATAAATGTAGGACATAGAATAATGAAGTCTAGGTAGTAAGGATAGAAATGACAAGGTGTTAGGAAGGCCAACCCCTGAAAACTTCGCCATTTTATCTCAACTTGGTAATCTATTTTAAAATGTGATTTGATAATTTCTATTTACAGATTCTGAAGTCACCAACTGCTGCTACTAAGTATTCTCTGCTTTTATTAATTCCTTAATATCAGAGCGGTCTGAACTAAATTCTTTAAAAACAGTGAAACGCTGAGAATACCCAAATAATGTTGGCGTAACACTACAACTATTTTGTTTATGTATGTTGAAACTGTGATGTAATAGTATTTTCATCACTGAAAATGGCAAAAATCCTCCCATATCTTGCTATTTGGATAGAGAAAAACTTCTCACTTTGTTATTTTTTATTCTATCTGTATTTTTGTAAATACAGTCATTGTAATCATTACCACTTGTAATCTGTCATTATTTTTAATTTCTGTGAACTAACTTTGGGTTGGTATTGTTCATGTGGTCTAGTGAATATAGTCAAAATAAAATGTCATAAAGAGAATCTTAAGGGGATAGAACAGTAGCTGAAAACAAGTACAGAGAAGGCCATTGCTTAAACATAGCTCCTCATTCAGTTCTGTTTGCAGAACTCTTGATTTATGTGAAAGGGACCATTTCTGACCAATGAAGTGGTTTAGGTACCTATTTGTATTCTATGAAGCAGGGAAATATGTGATTTATATTGACATATCCATGCGAGTGCCATCTTTGTTCATGTTGCATTATTTTTCTCCAACCAATTATGAAAAAATAAATATCAATGAGATGATTTATTAACAATAAAACAAAGATTCATTAAGATATAGAAATGCAAACTTTTTTCAAAAAGAATTTTATTTACGCATAGAAGAACTGGGGTATAGGCCAGAGGTTTTGGGGAGAGGGTGAGAGAATCCACTAGACAGAGTGGGGAACAGAGCAGGGAGATTGCCCAAATACACAGCTGAGGGGAACAGCGGGCGTGGCAGGAGAGGTCTGCTGCACTATGTGGGTCACATCCCTGGCCAGGGATTGAACTCATGTTGCAGTGGCTGCTGGTAGCTTCATAGTGCTGCATCTTAACCCCTCGCGCCACCAGTGAGGGCCAGAAATTCAAACTTTTAATTCATAACTTTTGATAGCTCTATCTCCAAAGGAGCTTGAAGAGATAGCAAAAGAAAACATTAAGGGTGCATGTATGTGCTGTGTACAGTCCTAGATCTTGTGCCTACCATATTTACCTACTACATAAAAATGCAAACTATTGACAAGTAGTCACATAGAAAATAGACCACATATCAGTATCAACAACCACAATTGTCATGACCGAGTGATTTCATTTGATGTGGCTTTTAGTTTGTATAAAAATGTTTCTTGCAGCATTAGTAAGTTTTGCTAATGTCCTCTTTCCTCTTTTATTATGCGATACACTAACCTTTCAAATTTCAACACTTATTCATGTTTCTGATAAATTTCGAAGTGTAAATGAATTGGTCTTGTTTCATATTGGATACATTTACCAGGATTAAAATTTTGAAAAGAACTCTGTTCTTGATTGAAATAGCATAATAAAAATTTATTAAACCCAGAGAAAAATCATTGTGTTAACACTTGATTTAAACGTGTCATTTCCTTTCCATTTTTAAAAAAGAAAGTTTCAAAGTTGGCATTTGCCCTTTAGTTTTACCATGCTTTTTAAATGCCATATTATCATAGTATAAAGCATCTCCTTTAATTGCCAAAAGAGTAAAAACTAAGTAGTTTATGACTGTTGTTATCAAGTAATTTGTGGAATATAATTTTTGAAAGTTAATTATGAATGCATAATTTTCTCTACAAAACAATATATTATTAATGCCCTGACATTCTAAATGTCCTTTCAACCTGGTGACTAGAAATAAATTTATTTTAGGTCTTAAAGGGTCATTTGACTGGAAGCTGAAAGCCTTTTATAGTCTGTCTTCCCATAACATCTCTAGATGATTACTTCATAAAGGTGAGAGGAAGAGGTAAAATAGGGAGTTAAAATTACAGCTCCATGGAATAAGCAGTAGAAAAAGTGATTGTTACATAAATTTTACTTTTGTAGAATGTCAGATTTATTCTCTTCAAATCTCACATGAGTTTTGGATCCTTAATATTTTTTAAGCCTACACTATTATTTTAAATGTTGAATATTTTATACTTGTGAAACAAAACAGAACCATGACATTTTTATTGAGCTAAGTAAAAAATAGTAAGTGCAGAAACTCATTTTGTTTATTCTAAAGAAAATCTTTTGATAGGGTAGAGTTAAACTAGCAATCCTGAAAAGTTAGTATTATTTAGAAAATAGAGTCAATAGATTTCATTGCAACTTTATTAGAAGGTATTCTATAACTAAAAGTTTCTAGTTTATGATTTATTTTAGTATATATGCCATTGAATGTACACTTGCACTTGAATGTTTTTATATCTGCTTATATGAAATGTTTCAAGTCGTGAATGAATGTGTAATGCGTATGTAATGAAAATAAGCAAAAAACAGAGGAGCAGAGTGTGGAGGGAGTTCGAAGGGGCTGAGTTGCAGGACTAAACTAATGTTCACTTAGCTAACTCCACAAAATATACTTAAATGAGTTAGAGTTGGGTGTTGGGGAGGGATATCATGTAAGACATTGTATGGCATATTGAGCTCTATTCTAAAGGCAGTAAGCAAAGACCTAATCAAATCTAATTTTCATTTCAAATAATCTCTGTGGCTGCAAACTGAAAGGTATATTAGAGTAGGGTTACTTATGGTGTGGGGGAACAGTTGCAAAGCTCCTGCATTTATCCAAATGAGCAAGTGGTGTATTAGAGGATACTAACTCCAGGTGATAATCAGGAGGCAAGCATCACTGGGCAGGGTGATGCATGGGATATGTAGACTCACAGGTATCATAGCTGCCTTTTGTTCCAGTTTTGTCACACTGGATAGGTGGTTGTTAAGAAACCCTTAGAGCAAAAAAATGGACCCTCAGTTTTAGGAACTGTGTTGTAGACCATGCCCTGTGTTTTTGTTTTGTTTTGTTTTGGTTTGGTTTGGTTTTTTTTGATTGCTTTTATGTGAGAGACATTGTGGCCCACCTCCAACAAGTATGTACAGCTTGAAGGCATTCATTTTGAGCACTGACCTCATTACTGGCTCCATCTGGTTTTGAAAATTTTGGATTTTCTTTGCCTTAGTTCTCTTATTTTAAATGTATACTATCTTTTTTAATTATTTGCATTCTTATAGGCCATCTTATTTTTTGTAATAATAACTGGCATTAGATACTGGATAAACATTAAATTTAAAACATTTAATGAATTTATCAAATTTTCAATAAAATGGCTTTTGGTAAAATAAATTTTTTTCAGAATATTAGCTGAACTGGAAAATAAAAGTAGTATTGATTTTTCCAATTAGACTGCTACTGTCATATCATTAGGAGGTCAAACAAATGTTTTAATTTAAGAAACAGTTAATGAGCACCTGTTATATGCCATGAACTTCTGAACACTGGAAATTTAAGAGTTAGGATACTATGATTTACTTCTTTAAATCTTTTAACACCACAGAGAAGCTTTAGAAGGGCATTCTATAATTAGCGATAATAGTATCTGCCACTTCTGTTGTAGTGGCATGTATACGATCTTACTTCTATTGCATATGCTAATAAAACTGTAAAACTGGTTAATATTAAGCAGAATTTTGAAAGCCTGGAGATCAGGAGAATATTCTTAATACTTATAATTTAAAAATTGGTTTATTAATTCATGACTTCCTAATGGGAAATTTTCAATGGTATTCCAAAAACTCTTATATATATGTATTTTTTTTTTAAAGATTTATTTATTTATTTATACAAGCACTAGGTATAGTCAGAAGCGCAGGAGGGTGAGAGAATTCACCAGAGCCAGACCTGGGAACAGAACAGGCAGACCGATGAAGTACACTGCTGAGGGGAGCAATGGGTGGCAGGAGAGGTCTGCGCGCCATGTGGGCCCCTCTCTGGGGATCCAACCCGGGCTGCAGAGGCTCCGGGCAGCTTCGCAGCCCAGGCTCAACTGCTGTGCCACCTGGGAGGCCCTATGCCAAAACTCTTTCTCTAGTTTATTGAACATGTTTACCAATGACTTAGATGAAGAAGGAAAAATGCTTATTAGCTGTGGATAATATGAAGGTAGATGAGATAAAAAATGCACTATAATTGTCAATAAGATTACAGAAAATAAACATATCCAAATAGAACAGAGCAGATACAATTTTATGTTTAAGGTTTTTATTTAGTTGTGGTAACAAATGATTCAGTGGTACAGGTTCACACTCATCAGATATATTACCACACACTGCCAACCACACTATGCCTACCACTGAGAACCCACAATCTTCCACCATAATCCATTGAGCCCCCTCCCATTTTTGCACCCTGACCTTCTCACTCTGGTAGCCTCAATTCTACAGACAGAGTCCTAAGGTTTGTTGGGTTTAGTTCTGTTTTGTTTCTTTTTTTCCCCACATGAGTGAAGTCATCCAGTATTTTCTTTCTCCTTGTTATTTTGCTTTGTATAGCTCTCTCCATTTCTATCCATGTTCTCACAAATGGCAAAAATTCATCTTTTTGTAATAGTCAAGTAGTATTCCATTATTTATATTCAGCATTTCTTAATCCATCCATTTGCCATAGAACACTTAGGTTGTTTCCATAGGCTAACCATTTTAAATAGTGCTGCAGTGAACATAGGAGTATATATATATGTGTGTGTCTTCTAATTAATGTTTTTGCATATTTGGGTTAGAAACATAGGAGTGGGATTGCTAGATCATATAGTATCTATATTTTATATTTTGGGAAACCTCCAAACCATTTCCCATAGGGTCTGGATCAGTCTTCATTCTTACCAACAGTGTTAGAATGTACCTTTTCCCCCATCCCCTCACCAAAATTTGTTTTTGTTTTTTGATATAGATCATTCTCACATGTGTCAGGAAGTAGCTCATTGTGTTTTTGATTTGCATTTACCTAACGGTGAGTGCTGATGAGTATTTTTTTCACGTGTCTTTTGGCCATCTTTGTGTTTTCTTTGGAGATGTACACATTAAGGTCTTATGTGTTAATTTGATAGGAATAACTTTGATAAGATTACAAAAAATTCATATATTCTTTGGATTCCTTAGTTTGTGCTGACATAGCAAAATAGCGTGGACTGAATGGCCTAAATATCTAATCATTGTTTTTTCATAGTACTGCAGACTGATAAGTGCAACATCAGAGTGTTGGCCCATTTGCTTCGTGGCTGCAGACAGGGTTCTTGCTGTGTCCTCACAAGGAGGGGAGGGACAGGGGGAGGCGCACATGCTTCTAAGAGAAATCCTGTTTGGTATTATAAGGATACAAATCCTAAGTAATAAATGCCCTATAGTTATGACCTCATTTAATCGTATTATCGAATATAGGCCCCATCACTAACTCACACTGGGATAATAACAAGTTCATAACAATTACCTTGTCTTGTATTCATCTCTGTTTACATGGGAGAGCTTTCCATTTGAATCCCACATTTTAAGAAATACAGAGATAAGCTAGATGTGTTAAGAGAACAGTTGATATGTTAAGTTGTTTAGATATAGGAATAAACATGGAACTGATGTTACATAGTCCAGAAAATAATGACTGTTATAAAGGAGAAACAGGTGATCTGGATGGGCTTTCATGAGAAAGAGATGTAAACATCTCCATCATGTTCTAGGAAAAGATCAGTGTGCAAAATACTTCAGCAAGGCAGTTGTCAGTGAGTATGGAAATGTTCATTCTATATGCAGTGTCATCCAAAGAAAAAGTGTCCTGCCTTGAAAAGTATTGGCTTTTCATTCATTTGAGATATTTCAAAACAGGCTGGATAATTATTTTGTCAGAGTGATTTAGTAGAATTTATTTATTTATTTATTTATTTATTTATTTATTTATTTATTTATTATAATGTGTTTTTTTTAATTTTCTAAGTTTTATTCTTTTTTTTTTTTAAGATTTATTTATTTATAGAAGCACTGGGTATAGTCAGAAGCGCGTTAGGGCGAGAGGATTCACCAGAGCCAGAGCGGGGAACAGACCAGGCAGACTGACGAAATACACTGCTGAGGGGAGCGGCGGGCGGCAGGAGAGGGACCCTCACCCGGCAGCCGGGGATTGAACCGCTGCTGCAGAGGCTGCTGGCAGCTTCGCAACCCAGCGCTCAACTGCTGCGCCACCAGGGAGGCCCGATTTAGTAGAATTTAATTGGAAGAAAGGTATGTTTTAAGGTCCTGTTGTCTGATGCTGGCTTTATCATAAATATCTTTCAAATTTTCTGTTATCCACTGTCATTAAAATTTCAAGCATTTTGAGGTCAATGATTACATCCACAATTAAAATTTTATACCTATGTAGGATGCATTATAGTGGTAGGTATGTCTACATATGTATATTCCATTCAAAACTAATTTGCAAATAAATTGAGTGAATTTTTAATTAAAATTAAGTAAAATCAATGAGGAGGGTATTGATCCAATTTGAAAAGTTCCATTTATGTTAAGACCACTTCATTAATTTTATGAAACTATTGCAAAATATTTTCTTCAAAATTCTTTAAGGAATAATTAGGATCAGATTCCTCAAGAAATTTGATGTCCTGCCTTCCAACCTAGTTACCAACAAAATTAATAATGGCAACCTTCTTGATTAGTATTTCACTTTCAGGCACTTTGAAACACAGTGATTCAATGAATTAAATATTTTTATAATTTGATATAAAACTAGATCAGTGGTTAGAATGCCCATTTTCTCTAGTTCAAATTTCCCTGCTTAATAAGGCATCTTAAATGAGGCTGTTGATAATAAAGTTTTAGATATTTTAAGGGGCTAAGATTTAAGATTGCTTGAATGAAACATGAGAAATTATCTCACTAATAGGAGTCATAAGACTTTTTCTCAAATAATTTAAATTTTAATGTAAAAACATTTCTTGTGTATGGGGTACTTTATTTTTATAATTTTTCATCAGAGCAACATTACATTTCAACAGTATATAATTTTCTGTGTGCATCATTATCAATCAACACTGCATTAACTTCATCATTGAAAGTCCAATTCTGTCCTTCACCAAATACTTGATCCCTTTAAGTCTCTTTTTCTCAACCTTGCCAACATTTCTCTTTTGTCTTTTTGATAATGGAATTTTAAGGTCAATGGTAATTTTTGATTTATTATTTGATAATGACATTTTGATAGTCCTTTTTGATAATGGCTATCCTAACAGGTAGAAGTGATATTTATTTCATTGTGGTTTGCTTTGCATTACCCTGATGATGTTGAACATCCTTTCATATGCATATTAGCCATTGTATTCTTTGAGAAAATGTCTGTTCTTGTTATTTCCACATTTTTAATTGGACTACTTGTTTTGTTTTTTGGTTATTGACTAGTATGAGTGAATGTATTATATTATTGGTAATATATATTTAAATTTATACATTTAAAATATTGATTCCTTTTCAGATATGTGATTTGCAAATCCCTTCCCCATTCCATGGGCTGCCTTTCATTTATGTATCATTTTAGTTTCCTATCCTAGAGTTTGTAAATATTTACCCGAGAGAAACTATTTCCTGGGAGGATTTTTTATATATGATTAAATGATCTCAACTATATTATGCTGATGACATGGAAGAATTTGATGTTCCATAATTCTCACAATGATGTTTCTGGAATATATTCCCAAATTAAAATATCCCTGAAATAGTTACAAAATGTCTTATAGTATTCAAACTATAATGGACTCCTAATAAATATTTTGATTGACATATCAGAACATCCAAATCATTATTTTTGCAACTTTTTTTTTAAACTGGTAGATTTTATTTATTCATTTATTTTTAAAGATTTATTTATTTATTTATATAAGCACTGGGTACAATCAGAAGCGCAGGAGGGTGAGAGAATTCACCAGAGCCAGAGTGGGGAGCAGAGCAGGCAGAAGGACTGAAGTACACTGCTAAGGGGAGCAGCGGGCGGCAGGAGAGGTCTGTGTGCCATGCAGGACCCTTCTCCAGTGGCAGGGCAGCAGCTGGGGATCGAACCAGCTCTGCAGAGGCTTCAGGCAGCTTCGCAACCCAGCGCTCAACCGCTGCGCCACCAGGGAGGCCCTATTTTTGCAACTTAATGGAAATTGTAGGTCTTCACTGCAATCATTCCATAACGCTATCATACGCATACCTCAAAAAATGATGCTGAAGTCCTTTGATATATATATATATATATCTGCTAAAAAATAATATAAATGTATTAGATTTCTTATTAAGTTAAATTAAACTACCAATACAGTAGTAGGTATAATGTAAGATGTGAACAGTAGGAGAAGGATATTAGAATGGCATAAATATATCTGTGTTTACTCTTAGTGGGTTATAAGCACATAACCAATATGTGGACTGTAAAAGGATTGCAGATTATAATTTTTCTAATTCTCTGTGCAAATAGACATTCAAATAAAGTGTATCACATGACATAAGTTATGAAGCATCCCTTCCTCCTCAATTGTTTGGAAGAGTTTGAGAAGAATTGATACAATTCTTTTAAGTCCAGGAAATCTCTAAATGTTAGGTCAATTAGAAGTTTTCATCTGTGAACTTGTCTCAAATCTCTCACCATAAATCCTTTGCTTGTCTTCATTAAAAAATGTAATCCAAATTCTTGAGTTTCATTGATTCTTCACTAAGAAATGGGATTAAAGGACTAAGGAGTTATGGTAGTCCAAAGAAAGTTGTCCATATAAGTTCCACATTTCCTCCCTTGCCCATCTCCTTTTCCACTCAACATTAATTCACTCATTTAGTAAAAACTGTTACACGCTTAGTTTGGGCTGGATTCTAGGAACAAAGAACAAAAATGTAAGCTTTTACTCTCAAAGTATTAAGTAGAGTCTAAATATATTTTAAATCTTTCAAACAACCAGATTAATAAAAAGAAAAGAATAAATGGCAACCAGAAAATATATAAAACAAAATAAAAATAAAAATGTAAGTTAATATGACAATGTAAAATAAAACAGCCATGTTGATATTAAATCACAGCACATTATTTAGCCAACCCTGACATCTTTCTCATTTAAAATACGAACATATTAAGTGTCTTGGTCAAGGCTTATAGTTATAATATATTTATTTATTTATTTATAGTTATTATTATTTTATTTTATTTTTTAAGTATTTTTCAATGCATTTAACCTTTATTTTTAAAAAAATGTTAATGCTCATTTATAATTTTTTCAAGACTGTTTTTTAAAGCTGCATCCATAGGCAAGATAAACACTTAATAAAAACGTTTTTTCTCATTTTATAAGCCTATTTTTTCTGCATCTCTATAACATCTCTTACCTCACAAACCAAAACTTTGGGGGTAATAATTGTCAAATGGCAATGCTAATTCAGAACATTCTTATAGTACCAAGTGGAAACTGAGGAAGTAAGAAAAGAAGATTTCTACATAAGCCTAAACTGGGTTGCTACACGCAAAAGAATGAAGCTTGACTACTACATCACACCATGCACAAAAACCAACTCAAAATGGATTAAAGAACTAGACATAAGACCTGAAACCATAAAATATATAGAAAGAAATATAGGTGAAACACTACATGACATGCACCTCAAAGACATCTTTACAGACACATCACCCAAAGCAGTGATACTGAAGGCAAAGATAAACAGCTGGGACTACATCAAATTAAAGAGCTTCTGCACAACAAAAGACAAAAATAACCAAAACAAAGAGAAACCCCACCAACTGGGAGAACATTTTTGCACCCAACACTAAAGATAAAGGACTGATCACAAAAATCTACAAAGAGCTGATGAGACTCAACAAAAACAAAGGAAATAATCCTGTCAAAAAATGGGTAGAATATATTTAACAAGAACAAAACAGTGTTCAGCATTTAATAAGCGCTAAATATAATGTAATTGTTGATTGTTCCTGTAGTAATTATGTAATAGCTGTAGCCCAATGGTAGCGGATAACAAAATAAAGATTTATTTATATAGGAAAATACCAGTTTTATGTATATATGCATGTGTTTTTATACTTGTTCATAATTTTATAAATGTATATGTATACCTGTATGTATACATATTTAGTTTCTTTAATATAGTATTCTAATATTATAAAAATCATTGATATCAAACTCTGAACATTCACATCTGTGATTACAGTTGCCACATTAGAAATATGTAGCATGCTTTGAATGAAATTCTTCCACAAATATGATATATTTTAAAAGACAGTATAAATTTTGGATCCTAAAATATTTCCAAATATATTTAAATTACTCATCTAGACATTTATTCTTAGCAGTGGTGTTTAGGAAATTAAATAGTAACCATTAAATTGATTTAAGTTTTTTTATAATCTAGACTAATCAAAGAGAGATTTTGATCAGTGTTTAATGATATTATATTTTTTGAAGTAACTTCTGTCATATTTTATTCACTGGTAGACTTTTATTATAAAGATTTTACCTTCTCACATTTCCTTTGGATAAATAGGAAAAGAAGATTGGTTGCTATGTATGACTCATTTTAAATCACTGAAAGTCATGAACTTCTTTTTATTCATTCAAGAGGCAAAATATTCTGGTAAGAAAGATAATAAGGAATTACTATCTGTATTTAAATTCTTTCTACCTGTCTACCCACTCGTCCACCCACCCACCTACCTACTTACTTATCAATCATCATTGTAAATAGATCTATATATATATCTACTACATTTTTTCAGGTACTGATAGTACAAAAATGAGAATACAGTAATGGGAAAACACTTAATACTTTGTCACACTTTTTAATTTTCTTAATTTTTTTGAAGAATAGAGTTTTGATTTTGAAAAGTTCTGGGATAAAATCCACTTGCTTTTATGTTTTGTGCTTTTTTATATTTCTGTATTCAGTATGCAGATATGTATGCTTATGTTGATGAGAGATATTTTTAGTTTTATTATTTCTATTGGAGTTTTCTTTTAATTTTTTTATTGTCCTCATGAAGTGAGTTGCCAGGTGTTTCCTCCTCTGTTTTTTGATAGTGTTTTTATAAATTTGGTGTTAACTCTCCCTTTAGTTTTGACAAAATTCACCAGTTCCTTTGGATCAGTAATTTATTTTGAAATATCAATTTTATAATCTATATCAATTACTTCTAGGGATAGTCATATTTTTATTTCTTGTTTCAGTTTTAGCAAGTTGTACTTGTTATCATATTTCTCTGTTTAATCTGATGACTGAATTTGTGGCACAGCTGATCATATTTCTGTATTAGCCTATTAATGTTCACAGTATCTACATTTCATCTCTTCTTATTTTTGATATTGGTTATCTTTGACTTCTCCCCCTCCCCCCAATCAGTCTTACTAGATATTTATTGAAGAAATTTTTTGGCTTTCTTAGTTTCCTCTATTATTTTCTGTTTTATTGATTCCCAAGTCCTACCCTTCCAACTCCCTGCTTTTACTTCCTTTGGGTTTGTTTTGTTCTTAGCACTTTTCAAGGTGTAAGTTTAGATTTTCAATTTGCTTTTTCTGATAGCATCATTTAATGCCTTAAGTTTAGTTGTACTGTTTTAGCTATCATAAACCAATTATGGTATGCTGAATTTTCATGTTTGTTTGGTTTTTAATTTTTTCCTAAATTTCCTTCTGATTTTTTTCTTTGACTCCTGGACTATCTAGAGGAGTGTTGTTTAACTTTTAAATATTTCTGACTTTTTAGATATTTTGTTTTGATTTATTTTCATTTCAGTTTTCTTGCACAACATAGTCTGTAAAGTCCAACATTTTGAAATTCACTTTTTTTATGGCTCCACTTAAGATCTACCTTAGTGAAGGTTTATGTGAAAATAATGGGTGTTCTGCAGTATTAAGTCTACTATTATGTAACTTGTCAATGAGATTGTTTCCATTTTTTTCTGTTTTGAATAATTTTGTTATGAACATTCACATACTTGTCTTTAGGTATGTATTTTCATTTTCATTGACTAGATTATCTAGGGTAAAAATTGCTCATTTATGCTGAATTTATGTTTTAATTTTTCAACTGCCAAACTTTAAAAAATGGATGTGCTGCTTTACATCTCCACCAGCAGGGAAGATTGTTCAAATTTCTCAAAATCTTTGTTACTATTTGGTATTATCATTTTTTTATTATAGTCACTTACTGGAAAGGTATTATAGTTTCAGTTTGTATGTATCCTATGACTTAAGCTGAACATCTTTTTATATATCTCTTTTGTGAATTATGCATTCAAATATTTTGCTAGCTCTAAAAATTTGGCAATTGTCTTAGTGAATTGTATTCTGAACACATTTAAAAGTTATGTGGTTTGTAAATATTTTCTCCATGTCACTAGTTACATAAATTTTCATGTTCTTAATGGTGTCTTTTTTTTTTTTAAGATTTATTTTTTATTTTTATTTATACAAGCACTGGGTATAGTCAGAAGCGTGGGAGGGTGAGAGAATTCACCAGAGCCAGAGCAGGGAGCAGAGCAGGCAGAAGGACTGAAGTACACTGCTGAGGGAAGCAGCGGGCGGCAGGAGAGGTCTGCGCGCCATGTGGGACCCTCCTCCGGTGGCCAGGGAGCAGCCGGGGATTGAACAGGCGCTGCAGAGGCTGCGGGCAGCTTCGCAACCCAGCGCTCAACCGCTGCGCCACCCTGGGAGGCCCTTAATGGTGTCTTTTGAGAACAAAAACTTATAACCTGAAAGTTATAATCATATTCTTTGGTAGATTGTGCTTTTGCTGTTATCTCTAAGAAATCATTGATGAACCCAGTCACAAAGATTTTTATTTGGAAATCTTATGCATTTAGTTCTTGTAATTGTCCCTGTCCTTCACTAACTTCAGTGTATGGTATGAAGAAATTTATAAAATGTTTCTTTGAAATGTACACTAAGAATTTTTTTAGCTTGATATATTTTTCATCAACAAAGTTATGTAAATAGGAATGCTTTTAAGATTTTTTTAACCAAATTTCCTTCACAAGGTAGCGATGTGCTCATATATTATAAAATAAATATTTATAATTGGTATTTACATAATTGTTAGCCTAGTTTTCGGAAACAGCCAACTGCCATACTATGTGCAACCACTGATCTATCATAAAAAGCTAAAAAAAATTGAACCTTTTTCTTTTTTGAAACACACAAATATGTAAATGTTGCCTGTAAGCATTTGCCACACCAATACCAGCAAATCTTTGTATTTCATAACTTATAATCAGGATTTATTTAATTACAAATACTTGTTATGATTCTCATGTGTTTTAAACTGTATTGTCAAGGCCTCCCCAGTGGTGCAGGTGGTTGAGCCCAGTGCTGTGAAGCTGTCCACAGCCTCTGCAGTGCCAGAGCGATCCCTGCTGGCTGTGGAGAGACCCACATGGCAGGGCAGACCTCTCACGTCTTGCCCACTGCTACCCTCAGCAGTGTATTTCAGTCGGTCTGCCTGTTCTGTTCCCCGTTCTGTCTTTGGTGAATCCTCTCACTCTCCCGCACCTCTGGCCTGTACCCTGGTTCTTGTATAAAAATCAAAATAAATCTTAAAAAGGTATGAAATGAAAGTTTCAGTAGGTGCTAAGTTTCTCACCATGATCATTTTGATTCCTCTAAAGGATATAATTTACCATGGAGTAAATGTTTCCTTCCTTCATTGGTCCTTTTGTTTCTCTGAGAGGTTAATTTGTCCAGGACTGATGCAAGCTGGCCTCATAGGAATTAGTTTCATTCATCGTAGGACTGTTTACAAACTGAAACCATCTCCATTTAAGCTGGCCAAAACAGGTGCTTGAGATAACCATTCTTAATAGAGTGATGAGGTGGTGGATCAGGGCTTGTAAACATCAGTTCACCATATACTACACAGCTTCTTCCAGGAGGCTTGGGACAATCTCTGATTATACTGCCAGAGTGTTCATTGTACTGCAGATTAAGATTGCTCTCACTGGTCTCCCTTAGTAGACACCAACAAACATATGATGGATACAGTCGTAATGATACCTACTGGAAGGTTTGGTGCTGCAGTTCTCCAGCCAGGTATTTTATAAGTTCCATTATTCAAAGACCAGCTTCCTTTTTTCAAAATTTGACATCCAGATGTTACTACTTTTTGTAGCTGCAGGATGGGATAGAGCAGGATCTCTATGATCTGAGCAGACGGGTGAAGGAGGATTCCTGGAGCCCTTGGTGGCTTTTCCAGGCTTTTATTCAGTTTACCAGTTGGAGAGCAGGCAAGGGTGCTGGGGGGGGCCAGGAGGCTGGCAGGCCTCCTAGCCCCTGGCAAATCTGCACTCTTTCTGGGCTCTCTGGTGTTCTCTTGTGGCTCTGCTTCTCTGCTGGTTCTCTTCCAGTCTCTCACTTCTCCTGATTCTGTTCTTCCGGTGTCTCTTGACACCGCCCATATAAGCCCGCCTCAGCCCAGGTGAACCCACTGATGTATGCCCACACCCCATTCTAGGTGCCCGCCATCAGGCATGCATTCAGGACCTCAGGGATCCATCATCAATCGTAATGGCAGGGGAGCAGAAAAGCCTGATACTTTACTTACCCTACACTTTTTTATGGGCACTTTGAGTCAAGGTTATATTCTTGGGCCTCTCCTGGTGTCGCAGATGGTTGAGCGCAGTGCTGTGAAGCTGTCCGCAGCCTCTGCAGTGCTGGTTGGCTCCTGGGTGGCTGGTGAGGGTCCCACATGGCGCGGCAGACCTCTCCTGTCTTGCCTGCTGCTCCCCTCGGCAGTGTATTTTGTCAATCTACCTGTTCTGTTCCCCGCTCTGGTGAATCCTCTCACCCTCCTGTACATCTGGCCTGTACCCGGTTCTTGTATAAATAAATAAATCTTTAAAAAAAAAAAGGTTATAGGTTATATTCTTGTCTAACATCACATGGCTCACAGACAGACCACAGTTCCTTTCTCACAGTATTTCATAGTTGCTTAATTGTTTTAAGACCAGAAACAAATAATGCTTCCATATTGTGAGAATATATCCTTTTGTGTCCCAGGGAGTTCTGCTTCAATAACTAGGATGATTATTCCAAATAAATAGCTGCAGAGAACGTAATGTATATTCTTTTGACTGTGTTAGTGAATGATATAGAAATTGTGCATTTTGTTGCTGCATTATTAGGTACAGTGTTGTGTCCTGAAATAGATTATGCAAGACATCAGTGACTCAGCTTTATCCTGAGTTATAATTTTTTTTGTAGGTCAAGCACTTTTAATAGATGCATATGTATTTTTATAGTTTATATATCTGTGATCTTTTTTGTCTTAAATAGCCCTCCATTTTGGAGTCTGAGCATTCCAGAATTGATGTGCTAGAAAATTGTGAAATAGTCACTATTTGATGTTAGATATTCAGTATTTAAATGAATGCATTATAATACCTGTTATAAAGAAATGTTATTTCAACTCAATAGATTTTTGTCAATTAAGAAAGCATTGATATTTGAATTTTCTAATTTTTAATAAACATTCCTGCTATAATCTTTTTAGATTCTGCAAAAGTCTTTTGGTACAGCATTAGTCATTATATTTAAGTATGATAATTAACTTACCTAACTTAGTTGACAGAGTTGCTTCTTAGGAAATCATTTATATTTTTTGAGCTAACAGTTTTGTAATCATAACTTAAGTAAATAACACAAAGATTAATATATATCTTTAAAAAAACACATAGATATATCTGAAATCTCATTTTAGGATATTTCCTTCCTAGGAGAATATAAACTATGTTATTCTAATAATTATTTTCCCTTTTTGTCTGCATTCTATCATCTATTTTCTCCAAGTTTCTGGGAAAGTGATGCCATACACACATGAACCTTGGCGGGGGAGTGGGGGAGGCAGGAAAGAGATATTGAACTCTGGTATGTTGTCTCTACTTACAGCTTTCTGGACCATTGTGGTTCATCCTTAAATTCTGTAAATTGTATGGAAAATAAGAACCTTGTGAAAAACTTTCACAGAAATCCCAAATTATCTTTCAACTGCTGGGGACCCGGAATCTATAAAAATCCAAAGGAAACAATTTCATCCGCTTCTAGTGCTTCTCTAGAAAATCTGAACTTTGGATAACTAGAGGATCCGAAAGCAATCCTAAAATTAACCTCTTTACAAGAATGCTCTACACCTGACCATTGTACCTCTGTGTTCAAGATTTTTGACCTGCTTTGTAAAATGGTTTAATTACCTCTTTGCTTGAGTTCTCAGCTCAGCTTTTTCATTCTTAATGAATTTCAATAGAGCATGAGCAATCTTATATTTCAAAGAGAGGGGTGCAGATTTTTAATGTCCCAGTGGAAAATTTAAAATGGGAATGCAGATGTGTATAATCATAAACATTTATCTTTGGGGTAAAACATTTCATGTTATGTCACTAGTTACATAAATTTACATTCAAAGATTGTTTAGTTCAGGAAAGTATGTCACTTATAAAAGAAACCTTTGCTATTTGAGAAAAAGCAAATTCTGTTCTTCATGGGTGGGTTCTCTTTTGAAAGCTCATTGCCAGGCCACTGTGCTATATCTTTGGAGCTGGCCTCTTTCCTCCCAGAACTTCCTTGGCACTTTTATTTCTTTACTACAAAGTGGGTGATTTCCAATGGCTACGCTTAAATTAATTTTAGCTTTGCAGGAAAAGAATCATTACATCAGTTTTCTCCCACATACACAGTTGTCACAATGGTGCTGGATTTTTTGAGGTCACTGTACATACTTGAGTTCCAAATTTAACTTCAGAAAATTAGAATGGGAAATACCTATCTCAGGTCCCAATTCACAACCCTTCTGCAGAGCTGAGCTCCTTTCTATTCATGTTCCTATTTCTTTATTCATTATAAATAAAAGGTTTTAATCACCAGTCCAACTTAGATTGGGTATTCTTTAACATCACTTAATTACCTTAACTGAAGAAATTAAAATGTTTCCTAAGGAAAAAAATAGAACATTTCACCTTTTCTGGGCAGAGGAAAACAGAAGCTCTGTGTAATATTGTGTCAGGAAGGGCCAGAGCTGGTTCTCTATGACCCAGGCACACGGGTGAAGGGAGAGTCCTGGGGCCCTCGATAGTGGCTTTTCAGGCTTTTATTGGGATTCTGCCAGGTACATGGAAGGCAAGGGTACCAGGGGGCCAGGAGGCCTGCAAGTCTTCACTCTTTCTGGGTTCTCTGGTGTTCTCTTGGGTGTTCCCGCTGTCTCTGTTTCTCCCATTCTCTCTCGCTTGTTCTTTTGGTCTCTTTGGCTCCGCTGGTGTCCCCGTGATGCTGCCCTTATAAGACCAGTCTCAGCTGAGGTGTGTCCCACCTACACATGCCCACACCCCACTACAGGTGCCCGTCATCAATCATGCATTCAGGACTGCAGGGATCCATCATCAATCCTAATGGTGGGAGGGCAGAAAAGCCTGACAATTATTTACCCTACACATTATATTTTGATATGAAATTTAACGGTGCTATGCCTTAATCATTGGCTTTCTCAAGTTGAACAAATTAACATACAAAATTAAAATTATTATAAAATATCCTTGACGTTGAATTTTAGATGTATTCTTGTAATTGGGCTGATTTGAAAATTGCCCCTGAGCACAGGTATAGGATATAGAGTTGAAATCAGGCTTGTCTACGCCCTCCCACCATTAGCCTCCATGGCTGGCACCTGAGACCTTGTACGCCTCCTGTGATTGTGGACACCTGGCCCCAGAGAGCACGGGTGTGAGCATGTGTAAATGCTCGCATCTGTGCCTAAAGACGCTCAGGGATATCAGGGAGGAGATGGCCAGGGAAATACTGAGAAAGCAAGCTGGTCTGTACCCTGACTCAGCATTACAGATCTGTAAAATTCCACCAAGGCCTTCAGGACTCTCTTGACCTGTCTGTCTGAATGGGCAGTGAAACTGCCCTGTGCATGCTTGCACTAGAACCGATTTGGGCAATAGTGTAGTTTTATAAAATTTATTAGAAATAGGTTCCATATTTTGTTAAGCTTTAAATTCTTGTGGAAACATTACACCTTTTAAAAAGAAAGTCTTCACCAAGAACACATAAATTTGTTGCTGTAAAACATCTGGTTTTATAGTTTTACTCCTGTAAGGAAATTCTCTAGAGAAGAAAGAAAGTTGGAGAACTGATGCTGGTAAGAGAAACCAGCAGACATTATAGATCCTTCAGTCATCAAGTTAATTTGAGTTGACCAAAATGATGTCATGATTAACTGCTGTATGCTATAAGGAAACAGTGTTATCAGAAAGCTGGTTAATTAAACAAGCTTAAAAGCTGCTGAAAATGACTTTCTCTAGCAACGTATCAGAAGTAGATATATGCTTTCCCTGATTCAATATGAAATACAGTGAAGGACAATCATTCCTCAGCTGACTGTAGAAACTGCATGGCTTGACTTGAGTTCCCTGAATGCAGGTATAAATACCAAAGATTGGAGGGGAGGGGTTGTTTAATGGGTATGGAATTAGAAATGTAATAGATAAGTTGTAGATCTGCTATACAGCAGACTGCCCATAGTTACAATACATTTGTGCACTTAAAATCTTGTTATGAGTTTACATTTTATACTCTGTTGTTAAGATCAAAAAAAAAATTCAAAAAGCAAGGGGAGGGCCTCCCCTGGTGGCACAGGCAGTTGAGCGCCGCGCTGTGAAGCTGTCCGTGGCCTCTGCAGCGTCGGTTCTATCCCAGCCGGCCTGCCAGGGTCTTCAATGGTGCACAGACCTCTCCTGTCTCTCCCGCTGCTGCCCTCAGCAGTGTATTTCATCAGTCTGCCTGTTCTGTTCCTCACTCTGTGTCTGGTGAATCCTCTCACCCTCCCGCGCATCTGGCCTGTACCCCGGTTCTTGTATAAAATAAATAAATGTTTTTTTAAAAAAAGCAAGGGGACACAAGAAACAATTTGGGTAGATGATATACAGGTTTATTTTCTGTGGTGTCTGTTCAATTCATGTGTCTAAATATAACAAAAGGTAATCATTAAATGTGCAGTTTCTTTTATTTTTTGTATATTATATATTGCTAAACAAAGCTTGTATAAAAACTGTTGGGAAGCCAGGCAGTAACTAGAGCAGTATTTTCCCAAAGTATATCCTCAGAGTCCTAATTCTTGAGATTATTAATATGTTTTGGAAAAAGATTTCATGTTTACAACAATTGAGGAAATTGTTTTAAAATTATTTAAATACCGGTTAAATAAGATTGTTCCATATATGGCAGGAGTTTTTATCTTTTCAATATTTTGTTTTATTTTTTATTAATTTTTAAAGGTTTATTTATTTATTTATTTATTTATACATACAAGAACTGGGGTTGAGGCCAGATGCACAGAGGATTCATCAGAGACAGAGTGGGGAACAGAACAGGCAGACTGACGAAATACACTGCTGAGGGGAGCAACGCCAGCGACAGGAGAGTTCTGCCTTGCCATGTGGGACCCTCGTAGGCTGGCCTGGATTGAGCTGCCACTGCAGAGGCTGTGGACATCTTCACAGCACTGTGCTCAACTGCCTACGCCACCAGGGAGGCCCTTCAATATTTTAATGTATACAAATTGATTCAGCTGCATTTTACCCTGGGGCACAACTTTCCTTTTATTCATTTGAAGTATTTCTTAAATTGAACTTGGAAACACTGATTTAGAGAGATTTTCTTCCATCTATACTACTCATTGTCAACAACCTCGTATTGAAGATGTCGATTGTGATCATGACTGATTTAATCTTCTCTTTCTGGTCTCTCCCCTTGAAAATGTTTAAACTGTAATGAATAAGTTGGGTAGAGCAAATTTTCCAGGAAGGAGAAATATCCTATAGAAATGTCCTGCATGGGTGAAAAAAAAAAAAAGCATTTTGGGTAGAGAGGGTTACTGCCTATTTTGAGTAAGATAAAGAGTTTATATAGCTTAGTCACAAAACTGATTTCTACTGGGAGCAAACTTCTATCAGAAACTCTTAAATAATTTATTTTACTTATGTTTGTGTTTTTCTGTGATTTTCTACCAGACTAATGTCTTTATATAGAAGGGATAATGCTTTTTTCCATCTCTATATGCTTTCTTGAAGGCCATAGGAATTCATAGAAAGTTTTAAGGAGGAAATAAATAAGCTGAAATCAGTATTTTGAATATATAATTTTGAGCGTGAATAGAATAAGCATAGAAAACCATACAGTCTGGAGGCAGAAGGACAAGTTGGGAGTCTTCTATAGCGGAAACAATAGAAAAATGGAAGCCACCACAAAGGAATAACTGACATAACTCAGAAACCAAGAGAAGAGGGAGATGACTTCCATACTAGGAAAACACTGATTTTATTTGTAGAAACTGACAGACAAGAAGTACTCCTACACTATGAAATATTTTCTATCAGTGTTCCTGTTGCCCCACCTTCGTATCATGTAGTACAAATTATGGTCAGTTTCTCACTTTCCATAATCTAATATTCATCCCTGTACAGCACTTTCACAGATTCCTGCATCCCTTATCTGATACTCCTGTACTCCCATACTGTTATGGTCATGGACAAATCTTTGTGAAATTCCTATCTAATGATATTTTGTTTGCTATTGTGTTATCAGCTGGTTTGTACATGCTCCTGAATACTAGGGACTCTCTGTCTAAATCTTTTTTTATGTAATCTTTGATATGCTCCACTAAACTAAAGTTGGGCTAAAATGAACATTGATTAATGAGTCATCATTATCTTCATATAGCAATATGGGTATTCCTAGAACTTCTTAACTTTTAACTTGAAACCACAGTGACATACATGCTTAGAAATGTAAGCTTGACTGAATAGCCTAAGTGCGCTCTGAATTCTTTGTTTGAACTGTTAGCTTCCATCATCCAATTTGTATTTTGCTACAGCTCACTTAAATGTAATCTCTCTCTTTTTTTTTTTAAAGGTTTATTTATTTATGCATACAAGAACTGGGGTACAGGCCAGAGACCACGGGAGGGTGAGAGGATTCACCAGATACAGAGGGGGAGCAGAACAGGCATATCCGCTGAAATACACTGCTGAGGGGAGCAGCGGGAGAGACAGGAGAGGTCTGCTGTGCCATGTGGGTTTCTCCCTGGCCACTCGGAATCTAACCCTCAGCTTCACAGGCTGCAAACAGCTTCACAGCGTAGTGCTGGGCCACGGAGGCGGGGTAGGGGGAGGGTAAATGTAATCTCTGAGTGTTTGTAGTTTGGGTAGACTTTCTACTGAATTGTAATGATCTTAGAACTGGATTTTTAAGTAAAATAAAATCTCATCTGAAACTGATGTAAATAATGCAGACATTTATTACCTTAATATAAGAAAATATGTAGAGGTCAGGGAAGTCCCAGGTATAGCATGTTGGAGAACTACCATCTATTAAGTGACTTAGTGATTTCAGCAGTTGCAGATGTCACACTAAACAGAACAATAGCCAAATTAAAACAAACAAAAAAGAGAATCATCTCTTTATCGCTTTATTAAGAGTGAGGCTTTCCTTTTAGCACTATCTTATCATATCACACAATCAACCCTAAATCACTTATTACAGAGTGCAGTGGTATCATCGTGATCATATTAGGTTCATCAAAATCCTGTCTCTTGTTTTAAACAGGATCTTGTCCTCTATATTAAAGTGGAGAAGTGTGGATAGATGAATAAAAGTGGGGTGATTTTAAAAAACAAGAGAATACATGGAAAGTGAATTCTAGAAGCTGTACAAATATAGTTGCTCAAAAGGAAGAACTTTCTTTAGGGAAATGTCTCAACATGTTTTGTGCAAAAACAATGTTTATTGTTTCTGTGTCTATGTAGTAATTTTTTTTTTAAGATTTATTTATTTATTTATACAAGCACTGGGTACAGTCAGAAGCGTGGGAGGGTGAGAGAATTCACCAGAGTCAGAGCGGAGAACAGAGCAGGCAGATTGACGAAGTACACTGCTCAGGGGAGCAGCGGGTGGCAGGAGAGGTTTGCGCACCATGTGGGACCCTCACCTGGCAGCCGGGGATCGAACCAGCGCTGCAGAGGCTCAACCCAGCGCTCAACCGCTGCGCCACCAGGGAGGCCCTGTAGTAATGTTTTATATGACAGTTAAGAACAATATATAGCAATAACAATATATAATTAAATTTAAAAAGAATTAAAATTCCTCAAGAATAGTACTCAGCTCTTAAAATTATAACTATAATTATCATTATCCCAGAAACATGTTAGAATAACACATAGTATTCACAGTATGAGTATATTATAAATTTGGTTTTTACATAGGTTATTCATAAAGCTCTCTGGTGACAGTTGTAGTAATGTTTGGGAAGACCTGAGAGATTCCAGGTTACCACCAGGTTTCATGTTTGTTCACGAAGAGTGTCATTTGTCACTTAGTAAAATTACAGCAGTTACAACAACAAGCAAATTTATGTTTGGAAATTCTTTAAGATAATTAATTTAAAAATCACAATAGAGAAAAAAATTGTAATCACTGCAGTCATAATATCTATCTGCCTATCATCTATCACTGTAGCTATTGATCTTATAATAACAGTAATACATGTTGACATTTTAGTATCTAAGTTCAGTATGTATCTTTTCTACACAATCTTTTTCCTCTTCGATATTGAGCTTCACAGAGAAGATACACTTTCTTAAACTGTTGGAGCTAAGCAGAAAGTCTTGGGAAATAACTGACAGAAAATGGGAGCACAGAAATACCTCATTCAGCAGCCTCCACCATCTAACTTGGGATTCATTTATCTGCTCTTTTTATTGATGTGTTTCTTTTAATCTCATCTAGATTTCTTTATAGTTTCAGGTAAGGTTGGGTCAGGGCACATTTATGGGGAAAACCTCTGAAGTAAATGATACTAGAATGAGCTGCAAGTGAGTTCCTTCTCCCTGTGGACATAGAAATTAACCTCTTAGTCTTCCTGATTTCTTTGGAAGTTACCACCAATTCTGATGATGGGAATGGTCCCAGGTTCATGAGACATAACTCCTTTGGGAAACTCTAAAAACTTTTGCCTTCACTTGTGGGATTTGGTCTTGCCATATGGCCTGGATGGGATCTATATCAGTGGGTTATGTGGATTTTCACATGACTTCTGAATAAATAAATGAGACCTTCACTTTAGGCTGCTTCAATTTTTGCATTTTTTTCTCAAGGGGAAAGTAGTAGCAGTGTGTGGTAGTAGTATTTGTTGTATAGTTATATGGCGAGGGTTGTTAACATGGTAAGAATCTGAACTTTGGAACAGTGGTCACTAGAAATTCCAAGGGATAACTTGCCCACCAAGTCTGAGTAGCTGGGTGATTAATACCATCCTGTTGAGGATGGCTGGTGATTGCCATGAAGTCTGGCTGTTTTCAGTATGAAGGTTAGCTAATCATCTTGACATGTAAACTCCCAGTGAGGGAAGGAACATCAATGTACTGAAGGTTTGATTATGTTGGTAAAAAATCAAATGTTGACAGTTTTGTGGCAGCAGATGGTCCTTCATCATAATTAATGAGAAATATTTATGATTGTTCCACAGTATGAGGAAATGTCATGGGGACTCTTAATTCTGAATATTTGAAGCACCAGCATCATTACATCTACAAAAGTCCAAATGGAGTCAGTGTGGAAGGAAGAAGAGAGAGAAATCCAAGTTATATCTGTGGAGGTAAAAGAGGAATTTTTTTTACCCAGGCACAAAATATGTGAGCATAAGTTCAAAGATATATCGGTATCATTTCAAAACAACATTCAAATCCATTTTAATGAATTTCAACTGAGAAGAATAAAAGTTAATATTTATTGAGGCTATAAGTATAATATTACATTAAGAAACATAAATAACTCCCTTGTCATTAACTGGATAATTATTGTAGCTACAGTTCATTGAGAACTTCCTATCTGACAGCCATTGTGCTATAATTGACATTAATCATGTCATTTAAGCTTCAAATGGTCCTATGAGTCGTATATTCTTATTATCCCCATTTTACATGTAGGAAAACTGAGAATCAGATGGGTTAAGAATCTTGTTTAAAGTTATATGACTTGCCAAAATGCATAGCTAGACTGCTTATCCATGTCTAATCCAGAGCTGACATACTTGCCTAGTTTGCTATACTGTTCCAACACTTTAAGGAAATAATGTTAAAATCGAGTCAGATTTGTTTCCCTCAAACACTTGAACTATTTTCTCTTTCAACTCCCATGCAAATTCCCTAATAAGCTTCTAATTGTCTACATTTATGTAGAATTCAGATTCAAATGTAATGCAGTGGTCATGCTACTTGACAGCAATCTTGCCAATTAAGCAGCAGTCCTAATTGGAAGAATCTCGTACTGTGCATACACATTTGCTGTATTCTCAGTGAGCTTGCAGCTGCTGCCATAGACATCATTAGAATTTAGGAAAACAACTATTTCCAAGTGAATATCAACATAATGCAAAACATGATCTGTCATGAAGTGAAGAAATTTGAATATAAGTTAGTGAATGGAAAAGTAGACTGTAATAAGTCAAATGGAAATTACCTGAGGTCTAGTGTCAAAGTTGCTTTGAAAAAGAAGTTGGATCATTCATGGAAATTATTAGTCAGAAATTTAGTTTCCAATTTATACCACAGAATTTACAAATATTATGTGTATTTTACTTTGTATTTTACGGGATGTGTATATGTGTGTGTGTTCTGGTATTCAGACAGTAGAATTCTCTCATGGTTCATGGCTCTTTCTAACTTCCCTGAGATAATATATCACCTGATGGGCCCTGTGCCTAAACTTTTATTTTCCCTCAAAGCAGCACTATAATATTTCTTCTCTGGATGACAAGGTTGTTGGCTTTATAACCTCAGTTGAGTAGGGAAGAAAATGTATATTGATTTTTTTTTTTTAATTTAGTGCCCATTTAAACTTAAATGTCTGCCTTTCCTTTTCCCCTTAATTATTTCTTGATTTTTGCTGTGGATATTATGCAGGCATTAAATTAAATTAATTTAATAGGGGTTATATTTATAATTTGTGTTTGTAATAAATTATTTTTTTGTAATACATTTTTTTGATGATATTTATTCCACCAAAGGAAAGATATTGTTTCCCTGCCTCCCTATTCTTACTATGTCCCTCGCGTAATGTGATTTATCAAACAAAATTCTGTCTTGTTTCCTGTGATTGGTGGTAAAGATCTTCTGTGCTTCCTACCGCATAGTGCAAATTGTAAATATCCCAACTCACTTTTTACTTTGCATTCCTTCTAAATATTCTAAGCTCACTCCATGGGGACCTGTTTTTTATCCCCAGGTCTGTTTCAAGCTCCTGGCTCTCCTCCCACATTTAACACAGTTCCTGCTAACTACTATTGTGTTGTATTGTTTTCAGCTCAAGTCTTGGAGTGCTGGGGAAATCCCTGTCTTGGTGTCTGTTTCCTTCTGTTGTTTCCTCATCCTCCTGCAGCTGGATTTTCTCCCCAACCATTCAGGAGAAACTGCTCTTTATCTTTAAAGCTCAACGGTTGCCTCCAGTAAATGGAAACTATTTGGCCTTTACAATTGCAATATTTAAATTTTCAGTATTTATAACTGCACTTAGAATTTCTAACACATCTGCATTTTGACACTACATTTTTTGATATTTTCTATTCACTTACCTTCAATAGTAAACATAAGCCCTCCTGGGCATACACTTCTGGACTTTGACCACTTATTCCCTGCTTTCTCCTCTTTTCATCTTGTAACATTCTCCTCTTTGCATCTTGTAATTGCAATTCTTCCAATTTCTATCCTTAATTTACTTCTCTCTCTACATATTCCCTTAGAATAATCTTATTCATTCTCATGACTTAAGTACTTATGCTTGAAAATATATATAATGATGCCTCATTATCTACAATACTTTCTATCAGTTAAACTACACACAGTGAGCTCTTATTAAGTGCAGGGTTTATGGCTGTCACTAAGATAGTTCATATTTTGACTCCTATAATTTGTTGTACAGTATATTAATGTCATTAAACTTTATTACTGCCCCTTCAAGTAAGTGTTCACTGTTCCCATTGTTATAAAGAAACTCAGTCCTATAAAATACAAGGGGATTTCCAGTAATATTGTTGATAATTGCAAAGACAAGATTGAGAATAAAGTTATCATGAATCAGAAATACATAACTGTTCTTTTTAATTTGACCTGTTTAGTCCTTATTCTTGAAATGCTCACATTCTTGAGTAGCTGCAACATATTAAAACCCAGCATTCGAAGATTTCTCAGTTATAAATTGCTCTTTCATTAATACTTGCACTATCATATTCATCCAAATTTCACAATTTTTTTTTTTGCTATGGAAGTGGTCAAGAACTATTCAATGCCTATCAAATTTAAGTCAGCTCATATGTCTACCTTTGCATTAAACCTTTCCTGATTCTTCCTACTTATATTGGATGCCTCTCCAAGCTCTTAATTCATAACCATTTTCTTTCAACCTAAATTCTAGAATGCTCTATTTCTGTACTCTAAAATTTCTTATTTTTCAAGGGGGAGAATTTCAGTAAAATTAGAAGCTTGTGGTGGTTAAAGACTTTGGCTTTGCAGAAATACCTAGAAAAGTGCTAGCAAAGAACTAGAGCTCAATAAATATATTCTTAATTTCATTGAATTTAAAATTGAATTGAATTGCTTTGTGACCTTCTTTAATGCTGGGGAAATGGAGAAAAAGCTTAGTAATGTAAAACCAGTGCTGATGTGCAAGGGAAAGCAACAAATGATTGATTATACAACTCTGTAAGAGGAAGTGTTTTTGCAGCTATTCCTAGCTCAGTAAATCAAAAATAGCTTGCCAGATGTGACTCCAAGTTTTCTATAAAATTCATCATTTTCTATATGCATTTAAAAGGCAAAGAAAAAAATTTATAGATGGCAACAACTGAAGAAAATTAGACCCACTTTCCTCCCTCCTTGCTTTCCACTCTACTTTCCCTTCCACCCTCACTCCCATCTCTCTAGTTCTCTATCACTTCTCTATGTATCATCTTTACGTTTGTATAAAGCTCACTTGAGAATGGAACTAAGTTGGGCATATTTATAATTTCTGAACAAATAGACTAGCATAAAGGACTTGTGATACTGGTTCAACAACAGCAAAAGGTTGAACTTGGTAACTTTTGGGGGTCTCATGTAATTCTGTGATTCTATAGTTCTATTAATGTAGCTTTTTAAAATAACCATTTGCTAAATACTAAAAAAATTAAATTCAAATTCAAATTTGATGACTCCCAGAAGTGGCAAGCTGCAAAGTACAGCTATCACTTTATAACTCTTTTTCTACACTCTTTTGCCAAGACAAATCTCCACTTTGCTTTTGTTTAGAATAGATCTCCAAAATAACATTTTCAGATCAGAATCATTCATAAAACTATTTAACTTACTCTCATTAACTTAGAAACTTGGATGTGAATCATGGATTAAAACACAATCTACTCAAACTTTAGAAAAGATTTAATTGTTCCTTTTGGGACAAAACGGATGGACCTTTAGGTTGTTATTACCCTGATGATAGCTTATTGGCAAAAGAGCTTTGGTGGAGCGTGAATGAAACATGTGCACATACAGAAATGTGAAGTTGTATTCACAAAATTATGTAGTTATGTAAGTAACTGACAAATCAGTAAAATTATACAAGTCTTAGAAAATAAAAAATTAAAAAATACTCTCCTTATATAATCATATAATGCCACAAGGATATTTTAATATGTAAATTTCAGGTCTGTAGTGTTTCATGAAGGGTATTTGTGAAACGGAGGTCTCTATACTCCATCTGTATATTCTTAATCCCATCATTCTTGGGAATAACTGAGGTGTTTGAATTTTTATTAAGCACTCCATGTAACAGTTATTTAAAACAGCTCAACATGTCAAAGGATCAAACCTTTTAAAAAGGGGAATGAAAAAAAAAAAACACAGCTTCTATTGAGACAGATAAATGTTTAGAAATAATATTGGAGGCTATCCAGTCTTATCTGCTTTACTAAACATGAATTTCCTACTTTTCAATCATTCAATTTCTAAATTTCATTAGTGGAAGGGAAGTATCTTGTTTCTGAGGTGGCCTCTTCCTTTAGTTGACAGAAATAATTGCTAGAAATACCTTTGTTTTATTTAACAAAGTGAACATTCCTATAAATCACTATCTTGAATTTTTGATGGGTTAATTCTGCTTCTATTTCAGGTGGCAGCAGAGGAAGTGGTAGGGTTTTGTAGGGTGAGTTTAACTTATTTTCTGCTTTCTGCACTACATGTTTGAAGTGTATCAAGAATTTATTTGCTCATTTGATCCCTATGAAGAAGGTATTGCATATCGCCTTTTATGCAAATGGAGACTGCAATTTCTGCATGGTCGTATTTTATAGTTATGGGAGTCAGACTGGAACCAAAGTCTTCAGTTCAGTTCATCCTTTCAGGGTGTTAGTGCTATGTCTTCCGCATTCTAAGTTGTCTAACTGTTGAGCAATGTCATTGAACATTATTTCTTGCACATCTGTCGCATCTCAGGGGTGTTTTTTTCTTTATAGTCTACAAACGAGTGGTGAACAAATCACATCTCTGATCTCAACAAATGTCCAATCTTGTGGGGGAAATAGATATAAAATTTGTCCTAAAAATATATACACACTAACAAATACACAATCACTGCGTGTTATGAACAAGATCAAAGAATAACTGGGGGACATTTTAGTTATGGTTCACAAGATGTCAACTCAGAAAGTGTTGAATAGTTGACACCTAAAAGAAGAAGTTGACTGGAAAAAAAAAAGCCAGGATGTTCCACAAATCATTCGAAAGGCAAGAAATTGGAAGAGGGCCAGTATGGCTGGGGCAAAGTACTCATGGACAAAGTGATGGCAAAAGGGCCAGAACAACTGCCCAGGTTACACCAAAGAATTCTCTTCTCTTTTCTTGCCATTCATTACAATGCCATCCATACTTCTAAGTGCAATATACCTTCTGCCCAATGCCAATTTCAACTTTAATGAGACTTTATTAAAGAAACAGACTAGTCTCCAAAAATGTTTTTTATGAGTAAAGTGTGGTGAAATTGTTAAAAAAAATGTTAAAAAATTGTTAAAAAATGTGATAAACTGTAAGAACACATGGCAAAAGGGAAAAATTTTCATGGAAATTCCACAAAAGTAAGCCAACTTGAGCCTCCTGCATCTTGGTCCTTGTTTCATAAATGTCAGACAATAGCAGCAGGGCATGTATTTTTTTTTTTTTTTTTTTTACTCTATTTGGATGCTAGTGACATGACTCAGGGAATTATTTCAGTAACAAGGTTAGACAAGGTTAGATGGAGTTTGATAGCATTGGAATCCTGGACACCTAATTTTTGGATTCTTACCTATGTCCCAAAATGTAGGGACTAATCCATGATTAGTTGTGAAACTGTTTCAGGTATGTTTGAGGACATACATCCCTTACTGAAACAGTTCTGTGTATGTTAAATTAAAATTAATTGTGTTGCTCTAAACTTCTTTAGATTTCTTAATTTTATCCATTATACATAATAATATGAAAAAAGACAGATGTAATGAGATTTCTAAGTCTAATGATAGATGTGTCAATTTTGTACCCTGATTAATTTTTGCTTTAGATCAGTTGAAGCTAATCATTTTTGCATACCTATCTGAATTGGCATGACCTAATAAATTCAGTCTATTACAATCTGTTAATTTCTAGTAGATATTAAAAAATTTAATAGTCATACCCAACTTGTTTATTAATAATATATATAATATTTCCTCCTGAATTTTCTTTTCAATCTTTTATATGCTTATTTGGTAAACGTTATTAGATTTTACTTTTTAAATCCAATATAGGAAACTGTTGTTTAAATGGTAATTTATGTTAGTTTTCATTATAGATACATTTTGGTTTATTTCCACTAACTTAAAGGAATCAAAAATCTTAAAGTAGGCTTTAGATTTTTAGTATAGGTTTCAAGAATTGAGGATGGGAGGCCCTCCCTGGTGATGCAGCGGTTGAGCACTGGGCTACGAAGTTGCTCGCAGACTCTGCAGTGCCGGTTCAATCCCTGACCACCGGTGAGGGTCCCACATGGCTCGCAGACCTCTCCTGCCGCCCAGGGCAGTGTAATTCGTCAATCTGCCTGCTCTGCTCCCTGCTCTGGCTCTGGTGAATTCTCTCACCCTCCCGCACTTGTGACTGTACCCAGTGCTTGTACAAATAAATAAATAAACAAACAAACAAACAAACAAATAAATAAATAAATACATCTTTAAAAAACAAAAATTGAGGTTGGGGAATGGAGAGGTAGATTGACAGCTTTGTGTTTTCTTTCAAATTCTTAATTTTCTATGGTTATTAAATTAATCCAACCTACTTTTAAGTTTATTTTTGTCTATAATAACATGATTAGTGTTTTCAAATGCGTGTTACTTCACTTAATGTTAATGTATTAATATATGGCAAAGACTAAGCTATGCTTTTGGGCTATAATTGTGGGTCAGTTAACTTCAATTAGAAGAAGGATATTCATGTTCTATAATATTTGTGTTTCATACACAGAAAGTATTTATAAATTAGTAGGACATTATTTTAAAGAGTTTTTACATTGTTATTTTTAATTTTACTGTTTAGTGACTTTTAAGTTATAGTGCCTTTAAGGTGAGTATTTGATTTGGTTCTTTGTAGAGCAGATTTTTTATTTTTAAGAAATACAAACTCATTTTTTGGAACCTAGAAGTTATAATCTTAATAGACAGTGAATAACTGGATCACGTTGGACATGACATGCACAGTTTATGCTCTCATATAGGTAAGGGAACTGGGTGAAACTTACAAGTGCCACAAAGTCATTGTAAGAGTTTCTTGCAACTATGGAAACACGTGACATAGAATATTCACTTGGTTTTGAGGCTAGGGAGAGCCTCCTGAAGAAGCTCCTTAGTAGGCTTAGCCCCAAGTAAAGAATGAGAGTTGATTAAATTAAAACTGAAATGTTCTAAACCTGGGATATGTAAAGACATGCAACAATTGAAGAAATAGTGGCCAATATGACTGACACAGACAAAATGAGGAGAAAAAAGATGGGGACAAGTTAAGCCTGGAAAGATAGGCAAGTTGGAAATCATGTTGGAACAATAGAGAAAACTTGAAGTGCTTTAAATAGAATTTCTTCATTTATAGGTGGCTGCTTATTTTTAAAGATGAAGAATCTTGTAATGTAGATGTAGCATTTTTGAGCTAGCCAGAAACACAAACAACCTCAGGGAAGAGCTGGCCTCTTCAAGCCACATGCACAGTGGGGGATGGTTAATAGTTATGTCTTTCTCATTGAACACTGGAGTTCCCATTTCTTTGAGAGGCATACAGGGATTCTAATGTACAGATTTTACTATCTGGCTATATGCATGCTTGCTCAGTCTGTGAGATGTTTGCCTTAATGAACTGCTGTTCTTCCAACAGCTCTGGTTTCTTAGCAATTATTTCATTCAACAATTGGCCTTTAAAGTTCAATAATTCTCATTTCCACAGCATGAGATTGAGAAAGACAAAATGCTTGCACATTCATCTTTTTAGCAACATTGTACCAGTCAGCAACCTTGGTCAGCACATATGTTAGAAGCTTGTTTGGCAGAGGGCACAACTTTACCATACACTGAACTGTCACTTGATTTGGCACACATTTCTTAATGTGTTCCACATGCCTGATGTCTTTTTGCTTACTAACATACCTCTTGCTAGAAAATTATATCAATTTATGATATTAGCATTTCAGAACAGTCTTGAAAATCCAGGAAGATTTTGATATGCAAATTTCTTCTAAAGTAAAGAGAGGATGTTATGATTTGATCTTGAATTTGAAATATACTAGTGATGAAATTTCACTAATTTATAAGCAAAATGGATATTTTTTCTCACTGATATACAATGTATTCTTAGATAAATTACTAAGCCTTTGAAACATCATATTCCTAACTATAAAATAAGCATCCAGGAAAAATTAGTTTCTAAAATTAAAAGTCCATGATTCCACATATATGTTACTGAGTTTATCTAAGATATTTAAAACGAAAGATGTAACTAAGCTATATTTCAGTTTATACTTATAAATTTAATGTTATGAAATGATTTCATGTGTGAACTTTATCTAAGATCAATGAAAATGGGAAAGGCAAGTGCCTTCTATTAAAGAGTATCAATGATTATAAATTTTTCTAAATGTAATAGCAGCAATACATACTGTCACAGCACTTGCCATGATCTAGGCATTGCCTTAAGTGTTTTTTTTCATTTTTATTAACTCCAAATTCTCACTTATCTCCATAACCAAGATACTAATACAAGTCCTATGTAATAAAAAAAAAATCTAAGACACAGAGGGATACATTGTTAATGAACAGAACAAGAATTATTAACTGAAATACTTGGGTTTTTGACTCTGCACTTACACTTTAGTGTATTGTATAGCTGCCATGTTCACTAGCAGATAGCATGGTTTGATAGAGAACTAGTCTAAGTGTTATGGGCTCTTGGTAGACCACAGGCAATCTTGCAAAATCCTATCAATTCTCAGGTTCTCAGACACTAAAAACCCAGACTTGGGAATTGAAACGATTCACATCTTTCCTCTGTGCTTTACCAAGAATGCTAGTATTCTAGTAGATTCTTTAGGACTGCAATCAAGTAAATAAGATTGGTTTTAACTTACTGAAATAAAAGTAAATAAATGTAGAGGTATATAATTTATTAATTCTATAATTATAAATACTAGATTTTTAGATCAGATGAAATATTGAACTAATGAAATGTTTGTTATTCTAACTGAATATATTTTTTGTTATAAAAAAGAGCAATGAAAGTTTTATTTGCTGGGTTTTTAAAAAAGATTTATTTATTTATTTATACAAGAACTGGGGTACAGGCCAGATTCGCAGGAGGGTGAGAGGATTCACCAGAGACAGAGTGGGAAACAGAACAGGCAGACTGATGAAATACACTGCTGAGGGGAGCAGTGGGCAACAGGAGAGGTCTGCCCCACCTTGTGGGACCCTCCCTGGCCGGCCGGGATCGAACCGGCACTGCAGAGGCTGCGGACAGCTTCACAGTATGGCGCTCAACTGCCTTTGCCACCAGAGGAGGCCCTATTTTAAGCAAAATTGAAAACAACAGTCTTTATTTTTTGTAAAGCAGGGAATACTTTATTCAAATTCATTACAAAAATGGAGAGCTTGGGTCTCTAACAAAGCATTATATTGTTTTTGAAGATTTATTTATGCATAGAAGAACTGGGGTGTAGGCCAGAGGTTACTGGGTGGGGTGTGTGTGTAAGAGAGGATTCATCAGCAAAAGAGTGGGGGAGCAGAATGGGCAGAACTACCAAAATACATTGCTAAGGGGAACATGAGGCAAGACAGGAGAGGTCCCCTGTGACTTATGTGGATTAGCTCCCTGCCTGGGGATCAGCTTCAGGCTGCAGTGATGATAACACTGAAATTTAATGTTCAAGCCACCGGAGAAGCCCCAAAGCATCATATTTTAAAGCATATGTCACTAATTGTACATGAGAGTATGCACTGCAGCATGCAAAATAACTGATAAGACCATAACTTCTCAATGTTTAAAACAGAATAAGCTTCCCTATAAAAGTAGCATCTTTGGACCTCCCCTGGTGGTGTAGGCAGTTGAGCGCAGCTCTGTGAACCTGTGGGCAGTGTCTGCAGCACCACTTTGATCCCGGTAAGCCAGCGAGAGTCCCACATGGCATGGCAGACCTCTCCTGTCTCACCCTCTGTTCCCCTCAGCAGTATTTCAGTCAGTCTGCTTGTTCTGTTCCCCACTCCGTCTCTGGTGAATCCCCTCACCTCCCCGCCACACCTCTGGACTGTACCCCAGTTCTTGTATACATAAATAAATAAATCTTTAAAAAGAAAAGTAGCATCTTTGTGGAATTTTGACCTTAGTATTTCCTCCTTCTTCTTCATACCCCTCCTTAACGATCAATACCAGCCTCCTCTTACTCCTTCTTTTTTTTTTTAGAGGCATGTTTTATTTATTTATTTATTTGTTTGTTGGTTTGTTTTGTTTATACATGCACTGGGTACAGTCAGAAGCGTGGGAGGGGCGAGAGAATCCACCAGAGCCAGAGCGGGGAGCAGAGCAGGCAGAAGGACCGAAGTACACTGCTGAGGGCAGCAGCGGGCGGCAGGAGAGGTCTGCGCGCCATGTGGGACCCTCCTCCGGTGGCCGGGGGAGCAGCCGGGGATCGAACCAGTGCCGCAGAGGCAGGGGGCAGCTTCGCAACCCAGCGCTCAACCGCTTTGCCACCAGGGAGGCCCCTCTCTTACTCCTTCTTAAGGCATCTGTGTCCTCATGGGCCTCAAAAATCTGCCCTTCTGCCACCAATCCTACCCTTACCCATGTAGCAATGAGCAAAGGCATGCTTGATATACCTCAGGTCAAACTTGTGATTCAGGTGAGCCCAGGTTTCAGCAATGACTGTAGTATTGCTCATTATGCATATAACTTGTTGTACTTGGCCAGATCTCACCAGGTACCAATGCGAGAGGCTCATAATTAATGCCAACTTTAAAACCAGTAAGGCACCAACCACAAACTGGATGCTGAGTTTGGTTTTGATGGTGACAGTGGCATCACTGACATTTTTGAGAACCATGTCACCATGGTAAAACAGGCTGCATGACAAGGGTCATATTTCACTATCTCATTGAGTGACTCAAACTACGCATTAGTGATCTCTGAACCAGAAAGCTGTTCATGACAAGCTTTCTCAGCAGAAGACTTGGATATATGTAGCCAGTGGGAAGTAGATGTGGGGATAAGGCATAGGGTGGTCTGGAATTCTGTCACCTCAATCTTAAGGGCACTGTCAAATCTAGGGGAAGCAGTGAGAGAAGTCACAATTTTAGTTTTCAGCCTATTTAGGTTAGTAAATATTGGGTACTCAGTATCGAGGTTTTTATAATAAATGCCATAGGTGCCACCATTGTCTACCGTGAAGGCACAATCAGATGCTCAAGGGGTGTATGAGGTGAAAAATTAGTTGTAAGACTCAGCTATAGCTGTGGAAACCTGGGGTGCTAGGTAAATGGAGAATTCCAGCTTGGATTTCTTGGCAAAATCCATAGAGAGACATTCCATCAGCATGGAGGTAAACTCAAAATTGATCTCCCACCAAAGCTATGGAAAACCTTAAGAAACCCTTAAGGAAAACCAGGAAACCCTTAAGACCTATGTATTAGTAAGCCTGTTTCTGAATTCAGTCCAAGATGCAGTCAGTAATCTCTCTTTGCATATCGTGTAGTGCCTTTGGACCTAGTTATTGATGGTATATTTCTTGCCTATGATGAGTTGCTTCAGGTGAATGAGCTGGTAGTTGGTGCCAATGTGAACTTCATCAGTGACTACAGGTTCTAGTTATAAAAACACTACCCCGGGCACATCTTGTCAGCATCCATCTCACAAAGAAAGGTTGAAGGAGTCATTTCCTCAAGTAGTCTTGTCACTGTGCATCTGGCCATTAGATGCACATTCCAGACTGTAGTTGCTGGTATCTGGTATCAGATACTGCAGGTATCTGGATGCCACATTCTAGACCGTAGAGTTGCTGGCAAGTATATTGCCTATCTAGGCACCTGCCTGATCACCATGAATGGAGATGCATTCATGTGGTTGCTGCTTTGAAGTTGCTGATGAGGGGGACAAAAATGAAGAAGAGAGGTTGTTGCTTCTTACAATCTGCTCTTATACCATGTAGGTAGTTTTCAAAAACTCATTCCAGCTTTCTGATAATTAGTCTTCAAATATGGCTCCCAGATGACCAATACCTCCAAAAAGATTTTTCTCTCTCCTTAATTCTCAACTGGTCACTCAAAAAGTGAAGTGATATGACTTCTGAGACCAGGACAGCAGTCCTCAATTTCTGCTATGGACTCTAGGAATTCTGTTTGGCCCTCAGGGTCATCACAAAAGAAGTTCAGCTACCCTAATGAACAGAACTTGTAGAGACTAGAAGGTAAGTCTCTGAATTTGGATTCCATTTGTCCCACTAAGATTCTAGATATGTGAATGTCACCTTCTTGAAGCAATTGGATGAGACCAACTGTCAACACTAGTAGTATTGAGTGAACCCAGTTGATGTCATATGAAACAGAGTTATAAGCTACCTCATGCTCCAAAATCCTGAGATAAAATACAATTGTTTTAAGCCTCTAGGTTGGATAGTAACATAGAAATAGATAACTGTTCTCATAGTAAATGTCTCAATACATTATAAAATCATTACTTTGTAATTATAAAGTATTTTAGTTTGTTCAATATGGCCCTTAGTCAAAATGGTGGTGCAGTTGAAGCTCATGGAAGTATCAAATGATAAAATGGAAAGCCAGCAATGAGTTTGGAGTTAGCAATAATCCCATCCTTACTATGTAGTAAATTCTGTAATATTTATAAATTAATAATTTCTGTAATAATTATTTTAGCTCATCTGAAAAATGGGAATACCATACCTATCTCATAGAGGGTTAAATATAACACTGAACATGTACCAGATCATTATTTGTAGTAATTATTTTGAGTTGAGTTGTGGGCCCTGCAAATCAATATGTTTTCTCTCTGACCCTCTAGTAATTTAAAATGTGACTTCAGAAATGTGACTTGTTGCAGATATATTTCACTGGGATATATTTTGTTGCATATATATTTCTTAATAAAAGGGAGACATTTGGAAATAGATTTACATAGTGAGGAGACAATGTATAGAGACACAGAGAAAAGATAGCCATATACAAGCCAAGGAGAGACACCAAGAATAGTCCCTTCTGTCAGAAATCTCAGACATAACCAACCCTGTCAGTACCTTTATTTCTAACATCTACTCTCCAGAACTGAGGCAGTAAACTCATTTTTGAAGTCACCCAATTTGTGGTATTTTGTTATGGCATCCATAGCAAAAATATGCAGTAATATTGCTACTTCCATTTCTTGATTCACAGTGATAATCTTTTCCAGAGGTGTTCAGTAATTCTTTGCAGAGTTTCTGAATCTCTTATTTCAAAAATTGATTTATAAGCTACTTATAGCAAGTTGTAACCAATTTTGCAAAATTTGCATTTTAAAAGACCATCTGCAAAACACTATTTTTAAGAATTGTCAACATCAATGGTTTGTCAGGACATTTTTGAGAAGAGATTCCTGGTATTCTTCAATCAATTCAAATTAAATAAATGATCAATAATTAGATTTTAATCAAGATCTCAACTTCTGAAGGGATACTTCAGGCAAGGTTTTCAGAGCAAAGCAGTCTCTTTTTAATACATAATTGATGCTAGCATGTTTATATAAAACATGTCCAGTTGGAACAGGCTAGGAACAAATTAATTCCTACCAAAAAATAATCCAATTTGTCACTAATTGTAAAAATAATTGACAGAAAGATTGTACAGCCTGCTGATCTCCTATCAACAGTGGAACTACCATGGCTGTGGCAACCAAACAGTAAGAAAATTGTGGCTGCAATTAATATCTTGACATTATGTATTATGGAAAAATCTGCAAATAATAGAATGCTTTAATACGATAAATTCTAGTTTACTCATATTTGAAGTTATCAAGTACTATTTGTGTATCTAATAGCTTCATTTAACACTAATTTATGGGAAAGAGTCAAAATACATATGCTATTTTTTAACTTTTTATTCATTAATTTTTTTCTTTGTAGTCTGCATAGTTCTCCTGCTGTCTTATCACCTGTAAACCATCACCATATTCCCTTGTATTCTTCTCTCCCCTGTTTTGATACCCTTCCCTTTCCATCCCTTGCCTCAGATCTATAGTTAGCTTGACATTTTCTTGACCATTCATTTGGTTTCTCTGTTTTCCATATATTCTCTCTATTCTATATAAGTGAGACCATCTGGTAATTAATGGCATGGCATAGGCCTTTTGAAAACATCATCTTATCACCTAAGAGAAACACAAATAGATTTCTGGTTTTTTATGAAAATATGCACAGGTAGAGATTCCATAGAGGTTCTCAGTAACCAATGTTCTTTAGCCATTTTGAAGTCCAACAATCAGAAATCTCCTGGATATTCACTTAAATGACTTTGTTTTTCTTGCCCTCCTCCCTCAGAAATGGAAACAACTAATTAAATAGCACAAACTCAACATTCTTTACCAGAAAATAAATCAAAATCTATCTTTAGCCTTCTATTTGTAGAGTAAAAGTGGCCATTTCTATTTAATTCATTTACTGAATAAGTTCTTGATGTTTTGACGCTGTTCTCAGTACTAGAGACACAGAGGTGAGGAAGTAAATCATTCCCTTAAAGGATTTAGGTTTTAGTGAAAGTGAAATATTAAAGAAAAGAACCTGACACAGTAAATTTTAAAAAGCAGTTCAGATAATAAGTTCTTATAAGAAAAATACTGCAGGATGAGGGGATAGAAAGGGAGAGGTGGGGTAGGGGTTGGCATGGTGAAAGACTGAGATTTGTTGGATGGACATGAAAGGCCTGTGAAAGGCATATGAATGATGTGTAGGAACACATCATGCACATAGGCAATGAACTTTGCAGGTGGAGGGAAGAGTATTTATTACAGTCTGTAGAAAGTCTTAGACACTAGAGGATGAAAAAGAAAGTCAGTGCCTAACTGGAGAATGATTGAGAGGCATAATGTCTATAGAGGTGGTCAGAGACATGGATCAAGGGCAGACTTTAACATTCTCACTCCATCTTGGTATATTTCATTTAATTATTATATTTCATTAGCAGTTAGTATAAGGACACTTAAAAATATGAGTATAAAATGCTTACATTTCAAAAGATAAGAACTCTATACCCTAAACACTAAAAAAATCACTCATTATAGTTAATGGGTAACATTTTATGACATAATCTCAGTGTGTCAGTAACAAAATTTATAGTAGTAGGCAGAAGCTCAGTTTCTCTGTCTTTTGAATAAAGAAATTGTATTGCCTAATTGTACTTTTTAAACTCTGATTTGGTGAATTTAAATAAGTTTATTTCTATAGATTAAAAATAGTAATCCAATTCCAACAATAAATAATATAGCAGAAATAAGTGAAACTACCAAGATCTTTATTTTCTTTTAATTATGTATCAGACTAGGGAGTCTTTAAATACTCTAAAAATTCTTAGGAAGTTGGACCTACTTTTAGGTTTCAGGAAATAATATGATCATAAAGATTAAAGTTATCACAGGAAAGTATAATCTTTTCAAAGACTGTGAGTCTCAATCTGTATTTAATTTTCCAAATTCTCTAATCTTTTTGATACACATGAATTTTGTTATGACATTTCCAAATATTTCATTTATTACATTGTACTCTGATATTTCAGGTTTATATTTTCTAATATAATTCATATAGTATAAAATTTACCCTCTTGAAATATAAAATTCAGTGTTTTTTTAGTGTATGTACAAGGATATGCAATCATAGATCTAATTCCAGAATATTTTCATCAGCCTCAGAAGAAGCCCATTATTATGCCTGTTCCCCTTAACTCACCTCCTAAAGCAAATGCTAATCTGTTTTCTGTCTCTCCAGATTTACCTATTAAGCACATTTCATGTAAATGAAATCATACAATATGTTACCTTTATTTGCCTATTTCTTTCACTTAGCATGATGGTTTCAAGCTTCATTCATATTGTAGCATGTGTTAGTACACCATTCCCTTTAGAGGTGAATAATATTCCATTGTATGGATATGGTGCATTTTATTTATCCATTCATGATGGACATTTACATTGCTCTTACTTTTTGACTAGGATAAAACTCTACTATGACCACTTATAAGCAGGTTTTCAGGTAAAACATATAGGAAATAGAATTGCTACAGATGTAGAATTGTAACTCAAGAAACAAGAAAGAACTCAAGGAAACAACCTAATCTCACATCTCAACTAGAAAAAGAACAACAAAAAAACCCAAAACCAGTAGAAGAAAGGAAATAATAAAAATCAAAGGATAAATAAATGAAATAGAAACTAAAAAAAAAATCTAAAAGATCAATGACACCAAAAGTTGGTTCTTCAAAAAAAAAAAAAAAAAAATAGACAAACCCCAGGCAGGCTCACAAAGGAAAAACGGGAGAAAGCACAAATAAATAGGATCAAAATGAAAAAGGAGAAATCACAACAGGCACGGCAAAAATCAAAAGAATAATCAGAAACTACTATGAACAGTTGTATGCAAACAAGTACAACAATCTAGAAGAGATGAACAAACTCCTACAACTCTACAATCACCCAAAGCTAGATAAAGAAGAAATAGAACACCTAAACAGACCAATTATAAGCAGTGACTGTGAAATGGTAATCAAAACACTCCCCAAAAACAAAAAGTCCAGGACCAGATGAATTTACAAATGAATTCTATCAAACATTCAGAAACAAATTAGTGTCTATCCTTTATAAAATCTTTCAAAAAGTTGAGAAGGAAGGGATAATACCAAACACCTTCTATGAAGCCAACATTATACTAATACCAAAACCGAACAAGGACAACATAAAAAAAGAAAACTACAGGCCAATCTCTCTAATGAACAATGATGCAAAAATCCTCAATTAAATCTTAGCTATCAGAATCCAACCATATATCCATAAGATAATTCACCACAACCAAGTAGGATTTATTCCAGGGACACAAGGATAGTTCAACATCTGAAAATCAATCAATGTAATCTAATACATTAACAAAAAGAAATATAAAAACCATATGATAATATCAATTGATGCTAAGAAAGCTTTCGACAAAGCACAACACCCTTTTATGATAAAGGCCCTTGAAATTCTTGGATACAAGGAACATACCTCAACAGCATAAAGGCCATATATGACAAACCCATAGCCAATATTATTCTCAATGGTGAAAAGCTGAAAGCATTTCCATTAAGATATGGAACAGGACAAGGATGTTCACTCTCACCACTGCTTTTCAATATAATACTGGAAGACCTATCCACAGCAATAAGACAAGAGAAAGACATACAAGGAATCCAAACAGGCAACAAAGAAGTCAAACTATCGCTATTCGCAGGTGATATGATAATATACATTGAGAACCCCAAAACTCCACAGAAAACTAATTAAACTAATCAATCATTTTAGTAAAGTAGCAGGATACAAAATCAACACACAAAAATAAGTAGCCTTTATATGCACAGACAATAAATCTGAAGAAGAAGAAATCAAGAAAATCATCCCTTTTATTATTGAAACAAACAAAAAAATCAAATACTTGAGAATAAACCTAATAAAAGAGGTAAAGGACCTTTACAAAGATACCTATAAAACACTGTTAAAAGAAACAGAAGAAGACACAAAGAAATGAAAAAACATTCCCTGCTCATGGATTGGAAGAATTAATATTATCAAAATGGCCATCCTACCAAAAGCAATTTACAGAGTCAATGCTATTCCAATAAAAATTTCAATGACATTCTTCAAAGAAATAGAGCAAATATTGATGAAAATCTATGGAGCCACCAAAACCCCCAAGTAACTAAAGCTCTCCTGAAAAAAAAAAAAAAAATGAAGGGAATGGAAGCATAATACTCCCAGATTTCAAACTATACTGTAAAGCCATCATAATCAAAACTGCATGGTATTGGAACAAGAACAGATACATGGACCAATGGAACCAAATAGAAAATCCAGAAATAAACCCAGAGATTTACAGTCAACTAAACTTTGACAAAGGAGCAAAGAATGTGCAATGGAGCAAAGAATGTTTGTTCAATAAATGGTGCTTGGAAAACAGGGTTGCTACATGCTAAAGAATGAAGTTTGGCTACTACCTCACACCACGCACAAAAAACAACTCAAAATGGATTAAAGAACTAGACATAATACCTGAAACCATAAAATATATAGAAAGAAATATAGATGAAACACTACATGACATACACCTCAGCAATATCTTTGAAGACTCATCACCCAGTATGTAAACTTGGGGAAATTATATATTTTTGCAATCCTTATCAACTTAATAGAGAATAAATTTGTTTTATCTACTCTAATGGATTTTACAAGCAAAGTCTTTATTCTTAAGGAAATTAAAGTTGCTGTTCGTTTGGTCTCAGTGTACAAATCAGTTCTTAACATTCATTACAAGTTCTTGAATGATCTGGTCCTTGCTAATCTCTGCACCATTTCTCGTCAGTCTATCCTATCTACATGTGTGGCTAAAATAAAAAGTATGCTCAGCTACTTTTTTTTAATTTTAATCTTAAAATCCAACAACCATCGTTTATTATAAAGATGAACTGCAAGCCTCGTGATGGGCTTATTGGTAGGATTTCTGGTAGTGAGCACCGGCTCCAGGGCCTCCGAACTTCTTGGATTAACAACGACGGGGATCAGCCACCAGCAGGGTCCGGTCATACTGGATGAGGATGTCTTTGATTTTCTTGGAGGCCTCATCTACATATTTCTGGTAATAGGCCACAGGGCTTTGGAGATGGACTGGCGGATGCCGTAAATCTGGGCCACATGACCACCACCCTTCACACGGACACGGCCAGCAAATCGCTCCTTACCCAGAAGCAGAACAGGTTCCAGCAGCGTGTACTGCAGCGTGCGCGGCTCGATCATCTCCAAGTGCCGCCGTTTCACCTTGAAGAGGCCCTTGCCGGGTTTGCAGTGCGCCAGAGTTGTGGGCGTCTTCTTGCTTCCGAAGACTTGCACGAACTGCGGGGACCCCTTGGACAGCATTGCTGCAGATCCAGACGGGAGCTCCTCACCGTGCAGTGCCATCCTCAGCTACTTTTTTAATTTCAAGTCCTTAATTGCAATTTGCTTTTTTTTTTTTTTAAGATTTATTTATTTATACAAGCGCTGGGGTACAGGCCAGAGGCATGGGAGGGTAAGAGAATTCACCAAAGACAGAGCAGGTAGCAGAATAGGCAGAAGGACCGAAGTACACAGGAGAGGTCTGCCATGTGTGAGTCTCCCTGGCTGGCTGGGAATGGAACCGGTGCTGCAGAGGCTGCGGACAGCTTCACAGCGCTGAGCTCAACTTGCTGTGCCACCTGGGAGGCCGAACTTGCTCTGTCTTGTGTCAAGGATTCCTCCTTCCTGTGTCCCTTGGCCTTACCCCCTCCACCTGGTTACCCTGTATTTATTCACTTCGCTTCAGCTTTTTCAAGGAAGCCTTCCCTAAGTATGAGTATCTGGACAAGATGCTCTTCTGTGTGGTCGTCCAGTCCCTAATTTTCACCAAGAATATTAATTGTGTGATTTTATTCCCTTGATCTCCCCCTCCCTTGCAACTAAACCAAAAGCTCCATGAGAGCAGAGATCAGGGAATATGACAATTTTATTCAACAATATACACCCAGTGTCCAGCAAAGTATCTGACACAGTGATGATCAGTACATGTTTGCTTTGGACTAAAAATTGAGCCCCTCTCAAATCCATATGTTGAAGCTCTGTCCCCTAAGGTGATATTATTTGGAAGTAGGACCTTTGAAGAGAATTAGGTTTGAATGAACTAAGAAGATGGGATTTTCACGATGGTATCTGCTGCCTTTATAAGAAAGAACATCAGAGAATGAAATATCTCATTCATTCCTCTCTCCATGTACACACATCTTCCTTCCTCCCCTTCCCCAGTTTGAGAACACAGTGAATTGTCCTCAGTTTGTAACCTGTCAGAGAACTCTCCAGAACCTGAAAATGCTGACATCCTAAAATCAGATTTCTAGCATCCAAAACTGTCAAAAAAAAAAAAAAGTTTCTGTTGTTTAAGAGATACAATCTTTGGTATTTTATTGTGGCAACTCAAATTGATTGATTAAAGGAATAACTAAACAAATATATGACTGATTATTTGATAATATATTTACTTGATGATCCTAAGATGTTTAGGGATTTAAGTTGGCCTGATACCTTGGAACCAATAGAAGCCATATTTTCTTGAATATTTTTACTTAGGTTTTCTCTTATATGATATAATGACTCACCTACAGGTCTCCTATAGTCTAACAAGGTTTTGTTTTGTGCTATAAAGACCTTTCCAAACTTTATTTAAGAAGAATTGTGTGTCTGGTGCATAGATATCAATACTGCCAAATCTAGTATATTCATGTTTTTGATTGTTTAGAAAACAGCCATTACTAAATAGTTCTGTTTTCTCTAAATGAAAAGTAAACTTTAACCCAGAAAGAAACTGATATGAGGAGATAAAAAAGTATTTCAAACACACAAAATGAAGTGATGGGGCGATAAAACATTTACATTGTGTACATCAAAGAGATAATTGTATAAATGGAGACAAATGGAGAGAGATTTTTTTTATTTTTGATGTGCTGTGACAGATAAGAAACTTCTTGAGGGAACATGCCTGCTCTTTTTTCTGTATAATTAGGAATAATTTCCTCAGGGAATTAGGCTTCTTTACTTGAGAAGTCACTGTGAAGTTGTATGAAACTTTCTACTCTTCATAAGGTCTAAGTTTTTACCATGTTTTTAATAAGTGGTGATTTGCTAGTTATGGAATCTCTCTAAGTTATTGGATAGCTTTTGCTGTGGCAATGAATGAACCTGAAGCCTTAAGTAAGGGAAAGTCATCCAGACTTTACTGGGCTCCTCTGAGTTTGGAAGGACTCTGCTCCAATATGGATGCTGTATCTTTCGGGAACCTAGATAGAGGAAGCAGCACTCTCTGGAGCACTGGGTTCCCATAAGGTTTAGAGAAGCCTTGAGACCAAGTTGGAAGCCTCTTGAAAGCCTTTGCTCACACTGACACTGAACACACTCTCCATTGATTAACATATGTCTATGGTCCCTCTGAAGTTATTGGTAAACTTTATTTGCCTGCTGGAAAGAAGGAAACCAATGGAGCCAGTAATTCAGTATTGTATACTACTTCCTCAAGTTGCTGAGTATTAAATGCACATCTTACCATTTTTGTAAACAATAAAGATTTAAGTATAATTACAAACATGAGAAATTAAAGGAAGCAATTTTAGACAATGAGGCATTGTAGACAGTAATAGGTTAAAAAAAAAAAGGCAAGAGGAAGGGGAAGAATAACTACAAGATTGGGTAATTGAAGTTCCTGGAGTTATAGGAATAAACAATGGAAGAAATTGCAGAATTTGGTGAAGAATTTTAAATAAGCAGGAGATACTTACAAACATTATTTAGTACCAGTCTAGGTTGTCAGAGTTTTGCTGAAGTAATGCTTACTTGTAAATAATTTCTGTCTGGGAGATACTATGCAATATATTCTAATAGTCAGCATTCAGAAGACTCTTTTGTTGTCAAACTTTAGGTGAATTGTTAGGTTTAGTAATTTTTCTTTTTGAATAAACAGGACCGTAGAACTTTATGATTTTGTGCCTATTGAGCACTGGGGTTTAATCTTAGCTTTCTCTGACCCTAGTCTCTAGATAAGTTGTGCTGTCTACTCTTCATGTATGCTTTGGTGCCTGCCTACTCTGAATCCATGAAACTTCAGTTATCCATTCTACTTCTCTTCTGGTGTGTTCTCAATCTGAGAACATAGAAAAAAATCATCTTTCCACTAATAAAGTGACAAAAATCCCATCTGAAATTTGTGGGTTTTTTTTTTTTTTTTCCTACATAACACCATCTGATTCTTAAATAATCAGTCTGGACCTTTATCAGGTCCATTATTTATTTATACAAGCACTGGGTACAGTCAGAAGCTCAGGGGGTGGGGAGGCGTGCGGGGTGGGGGGTGAGAGAATTCACCAGAGCCAAAGCAGGGAGCAGAACAGGCAGACTGATCAAGTACACTGCTGAGGGGAGCAGCGGGCAGCAGGAGAGGTCTGCGTGCCATGTGGGACCCTCGCCCAGTGGCCGGGGATCTAACCTGTGCTGCAGAGGCTGCGGACAGCTTCGCAACCCAGCGCTCAACCACTGCGCCTCCAGGGGAGGCCCATCATTTCCATTTTTTAATCTTCCATTTCTTCCTCAATCCACTGCAGTCTTATTTTCAGCTTCTGTCATTCAATTTAAATGATTTCAGTAATACTTCAAATGGCTTCCTAATGTCAAGTGCATTGGTAAATTTCCATTTCTTGTTTCACTTTTGCCCCCTCACTTGGAACAGTCTTTCTTTGATTGTGACTTCCACCCCCGGAATCACTTCATATTCTTTATTCTCTGTGGTGGTCTTCAAAGATTCATTCTCAGTTTTCCTTTGCAAATTTTATGCACTCTCATCCATATCCTAGATATAACCACTACCTTGGAGCTGATAAATCTAACATAATCATGTGAGCTTTAGATCCATTTGTTTTTCTACTTCTCATCTTCACTTAGCCAAAGTGGGCCTGAAACTTGGTGAGTACAAAAGGAAATCAATATTTGCAGTACTCGTCTATCATCCTCTTCTTCCTCCTATGTTTTATATCTCAGTTGATGCTAATTAGTAGAATTGCAGTCCTGTACATTATATAGAAGCAATGTGTTAGTTATTGTTTAAAATATATGAGACCAATATTTATTTTTTTCCTTAAAATCAATGGAAGTAGAATCAAGTTGACATAGTTTTTATTGAACATACATTTTCCATTTGGATGGTATGTTTAACACTTTTGAAAAAGTGGTGGTGTGCTTTTTTCAAAGTGATGATGAAAAAATAAGTCATCAACATGAAAATGGAAACTGTCAAATCACTATAGATTTTTTTTAAAGATTTATTTTATTTATACAAGAGCCAGGGTACAGTCCAGATGCGCGGGAGGGTGAAAGGGTTCACCAGAGACAGAGCAGGGAACAGAACAGGCAGACTGAAAAAATATACTGTTGAGGGAAGCAGCAGGCAAGACAGGAGAGGTCTGCTTCAGTATTATATTTTCTTGAACTTTAAGCTTTTAAAATAAAATTAATCCTAGCAAATATAAAAGACCACAAAAATAAGAAAAAAAATATATCTCAGTTTTCAGGGAATTTGTGTGGCAAACAGACTTTCAGGAATTAGATCCATATAAGAAACATTAGTCTTGGCTATGGTCTAAGACCCAGAAATTCATGGTTATGGTGGTGATAGATTAGACTACTAATAAATTAACAAATTAAATGAAAGTAGTAGGAATGAAAGATAACTTAGATTAGTAATGGGCAGGGGCAAAAAAAAAAAATTACCAATGTCTTTGAAATACAGGAAAAAGTTATTTTTAGAATTCATGAAATGAGAATTTCTTAAATACCTTTAAAAGGGAAGAATGACCTTTGCTGTTTTTCATGTTAACTTTTTATAGCTTGTTTCTGTTCCTTTAAACATGCCACTTTGGATTTTGTTCTATTTGCCTGTCAAATAAGGAATACTAAAAACTACTAATATATGCATTATACAATAAATGTACCTTAGCTTCTTGAGCAAAATTTAATTAATAAAATCACTTAAAACCAGAAAACATACTATGAAATTTCTAATAAAGCATCTTGTTGACTAAGATGTTGACATAAATTCTAATATGTTGACCTTATAATATTAATCAGAAATATACCTATAATAAAAGCATAGATTAGATGTGTTGGGAGAAATGAAGTCCTGAACAAACTCCACAAATAGGTTTTATGGACCCCACCCCAGACCAAAGGCACCCAAGACACCAAGGACTACAAATCCCATAATGTCATCACCACGGAAGGGAGGATTGCAAGGAACAGAGGGTGGAGTTAAGCAGCCAGATTTTATATATAACCAGACATGTAAACCTTGGGGGTTCTTTTTTTTTTTGCCAGCTTTCAGTGTGCTATTGGGGAACTGATAGGATGCATTCACCAATTTATCTCTCTCTCTTTCTCCTGAGTTATTCATTTCTCCATTGCCCCTTTTTATAAATATTATGTTTTTGTGTGTACCTGTAGTTGAGCCTCATTATAAGTGCCTTTTAAGTGTGTGAGTGAGGACCCCCAGTCAGGCCAACCCATTTCACATTGGGGTTGTCCTGTAACAATTGGATAAAGAATGCATTTGATACAGGTAACCACTTGAAATAAATATATATATTATTCTATTATCTCCTTGTTACATGGAATTCATAGACTTTGAACTTGACTCTATATAGACCTTTTACATTATTTGTAACTGGGAAATTTGGTGCCCTATAATAGCATATTTATGATTCATTTCTCTTTCCATGAGGACTCTGGGCTCTCTGGCCACATAGACCAAGAATGCCAGGGAAGTGTAGAATTCTGTGAGTAGCTGGGTGACTTTGTTACCTGTTAGACCCCCAGTATTTAATTTTCAGCTCAGGCATATATTCTCATCATTTTTTTCTGAATTGTAACCTGAAGAGCATGTCTTAGTTTAAGACAGTACTTCATAAAATCAAACTAAAAATTTCTCTCTTTTTAACTCTTCTGACAACAGGCACATTTCTAAGTGAAAAAGAGTTATGGCTGTAGTCTGGTGGCATTTTTTCAAAACTTGTTTTCCATGAAATATTTCATCTATATGTAACAAAGCATTAGATAAAATAATCACAATGTATTTTTAATTCTTATATTTTTCATTAGGAAGATCTTTGATAATTCATTTATTTTCCTATTAATCTCTTGTTTCTGTTATTTTTTTTCTCTCTGTAATCCTATATCCTTAGCTCCTGCTGATATAATTAGGATTATATCAGTTACCCAAACTGTACTAATCATGTTTTCTATTCTGGGATTTAAAATTTGGGTTTTATGATCCCTGACTCTGAAAAAAAAGAAAAGGCAGAAAGGGTTAATCAATACTGAAGGCTAGTATACTATCCGTCAAGACATGACTTCCTGTCAGTGGCCAAGCACAGTTCTATGAGCTGTCAAACAAAAGGACTGATATGATGATCTAGTAATGGGTAAAAGAGAGAAAGCTCTTTCTAAATTGTAAGAAATTTCAATATGAAGAAATAGCAGGAAAACATAGTTTAGTAGCAAACTCTTTACAATAAAAAGGTTATGTCATTAGTGTGAAATAGATTAAGCTGAATATAACTGAATTTGGATGAAACTTTCTAAATTGTCACTTCTTATAGCTCTTTTCCCCTGCATAGGTGGTACAATTATTATTTAATACATAGAGCATGATTGGAAATGAAAATTACAGCCCTCAATGTAATGATTAGGAAGATAACTGCCAATCATCATTGTTGTGTGTATCTCCATGAGGAAATTATTCAAATATATTTTTAAAAATAACTGTAGAAAAGTGGAATAGAAAAACAAGTCAGCATAACAATCAAGCTAATATTTTCCTCTTTTTAATATACTTTATTGTTAAAGATGTGTAAATACAATAAACATTGATACTTTACGCAACTCTTTATTACTAAAATATTACATGTATAAAATTATAGGTGAAGAGTTAAAAATTAGTGCTTGCTATTGTTTAAAATATCAATGTGTAACTCTAATAACATCTGTCCCTTATCATCTCCTTTATATATCATGCATCTTTATAGCAAAAATGAAACATTCAATGCCTTGCTCAGATTTAGGACCCACTAAGGAATGCATTGAAAGAGGCATATTCTCTGTCAATTTTATTCACTTTGTGTATAAATACAATTTTTAAGAATTGCTTTTCTCATACTATCAGTACAGTAATTAATTGATAAAATGTATAGCTACTTTTGAATAGAAGTATAATCTCAATTATTATACATCTTCTGAAACAGTGGATATTTGTATATTTTATGTATTTTTCTGGATTTTTTTCTGATGCTCTGATAATAAAATTTCCTCAAATTTATTAATATCTGTATTTCTACAAATTAGATACATTTGGTAAAAAGTTACTAAAACTGCCTGTTTTCAGAGATATTTTGATTATGTCAATTTAGAGTCTTGATTACTCCAGGTTCTTCAGAGTAACAGAACCATGATCTGTAGTTGGCATGCTGGGGACTCAGAGAGCCAGTGATGCAGTTCTAGACCAAAGTTGACAGGTTCAAGATCTAAGAAGAGTGATGTTTCAGATCAAGTTCAAATACAGGAAAAACTCCAAGCCTGTGTCCCATCTCAAGGAAGACAAGCAAGAGAAAATCCTCGCCCCACCCTGCCCCCCACAGTGCTCATGGGAGGGACAGTCATTTTGTTCTATTTTCAGGCCTTTAAATAATGCTGGAGGGCAATCTGCTTTATTTAGTCTATTGGTTTAAATGTCAATCATATCCAGAAACACTCTCACAGAAACACCCAGAAATTTTTTTTTTAACCAAATATCTGGACACTATCACCCAGTTATTACCTAATTTTATTGACACATAAAATTAACAATCAGAGATTTCTTTTTCATTTACTTAACTTTAGCCTTTTAAATCATAATTATTTAAGCCACTATCATAGATTCAAGTAAATTTCTCCTTATTCCACTTTATGTTTTTCCTATTTCCCTTTATAAGCCTTTCTACTCTTCCTGTACTATGAATGGTGGCATTCTCTGGGTTTTTTTATGGAGATACTTTCCTACATAATCTATCCGCTCAGGTGACTACTACTACTGTGTTTATTGATGTTATAGTCTTCTCAGACTGCCATAAAAATACACAACAGATTTTGTCACTTAAACAACAAAAATGTATTTGCTCAGCTCTGAAGTTTGACTCTGATATCATTATGCTAGCAAAGCTAGTTTCTGGTGAGAACTGTCTTCCTGGTTTGCATATAACTGCTTTCTTCTTTTGCCCTCACCCAATAGATCAAGTGAGTCAGGAAGCTCTCTATTATGTCTCCATATAGGAGCACTAATCCCATCTTGAGGGTCCCTACCTGTTGAATTTATCTAAACCTAATTATCTGCCAAAAACTCTACCTTCAAACAATATTGCATTGGGGGTTGGGCCCTCAGCATATGGATTTTGGGAGAACACAGTTCAGTCTTGAGTAATTAGTATCACCAAAGTCACTATTTTCGCCAGCACAACTGTCTTGTTTTGTTTTTCCTCTCAAATTCACATGCCGAGTCTCTAACCTCCTTTACCTTAGCAGTGATATATTTGGAGATAGGACCATTAAAGTGGTGCTTAAGTAAAAAACAAAGCTGTTAGAGTATGCCTTAATCTAATCCAACTGTTGCCCTTATAAGAAGAGGAAATCTGCATAGACTTTCTGCCAAAGCTATCTGTAAGACCGAGAATGAAAAAATAAATTGACATCTTTATTTTAGGCTTCTAGTTTCCAGAACTATGAGAGAAAAAAAAAAATTCTGTTGTTTAAGCCATCCAGTGTGTGGTGGGTTTTTTTTTTTTTTTTAAAGCTTTATTTATTTATTTATTTATGTGTATAAGATAATCTGTCTGCTGGGGTAAAGGCCAGAGGTGCAGGGGGTGAGGGGATTCACCAGAGACAGAGTAGGGAACATAACAGGCAGATTGACTGAAATACACTGCTGAGGGGAGCAGTGGACAAGACAAGAGAGGTCTGCTACACCATGTGAGTTAGCTCTTAGCTCCCTGGCTGGGGATCAAACTCCTGCTGCAGTGGCTGGGGATAGCTTCATAGTGCTGAAACTTACCTCTTGCACCACCAGGGAGGCCCCCAGTCTGCGGTGTTTTGTTAAGAAAGCTCTAGCAAACAAATGCATTGGTTTTCTAAATAGTTGTACTTGTGTTTCAGCTGGATTTTTTTCACTTAAATGTTTTTACTTAGGTCCTGCCAACACTTATAAGTGGATCTGTTCTAGGCATAAATCATATTATATCCTATTTGTATCCCAGTTTTGCCATAACTCTGTCCCAGCAAGGACACAAGCTAGTAGAAGGGATGTCCTGGGACTTGTGCTTTAAAGGACCTCTGTCTAGCTACTCTCTGTCTTACCTCCTCTTCACAGGGCCAGAATTTGGCAGGATAAAGGGACATGCTATCTTGGGAATCAGTTTCCACTTCTGGACCACATGTCCTATTTCAGAATCTCATGATTCCCTCCTGTTTCTGCACAAGTTTCTTCCCAAGGTCTTCTTCCTGACTGCAGCCCTGGCATAGAGGTATTCTCATCTCTGCACCTGAGTTGGTGCAGTGTCAAAGGGTCTTTGCTTTCGAGGCATGTGAAAATTCATGATGAAGTAATTTCATGTAACTGATGTAAGGCCAGTCGTGAGAAGGAAAGAGGTGGGATTAGCTCTCTCTGCCACAGCCTTCCAGTGCAAAACTTTGAGGGAGTCGAAGAACTCTAAACTTGACATTGGCCTTCTATTGTTATGAAGGTGAGTAGGACACCTTTATTTAATCATTTGTTACTGACTTTATAATTTTCATATACTCAGATATGTATACTTTTGGTCTGACACCCACATATGTTAAGGAGAGGACAGCTCATGACGTGATGACCAGAATTTTGTGTTCCTCGTTTCAGTGTTCAGTGAATGGTACTGGCAGTATCTGCTATAAGCTTGTCATCTTTGATTCCTTCTCCTTTCTCCCATCCCCTTTATCTCCTTAATCATCAATTCTTGCTGGTCACACATTCCACATGCTCTTTACATCTTTCCACACCTCTGTCTCTTCACAAATACTGCTCTAGTTTAGGCTTATTCATGCGCCTGGATCTCTATGTTCAGTCTTGTACCAACCTTATCCATTTGCCTATAGTGAAGCTAAAGTAAGTTCTAAAAACAGATAAGCTAGCAAATAGTCCTAATTTGATTTTTAGAATTCTCTGGCTGACAACTTTCAACAGTTAGCTATTATCTTTAAGTTCCAGTCCAGACACAAGGAACTACATGGAGCACCCAAGCTTCCTATATCCCAGGGTTAGCTTTCCCACTCTCCTCTTTACCCAAATTAAACAGAACCATGAATTTCTTTTAGTTCTTGGAATTTGTCTTATTCTCTTTCAAATTAATTTTTATTTTACCTGCTATTCAATTTCCTTGCCTAATTCCTATTTATTCTTCAAGTTCCAACTTCAAATCACTTTATCCAGGGAGATTTCCCCAAACTCTCCGACCTCCATCAGTTGCCTCTTAGGAGACTTCATCTCACTGTAATGCTATTACACACTAATTACCTATTTCCTCCTCAGACTGTTGTGGTAGTGCCTGCCTTGATAAATTTTTCACTCTCACTGGTTAGCACAATACTTAGCATATAGCTGAAGCAATAGAAATAACAGTTTTATGAAATTGCAAACAGAATTTATACCTGTTAGATATTTATATGCAGATGATATTCCTGAATCTATAAAGCATTGATATATAAAATTTATATGTACTTTACATTGGAAATATAATTGAATTATTATTTTGACGTTACCAGACTCAGTTCCTGCTCAGTAGAAATAATGTTGTACAGATTTGAAGTGTTAATTCAAAAGACCTCCCTCATTGACTATGGAAAGCGGTGGTGTCCTTAGAAATCCTGGCAGGAGAAGCCCTTGAAGCCCTAAAAGTCTCATTGATTATTTTCTTTTTCTTATCATGATATTGTAGTCACCCAACCCATTGACTGAATTTATGGGACCAAGGAGTATAACCCTATGTATCATGTATTTCCTTGACACAACATTCTGGGTATCTGGAAAGTTCCTGTTTGAATGGCCTTAAGCTTCTTTTAGAATGTATTTGCAACACTTCTTGCCTTGGCTTCCTGAGAACAAATGGCACAGTATGTGCCCAATCCTAAATTTGCAGAGGGATGAGGCCAAAGATGACTCTTTAGGAAAACTCTTATGTTGGCTCATGGAAGAAGCACATGTGGATTTAAGAACTTATTTTTTAATGTAAATTTATATTTTACATCACTGTTCATTTTTTGTACAATATTTGCTTTCTCCTGTCTGATGTAGTCCCTGTAAAATTCCCATGACAAAGTTACCCATGCACTATCACCATAGTCCCTTGTGCTCTTTCCTCCCCTGTTTTGATCCCTCTCCCTCCTCCTCCCATGCATGATATCTCTGATTTATAGTTGCCTGTTAATTTTGGGTTTTTATTTATAATTATTATTTTTCCAGACTCCTTATTTATTTCCCTTATATTCCTCCTATAACTGAACCCATATGATATTTTTCTTTTTCCTGCTGATTTATTTCACTGAACAAAATCCCTTCCAGCTCCATCTAAGTTGCTGCAAATGGCATAAGTTTATCTTCTTTGTTTGCTGAATAGTATTCCATTGTATGTATAGACCACATCTTCTTGTAAGTCGTCTGTTTTTGGACATTTGGGTTGTTTCCATATTTTATCTATTATAAATAGTACTGCAATAAACATCGGGGTGCACGTATCCTTTGAGTTAATGTTTTTATGTTCTTTGGGTAGATTCCTAAGAGTGGAATTGGTGTGTCATATAGTAGCTCCAATTCAGTAGTTTGAGGAAACTCCACACGCTTTCCATAGTGGTTGGACCAGTTTGCATTCCCACCAGCAGTGTAGAGGAGTTCCTTTTTCTCTACATTATCACCAACATTTGTTGTTGCCGTTTTTTTTTAAATATGTGCCATTCTCAGTGGAGTAAGATGGTAGCTCATTGTGATATTGATTTGCATTTCCCGATTATAAGTGGTATTGAACATTTTTTCATCTACTTGTTGGTCATTTGAATTTCCTCTTTGGAGAAATGTCTGGTTAGCTCTTCTGCCCATTTTTTGGCTGTATTGTTTACTTTGTTTTTGGTGAATTGTGTGAGCTCTTTGTAGATCTTATCAGTTGTATGGAGTGTAAAAATGTTTCCCAATTAATAGGGTGTCTCCTTGTTTTGGTAAATATTTCTTTTGCTGCACAGATTTTAGTTTGAAGTAATCCCAGCTATTTATTTTTTTCATTTCACTTTATTTGCTTTGGGGATGTATGTCATTTGTTTTGTAGTATTTTGCCCATATTTTCTTGTATATATTTTACGGTTTCAGGTCATATGTTCAATTTTTTTATCCATTTTGAGTTGTTTTTTATGTATGGTGTGAGTAGTACTGTAGCTTCATTCTTTTATTTTTGGTGGTCCAGTTTTCCCAGCACCATTTATTGAACAAACTGTCCTTGTCCCATTGAATGTTCTTTGCTCTTTTGTCAAAGATCAGTTGTGTATATATGTGTGGCTTTATTTCTGGGTTTTCTATTCAATTCCATTGGTCTGTGTGTCTGTTTTGTTACAGTACCATACTGTTTTAATCATTATGACTTTGTAGTATAGTTTGAAGTCTGGGCGTGTAATCCCTCAATTCTTTTTAGCCAGGAGAGCTTTGACTATTCAAGGTTTTTGTGGTTCCATATGAATTTCATCAATATTTATTCTATTTCTTTGAAGAATGTTATTGAAATCATTATTGGAATAGTGTTGAATCTGTAAATTGCTTTTGATAGGATGGCCATTTTGATAATGTTAATTCTTCCAATCCATGGGAAAGGGATGTCTTTCCATTTCTTTGTGTCTGCTTCTATTTCTTCTAACAATGTTTTATAACTTTCCTTGTATTGGTCACTCACCTCCTTGTTAGGTTTATTTCCAGGTATTTGCTTTTTTTTTGTTTCAATTCCAAATAGAATGGTTTTCTTAATTTCTTCTTCTTCAGATTGATTGTTGAACCACCCTTGTGCCCCTGGAATAAATACTACTTGGTTGTAGTGTATTATACTTTTGATGCATTGTTGAATTATGTTGATAGGATTTTATTAAGGATTTTTGCATCAGTGTTCATTAGGGAGACTGACCTGTAGTTTTCCTTTTGTGTGCTGTCTTTGTTGGTTTGGTGTTAATGTAAAAACATATTTGGTAGTATTCATTCTCTCTCAATTTTTGGAAGAGTTTGTGCAGGATAGGCACTAGTTCATTTCTGAACGTTAGGCAGAATTCATTTTTGAAGCCATCTGGCCTTGGGCTTTTGTATTTTTGGGGAGGATTTTGATTACTGTTTCAATTTCAGTGTTTGTAGTTAGTCTGTTTAGGTGGTCTATTTCTTCTTTATCTAGCTTTAGATGATTATATAGCTCTAGGAATTTGTCCATCTCTTCTAGATTGTTGAACTTGTTTGCATATAAATGTTCATAGTAATCTCTGATTATTCTTTTGATTTCTGTTGAGTATGCTATAATTTCTCCTCTTTCATTTATAATCCTATTTATTTGTGTTTTCTCCTGTTTTTTATTCATGAGCCTGGCTAGAAGTTTGTCTATTTTAATTATTTTTTGGAAGCACCAACTTTTGAGTTCATTGATCTTTTGGGTTGATTTTTTTTTTTAATTTCTATTTCATCTCTTGCTGCTATGATGATGATAATGATGATGATGATTAATATTATCTATTATTACGTTTGGTTTTTTTTGTTGTTGTTGCTGTTTTTCTAGTTCTTTGAGATTGGAGATTAGGTTGTTTCTTTGATTTCTTTCTTGTTTCTTGATGTTAGACTCTATTGCTATATATTTTTCTCTTATTACTGCTTTTGCTGTGTCCCTTACATTCTGGAAAATTGTGTCCTCAATGTCATTCGTCTCAAAGTATTTTTTAATTGATTTTTAATTGATTCTCTTTGATTTTATTAATTCATTGTCTTCCAGTACTGTGGGTTTCAATCTTCATGAAATGGGAGGCTTCCTTGCTTTCTTTTGTTTATTTCTAGTTTAATGCCTTTATGATCAGAGAAGATAGTTGGTATGATTTTGATTTTAATATATCTGTTGATGTTTGTCTTATGGACCAATATATGATCAATCCAGGAGAATGATCTGTGTGTACTTGAGAAAAATGTGCACTCAATTTTTTTTTGGGTGCAGTGTTATATAGATGTCTGTTGAACCTATGAGGTCTAGGTCCTTATTTAGAGCTTATGTGTCCTTATTTTTTTGTATCATTGATCTGTCCATTGGTGAGAATGGGGTGTTGAAGTCTCCTACTATATATGTATTTTTTATAATGTCTGTTTTCAGAGATAATAGTAATTGTCTGATCTATCTTGGTTCTCCTGCATGTGGTTAGTATATGTTGATGAATGTTATGTCTTCCTGATGTATTCTCTCCTTAGTCATAATGTAGTGACCATCTATGTCTCTTTTACTTTTTTTAGTTTGAAGTGTATTTTATCTGATATGAGTAAGCTGTTCCTGCATTCTCTTTTGGTCCATATGCTCTAAGATTGTTTCCCAACCTTTACTTTCTGTCCTTTTTTATATTTTGTAGTTAAATGTGTTTCCTGGAGACAGCAGAAGGTTGGATTTTGTTTTTTTTTAATCCAGTCTGCTACTCTGTTTCTCTTTATTGGTGAGCTTAGTCCATTTACATTTAAGGTTAATATTGATACATTGGCATCTATATTTGTCATTTTGTTTGCCTTTTTTGTGATTTTATTCTTTATCTTAATTCTGTTGTTCCTAGTCATTCCTCTGTTGGTTTTGGCTTTAAGGCTTCTTGTAATATTTTTTTAGAATGGGGGTTTAGTATTAATGAATTTCTAGAGATTGTTTTTATCTGAGGTCTTATTTTTTCTTCACAGAGAAAGGAGAGCTTTGCAGGATAAAGTATTCCTGGTTGGCTTTTGTTGACTTGTAGATTGTAAAATATGCCACTCCATTCTCTTTTTGCCCAGAGTGTTTCTTCAGAGAAGTCTGATGTCACACTGATTTGTTTTCCTTTATAGGTTATCTGTTTCTTCCCCCTCATCAGCTTCATTATTTTTCCTTGTCTTGGACTCTTTGAAACTTTATTATTATGTGTCTTGCTGTATTTTATCTTTCATTTTGATAATTTGGTGTTCTTCTAGCTTCTTGTATATCAATTTTCATCTCCTTTTCATGCTTGGGAAGTTCTCTTTGCTTATCTCCTTGAATAGTTTCTCAGTTCTTTTGTCTCACTCCTCACCTTCTGGGATACCCGTAACTCTTATATTTCCTTTCCTCATGGTATCAGATAGTTCTCAAAGTGTTTTTTTCATTCTTTTCCCTTTGTACTTCTTTTTCCTTTTTTTTTTTTTTTGGTTCTTTTTACATCTATCTTTGAGAATACTGATTTGTTCTTCTATTTTATCAATTTTGTTTTTGTTACTTTTCCCAGAGTTCTTTAGCTGCTCTACTAATCTTGTACTATCCTATGTTTCACTCATTTCCTTCTTTAAAATCTTAATTTCATTTTTCAGTTCATTAATTTATTTCTCATATTATTCTTTTTCTTAAGATTTATTTATTTATTTATACAAGCACTGGGTACAGTCAGAAGTGCAGGAGGGTGAGAGAATTCACCAGAGTCAGAGTGGAGAGCAGAGCAGGCAGACTGATGAAGTACACTGATGAAGTACACTGATGAGGGGAGCAGCGGGCACAGCAGGAGAGGTCTGCACGCCATGAGGGACCCTCACCCGGCAGCCGGGGATCAAACCAGTACTGCAGAGGCTGCGGACAGCTTTGCAGCCCAGCTCTCAACCACTGCGCCACCAGGGAGGCCCTCTCATATTATTCTTTTCCTTTTCGTCTTCTTTATGTTTTTTTGAAATGGTGATTCTAAGTTCTCTGTCTGGCAGAGAAGTTCTTCCATGTCATTATTGTTGAGTTCTGGTGGCTGATATTCTTTTTGTGGAGGGTCCTTCCCCAGAGGGCTTGTTTGGTTATTTGTCTTTTTTCCTTCTCCCTGTTGATTGTTTTTAATTGTTCTATGCACTGTCCACTGTGACACTGGTACTGGCGTGCATCTCTTCAGGGTGCTCCTACTGTGATGTCGGGAACTGGTGGCCAGGCTGAGTCCAGCACTGTCAAGCCAGACTTCCCAAGGACTGTGATGCTATGGACGGGTCGATGGGTTCCATTCCTGAAGATTACTGAGTCTCTGTATGAAGATGGTTTCTTCCCCTACATGCGAGTCTTAATCACAAGGCTGGGCATGGTCTGTGCATGCAGTAGGGATTCACACATACTCTAACACTGTTTGTGGGCCAAAAGACACTCTCCCAATTGGTTGCTGCTCTCTTTGAGGGGTGGGTCCTCCTTATGCCTTCCTGGCTTTACTTGCTATTCTGGATGGGGTGCACAGGTGCATGGGGGTTGCCAGCTCCCAGAGCCATGTGTTGGCTGAAGGGTACTGTTTTGGGTCTCCCTGCTCACCTTTGTTTGCTGGGGCCTCACTCTGCCTTTACTGGTTCCAGAATGGGTGTTTGGCAGTCACTGGCCTCCAACAACCCTCTGAGCCAGCAGGTGCTTCCCTGAGACTGGCTGCCCGCCTTTGTTTGTGGGGCTCTCCCTCTGTCTTTGCTCAGTGGAGAATGAGGGGTGGGAGGGCAGGGTCAGCTGACCTCCAATAGACTGTAGGCAGGCCCTTGGTTTCCTGAGACTGATTGTTCATTGTTGATTGAAGAGCCCTCCCTCTGCCTTTACTCAGTTCTGAGTGGAGGGTGCAGGGTTGCCAGCCTCCAACAGCCTTTCAGGTAGGCCTACGATTTCCTGGAGCTAGCTGCTCACCTTTGTTTTGGAGCCCTCTCTCTGCCTTTACTCAGTTCTGAAGGGGGTGCAGAGTACCAGACTCCAACAGCCTTCAGATCTAAGAACTTTTATAATGAAAGATGAGTAGAGAGGTACATAAAAGTGGGGTGGTGGTGCAGACTCAGGCTTGGTGGTGGTATAGTTTATTTTTCTGTATCAAAATATTGCAAATCACTGCAAAGTTATATGAGTCATATGAGGTGATTAGATATACATTAGTTAGTGGATATTTTAGCAATTTGAAGAATTGATTTATAAATGTTGAATATTATAACTTTCAGGCTTCATTTGTACTTTTGGCACAGGATTTACAAATATTAAAAGTGGTTCTGGTATAAAGTGTTTAAACTTACGGGTATACATAAAGTTTAGTGAAATTTTTTCTTGGTATCTGATGAGATCTAGCATCTCTAGGATGTGTGTAACTAAATGAATTTCATATCTTGTACCTCATTCACATTAGTACAGCTACTGACCTCTTCCAAATTTATGCTATGCCCTGAAATACTTTTACCATTTCTGTGGGAGTGATTACTATTCCTACAGTTTTAGAATATCAGACACATTTGTACCTTTTAGCCTTAGTGTCATCTGTTTTAAGATCTATTGTAGATTTCTTTCATTATCTCAAAATCATTTTTCTTTAGTTAACAGAAAGATAAATGTCCTTCTCAAGAAAGAGGAAGAATTATGTCTTTGAAATACATTTTTCTTGAGCTTATCAGGTCAGAGCCACTGCTCTATGTTGTATATCTCAAATGATATCTTCAGTTATGGAAGTATGGGTACTTTAGAAAAGAATGTCATCAACTAAACTTTTAGATAACAATGTCCAACACTAAAGCATAATTTTATTTATTCATGTCTTAGTTAAATATACAAAAATATCTCAGAAAAGACACCATCCATGTATTTATAATACATAAAAATATGTGTGTGTGTGTGTGTTTGTGTGTTTGATGTTTTGTTTCTAAAATCCTTAATGCACAAAACTGCCAAGACATCAGCCACATTTTCTATGGTCATTTTTTTCAAATATTTTACCATGTAATTTAGAGACAAAGAAAATGTAGGACTACAAGTAAACATATATACTTAAACATATACTTGTAGATTCAATATATACCTTTAAGTTTCATGAAAGCCATCTTTCTTAAATTAATATTAATAGTAAAATCCTTCAGGGGAAGGATTACTCAGGTTATTCAGGTGCTTGTTTTGTCTTTATCTTTTTCATACATTTTTTACCCTGTTCTGCATCCGTAAGGTACATTTATGCTCCATCTTCATCTCAGTATAAAAATATAACTAATTTCTCTACTTTATTCCCTTAACAAACACAGTTGGCAAGAACATAGAAATAAAGGGATTGTTTCCCCTTAGGTATTCCAGGGCTACCTTTATAATTATTCACATAATCTCATTAATTTTGGATCAAAACTTACTAAGTGATACCCTTGTTAACCAAAACAACAGGACCCAACCCTCTGTGACTTTCTTTCTGATGACAGAACCGGTGATTGACTGCTAAGATGGTTTATGGCTTTCTTTTTAAGATGAAAGAAAAAAATGACAGAAATACTTCATAATAACAACCCCAAATCTTTCACAATTAATAAATAGCTATTACTTTTCTTTCTCATAAAGAATAAAAACATCACATATTCAGATGCAGAATATATTTAAATATATATTACTAAATGATAGAAGCCAGTTTAAATAATATAGAATTTTATATAGAGACTATTAAAAACAAGGAATATTTTATTTATTTTTTTAAACTAAAAACACAGATTTATTTATTTATTTATACAAGCACTGGGTACAGTAAGAAGCGCGGGAGGGTGAGAGAGAATTCACCAGAGCCAGAGCAAGCAGCAGAACAGGCAGATGGCTGCAGGAGAGGTCTGTGCGCCATGTGGGACCCTCACCGGTGGCTGGGGATCGAACCTGTGCTGCAGAGGCTGCGGGCAGCTTCGCAGCCCAGCGCTTAACCGCTGTGCCTCTGGGGAGGCCCAAAATAAGGAATACTTTAAAATGAGCTTTTGCGCAATGGACTATGGTGGTGGAGTGTGTGTGATTTGATGGTGGATGGGTGTACTACTGTGGTGGTACCTGATTGGGGGGCGGGCTAATGTTACTTAAATTAAAAAAAATAGGGCCTCCCCGGTGGCGCAGCGGTTGAGCGCTGGGTTGCGAAGATGCCTGCAGCCTCTGCAGCATCGGTTCGATCCCCGGCTGCTCCCCAGCCACCCGAGGAGGGTCCCACATGGGGCACAGACCTCTCCTGCTGTCCACTGCTCCCCTCAGCAGTGTACTTCGGTCCTTCTGCTGCTCTGCTCCCCACTCTAGCTCTGGTGAATCCTCTCACCCTCCCGTGCTTCTGACTGTACCCACTGCTTGTATAAATAAATAAATAAATATTAAAAAATAAAAATAAATAAATTTATTTATTTAAAAAAATGAGTTTTTAAATGGTTATAACACAACGACAGTCCTTTTTGTCTTATCCAGGTTATTTAGTGTTCACGATAAAGTCTTTGCTTTAGTTTTTGCTGCCTTTATTGAGATATGTTTGATATATCTATTGTAGAAGTTTAAGGTGTGCAACCTGATGGTTTGATATATGTATATATTGGAAAATGATTACCATAATAAGGTTAATTAACACATGTATTGTCTCATATAGTTACCAGTTGTATTGTGTGTGTATTAAAAAGTATTTAAAATTTAATTTAAAAAGATAACTTTGTAGGGTACAAAGCAGTATCATTAATTCTCATCACTGTGTAGAACTTCAGGTCCACAGAACTTATTCATCTTATAACTACAAATTTATAACTTTAAAACATTATCTCTGCATTTCCTCTACTTCCCACTCCATGGCAAACAGCATTCCACTCTGTTTCTGTAAGTTCAGGATTTCTAGATTCCGTATATTATTAGATCATATAATATTTATCTCTCTCTGTGTTACTTCACTTAGCACAATGTCCTCAAGTCCGTTCATGTTATTGCAAAGGGTAGGATTTTCTTTATATTGATGACTGAATGCTATTCCATTGTAAATCTATACCAGAATTTATTTATCTTTTCACCTATGGATGGACACTTAGATTGTTTCTATGACTTGGTTATTGCAAATAATGCTACAGCTAACATAGTGGTACTTTTACCTCTTTGAGATAATGATTTCATTTTCTTTGGCTATAGACCAGAAGTGGGATTGCTGGATCATATGAATCTATTTTTAATCTTTTTTAATTTTTGAAGGAGCCTCCATACAGTCAGAGCTTTGAGCGAGTGGGTCTAAAACAAGATTCATGGGATAGGTTTATGAGCTGGCCATTTGATTGTAAGCATTGTTATAAGTTGTCTGAGTCTCTCTAGATTCATAGATTCAGCCACCTCCTGGTAGCTATAATGTGACCTTATTTGGAAATAGGGTTGTTGAGGTATAATTAGTAAGGTAGGGTCAGATTGGAATACAATAAGACCATTGTCTTTATAAAAGGGTGAAATTTGGATATAAACACGCAGATAGGAAACAGAGATGGAGTGTTGCATCTACAAGTCAGGGAACACAGGAGATTGCCACAGAAGTTCAGGGAGGAGCCTGGAACAGTCCTCCCTACTGTGTTCTGCACATTTAATACAAGTTCTCTTCGGCAAATGTTGTAGCTGACATTTTTGCAACAAGCATTTTTGCCCATAACTAATTGGCCATAAAGCAATTTTGCCACAGAAGCAAACATAACTGGTTGTCAGTTTGGTTTCAACTGACTCAGTACTCCTGTTTCTAGATTATAAAAATGTGGCCATAAACATTTTAGGAAATATAAAATGAGAGTGTATAAGTCCTGATCACATTCTATACTAGAAAATGATAACATAATAGTTTGCTAATTCTTCAGTGAGAACAGTCATACCCCCAATGTTCAAAACCCAAAGTATAACTAGCTATGGCAGATATGAAAGAGGTGGCTAATTCCCAACAGTCTTTGATCATCTTAATTTTCAATTCTTTAGTTAATTTAGTTATAATAGCTTGCACTCTAATATCACTTTTATCAAGTTTATCACGCATTATATTAAAAGTTGGAGGCAAATGTTGAATCAAATTCCTTCTGTCTCTCCCCAAAATAAGGCTACATTCTTCAGTATAAATTTCTTGAAAGGGGTGTTCTTTTTTTTTTTTTTTTTTTCTATTTGATAGGGGAAACCATGAGGCAGAAGTTTGGTATTTGGCGCAGAATCTGACTTAGATGATTTGGTGAAGTTCAGGGACTGGGCATGTGAGTATGTGATAGAACATTTAAATGTGTAGTCAGTTGCATACATTACACAGAGTGATGAGAATTAGCAGGCTCTCTCATTTGTGAAACCAGCGTAGAAGTCTTTCACAAGGCAAATAGGAAGCTCAGTTACAGATACGTGTCCTAGTATTTGGAACCTGAAACACCCTCTCTCTTTTTTTTTAATTTTAATTTTATTTTTATATTCCCCATACAATTGCAACCCCCTTATTTTGACCCCAATCCCTCCTTTCCCCGCCCCCTACCCCCCATAGAGTGTCTCTGATTCATAGTTATTTGTTGATTTTGATTTTTACTTTCTTATAGTTATTCTTTTTCCTGGTCTCTTATTTAAGTTTTCTAGATTCCTGCTATGAGTGAGACCATCCGGTATTTTTCTTTTTCTTTCTGGCTTATTTCACTGAGCATGATCCCTTCAAGAGCCATCCATGTTGCTGCAAATTGCATGTGTTTATCTTTTCTGAATGCTGAGTAATATTCCATGGTGTATATGTACCACATCTTCTTGATCCAGTCATCTATTTTTGGGCATTTGGGTTGTTTCCAAAGCTTAGCTATTGTAAATTGTGCTGCTATAAATATAGGGGTGCAGGTGCTCTTTGGAATTGATGTGAAACACCCTCTCTTAATGAAGAAAAAGTTTCTTTTCTGAAACATGAAAATGTTTAATTATGCCATTTTAAATTTATGCCCTCCCTTTTTGTTCTGTGATTTTACCTCTTATTTATTTATTTATTATTTTTTTAAGATTTATTTACTTATGCATATAAGAATGGGGTACAGGCCAGAGGTATGTGGGGGGTGAGAGGATTCACCAGAGACAGAGTGGGGAACAGAACAGGCGGAGTGACTGAAACACACTGGAGAGGGGAGCAGCAGGCGAGTCAGGAGAGGTCTGCTGCACCAATGTGGGAATCTCCCTGGCTGGGGATGGAACTTGCACTGCAGTGGCTGCAGACAGCTTCGTAGGCTGTGTCTTAACTCCTTGTGCCACTAGGGAGACAGTCTCTCTTTTATTTTTATAATGGCAAAATTGGCCAATTAGTTATAAGCTGCAAATGTTTGCAACAGGAATACTTGAGGCAAAGAATTTATGGGTGAATTTATCTATAACCCTCACTTATGGACCTCAGTAGAACCAATCCTGCTGATTATCTTGATGTTAGGGCTCCAGAACTGTGAGACACTTCATTACCTTTGCTTTAGCCTCCCAATTTGTGGCACTTTGTTATTGGAGTCCTAGCAAATGGTTGCAGTATCAAACTAAATCTATGGAAGATGGAATATGTTTTCAAACCTGAACATCAAACTGTGAATGAAAGGTCATGGAACACATTGAGAAAAAGTTAAAATTGAATATTGAAAATTGAACATCCTCAGAAAAAAAATGGAACTGCAGGCAAGTGTCTGTGTTGGCTTTTGAAAGACAAGGTCTTGGGAAATCAGTTTCTGTGGTATTTCTAATTTGTCTTTAACTATTTCCTATAGTTACATATGAATCATGAACTTTTGTGCTTGACAAAGTGTTTTAAAATATTTAAGTCAGAAATCATCTACATCTAGAGTCAGCCACACTTGAGATTTCAATTTGTTTGGAATATTGTATCTCTACTGACATCTGCCTTCCTTGACCGGCTTCTGCCTTCTCATGCTCCTTTCTACTTCCCAATCTTTGGCTTTTACCCATTTAGTCAAAACTGAAATTGTGTAACCTCCATTTCAGGGACTTGAGGTCCAGATCACTGGCTATTCTTGACCTGCAGCAGTTCTTAACCTTCAGCTCCAGCCTGAGCTATTATTCATTTGATTCCTCCTGACCAACTTTATTCGTCTGTTCCTCAGGTCTTGGGTATAAAAGTAGATTGAATTTTTATGCTTATATCACTAGAAATGACTGGCTACTTCTGAATTGGGGAGAAGAATTTTCAAGATCCTTTCTTTTAGTATATAACCTTATATCATTATGTAGCACAGCTGGAATAACATAGACTATTTCATTGAGCTTGAGTTTTCAAAGGTATGTGCATTACAGGGTTACTAATCAGAGTAATTCTTTATATAAAACAGTAGACTAAGGGATATACATTTTAATGACTACTTAAATCATCCTTTGTAAGGAATGCATAGGGGATGGGATGCTGTTTTAAAGTGGGCTAAACATTTTTTTTGACAGCTTAAGATTTCTCTGAAAGTCATTAAAGTAGCTTTAATGATTTCTTATTTGCAGACACTGCTGATAAAATGTTTCAAAGCTATAGGCTTTCTTTGTCTGATTTTTTTTTATGTTGCAGTTACTCTGTCTTAATAATGGATCACTGTATCTTCCAAAATACTCTATTATAGTTAAAATGCTCTATTATAGTTATAGAAAGACCCTTGTTACCCTTGGCCCTACATTTTTATATACCTGACTATTTTAACAAGAAGGTGTTTGGAGCCATGATATTTCTCTTAGTATTTACTCAGCATTTGTTCTCTTGGTAATCTTTCTATGGTTTTTCGTTTATTTCTATCCTCTATGTCAGTTCAGTTCATATTAACATTTAATGGAAACCCTCTATTTTTCACTAAACTGTAGGTGACTTCACTTTGTTTGACAGGTTTCTTTTTCCCTTGTATATCCTAATTATGTCCACATAGGGCAGACTTATTTCTAAATAGTTATCTAATGGCATTTGCATGGTAAAAATAGAAACTCATGAGAAGAGATGAGAAAGAAAGATGGAAAGAAGAAAGTAAAGGAAAAAAAAATATTGGTCTGTGATGATATCTAGCAATCTAGCATGAAAGAAAACTAGAAGGAAGTCCAGAAGAATAATGGTGTGGAGAGTAATTCTTACTCCTAACTCCTTGGTTTCCCATGGAGCAGGGCTTCCTAGGGTAAGCCTCCATTTTTTACCTGTGCCATTTGGTTTCCACCCCACTAGAAAGAAATAGATATATTATCACTGGCATATGTGAGAATATAGTTTATTCTTGCCCTTTGCAGTGAGTTTTCTTTTCTATAACATGAATTTTAGAGACTCAGCCCCTTTGGTGAAACTCTGGGCTATTTCATCATGGTCAATGAGCAGCTGGGTAGATTTTCCTCTGAACTAAGAAGCCCAGCTTCCCCAAACAGCTTTACCCATTAGCCGACTGTTGTTTTGATCTCCATTTCTGTGACTCCTGGGTCTCTTTCTCTATTATTTCTGTATTGATCAAGAAAAGAGAGAAGTTATTTATTGACCTTATATAACTTCAAAGGTAAACAGTGGGGTGTTTTAGAGGTAGTTTTTGAGTACTGATAGTAGAGCTGCCAGGGGGGACTGCCCACTCTCTGGCCCCAGTAAGTGAAATGCCATTTAACCTTGGAGAGGCAGTGACTTCTTTGCCATGTTTTGTACCACATGATCTAACCCTTTAACATCATAAAAATAAACTGCTTTGTGTTCTACCTTAAAGCCAGATTTGGGAATTGTCCCGGAACTAAGCCATGGTCAGCTTCCTTAGGATATCTATAAAAGTAGCCCTGTACTTTATAGTAAATTAATTAATATGGAAGCAAAACAAAAGCAAGTATTAAATCCCAGATTTGTAATATTTATTATTTGCTTATTATATAATGGATTTTCCAAAATATGTAATTTTGGTGGGCTAAAATTTGGTGGGCTAAAATAGTGGTCTTCATGATTTATAGAAATTCTTAAAAATTATTTTACCAACTAACAAATGTTATTAATATTATGTATTCATGATTTATGGTAGAAATCATTCTTTCCAAATTATGTTCTTTTTAAAAAGAGATGTGAATTTATACTTCTGTCCTCTGTAATATAGTTATATCATATCTGCTGTTTCATATAAATAAGCTCCTAGAATTTTAGATATGTTTCCAGTAGAAAAATGGTATATGACATTAACTGCTATTGCTGCTGAGCAGTGTTAATCTATAATAAAGATATCCTGGTTTCATATTTAATAAACCAGAGATTGAAACTATGAAAAGAATGTTAAGAAACATAATTTACAGTTTTAATAATGGAGCATCAGTGTATAAAATAGATTGGTATTGATTAATAAATTCACCAAATATTTATGAGACAATTGATTTGTGCCTGTCTTAGGCCATCTGCTGGGAATATAGTCATGAACATGACAGAAAAGTCTGCTTCTCTTATTCTATTCTAATGGCATGATATAGAGCAAAACAAATACCTTGTGACTTTTTTTTTAAAAGCTCAATTTGGCAATATATACATAAGGACCTCAGGTAGAAATGAACTGATGGCTATGAATCTTCAGGATAATTAATTCAGGTGGATGCTTGTTTGGGCCTCAAAGTGAGTATCTCTTGAGATACAGTAGCATCTGTTAAAATCTAGTAATACAGTCTGACTTTTTCTTTTCTCTTTTTTTTTTTGGGAAAACCTTATCTTCTGTTTTCCTTTATGGTTACTAACTCAGTTGGTTACTTGTATCTCTATTCCTGCTGCCTTTCTTCTGAGCTCTCTCTGTTTGATATTTGTTGGTTATGACATTGGTCTCTTGCCATGGTCATGTCTTAGCTGTTTGCTGTTGAGATAGTGCTGGTCTCTTTGCCTTTGACCTCTGCCTTTCTATGGCTACCTTACAGCATTTATATTGCCATTACTCTGTATAAGTTTTGGGTAGAACCGTGATACTACCTTGATTTCAGGCCATTTCCACTGATGTCTCATACTTAAAAATAAAAAAAAGAAATTGCCATTTGTGTAGAGCAACATGATCTGAAAGCTATTTGTTTGATGCTACCTTACCAATTTCTCATTATGTAAAATATAGGGAGATAATCTTTATTTGAACTGCAAGAGACTTCTGATAACACAAAGTCCTCTTGCCACTGTGAATTTAGAATTTAAGGTAGTAGATATGTTGATTTTTTTTGAATGATTTTGGCAATACTGGCATCCAAATATACTAAGCACTGATAGATTATACATAATATATAGAGAGAATTTGGTTTGGGAGCTAAATGTCATTGTAACTGTTTGGGAGCTTTGCTGACACAGCTTGACTTACATCCCTATTTGGCTTGTTCAGATTTTTTTCTTATTAAATTTTTGCAATTAAATTTCACTGCTAGGGCCTCCCTGGTGGCCTAGGGGTTAAGTCTCAGTGCTATCACAGCTATGGCCTGAGTTTGATCCCTGGCCAGGGAGCTAACCCACATATGACACAGCAGACCTCTCCTGTTTCACACGCTGCTCCCCTTAGCAGTGTATTTCTTTCAGTAGATTCCCCTGTTCTGCCCCACCCCCCGCTCTGTTTCTGGTGAATCCTCTCAGCCCCACACCTCTGGTCTGCACCCCAGTTCTTGTATGCATAAATAAATAAATAAATAGATAAACAAATAAATAAATCTTTAAAAAATATAAATTCCACTATTGTCAGTGTAATAAGGAGTTGGACTAAGTGAATAATATTATATATTTTTCAAGAAAAAGGTGGCCTTTAGCTTTGACATCCTGAAAAACTAAGTCTTCTGTAAATTGTGTTTATGAGATTTTGTTGTTTGAGCCAAAAAGTCAGCTGCTAAATGAGGCAGATTTTCCCAGTGCCCAAGTCACTCTGTAAACTCAGTACAGCCAGCTGGATTCAGCCTGCCTTGATGAACTGGGAAGTGGTCCCCTGTGGTAAAAAGATGCAGGGAACTGAAAACAAAGATGTGAATGGTTGCCTTCAATCATTTGAATCAGACCTACTCCCTTCATACCCTGATATCACTGAGGAGAAAAAGTATGAATGAATCTTCGAATTGCTACTAACTGCATATGCTAACAGTAGAAACACAAGGGACACATCCCAAAAAAGTTGATGCCTAAATTAGAGAACCAGATACAGTTTAAAGAGAACATATAATCTAAAAGAAGGAAAAAGAAAATGACAAAAACCCCCTAAACCAAAGGACAATATGAAGTTTTATAGTCTCTGATTTAAAAATCAGTAGCAAAAGTTAACAAATCCAAATGGAACATAGGAACATAGAATTTAGTAAGACCAGGTAAAAATTCTAACCATTTTGTTAGATTTATTTTCTATAATGAAGCAAATAATAGATAAGTTCAGTCTTCCCTTACTGTGATGAACTGTTCTGGGTGGGGGAAGAAAAAAAAAAAAGATTAATTGAGAAAACAAATGTTTGTGAACTCATGTGTCCATTAAAGCATTTGAAATGAATATTTGGCATTCCCCCTAAAGTGTCCTAAATGCTACTCATTTAGTTACTTTATAATCTCTGATGAGGTAAAATTCATTCAGAACTGCTTTTTTTTTTTTTTTTTTTTTTTCCTTCCCAGCTGGCAATAAACAGAATCCACCTGCCTAGTGGCCAATCTGGGAAGGAACGTGGGGGAGCGATGCACAGAAGAATCAAACTGGAAATCCTCAGATGTTTCGAAGTGAAGCTAGTGTCTCACAATACTGAAGGACATGAGCATGTGTGAAAAATTACTCCTTTGCACAAAGAAGGGATCTCTGTGAAGATGCTAACAATGTTGTTCTTGCATCTTTTTCTCAAAAAAAGTGACTATATCGGCTTTTTTTTTTTTTTAAAGATTTATTTATTTATTTATACAAGCACTGGATACAGTCAGAAGCGTGGGAGGGTGAGAGAATTCACCAGAACCAGAGCAGGGAACAGAACAGGCAGACCAATGAAACACACTGCCGAGGGGAGCAGCGGGCGCGGCAGGAGAGGTCTGTGGTGCCGTGTGGGACCCTCGCTGGCGGCTGGGATTGAACCAGTGCTGCAGAGGCTGCAAGCAGCTTCGCAGCCCAATGCTCAACCTCTGCGCCACCAGGGGAGGCCCTGTAGCGGCTTCTTTGACAAAGTTGATGAGTGACTTTGATTCTATAGGTTGCCTGAAGTTTTTGCTCCAGTACCTTTCTTCTTCCCTTGACCCTATTCTGATTGTAACCTTGCCATCAGCAAACATGAATAGGCTTCTATCTCTCAGTGGATAGCACACCCCATTTTCTTGAGTCTACTTTGAATCTGTCCCTCTCCACACTACAGGTCACCTCACAAAATTCTGCAAAATTGAATCTCATACATAGAATTATATGGATGTAGCATAAATAATAGAAAATAAGTGACCAAATGTCTAATAGATTTTATTTTTAAATGTTCTTTCCTGTTTTAATAAGCAGTCTTTATTACATAACAACTGATATAAAGGACTTTATGGGACAAAAATTCCTTCAGAGATTAAAACTTTGTAATGAAAAAAAAATTTACACTCTCAGAAGAGTTTATTTTTTGCCATGGTAATAGAATAAATACATTAGAAGGAAACAAAAACATTTCCTTCTGGTGGGTATTTGCTGTCCTTTGCTAGGCAGCATATTAATTACTCTTCTTCAAGAAGGAAAAAAATGAGAATGATTAAATATACAAATAATATGAGTCACATTAATAAAATCTTTCAGAGTAACAGTAGCCTAGGGACCCTATTTTTCTTTTATCTTACAAGTAATGTGACAGGAAAATGACATTTATACCTACTGAAAAAAAATCAGCTTAATATTATAATTGTCCTATTATGCAGCAACCAAGCGATGAGCTTTTCCCTTTAATATTTCTAATCTAATAAAAATAATACCCTTTTATTCTGTTAAATTTTAAAGCATTTTTAATTGATTGAAAGATTAAAGATAACTTTTCTATCCCCCTAATCCTTCTAGTGCATCAGAAATTTCATTTAACTTTACATTTTAAATATTTCTCATATAATCATTCTCCTATGGTGATTATAAACAAAAATATGTAGTATTTGTATTTCCTAGTATTTCTAAGATTATAGAATTGGTAATATAGGAATTAAGTTATTTTGAACTCATGTATGAAATATTGAACATATTAAAAATGTAATCCTCCACTAAATAGCTCTATTAAGTGGCAAAATAGTATTTTGACTTAAGAGCTCAAATTCCTATCATTGCACCATATTTCTTTCTAAGTTTGTATAACATACATTTGGAATACAGTTTGAAATCTAAATACCATAAGGACAGGCATTAGATGTAATTATCTCATTGAACTGTCTTTTCCATTTACCTAGCTTCCTGCTGTTTTTGTTTTGTAGTTGCTTTCTTGTCTAATTTAAGTTCAAAGTTTCAATCATTATTTTATTGTACTTATTACTAGATGATTTTGTAGGGCGACATTTCTTCCGAAGTCAAGGCATGGGATGTTTCCAAGTGACCACAAACACCTCATATCCAACTGGTCTAATTTCAAGCAATTGATATTTTCACCAAGCCAGGTTATTTTCTAGTTGTTTATACTCAGGAAATGACATCACCATTTAGGTAAATTTTTGAAAAAAATTATTATTTTATTTATTTATGCATACAAGAGCTGAAGTGTAGGCTAGAGGCATGGGGGCGGTGAGAGGATTCACCAGAGACAGAACGGGGAACAGAACAGGCAGACTGACTGAAATACACTAATGAGGGGAGCAGCAAGTGAGCCAGGAGTGTTCTGCCGTGACATGTAGGTTAGCTCCCTGGTCGGGGATCAATCTCATGCCACAGTGGTTGCAGATAGCTTCAGAGTGCAAAGACTTAACCCCTTGCACCACCAGGGAGGCCCCCACCATCTAGTTAAATTTGTATGACATAATTTTGACTCCCTTTCCCTTTCACTCTTCTTCTATTTCTAATGCATCACCAAATCCAATTAATTTTAACTTTTAAATATTTATCATTTTGATCGATTCTCATACATCTCCCCTGTACAAGCTAATACAAGCTACCATCATCTCTTACTTTGATTGCTGTAAGTCCCAATTTACTGCCTGTTATTCACTGATCCACCTACAATCCCCTCAACACGCTATTGCTGGTGAAACATTTTCAAAACATGCAGCAAGGGCTTCCCCGGTGACGCAGCGGGATGAGCACAGCGCTATGAAGCTGTCTGCAGTCTCTGCAGTGTGATTCGATTCCCTGTCGGCCAGGGAAATACCCACATTGCTCAGCAGACCTCTTTTGTCTCACCTGCTGCTCCCCTCAGCAGTGTCTTCGTCCATCTGCCTGTTCTGCTCCCCGCTCTGTCTCTGATGAATTTGCTCACCTTCCCACCCTCTGGCCTGTACCCCAGTTCTTGTATAAATAAATAAATCTTAAAACAAATGATTAACTCAACCAAATGTTAAAAAAAAACAAACATGCAGCAGTTATATGCCCCATGCAAGCTATATAGGTTTTTATAGGAAACACTTTTGCAAGGTTGTTTATGGAATATACTTTCACATCTTTGCAACATCTAATAAAAACTTCCTCACTGACCACCACCTAATAACTAAAAAAATTAGGTGTTTATTATTTATAATATCAAATTTACATAAAGAGAAATACACAGATATTTCCCTTAATTTTAGTACATTTTGACAAATAGATAACTTTATGTAATTGTCACAATCAACATTTAAAACTTTTTCATCACCCTAGAAAGTATCTTCATATTCCTTTCCAGTGAATCTCCTGGTGCCAAATGGCATCCAGTAATTGAATTTATTGTCAAATAATTGTGTTTTCCTTTTCTTGAAATTTATCTAAATCAAAGTCTGTGGATGTGTGTTTCCACGTATGGCTTGTTTTATGTATTTCTTTTTACTTCACCCATTTTGGATTTATCACTTGATAATTGTGTTGTAGAATAGAATTACATTGTGTAATTATACTGCAGCGTTTTAAAATCAATCTTCTACTGATGGACAATTGGATTGTTCCCAAGCTGGGTTTTGAAAATTTTTGCCCTAGTCTTCCTGTGCATGTATGTTTTCATTTTGCTTGTATAAAGAAATAGGAACTGGAATTAGTGACTCATAGGACTTTATAACTTTATAAGAAAACTTTATAAGAAACTGCCTAATGCTTTTTCCCAATTAGTACCATTTGATATTCTGTCAGTGAATGAGGGTTCTAGTTACTTGCATCCTCATCAATAGTCATACTTTCAGCTGATCATCTTCTTAATTTTTGCTATGTTAGTTAGGGTGCATGCTATCAAATGGTTTTTCCAATCTAATGATCCTTTGAATGCATTTTAATTTGTTTACTGTCTTTGTATTCTCCTTTGTGAAATATCTGAATCTCTTGCACATTCTTGAGTTATTTATATTTTAATACTGAGTTTCAGGAATTCTTTAAAACTTCTACACACATATTTTGCCAAACATAAATATCATGAATATTTTTACTTATGCTCTAGCTTGTTTATTTTTTAATTGTTAGTTTTGTTGTTGTTGTTGTTGTTGTTTTTTAAAGATTTATTTATTTATTTGTACAAGCACTGGGTACAGTCAGAAGCGCGGGAGGGTAAGAGAATTCACCAGAGCCAGAGCAGGGAGCAAAACAGGCAGAAGGAACGAAGCACATTGCTGAAGGGAGCAGCGGGTGGCAGAAGAGGTCTGTGGGCTGTGTGGGACCCTCATCAGGCGGCTGTGGATTGAACCAGCGCTGCAGAGGCTGAGGGCAGCTTCGCAATGCAGTGCTCAACTATTGCGCCACCAGGGAGGCCCTTAATGGTTAGTTTTGATCAGCAGAAATTTTTCATTTTTGAAAGAAGTCAACTTAACAATAGTTAGTGGCTATTTGTGTGTATGTGCTATCAAAGCTATTTTACAACTGCAGGGCCATAAATATCTTCCCCTACAAATTATTTTTATAGAACATTTTTATTGAGACTGTCCAAAGTATAAAATTTGTTGGCTTTTAACATACAACTTAAAAAATCAACATCACCATAAAATAATTTTAGAACATTTTCATCACCCCCAAAAGAATACTGTTTTCACTAGTGGTCTCTTACTGTCCTCCTCACAAGTTCCCATACTTTGTTAATAGGACTTAACAAGCAGAAAGGGAAAAATGATCAGAAGAAGTGATGGGGAAGATTTTCTGGAAATGTATATATCTAAAAGGAGGGCAGAGAAATGCAATAGAGAATTTCTGTAGTTGATATGTTCCTTGTGTTCAGTAAGGTGGGATGCACAGTAAAGTATCAGAAGACCGAGGTTGGAGAAATGAAAATGAAGGAGGAAGGGTGGCAGTTTAAAGATATAATGATAGTGGAAAAAAATATAAACCATAGCCTACAAAAGTAGATTTGCTGAGTTTAGTAGCTGTGTGATTGTTTTTGGTATCAAGTGCCTTTTTGAGATTAGTGGCCCTAACTTGCAATTGATTTATTCATTCATTTATTTATTTATTTATTTATTTATTTATTTATTTCTGAAGATTTATTTATTTATTTATACAAGCACTGGGTACAGTCAGAAGCGCAGGAGGGTGAGAAAATTCACTAGAGCTAGAGCAGGGAGCAGAGCAGGCAGAAGGACCGAAGTACACTGCTGAGGGGAGCAGCGGGTGGCAGGAGAGGTCTGCGTGCCATGTGGGACCCTCCTCCAGGGGCCAGGAGCAGCCCGGGAATCGAGCCAGCGCTGCAGAGGCTGTGGGCAGCTTCACAACCCAGAGCTCAACCGCCGTGCCACCGGGGAGGCCCCCTAACTTGCAATTTAGACCAGACAACATGACTGGGTTTAATTTCCAGTGATGCTTTGAGTAGAGGAGATATTGAAGAGTAAGTAGGCAGAGTTGAAGTTAACTGTGGTTGGGATTTTACCAAATGCGAATAGTAAAGCAAAAAGTGTCATGATAGTAAGATACTTTTGTAAGAAAGTGATGGCTATGATGAATGAAGGAATTTAGGATGGATCAGGTAGAGGTTGAGGATATGGGTAGTATAACAGGCAGTGAAAATGTTAGAGTTGAATTGTAACTCCAGGTGTGTTTGGGTAATTGTTGCTACCAAGGTATCTAATGGTATTTCTTCACAAACATTTAGTTTAAAGTACTTGCAGGTACCATGCCACACCTAGTGTAAACAAATTTTGGAGTCCATTTTTTCTTGTTCTACCCCATCCAGATTTACATTGGCCCAAGTTTAAAGAAGAGTATCTTCAACAAATGGTGTTGGGAAAACTGCACAGACACATATAAAAGAATGAAACTAGAACACCATTTCATTCTTACATAAAAATTAATTCAAAATCTATTTGAGACATGGATATAAGACATGGATATAGGACCTGAAATTATAAAGACATTGAAGAAGTAATACGTAAAACTGTCTCCCAACATGACTTCAGAAACATGTTTATACTCATCTCCAGCAGCAGTAGAAGCAAAAGAAAATGCAAACAGGTGGGCTACATCAAACTGAAAAGTTCTGCACAATGAAAGAAAATGTTAGTAACAAAACAAAAAAAACACCTACTGAATGGGGGAAAACATTTGCACATAAAATATCTGTCAAAGAGCTGATAACCAAGATATATAAAGAACTCATTCAACTTAACTAATTAACCCAATCCAAAATTAGACACTTCTCCAAAGACGATAAACAAATGGCAAATAGGTACATATAAAAAAATGTTTACCATCAGGAAAATGTATCTTACACAATAAGATACCACTGTACACCTATGAGAATGGTTTATATCAAGAAGACCAGAAACAACAAGTGTTGGCAAGGAGAAAAAGGATGTAGAGAAAAAGGATGTAGGGTTGTATACTTGGTCCAGCTCCTATGAAAACAATATGGAAGCTCTTCAAAATATTAAAAATAAACCTACCACATCACTCACCAACTCAACTTGTAGGTATCTACCTGAAAAATACAAAACACTAATTGGAGGGAATATATGTATTCCTGTGTTAATTGTAGCCCTATTTACTATATTGTAGCCCTATTTACTATTTACAGCCTAAGTACCCAAAGATAGAGGGGTAAATCAGAAAAATGTGGTATGTATGTCCATAATGGAATACCATTTCGCTATAAAAAAGGATAAACCCTTGCCATTTGCAACAATATGGATACAACTGGAGAGGACAATGTTAAGTGAAAAAAAATCAGAAGGAAAAAGACAAATACCAAATACCTCACTTACATGTGGAATATTGAGAAACATAGCAAAGTGTTGCTTAAACTAAACAAATACTAAATCTTAACATTTGACTATATAACTAAAACAACCAAAAAGTGAGAGAATGGGTTGAGAGTGGAGGAGGGAAAGTACCCAGTGGAACATGACTGAGGATTATTGGGACACTGATGATGAGTGTGCTGTAAAAATTATGCATTTTTAGTTTGAACCTATAATCTCCAAAGATACAACAATGTAAACCAATTTTATTATTTTTTAAGATATTATTTATTTTTTTTTGTAGAAGAATTGGGGTGTAGGCCAGAGGTCTGGGAGGTGAGAGGATTCACAAGAGACAGAGTGGGGAGCAACAGGCAGATTGGATCAAATACACTGCTCAGGGGAGCAGCGGGCAAGACAGGAGAGGTCTGCTTCACCATATGTGGGTTAGCTTCCTGGCTGTGGATGGATTTTAGGCCACCTCAGCAGACGCTGCATGGTAATAGCACTGAGACTTAACCCCCAGGTCACAAGGGAGGCCAGTAAAACAATTTTCCCTCAATAAGTATAATTTGGAAAACAGTTATTTTTTCCTTTTTGTACTTATCAAACATACTAATGAACCACTAGGGTAGCAGACTATTTTATTTTATATATTTTTTTAAGAATTATTATTATTATTTTTTTAAGATTTATTTATTTATTTATACAAGCACTTGGTACAGTCAGAAGCACGGGAGGGTGAGGGAATTCACCAGAGCCAGAGTGGAGAACAGCACAGGCAGACTGACGAAGTACACTGCTGAGGGGAGCAGTGGGTGGCAGGAGAGGTCTGCGTGCCATGTGGGACCCTCGCACCTGTGGCCGGGTATTGAACCAGTGCTGCAGAGGCTGCGGGCAGCTTCGCAGCCCAGCGCACAAACGCTGCATCACTGGGGAGGCCCAGCAGAATATTTTAAAATAGCTGATATTTCCAACTGGATTTCCTCCTAGTTCTTGGTTTTTGCCTGTATACAAGAATGTAAATCCACTAAATCTAACTCAACTATATTTAGAAAATGGGAATTGTAATAATCATAAAACTTAGAACTGTAATGAAGTGCCTATAGTCATCCGCCGCATATCAATGAAAACATTATTTAGGAGGACAAGGAATAAAGTCATACTCTCTTTCTTTAAGGGTTGCCTTATCACTCTCAACCAGGACTTCACAGGATTCATTCTTTCTCTCTGGGCTGGTCTGTACTGCATACTTGGAAATCCTAAAGCTCCATACCTGTGAGCTTTAGATCTTTATGCTTAGTTGTGGGCCCTGTTACTTTCTGATTTAATTTTGTATGTGGTAGTTAAAGGTAATTAAGCTTAGCCTTTGGATTGGGTCACATGTGTACCACAGATCCATTCTGCTATGTCCAGGACTGAGAAGTAGAGTTATGTGTCTGTCCCCACCTGCAAATATTTGGCCATTTAATCTATACTCATCGACATCCAAAACAGGGTTAATTAGTTTCTCCAAATCTGCTTCCTGTAGTTTTATATATAAGATATAGTTGATAGAGTTCTATATCACTTTCCCAGCTACCCAAAGAAAAACCCTGCAAGTTACTCTTGAACACTCCATTACCTTTGTCTCATTTATCTACTGGGTCGTTCGTTCTTTCAAAGTTGATTCTTTATATACCCGTCCTATTACCACCAGCTTAATTCATATCTGTGGTGGTTAGTTTTATTTTTTAACAAGGCTATATATAGTAATCATTTACTCAACCAAACACTAATGTAGGTACTCTTTTTATGCATTTGTAGACATGATTAGTATTTACAATCTTTTATTTTTTTTTTTTTAAAGATTTATTTATTTTTACAAGCACTGGGGTACAGGCCAGAGGGTGAGAGAATTCACCAGAGACAGAGCAGGGAGCAGAACACGCAGAAGGACTGAAATACACTCTGAGGGGAGCAGCAGGCTAGACAGGAGAAGTCTGCCACACCATGTGGGACTCTCCCTGGCCAGCTGGGAACCGAACTGGCACTGCAGAGACTGCAGACAGCTTCACAACTCTGCGCCACTGGGGAGACCCAGTATTTACAATCTTTAGACATTGAGTAAATGTTTATACAATCAGTTGAGAAGCCTTTAACAGCAAGACAGATTTCCCTGAATAAAAAAGCAATAGTGCAGGAGAATGCCAATATCAGCTCCTACCATATGATTTCCAACCTGCTAATTACAATATCTTACTTTGTCTCTCTGTCTCCTTTATATAACCATGATGATCATACATATCCTATTGGTTCTCTTTCTCTGCTAGAACTCTAACTGATAACAGACCCTTTACCCCTTACCAAAATGGAAAAGGAAAAATTCTTTTTAAAATATTGTCTTAATTTCTTGTTTATATTTCAGTATATGTGGCTTCGTCAATCAGCTTGGCCTAACTGCATGAGAGAGTAGATATAGGTGTACATGAATTGGTGGTGTGTCAGCAACACTGCACTGATAAAGAAACAGGAATCATGATCAGGCTATATGATGCAGGATGTTCCTGAAGAGCAGGATTCTGGCCTTTTTGTTGACAGAGGAAAGGGTGGGTCAAACTGAAAACTGGCTTTATGGCTTTAGGAAGAGTGAGTATGCTGATGTACTCCAGAACTCCCACCCATGGCTGCAATCTTATTAACAAGGCATTCCACTGATCAGTCCCTGGAGGCAAAGTACATCAGTCAATGGCTCCCCAGGGGCTTTCCCAGTCACCTCCTGATGTAGACCTTTTGCCCCAGAGCAATAAAGCTTCCTGCTCCTGTTTAACTTGAAAGGAACCTTGTATGCTACACCCACAAATTGCAATCATCAAAAAGTAATGCAAAGAGAGTTAATAGTAAACTTCTGGTGATTTAAACAGAGCATGAGACTTCAATGTTAGACTGAGCAAAAAACAGTTTTTTTTTCCCCCAAATTCCCTTAAAATAATCAAGTTAAAAAATTAGATGACTGAATTTCCTTTATGGGCACAGAGAAAATATCCTTTCTGTCCATAATTGTTAACAAAGTTTGTCGTTCAAGGGTAATAAGAATGTATGGTAGGAATCAAAAAACTTAATTATACCTTTTTGTGCCTGGATTTTAAATGCACTGCTATTTGGGAATTGGCTGATGTTTTGGAAATATTCAGTGTGGGATAGTTAGCTCAAGGACATAATCTCAAGGACACACCATGCTTCTCTTGGCCATTTGAAAGGATCTGTAAGCTTCTAGAGAAATCCCTGAAAGAAACCATTTTCAAGATGGTATAAACTCAGTGACAGGAGGTATGTAAACAGGTGGTTCTGGATATCCAAAATTATTATCCAGTGTGAGTTAGAGCCAAAAACCCCTGTTTTTACCTTGAGAGCACAGGTATAAAGACAGGAACCCAGATGAGAAACTGGTAAAGTTTGGACTTCAAGACCAAGTTTGAATGACTGGGACTGCACACAACAGCAGTGAATACTATCTAATATTCAACAAAAAAATAGCCAGGTAAATCCAGCTATTGCTCATCATCAGTGATTTAGTTTCAGATAAGAGAAAATACTCAAATTCCATAGCCTGTATCGTTCTGTGGAACCAGGCATAAGTATTCTTAGCCACTACTTTGTCATTTTGTGTGTAGCTGCCATTTTAGAATTTTAGGTTTTGCTTTCCCAGGAATGATGACTGTGATACCAGAATTGTCAGGCCTAGTCTCCCAGCCAGGAACGGATTCCAGGCTGCAGGGCAGCGCTGAGCCCCAGCCGCTAGACCCCCCACGGGTTGGTGTCTCACGAAGCCGCAGCAGGAACTTCGCAGACGCTCAGGCAAGCACGCGAGAAGAGGCAGGGCAGGTTTGTTTAGAAAAAGTTTATTGAGAAGAAAAAGAACAGAAATAAAGTGGGACTCCCAGGCCAGGGAACCAGGCCTGGGAGGGGCAAGGAAGCCAAAGTGGAGTTGTGTTTCAGGGAATATATACCTTTTTTCCCTCATTATTCTAAAGCTTTACCAGTCTCTCTGTGATTGGTTAGTTTTCGGCTGTCTCACTTAATTTGTTACTGAGTGGGGATCTTTACTTTCCTTATTTAACAGCTTTTTCTTTTCCCATTTGTTGCATCTTTAAATTTATGGCCCAGTCTTCTGGATGGGCATCCCTGCATTGAAGTTAAACAGTTGCCCTTCTAATGTGACCATAAATTAAACCACTCTCCATTTCTCCAATCTCCGCCTCCCTTTACCACCTGAAGGAAACCAGGACCAGCATTAACAATGTTGTCCTTGGTCCTGGCATGTTTGTTTTTCCTAATGGAATTGGTTATATTTCTTTGGTTGTCCTTATCTCTGAAGCCTCCCTAAATTCTTCAGAGGTCCCCTCCTGCACTGTCCCTAAAACTGCCTAATAACCCTAACTTGCCCTGTCTCAACTGCATTCCAAAGATAGTTTTGACAGTTTTGACCCTCACTCCACCCTCGCCTTCCGGTCACCAATGAGGGTGAACTTGCCATAATTGGAGCTGCATCTCGGCCGGGCCAGTCACCTTAGAATTATAGCCAGCCGCACAAAGTTGAAGAACGCATCCTTGTAGCCAATGAGTAACTGCCAGCATGATGTAACCCTGTAAAAAAGCCCTGCTTCCTTTGTCCAGGGCTCTTGATATCTGCTGCTGCATCAGTAGGTGCCCTGAGCCCGGACTCAAGTCTGTATTAAACTCCTTTTTGTGTTTGCTTCGGCTGTCTTTGGATTCTTGGAGGCTATGCTCACCAAGTCCACTGATCTTGGGCACAACAGTTCCAGTTGTTGTTATGAGTAACCCAAAGTAATTTAAACCATATTTCCTCTAGCATATAGTAGATGCTATTTTAGAAAGAAACCAGAGGAGGAATGAGTTGAGAGATGAGTTGTCTTTCTCAAAGTGTCTGAGTGTTTATGTTGAGATGATTACTACATTGAAACTAATTTTTTTTAGATTGGAGTAAAGTCTGGTTCACATACAACTTGATTTCTATGTACATTTCAGCTCTCATCATATCCCACTTGGTTTGGATTGTATAATCCTATATATACTACCAGTTAGGAGAATATAAATAACAACTGTATCATATTCATTTGTATGTACCATGAAGCGCTCACCACCAATGTTAATAGGTAACATTTATGTAATTTGAATTGAAGTCTCAAGGGCAAAAAGTAGATCACAGAGTAGGTGGGGGTGGCGAGCAAAATGGGGAAAGGGACCAAATGGGCATTGGTTGATGATTCTTCATACTGTGGTGGTAGGTGTGATGCAGATAACATACATTTGAAGAGACGTGAACCTATACCCCAAATCATATACAGTGTCAATGGATTTGGGGTATGGGTACCAAAATCTGAATTAGGCATTGTCTGTCTAGGTATTAGATGGCCTGTAATTTTTTTTTTTGTTGTTGTTGTTTTTTGTTTTTTTAAATCTTTTTTTTTTTAAGATTTATTTTATTTATACAAGAACCAGGATACAGGCCAGATATGTGGGAGGGTGAGAGGATTCACCAGAGACAGAGTGGGGAATAGAACAGGCAAACTGATGAAATACTCTGCTGAGGGGAGCAACAGGCAAGACAGGAGAGGTCTGCTTCACCATGTGGGTTGCTCCGTGGCCGGCAGGGATTGAACCTGCATGCAGAGGCTGCGGACAGCTTCACAGTTCTGCACTCAACCATCTATGCCACCGGGGAGGCCCTGTAATGGTTATTTAAGGAAAAATTGAGGTACAATTGGAATTAGGGAATAAAGAGCTTTACTTTTTTGCTGATATTGAAGCATAGAATGGGATTCTCCAAATGTTAATGCTAATCTTCAAGACCTACTCAAAGTGTTGTGAAGTCTCACTTAGACCACATAGGTCTTAGTGTACCATTCATTCAGCCTTTGTATAATTTTAATAGCACTTTTTTAATCAGCATTATGTTTCAGTTAATCTCATTAATTGCTTTGTCATTTGTCAGTAAGAAAAATTTTCTTCTAAATTATAAGCTGTTGGGAAAAATGTTGACATCTCTTCATATTCTCCTAAGGTCTTTTCAAAAGTTGAAATTAAAAAATATTTGCTGGTTAATAATGTATGTACTGGTGGTGTTAACATATCTAATTCTGATATTGTTTGGAAGCAGTGCCTTAGGAAAAGCAGATCTTGATTTTATCTTGAAATTTATGAAAAGTCACAACCAGGAATTACCTCCTGCAATTTAGCATATTACAAGTGGAAAAAGGAAAAACAAATGAGAAACAGAGCACAAATGCAGTTTGGTATATGAAAATATATGAATATTATAATTTCAATATTTCTGAAGAATATGGTTTTGTGATTACTCCACATATTTAGAATGTCAATGAAGGGATGCTAGCACAATAGCCTATTACAGATAAAAAAAAATCAATGTTAATGGCATATTCTGTCTTTGAAAGTTCTGTCAAAACCATCATCCCTGTCTGGAAAAGAGAAATAGGCAGAAGCTGAGTTGATTAGGAGATTCAGTTCAGTGCTAACACAACTCAGATTCTAGTCATGTAGGTAGGACAGTGGAGACACACAGAGAAATGGAGAGATTATGAGCTAGATAAAAGGGAATGAGAAAATAGAGCCTATCACCTATATGTCACTGGTCTACAATGTCACTGAGCAAATCTGAGAACCACGGACTCTGCTTTGAATTCAGCTTGAGTTCTAAACTTGACAGCATATTAATAACTTGTAAATGGCTGAGGGAACTCTCACCTGATGTGATTTTTATTGGCACTTCCCAAATTAGTTCACTAATTGTTGAGGTGGCAGGGTGAAATTACTAATTGAATATGACATTTCTATAAAATGCTCTTAAAAATACTGTAATGTCTATTGCCAGGTGAGTTGGCTGTGCATTTCCTGCTATATTACATGATAAATTTAAAGGTAATAAAGAAATTTGTCACTTAGGTACAAATTCTCAGGATAGGATTCTTTTACAGAAAAGTAAAATAAATAAGATATTGAAATTTACTCATTTGAAATTTCTCTATACTTATAAATGCAAATCAGTACTTTAAAATGTATTCTTGTAAAAATGCTTTCAGTGAGTGAAGAAAAAGTGCAAGAAAAGGGTAACATGTCTGCCTTTCCACAAGAACTCCTTTATTACCTGCTAATTTCCCTGAACTTATATTATTAAAGCCATTAATTTAGATTAGGATATGGATTATAGAATACTGCACTGAATATACGTATGTGTGTATGTACATATAGATACACACACATACATATACACATATACATATACATGCATAGTGCTGCATTGTTTTAGAGTATATGTCCTACATGAGCATGTAATTGGAGATTTTGAAGAACACTTATTTTCAACGAGTGCTGCTGTAGGTCAACGGACTCCGTGACTGTCATTCTGATGCACAGAGATTAATTTGAGCAGCTGAGCATTTATGTTTTTCATACTTAATACTTTGCTGCTAAAGTAGCAGCTTGCTACTGTTTAGATGGTAAGCAAGATTAGTCACTGAGTGGGAGATTTTATTTAAACCTCATGTAAATCATAAGAGGGGGAAAGCATTTTTTTTTTTTAAATCTTTTTGATCATCCCAATTTGGGAGAAGTTGTATAACCAGTCCAAGGTCATACAGTTCCTTAGAGAATAGAGTTAGGATTACAGAAGGGCCGAGTTAGGATTACAGAAGGGCCATGCACACTTTCTACATCTCCATGATGCCTCTACATAAGAAAGGCTAAAATGTCTTACTTTTCTCACTTTAGTAATGTGGACGTTGTGACCCCAAGTGTGAAGTGACTTATGGAGTGCCTGTGTACACAATGGCTTACATAGAGCAATATGCTTTTATTTTATTTTATTTTTTTTAAAGATTTATTTATTTATTTATACAAGCACTGGGTACAGTCAGAAGCGTGGGAAGGTGAGAGAATTCACCAGAGCCAGAGCGGGGAGCAGAGCAGGCAGAAGGACCAAAGTACACTGCTGAGGGGAGCAGCAGGCAGTAGGAGGGGTCTGTGTGCCATGTGGGACCCAACTCCGGTGGCCGGGGAGCAACCTGGAATTGAACAAGCGCTGCAGAGGCTGCAGGCAGCTTCGCAACCCAGCGCTCAACCGCTGCGCCACTGGGGAGGCCCTAGAGCAATATGCTTTTACATCATGAGTTCATAGATTTCTTTTTCTGAGGTAATTTTACATATTAGCCAGGGTTGTCAATATCTCTTCCCTCCCACTACCCTGCCACTTAGAGGATTCTTTCTCTATCATAGTCTGCTCCATATTCAGCCACTTACTATCACACCCAGTTCTACTACATTAATCAAAGCTGCCATTCTTTTACCTAAGTAGTTTCCATAATTCTTTCTCCTTAACGCCACTATTTCCCTAGATGTTTCCATTCAGCATCAAGAATGATATTTTAAAAGTGTAAATTAGGTCATGCCTCTCATCTGTTTCAAATCCCCAGGGGCTACCCTTTCATACAATGGCTCTGCATGATCTAGCCCTAATTACTTCCTGCAGCTCACATACCCTGCAATTGTCTTCCTGCTCACTTCTCTAGCCACAAAAGTATTTTTGTATTTCAAAAACTCATCAAACATGTTTCTGTCTCAGGAACTTTCTCTAATTTCCCATGTCTGTGTATTACTCTTTCTTCAGACCTTCATGTGCCTCATTCCCTGTCCTTTCAGGTATTTGCTTGCTTACATGTCATCTCATCTTCTACAAAGCAGCCTCATGTAACTACCCACCACATCCAAGTCATCCTGTCCACTGTGTCCCATCTCTCTCTCACCCCTAAAATTTCTCTTCAGAATTCATTTATATCCATAATATATAATATATATATATTTTGTGTTATTTTATAAGACCCACTGGAATATAAAATCCCACAAAATAGTCATTTTATCAAACTCATTTACTGTTTTGTTTTCAGGACCTGGAATCCTACCTTATACAGGATAAAATATGAGTCAATATTTATTGAATAAATACTGTTTGTAGGGGGAAAGACTTAGAAAAATCCCTAGAAAAAAGATTTTTATTTTTATTTAGTTATACCATACCCTCATGACATAAAAGATACAATTAGTAGAAATGTGTTGTTGAAGAAGAAAAATATGGAGATGATACAATGTCCATAGAGGAAATCCAAAACACAATGAAACATCGCATCACGCTTGATAGAATGGCTGTTATCGAAAACACAAGAGTTAATAAATGCTGGCAAGGTGGTAGAGAAAAGTGAACATTTTCACACTATGAGTGTGAGTGCAAATTGGTAAAGTCAGTATGGAAAACAGTCCAAATTTTGAAAGTAGAATTTCTTTTTTTTAAAGATTTATTTATTTATGCATATAAGAGCTGGGGTACAGGCCAGAGGTGTGGGGGGAATGAGAGGATTCACCAGAAACAGAGTGGGGAACAAAACAGGCAGATTGACTGAAGTACACTGCTGAGGGGAGCAGTGGGCAAGTCAGGAGAGGTCTGCTGCACCATGAGTGTTGCTCCCTGGCCAGGATCGAACTCATTCTGCAGTGGCTGTGGATAGCTTCATAGGTTGCGTCTTAACCCCTTGTGCCACCAGGGAGGCCTGAAAGTATAATTTCTTGAAGAGATACTTACATCCCTGTGTTCATTGCAGCATTTATTATGATAACTGAGGTATGAAACAATTGAAGTGATGTCCATCGACAGACACATGGATACAGAAGATAAGATACACACACACACAGTAGAATAAAATTTAGTCATAAAAATGAAGGAAATGGTACATATTAAAAAAACTAGCAACTGCAAATGTTGGCGAGGATGTGGTGAAAAAGGACTCTCCTACTCTGCTGGTAGGAATGCAAACTGGTACAGCCACTATGGAAAGCAGTTTCCTTAGTGTACGAAAACTAGAGCTACCATATGACCCAGCAATTCCACTCCTAGGGATCTACCCAAATGACACAAAAACATTAATTCAAAAGAAAACATGCACCTCTATGTTTATTGCAACACTATTTATAATAGGGAAGACTGGGAATCAACCCAAATGCCCAAAAATAGATGACTGGATCAAGAAGATGTGGCATTTATGCACAAGGAATACTATTCAGCAATCAAAAAAGATAAACTCAGCAATCAAAAAAGATATCATTTCAGTGATATGGATGGGACTTGAAGGGATTATGCTCCGTGAAATAAGTCAGAAGGAAAAAGAAAAAATAGTGGATAGTTTCACTCATAAGAGGAATATAGGAGATCAAGGAAAAAGTGATAATTACCAAAAAAAACCACAACACAACAAAACAAAAATAAACAGACAACTAAAATCAGAGACATTCTACAGGGGAGGGAGAGGGAAAGGGATCAAAATGAGGGCAGGAAGAACACAAGGGACTGTGGTGATGGTGCATGGGTGAATGGTGGTGAAAATTTATGGGGACTACACCTGAGAAAAGAAAGCAAACATTGTAAGAATAAAAAGAATAAATTAATTAAAAAGCATTTTAAAAAATGAAGGAAATGATAATATTTGGACCAAACAGGTGAGCCTTGAGGATGTTTCATACTAAGTGAAATAAGTCAGAGCAAGAAAGACAAGTACTGCATAGTCTTGCCTATATATGGAATCTGAAAAATCTCAACTCATAGAAACAGAGTAGATTGCTCATTTCAGAGGCTGGAAGATGGAGGATATAAGGAGCTCTTGGTCAGAACTTTTAGTGATAAGGTGTACATTCTCAACATTTTCTGTGAAGTGTGATGACCTTATTTAACAATCCTGGTGGGTATACTTGGCATTGCTAAGAGAACATAGCCTCCAGAAATATGAGAAAATAAATTCCTGTTGGCTAAGCCATCCTGCAAGTCACCTCATTTATAAGAAGAGCTTACAAGGGAAAGAAAATACAGGTCAGTGCATAAAAGTCTGTTATATCTACCAATATCAATTTACTTTAATCATCACTCAAAAGGAAATGACAACAAAGCTTACCAGAAGCATGAGGCAATTCAGCAGGGCAATGAGCAGGTCTAATATTACAACACAACAATTTATATACTAAAGGACCAAAAGTTGTTTTAGAGAGGAAAGGACTTTCAAAAGTTATTTTAAGAGTCCTTGGAGAACATAGGGGATATATTGTATCCATGAGACACTATCAGTAGTGCTGCTGATTCTTATGTTCTTCATTCTCTGTTAAAAAGATACAGAGTCCATCTTATTTAAACCTCCAACAATTACAATTATCTTCAATTGAAGATGAGACAACTGAGTCATAAGAAACTAAATGACTTCCCTGGTTTGCATAACTGTCTACAAAAGGGAAAGTATTTCAGCATAATAAACTAATGTGAAATAGAAATCAAAGTAAGGAGATAGAGCAGGAGTCAACAAATCTTGGCCCATACTTAATTTTTGCATTGCCCTTGAGATAAGGGTTTTTTTTTTTTAAAGGTATTTTTAGGGGGTCAGGTGAAAGAGGAGATGGAGAAATTTTGTGATGTCTCCCCTAAGTCTAAAATTTTTACTCTCTGTCCTACCTTTAACAGAAAATGTTTGCTGATATCTATTATAGATGATCCATACAGTAGGGGTACTACCTACCTAATAGAAATTCCAATAATAGTAAATAATTTCTGAAAAGTGGAGAAAAGAAAAATGATGCATTCCTAAAAGAGAACTTCCCTGAGCTTGAAAGGATCAGTGCACTTGAGTACATATGTGGCACACAGGCACAACTTACATGGAAATACAAGAAACCTTTTAAATTCCAAGGATAAACAAAACATGCCAAAGATTTCCAAAAAGGGAGGGAGGGAGGGAGAGGGAGTGGGAAGGGGGGGGAGAGAGAGAGAGAGAGAGAGAGAGAGAGAGATTGAGAGAGAAACATCCACTAAAGAAGGAAATGAATATATTGGCATCAAATTTTTTTTTTATTAAATAATAAATTTTATTTTTATATTCCCCCATACAACTGCACATGCCCCATTCTGACCCCAATCCCTCCCCTCCCGGCCCCACCCCCCAAAAAGTGTCTCTGGTTTATAGTTTTTTGTTGATTTTGATTTTCACTTTCTTATAGTTATTCATTTTCCTGATCCCTTATTTAAGTTTTCTAGATTCCTGCTATGAGTGAGACCATCCGGTATTTTTCTTTTTCTTTTTGGCTTATTTCGCTGAGCATGAACCCTTCCAGCGCCATCCATGCAGCTGCAAATTGCATGTGTTTATCTTTTTTGAATGCTGAGTAATATTCCATGGTATATATGTACCACATCTTCTTGATCCAGTTATCTATTTTTGGGCATTTGGGCTGTTTCCAAAGCTTAGCTATTGTAAATAGTGCTGCTATAAACATAGGGGTGCAGGTGTTCTTTGGAATTGATGTTTCTGTGTCCTTTGGGTAAATACCTAGGAGTGGAATTGCTGGATCATATGGAAGCTCTATGTTTAGTAGGTCCAGAAATCTCCACACAGCTCTCCATAGTGGTTGGACCAGTTTGCATTCCTACCAAAAGTGCAGGAGAGTTCCTTTTTCTCCACAACCTCGCCAACATTTGTTGTTGCTAGTTTTTTTAATATGTGCCATTCTCACTGGTGTAAGATGGTATCTCATGGTAGTTTTGATTTGCATTTCCCTGATGACAAGTGATGTTGAACATTTTTTCATATGTCTGTTGGCCATTTGCATTTCCTCTTCAGAGAAGTTTCTTTTTAGCTCTTCTGCCCATTTTTTGACTGGGTTATTTTCTTTGTTGTTGTTGAGTCTCATCAGCTCTTTGCAGATTTTTGTGATCAGTCCTTTATCATTAGTGTTGGGTGCAAAAATGTTCTCCCAGTTGGTGGGGTTTCTCTTTGTTTTTGTTATTGTCTCTTTTGCTGTGCAGAAGCTCTTTAATTTGATGTAGTCCCAGCTGTTGATCTTTGCCTTCACTATCACTGCTTTGGGTGATGTGTCTGTAAAGATGTCTTTGATATGCAAATCACGTAGTGTTTCACGTATATTTCCTTCTATGTATTTTATGGTTTCAGGTCTTATGTCTAGTTCTTTAATCCATTTTGAGTTGATTTTTGTGTATGGTGTGAGGTAGTGGTCAAGCTTCATTCTTTTGCATGTAGCAACCCAGTTTTCCCAGCACCATTTATTGAACAAACTTTCTTTGCTCCAATGCATAGTCTTTGCTCCTTTGTCAAAGATTAGTTGACCATAAATCTGTGGGTTTATGGCATCAAAATTCTTATCAGTACAGCTTAATGCTTGATATTCTGAGATGAGATAGTTGTTAAGCAAAAACAGACATTGGCTCACCAAGGATTGTGCTGTCTGTGGTGCACCTGCCCAAACTTTTAGGCACCTGAGTGTGCTGGGCCTGTGTCTGCAAAGGAACCCAGATTTGCAACTCTGCTAACTACTTTGCCTGTTTCCTTTTTCTTCTACTAAATAGAAGAAAAGTGTCTCTCAAAACAGTTTTGTTCAAGAAAACTTTCAACATGGGCATTCTTCTGTATGTATTTCCTAGTCAATGAAAAGTAAATGGATAGATCGTTAAATAAGATCAGACTTGGATAATCATTTTGAACGTCATCATTTTCAACAAATACATTTTGGGACAAAAGTATTTAAGTGCTCTGTACTTGATTATTTTTCTCTGAAGAAGTCCTCACCATGACCTCATCACCACATATACAGTAAAATAGTCTTAGACTGACAATGAGTTTGTTATGTTATAAGCATTGATTCCATTGTTTTCCCCTTGGATTTGTAACTCTTTATTTGCACTCTGTCAATTAAAGTATAATTTTTGTACACATAGCCATGTTTATTTAAAAATAAATCCAGACTAATTTTATATAATTCAAGATGACTTATTTTTTTAAATTTTAGAGTGAAAAAGATAGCTTAAGCAACATGGTTACCTTTCATAAAAGCCACATTTTTTCAGGTTCAAAGAGGAGGTACAACTTTTGTAAGCAACTTCTACCAACCATTAAGTGATTACCTGTGATTCAAACTACTTTTTTTTAAAATTAGCACACTTTAATCTTTATTTTTATTTATTTATTTATTCATTTATTTACTTTTTAAAGATTTATTTTATTTATACAATAGCTGGGGTACAGGTCAGATGTGTGGGAGAGTGAGAGGATTCACCAGACACAGAGTGGGGAGCAGAACAGGCAGACTGGCCAAAAACACTGCTGAGGGGAGCAGCAGATGAAACAGGAGAGGTCTGCCATGCCATCTGGGAATATCCCTGGCTGGCCGGGAATCGAACCGGTGCTGCAGAGGTTCCAGACCGCTTCACAGCACTGTGCCTAACCCTCTGTGCCACAAGGGAGGCCCTCAAACTACTTTTAATTGACACATAGTATAACTTGTAGAGATTCAGCACTTGTGTATAATAGACATCACCATCATGTATATAAATAGTCCTCCTTTTTTAATTTGGGGAAAATCAGTGATAAAACATTTTCAAATATAACAGATTTTCTGTTTTCAGTTTAAAGTTGGGATAAGCAGAGTGATGGGCTGGAACTTTTCACTGGACAGTAGATCAAAGTAATATAGAAAAGGTACAATTTTAGAAAAACAGAAAATTAGTAGCAAAACATTAACTAGAAATTGAGACTTTATACCTGTATCTTACCTGTGATTTATTTGCAAGCCAAAATTGCAGGAAATGGTATTAATATTTGTATCATTTCCCTACCTCTTTTATAACACCATTAACAAAACGTTTCTTCATTATATAGTGAAATATGAAATTTGGCCCATTTGCTTTTATGAGATAGTTACCCTGTATGTGATTATGCTGTATTATTATAAGCTATGTGCTTCTTTGAGTTTTTCTGTGAAATATTGTATGGTAAATCTGTCAAAGAATATTCTGCAAGTACAGTATTCTGGATTAAATCTTACAATATCACATGCTCTCTTGAAATGTCTACAATGGCATGGGCTAGATCCTTGTATTTTTGCAGGCATACTACAAGAAAATAGTCCATTGCTTCTCTGCACTTTAAGAAAGTAGGATTGTTTAAATGCCCATCGTATAATGGAGTGATTTCTTGCATTTTGTAGAAATAGGATAGAAAAGCAGATAAAGATTCAGAGCAGAGTAATATGTCTACAATAAATGCAATGAAAAACATTCAGTACCCTCCCACTACATGAACACTAAAATGTCACTTAAATGCTCTTACTGAACATTAAAAATATATTCACAGCTTTAAATAGTATCAATCCTTCCAATTCATTTATTGACATAATTAGCAGGTTTTGAAACTACTCATCTACTTTGAGTATCATCATAAGCCTACAGAGCAAACTAACCATTAACTGCTGATATCAACTAAATCTTTAGGGACTTAGGAGTATGGTTTAAATGAAGCTTGTAATGGGGAAAAGAGGAAACTTGTGTTGAGACACTTTGGTTAAAAGAATTGACCGGTTTGAAATTTAGTTGACAACATTGTATCTTTGAAAAGTCATTTTTAAACTACATTGTATAAAAATGAAATTTATATTTTTAATAAAAAATCACTAAACTCTTATCTAGAAATAGGCATGTTTCACTAGGAAGGTTTCATAAAGATAGATGAAAAGCTACACAAAAACACAATATACAAGATTTTCCCTGGCAGTGTATGGATATTCCTATAAAATAGGTGATAGGGTAGTGGCACTGGAACTTTTGCGGAGGCATTTACATACGTATGTGTGAAGTTGCTCTCCCAGAATTATATAGTTATGTAAACACCTGTGAAATCAATAAAATTTGAGGAAGAATATGTTGGAAAAAATTTATACTGCTATATATATTTCCTGCAATCTTGACAGAATTTGACTTACTCAATTTTAAGTCATGGTTACTTATTTATTGACTTCTCTAGGAGTAAATTTTTAAAATTTAGTGTTTAACATACCCAGTTACTTTAAATTATGTTACTGAAGATTTATTACTTATTGAATTCTACTTACTAGAATAGTTCAAGCTTATTCCTTGTAAAATATTTTTCTGAGTTCATAGGAATTTATTTCCTTTATATTTTTTCTATCTTATTTTCATATGTTGGAATAATTATTTTACAAAATGTGTTCACTTCTGAGATATATCTTCATCTTTTTATGTTAAAAATACATATTCAATAATATATAGATAAATTTTATATTGTATGTATATGCATTATATACATTGTATTTTATGCAATTATAAAATTATCAATTTATGTATATTTTCTATGTATTCAAATATTTTTTAGCTGACTGAATGAAGAAATAAATTACTGACCAATGTGATTTTTATATTCATGTTGGAAACTAGTATAATTCACTACTGGTAATTTTAATAACAAATTTACTAATTTAGAAGAGGTTGTATATCATGGGCAAAAGAAATGTATGCTCAGTGAAAATATGCACAGAAAACTACATACTACTCATAATGTTACTATGTACATTTTATTTTTCCTAAAATATTAAGTTTATGTAAGGTAATCATAGTGCCTTCAAGTTAGTTTCTCATACCAGAAACCTGAAATGCATGCTACAATCCTACTTTTACACTTCTAGAGCTCACTTTTAGATAATTAGTTCTACCAATACTGCTCTCTGCACAAACATTTCTTCTGGTTATCCACCACCACACTGCCCACTCCTAGTAAAAAATGTTATCATTGCTTTTCCAGAATATTAAAGCAGCTGTTCTTCCTTTCTTCAGTCTAACCATTTTACAATATATGTGAATTCCATTTTTGAGTTGTTGTTCTCTTGTAAATAACCTTTATTCATTTGTTCAACATTACTTTGTCACATTTGAATACCTAGAGTGATATCTTATTTCATTACCATGGACATGAAATGTCTTTGTACTTCTTCAGCCTTATCTTTCATTGTTCTCTGTTTTCAATAAATGGTTTATAGTTACTTAAATCCTGTGTGCAATTTTCACATTTCTATTTAGTTATTTTTAGTTCTATTTAGTGCATTATCTAAGATAACTACTCTCTTAATATTTATCTGGAAACCTATTGTTCATGCTTTGAAAATTCAGTGAAAGTATACAAAGTGTTCTGCAATGATGGAATTAGAATTTCAATAAATTTCCCCCCACAGTGATAATAAAACCCACAGACAGTGAAACTAATCAACTAAGAACAATATAAGTTAACCATAAGCATAAAAAAAAGTTAAAAATGTATACACAAGAATTTTTACAAAATCTGGGTAATAAGAGTGGGATGTGTAATGCTTTAGCTTGGACCTACATCATTCTATCAGGGCTTATCTGGTCTAAGACCTCATGAAGATTTACACCCATGTACACTGTCAAAAATCACTATCAGTTGGTGGGTAATAACTGGGCAAAGTCAGTATCTCGGCTGACTGAGATAGTGATGCTAGTTGAGCTAGTAAGAGATTATTAAAATATTAAAACAGAATGGTAGTCACCTTATTAGCTCATGATGTTTGAAGAGAAGTTCTGATTAGGAAACTGCCTTTAACACTAATAAAAGGAATTTAAAAAAATGGCAGTGGTTTTAGCATTTGGACATTGAAAGGAAGACATTTTCTACAGTCAAATTAAAAAAAAAAATAGGTATGATTTGGGAAATAAAGGAGCTATAAGAGTGAATGACATCTCCCAGGGATTACATGTCTGGTGAAAGGGGGAAAAAGCCCTGAAGAACCATAGTGTGTATGGATTGTCACATAAAGAAAGCAGAAAAGCTGCAGCCAGAAATGAAGTGGAGCATAAGTAGGATCAAAAACGCGAAGTCATATCACAAAATTAAATGGTTTAAGAGGAACAGGGATTGATTAATTGATGTAATTTCGACAATAATTACCTACTTACACATTTCCATACATTAATTGATACAGACTCAGATATTCTGTATAAAGCTTGCCAAATTTCTCCCGTGTCCTTCCTCACGCACACATATGTTAGAGTGACAGTTGGGCTTGATTTTAGGAAGTGGTGTGATTCGGTTTTGTGATTTTTCCCTGATGTGTTTGGAAACAGCTGAATTTCACTATATTGCTGACTATCCAATTCTTCATGGACTGTCAGAAGCTTTCGACCAACTATATACTGCATGTGAAGTAGACAGGTTTTGGGAAACAAAAGATGTTAAGAGTCTGAGATGGTTATTCCTTGCAAAGTTGCCTTTTGTGTTTAAAGTTGGCCTTTTGTTGTTTAAACATGCAGAGGCAGACAGTACCCAGTGCACTTCCCTCAGTAGACTTCCCTCAGTAGGACTTCACACAGGGCAGCAAAAGATACTGCTCTCCTTGTGACTAACCAGTGTGCCCAGATTGTAAGTTTCTAAAGTCCTCACCATACCTTCATTACATCCAGTGACACATTTCCTACATCCAGTTTCACAAGAGTTCTGGGGGACAGCAGAGATTAGGGTATCCTTACAACAGAGTTGGTAAAGGAATCTCAGAGAGATTAACCAACATCCCAGGAGTCTGGGAACAGTAGCCTGGAAGTTGTAGTGTCAAAACACTCACAAGAATGGAAAACTATGGTACTCAATCAAACAAGCAAAAATATCTGACTTTAACATGAGGCATGTATTGGTTTGAACCATAGTTTCATAAACTGTGTGATCTGACATCATCAAAATTCCTTACTATCCAGCAGCCCTTCATCATTTCAACGGTGAGAATGAGATCATTTACTTCAGAAGTTGTTTGTTGGAATTAAAAGAAATAAAACACTTTCATTCTTTTAACCATTGTTACCATCATCAAACTCACATCTTTTACAGTCACAAACACTGATGTCTCTCAGTTCTTAAAAAGCTGTTTCTCAAAGACTTAGAATGTCTAGAGTAAAAAAAAAAAAAAAAAAAAAAATAGAATAATGCTCACCTTTTTTTTATCTTTTTCCAGATTAATGATTTATTCTTTGTCTTGGTATTTCTTTGGGAATTAAATATGACATAAGGTTTCCATAGTAAAGCATATAATTCTTAATATTTATTAAATTTAGTATGTTTTTAATAAACATAGATCCATTGTTGTGGTTTTAGTAAACATTGTGTTTTAGTGATACCACTCATGAAATGCTCTGCAAGAAAATTTGAATTTTCAATGACTTCCATTACTTATCAGATGGCCTTTGGCTGAAATAACACAAAGAAGTACATCTCTTGTGAGAAAATTATTGCCAAAGTACGTTATATGTGTTAATGTTTATTAATAGTGACTGAAAACATAAGAAAAAAGGAGTAATTATAAATGAATGGGACATGCCTCTAGGGACAAAATCCCCAGTTTGCATGCAATATTCAAAATAATTTCTAGAGTGCCTAATTTGCAATTAAGCAAGACAAGATTTTTACAATACTATTGAGTGTGAAATTCATTATAAAATGTCCATTAATTTGATTTCTTGTTTAGACTAATGGAACTACACAATTACATTCTTTATTAAAGATATTATTTTAACATCAGAGATTATTATAACTGGACTCAGATGCCATGCCAAACTGAATAAAGACCTTCTAAAGATAACCTCTAACATGCTGTTCTTTCTTCCCAAATGAGTATCTGCAAATAAAAATTCATCAATATTTCTTATGTATTGTCACACCTGACATACAACTATAAATTAATGAACTGATTTTCTTTTATAGTCACTATTTTCAGTTTCTTTAATTACCTATCTCTGAATTATTAACCAGAAAAACTTTCAAATGTAGGACAAGGTTTATGAAAATTAACAGTGCAATACTAATCATTTTCCTTGGTCACATATTTATGTTTGTAAAGAAAAATAATCTATCCACTCACCTGACATTGGGCATTTAATATATTTCCATAATTTGACTATTGTAAGGAGTGCTTCAATGAACATAATCCCTTCAAATTAGTGTTTTTCATTCTTTGGATAGATACCAAGGAATGGAATTGCTGGGTAATGATAGATACATTTTAATATTGTGAGAAATGGCCATACTGGTTTCCATAGGGGCTGGGCCAGTCTGCATTATGAACAACAATTTACAAGGGCTCCCTTTTCTCTACATCCTCCCAGAACTTGTTGTTTTTGGCCTTTTTGATGTGGGCCATTTTCATGTGTGTGAGGTGGTATCTCATTGATGTTTCTATTTGTATTTCTCTGGTAGTAAGTGTTAATGAGATTTTTTTCATGTGTCTGTTGGCCATCTGTAGGTCTTTTTTTCTTTTAAGATTTATTTATTTATTTATACAAGCACTGGGTACAATCAGAAACGCAGGAGGGTGAGAGGATTCACCAGAGCCAGAGCGGGGAACAGAGCAGGCAGACTGACGAAATACACTGCTGAAGGAAGCAGCGGGCGTGGCAGGAGAGGTCTGTTATGCCATGTGGGACCCTCGCTGGCAGCCGGGGATTGAACTGGTGCTGCAGAGGCTGCGGGCAGCTTCGCAGCCCAGAGCTCAACCGCTGCGTCACCAGAGGAGGCCCCTACTGTAGGTCTTCTTTGGAGAAGTGTCTGTTTAGCTCTTCTGCCCACTTTTTGGTTTGGCTATTTGTTTTCTTATTAAGTTGGTTGAGTTCTTTGTAGCTCTTGGGCATTAGCTTCTTCGGCGTTGTTTAATGTACTACAAGTATTTTCTCCAATTTGGTAGGGTGTCTATTTATTTTACTGATAGTTTTTTTGTGCAGAAGTTTTTAAGTTTGATATAGTCCCATTTATTTATTTTTACTTTTGTGCCCCTTGCCATTGGTCAATTCCCCAAAGACTTTCTTGAAGCTAATGAGATACAGGTTTTGAAAATAAAATGAAAAAATAAGAAAAGAAAACAAATATAGAGGTATACATAACTAACCTAATTGTCTGTATTACCTCTAGGGAGTTGGATAGAAAGATGGACTTACTTGGAAAAGTAGTATCCAAGAGAGATTTCAATGCATTTGTACTTTAAATTTGAAAGGGAAGATGCATACATGCATTATTTCTATAATCATAATCCATTTCATTACAAGAATAATGGGTCTTTTGAAACTAAGCTGTCAGGACATTGAAGTTACTATTGCTTCTACCTCATTTGTAAAGAAAAGGGATTAAGGTAATATCCTTTGATTTTACTCCTATTGAGACATTGTAAGCCTGCTTCCCTTTATATGAAACTATCCTTCACTGTTTTTCAGTCCTCACAACAGCCTATATTTGGACTCTTGTTATTTCCTTTGTATTTTCTCACTACCTTCATTAATAACATCATCTTATTTCTTTAAAAATCCAATTGTGAATATGAAGTAAATTTTCTTCTAAAGAGAGGTGAATTAAGAATAAGTAGTAGGAAATGCCAAAAATTGTAGTGTGGCAGGTTCTGGAATATGTAAATCCTGCCTCAGAACAAAACAAAACCCCCCCCCCCAAAAAAAAGTACAAATTACTGCATATCATGAAAGCTTTCAGAGAATCAAAAACTAATTTTGTGGGTGTGAATGCCAAAGGCCTATTTTAAAAAGATGATATAAAAATAAATACATAAAAAAAGAATGATGTGAAAGGTAAGAGTGAGTAGCTGTGACAAGTAGTTAGTATCAACCAGACTCAATTACAGAGTACTAGGTTCTAGTTCCATTACTACCACTGATAGTTTTTGCTTGAGCTTGTACAATTCACTCACTCTGGTCTTTATCTCAGACAACTCTGGATCCCCTGTATAAGATCACATAAATCAGACACATTCTGCAGGGGAGGGGGTGGGACAAGGATCAAAAAGAGGTCAGGAAGAGTACAAGGGACTATGGTGATGGTGCATGGGTGAATTGGTGGTGGAAATTCTATGGGGACTACACATGAAAAAAGAAAGCGAACATTATAAAAAAAATGAACAATGATGTAAAATACATATAAATAAATAAATAATTTGAAATAAGGTTACTGGCTAGTAAATATATCAAAGACATGCATTGCAATCCTGACTATTAAGATTCTGATTATTGAGTATTAATAGAAATAGACTCATAGAAATTAATTAGAAGTATTGTACAGTTTTTTAAAAGAAAACAAAGATATTTGGGAATTTTTTTCATGTTTATGTTTTAGTGTTGCAAGATGCCTGACAGAAAGTCTAACTTTGGCCAATTAATTAAGTTGCTTATGGCCCCTCCAGGAAACATTCAAAAGTGAGTGTGGATGGTGATTCGCTGTGGGGATGTGTGGGGATGTGAAAATGGGTTGCCTTTACCAAAGAAATAGTTATTTCATCACTTCACACAATTGTTTGCGTATGCCAGCAGGATGTTCATTTTCAATGTAGAAGAAAAATAAACACACTAGGATGTGGATGGACTTGGATGGACTTCTAACCTTAGTTACTCACTAACATTTCAAGGTTATCCCATCTCTTGTCAACAACTGGTTATTGACCCCTGATACATACACAAGGAAAGCTCTGAAATCACATTTGGGTCAACTAATCTATTTTTCCCAAACCGTGAAATCAGAGCCTTAATCACATTAGTGATGCCTGACCATTCTGTTTCAATTCCAGGGCTGTCTAGTGAAACTAATGAACTGTTTTGGTGGCTCCACAGCAGAGCCAGGGTCTCACAGGCCAGTAGTGAATTACGAGCACATTTCCTTTCATTGCTCATAAATCTTTTCCAGGTTTATATTCACAGTAGCTTAAAACACCTAAATTCACACTGGCGATTATGCTGCAGTGCTCTGGATGTTTGGGATTAATAGTGAAGTTAAGTATATCCCTTATATTTAAAAAATGCATTTTCAGTACAGTCTAACCTTAATTACAGTAAATCAGACCTTATCCGGTGACAAGGTTGATAAATGTCAGCACCTTTTTCCCAGTATGTGTCATAATAACTCTCACACTGCATGGTGAAATAGTGTTTTGGAGAGAAATGGGCCTAGAGTTAAATACTATAACATCAGGTTTGAAAGGTAATATTAGTTTTGACATGAAACCAATGCATGACTGGAGCTAAATAAGAAAAGTCAGTGCTAAGGAATGGGTGTGGAGATGTCAATTTGGACAATATGTGCATTGAGGTGATGACTGAGACTTTGATACAGATGGAAATTCAAAAGCAGGTGGTGCAAAGGCAAACTGGTTTTAATGCAGAGATTGGGGAAATGTCTACAAAGGATATAAAAGAAGAGAAAACGATGAAGTTGAAGGCTGGTGAGGTTGATATCTTACCACTGAAAGAAAGGCAATGGACAAAAATGCAAGTGGTGATGAAAGAGGCAAAGGAAGTGAGGGCTGTTCATGAGGCAGTCATTTAAATATCTGAAATAAAATCAGTGTGCAAGATGATACAACTATTGAATTAAATGGAGGTTGGTGAAAATGAGAAATGAGTAAAAAAATCACCTAGAAGCCAGTTCTAAAGATTCTGGGTAAGCCTAAGGGTACTGTAGATGTTGGAAACCCTCTATAGCATGGTTAATTCTGCTAAGTGCAAATGAAGCCAACGGAATGAATAAAAACAGTGGCAAATGTGCATCCTCACTGCAACTACTCTATAAAATTTGTTATGTCTTGTTCTATAAGGTGTCATCCATTAGCTGAGAAATATCTGCCTTAATGACTTTTTAATTTCTTCTTCATCCCCCACTCCCACATACACAGTCTGGATTTTGTTTGCAAGAGTCATTCCAATACAAATCAGCTTCATTTATTGAATCCATTTTTCTCTAGCTCTAGCATTTTTAGGAGTTTTTGCTAAGTTCACTGTTTGCATTCAGTCACTACAGTAGGGTTTGCAGTTATCCAAGGATGCCTGTTTTGAGTCCCAACCACAAGTGAACTTTTGATATAATCCCAAGAAGGAGAGGACCAGGTTAAAGCGGGCAGAGGTGGCTTACACACAGCTAGAGCTACATTAGAACCCCAGTCTTAAGATTTCCCTAAAAATGTAGTATAAGTTATAACAGTGATCATTTATTTGCCCTAACAATAACGATAATAGTGACAATAACAAAACTGGTATTAGTGCTATGGAAAATAGCATGTAGGTGCCTTCAAAAATTAAAAATAGAACTATCATATGATTCAGCAATCTCTTATCCAAAATCCATACATTCAAAGAAAATAAAATCAGAATCTCAAAAATACACCTGTACTTCCATGTTCAGTTCTAGTTATTCACAATATCCAGTGTATGGAAACAACCTAATTCTCCATTGATGAATAAATGGTAAATAAAATATGGTATAGGGAATGTTATTCAACTATAAAAAGAAGGAAATTCTGCTAATTATTATCACATGGATGAAACCGGAGGCTATTAAGTAAACAAGATGTATGAAGAAAGACAAATGCTGTTGTAGAGGTCAGGACTGGACCACAGTGCAGGTTTTCTGATCCCATGCAGACCGGGTAAAGGAGGAGTCAGAGTCCTCAGTGGTTTTGCAGGTTTTTTATTGGGGTTCACCAGGCATATGGCAGGCAGGGGTGCTGGCTGGGGTGCTGGCCAGCCTCCCAGCCCCCAGTAAGTCTTCACTCTATCTGGGCTCTCTAGTGTTCGTTCTGCTGCTTCTCGGCTTCTCTTTCGGCTTCTGCTTCGGCTTCGGCTTCTACTGCTGCTGGCGTCCCCGTGACGCCGCCCTTAAAAGCACAGTCTTAGCTCAGCTGAATCCTAGCTACCTATGCCCACATCCTATTCCAGGTGCCCGCCATCAGGCATGCATTCAGGACAAGGATCCATCATCTATCCTGATGGCGGAAGGGCAGAAAAGCCTGACATTTTCTTTACCCTGCAGCTGTATAATACAACTTATATCTAGAATCTTAAAAAAGTTGAATTCATAGAACCAGAGAGTGGATAGTGGTTTCCTGAGACGGGGAAGTGTGTGTATGTGGTGGGGGGGTAGAGGGGTACTGGAAGTGTCATTGGTCAAAGGGTGCAAACTTTCAATAAGATCAGTAAATCAGTAAATAATGTACCATATTATGACTATAGTTAACAAGATTGTATTATATACTTGAAATATGCTAGGAGAGTAAGATCTTCAGTGTTCTTAACGCACATATGATAACTCTCTAAGGTAAAAAGATAGAAAATAGTTAAATGCACTCAAACCTGGGTGTAAACAGGTGTGCAAGGAGGTGGTTGCTTCAAAGGGAAACCAGGGAGCCAGAATGAGTCAGAACTGGGTAGATCTGTGAGTGAGGGTGCAGGTAACTTAACATTAATGAGCTCCTGTATTAATCTGATGCCCTTGAAAGGAACAAAGCAATGCCATGTTTCTTTCCCAGGAGGATCAACAAGCAAAGCTCACTTGCAGAGTTAATTTAAATATAAAATGGCAAACTAAAATACTTTAGAAAGCAGAAAGTGTTTTTAAACTGGACTGATAGGAAATATTCCCTGGAGGAGATATGATAACTGTACTGAGTCTTGAAATATGGGTAAGAGTTACTTTGTAAAGACAACCAAGGTCCTTCCTCTCTAGTAATATGGCAGACTACAAATGAATCCTCCAAATTAAGTTACTGCAATTTTTGATATGATATTAAAAATATCTTTTTATATGCATTTTTTTAAAGATTTATTTTTATTTACACAAGGACCGGGGTGCAGGCCAGATGCATGGGAGGTTGAGAGGATTCACCAGAGTCAGAGCGGGGAACAGAACATTCTGGCTGAAATACGCTGCTGAGGGGAGCAGCGGGTGAGACAGGAGAGGTCTGCTGCGCCATGTGGGACCCTCACTGGCTGGCCGGGATTGAACTGATGCTGCAGAGGCTGCTGGCAGCCTCACAGTGCTGCACTCAACTGCCTGCGCCACCAGGGGAGGCCCTTATATGCATTTTTGATCTAATAAAGAAATGAAGAATTCTGTGGCACTCATAAAGTGCAGGCAAAAATGCTCTTAGTTATACATATTCAAGCCATCTTTTAACACGGATATTCTGCCACATTTTGGAAACCTCCAGCTTTAGGAAAGAGTAGGTAAAGTTTACTCTTTGCTAAAGTGTTTTAGAAAAGTGTCTTTAAGGGGCCTCCTTGGTGGTGCATGGGTTAAAGACAGAGCTGTCAAGCTATCACCAGCCACTGCAGCATGTGTTTGATTCTCCAGCCTGCCTGGGAGGTGACCCACATGGTACAGCAGACCTCTTCTGTCTTGCCCACTGCTCCCCTCAGCAGTGTATTTCAGTGGATCTGCCTTTCTGCTCCCCACTTAGTGTCTGATGAATCCTCATACCCCCCCAGCACCTTGGCCTACACCCCTGCTCTGTATGCATAAATAAATAAATCTTTTTTTAAAAGTGTCTTAGAAAAGACCATTGTAGAAATTAGGAGCTCAAGAGACCATAATCTCAGTATAAAAGCAAATACTAAATAATTCCCTGGTCAGAGGGACTAGTCAGCAAGCCTGACCTGATATTGATATTCAACAGGTGGGAGGAAATAAACGCTCCTGAGGATATTTTATAAGCTACTCAATTCCTGGTTTATGCCTGAATTCTAAGGATCTGTCTTAGTCTGTAAAATATCAAGTAGATAATTTAAAATGGTCCCTAGTTGATAGACCCTCAGATCAACTGACAATAGCCACCAAAGCCTAAAATTTTCCCCAGACTCAGTTCCAATGAGAATATGCAGTTCACAGTAGAATTTCACATCGTGTTTATTGGAACAATGCCCCTAGAAGGAGACCCAGAGGAAATATCAGAAAATGTAATGAGGCACGTATAATTCTCATACTGGAATTATAAGACAATGACTATAATACAATTATGTTTAATGCATTTAAGGTAGTGAAGGGATTCATAAAAATGAAAGCAAGGAAAAAAACTATAGAGTACAATAATTATAAGAATGAAAAATATAAATTTAAATATAGCAAATTAAGACAGAATGTTCTATATATATATGTTGATGCACAATATATTGAATTTTATTTTATTATTTTTTTAAAGATTTATTTATTTTATTTTACAAAAGCACTGGGTACAGTCAGAGGCGCGGGAGGGTGAGAGAATTCACCAGAGCCAGAGCGGGGAGCAGAACAGGCAGACTGACGAAATACACTACTGAGGGGAGCAGCGGGCGGCAAGAGAGGTCTGCGTGCCATGTGGGGCCCTAGCCTGGTGGCCAGGGATCCAACAGGTGCTGCAGAGGCTGCGGGCAGCTCCGCAACCCAGCGCCCAACCGCTGCGCCACTGGGGAGGCCCTAATATATTGAATTTTAAAGCTCAGTGTATAAGCAGCAGAATAGAGAACTTGAATATGAGAAATAATTTTAAAAATTAACCACATTACAAAGAGATGGAGATATGAAAAAGTTTTAAAAGTCAGAAAAGAAAGCCCGAGCAGTTGCAACATAATTCTTTTGAATGTCTCAGAAAGAGACAAAAATGAGGTGAAGCAACACTTGAAGTGACACAGCAATCCAAAAGCTAAGATGCTCTCTAAATCTCAATAGATAGATGAAGAGAAATCCAATCTACTCTTGAAATATTGAAACTGTACAGCATGAAGAATAAAAGTGGATATTGTCAAACTACAAGAGGAAATGAGATCACTTCAAAAGGCACCGCAAAAACTTTGATGGCTGCTTATTAATAGCACCAGTGGAAGAAAGGAAGCAGTAAATGTATATCTTCCACATTTGGAAAGTAATGAATCCTGATTTCAACCTTGAGATGCTGTCTTTCAAGAATGAGTGTAGACTACTGATGTTTTAAGACAAAGCCTGAGAGATTTACCACCAGTGGACATTTACAGGTTATTATGCAATTCAGGAATTGAGGAAGAAATGGAATCATCCCACAGACAAGATGAGGGATTGATGCCAGAGTGATTATTGGACAAAGATACTGGTAAATGTAAGGACTGGTTTTAAACAAATTTGGCGTTAAACAATGATGATACCTATATTTGTAAGGTGAAAAAAGAAACAGTAGAATTAAGAACAGTAGAATTAACAGTAGACCACAAAGCATATATGTTCAGAGAAGGATACATGTAATGGAAAACTTTGAAAAACTATTGACAGTTTCTTAAAAGTTAAACCTGCATCTACTCTGTGACCCAGTAATTTCGCTACCCAGAGTTTATTCAAAGGAAATGAAACAACTATCCCACCTTCAGAAAAAAGCCTTGAACAAGAATATTTATAGGAGTTTTAACCATAGTAGCCTAGAACATGGCCCATGTGGCTATGAATAGATGAATGTATCTTAATAAAACAAATATTAAGATACATAAGTTACAAATATAAGAACATTTATGAAATGCAATACTACTTGATTTAAAGCAAGAACTGATAGAAGGAAGATAGATGTGTTTATTTTCATTTTTATTTATATTGTCCATTTTTGTAAAGTGTTAGATTTCTCCTTTTATGTGTTCTTTCTGTAAAATTATCACCACCAAGACATCTGTGACATATTACCATAGACTCGTGTGTTCTTCCCTCCCATTTTGATCCCTCTCTCTCCCACTGCCCTGCTGAATGTCTCTGATTAATTAATAGTTTGCCTGCTTGTTTTGTTTTTTCCTGATCCCTTGTATGGTTTCCCTATGTTCTTCCTATAAGTGAAACCATCAGATATTTTTCTTTTTCCTTCTGACTTATTTCGTTTAGCATAATTCCATCCAGCTCCATCCATGTTGCTGCAAATGTTATAAGTTTATCTTTTTTGATTGCTGAGTAATATTTCATTGTGTATAGATGCCACATCTTCTTTCCTTTTAAGATTTATTTATTTATTTATTTATTTATTTAAGAACTGGGGTACAGGACAGATGCGTGGGATGGTGAGAAGATTCACCAGAGACAGAGCGGGGAACAGAACAGGCAGACTGACTGAAATACAGTACTGAGGAGAGCAGCGGGCGAGACAGGAGATGTCTGCCGTACCATGTGGGACCCTCCCCGGCCGGCCGGGATCGAACCAGCACTGCAGAGGCTGCAGACAGTTTCACAGTGCAGCGCTCAACTGCCTGCGCCACCAGGGGAGGTCCTATGCGACATCTTTTTGTTCCAGTCATGTTTTTGGGCATTTAGGTTGTTTTCATATTTTAGCTATTGTAAATAGTGTCACAGTGAACATAGGAGTGCAAGTTTCCTTTCAAATTAATGTTTTTGTGACCTTTGGGTACTTTCCTAGAAGTGGAATTGCTGGCTCATATTAGATCCAATTTTAGTAATTTGAGGCTCCTCCATGCAGCTTCCCATAATGGTTGGACCAGTTTGCATTCACACCAGCAAGGTAAGAGGGTTCCTTTTTCTCTACATCCTAGTCAGCATTTGTTGTTGTTAGTTTTTTTTTATATGGGCCATTCTTACTGGTGTGAGGTAATATCTGATTGTGGTTTTTATTTGCATTTTCCTGATTATAAATTATGTTGAGCATTTTTTCATGTGCTTGTTGACCATCTGCAGTTCCTCTTTGGAGAAGTGTCTGTTTAGCTCTTTGTCCACTTTTTGACTGGATTCTTTGCATTTGCAGCTCTCTGTAGATCTTTGATATCAGTCCCTTATCAGTTTGTGGAGTGCAAATCTTTTCTCCCAATCTGTGGGGTATCTCTTCATCTTGGTATTTGCCTCTTTTGCTGTTCAGAAGAATTTTAGTTTGAAGTAGTCCCAACTGCTTATCTTTTCCTTCACTTTCTTTGCTTCAGGGGATGAGTCTTTAAAGATTTTTCTGGGATGTAGGTCATAGAGTGTTTTGCCTATGTTTTCTTCTATATGTTGTATGGTTTCAACCACACATTCAGTTCTTTTAACCATTTTGAGGTGATCTTTGTGTGTGGTGTGAGGTAGTAGTCTAGTTTCGTTCTTTTGCATGTACTGATCCAGTTTTCCCAGCACCACTTATTGAAGAGACTGCCCATGTTTCAGTCATATTCTTTGCTCCTTTGTCATAGATTTGTTGTCTATATATATGTGGCTTTATGTCTGGGTTTTCAATTCAGTTCCATTGGTCTGTGTGTCTGTTTTTGTTCCAGTACCATGCTGTTTTTATTATTATGACTTTGTAGTATAATTTGAAATCTTCCATTCTTCCTTTTTTCTAGTCAGAAGTGCTTTGGCTTCTAGATGTTCTTTGTGGTCCCATGTGAATTTCATCAATATTTGTTCTCTTTCTTTGAAGAATGCCATTGAGATTTTATTGGAATTGCATTGACTCTATAAATTGCTTTTAGTAGAATAGAAATTTTAATAATGTTAATTCTGCTGATCCATGAACAGGGAATGTCTTTCCATTTTGTTGTATCTTCTATTTCTTTTATCAGTGTTTTGTAGTTTTCTCTGTATAGGTCTTTCACTTCCTTTGTGAGGTTTATTCCCATGTATTTAATTTTTTTGGTTTAGTTATGAATGGGACAGTTTTCTTGATTTCTTCTTCAGATATGCTGCTTGTATATAGGAAGCCTACTGATTTTTTTTAAAGATTTATTTATTTATTTTATACAAGAACCGGGGTACAGGCCAGATACACGGGAGGGTGAGATGATTCACCAGAGACAGAGCGGGGAACAAAACAGGCAGACTGACAAAATACATTGCTGAGGGGAGCAGTGGGCAAAACAGGAGAGGTCTGCCCTGCCATGTGGGACCCTCACCAGCAGGCTGGGATCGAACCGGCACTGCAGAGGCCTCGGACAGCTTTACAGCTCTGCGCTCAACCACCTGTGCCACCAGGGGAGGCCCAAGGCTACTGATTTTTATATCTTGATTTTGTAACCTTCTACCTTACTAAACTAGTTTATTGTTTTAATCAGCTTTTTTTTTTTTTTTAAAGATTTATTTTTATTTATTTATTTATACAAGCACTGGGCACAGTCAGAAGCGCAGGAGGGTGAGAGAATTCACCAGAGCCAGAGTGGGGAGCAGAACAGGCAGAAGGACCAAAGCACACTGCTGAGGGGAGCAGCGGGCGGCAGGAGAGGTCTGCGCGCCATGTGGGACCCTCCTCCAGTGGCCGGGGAGCAGCAGGGGATCGAACTGGTGCTGCAGAGGCTGCGGGCAGCTTCGCAACCCAGCGCTCAACCGCTGAGCCACCGGGGAGGTCCAATCAGCTTTTTCATGGAGTTTTTAGGGTTCTCTCTCTATATTATCCTATCATGCAAATAGTGATAGTTTTACTTCTTCTTTCCCTATTTGGATTTACTTTATGTCTTTCTCTTGACTAATTGCTCTAACTAGTATTAAATTGAAAAGCAGTGGTGATAGTGGACATCCTTGTCTTGTCCCAATTTTTAAAGGGAAAGCTTTTAGTTTCTCACCATTAAGAGTGATATTAGCTGCAGACTTGTCATATATGGATTTCATTATGTTGAGGTATGTTCCTTCTATTCCAAGAATTTTGAGGGCCTTCATCATAAATATATGTTGTTCTTTATGAAATGCTTTTTTAACACCTATTGATTTGATCATATGGTTTTTGTTTTTCATTTTGTTGATGTGGTGAATTACATTAATTGATTTTCTCATGTTGAATCATCCTTTGGGTCCCTGGTATAAATCCCAATTGGTCATGATTTATTATCTTTTTGATGCATTGTTGAATTTGTTTTGCTAGGATTTTGTTGAGTAATTTTGCATCTGTGTTCATTAGGGAGATTAGTGTGCAATTTTCTCTTTTGTGTGCTGTCTTTGTTTGGTTTTGGTGAAGATGGATGTATTTAAAACAGTGTACTGAATGAAAAAAAAAGCCCAACAAAAAAGGAGAATATACTATATCATTCAACATATATGAAATTTTATAACAGATAGAGATGAGTTATTTGGTTGTTTCATGGGGGTGTGTGTCCCTAGGGCTTGACTGAAAAGGAAGTGTTGTGAAGGTGATTTGGGGGTGGGATAAGATTCCTGTTTGTTGATGGAACAATAGTTACTTGGGTGCATTTTCTAAATGGTCCCATCAAGCACTGAAACCCTGTACTATTCAGTGCATGCAACTTATACATCAATAAAGAGACCCAGGTCACATAACATCCCAACTAGAAAATGGGTAACTGTAAAGAGAAAATAAAACTACAAACTGAATACTTGTCAAAGAAGGCAGGAAAGAAAGAGAGCAAATTAAATGAAGAAGAAGGAGAAATCAAATTATATAACAAGAAGGTGAGAATCAATCCAAATATATCAGTAACCACAACTAATATATATAAAGTCTCTACTGCCATATGACTGGTCATATATATAGCCATATAGTTTTTACTGCTTTATAATGAAGATAAAAGGAGAGTGAAAAATTGAAATTCAAAGTGGAGGGAAAAAACAGCTTAAGGGAAAATAGTGTAACTGCTTTAATATGGGATAGAATGTACAATCAGTTAAAAAACAATGCCAGAAGTAGGTTTCTTCAAAATTATAAAAACCTAAATTAAACAGATGCATATTAAATTCTAAACTACATATTCTCCTAATTACAATTACATAATCTCAGTATTTATATAAAATAAAATTGTACAAAAGCAACATCGTGGAGGGAGATTTTCACAAAAGTACTTGAAATTGATAGATAAATATTACAATATATTAGGATAGAGAAATTTTAAATAGCTTACATGTCCATATGTTCTGCATATATATAGAACATTAAACCTCATAATTATATTGTGTATATAATTTTTGGACTAATCTAATAAAAATTGTTTGCATTCTGGCTTTTAAATGAGATTCAAAAATTTTAAGGATTAAAATCATGCAAGCTACATTTTCTGACTAAATATAACTAACTTAAGATCCACAAATAAGAGTAAGAAAATACGAAATGTTAAGAGATTACAAAATACACTTTTAATAACCTAATGGGGTTTAAAGAAAAGTTTCTTGGAAGTAATGTAACATTTATAGGTGTTATAATGTAGATACTTTATATCTTTGTATGTATTTTGTTGTGTGTATTTCAACCTCATCTTGAACCACCGAAGGATCTTTACATACAACAATTGATGTGCATCAGAAGAATGTAGTTAAGATTGTTTGGGGGGAACATAATTAGAAATACATGCTAACTTGAACTGAAATAGAAAGAGAAAGATCAAAGGGGGAAATGACTCAGTAAATTTTATAGAATACAATAAGTAGAATTTGTATTCATATGAAGAGTATCACAAAAAGAAATCTGGAATTTCTCTTAGGCTTCTGACTTACTGTTTTTCCCATGGGGATGATGGTGATTTCTTTATTGAGTTTGGAATCCAAGAATGGGAAACAGTTTGAGAGGAGAGGAAAGATGAATGATTCAGATTTGAAAATGTTGCATATGAGACAATTGTGAATGTGTCCACATTATAAAATGTCAGAGTAGATACATAGTTTTATGAGTTGTCAGCACATAGGATGAGGTTATCATCACGAGAAGTGCGGAATGACAACCATATTGAATGAGGCACACAGAGTGGTGATGTGAAGTCACTCAGTTGCCAACACACTGGATTTGGTTACACTGAGACCAATCATATGCCCCTTGGAAGCAGGCTGAGAGAGAATAGTAGTGTCCGGAGATAAAAAGAGGAAATGAGGAAACGAGAATGAGTTAGTCTTTTATTTGAAAAAAAAAAAAGATGGAAAGGAGAGAAAGAAAACAAGAACTTCTTCTTTTAAAAAATGAGTTGGTTTATACTGTAAAATATCCTCCAAGATGGATTAAATCATAGGTGAAGGGATTCACCTCAGGTTAGGTTGCCTCAACCTCTGTGACTAGAAAATCGTAATTGGTGATTATGGATACAGATGTAAATAATATTTCCTGCAGAGAGCTGAAATTCAAGTGTGCTTCATACATAAATCCTATTTTTTTAATTGAGTGGGGATCTTATACCCCATTATTTTAAGTAGTCTGCCACCAAAATTTAGCAGAATCAGGGAAAATAGGAAACATTAACTTCACTTAAAACTTTCAGCTTTTGTTTGAAGTCTTCAAAATATTTCATGTATATATTTCAATACATTGCTGCTGAACAATGTATGTCATTACACACTATGGAATTTGTTCTAACTTTCTTTAGGTATATATGTGAAAATTTAGTAAGATTAGTTTTTATTGGAAGAAAATCTCTCTTTTGAACAATAGTATGGAAGGAGAGAAGCAGCCATTTGTTTATAAATGTAATAAGCAAATCCAAATAGAAGATGAACAGCATCACTTTGTTCTCTCAATAGTAGCAGAGAGCTCTCTTTATCTGTGTTGTTAATTTGGGATATTTTTCTTTTAAAACATGTTCGGTTTTCCTATATTCCTATAAGTGAAACCATTCAATTTTTAACTTTTTTCAGTCTGACTTATTTCACTTATTGTACTCCATTCCAGCTACATCCATGTTGCTGCAAATGGCATGAATTTATCTTTTTTGATTGCTGAATAGTATTCCATTGTGTATATATTCCACAGCTTCTTGATCTATTTGTCTGTTTGGTGGTATTTAGTTTCTTTACATATCTAAGCTATTGTAAATAGTGCTGTAATAAACAAAGGAGTACAAGCATGTTTCCTTTCAAGTTAATGTTTTGTGCCCTTTGAGTAGACTCCTAGGAATGGAATCGGTGGATCATACGGTAGATCCATTTTTTTTTTTTTTTTTTGCATACTGAGGATCCTCCACACAGCTTTCCATAGTCTGTTCATTGTTTTGTGGTTCTATTTAATACCTTGTCCAGTCCTTCCTGTTCAATCCTCTGTTGGTTGAGATTTTAAGGTTTCTTGTAATATTTCTTTTAGTGGGGTTTTAGTAGTGAACTTCTAAAGATTCTGTTTGACTTGGAGCTTTCTTATCTTCCCTTATAAAGGAAGGGGAGTTTTGCAGGATAAAGTATTCTTGGCTGTCATTTTTTGTCTTGCAGCTTTTCAAGTATGTTTTTCTACTCTCTTTTTGCCTGCAGTCTTTTTCAGAGAAGTTTGATGTCAGCCTAATCTTTTTTCCTTTCTAGGTTATCTGTTTCTTCCCCCTCTTTAGCTTCATTATTTTTCCTTTGTGTTGGACCCTTGAAAACTTTATTATTATGTGTCTTGCTATAGTTTTCCTTACATTATGGTAATTTGGCATCCCTCTAGCTTCCTGCATGTATGTTTTCATTTCCTTCTTCAAGTTTAGGATGTTCTCTTCCATTATTTCCTTTAATAATTTTTTAGTTCCTTTGTCTAGCTCTTCTCCTTCTGGGATTCCTATGACTCTTACATTTCCTTTCTTCTTGGTGTTGGATAATTCTCAAAGTGTTTATTCATTCTTTTTCCCTTGTGGCTCTCTTTCCTTTTCTTTTTAGATTCATTTTGTATCTGTATCTTTGAGAGTGCTGATTCATCATTCCTTATCATTTATTCTATTTTTGTGGCTTTTTTTCTATAATATTTTGGCTCCTCCATTGATATTTTAACATTCTACAGTTCCTTTACTTTCTTATTTAATTTTCAATCTTGTTCACCTGTTCATTGCTCATGTCTCTCATAGCTATTTTTTTGTTTCTCTGCATCTTCTCTTATATATTTGAGCTTTTTAATTATGGCAATTTTGAATTTTTCACCTGTCAAACTGAGTATTCTTCCATGTCAGTGTTGTTGGGTTCTGGAGATTGATTTTTTTTCTGTTGTGTATTGTTCCCAGGAAAGTTTCCTTGACCATTTTTATTTTCTTTCTCCCCATTGTTTGTTTTTGGGTTTGCTCTGCTGTGTGTGGGTTGTCCAGGTGGGTGTCCAACTACAGGAGCTAGTGGCCAGCTATCTCAGTGAGCAGCTGGTGAGGTATCCCCAGTGGTCATGTGGTCTCTGGCTATGTTGGATTACTCCCTAACTCAATACCTGCCTGGGCTGTGGCTGGCAGTGTCCCATGAAGTTTTGTGAGTGCTCTATTGTTCTAGATGGGGGTGTTTGCTGCTTCCCCTGGAGATGACACCATCTCTGTGTCCCTCCCTGAGGTACATCTCACCTCTCACCTGACCAGACTGGGCCTGGCAGAGTCCCGCAGAGGTTTGTGTGAACTCAGCTGCTCTGGGCAGGGTCATTTACAGCTCATCCCAGAAGTCTCAAGGTCTCTGGGTGCTCTGTATCATTCCCCAAGATGTGTCCTTCCTCTCACCCAGCTGGGTTAAAATGCTCATTTTTAATGCATCAGTAAAAAATAGTATTAGAATGAACATTTTATTATTTATTACCTATTTTCTTTTTACATTTTAAAATAATAGATTTATTAGGAAAAGGAGAATGAAAAAAATGAAGTGCCTGCATGGACACAGGCAGACAAGAGAGCTGCCTATTCCCTATTATATATGAAGAGGTGATCATGTTTTATTTCTCTCTGAATGTATATTTCTCTTTAAAAAATGGTAAATTCTCTCATTCAGCAATTTTTTTTTCCGATTTATTTATTTATTTAGGCAAGCACTGGGTATAGTCAGAAGTGCGGGAGGGTGAGAGAATTCACCAGAGCCAGAGCGGGGAACAGAACAGGCAGACTGAGGAAATACACTGCTGAAGGGAGCAGCGGGCACGGCAGGAGAGGTCTATGTGCCATATGGGACCCGTGCGCCACCAGGGGAGGCCCTCAGCAAAATTTTGAGCATGTTTAATGAGACAGGTTTAACTCATCACTGGAAAGACAGAGATAATTAAGACCCTGTTACTGGTCACTTGATGTCCATTTTCTGAGGAGAGTGTAGTGAACAGGCACAAAAATAATAATATTATAGTGAATATGTGAGTTAGGACAGCTCTACTGCAAGTAGAAAAACAACTGGAAAAGTTTCTGTTATTGAAGATCTCGTGTAACTAATTGCTAAATCCAGGGATGCCTCCAGCTCCACGCACGTTGAGATCCAAGGGATGCACTGTTCCACTAGGTTGCCAAGCCCTTTTTTTCATGGCTCCACTTCCTTTGATGGTTAAATGCTCCAGTTTACATGGCCATTTTCATAAGAGAGCAGTTCTGTTACAGAAAGCTTCCAAGAAAATACCAGGATGTTTCTGATTCCCAGCCCTCACTCTGTTCAATTCCTGCCTCCACATACTTGTAATTAGGGGGAGGCAGTGGTGCTGTGTGCCTTTGGATAATGTACCCAACCCTACATTGGCTAGACTGTCATGATTGAAAATAGGTATAAAAGCTGTTTTCAGATTTGTATAGATGAGTCAGTTGGAGTAAAGTTCCTTTCCCAGGAAGGAAGAGAAAGATTTATCTCAGGTTATCTAATGTGTCCTGGTGACCTTTAATCATGTAAATTTCATAGGTAGGAGAAAAATAAATCATTGAATATGTTTTAATTTATATGGTTATATGGATCTAGAGTTCAGTATAGAGGATGAATTTAGAGTTCTGGCATTGTTAATCTTCAGCATAGAATTGTGAGGTGAAGTGAATTAAGAGAAAGTCATGAAACAAATAATCACTGTAACCAAAACAATCTCATGAAATGAAAGTATGTTTATAAGAAACATTTCCAGGATAAGGAAAAATGTGCATTTAAAAAGGCATGTTCTCAATTACTTTTGAATTGTCTTGCAAAACCAAAATGATTTACAAAAACATCTAGTTTAAAATAGACTCTAACATTTCCTTTTGCCAGAGTTTGTGGTTTGGCACTTGTTTCTGGGTAATTTGTGTTTATTTTTAACAACTGCATTTCTACTTTGTTTAAGAAAGATTTTGAAGTCACTCAAAATTTTATTTGGAATCTTACACTGAGGTAAAGAGCTTAAAATTTAAACCCAGCTAAGCTTGGTAACCAAGTTTTGTGTTGATGATTTCAATTTTGCAAATTAAATATGATTTCTTAATTAGTGAAAATAGACCCGTTTGCTCCTTATATTTGATTTAAAAACAAGAGCAAAACTATTTTATTGTAATGCAAACTCTGATTATATAGTAAAATTAACCTTAGAAAATATCATATTATTTCTAACATTCTTCATTTCTAGCACCCCCATGATTACATCTTTAGCCCTGAGACGTGTTTTATATGTGGTCTAAATCTGTCATTTCTATTTAACTCAACACTATTAAAATTCTAACCAAAGGACTTTCCAGATCATCAGTGGATCAGTGGGTATGGTGCTTTGTCTGTTTTTTTTCTTTTCCCCTAACTAAACAAGAAACATGGAAAATAGAAGACATTAAGATTTGGAGGAGGGGAAATCAGCTTGTTTTTCCTCTACTGCATTATAATCTATCATAAAAAGAAAAGCTTGTCCAGGCCTCATTCTTTATAGACAAGTTGGCAAATGGTAATACTGGTCTTCATTCTGTGTGACTTTCAAATCTCTTCTCAAAATAAATTCTTCTTTAAAAATAAATCACAAACCCTAGTTGAGAGTGGTATAGCACATAAAGTAGCAATTAATGTTAGAAGCATAAGAAGCTAAAGTACTACCTTTCCTAAGCTTTTGGTGTATAGGACCTTGTAATAGCCAAGGGGTTTCTATAGAAAACTGAATTTGCTTGCTCTTCCTCTTTGCTTTTGGACTTATCTAGTTGTAAAAATAAATAATTAGTACAAAGCAGAACTTCTCAATTTGCATTAATGAATATATTTGTGAACTCTGAAAATTCTATGCACTATAAAGTACTGGACTGAGTTTTAATGATTCCCTGAAGAACGTCATAATTACAGTAATGCAATAGTATAAGCATCTAATCCCTCAAATTTAGTAATATATAAATGCAGATTTGCAAATAAATATTAGAAGATTTCAGGCTTAGAAAAAATTCTTTATATACTTCTGTCTTCTTTTAAATACTTTTGAACATCAGTTTAATTTTGAATTTCCTGTAGTACAGTGATATGGTAGAAAAAGCATTATAAATAGTCCATATTTCTTAAAGTTCATATTCATTATGTTCTTTAAAAATGTTTTCCTAGGGCCTCCCGTGGTGGCACAGCGGCTGAGCGCTGGGTTGCGAAGCTGTCCGCAGCCTCTGCAGCACCGGTTAGATCCCCAGCCACTGGATGAGGGTCCCACATGGCACGCAGACCTCTCCTGCTGCCCGCTGCTCCCCTCAGCAGTGTACATGGTCATTCTGCCTGTTCTGCTCCCCACTCTGGCTCTGGTGAATTCTCTCACCCTCCTGCGCTTCTGACTGTACCCAGTGCTTGTATAAATAAATCTTTTAAAAAAATGTTTTCCTATATATCTTTTATACTTTGAAGCATTTAGGATGCAGATAACTTGTCATTTAGGTCATGTGTGGTAAGGTCCTGGAGTGAGAATGATTACCATCTATTTATCTTATCTTTGTGTACAAGTGAGGTTTATAATTGAATTGCATTCTCTTTCCCGCACTGTAAAGTGGGATTGATTCCATGCCCCCTTTCACTTATAGTTACAATTGTTTTTCTAAAGATCCCATTATTTGTGAATCATACTGTAACCCTGTTAGATTGGTGTTAGACAATACCAAAGGAGCAAACGCATAGCTCAAGGTCACAAGTCTGCAGCTGAAAGGGGTTGCTAAGATAATTCTGAGCATCCTTAGTGCCTCACCAGTAAAGCACTTATTCCATTTCTTATTCTGAAATTGTTTTCAGTACTTGTTTCTTCCCTCCTGTACTAAGAATAAATAATATGCATTTGAATTGTGGATTTAAATTATGCAAAATACAAGCAAAATACTTTCTGTGCCTTTTTCTCAATTAATTCTCACAATGCCTTGTGAGAGAGGTATTAAGAAAGTAAGGCAGAGTGAACTTTTAACTCTTGCCCAAACAAAGCTAGTAAATGAAAAAACAAAACAACAAAAAAGATTTGACAAAAGTCTGTCCTACACTCTGGAAATAGACTACTGCTTTATGGTTCATTGCAAACTGGTCTTGCAGAGATGGTGATGGTAACCTCAGTTTAGGATTATACACTAGCATCAGGGTTTTCTTGTATCCTTTGCTCCTGAACTTTGTGTAGTACAATTTCTGATGCACTCACCAGGAGAAAAATGTTCCTTTTGATGCAGCCCAATTTAAAGTCTCTTGACCTTAGAAACTCTCCTACACTTTCTCACTTCAGTCCCATCTAGAACGTGTTTAATGAGGGTATATTGTTCGCCCTGGAGTTAGAAATCAACTTGTCTTTGAAGAGATTAATTTCACTGCTGTTAAAAGGTCTGCTGGACTAAACTTCCATCCTCCTTCCAGCATAGGACAAATTTTAAAATGTGTACACAGTTTATTACCCAACTGTGGAGATTTTATATATGTGTGCACACAAACATACACAAACATGTGTATTCATTGCTTGTTTATTTTGTGCTCTTATTTACTGGGTGCTTTAGTACAGAATGTTACAGGGATGATACATGTTTGTGCTTCAACAGTTCCAAATGCTAAGTTTCTGATAATTTCAAGGTAAGCAACTTTCAAGATGAGCTTTTTAAAAATATTTTGAAGAATTTTTTTTATTTAAATAACAGAGAAAGGAAAACCAGTACGTTTAACAAACTAGGTAGCATGCGTATTGGTTAGGTGCAGAGACCAAGCAGCAGACAACAAACCAATGCAAGTACTTGTAGTATGTCCTAAGGAAATATGACATCTTAAGGGGGGAAAGGAAACAGAAGATACACATGCACACACATGAACAAATGCTCTATGGATTGACATTTGTCTTTGACCAGCATTTTGGGACTGTAAATGTATTTTGCACCTGTTGAACATGTGTTTGGCCATGCATTTGAAATCAGTAAAAGTCTGGTATCTCCTATCTTTGTTGTGGACCTTTCCTTTTCAATCTCAAGGACTTGGGTAAGCACACAAGATCTACAAGTAAAGCTCTTTCTACTTTAGTGTAAAGCTGCACCCATTTTAAAAACAGGACATTTTATTTTCCTTGGATTTTCAGTTACTAGAAAAAAATTAAAGCTGTACAATATCGGTTTTCTATAAATATCAAGATAACACAGATGTTGTTATGATAAACTTTTTTAAAAGTAGGTAAAAGGAATTTAATAGTTGCCGTCATTATCTTCTGACACACATGTATACTTGGCCCTGTACACTTAACTAACTTTTACTACAATTCATTATCAGGAAAGCCACATATGTATCCTGACATATCAGTTTTTCTGAAGAACATGGAGTTGGGCTCTTGCTTTTATTTTTTGAAGAAAATATTTAAATACTGACAGTAGCTCCTTTTAACCCACTTTTATATTCTAAGAGCAAGTATAACCTCTCTTATAGGGAAATAAGTTTTCAGAGAACTCTTTCTAAGCATCCGAAGAAAAGCAAGATTGGCTCTCAACTTTGATCTATTCCAATCAGATAACTGGCAGGAGAATGTGAAAGAGAGGTCATCCTGTCTCAAGGTTACATTTCACTGTATTTCAAGGATGTAATAGTCCATAATTCTTGGGCAAAAAGTCATATGTCTCAGGAGAAATGAAATGGTGTCTTGTGAAGAGAATACACTCTAACCCACTAAAATAAACCTTATATTGTTTATCTAGAAATAAAAAGTTTACAAATAAAATTTTTACTAAATTTGAATTTTTGAGATGTTTCATTGCTATTAAATAGATTTGGAAATCTCCTTGGAAATGTGCAAAACTCAATTATATATTGACACCAATGAAACATTGTGTTTGCTACTTCCTGCTGGTGAATTCAGCTTGACTGAATTGATCCACATTCAATTAATTCATTCTTTCCATCTTCAAAATCTTTGCTTGCTGAGGACTGATCGGGTAGTTAGATCATTAATCTAACTAAAGAACTTATAAAATCAATTGTTTCTGTATCATCAGGGTGTGGTTATTGTGATCACTTTAGTACTATAATGCAGTCATTTCTAAATGTTAAACACATACTATGCCTTGACTTCGACTTCTAGTAATCTTTTACATATCTGAGAATAACAATAACAGGTTAAATTTGTTTTATCCCCAGTGCACAAATTTTATAATTGTTTCTATGTCAGATTGTTGAGTATATTGCCTTGACAATAGTGCTTATTTCATATTTACAGAAAAAAATATTTTTTCAGGTAATTCAAGAAATACTTTTTCATGTTACTTTTGTTACTTAGTGTTGTCTCCCCTTCCTTGTTAGAGAGAGAAAGAAAACAAAAGGATAACTATGAGAAAGGCTTCCTGATTTCTGGGTAATTAAATGAGGGTAAACCAAATTTCTCTTAAGAATGTAGCTATTTAGTCATTGTAGAATTGTGAGGGTGCTCATGCACCAAAGCCTGCCATCCTGGTGTGTAATGTAAACTGTCTACTTATGGAAAAATTCCTCATAATTATGGACTAAAAATTAACACAGTTACAGATTTTTCAAAGAGAAAAATGTACACAAGGAATATACAAATGATTTTGAAGATTAATTGATATAATATGTTTACTTGGCATTTCGTGTGAATAGTGTACATTAGATATAGTAGTAAGTATGCCGTGGTGACAAAGTGGATCAGTGCTTCAATCTCTCTTTAGTCTCCTGCCTATCTACAGATGAACAAAGTAACAATAATAATATATGTCAATACTATTTTCTAAAGAAAAATGAAATCTCACAGAAGTACCAGAGAATGAAGCAGAGGGTTTTTCAAGGTATGAAAGGAAGTATTTAATAAATCTGATGCCAATATGACTGAATTGAAAATTATAGAGAGTTACCACCCTTTATTTTTAAAGAAAATGTTATTTCCCAAGTATTATTCTGGATGTTTCTGCTGTCTTCAAAGAGTTTACTAAATGAATGGTTGCTGATGTTTCTGTGGCATCTGTCCTTTTCTTAGAAACTAAAATCTTCTATCAGCCTGGGTTTTTGATTTGATTGTATCCCTTTATTCACTCATGGAGAAGTGGAAGCTTTTTACTGATGACATTTTGCTGTGTTACATGTGGCAAACCACTTGAGAGTTGTCTGTACTCCATTACCTCTCTTCCCATTTACTCTTGAACTCACTTGAATCTGGCTTTCATCCCCATTATTACTGTACAATAACTGCTATCATCAAAGTAACCAATAACCTGCCTATTATTAAATGCAATATCAATACCTAGTTCTCAAGTGTATTTGATCAATGCACTTTTGATCAATCCTTCATTCTTGAAACATTCATTTTACTTGGCATCTAGGACTCCAATCACCGTTCTCCTACATTATTGACAATTTCATTATAGAGTCTTTTCCTGATTTAATCAGACCTCTATAATCTGGGGTTCCCTGGATATCAGATGTCTGTGCTTTCCAGTCATGTTTTTGGCGACACATTCAGACTTACAGCTTTGTGTCTTTCTGCTGCTAAGGCTCAAATTTGCATCCTCTCTCTTTGTGGTAGATTGAAATATTCATTTTCCTCTTCCCTAGATTAGGATTATTACTTCCACCTCCAAAATGTCAGACTTCACCATGTGATTTGCTTTGGCCAATGAAATGAGAATGGAAATAATGTCACTCACCTCTAGGAGCAGCTTTTCAGACCAGTGTGAGATTCATGATTTTGCCTTTTCTCTCTGCTGTGAGTCTGGCAAGGTGTTAACACATCAGTTCTACTATCTTCCTCTCAGAAGCAAGGTACCTTGGAGCAGAGTCCTGGTGGCCCCACATTGGCCACATGTTATGACTGAGGAATAAAAATGTGTTTGCTAAGCCACTGAGATTTGGAAGCCACGTGTTAACTGTGTGTGATGAAGTATTTTGACTAGTACATAACTGCTTTTCCCCAGATCCCATACACTTAATTTTTACTGAACTCTCACATGTTGACATTTTCACATATCCCGAATAAACTATTCATCCTTGTCCTTCCAGACCTCTGTTTATCTCACTAAATGATGATTCTGTTTCTTCTGTTTGTTCAGACTTTGGCAGTCCCAAACCAATCCATTAGTGGTCCTGTGAATTTAAAACATATATGATAGTTATATCTATGGATACGTTACTGAATTTAGCAATTCCCTTCTAATATAATTAACCATCAGTTTTCATTTAAACTGAAGTAGCCTCCTAACCAGGCTCTCTTTAGAATTTTATGGTCTATTATTTATACTGTAACCTAAGAGATCATGACATGATCATGATTCCTTCGATCAAAAATCTCTACTGGTTTTCTATTTCTTTTGGATAAAATAAGACCTAGGAAACCCTTTTAATCTACTCCCTGGCCTCATTGCCTCCTCTCTCTGCTTCAGTCACATAGGTTCTCTTGTGCTTATTCATGCCAAGAACAGTCCTTCCTTGGGGTTTTACATTGCTGTTACTTATTCTGTAGGGCAGTGTCTTAGAGCCTTCTGAAGTACCACTGAATTCATGAAATATCATTCAGCGCATCCTTGATGGTGTATGTAAATTACAACTCTGACTCCCCCAAGCCTGTTCTCAATTCTACAGTCACTTGCTATTTATCTGTTCTCCCAAATATTTAATACCACATGACAAATGCGTTTGCCCCTCTGTCTCCTCTCACTATAATATAATCTGACAGTCAAACAGGATTTTATCTATTTGGTTTCCAGTTGTGTCTCTTGATCTTAGATCAGAGTCTATCATAGTATATGCTTGGTAATATAGGTCAGTGATATACAAGGAACCAAAAGAGAGCCACAAGGTCCCAACCCTCCCACTTACTATCTGTGTGACCTTGGATAAGTTAATGACCTCTGTACCTTAGCTTTTTTAAATATGAGACTAATTTGACGTAATTCATGAGGTTTGTGTGGTGGTTTTAAAATTGAACATATAGTTATAGCACTTAGCGCAACATCTGGCACATAGCAAGTAATAAATGTTAGAAGAGCAAGATGAATGATTTAGTAAACAAATTGAAAGTATATTGTGTACCAGAAACATATAGTTTCAAATACCTATTAAGCCATTATAAACTGAGTCAACTGCATAGACCCTATCATGGCCTCAATGTTCTTGCTTGTAACTTGATAATAATGCTAGAAATTATACAGCTGGAGATAATGTCTATGTAATATCCAGTCTATAGCTTACTCATAGTAGGTAAACAAATGGTTACTATTATAATGGCAACAATTTGATAGTCCTATAAGGTAACTATTGTTACTGTTTCCACTTTTCCAAATACAGAATCTGTGTTGTGCAGAGGTTTTGGAAAATTCCCATCACCAATTTACCCTTGCACCATCACAATAGTCCATTGTGCTCTTTCCTTCCCTGTTTTGATCCCTCTCCTTCCTCCTCCCCTGCAGAAAATCTGTTTTATAGTTGCCTATTTATTTTGTTTATTATTACTATTATTATTTTTCTGATATTTGGTTCCCCTACATTCCTCCTTTCATCAAAGCATATGGCTAATAAGTGGTAGAGCTGGAAATTGAGCTTAATTTGCATTCTTGATCACTAGCCTATACTTCTGTTTATTTATTGACTTAATTAGTTAATAAAATGAGTGTCATCTTTATGTATGGTACACAAAGTAAGCAGTGATACCGGATTTAAATAACAGTTGCAGTCAATATTTAAAATTTCCTTCTGGCATATTGGAATTGTTGTGCCCTGAATAGTATTAATGGAAGGAATGCAAGTCAAAGAGTGAGCAGTTAGGTAAGTTTTCAAGAGGAAAGATAACTCTGTTGTGTGTTGACATGACCAGTGAGGCTCAGTATGACTTGCCTGTGCATTGGGCATTAGCTTATGTTATCATTTCCAAGCCTTTACTTTGTCTTCCCTTCCTATATAGATTGTCATCTGAGGCTTCTTTAATTTCTTGAGAAGCATAGCTGTGCCTGGTGATTGGTATTGTTATATATGTCTGTCCTTGTAGAGGGACCAGTAATGTGTTTCTGAGTGTTCACAATAAATCTGGAACAGGACTGTTTTTTTTTTTTTAATTTGTTGAGCTTATGAAATATCTAATAACTCTAAAGTTTAAATTCTCATTAACAAGGAAAGATAAGCAGTAAGGATGATGGTTATCTATTATATTTCATTTTATCACACTTAATCCTCAGGAAGTCATTAAAAGTAAATGATACTATCTCTAGTTGGAAAATGAAATAATTAATGTGTAGAGAGATGCAGAAACTTGTTCAGATTGTTGCAGCTTTGACTAGTACTTGATCACAGGTTTGTCAGCCTCCAAACAGGTGCTGTTCCCAAAGGCTCTTCCTCCTACTGAATGTATCTGAAGGAGGTCACAGAGGGGAAGGAAAACTTATACTAAACATTTCTAAATTTTAGCCATGAAAATTTGACTACCATTTTAATGCATCTGTTTAAAGCTTATACTAAGACTTGCTGAAAAGAGGGAAAATCCATCATACATTATTAAAAACTGGTAGGGAAACAACAACTTTAAAAAGGATTTGAAAACCAGTAATACCTGTAGCTACATATATATCTACTCTGTATCCATTGTATGTATCAATTAGTCCATATGTATCCATTGATCATGAACCCACTGACCTCTCTATTTAATACAGGAATTCTTCCAACATATCGCTATGCTTTTTTTTTAATGTTAAAACAAATGGCTATCATATCTTTATGAAATAGAAGGTATGCTCCTTATCAGGTTTATGTATTCCCTCTACATTGAAGAATTTTTTTATTGGTAGGACTAAATGTAAACTAAAGCTTAGCAAAGGACAGCAGGAAAGCAAAGATGTGCATTCAGCTTATGACCAAGTACTATTGCTTTCTTTCATAATAAAACCTGAAAAATGTTTTATAGAGAGGTTGCCTGGGCTTGTTGTGTAGGGGGTTTACCCAAACATTGAAAAGGAGAGGGGTTAAAGAAAGGAAATACCAACTAAAGGAATCAGCAGACTTTCTTACACAGGTGACACCAGGTCTGGGCAGGTTGCTACCTGGGTATTAATAATTTGATACTCCTTGTGGGTACTTCTGTTGTCTTTTTCCTGGATGGTTGCACACAAAAGTCTCCCTAAAGATACAGACATATCATAACAGCAGATTGGTGCAGAAGACATTTTTCAGATATCTTTCATCAATCTGGAACAAACACTGTTTTGAATCCATTTTTCCAAAAGAGCAACCCATCTCTGCCTGCTAGGAGCAAGGCTGGTCTGTCTGACACTGTTTCCTAGCATGGAGAAGAAATTCTGCTAAATGCTGTTTTCAGTCTGTCTAAATGTACGTTATCAGTTTTAGTTGCAACCTTTACACTTCTGTCCCTAATTTTTTCCATCATGTGTTAAAATACTGAATAAGTGCCCCAGCCTACACCAGGTCACACATTCTTTTTAAAGATTCTTCTTGGGAACCTTGTACTTGTTAGTCTTATGTAACATGCTATTCACAGAAATAAATTGAGTGAAATCCCAGCTTAGTATAGTTTAAGGCAGATCCAAAAGTTGGATCGTATCACACTGTATTAAAGGAAAAAAAGGCATCTACTTTTCCCTTTCCCCTCTTCTCTTCCACAGTGTTGACTACACATGAGTGGTTGTTTCCCTAGAGGTACAGCTCTGACCAGCCACTTTAATACTCAGGTACCTCAATGGTCCCTCATTGCCTACTGAAAAAAGGAGAAACCCTGTATCATGTGACAGAATACAGAATGGAGGCTTTAGATAACTTACTTAGTCCCTATGTACCTGCTACTCCATTTTGCCAGTGATATGGATGTTATACCTGTGTCCATATCGCTATAAGTAGGTGTGACAAAATCTTCATTGCCTCTTCATTGTTAAGTCCCTCTACTTTATGGATGCTCTGTCTAGCCACAAAAGCCCACTGTTGACCCTCCTTCCGAGCAATGCCCTTATTCTTTTATTTCACATTCAGTCCTGTAATCCTAGTGTGTTCTTTGTTCTCAAACCTTTCTCTTGCCCCTCCCCCAAGTGCTGATTTCCTTAAAATGTGAATATCTGAAAGTTTAGATTTTATTTTAAATTGAAACAAATTAACTTACTGTTAAATTTATATCTTCTTTTCCCCTGAGAGTTAACACATCAGTGTTAACCAAAAGCAAAAGATGGGGCCTCCTTGGTGGTGCAAGGAGTTAAGATGCAGCACTATGGAGCTATCTGCAGCCACTGCAGCACAAATTTGATCCCCTTCCAGGGAGGTGACCCACATGGTGCAGCAGACCTCTCTTGTCTTGCCTGCTGCTCCCCTCAACAGTGTATTTTAGTCAATCTGCTTGTTCTGCTCCCCACTCTGTCTCTGGTGAATCCTCTCACCCCCCCGCCACAACTCTGGCTTGCACCCCAGCTCTCATATGCATAAATAAATAAATCTTTAAAATAAAAAAAGCAAAAGATGAAAATAAAGGATGAAAAAAGAGATGAGGGTAAAATCATGTATTTTGAGAATACAGTGACATAGCCGTGCAGTCTTATCTGTTTCCTATGCATATACTGAGAGGGGTAGTGCCATTTTAAAAACAATGGCAGTTTCTTCACCAACAAACATTCATGGAAGACTGAAAATAGTTGTTTTATAAATGCATTTCACTAGGTTCAGCAAATAGTGTACATCTTCTCATTTGGATGTATCATGTCAAGATTAGTACCACATTTTTATTGGTGAGGGAACTTAGGCTGAGAGAGAAGTTATTTACTTGCCCCCTGTCAAGAGCTTCTGGGAAACAAAGCCAGAATTTCAAGTGCTTTATCTGACTTGAGGGTACAGCCTGCACAGCATGGCTTCTTGGGCTCTTGTAGGTTTGGATGGGCCAATCAGATATTGCTTTGAATTTTTCTACAACTCCCTCACATCAAATTCAGGAAGGTATGGAGGATCAGATGATTTCCCTCCCAAAGTCCGTGTTTTGAAAGGAAATGTGTGGCCAGATCTATGAGGAAATGAGGGAATGAATGTCAGAAAGGGACTAGTGATATTATAGAATTGGAGGCCTTCATAGGAAATTTTAATCTAGGATGAACATTTATTGTACAAACAGGACATCCTGAGAGTATCCTTAGATGTTCTCTTAGACAAATGAAAATAATGTTTATACTGTTTCAAACAGCCCTGCCTAACTAGACATGCATGTCCTATTTAGATTTTAGATATTTTGAAGCAAGAATATTTGAAGAATTGATAAATTGTCAAAAGCTTTCATATGCTTCATTGAACACAGTTTAAATATAACCAATATACACAGAATGGTGAGTTTGAAAGATTGTTGCTTAAGAGGTGCTTTCTGTTTGCTGGTAGAGTAAATTGCTGCAATTTAATTTGTTCAGATTTTAGAGGGACCATACAAATGTCTTATAAGTAATTAATGTCTTCTTTTTGTCCAAATGCTCATAAATGTAGGTTTTGGCAAAACAATTCATGTTATGAAAGACAATACATAGTTCTTGTTGCTGTCTCTGGGTCATTAAATGGGTACTTCTTTTTCTCAGTATAAAACTGGAACACTGAAATTAATGTGAAGACTTGGGTAAGAGAGTATCAGGGAAAATGTCAGTATATAAAATTTGATGGATTCTTTTATAAAACATGTAACATGAAAAATCATTGACCGTTCTCATCACTTTGATATGGTATTGACTGTACACTGTGAAAACTGCTGTTTGTCCACACCAGCATGCTAGATCAACTTATTAAATGTGCATGCTTGCTTTTATTTCTCACCTCAATCTGAAAATTATAGTTGTTTATTTATTTATTGCTACAATGGTTATATTAAAACTAATAAAAATATAGGGCTAATTACTTGAACATAACATGTGAAGCATGTTTCTTGACATATATATGTTAAATCAATATTTGTAACTCACAACCAAAATATGTATTTGGAGATAACCAAAATATCTTATTTCAGCAAATTCAAGATGCCATCTCTTTTATGTTGTGACATTTTAGATAGGATTTGAAAGGGGAAAAAAATGTTAGATGTCATTAATTGTAAGACACATTGTGATTTCAAGGATGTGAAAATATGACGATTGTATGTTTAAATTCAATGAAATATGGTATGTAATGGTCTCCTAGGAGAATAAATTCAGCTTATGGTTAAATGAACAGGTAATCTATAAGAAAGACATCTTTGCACATTTTTCTTTTTTTTAACCACAGAGAGAATGACAAGACTATAATTGATGTTAAATTGTATAGGACTTAGAAAGCTATTTAAGGAGCTTAGATGTGGATAATTCTCAGAACAATTAAATGATGTTAGGGAGTATCTAGTCATAATTAGAAGCATACTTTCATGAAATTGGCCTGGAGTCAACATGAAGAAAAAATTCAGAATGGGGAACTTTGGAGTCAGGAAGATAATGGAAACTCACAGCATTGAAGTAACATTGGCCTGATCAGAAGTAAAGGCAAAAAGATTAAACAGAAACTTTGCCATGAATAAATTAATAAATTCTAGTGAATAAAGAGGGGATGAAATTGCGTGCATCCTCGTATATTATCACACAGCCCCGATATTTCAAGTGACAGGAACTGGCTGGTGTATTACTTGTGAATAAATGGAGGTGATGAGATTGAGAAAAATATTTTAGTTATAGATGTTGGATTTAGGTGTAGGGAGGGCTAATGATAAGCTTCCCAAGATCAAGTTGGAAATGTGGAGCAACAGCACAAAGGGAATTGAGTTCATGCTAGAATTAGGAATCATGATTGTTGAAGCATGATGCCTTTCCTTCCTCCTCTTCTCCCCAAATAAAAGGTAACATGTTTACCCCTGATTTTGACCACATATGTCCCAGCCATTTAGGGTGACTGACCGTATGAGTTTTCCTCACAAGTGAGTTGATAAATATATTATCTCAAGTTCTGTGTGTATTTTTCAGTGACCGCTTTGGGAAATAATTTAATACATCATAATAGTTATATCTTCAGCTTGTTTGTAATTTAAAGCAGACACATATGGGCAATACTGTGCAAGGAAAAGGCTACACAGAATAAAAAAAATTATAAGCAAAATGTTAATAGGTTACAAAGAAATGAGAAATGTCTAGGACCAAAGGGATCATCTATTAAAGAAAGTCGTCAAGAGTAGCAGACTTTGGGTCTACAAAGAACCATACTTAAAATGATTCAAATATAGGGCCTCCCTGGCAGCGCAGCCGTTGAGCGCTGGGTTGCGAAGCTACCCCGCAGCCTCTGTAGCACCTGTTCGATCCCCGACTGCTCCCCCGCCATCGGAGGAGGGTCCCACATGGTGCGCGGACCTCTCCTGCCTTCCGCTGCTCCCCTCAGCAGTGTACTTCGGTCCTTCTGCCTGCTCTGCTCCCTGCTCTGGCTCAGTGAATTCTCTCACCCTCCCACGCTTCTGACTGTACCTAGTGCTTGTATAAGTAAATGAATAAATACTTTTAAAAAATGATTCAAAAATAAATATTTTAAATATTTGACTGACTAGCTTAAAAATGTTGATACTCTTAAGAAGTACAGAGAAGAATAAACATAGTTCACTATTTTACAAGAGAGAAGTGACCTTGACAAACATGATTTCCTTCCTTTCATTTTGCTTTTAATAGATGGGATATACTGTATACATGTTATATAACTTGTTTTTACTTTTAATATTAAAGTCCTAAGCATTTCTCCAAATCCAAGACAGCAGTATATTCTAGTTGTATAATGCTGCCATGTGAATACATTATGTTTATCTAATCCTTTATCCTTACACATTTTCGTTTTTCCAATTTTCATTATTATAATAAGTGTCTCAGAAGACTTGTCAGATTAGTTTCTTAGGGTCGACTGCTGTCAGTCATGTCACTATGTGAAAGGCATGAACAAATTTAATGCCTCTGATAAATATCACTAAATAGCTTTCTGATAGATTTGAAAATATATGCAAGAATCCCCCACTTTCAGAAGTTTGCTTCACACTTTACTTTTACAGAAGACTTACATTAGTATCTGTTTTCCTTAATGGAAGGAAACCGTGAGATTTTTCACATTTAGAACAAAAGAAGAAATGCAAAAATGGCTTTTGGCTTTGGTTTTGGGGCAGTCATTCTAGAGCCAGGAGCACCCAGAAAAATGAGAGTGACCTGGTCAAGCTCTTTCCCAAGAGCTGTATCACCAGTGCAGGGTACCCACCACCATACTCACCCCAAACCACCACCATCACTTCTTTGCTCTTAACCATTTCAGCTTAGGAAAGGTTTCATAGCAAAGCTCTACTTTGAGGAAACAGGGAACTGTCACACTATTTATTTGAATGTGAGAGTACCTGTTTTGGGGCACTCTTACTTAATTGATATTTTTATTTTATTAAGAACATTTCAGGATTGGAGTTAGAAAAAACACATATTTTTTTCAACTAAATTTCATTGCTTTGAAAGATTAAACACTTTTCTAATAATGTATTAGTTATACACAGTTTCTATTTCATATATCCTATTTAATATAATTATATTGAAGTTTATAACTGAACTGGAGGCTGATTTCTTATTATATAATTTAATTACAAATTAAAATAGTAACCCTTTGACATATTTTCTATAAATATATTTTAGGTTAATTGTTAGTAGATCAGATTATTTAAAATTGAGAAAATCAGTTTTATCAACAAGTTTTTTGTTTCTTCCATGACTCTTAAGTGGTTGAATCCTTTCAATATACAAAAATAAAACACTTATTGAATAATTTAATTTTTCAAAGAAGTTCTTAAATTATTTGCACAGTTTTCACATATGCACACTTATCAATCCTTCTGAGATTTGCTTTCCTGAAAAAAAAGTATAAATCATCAAGTGCCATTTATTTTCTTAAAATATTTAATCCAAATTATAATCAGAGATTGAATAACACCCTTGTCTATTTTCTTCATGATTTCTTCTTTAGGAGAAATTACAAACATACTCAGATCTATTTCTATTTGACTTTTCTCTTCTGATACTGTTATCTGATACCAAAGTCATTTGATAGCTTAGACATTATAACTTGTTCAGACTCTCCATCATAATAAATATATGTTTTGTTTTCAGTCTTTCTTTAAATATCTCAATGGGGATATTCATTACAGGCATCTTGTTCAGTTTACTCTTGGGTGTTTCACATTTTGCTGCTATTACCATAGAAATATTTCTTTATTTCACCTAAAACACTATGGATGATATAAAAGAATGCTTTTGAATGTTGTATATTTATCCTTTAGCACATAGGCTTATTATCCCTAATAAGTTAATAAATTATCTTAATATTTAAAATGTGCAATAGTTTCCCAAAAATGATCGGTCATTTTCCTTCTCTTTGTATCTGTCATTGTTTTACTGTATTTGCCTATAATTCCTGAGTAATGCTTGGAAAATTATGATAATGGTCAGCCTTCTTTGTATCTAATTATACTGAGAAAGTTGTTGGTGTTTTACTGTTAAGAATGTTATTGACTATTGGTTTAAGATAGATAACATTTGCTGTGTTAATATGAGTACACATATTTGTCAGCATTACAGAAATAGTAGATTAAATAAAATCACTGAAGTAGTAAATAGTAAAAATTATTGTGTACACACCAACAAGATAGTTTGCAAAAGTGAGATACTCAAACCAAAGCATGGAATGAGGCTTAAGGGTATATTGTTATAAAACATCTTTGTAAAATGGCTGTTTATTATTCACTGTAATTGGCTGTTTTAGATTTTTTTTTTTTAAATGATAGGGAATTAGTGTTTACCACAAATCAGTGCTGGGAAACAATCTGAGTTTTGCTTATATTCCTAGAATCTGGTAAAAATAAGCTAAATTATGCTTTTCTTGATTGACTAAACTGATTTTGTCTGTTCAGAGAATTTTCAAGACTAATCTCCATTTATCTTTTATCTTATTATTTTGTCCAACTTCCCTGACTCGGAAAACCATAAATTTGATTTTTCTTTGTTTGTTTTTCTTTATTTTTTAAAAAATATTCCACATATATGTGAGATAATACACTGTCTTTCAGTGCTTGAATTATTGCACCTAGTATAATGCCCTTAAGGTACATCCTTGTTGTCAAGAGTGAGTGACAGGAGTTCCTTTTTATATGGCTGCTTAGTATTCTGCCTCATGTATATGTTATATATGTATAACATGGCCTTCTTTTTATGCCTGCTTTGTGTGTGTGTATATTATATGTATATATGTATAACATGGTAAATGCTATCTTAAATTATATATGCATATATACAAATATAATATATATATACCATATTTCCCTTATCCATTCATTTGTTGATAAATATTTAGGTTGTAAGCAGAAACATACTAATGCAGCAATGAACATAGTGTGGAAATATTTATCTTCATTTATTTTGTATATGCACCTGAAATGGAATTGCTGGATCATATGGTAATTGAATGTTTACTTTTTTGAGGAACCTCCATTCTGCTTCCCACAGTGGCTAGCCCAAATTATATTCCCACCAACAGTGCACGAGTTCCTTTACATCCTTGCCATCATTTGTCACTTCTTGTCTTTCTGATGATGGCTTTTGTAACAGGAGTGATGTGATGTTGTATGGGTTCTTTATATGTTTGATAAATTAATTCCTTATCAGGTATACAATGTTTTGCAAAGATTTTCTCCCAAAGAAGAACCTTCTCTGTAAGTTACCTTATAGTTTTACTGCTCATTTCTATTGCTGTGCAGAGGCTTTCTGGTTTCATGTTGTCTCACTCATTTTTTATTTTGTTGCTTGTTTATGTGTCATATTAAAAAAAATATTGCTAAAACCCATGTCAAGGAGTTTTACCCTGTGTTTTTCCTTTAGGACTTTCATGATGACAATAGTTAATACTGCCATATGATATATTTGAAAGTTGCTAAGAGAATAAACCCTAAAAGGTCTTATCATAAGAAAAGTTAATTTTTCTGTAACAGTATGATGTCATGGTTGCTAATCATACTAATTATTTCAGAAGATGTGCAGCAGGTTATTTTGCCATACACCTTAACTTCTACAATGCTGCCTATCAGTCATATATTGAAACCAATCCTAAGAGATATGAGCATTTTATGATTTTCTATCATCAGCTTAACTTATTTTCCCACGACTTCATTGACATATTACATATTAGTGACAGCAAACTTCACATATTAAAATATCTGTTTCTAAGATTAAACCCTATTTAATAGTTGCAAATTGTTCTCTTAATGTATCACTAATTTTTCTTCTTAAAGATTTATTTTTATTTATGCATACAAGGACTGGGGTATAGGCCAGAGGTGTGTGGGGCAGTGGGGGTAAGAGGATTCACCAGAGACAGAGTGGGGAGCAGAATAGGCAAATTGACTGAAATACACTGTTGAGGGAAGCAACTGGTGAGTCAGGAGAGGTCTGCTGTGCTATGTGGGTCAGCTCCTAGGCTGGCAATTGAACTCAGGCCTCAGTGGCTGGCTGTAGCTTGATAATGCTGAGAATTTAACCCCTGTGCCACCAGGGAGGCCCTTTATCATGAATTTTTAAAATTGAAAACCTCATCTGTGTTCATAAGCGAAAGAATTTTATGGCCATCTTTGTAGATTTTGGCATCAAGAGATACTATATTTAGAGCATAAATTATTTAACTTTCTGGCTATCCCTTTACTTCAGATGCTTTATTCCCTTTTGCTATGTTAGAAAGGTTAGAAATATGAGTTTGAAAAGAACTATAAAATATTTGGATCCAAAGCCCTTTGTGGAGAAAAACTATTTTATAGATTTTATTTAATTTTATTAAAATCATTCAGGGCCTCCGCGATGGCGCAGCGGTTGAGCGCTGGGCTGCGAAGCTGCCCGCAGCCTCTGCAGTGCCAGTTTGATCCCCAGCCGCCAGCGAGCATCCCACATGGCGCACAGACCTCTCCTGCTGTGCCCGCTGCTACCCTCAGCAGTGTGAGTTGGTCAGTCTGCCTGTTCTATTCCCCGGTCTGGCTCTGGTGAATTCTCTCACCCTCCTGTGCTTCTGACTGTACCCAGTGCTTGCATAAATAAATAAATAAATAAATAAATAAATAAATAAATAAATAAATAAATAAATCGTTAAAAAAAATTATTCAGTAAGATTCTTTTGCTTCCATGGGCCTCCCTGGTGGCGCAGCGGTTGAGCGCTGGGTTGCGAAGCTGCCCGCAGCCTCTGCAGGGCCGGTTCGATCCCCTGCTGCTCCCCGGCCACCAGAGGAGGGTCCCACATGGCGCGCAGACCTCTCCTGCCGCCCGCTGCTCCCCTCAGCAGTGTACTTTGGTCCTTCTGCCTGCTCTGCTCCCCGCTCTGGCTCTGGTGAATTCTCTCACCCTCCTGTGCTTCTGACTGTACCCAGTGCTTGTATGTATGTATGTATAAATCAATCAATCAATCAATAAATAAATCTTTAAAAAAAAAAGATTCTTTTGCTTCCTAATTACTAGCTGACATTGATAAATATTTAGAAAATTGATGGAATCACCTAAATTTTATGTATTTTCCTCTTTCTATCTAGCTATATACCTAAATAGCTTTATATAAATTGTCACTGTAATTTACATATAATTTTGTTATTTATTTTCATTTTACATACTTTTAGATTATTTTTTAATTTGAACTTAGATTTTGCAGCAATTATTGTAATTTTCCTCTATATTTAAGCTATTTCAATGTTTTTTATAATCAAACTTAAATATAAGTTAATGCCAAAGAAATGTTTAAAATATTGTGTTTATGTGTCACCAACTTACCATTTATTAATGGTCTGTTGATAAGATTTCTCAGTTCTTGCAAGAACAAGAGTATTTAAGAATGAGTACAGCATGTATTATATTTTGTTTTTGTAATGCATTAAATTGCCTCAATATATTTCCATTTATATTCCCGGATATAGATAAACTCAAACAATATGCTCAAGTTCTTTTTTTTTTTTCCTTTTTCTTTGGTACATTGCTTAGGTAATATGAGACTGTGTAGTTTAAAAAAAATAACATAGCAGGGCCTCCCTGGTGAATCCTTTCACCACCCCCAGCACCTTTCGTCTATACCCTAGCTCTTGTATGCATAAATAAATAAAATAAATCTTTAAAAAAAAATAACAGAGCAGCATTTCTGTACTACTTGCTTCTGTTTACTAATACAGAAATTTTCATTACTTGACTTGCACAGTCATAAATGATTTCTGGAGTAATGCAAAAATGTACTATAATGTTTCAGAGGACTTACAATTTCTTATGCCTTTGGGGATAGTTTCCAATATTTTCTTTTTCTTCATTTCTAGAACTCTTCTTTCCATTAGTCTTAGGTGATCTTTCTTTTCTCTTAAACTAGGAATTTCATCCTCTTTCCTACTTCTGTCAATGAAAAGCATATTTGAGTTTATTTTCAAGCCCTTTAAAAATCATCTAGACACTATTAGTTAGAATCCCCCTTTCATATCTAAAATTGAAGAAGACAATAACGTGCACAATTCCTTGTTCTATCAAATTCCTAATTAGGATTGTACTGAGTGCTTCTTTGAGAGCTGGATGCCTCTTCTATCCTTTCCCACTTCCCAGGGTATTACTGATTGTAAACAGTAGAACACTACAAGACCTCTGTGGTTGTCCTCCATTGTTTTACTTACACGCTATGCATGAGAACCATAAACCCTAATACAATATGAAGAAGAAAACCTATTTCTTGTCACACCATTCCATTGAAATTGTAGTCTTTCAGTGGTAGGTAGTGTTTGGAGAAAAGCTTCACTGTGGTGCTTAATGTTGTGACTTTCCCTGATTGATGTGGACTTCTGTTCTTTAGCAAAGATTATAGAAAGGGGAAAGGACTTATAATCCCCATACATGCTTCTTTATTATTAGTGGCATGAAATGTAAAAATTTGGATTTTCACCTTATGTGGAGGACGCACTGTAAGCCAAGTAAGATATGTGAGAAAATGGGAGTATTTCTGGGAAATGGCTAGATCCTAGGAGTTCCACTATTTTATTTTGAATTTGAAATGAGAAGCCTTTAAAAATTTTTTTTCCTGAATTTTGTCTCTATAAAGCTGTCTTTAATAAAAAATTCACAAACCACAATGGGTAGAATTCACCCAGCAAGTCAGCAACAGTTTATATGGCTCAAATGAGAGGAGATTTAAGACAGTATTAGGTGGAGATATTTATTATAGTATGTATAACTTCAGATGTCAAAGTGCAAAGTGGTGAACTTTCAGGATAAGACTGCTTGTTTGCTTATCATTCATTCATTTCTAGCAATTTAATGACCCTGTGATTTTGGCCATGCCTCTGTTAATATCCCTGTGCCTAAATTTCCTCAGAATTGGGGATGATTATTAGATGTCGCTTGCAGAATATATTAGTGAGCCAATTTTAAGAGCTCAGTAAATATAAATTTTATTGCAGTAATCCCCCTTACCCATAGTCAACTGTGGTCTGAAAATATTAAATGGAATATTGCATAAATAAATAATTTATATGTCTTAAATTTCTCACCATTCTGAATATAAAGATGAACTCTCTCTAGGAAGTGAATTGTCCTTTTGTCCAGTGTAACCTCTCTGCATATGCTACCTGTACATTGGTCATTTTGTAGCTGGTCTGGTTATCAAATCAGCTGTCATGGTATCACAGTATTTGTGCTCAAATAAACTTTGTTTACCTATTAATGTCCCTCATGTGCAAGATTAATAATGCAGGGCATTTGAATATGACAGAATCTCTGTATACTATGTCACTCACTGCACTTCATCTCAGCAGATAGTCATTTTATCATCTCACATCTTCATATGCAGTGTATGATGCAATAAGATATTTTGAGAAAGAGACCACATTCATATAACTTTTATTACAGTATATTATTGTAGTCATTCTATTGTTAGTGTTCATCTCTTACTGTGCTAACTTATAAATTAAACTATCACACGTGTGTGTACGTGTAGTGAAAAATAGTATATGTAAGTTTGGTACTATTTCTGGTTTTAACCAGAAATATTCATTGGGGATCTTAAAATGTATCCCCCACAGATAAGGGGGGACTATGTACAACATATTATTATCTTATAGAAAATTAGCTCACTACAAGGAACACTGACAAAGGTAGAACAGCTCTCCAAAATATTAATATTTTGGCAAAGAAAATATAAAAAGAACATTATTTGCCTTTTTCATGCTCAGTCAGGTAGGCTTTATAGGACACGGTCCTTAACTCAGAGTTAGTATACTGGGGATTCCACTTAGTTCTTTGCAAATGTGGATATTTATTTTAAATGTTGTCATCTGATAATTTGCCTTTTTAAACAAAATTGAATTGATATATGAATCCATGGACTCTTTTCTCTTAAACTTTGAAAAATACTGAGTTTATGTTATAAGTATTTCACTCTACCGAAGAGCTATTATATTTTCCCATCTTAGTGATGATGGGAGCTTTGATTTCTCAATGATTGTTACACTAATGAAGGTATTTTCACTTGTGAATTTTTCATTAATTTATGATGAGATGAGACAGTATCAGTATAGTACATAGTTTGTTTAATTATTTGTAAAAAGCAATTGGAAGGCATGTAAATGAATATTTTTTCCAATTAGAGGCAAGTGATAAGCTGTTCCTATTAAAATTAAATGCTCTCTTGAAAACTTGTTAAAACAAGCCAAGATATAATCTTGGAACATTCCTTAATATTTCATTACTTCAAGAGAGATCTGTAAATGTTAACAAATTAGGATACATTTGCCATGTGAAAACAAGTTCTCCTGCCTTTTAGAATTTTAATATTTCTCCCCCATTCAGGTCTTATTTGTTTAGTTCATCAGCATTAAAAGAACATCTTTGTCTTTGGCAAAAAATTTTTTTAAGATTTATTTATACAAGAACCAGGTTACAGGACAGATGCACAGAAGGGTGAGAGGATTCACGGGAGACAGAAAGGGGAACAGAACAGTTAGACTGACAAAATACACTGCTGAGGGGAGCAGCGGGTGCTACAGGAGAGGTCTGCTGAGCCATGTGGGACCCTCTCCAGCCAACTGGGATCAAACTAGTGCTGCAGAGGCTGAGGACAGCTTCACAGCTCAGCGAGGGCTCAACCGCCTACATCTTTGGCAACTTTAAATGAGAGAACTTGAATCAGAATCTGTGAGGATGGGACTCAAGAGTTTGCACCTTAAAATGTTTCCTGGATAATGTGTTTTATATTAAGACACACATTGCATATATTGTCATGTAACCCACACATCATTATGGTTAATGAACATTCCAAAACTTCTTTACCATGTCTGCATCTTAGGCTGTATTTGGAAATACTTTTATAAAATTTCTTAATGTTAATCTTCCAGTCAATACTATATAACTACTTCTAAATAATTATTAACTCTGTTCATGGTCATGAAAACTCGCTGATAAGTTGAGCAAGAAATTCTGTAGGAGACTGATAGGAAAATTTGAACAATATATTTGTGTTACACTGTAAAAATATCAGCAAGTGTAAAGTGTACAAGTAGAAAAACATAAATATATTTCTATAATAAATGACATCAAGTAAAGCATGCTGTTACCACCCCTCCCCAAAATAAATGGGAGACCTAAGTCATTGCCACAAGAGATGTAGCTGTTTTGTATTAGACCTGTATGTCAAGTATCTGTAGAGCAAAGTGCAAGTCTATGCAAAGCACACACATTCTCAGGGAAGAGAAGATGCACATAGTTCATAGTTGTAGTATTAGTAATAATGTAAGGTAATACTTATTATGTACTTATCATACACAATGCATTTTTCTAGCTCATTTCATCTCCATTACAATGAAATAAGTATTCTTATTTTATTTACCAGACAAAAACTTACCCAGGTCAAATGGGTGGTAATTGGACTCCGTGATTAAAGAAATTCATATTCAGAGCTCTGGCACAAAAGGAGTACATAAAACTTCCTCATAATTCACTTGCATAAACAGATTTAATCACAACAACGATTCCTTGAAGATGATGCAATATGAAAAGCTAACATCACTGCTGTGGAGAAGGACATCCATCCTTTCTCTAAATCAAATAGGCCAAAATGATGAAGAGAGTTATTTTAATAAGAATATCAAAAAAGGCAAAAATTAAAAAAAAAATCATGATAATGAAATGTCATTTTGTTCTGATATAAAACTGATAATAGGTTTCTGAGTAATTTTATTTTTTTAAGATTTATTTATTTATGCATACAAGAACTAGGGTACAGGTCAGAGGTGTGGGGAGTGAGAGAATTCACCAGAGACAGAGCAGGGAACAGAACAGGCAGATTGACTGAAATATACTTCTGAGAGGAGCAGCAGGCTAGACAGGAGTGGTCTGCTGTGCCATGTGGGTTGATCCCTGGCCAGGGATCGAACTCATGCTGTGGTGTCTGCAAATAGCTTCATAGGTTGCGTCTTAACCGCTTGTGCCACCAGGGATGCCCCATTCTGAGTTATTTTAAAGAAATAAACTTTTGAGGAAAAAATTAAATATTTTGGACAGAACACTTGCTAATTTTAAATATGCAATTCATTCATTTTGAAATATATATTGATAAATGCATATAACAATACATCTCATATCTCATAACCATATATCTCATGTAAAATGCCTATAACCATATATTGCAAACCAAATAAATATTTCATCTCATATATCTCGTGTCATATACAATTTATTAATAAGTTTGAAGTTCTTTGTTTCAGTACAGTGCTACAGAAGCAGCAGAGAACCCTCCCCTTGGGGATGGTGGGCAAGAATGAATTTTATAGAATGTTAAAGAGGCTGCTTGCAAATAGGGCATGATCGACTAGAGGTGTGAGCTTTCCTTATAAGGCAAGCTGGTCCTGTATTCCAGGATAAGGTAAATGAACTAAGGCAGAGATGGAGGATTGTGATTGGCATATGTCAGGTTCCCCCAACAATAACACTTTCCTTTTAGTACCGGCTCACTTATGTTTAGATTGTGACATGGCAAGCCACTAGGGCAGCCTCCATTTTGTGGGTCTTGATTGAAAGGTCCACGCAGGAGGCCGGATTGCAAAAATCCACCAGGAAGCCCACCTGGGAATAAGAATGCTGAAGCCTGCCAAGAGGATTCAGAAATGAACCTCCCCCACCCCACAAATCTTTTCTCAAACAAAGAAACTCCCCCTGCCTTACAAATCTTTTTGCCCCCTACAAACTTTTTCCCACCCTATGAAACTCAGTCTCCCACCTGACCTCTCCTCACCCTAGAAAAGCCTGCCTCCCCCGGACAAGGTACGCAGCTTCACTGACCCCAACCTTTTGTTCGTGAGGTCTGCCCGGGGTGCAATACATTTTCCCTTCCTTTGAGAAATTTAGCCTGGCTCTCCTTTTCTTTACCGTGCCAAACCTTTCACTGATGATGTGGTTTTTTTGAGTTAATGCGGGGTCCTTGGGTTCACTCTGGGAAAGGTTTTGTTGTGCTCAAGATCAGCAGACTCGGTGAGCATAGCCTCCAAGAAGCCAAAGGCAGCCGATGCAAACACAAAAGGGAGTTTATTACAGACTCGAGTCCGGGCTCACGGCACCTACCAACCCAGTGGCAGATATCGAGAGCCCCGGACAAAGGAAGCAGGGGTTTTTTATAAGGTCAAATCATGCTGGCACTTACTCATTGGCTACAAGGATGTGTTCTCCAACTTTGCCCAGCTTTAATTCTAAGCTGACTGGCCCGGTCGAGATGCAACTCTAGCCTGCAACTCCAATTATAGCAAGTTTGCCCTCATTGGTGACTGGAGGGGAAGGGTGGAGTGAGGGTCAAGACTGTCAAAACTATCTCTGGAATGCAGTCGTCTTTCCTGGGACAGCAAAACCTAAAATTCTAAAATGGCAGTTACACACAAAATGACAAAGCAATGGCTAAGAATACTTATACTTATTTCCACAGTTTCACCAGAGCTTCCCTTTCAGCGACACGCGCGCGGCAAGTTTCCCAGGAGAGTTTCCCCACGAGATGGAGATGGTAGTTATATTTAAAGGACAGGTTTATTAGAGAAGGATAAAACAGTTAAAGACACTTACATAGACACAAGAGGACAGGAAGGGATAGGTTTGCTTAGAGAGGCCTGCATGGTTGCAGGCAGGCAGCCTTGAGGAGAGTGGCCTCTGCTGAGGGACATCATTGAAGAGAAGTCTGGGCATGTACAAGTCATGGGCAGGCAGGAGGCTGCTGCCCTGTGGAGGGAGAGAGTTGGTGCAAGGAAGCACCTGCATAGTGACAGGTGGGCAGAAGGACTGCTGCCCCAGATAGTGCAGAGACTGCACTGATATAGTCTTCTTCTGTTTGGAAGGGTCACTCCTTGTGAGTCCTCAATTGGTTGCTAATTATGGATAACTATGCAGAATTTGAAAGGGACCTGGAGATTCTACAATGGGCTCAATCTCCATATCTTTACCTTTGGATGAGACTCTGATACCTGCTTGGATGTTATGCTTTGTAATCTAGGTGTCTGCACCTAAGGATAATCTGTAGTCTAAAGATACTAGTTACCACAACTGTTTGTCTGCCCTGAGGATCTTGGTTTCCACAGCTGTGTCAATGGCTATGCTAATCTCTTCTACCCCCACTTTCTTGTGTGAGCCAGGTTTTGGTCTTGTGGCGCACCTCCTGTTCAGTTTTTTTTTTTTTTTCTTTTATTATTGTCCTCCATCACTGATATATGAATTACCTTTATCAATATGTTGAGTATTTTTACTATTTCAAAAACTTAATTCAGTTCTCTTTGTAGTTAATCCTCTCTCCTCACTTCTCATCTTCCACAACTACTCTAGGAGTACTAGAATATTCCTCTCGTAGCATGTCATGTAAATGGAATTATACAGCATGTAGTATTTTTGGTTGGCTTCTTTCATTAGTATAATGTTTTGGATATTTATATGTGTTCCTGTGTGTGTCAGGAGTTGTTTCTTTTTATTATCAAGTAGTATTTTGTTGTGCAAGTGTACCTCACATTAATTATCCTTATACAATTTGATGGAAAAGTGGGTTGCTTCCAGTATTTGACTTCTATGATTAAAGTTGCTTAGAACCTTTGGGTACATACTTTTGTGTGGGCATAAATTTTTCTGTTTCTATTTGATAAGTGTCTATGGGTCAGATTTCTTTGTCACACATAAAATATATATTTAATTTTATATGTAACTTTTTAATAGGTTCTCCAGAAAGGATATATCATTTTGTATCACAATCAGCAGTATCTGAGTTCTCCAACATTTGATATTACCCATTTTTAAAAAATATTTATTTATTTATTTATACAAGCACTGGGTAAAGTCAGAAGTGTGGGAGGATGAGAGAATTCACCAGAGCCAGAGCAGAGAGCAGAACAGGCAGACTGACAAAGTACACTGCTGAGTGGAGCAGCAGGCAGCAGGAGAGGTCTGCGCACCATGTGGGACCCTCACCCAGAGGCCAGGAATTGAACCTGTGCTGCAGAGGCTGCGGGCAGCTTTGCAACCCACCGCTCAACCGCTGAGCCACCCGGAAGGCCCGATATTATCCATATTTTAACTTTAGCCATTTCATGTGTGTTGAGAGTTCTCAATGGGGTTCCCCGCCAATTATTAATTATTTTGAGCATCTTTTCTATGCTTATCACTTGAATATTTTTATTAGCATATTTACTAAGATATAATCTGTATTCCATAAAGGCCACCCACTGAAAATAATCAATTCTGTGAGTGTCCATATACTTAAGGAGTTATGACACTATTACCACAAGCTAATTTTAGAATATTTTTATCATCCTGAAAAGGTTAGGCAAGTACTAATCCTCATTATATCTTTATAGATTCACCTGTTCTGGATTTTTCACATAAATGGATTCATAGAACATAAGGTCTTTCTGACTTAATTTCTTATATTTAACATAATGTTTTTAGTTTGTATCAATATTTGATTCTTGTTCAAATACTTTGCTCATTTTTTAAAAATAAGATAGTTTGTTTTATTAAGTGGTGCATGTTTTATATATTTTGGATATGTGTCTTTTTTCAGATACATATCTCAAGTGCATTTCCTCTAGTATATGGTATACCTTTTAATTTTCTTAATGGTATCTTTTCAAAAGGGAGCATATTTTAATTTTTGTGAAATACAATTTTTATTGTTTATGATTTATGATTTCCACATCCTGTATAAAAAGCCTTTGCTAAAGTCAAGGTCAAAGTATATCTTTCTGTTTTCTATAAGAAGTTTTCTACATAGGTTTATTATGTTTAAGTCTACTGTCTCTTATGAGTTTACTTTTTGTATTAGGTGAGAGATCTGGATCAAGGTCTATTTTCATTTATACATGGATATCCAGTTTTACCCAAAACATTTGTTAAAAACTGTCCCTCCCCCTCTGAATTACTTGACACCTTCATGGAAAATATGTTTGTTTTTATTTCTAATTTCTGTAAGATTTTCTATTGATCTATATGTCTATCCTTATGCCAATGCTATATTCTCTTAATCACCACAAATTGACAGTATATTTTGAAAACAAGATATGTAAGAGCTTCAGTTTGGTTTTGCTTTAACAAAGTTATTTTGGCTGTTCTTGTTCCTTTCATTAGCATATAAATTTAAACAAGAGCTTTTCAGTTTCTAGACAGATAATTCTGTCAGTACTTTGATAGGGATTAAATTGAATCTCTTGTTCAATTTGGGGAGTTTCCATACTAACACTAGTGAGTCTTCAGATTAACAAGCATAGTATAATCTCCATTTTATCTTTATCTGCAGTGTTCTGTGGTTTGTATTATATAGATCTTATACATGTTAAGTTCATTCCTAAGGATTTATATTTCCACCTGCATTCTAATTTCTAAATTTTTCAATTAAGAATTTCATTTCTTCATTGTTGAGATATGGAAAAGCAGTTGAACTTTGTATATTTACCTCATATTCTATGGCAAGACTAGACTCATTTGTTGGTTCTAGTGCATTTCTTCCATAGATAAGATTGTTTCATAATCATGTTGTCTGTGATTTAAGGACAATTTACCTCCTCTTATCTAATCTGTATGCCTTTTATTTCCTTTACTTGCCTTATTGAATTGACTAAGCAGTTAATTTTGAAGTAAAATTAAAGTGATAAAAGCAAATATCTCCTTTTCAATCTAATGGGGATAACTTTCAGCTTTGAACTGTTAATTATTTGGTAAACTATATAATTTTCATATCTACTTTGATTATATTGCAGAAATCCCCTTCTGTTCCTAGTTTGCTTTTCATTTTAATCATGTATTGGTATGAATTTTATCAAAGTATCTTTTACACCTATTGAGTATAAAATATGGAAATAAATTTAAAAAATAAAACAATAAAACACAAAATATTGTTTCCTCTCCAGTGTGTGAATATGGTGACCTTACATTGTTAATTGTAATTAATGTAAATGAAATTGTTAATTACTTTGTTTTATCCAGTTGGAGAACCTGTGCCTTTTAGTTGGAGTGCTTAGATAATTTGTATGTAGCATAAATATTAATGGGTTGAATTAAAAACTACTTTTTAATTTTTGTTTCTATTTGTTCCTACCTGTTCATTTTATCTACTTTCTTTTTTCTACATCTTTATAGACTGACTATCTTTCATGATTTTATTTCAGATCCTCTATTGCCTTAAGAACTTCATCTATTTTTTTATATATTAGTGGTTGCTACAGGTTTTCACAATATGTATCTTTAACTTATCACAATAGGTGTCAAAACCTACATTTGCATAATGTTATTGTACAGTGTATTTCAGTTTCTCTCACCATTCCTTACTATATTGGAGTCATCCAATTTGTTTCTGTTTATGTTATAAACCCTAGAATTCATTCCTATTGTATTTTCATTTAACACTCACTTTTAAAGAGATTTTTAATAATAATAGTGTTGTTAATAGTGTTGTTTATATTTGCTGATATACTTACCAGGTTCAAATTTTCTCATTTCTTTGTGCAAAGTTAAATTTATTCCTGCTATTATTTTTCTTCTGTCTGAAAAACTTTAACACTTCTTTTAGTGCAAGTTTGTTGATGGATTCTTTCAACCTTGTTTATCAAAGACTGTCATTATCTTGCTTCCTTTTGAGAGACAATGACATTGCTTTAAACTATAAATAAATTGAGGAGGAGAGACTTTTTTAATGTGTCCCATTTGCTGACCTAGAAACTCAGTATATGTATTTATTTTTCTAATACATCTTTCTAGACTTTTAAAAATATAAACCTTCCAAATTTTGTCAGATTTATTCTTAACTTTATGTGTAATTACTATGAATGCAATTATTCTTTAAATTTCATTAAGTGGTTTTTGGCCTTAAGAAAGCTATATTTTGAATATTTATATTCTATTTGGTCAGTTTTCTCAAGGATGTGACTGAATCAGAGAATTGTATACAACTCTGATATTGCTAGATAAAATCTAGTCACAGTTCTCTGTTAGAATATATTTGCATCTTCCAAAATACCAAAATCCTGATACAAAAGAGGTAACATGTGGTCTCACACTTAAAACTATAATACAGAGTTTTAGTAGCTGAAACAGTATGGTACTGGAATAAAATGGACACATAAATGGATAGAATAGAATTGAGAGACCACAAAAAAAACCTACATCCATGTACAGTTAATCTATAATAAAAGAGCCTAATCTATACATCAGAAAAAAAGAGAATCTCTTCAACAAATGGTGTTGGGGAAACCTGACAGCCACATGCAAAACATGAAGCTAGATTACTATCTCTTACGTACTTAGCACACAAATTAACTCAAAATGAATTACAGATATAGATGTAAGATCCACAACCATAAAATACATTGAAGGAAACATAGGCAAAACACTCTACTACATTGGCTTCAATGCTGTCTTTGGGGATTTGTCTCAAATGGCAAGAGAAACTAAAGTAAATATAAACAAATTGGACTACATCAAACTAAAGGACTTCTGCACAATGAATGAAATTATTAAAACAAAAAGACATGCTATTGAATGGGGGAAAATATTTGCACATCGTATCACTGACAAGGGGTTAATATTCAACATCTACAAAGAACTCATACAATTCAACAAAAAGAAACAAATGATCCAATTAAAATAGAAATAAGAGCTTATAGACCTGTCTCTAAAGAAAACATAGAGATGACTAATAGGCACAAGAAAAAAAAAATACTCAGTGTCACGTATCAGTGAAATAAAAATCAAAATCACAATGAGAATAACATCTTATGCTTGTGAGAATGGCCCATAGCAAAAAGACCAAAAGCAGCAAGTGTTTGTGAGGGTGTGGAAGAAAATGAACTCCCATACACTGTTGGTGGGAATGTAGTCTGGTTCAGTTCCTGTGGAAAACAGTATGGAGATTTCTCAAAATATTAAAAATAGATCTACTATGAGACCCAACAATTCCATTCCTACAGATCTACCCAAAGAATGCAGAAACAACTAATCTGAAGGGATAGATGAACTATCGTGTTTATTGCATCCCTATTTACAATAACTAAGCTATGGAAACAACATAAGTGCCCAAGGACAAAAGAGTAGATTAGAAAAATGTGGTATATGTACACAATGGAATACTGTTCAGCTACAAAAAGATGAACTCTTGCCATTTGTGACAACGTGGATGGAACTAGAGGGACTAATGCTGAGTGAAGTAAGTCTGAAGAAGAAAAAGAACTACCAAACTAATAACAAAAACCTAGAAATCTGATTGTGGAATTGAAGCTACAATACTGTGAGGGGGAAAGAGGAAACAAATGGGAGCATTTGAAAAATGGGAGCAAGGAAACAAAGCGAGGGGTGTAGGGCTGAACATACCTTGGTGGAGGGTGTGGTATGGTAACATGCATCTGAAGAGGGGTGACCCAGTGCCTTTGAGTCACATACAATGTTGTAAACCAGTGTAATGGCAATTTAAAAACAAAATCAGCATCCTGATGGGTAGCAGCCCTCATTTCTGGTCAGTGTACATCTAGGTCTCTGTGTCATGGACAAGCAGTACCGCTGGCCAGATGATTCCCTATTGACTGGGTAGGATTGCACTACTTTGGGAGTGAAAGTATACATGTGCCCCCTAAATATTTCTTTTATGTAATCCTATGGACTGTTTTTACAATATATATCAGTTTGCTAATTTTTGGCCCAAAAGGCTTTACTTTCAAACTTATGATTTTTTTTTCAGTCTTAATAATATTTCAAAGAAAGTTGAGTAAAATAATTTAAGGGTTCTTAATTAGATACTGTTTTAAGAAGGTGAACTCAATGACCATTGTTAGTATATCATTGAACTTTAAGATAAAGTTTCAAAGAAAAAGAGTCAAAATATTATTTGCAGGAATTTCATTCAGTTTACACAGAGATGTTTCAATTCAAGTCAGACATTATTTCAGGTATTGTGCATTTCATTGTGTAAAACACACATGCTCCATATTCCTACCAAGTTCTTAGTTTGACATGAGAATCACTTCATGGCTTAGTTCTTCAAACCATTTTCTTTAACATCCAATCTAAAGAGTTTCCTCTTCTGTTGCACTATATTCACTTACCATTACTGCATTTATTTCTTCACAAATCTGTCTCCTATATTTGTCTTGTCTCCCTTTACTGGAATATAAGCTCTGTGAGAGGATCATGTGTGTCTTAATCACATGTATCATGTTGGATGTGTAACAGGTATCAAGTAGTTTTTGGAAGACTACATATATAATGAATGAATTTAACATACATGTCATATGTTCTGTTAAGATGCAAAGAAACAATGATGCCTTCCCTGGAGACATCATAGTGTGAGGCACATACTGAATGTATTTGAACTGGTCCTGGGGAATGATTGTAATTGATAAGTTGGTAAAAGAATAGGAATGCTAATTTCTTAAGTTGGATTCCCTAGAAGCCCATCTTGAGGCAAGAATTGAGATACATGTGGTATATCGTGGAAATCCTCAGGAAAAACCTGGGGAAAAAAGTGAGTGGGGCAGAAAAAAGCTCAATAGGGATGTGATTTCTAGTAATGTCTAACCTTGACTCCTCTGTGGGCAGCCCTAGGTGTGAAATCTCCAGATGGCTTTCCTTGATAACCAAACAAGTCTTAAGAAGGTGCTGGCTATGAGCCATTAGTTTGAAATATGGAGCAGTAACTAGAGATGGCTGGTAGGGGGTGCTGGGTAGAGTAACACAAATGTATACTGCAGAAATCCTAGTTAAGAAACAATAGGAACAGAGGTATAGAGGTACAAAATCTGATGGTATGTTAAAAAGAGGGAATTAATCAAAGACAAATACATTTGATTTTATTTGTTTTTTTTAAATATTTATTTATGCATAAAAGAACTGGGGTACAGGCTAGAGGTGCAGGGGGCAGGAGAGGATTCACCAGAGACAGAGTGGGGAACCAAACAGGCAGATTGAACAAAACACACTGCTGAGGGGAGCAGCGGGTGATGGTGAGAGGTCTGCTGCACCATGTGGGTAGCTCCCTGTCTGGGGATCGAACTCATGCTTGTGCCACCAGGGAAGCCCAATACATTTGATTTTAAATGATGGTCTGGAGTATGCCAGAACTTGAAGTGTGTTCCTTATCCCACTAGTAGTTATTTTATTGTTCTCCAATATGTAGTAACTTAAATTCAGCAGCACAGGGACTAACTAAATGATAAATAATAAAATAAGACTTTAATTACTCTTTTCACTCATGTTGTAGTTTTTTTTTTTTTTTGGGGGGGGTGGTCTTCCATTTGTACAGAATTCTAGGCATTATAGAGAGCCCAAGAGTTTCACTCCCCTAGCTCCTATTTTTTTTTTTCTTGAATGTTGATTTATTAGAAAGAGTTTAACAGGTAAGATACTCATATTTTTTGTAGACAATACTAATACATCAGAATTACAGTAAAAGAATATAAATCCAAACAGTTCCTGCAGGAACAGTCAAAAACAGTTTCTTCCTACTGCAAGACTGGGAGAAGAAAAGGCTTCTAGAAAAATGTCTGGCAGTATTGAGCTTGTCTTTTTTCTACCGTTCTACAGGTTTCCTTCATTTTGATAAAAGAATTCATTAGGCATCTGAGTAGATTCTTCTGAAACTCTATCATGAAAGTTCTCAACAAAATCTTGGTTAACTTCTTCCTCCCCACTAAGAGCATGAGATTCTTCTCTAGCTCTTGACCTCTGAACTTTTATATACAATGTTGTCTGAGAGACAAGATAGTTAGAAAACCTGTTTCAACTCTCTTTATTGTTAATTCACCCAGCTTCTAATATCCACAAATTCCTAAAGATATTTATACCCAATAACTTTTTTTAATAATAAATTTTATTTTTATATTCCCCATACAATTTCAACCACCCCATTTTGACCTCAATCCCTCCCCTCCCTCCACCTACCCCCCCAAAAGTGTCTCTGGTTCATAGATTTTTGTTGATTTTGATTTTCACTTTCTTTTTTTTTTTTTTAATTAATTTTTTTTTAATAGAGGCATGTTTATTTATGTATTTATTTGTTTGTTTGTTCTGTTTACACATGCACTGGGTACAGTCAGAAGCACGGGAGGGTAAGAGAATTCACCAGAGCCAGAGTGGGGAGCAGAGCAGGCAGAAGGACCGAAGTACACTGCTGAGGGGAGCAGCGGGCGGCAGGAGAGGTCTGCGCGCCATGTGGGACCCTCCTCCGGTGGCCAGGGAGCAGCCGGGGATCAGCCGGGGATCGAACCGGCGCCGCAGAGGCCGCGGGCAGCTTCGCAACCCAGCGCTCAACCGCTGTGCCACCGGGGAGGCCCTGATTTTCACTTTCTTATAGTTATTCATTTTCCTGGTCCCTTATTTAAGTTTTCTAGATTCCTGCTATGAGTGAGACCATCCGGTATTTTTCTTTTTCTTTCTGGCTTATTTCGCTGAGCATGATCCCTTCCAGCGCCATCCATGTTGCTGCAAATTGCATGTGTTTATCTTTTTTGAATGCTGAGTAATATTCCATGGTATATATGTACCACATCTTCTTGATCCAGTCATCTATTTTTGGGCATTTGGGCTGTTTCCAAAGCTTAGCTATTTTAAATAGTGCTGCTGTAAACATAGGGGTGCAGGTGTTCTTTGGAATTGATGTTTCTGTGTCCTTTGGGTAAATACCTAGGAGTGGAATTGCTGGATCATATGGAAGCTCTATGTTTAGTAGGTCCAGAAATCTCCACACAGCTCTCCATAGTGGTTGGACCAGTTTGCACTCCCACCAACAGTGCAGAAGAGTTCCTTTTTCTCCACACTCTCGCCAACATTTGTTGTTGCTAGTTTTTTTAATATGTGCCATTCTTACTGGTGTAAGATGGTATCTCATGGTAGTTTTGATTTGCATTTCCCTGATTACAAGTGATGTTGAACATTTTTTCATATGCCTGTTGGCCATTTGCATTTCCTCTTCAGAGAAGTTTCTTTTTAGCTCTTCTGCCCATTTTTTGACTGGATTATTTTCTTTGTTGTTGTTGAGTCTCATGAGCTCTTTGCAGATTTTTGTGATCAGTCCTTTATCATTAGTGTTGTGTGCAAAAATGTTCTCCCAGTTGGTGGGGTTTCTCTTTGTTTTTGTTATTGTCTCTTTTGCTGTGCAGAAGCTCTTTAATTTGATGTAGTCCCAGCTGTTTATCTTTGCCTTCACTATCACTGCTTTGGGTGATGTGTCTGTAAAGATGTCTTTGATGTGCAAATCATGTAGTGTTTCGCCTATATTTCCTTCTATGTATTTTATGGTTTCAGGTCTTATGTCTAGTTCTTTAATCCATTTTGAGTTGGTTTTTGTGTATGGTGTGAGGTAGTAGTCAAGCTTCATTCTTTTGCATATAGCGGCCCAGTTTTCCCAGCACCATTTATTGAACAGACTTTCTTTGCTCCAATGCATAGTCTTTGCTCCTTTGTCAAATATTAGTTGACCATAAATCTGTGGGTTTATTTCTGGATTTTCTATTCCATTCCATTGGTCTGTGTGTCTGTTCTTGTTCCAATACCATGCAGTTTTGATGATTATGGCTTTGTAGTATAGCCTGAAATCTGGGAGTGTGATGCCTCCATTCCTTTCTTTTTTTTTTCAGGAGAGCTTTGGCTATTCGGGGTTTTTGGTAATTCCATATGAATTTCATCAATAATTGTTCTATTTCTTTGAAGAATAACATTGAAATTTTTATTGGAATAGCATTGAATCATTATATTGCTTTTGGTATGATGGCCATTTTAATAATGTTTATTCTTCCAATCCATGAGCAGGGGATGTCTTTCCATTTCTTTGTATCTTCTATTTCTTTTAACAGTGTTTTATAGTTTTCTTTGTAAAGTTCCTTTACCTCTTTTGTTAGATTTATTCCCAAGTATTTGATTTTTTTTGTTCGATAATAAGGGGATGTTTTTTTCATTTCTTCTTCTTCAGATTTATTGTTAGTGTATAGGAAGGCTTCTGACTTTTGCATGTTGATTTTGTATCCTGCCACTTTGCTGAACTGATTGATGAGTTCAATTAGTTTTTCTATGGAGTTTTTGGGGTTCTCTATGTATATTATCATATAATCTGCAAATAGTGATAGTTTGACTTCTTCTTTTCCTATTTGGATTCCTTGTATGTCTTTCTCTTGTCTTATTGCTCTGGCTAGGACTTCCAGTATTATATTGAAAAGCAGTGGTGAGAGTGGACATCCTTGTCTTGTTCCATATCTTAATGGAAATGCTTTCAGCTTTTCATCATTGAGAATGATACTGGCTGTTGGCTTGTCGTATATGGCCTTTATGATGTTGAGGTATGTTCCTTGTATCCCAAGAATTTCAAGGGTTTTTATCATGAATGGGTGTTGCACTTTGTTGAAAGCTTTCTCGGCATCTATTGATATTATCATATGGTTTTTATATTTCTTTTTGTTGATGTGTTGGATAACGTTGATTGATATTCGGATGTTAAACCATCCTTGTGTCCCTGGAATGAATCCTACTTGGTCGTGGTGAATTACGTTATGGATACACTCTTGGATTCTGATAGCTAAAATTTTATTGAGGATTTTTGCATTAGTGTTCATTAGGGAGATTGGCCTATAGTTTTTTTTTTTGTTGTCCTCATTCGGTTTTGGTATTAGTGTAATGTTGGCTTCATAGAACGTGTTAGGTATTATACCTTCCTTCTCAATTTTTTGGAAGAGTTTGTGAAGGATAGGCACCAATTCGTCTCTGAATGTTTGGTAGAATTCATTTGTAAATCCATCAGGTCCTGGGCTTTTGTTTTTGGGGAGGTTTTTGATTACCATTTCAATTTCTCTAATTGTAATTGGTCTGTTTAGGTGTTCTATTTCTTCTTTATCTAGCTTTGGGTGATTGTAGAGTTGTAGGAATTTGTCCATCTCCTCTAGATTGTTGAACTTGTTTCCATATAACTGTTCATAGTAGTTATTAATTATTCTTTTGATTTCTGCTGTGTCCGTTGTGATTTCTCCTCTTTCATTTATTATCCTATTTATCTGTGCTTTCTCCCTTTTTGCCCTTGTGAGCCTGGCTAGGGGTTTATGTATTTTATTTATTTTTTCAAAGAACCAGCTCTTGGTTTCATTGATCTTTTGGATTGTTTTTTTAGTTTCAATTTCATTTATTTCTGCTTTGGTTTTTATTATTTCTTTTTTCTACTGGTTTTGGGGTTTTTTTGTTGTTCTTTTTCTAGATCTTTGAGCTTCGAGATTAGGTAGTTTCTTTGAGTTCTTTCTTGTTTCTTGATGTGAGCATCTATTGCTATATATATTCCTCTTATTACTGCTTTTGCTGCATCCCATACATTTAGGAAATTGGTGTCCTCCTTGTCATTCAATTCAAAGAATTTTTTAATTTCTTCTTTTATCTCCTCGTTAGTCCAGTGGACTTCCAGTAGTGTGGGTTTCAATCTCCACGAGGTAGGAGAGTACCTTGCCTTCTTTTTATGGTTTATTTCTAGTTTGATGCCTTCATGGTCAGAAAAGATGGTTGGTATGATTTCAATCTTGGTGTATCTATTGATGTTTGTCTTGTGCCACAATATATGATCGATCCTAGAGAATGATCCGTGTGCACTTGAGAAAAATGTATACTCTGATTTTTTGGGGTTTAGTGTTCTATATATATCTGTTAATCCCAAGCACTCTAGATCCTTATTTAGAGCTTTAGTGTCTTTACTTATTTTTTGTCTTGTTGATCTATCCATTGTTGATAGTGGCGTGTTGAAGTCTCCCACTACGTATGTGTTTTCTCTGATGTCTGTTTTCAGAGATGCCAATAGTTGTCTGATATATTTTGGTGCTCCTTCGTTTGGTGAATATATGTTAATGAGTGTTATTTCTTCTTGAAGTATTGTCCCCTTGATCATAATGTAATGACCACTGGGGTCTCTTTTTATCTTTTTAAGTTTGAAATCTGTTTTATCTGATATGAGTATAGCTGTTCCTGCTTTCTTTTTTGGTCCATTTGCTTGTAGGATTGTTTTCCATCCTTTAACTTTGAGCCTATTTTTATCTTTTGTAGCTAAATGTGTTTCTGTATTTTTCCTTTCGTCATGGAAGTTTGGTGTTCTTCTTGCTTCTTGTATATCAATTTTCAGTTCCTTCTTCGCGTTTGGGAAGTTCTCTTCAATTATATCCATGAATATTTTCTCTGTTCCTACATCTCTCTCCTCTCCTTCTGGGATTCCTATAACTCTTATATTTCCTTTCCTCATGGAGTCAGATAGTTCCCGAAGTCTTTCTTCGTTCTTTTTCCTTCGTACTTCTCTTTCCTTTTCTGTTTTGGTTCTTTTTATTTCTGTGTCTTCAAGATTACTTATTCGTTCTTCCATTTCATCTATTCTGCTTTCATTGCTTTTCCCAGAGTTCTTTAGTGTCTCTATTAATTCTTTGATCTCCTGCATTTCTTTTACTTCCCTCTTTAGGGACTCAATTTCATTCTTCTGGTCATTAATTATTTTCCCCTTATCATTGTTTTCCTTTATCACTTCTGTCAGTTTTTTAATCACAGCAATTTTAAATTCTCTATCTGGAAGGCTCAGAAGTTCTTCCAAGTTACTGTCGTTGCAATCTGGTAGATGGTTTTCTTTTTGCGGTGTGCTTTTTTGCTGAGGAGTTGCTGGGTTGCATGTGGTTTTTCTGCTCCCTACTGCCTGTTTTCTAATTTGCCGTATTCCTTGTGACAATGTGTTGCTGGTACTGGCCGGCATCTTGGGCGACCTTCCCAGCTCACCACTGGCTCCTCTGGGGAACTTCTGCTGGGTTCACAAGTCTCCAGCAAAGAAAGGTCCCTGCTGCAAAATGGCGATGTGGGAACATGCTCCCCTGCACACCTGGTCTGCCCCAGTGGTGAGTGCTGCTCCCCTCTGGGCTGGAACTGCAGGCTAGAAGGTGCCCAGCATGGGCAAGCCTCCCAGCTTACCTCTGGCTCCTCGGTGAGCCTTCTGCTGGGTTCACACAGTCTCCAGCAAGAAGGGTCCCTGCTGCAAAATGGCGATGCGGGAACGCGCTCCTAGCTCCTATTTTCATTGAAAGATTTTCAATTGTTTTTGCTCCAGAGGCACAGATCTTTCAAAATCACCAAACACATCTCTAACTGTAATAAGTGGTGCTCTCTTCTGTGTTATAATCGGTCACTTAAAAATTATAATTGAAAATCTTCTTAAGTTGATATTTATTTTAAAATGTCTTACAATATTAGACTTAAAATGAATTAATTTGCAGGTTTGAAAATTATTACCAGTAGGACCTAAAAATCACAATGTTAATAAAAGAAAAAGGTGAGGGAAAGTGCTTTGGGCTCTTTGTTAAGATAGGTTAAGATAGGTTGAGTCAGAAAGATAAGCCTTGGTGTGAATTGAGAAGGTAAAATCAACATTCTGTTTATTTTTGTATATATAAAAGGAAATTAGTTTTCCTGAACCAGGACCCCTATGTGAAGAAAATGTCCAGTTTATGATTTCAGCAGATTTTACAGCAAAGCAAAAATGTTTTTGTGTCATCACTGAAAGATGGAATCTTGTTATGAGATGATGATTTCACAGTCAAGAAACAGCTATCCACTAAAATTTCTTTTCATATAAATTCTCTAAGATCGTTCTTATCTTCTGTGGGCCTAAGTCTACAGTACTTTCATTTCAAAGAAATATAATAATGAAACACTGGGCATGAAGAGAGTGGACTCCTAAGTAAACTTTCAAGTCTAAATCTCTCTGAGTTTTTGATTCTATATAAATTAAATGAAAATAAGACCTACCAAGGTGGACCTAAAACAGCAAGAATATACATTTAAAAGTTGATTAACTTATAGGAGGAATATAGGGGAGCAAAATGAGGGATCAGGAAATAAATAAATAAATAAACAAAACAAACGTGGAGCTATAAATCAGAGACATTCTGCAGGGGAGGGGAAAGGAGAGGAGTCAAAACAGGAGAGGGAGGAGCACAAGGGGCTATGGTGATGGTGCACTGGTGAATTGGTGGTGGGAATTTATTTTAATTTATATATATTTACATCACTGTTCATTTTTAAACAATGTTTGCTTTTTTTCCCCCCTCAGATGTAGTCCCCATAGAATTTCCTTCATCAATTCACCCGTGCACCATCACTTCAGTCCCCTGTGCTCCTCCTTCACTCCCAGAGACCACACCTGAGAAGAAAAAGCATACATTGTACAGAAATGAACAATGATGTGAAATATAAAATATAATGTTTTAAAAATTTCCTTATACCTTTAAAACATAAATAATTTTAACTCGGCATTAATTTAATTGAGGAAAAAAGTGATTCAACTATTTGTTTCTCTGTCTTTCACCACTTATTTCCCTCTCTTTCTTGGTTACTTGTATATTCTCATATTAATTATAGTTAATTTATTCCATGTAAGTAAATATTCTTACGTATCACTTAAATTAACATGAATTTCTGCCAAGTGCTGCATCATCGTTAAGAACTCAACATGGGGCATGTGGAGGACAGGCCTACCAGTTACTACTATTGGACATTGGGCATGTTATTTATGGACTCTCATTTTTGATACTGCTAGTGTCAAAATTTACTCCACTGCAAAGACAATAGAAGCAATAATAATAAAATAATAGAACCAATCATATGTGTGTACACCTAGAGTACATGAATTTACATATGTAAAGTGCAGCAAGGGAATTTCCTGCACTAACCTTGTAATTGAGCCATCCCTGACTCCTGGAATGTTGTCATTTCCACTGCAGTGGTTATGCTAGTGTAAGGTATCATTAAATATGTCAGGCTGTATATAGGTGCTGAATAAATATTTAGCAAAGGAATAGACAAACTGACTAAAAATGATTCCACTTGTTTGGGAAGCTAGGAGAACTGAGAGAGATCACTTTTTACTGCAGAATTATTCTCTCACAAATGTTTCTTATTTGTGGATACAGTTATTGATTGGGAAGGAAATAATTAGCAGCAGGTCTGTAATCCATTCAACTGCCCCACATGGCCCTGTCCTAAACCTCTTTATCTTTACCCTTATATAAGCCTTAGCCTTATTTTAAAACACGTACCATTGTATTAATCCTTCTTAGTATAGTGACGGGCAGGCTTTCTCTCCTCAGATGTAGTCACCAAAACTCTCCCACTCCCAAGTCACCCATATTCCTTCACTATTGTCCACTGTGCTCTTCTCAAACTCTTTTCTCATTCCTCCTCTCCCCTCTGGATGCCTCAGATCTAGGATTAGAACTTAATCTTACTCATAGATCTGGTATAATGACCTGAAATAAACAGCTGATATTTTGCCTGCTTTGCTCATCCAGCGAACACCCTAAAGCAAATTAGATGTTTATCTGTTGAGGCATTAGTTTTCACAAGGCCAAACCCAGGGAGGCTGAAATAGGAAGTAACTAACTAGGTCGTACAGAAGGATGACTTTTGAATTCTATTCAAATCAAAACTGCTACCTTTTATTGCAATAATTCTGACAAAATGTAGGTAAGGAAGGTGCCCAGCGATTAAGGAGCCACGTACCTGTCTTCTTTGATTTTCCTCTTGCAACATATTTAATTTTCAAACCCAGAACCCGGGCTTATTGCCTCAGCCTGAGAAGATGGAGAGTGTGACTTGGACAGATCTAAGCAGGTATTAAGGAAATATATTCTCCTTTCTTGAGCACATATTCTGTGGCCATGCTTGCATACACTTCCATGTGTTTACTGTCTGCTGGAAAAGTGAAATATGAATTTTCAACTCATTAATGAAAAAGGATGAAGGAATTTTTGCTGTCTTTAGTATAAGAGTTTATAAAGAAAAAAAATTCAATATCCAGGAGTTCTATATTGGACTTTGTGTACAAATCACCAGGTGAGGTAAAAGTTCTCTTTACTCTGTTTTCCATTATTTCCTACACATAAGTATTTCTTTTCGACAGCCAGCATGTAGGAGAGCCGATTTGGTCAGGGGAAAATTCAAATACTCTGTATAAAAATTTTTCTAATGTATAACACATAAATGATATTTCAATTCAACTCTTCACAAAAGTAAATTCTTATCCTTTTTTTATCTTTACTGAAGTAGCATTGCATGATAATATGTAAAGGTATCATCACTGAAAATCAATGTATATATATGTGTGTGTGTATATATACTACATTAAGTTCACTGCTACCTGAAGTCTATACCTCATCAGACCATTGTCCCCTTTGTTCCAGTTTACCCTCTTCCCTTCTGTTAACCATTATTTGGACTTAAAGTGCAAAAGCTTATTTTAGTTGTATTCAGTTCATCTGTTTGTATTCTCCATATACCAAATATGTGTGAAATCAGATGATATTTGGTTTTCTCTGGCTTATTTCATTGAACAATACTCACTAAGGCCATCCACGTTGTTGCACATGGAGGGATTCCACCTTTTCATAGCTGAGTAGTATTCTATTATATATACCATGTTTTCTTTGGATAAAAAATGCTAACGGTACACACACATACATACACACATATCTGTGGCTGGGCGCTTAGGTTGTCTCCAGTTCTTTTCAATTATAAATAATACTACAAAAATGGGGATGCATATATCTCTTTGAATTTGTGTTGCAATTTTTTGGGAAATACCCAGAAAGTGGATAATGGCACTTAATGTATCATATGGAGTTTATCTGTTCATGTTTTGGAGGAATCTCCATACTGGTTTGCATAGCGGCTGCTGCACTTTACATTCCCATCAATAGTAAGAATCCTAGAATTCATTGAACACGGACTTAGGGAGAATTTATTGCTTATTTCCTGTTCTGTTCTTGGAAGGTCTCAGTCTTTCCATGTCAATTTTTACTCATTCAAGGACACTAGAGAAAAACACTGTCAAAGAAAGTAAACAGCCTGGACAGAACAGTAGAAAGAGGTTTACAACACAGACTAACTACAGTGATGTATTTCTTCCCATGCTAATAAAAAAAGACAGCCAGAGAGTAGGAGCTATGACTTAATATTAAACCTTTGCTAGTGGTTAGTATTTAAATTCTCCTCAACATCCTAAAGTTTAAAACATGGGGATGTCAAGGTTGACGTTTCCCTTAATTATAATAGTAGATGGACAACTGATTATATTAGTAGAAAATATTCCAAATATGGACTTGGAATAGTTAAAAACTAGATTGAGAAGGGAGACCCCAATGCATTTATCTAGTGTAAATATGAAGATTTCCTCATAAATTTTTCTGCTCCCATTTGGCTTTTGGAGACAGGCTAAGTCTCCAAGGTTTTATCTCAATGGAGGTTTAATTGGTATCATTTCTGCCTCTGTAGGAGAATTCTTGATGTTTGTCTAGATTTTCTACATTTTTGAATGATAATGCATATTTTAATTTGACACGTAAAATGCCTACTTCTAAAAGAAACAGTAGGAAATTTTTAGTTGACAGCAAAGTAAATTCAGGTTTAGCAAGTCCACAGGTTTCATACAATTACTTATGGAGAAAACATCAATAATTCAGAAATTTAATGTACAAAATTTCTCAAGATTTGATGAGCATGTAGTATTATTTATAATGAGCATGTATATGGATCAGAGATGAAACATTAGAACATTAAAATTGAAAGCCAGACACTTAATCTAGTCAATATCAGCTTTCCATTATACAGAAGAAGCAGAAAAATAACCTCAATTGCCTTTCAGCCTGTGGGCTGTTGTACTTAACAATACCATGAATAAAAAAATCTGGAGCAGAAATGATTATCATTTATGATTTTTTCCTGCAAAGCCCTGGGATTTGGAGGTGAATTCCCAGGAATTAATGTAAAAGCAATTTGCATAGGCATTGAAGAGTTCTCCAAGGACCAAGAAAAACAAAATAAACTCACTTTAGGTTAAAATTTATAGGAAGAAAACTATATACTATTATATACAGTACCCATTCAATTACCTGCACAAAATTTAAGTAGAATTTTTTCTGCAATAATATTCAGCAATATGAATACACGTTATAAAATAATATATGTTCCATTTATTTTTCCTCATTAATCTATTTCTCAATAATTATCCAGCACTGACTTTTTAAAATTTTTTTTTCAATTGAGGTAATGTAGATTTAGTGTATCCACCATTAAATCACTTAATAGTTCATCACCATAGTCCACTGCGCTGCCTTCCCCATTGTCATTACTCCCTCCCCCGCCTTGGAATTGCTCCTTTCTAGTCAGCTTTCAAGGATTAGTTTTTCAATTTGGCTTTATCTGACCATTTATTTGGTTTCTCTATATTCCACTTATAAGTAATGACATCCGTTATGTATATTTCTCTTCTGACTTATTTCACTAAATACCCTTTCCTGTTTCAGGTATTATTGTTGCAAATTTTATGAGCTTATTTTTTTGATAGCTGAGTAGTATTCCATTGTGTATATATATATACCACACACATATATATATACCACACCTTTTTTTTAAAGATTTATTTATTTATTTATTTATTTATACAAGCACTGGGTACAGTCAGAAGCACGTGAGGGTGAGAGAATTCACCAGAACCAGAGCGGGGAACAGAACAGGCAGACTGAGAGGTCTGTTGCGCTATGTGGGACCCTCTCCTGTGGCCAGGGATCAAACCGGTGCTGCAGAGGCTGTGGTCAGCTTCGCAGCCCAGCGCTCAACTGCTGCGCCACCAGGGGAGGCCCTTTTTATTTTTTCCCAAGCTCCAGGTTTTGTTTTCTTTTTTCTTTTTTAAAGATTTATTTATTTATACAAGAACCAAGGTACAGGCCAGATGCACGGGAGGGTGAGATAATTCACCAGAGACAGAGGGGGAACAGACAGGCAGACCTATGAAATACACTGCTGAAGGAAGCAGCGTGTGCCACAGGAGAGGTCTGCTGTGCCATGTGGGACCCTCACTGGCTGGTTGGGATCAAACTGGCACTGCAGAGGCTGTGGACAGCTTCACAGCATGGTGCTCAACCACCTGCACCAACAGGGGAGGCCCTATACTGCACCTTTTTGATTCACCATTCCTATTTTAGGTATACTTAGGTTGTTTCCATCACTTGCCTGTTGTAAATAGTGTTGCAGTGAATATGGAGGTGCAGGTTTCCCTTCAAATTAGTCTTTTTGCATTATTTGGGCAAATACCTAGGAGTAGAATTACTGGGTCATATGGCAGATCAAATTTTAATCTTCTGAGGAATCCCCATACTGTTTTCCAAAGGGGCTGGACCAGTCTACATTACCACCAACAATTTAAGAGGGCTCCTTTTTCTCTACATCCTCTCCAGCACTTGTTTCTGGTATTTTTGTACATAGACCATTCTTACAGGATTGAGATGGTATCTTATTGTTGTTTTGGTGGGAATTTCCTGACATTAATTGATATTGAACAGTTTTCCATGTGCCTGTTGGCCATTTGTATATCTTTTTTTTGCAGAAGTACCTATTTAGCTCTTCTGCACACTTTTCGACTGGGTTACTTGTTTTCTCTTTGTTGAGTTGTGTGGGTCCTTTGTGGATACTCATCACTATGTTTATGACCCCATTACTAATAGCATGTCCTTAATGCAGTTTTTTGGTGCTCAGGCCACTACCATCTTTATGAATAATACAGTAAACTGTGGTTTTTACATTATAGGTACAATTCAAACATTTACAGAAGAATAAAAAGTACTAATATTAACATAATCTGCAAAAAATTTTGCAAAAATTTGATTCGGGGTTAAATACGCAACAGCCTAAATGAATGATAGAATCTCCTTGAGATGTTTTAAATGTGGGCATTACATTAAGTAATGATTGATTTCACAGTAGATGAAAAGTATGTTTTTTTTTTTTTAGGCACATTTAATTTAATATGAAGAGTGCAATACAAAAGGCCAAATACAATGAAGAACCACATTCCCGCACGAATATCAATGACAATTTTCTTATAACCTGTGCCTATTGAATGGAATAGGGGTTTAGTAAGTTTTACTACTAAAAAAATTTAAAGCAGTGAGTCCCATCACAGCCAATATCCTTATACAATCTGGTTGTCAAATGAATGTTTATAATGCTTCACACAGTTAAAACCTCAAATTAGATACCTTACCTTCATGTTTGTACAGTCCTCAGTAAGAGTGTCTGTAGTATTAGCAACCATTCAAACAACAAACCATTGATTAAAACCACATTGACTTAAGTCTCAGCAATATAGAGCCCCAAAAGAAATGGTTAATATATGAATTATACGTACTGATGTCTATTATTTGATTCTCTCATAACTGTTGAGTTGGTTCTTAGCAAATAAACCTTTACAGGCAAAATTCACCTCATTTGAGTTTTGACCAGAAGTTCAACAACAATCACATAGTCTACAGTCTTATTGGCAAAACTCATATACAGTGTGTATAAGTCACTATGCTCAAGGTTAGGAACAATGTATATTCCATTTTTATCTTTTATTGAAATTTTACATGATAATTTAAAATTTTACATGATCAATTAAAATTCATGATTTTAAATCTCTAGGTTTTCATTCCTTCAAATTGTCTGAAGACACAATGTGCCACAAACTTAAGACTTCTGTTTCTTCCCCTATTTTCTTCAACAAACATTTATCAAGTATCTACATGTTTTAGAAGGGAAATATTTTGGAAGTGGCCACTTCTTCGGAATAGGCTGACACTATCAGGCCTTTATCAGGCATAAACTTCTAGGCACTCAGTTTATTTTGGGCATGTTCAAGTTTGTCTTTACTCTGTTCAAATTACACATGCCTAAATTGAAAATTCCCCTGAATGTAACAAGTTGCAATTACATGTGAAAATATGAGGGGCATATGACTACATCTGAAATATGACCTCAAGAATTATTTATCTAATTCTGATAAATTTTAATCGCATGGGTATGGTATGAGTACTAAACTTGATCTAACTTGATTGTGCAGTAGATAATCATTTGCCTCTGGCTGTTTTTGGTCAACACAATGCTTTTGAGATTCAGTCATGTTGTTGCCTGTATTTCTGTCTAGTTCTTTTTAACTGCTTATTAATAGTCCATTATATATATTTATCACAACACGTGTAGCCATTAACCTGTTGATGGACAGTTTGGTTGTTTCCAATCCTTGATGCTTAGGAATAAAACTGCCATAAGCATTTTTGCATGATTCATTTTATGGACACATATTTTCATTTCTCTTGAATCAGTGTCCACAATTGACATTGATGGATCATATGGGTAAATGGGCATTTAAGTCAAGGTGGCCATACACATTCATGTTCCCACTACTCATGTATTTAGAATTCTATTTATTCTGAGTTTTCATCATTTCTTGGAACTATCACTTTTCTTTGTTGTTTGAATATAGAAATTAATTGAATTTAAGAAATCAACTTAGGAGTGCAGTAGTATCTGATCATGCATTTTTCAAAATTCCCCAATGACTAATAATTTTGAAAAATTTCTCCTATGTTTCTTTCTTTCTTTTTTTTTAAATTCATTTATTTATTCATACAAGCACTGGGTACAGTCAGAAGCGCGGGAGGGTGAGAGAACTCACCAGAGCCAGAGAGGGGAGCAGAGCAGGCAGAAGGACTGAAGTACACTGAGGGGAGCAGCGGGCGGCAGGAGAGGTCTGTGCGCCATGTGGGACCCTCCTTAGGGGGCCGGGGAGCAGCTGGGAATCTAACCAGTGCTGCAGAGGCTGCGGGCAGCTTTGCAACCCAGTGCTCAACCGCTGTGCCACTGGGGAGGTCCAAATTTCTCCTATGTTTCCTGGCCATGTCTTAGTCTTCTTCTTTAGACTTGCTTTGAAGTTTTTATTTGGGTTGCTTCTTACTATTGAGTTAGGAGTCACTTTTAAATTCTAGTTTCAGATCTACATTGATAAGTTTTTTTCCCCCTCTATCAGTCTGTGGCATGATGTTTCATTTTTCTTAATGCTCTAATTTGAAGCATAATTTTTTTTATTTTACATAAATGACATTATGCCTTTTACGTATCTCGCTTTTATTTTCACAAATACAGTGACTTTAGAAAAGCTTTCTACCATTTATCCAAACTTCTCCTTAGGAATTTGTTCACATATATTTTTCTTTCTATAGGTAGTAATAACCACCTAGAAGTTCATCGTTCCTCTGAAAATGTTTCTGTTTATTAAAAATTACTAGAATAAGCCACAGTTAAAACAAGTAATTTCTGAAGCTCTTTTATTTCTTCTTGTAGATCCTAAGTTCTATTTGGTATCACTTTTCTTCAATCTAAAGAATGTCTTAGTAAAGGACTCACTGTATTCCACATATGGATTTCTGTCCCCTTCCCTGCATATATAGCTCTGTCCTCTCCAATAACTTTCCTTGCCACTTAGAGCTGCTTCAACTTACCTGACCTTTGGCCTTTCCCTACTCATTTCATCATTATCTTATCTGAGTTTTCCTTCTCATTGCTATCTTGTACTGTTCATCGTGTCATACTCTAAAACAGTTACTTTCATATTTATCTGCTTTTATGTCAAGGAAGAGAGAAAGACTGGGGGAGAAGGGGAAGAGAATGGAATCTGATGCATTCATTTTATTTCCAGGATCTCTCTTCAAGTCTCTCCAACACATCAACCAGTGAGACACATCTTAGAAATTCTACTATATTTGAGCAATGGAATAACTGCTCACTAATCAGGTAAATATCTTTATTACTTAATTTAATTTTTATAATTTTAAGTTTATCTGTTTCTTGTGCTTAACTTATCACATCTTATAATTTAAATCTGTTGGAAAGTGCAGTATTTCTTTATTGGTACACATTTGTAGTTATGTAATTTTGAGTCAATATGGCTTGAATGTGAAAGTCCAGTGATTGTTTTTATGTAAGTTAAACAAATGCAAATTATAGAGGATGGATACTGAGCAAAAAAGAAACTTGTAGTCTCAACTTCCATTAAGACAACATGATATTCCAGATTGCTTGAAAGGACAGATGAGTCAGAAATGCTATTTATAGTTGGAGGAAAGGACTGTAGAATTCAAGTGGAAATTAGACTCATATACTTTGGAGTAGCCAGGGTAACTGAATTAGAAGTAGAAGCTGCAAAATGAGAAAAATTGTAGAATTTAAGCAACAGAGAAAAAAGACTGTGGCTTTGGATAGGAACTTACTAATGAAAACAGCATTTCCTTAGAACCAATGCTATTTCAGATCAAGTGCAAGAGGACATTTTACTAAAATGAATTATAAGTGTAATAAAAGTACGTAATGGGTGGCTGATCAAAATAACTGTTAAGATTTCCATGTCTGTTTTGAATATCATATATATATATATATATATATAGTTAAAAACATAGCTGTGAGATAAAAGAGTGACTTCAAATCCTAAGTTTAGCATTTATAAGAAGTGTTAGGGGAATTACTGTTGAGCTTCAGTGTTCTCTACAAAATGGATTTGTGGTATAAAGGATTGTGATGGAAATTAACGAGCTAATTTGTATAGTTTTAGCATACTGTCTACCATAAACAAACCTCCAATTAGGAATTATTATTACTCATTTATTTTGTCATCATTTTCATCATCAGTCCACAAAAATCTATCCTGAGAATTGGTTATATCTGCAATCATTTCACAAGAAAGGAGACTATAGTGATGAGGGGTAAGATGGTTTTTAGATGGGAACCATGGGAAATACTTAAACCCTTGGAAGTAGGAAAGATGTGGAAATAAGCTGAGGATGTGAGAAACCTGTGCTGATGGCAAATAGGAAAACTTAAGCATAATATAGGATCATAGGTATCACGGAATATCATATCAGAAAGGTACACAATGAGTTTTAGAAATTAGCATCAAAGTGACGATTGAATAAATAGGTGCAGAACACTTAGAAAGTAGTTTGTCACTACATACAATCAGCTAAAAACTTCCCATGCCAAGGGACTTGGTAAAACAATTCCCAGCAAGCTATTCTACAAAAATAATGCATTAATGTTTTTATCTCAGTATTACTTATACTAAGCTTCTGATTTATACCAAATAAATAATAAGGAAATGACTGAGAAATTAATACATATTATTTATAATAAAATCATTTAAATAATTAAATGTAGTAATTTGGAAAAAAATTTTCAAAATGCTGTATTTATAGAATGGTTATGATAACAAAAGAAATTCAGTCATAAAATGGAAAATGTCTAACCTACACAAGTAGGTTAAGATGCTAATATTAAAATGCTAAAATTGGAATAGGTCTTTTCTCTATTTTTGTTTTTTTGTACAAATTTCTTTCAAGAATAAAATAATTCTCTTATGAAAGATATATAAGCTGTTATAAAAACAGGCTATTTATTTTTTTAAATAATGATTAGTCATTTCCTCTCAGAAATACTTATCATAAACATGCAGATGCTCTAATGACATTGTAGAGTCTCTGGTTCAGCTGAATGTTCATACATTGTAGATGGTGATCACAGGTGTATTTCTCCTAGCACTTTCTGTGAATACCTTTGTAGCTGAGATGTGTCCAGCTTTAGTGTATCTCTTATAAACATTTTTATCAGTCTTTGTTTTCAGTCAGTCTTCCCAGGAGCTGAGAATGTTCTTTCTTCTGTTGATTCAATATCAGTTTTCCTATAGATTATACTCTGAAATCCAATCCCTCTTCTACAACAGTCTTCCAAATGCATAGACACTAGTCAGACAAAAATAATATAGCAACAATAAAAACACATAAATTCTCATGTTCCTGCTGTTGAGCCTCCCCATTTGCAATTTACCCATCTTCCTTAAAGTTTGTTACTCAGATTTGAATGCTTCTTTGTAGTTTTGATCTCACCAGCTCAGAACAGAAAGAGACCATCATCTCTTTTCCTTTCCATTAGTGAAACTTAAAATATTAAGCTAGTGCTTCCTGACTTTATTGGGAAAACATTTTTAAAGGGGCATACTTTATAAGCAAAGATTACCTCTGACATTTAAGCTTGATCACAACTGACTTTTTAATGAAAAAAAAATCAAAACCATTTCTATGTTTCCCATCCTCTCAACTTCCAAGGAATCAATAAAACTACCAAAATCTCCCCACAAAGCTTGCATTCCACTCAATAAGGTGTTAGTAAATCAATACAAGTAAAGAAAAATTATTTTATGGGAGCAAAAACTTACACTCTATTACATTTAACTGCTTAATCATACTGTACACTACATTTTAAATATGTTTTCTCAAAAAAAAGGAACTATACCTGTGGCTTTTCTTTGCTATGCTTTCACATATTTCTTACAACTAAAAGTATGATTATATATAAAGAACATTTTTTCCTGATCAAACAATGTGTTATTGATTGATTGAGACATATGAGGTTTATTCAGCCTACTCCTTCCTTCCTTGAGATGCTCTCTTGAATTATAGTTGACATAAATTGATTTAAGTGACTACTTCAAGAATGGGTGATTTTCAATTGTCTTTAAGTTCTCATGGATGACTTTTTCTTGGATGAAACCTCTAGGATGAATATAAACACATGCCTCCTATGATTTCAGTGAACATCCATAAAGTATTAGTATACTATGCTTGTTAAAATCCTGTTTTACAATAGTATTTTTAATCAAGTCACTTTTATTTTAGGGCCAAGGTAATTTTATGGTCTTAAGTTGGCCACTTTTTTTCTTTTTGTTAGGTAACATTTGTTGACAACATTGTATTTGACTCAGGGGAATAGGTTCATACTATTACAGGGCAACCCCGGTATGAAACAAGTTGCATGACTGTGAGTCCGCACCTGCACACTTAAAAGGGACTAATTAATGGTAAACTGCAGGCATGCACAAAAGCTTAATAAAAGATTTATTTATGAGGGAAAGGGTAATGAAGAAATGAATAACTCAGGGAGAAAAAGAGGGAGATAAATTTGTGAATGCATCCTATGTGTTCCACTGACCTGGAGTCCCAATGACCCAATGAGTGCTGGCAAAAAGCCACATGCCATGAGGCCAAGAGAGTGACCCCCATATGGCTGGTTATATACACAAACTAAAAAACATGGCTGCTTAACTCCACCCTCAGGTCCTAACAACCCTCCCGATGGTGATTATGGGATTTGTAGTTCCCGGTGTCTTGATGGAGTGGGTGTGGAGTCCACAAAACCTGTATGGAGTTTGCTCAGGACATCCTTTTCCTCTAACAATACCTCTTTAGGTATTTTACACTACCACAGCCACCAAAACACCCTTAGTCTTGCATCATAGTCCATTGGGCACACTCTCTTGTTTGTTACCTATCCTCACTCTCTTCCTCTAGAAACAAAACAAAGGAAAAAATAAAACTAAAGCAAAACACACCCTAGAAAAATGACTTCAGAATTGAGGTTATTTTGTCTGTCTATGGAATAATTTATCTACATTTTTTAAACTCCTGGCAAGGATGCATATAGTTTCCCTGAATTCTCCTATACCACACTGTTAGCTAAGCTATGCAGCTATGCGAAAAGACCATTTGGTGCAGGGACTGTATCATCTCAACAGTTAATTGATGGATGGTGAGGACTTGTAACACTGATGAACAGTCAGAACAAGAACTTTAAATTGTAGATTAAAATTAGACAACACTAATGCATGAATTCCCAAACTACAGTTTTAAACTCAGGGTACAAAACAAAATAAGTGGGCTTAAAAATCCATTCTGAAGAGCAGGCATATTATGTTGAAGTAAGAAGAATATATTACTCACCATTTGAATCACTATGCAAGGGGCAGATATATTTCACATGCAGAGATAAAGAAACTAGCCTATATTCTCTCAGTAGTTAATAATAGATTATATTAATGCACTGAAATAATACCTTTTTCACAGAGGCAGTTACCTAAAAAAAATAATATTTCTTATGGCATTCTGTCCCTGCATTCTAATTCATTGCTCAAATTTTCATGATTCCATTAAGAATACAGCCCTTTTTAAAACAATGATGGACCAGTCATTAACTAAAAGTGAGTTTATTCATATTCAGGTTTTTTGGCCTCCAGATAAGGACTTTTCTATTGATAGTCATGCTTGGCATCAAAAAGAGATCCCATAGGGGTAAAAAATTACTATGTTTTGAAACATTTAGTAATTTCAGAAAATTGGAATAATTTTCAGTAATACCAACCACTACATATGCATTCACTCTCATACACACATTATGTTTCTTAATATCGTGAACTAAAATCATATCATTGTTTTTTGCCTTACTTACTTCTGTCTCTCCAAATAGAACATAAAGGAAAAGTTCTTATTTGTCCAGTTTTGAAAACCACGATGGCAAGTAAGGTGTCTGGATCACTCTACTCAGTCAAGTAGGTACTCTGTTTTTTGTTGTTGTTGTTAATCAAACTAATCAATGATGCAAATTACACAAATATTTGTTTATTTGTTAATAAAACTATTGAAGGTATAAATAATTGAATACTGAACTATTATAATTGTGGCAAGGGATATCAGGATTCTTGTCTTCATTTATAAAACATAGAAAGATATCAGCTTACCTAAAAATTGAAATAGAAGGTTGGAATGAAATTATTGGCTCCAGGGCCTCTCTGGTGGCGCAAGGGGTTAGGATGTAACCTATGAAGCAATCCCTAGCCTCTGCAGCAAAAGTTCGATCCCTGGCTGGCCAGGGAACAACCCACATGGCACAGCAGACCTCTCTTGTCTCTCCCGCTGCTCCCCTCAGCAGTGTATTTCAGTCAGTCTGCCTGTTCTGTTCCCCACTCTGTGTCTGGTGAATCCTCTCAAACCCCCACATCTCTGGCCTGTACCTCAGCCTTGTATGCATAAATAAATAAATCTAAAAAAAATAAAGAAAATGTTGGCTCCAGATTTTCTGGCATTTTTGTGTTAATGATTGAATGGATACTATTAAAATGGCAACTATTTTGTTGACGTTGATTTTGTAGTGTCAGCAAGACATTTAAAGGGAAATATCTTTACAAATTTGAAAATGCAATTTTAATAAAAATTAAGATGTCAATGATGACGAATAATAGTCATTATTTATGTAGAAGAGCTGCTAACATTTATTTGAATGCTTATATTCATTGAAGCAATCTAAGAATTGAATTTCTGGAAGTTTAATAAAGATATATTTAATAGGATTTCTCACGTGATACTGCACATTTCTATCAGTTTTCTTGATTTCTATGTATTTTTTTTTCCATAATCATGGATATTTGATCATAATCTCACCTCTCACTGGTCATCTTCTAGTGAAGTCAGTCTTTAATCTTCTTTTCTTTCACACTTCACCTTTTAGGTTTCAGTATGAAACTGTTATAGATATATATGGGTATATAACTATATATGTAATTCTGTTTATATATTTCTATGAAACTGCTTTTTTTTTTTAAAGATTTATTTATTTATATATACAGAGGTGCAGGAGGTGAGAGAATTCATCAGAGACAGAGTGGGGAACAGAACAGGCAGACAGACTGAAACACACTGCTGAAGGGAGCAGTGGGTGAGACAGGAGAGGTCTACTGCACCATGTAGGTAACTCCCTGGCAGGTGAGGGATAGAACTCATGCTGCAGAGCCTGCGGACAGCTTTGCACTGCTGTGCTTAACCCCTTGTGCTGCCAGGGAGGCCCTCTATGAAACTGTTATATCAGGATCAGATATCTAAATTGCTAACTTCAACCAAAGAAGACAAGTTTCACTGACAACTCAAGCCATATACAACATGAATTCATTGGGGTGGGGAGTAGAAAATTCAGATTACAATAATGTAAGGGATACAATTCAGTTGCCAGTAAGGAAAAGGTTATGAAACTTTTGGTAAGGCTTGGGAAAGAGCAATGCAGAGAAGGAAGGTCCCAGTTCATTGACTTCCTGGAAGACTTGCTTCTGCAGGGAGGGGAAGGCCACTGTTCAGATTGAAAGTCCCAGGCAGCTCTCACCAAAACCCAACAAGTCTCAGGAACTTTAATCTGATTCCTATATTTGTACACCTTTTAAGAAGCATATTTTCAATACCACCTGTTAATTTTAATATAATTTTAATTCAGCCATATTTTTATCTATGCTGACCTTTCTCATGTCTGTTTATCAGTGTCTTCATAAACAAGTGGTTGCTTTAAAATTGTGTAATTGATAAGTTGCTCTGTCTCCACCTTTCAATCAGTCAGAGTTACTTCACACATAATTTATTTTCACTCAGTCACATGAGATCCTGCACTACCCCCTCCCTCCCAAAACAGGCCTTTTTTCTAGATGAATTAATAGCTCCATGTGCTTTAATTTCATCTTTTTTTTTTCCTGAGATAGTGTAACAAACATATGTTGAGCACCCTCTATGTGGCAGGTGCTGTAGACCCATCAAATATATCACTTTAACAAAACAAATATTTTTGTTTTCTTGGGATTTATATTACTGCAGGAGTGACATGGGATAATAAATAATGGAAACACTAAATAAGGAAATGATGTGGTTTAGTAGAAGTGATAAGAGCTAATAGGAAAGAGAAAGGAAAGTAGGCTGTAGAAGATCAAAAGTATGAATTATCAGTAGCAATTCTAAATAGGTTGTTAAATTAGATATTATAAAAGGAGGTAAGGTATGAGTAAGGATGTAAAGAAGGTAAAGAGATACTCTTGCACAGATAGGACCCATCAACTACAATATACGTAAGATAATTTGGTGAAGTGATAGTAAGGAGAAAATCATGAATGCTTAAAGTCCACAAGATAATGCATTATTCAGAGACATTGTGTATTTGCTGTTCTTAGTGTAATACATCATAAGATATTCAACCACTACTTTAGAATTCTAGTGCTCTTTTAAGAAAAGTTTGGAATGATACAGATGGTCTTTTCTGCAGCTGACTCCCCTTCGTATGTTTGAGTAATTTATTTTCACCACATTGGGTAGTTTCATATTCTAGAAACAGACATACAAAAAGATAAAGGTAAACATTTTCCCAAACTTTTTTGTAGCTGGAATCTAATGATATGATCACAGTTCCACTAATAGACTAATCTATCCAGATACTAAAATAAAAACGGTGTGCATAAGCAGGAATGACGTATGATGTAGAGTCTAGTTTTTTGAAGGGTCTGCAAAGTGACACATCAGTTTCCAGAGGCAGAAAAGGGAACAATTAATGATGGTGAAGCTACAGGGTCTGTGCCTAGTAGTGATTCTACTAGACCATTTCTTTGTTAAATTAGCTAGCTCCTGTCTTTATTTTCCAAGACAAGACAAGCTTTGCATACCTCTCACAAATTTGCATTTAACCAAATATACTTTAATCATTTTATTTCCTGCTAAATTCTGGCAGATTTATTTGCTGCTGTTTCCATACCAAACAAAAAAAATGTATACTAACTGGTAGGAAACAGATACAAATATGGACATTATATGGAAAAACACACAATAATTAAAGTCAAAGGATGAAGGGTGCAAATTAAAACATTAAGACGAAAGGAAGATAAAATTGAGTGGGAGTATTTGGTGAGTTACTTTGAAGAAAGAAGGCTATGAACACAGTCTATGTGTTCTCAGACTGAGCACAGCAGTCTAAAAATTGGAGAGAAACCAATAAATGCTCTGTGAATTGTGGTAAAATTATGAAGTACTTCATGCAATGATCAAATTCCATAGAGTTCACTGGAAACATTCAAGGGTATTTATTTATTGGAGATCATTTTAGTGACATTATCAAAAATGCTCTTCCACCTCATTTATGGAAACACTGAGAAATACTGATATTATTTATTTATGCATGAGTACCCTATGATATAATGCTTTTTTGCTTCCTGTATGTAAATATAAATTTGCCGTGCCTACTAGCTTACATTCCCAGCAGGGCATGCAGTATTCGTTTTGCTTTTTTTTTCTTATGTCCTTGTCTAAAATGTGTCACTAGGATGTTCTTTAATGTATTAGGGATTCTCCGTGTGTTTCTCAGCGTCTCTTGTGCCTACAAATGTTTGCTTCCCTAGCCTACTTCTCATCACAGGCAGTTTTCAGAATACATTTGACTGCTGATTGGACTCCCAGGTATTCCACCACAATTTGGTTTTCAATCTGGGCTTCTGTCTGTTGAACTGAACACTGATCTGTGCTTTGTTAGTTATATCTCTGCATGTTGTCAAGGACCAAGGGGAGCATGTACAGAGGGTTCTCGTGGGAGAGTCATCCTAATACTCCCTTCCGAGGTTTGTAAGTGGAGCTGAGCTCCTTTAGTAATCTTAACAAAAACCTATGGGCCCCAGAGGTTCCGCTGCTGAGAGATTTGTCAGGTGTTTTGAGACTGGTTTCGAATCTTCCACTGATCTATCTCTTTTAGGTGAGGCGCTTGACTCACTTTGAATGTTGAATACCAGCTGCTTATATTAAAATTGAGTACGATTGAGACCTCTGCTCGGGGGTATAGAACACATTCACTCCTGACTCCTATAGGAATGTCCTGCTGGTTTCCAGAAACCTATCCTGGCTATTTAAATCAGGGATAATATTTTTCACGCTGTCATTCATCATTTCACATGAATACTATTAACAAAAGCCCCAGAAACAAACTTCTATTTATCAAACAAATGTTACCTCAGTAATTATAAAAACTATGCTTTTTGAGATTACTTGATTTACAATACTATACATGATTTAAATGTATAGGTTCACAACTCTTTAGATTTAGTGGGTTGTCAGAAAAGTCATGACACATTTTCTTTATGTTTTTCAAAGAAAAAATACATCATGACTTTTCTGACAATCCAATATATTACAACACCATACCTTCACCAAATTGTCTGTGATAACTATATAGTTCACTGGAACCCTTCCACCTTTTTTTGCACCCTGCATTAACTCTCCCTTCTGGGGACCCCAATTCTGAAATTAGCTTTCAAGAGTTTGTTTTAGGGCCTCCCCTGGTGGCGCAGCGGTTGAGCACTGGGCTGCAAAGCTGCCCGCAGCCTCTGCAGCACCAGTTCGATCTCTTGCTGCCTGTGAGGGTCCCACATGACACTGCAGACCTCTCCTGCCGCACTCGCTGCTCCCCTCAGCAGTGTATTTCATCAGTCTGCCTGTTCTGTTCCCCTCTCTGGTTCTGGTGAATTTTCTTACCCTCCCGTGCTTCTGACTGTACCCAGGGCTTGTATAAATAAATAAATAAATCTTTTTTTTTTTTTTTTAAAGTTTGTTTTAGTTTTAATTTGCTGTTCCTTTGCTTTGTCACTTTATAGTCCACTATCAGTGAAATCATATAGCATTTGTCCTTCTTCCTTTGACTTACTTTACTTAGCATAATCCCCTCTAATTCTATCCACATGGTCACTTTATAGCTGGATCATTGAGTCATTGAGTATATACACCATATCTTCTTTATTCATTTATCTTTTGTTGGGCACTTAGGTTGTTTATATAACTTGGCTATTATAAATAGTGCTATAGTGAACACATGAATACATATATCTGTTTTAATTAGTGGTTTTGTATTCTTTTTGTGGATATATAACTATGGCGGGGGGTGGATCATATGCTATATCTTTTTAAAAAAATGTTCATTTATGCTTACAGGAACTGGGGTACAGGCCAGAGGTGTGGGTGGGTGGTGAGAGGATTCACCGGGAACAGAACAGGCAGACTGACTGAAATATACTGCTGAGGGGAGCAGTGGGCAAGACAGGAGAGGTCTGCTGCACCATGTTGGTAGCTCCCTGGCCAGGCAGCGATTGAACTTGTGTGGCGCTGGCTGTGGATAGCTTCATAGCGCTTTGCTCATTAACTCCTTGCAGCACCAGGGAGGCCCTCATATGTTATATCTTGTTTCAAGAAATTTTCATACTGTTTTTCATAGAGTCTGAACTAGTGTATATTCCCACCAAAAATGAACAAGTGTTCCTTTTCTCCACATCCTCACCGATGCTTGTTGTTTCTGGCCTTTTTGAGGCGGGCGATGCTCACAGGTGTGAGATAGTATCACATTGTGGTTTTGATTTGCATTTCACTCATCATGAGTATAAATGAGAATTTTTTTCATGTGCCTGTTGGTCTGTATGTCTTCTTTGCACAAGTGTTTATATCTTCTGTCCATTTTTTTATTGGATTCTTTGTTTTCTTTTAATGAGTTGTAGGAGTTTATTATAGATGTTGGATAGCTACCCTTGTCAGGTGTATGATGGGCAAATATTTCCTCCCATTCAGTAGGGTGTCCTTTCTTTTTAGACAGTTTCTTAAATTGTGCAGAAGCTTTTTAGTTTGTTGTAGTCACGTTTGTTTATTCATGCCTTGATTTTCATGCCATTATAGTGAAGTCCCCAAAGGTATCACTAAAGCCAGTGTTACGGAATGTCAGGAACAAACTTCTAGAAGTTTGTCTTTGTCATTTGTGAATCAGACTCCTCTGTTCATTGTTGTGTTCATTGTTCCCTTAATTATCTGGAATGGGTGAGTATTCATGAATAATGTCAAACTTTTAAAGATTAAAATTTAAAGTCTGTATTTTATTCAGGAAAGAAAATGCCTTGCAATCTTAAGGACAATCTCCTATATGTAAGGTCACTGTATTGAATAATACTTTTAGAAGTTTGATATAACACATCACTTTTTTTTCTTAACAGTATTGTTTTTGGTCCTGGGCAGGATGGAAACTTCCTTACCTCCCATACCTTATTGTGGCCACATACCATAGACACACTAAAACTGTCAATATATGATCACATATAGGTCACAATAGAATTTATTATCAAATCAAGAACATGAACAAGATAGATGAAATTCCTGGAGATTGATAGTCTTGTCTAAATGAACATTTAATTATGATTCCTATATGAGGATAATATATAATGAGAATGATAAAAGACAATTATTTCCATCAAATTCACATCTCAGAAGTAACAAATGAAACTATGATCTGTTCCTTAGAATAATGACATCATATTTACAAAACAAGCAAATTACAAATATCGTCTTTGACGATATTCAGCACATCATTCTGACACTTTAAGAATGTTTCTATCAAATCATATTCTGATTCAAATTATTTATAAGAAATCACATTGAAGTAATGTGGCAGAAATTTTAGTTTTTTTTTTATGCTGTTTTGAAATTGGAGAGAGAAACTGTAATAACTAGTTTTTAAAGACTGAACTAAAATACAACATATTTTGTGCTTTTAGTAACAAGTGTTTCCTAACAGAAACAGCATTTCTGTTGCTTAGTCATTCAGTTTTATTTTCTTTTCTGGCTTATTATGCTGACTAACACTCAGCTGTAATTTAAGTGAATTTTTTAATGATTCATTTAATGGTTACTTAAATGACGTGAGTTTCAAGTGATCACCTTATTTGTTACAAGATCTCTAAAGTATAATGTTCCAAACCAAAAAAAAAAAAAAAACAAAAAAAAAACAGATGTAGCTTTGTTATTATCTCTTATCTTCTCGGTAATTCCTGCCAATAAACTGATTCTATTTCCAGGATGGCCTGCTATTTATGTAATTTATGTCTTTCTAATTTCACATCTTTATTTTCTTCCCAGAAATACTTTTTGAAATATTCCTGTCCAGAATCACTCACTTCCTTGTCATCATGTTAATAGCATCATATATATGACTTTAAACCCACTGAAATGTAATTATATATTTATAGTTGAGAATTCTAGAAAGTGTAATATTTATGGGTTTGATTCTGAGGGTCTTCACTTATAGCGAATTGTTTCCTCAAATAATTTTATTTTTTGGTAAGTGAACTAATGTTTTTGGAGTTTTTTTTTTTTTCTAAAGACTATTATTTCCTGTGTGTAGATACTGAACTGTCTCATTACTCAGCGTGCGTTAAGTGGTATATTGACATAGATGCCCTTGAACCCCAAAGAATAAAAATTAGACATAAAGAAACACCTCAGCCACACTGTGCAGATTGGCTCAATGTCTGGACAATTTATTTAATGCTTAGATCAGCTTACACTAAGTACAGGGGTCAGCCTGAGGTGAAAGATGAGGTCTTCTCTAATTATACATCTTACACTGACGATGTAGGTATCCTTGCAAATTCTCAACATCCATCCATGGGTGCTCATAAACATTCTGATTTCTTGAAGAAATTCTCCTTGGCATTAGCTCCTAGGCATGGATTGCTCTTAAGTTGCTGTTGTATATGTAGCACATAACTTTTTTTTAGGATTTATTTATTTATTTATACAAGCACTGGGTACAGTCAGAAGCGCGGGAGCGTGAGAGAATTCACCAGAGCCAGAGCGGGGAGCAGAACAGGCAGACAGACAGAGGACACTGTTGAAGGGAGCAGCAGGAGAGGTCTGCGTGCCATGTGGGACCCTTGCCGGTGACCAGGGATCGAACCCGTGCTGCAGAGGCTGCGGGCAGCTTCCTTGCAGCCCAATGCTCAACCACTGCACCACCGGGGAGGCCTGTAGCACATAATTTTTTGCCCAAGGCATTTGTGGCCTGTTAGTTTGGTTTGTGGTAGTTTCAAGCAATGCCTACAAAAATGCCTACAATTTCTTTTCTTCTTTTTAGTATTTATTACATTTTTTCTTACATTGTTATTCATTTTTGTACAATATTTGATTTCTCCCTTGAGGTGTAGTTCCTATAATTCTCCCCCCACCACAGCACCCATGAACCATTACCGTAGTCCCTTGTGCTCTTCCCTCCCCTGTCTTGATCCATCTCCCTCCCCATCTCCTGCTGTATGCCTCAGATCTATGGTTTGTCTACAAATTTTGTCTTTTTCCCTATATTCCCTCTAAAGTGAGACCACCCCATATTTTTCTTTTTCCTTGTTATGTATTTCTCTTAGCAAAATCCTTTCCAATGCCATCTATGTTGCTACACATGGCATTTTTATCTTTTTTTGATCACTCAGTGGCATTTCATTACATCTATATACCACATCTTCTTGATCCATTCATCTGTTTGGGGGCATTTAGGTATTTTCCGTATCTTAGCTATTGTAAATAGGGCTGCAATAAACATGGGAGTGCAGGTTTCCTTTTGAATTAGTGTTTTCATGTATTTTGGGTGTATTCCTGGGAGTGGAATTGATGATAGATCCATTTTTAGTGTATTTCTGTGGTGGCTGGACCAGTTTAAGTTCCCAACAAAATGTAAGAGGATTCCTTTTTCTCTACATTCTCACCAGCATTTGTTGTTGCCACTTTTTTTTTTTTTTTTAACATGGGCCCTCCACACTGGTGTGAGGTGGTTTTGATTTGCATTTTCCTGATTATAAGTGATGTTGAACATGTTTTTATATACCTGTTGGATACAGACAAGCATTTATACACTTAATCATTGTAGAAATGAATTTTCATTACCCACTGTAACTTCTCTAGCAAATTAAATAATATGGCATCCTATATATATATTTGTGCATCAAAACGTGTATTTTCTTGGGGCCTCCTTGGTGGCACAAGGGGTTAAGATGCAACCTATGAAGCTACCTGCAGCCACTGCAGCAGAGGTTTGATGCCTGACCAGGGGGCTAACCCACATTGCACAGCAGACTTCTCCTGACTCAACCGCTGCTCCCCTCAGCAGTGTATTTCAGTAGATCTGCCTGTTCTGTTCTCCACTCTGTCTCTGGTGACTCCTCTCACCCTCCCACACCTCTGGTCTGTACCACAGTTCTTGTATGCAAATAAATATAACTTAAAAAAAAAAAAAAGATGCATTTTCCTGAACTTCAAATAAAAGCCTGTAGATGAGAAAAGAATATACACACACAAATAAAAAGAAGGGAGAAATGACATACTTTCTTCTTTTAAATATTTTAGAAAATAGGAACATAGATTTGATTTCTTTTCTCATTAAGGAAAAAAAAAATCTCTCTTCACCACCGACAAAAAAATGATAGTAACAATAAGTGTAAATATCACACTGTTAATACAAAGAATAATCAAATGTAATGTTCTGGTTTCCAGGAGAAGTTTCCCCAGAGACCATCCAACAGCTGTCTAGTAGTTTCAATTCAATTGTTTGATGATATGTCAACAAGAAGAAGTTCAAGCATGATCACCATGAGAATGCTAGGTGAATGTTTCCTGTCTGAAATTTCTTCCCAAAGATTTATAGTATCAGGCAAACAAATATTGCCTATGTTTATGATGGTTTCCATCCAGAGTGAATGGGAAGCTGAAAAGGAAGTAAGACAAGTACATGTTACCTTGGAGCAAACATGATTTTAAATGCCATTGTGTTTAAAATAAAACACTGTGTTTGAAATGTGTAAAGAGAGTTAAAATCAGGAAAGCAGTCAAACTTTAATTTAGAATTATGGGCGCTAATGTTTATATTGAGTACTCTTTAGATTCCTAACACCATGTCACCAAATGTTACTGATTTGGTTTCTTAAAGTTATACAGAATGTAGGAATTTAGGGAGAAGGAAGAATACCATGTGAATGAGGTTTCTTATACAATTTGTTGAAAGGTGTTATTATTCTGTATTTCAACAGAAAATCCATGATGATGAAAAATTTGAGCCAATGTAGAGTTTGAGATGTGAGAGGGCATCAGATTATCATATGTGCTGGAGGCACATTTGGATTGTGTATTTAAGCCATCTGAGTGGAAAATCTATTGCAGATATTAGTCATAGGGTAATGTCACTTATTTTGGATCCTGAAAATTAGCTCAGTTGTCTATTAATAAGAAAGGGAACAGAGTTAGATGTTTTTAGCACATCAGGGGAGTATAGTCCCCAATTTTTGATTTTAATAGCTCATTGATGTGAAGTCTTATCTAACTTTTTTTGTTAAGATTTATTTTTTTAATTATGTATGCAGGAACTAGGATATAGGCCTAAGGTCTGGGGAGTGAGAACGTTCTAGAGACAGAGTGGGGAGCAGAACAAGCAGATCTACTGAAATACACTGCTGAGGGGAGCAGCAGGGAGACAAGAGAGGTCTGCTGTGCAATATGGGTTAGCTTCCTGGCTGGGGATCAAACTCATGCTGAAGTGGCTGGTTGATGCTGAGACTTTAACCCCTGATGGGCATTTTGCATATTGAACACAGTACACTGCCTTTACTCAACTGACTTAACTCAAGTTCTCCAATACCTTTCCAGCTTTTCTTGGTGAGGTTTTCTTAATCTAGTTTGTTACTCAAATATTGGCATAGGAACCCTTCTGCTTTTTTTTCCATCTAAGGAAAAGATCCACAGTTGTCATGCTCTGAAGCTTACACTTTGTTATTCTTCTCTTTATTTTGTGTATGTGAGTGTGTAAGGCAATCCCAAATATTAGTTAAGATATGTATGATGGCATCATTGTTATACTAGGTGCCAAACAGATCCTTAATAGGAATACATGAGAATCCTTAATAAGAATGGCAGCTTTATTTGCAAAATTGGACACTAGAATTATTCAACTTTTACTATATAATTAGTACCTCTGAGAATAGAGAAAACTTTAAAATATTCAGGTCCTTAATGAATATTAAATATTATGCTCTGATGGTGCATGATGAATCTTTGTTTACATCACATGCAGAAGTTTTTGTTTACCGGAATTTAGAGCAACACATTGTGGTGAAGTCCAAAATTTATTTCTCTGTCACTCTGTGGTAGTGTATGATATAGAAATATAATATATCTTAAAAATATTATTTTTTCCTGAACTCTCATGACCTAATTCCTCTTTCCTATCATATTTAAAAATAATGTTTGACCATTGAGGGCTCTATATTAAGCTGTCCAATTGAATCAAGAATTTCTTGTCTTAGCACTATTATGAATGGAGTGTTGCAAAAAGTGGTCTGTTCAAATGTCAACTCTAATGGTTATGTGTTTTGTTGTGCTTTCATTTTTTTCCAGGCTAGTACACTTCATTTGCATTAATTCCTTCTGTTAGTCCCTATATAGTACCATTTCTACATCTTTACTAACTTGGTAGTTCTTTTGACTATCCTGGTTTGTAAATACCCTGTTCAAGTTTTCTTACACTTTGGATAATACAAGTGAAACAAGAAAAAAAAAAAAAGAACCAATATGGTAAAATGAAAAAACTTAAAAAGCTTCTCAATGTCCTCCTTTAAAAACTCATTTTATTTTAAAATAGTTTAAAATTTACAGAAAAGTTGTGAAATATACACAGTTCCTATCACCCATACCTAGCACTTAGCTTCCCGTACCTTGTGTTCATATGCACATCTATCACAATGAATGAACAATTATTGATATATTATTATTAACTAAAGAGCAGACTTTATTTAAATTTCTTTAGTGCGGCAGGCAGGATAATACCTCACAAAGATATATACATTCTAATCCAGTGAACCTGTGTATATTTTAGTTTTCTGGCAAAAAATACAATTCATATTACAGAAAGAATTGCATTGCTAATCAGTTGACCTTAAAATAGAGATTCTTCTGGAGTCTCCTGGTGAGATTAGAATAATTATAAAGTCCCTTCATTTTGGAGGAAAGAAGAGCTTGGAGTGATGCAATAAGAGAATTTATCTCACTCTGTCTGCTTTTGAGATTAGGAAGAGGATCAAAGCCATGTGAAATGGCAATCTCCAAATCTTAGAAAGGGCAAGAAAATGGATTCTTCCTTAGGGCCTCCAGGAAAGAGGGTAGTCTTGCCAATGCCCTTATTTTGTATTTCTGAACTGCATAACTGTAAGAAAATTAGTTTGTGCTATTTTAAGCCACTAATTTTCTAGTAATTTGTTATGGCAGCCATAGAAAAGATACACTTAGTCTTTGACCTAACGTTCTTTTCCAGTTTTGGGAAATGTTTCACTTTGTTGTCATGTCTCCTGACCTTCCTTCTTTCCTCTTTTATTCTGAGACATCAGGACCCCCTTCCCATTTTCTCTAATAAGAATTTTTCTTAATACTTACCTTGTGTCTTTGATTTTATCTCGGTGTCTGATTTTCAGAACTAAGTTTTATACCCCATTTGACAACTTCCCCAATTGTGCCCCAGATAGCTTACCACCAGTGACAAAAGAATGGGGTGGGGGACTAACAGATGACCACCCTCCTCCTCTTCAAATGGTTCAATTTTCTCCAAATCTCCACAGACACCATTTCCTGTCTTATTTCCTCCCATGTTCTGCCATACTTTCCAGTCCCTTTCTTTTGAGATCACTCACTCAACAAACTTTATGTATTTGAAACCCTGTGTCAGACTCCATACCTGGAGTTTTCCCTAAGGCAAGCCCCAGTCATGATTGAATGGATAAAATGGCAGGATGATCTCTGCTCTCAAGAAACTGAGAGTCCACCATAAAAAAAAAAAAAAAAAAAAAAAAAAAAAAAAAAAGTTTCAAGACGTAAGTGCTAAGATACTGACAGATATGGATACACTGGTTTGGTTTTTAATGTACTCTTGGCAACAGTCTGTCTCCTATCAAGTCCACTTTGGGTACTCTTACCAAGAGAGATGCACCAACTCTTTCGACTTGCAGAGGAGAAATTGAAATAATGGGTCTACTGAATTTGTTATTTCAAGTCACTTTTAAATGTATTCATTGATGAGTATTTGTAAATAAATTTGTTTTATTTGGTCACAGGTCATGGTTATAAAACATTCCAGTATATAGGATATTCCCAAATAGGGATAAACTGAATGAGGGTTTAATGCAGAACACTGGGTCACAGTGACTGCCAGGATTCCCATTCTAATTGTCTTACTCAAGACAATTACCCTTATAGTTCATCTTTAATCATCTTTCTAGAAGTGTTTTTCAATGGTCAGTCATTCTGTCTTTTGAGAGTTTGTCAATGAGAAAATAGTAATTTGAGTTTAATATCTACAGTGCTAATCCTGCCATATGAGCAGAACAATCAATTTAAAACACAGCAAACATAAATATTTGATGAAAAATTAATTTTAAGATCATATAGAAGCTTTTTATTTACCCTAATATTCTCATTCTAAAATCTGATCACCAGTTAATATGTGTGATGACATATCAGGACAAAACAGTCAAAAAAATTCCTGGAATAAGAAAGATGCTAATTAAGTTAATTTAAGTTAATGATGTAAATAGAAACTGACATTTTAAATGTTAAATGTTTTAATACAGCAAATGTTAATTGAGCACTACTCTAGATGGAGTTATACCAGGCAGTGCAGGGGAAACAAAGACATGGTTCCTGTAATGCAGAGGCATGAAACATGTTGAGAAGACAAATAAGTGCATGAGAAATTCTAAAGCAGACACTGAGGTGTACTATAGCAGAACTTTAAAAATGGTGTAACTGATAATAGAAAGATAAAATCTAATTCCACTGTGGAAGGGTAAAATATCTTAATTCCTTTGGAAGACTAAAAGTATAAAAAAACCTCTATTTTGTCTTTGGGTGATGATAATATACATATATACACATACCAATGTGAATAAAAATATATTTGTCAACAACAGAAAAAACACCTACCACCATCCATTATATCACCTCCATCCTTGCACCTACACCCTCCTTTAGGACTAATAACCACAGTTCAGTGTTCAATGCCTACTAGTTTATTTTGTTTTGTTTGTTTTGAGTTTTCCCTGTATAACATGCAGAGTCATCTGAAAACTTAGCCTATTGTTATGCTTCTTGATTCAGCTGGTTGGGGAACTCTCCATTTACCTATAAGTGCAAGTAGGGAGAGAGAAGTTAAAACACCAACAGTAGTACCATGGCCGTTTAGGCAACTTCTTTGTGAAACTGGCATATGCGTTGGGGTCCTGTTTGAGCTTGATCACCTAGATAACATTTCATTTGATGAGGAAACTTACTCATTTCAAATGAGTATGGCCAGGTAAACCAGATAATACTTGGGTTCATGATGAGCAGTTTAAGTTGAGAAAAAATATAATTGCAACAACATCTGTGTAGAAGAAAGAAAAGATGGGATCCAGAAAAAAGTGGAAGTTTTAGCCAGGGTACATTTTTCCTTAGTCACCAGAAAGAATGCTGTGTAGATTCCTATTATAAAGTTTTGCTTGCAAAAAGATGAGGAAGTCTTACTTTGTTAGCTTTCATTTTTTCTAATAAGTTTTAAAGCCATTTCCAAGATTTTTATGTTCATCTTCCAAAAATCAACTCAAATAACACCTTTACCAGCCATTGGTCTGCTTCCCTGGTCTGGGGTAGGTAACCATTTTTTTTTTCCTGAAGACTTTATCAAACATTTTTATTTTCTGAAAATACAATGCTGTTAATGAAAAGTATTGTTAATAAAGTCATCATATGATAACATCATTTTTGCATCTCGTGATTTATTGTACAAAATGGAAGTGTTTCTTTTTAAGTACAAGGAAGAAAAAGAAATATAAGTTTGAAAAAAACAAATTTTCTTTTTTTCTTTATATATTTTTACATCATTTTCCATTTTTGTACAAAGTATGCATTTTCATCTTGGTTATAGTCCCCATACAATACCCACTACCCTTGTTTTGATCCTATTCCCTCCTCCCCAGCCCTCGCCCCCCCACCAGTGTGTCTCTGGTTTATAGTTGCTTGTTGATTTTGATTTTTAATTTGTATCAATTAGTCTTTTTCATGGTCCCTTATTTAGGTTTTCTAAATTCCTGCTATAAGTGGGACCATCTGGTATTTTTCTTTTTCTTTCTGGCTTATTTTGCTGAGCATGATCCCTTCCAGCTCCATCCATGTTGCTGCGAATTGCATGAGTTTATCTTTTTTGATTGCTGAATAATAACCATTGTGTATATGTACCACATCTTCTTGATCCAGTACTCTATTTTTGGGCATTTGGGTTGTTTCCATAGCTTAGCTATTGTAAATAGTGTTGCTATAAACATAGGGGTGCAGGTGCCCTTTATTTATTTATTTATTTTTTAATTTTATTTTTATATTCCCCATACAATTGCAACCCCCTTATTTTGACCCCAATCCCACCTTTTCCTGCCCCCCAACCCCCATAGAGTGTCTCTGGTTTATAGTTGTTTGTTGATTTTGATTTTTACTTTCTTATAGTTATTCCTTTTCCTGGTCTCTTATTTAAGTTTTCTAGATTCCTGCTATGAGAGAGACCATCCGTTATTTTTCTTTTTCTTTCTGGCTTATTTCGCTGAGCGTGATCCCTTCACGCTCCATCCATGTTGCTGCAAATTGCATGTGTTTATCTTTTTTGATTGCTGAGTAATATTCCATGGTGTATATGTACCACATCCTCTTGATCCAGTCATCCATTTTTGGGCATTTGGGTTGTTTCCAAAGCTTGGCTATTGTAAATAGTGCTGCTATAAACATATGGGTGCAGGTGCTCTTTGGAATTGATGTTTCTGTGTCCTTTGGGTAAATACCTAGCAGGTGCCCTTTTGAATTAATAGAGCTTCTGTACAGCAAAAGAAACAGTAACCAAAAACAAAGACACCCCACCTATTGGGAGAAATTTTTGCACACAACACTAATGATAAAGGACTGATCACAAAAATCTATAAAGAGATGATGTAATGCAACAAAAACAAAGTAAATAATCCAGTCAAAAAATGGGCAGAAGAGATAAAAAGAAACTTCTCCAAAGAGAAAATGCAAATGGTGAACAGACATAAAAATGTTCAGCATCACTTGTAATCAGGGAAATGTAAATCAAAACTATAATGCGATACCATCTTACACCAGTGAGAATGGCACATATTAAAAAAAAAAAAAAAACAACAACAAACTAGCAACAACAAATGTTGGCAAGGATGTGGATAAAAAGGAACTCTCTTCACTGCTGGTGGGAGTGCGAACTGGTCTAACTGCTATGGAAAGCTGTGTGGAGTTTCCTCAACCTGCTAAAGATGGAGCTTCCATATGACCAGCAAACCACTCCTAGGTATTTACCCAAAGGACACAGAAACATTAATTTAATAGGTAATATTATTGTTCCAGAGCAGCTTACTTTCACTTCTGTTTGGACCACATTATGACATCATATTTTGTCTCTCTTCCTATGTGTATATGATATCTTTTGAGGGCAAGTACTATAATTTTTATTTTTATGCTTCTGGCACTCCCATAATGCAATCTCTCTATCCGTGTTTGTTGACTGAATAAATAAATATCAAATGTAGACCAAGCATTACATAGAATTTAAGCATAATTCCCCTCTTAGTTCACAACCACAGTCTCCAAAAATAAGTTTCAGGAAAATGGGAACTTGCTCATATAATCAGAGAAATGTTTTTTTGATTTATCAGAAATCACAAAGAGTTGCTGTAAAAGCAGGTGTCAGGAAAGACTGGCCTACTTCTCATCACTACAGCTATAATATACATGCCGTGGTAAACAAAACAAATTAACACATTTGTTAAATTTTCAATAGAAGTGAAATCTTGTGATCTGGTTAAAGCTTATCAGTTTAGATTAAAGCACTTTGCTACAGCCTTGCTGGTGGCCCAAAGGGTTTAGTTTCAGCACTATGAAACTATTGGCAGCCACTGCAATGTGAGTTAGATCCCTGGCCAGGGAGCTAACCCATATGGTGCAGCACACTAACCCACTGCTCCCCTCAGAGTGTATTTCAGTAGATCTGCCTGTTTTCCACGCTCTGTCTCTGGTGAATCTTCTCACCCCCCACATCTCTGGCCTACACCAAGCTCTTGTATGCATAAATAAATAAAATATATCTTTAAAATTAAATAAATAAATAAATAAATAAATAAATAAATAAGTAAAGCACTGTACTGTTTATGTGTTTTATAGCCTAATTATAGTTATTTCAATTCAGAAATTTCCTTTAGTAAACTTTAGCTGAAATCTCTAGAATTAATATTTAATTTACACTTGTATTTCAGTGATCAAGTGTGGACTTCTAGTGAGTCTGAGACCTGGGACACAATGGTGAGGGAAATCAGACATGGGGGACTGTCATGTCTAGCATGCAGTAAATCTTTTATTGTCTTAGTGCTCATTATATGCTATTTTAATTGCAGCAGGTGTAACATCAAAGCATACCATATAATGATAACATGTATGAGTGATTAGTCTATTTTCTTACTATTATCTATTTACTTCAGACAGTAGGGTACCAGGTGGTTAGTTCTCACGCACATAATCTTATCACCCCCTAGCCAGAGTCTGGGAAGTTTTCTCATTATTTTTGTTATTTTCAAACTGTGGAGATGTACGCAGGTCACTTTCAGGCTCTCAACACCAAGTCCTGTCACCCAGAGGTTTTCCTCTGAGACGCATGTGTCTTCACATGCCTTAGGGACTCGGGTCAAGGCCCTTCTGCTCACTTCGCAGGGTCTCACCATTTTGTTATTCTCAGACTGTGGAGATGTAGAAGCCTGACTCCACGCAGATCACTTTCCAGGCTTCAACACCAAGTCCTGTCACCCAGAGGTTTTCCTCCAAGACGCATGTGTTTTCACATGCCTTAGGGACTTGGGTCAAGGCCCTTCTGCTCACTATGTGGGGTGTCCTCCAACACCTCCCCCTTTTGTCTTTAATAATTCAAGCATCAATTTAGTGGAGTCGAACCGGAGGCTTGTCCATCGTCGGAGGCAGTAGTACCTTATTCCAAACAACAAAGCACATATTAGTATAGCTATAATTCCACTACCAATACTATGAGTCAGATTTTGAGTAAATGAACGAGGGTCCATGCCCTGTAGAGCATTGGCAATACCCTCAGCTAATTCATCAATAGAATTTGTAGGCAGTTCTTTAGAAAAGTATTGAAGTACTTGATTTTGTAAAGACTTTACATCCAAAGACAAATTACCATGAACACAGTTAAGATGATGTTGAATCTGAGACCAGGAAGTAGTAACATTATTAAACTGCACAGGAGTTACACAATAAGTACTAACATTCCAATCACAATGTAACATAATTTGTTGTTGCACAGCTACATATTGATTACCCAACTATTGAACAGTCTGTTGTAACTCCCCCACCCGCTCTTGTAAATCTTCATCATTGTGGACTTGTTGTTGCCCGAGGAGTGGAGATTCATGAGACCAATTAGCAACAAAGTCATGAGTCTGTATTGCAATATGATCGCAATCAGTCCAAGTATGGCAAGCACAAGCCATCCCACAAAACGTGGAGTGCGGCAGAGGAGTTTCCCAATCACCTTAAGTAATGTCCCAGTCACTGGAGACTCCTCCCAGGGTCGGGTCAGGTTTACAGGCAGCTACAAGTGTGTTCTAGCTTTTAACACAATGAGAGAGTGGCAGCTAATATTAAACTTAGCCTATGAGTTAACACAGGAATGTAAAAAGCAGTCATTACATGTTACAGTTTTAACTTTTTCATCAAAGGAAACAGTGCCAATAGGTATTACAAAAGGGAATCGAACAAAAGCTTGTATATAGAAACTGGTATTATGTACAAAGTGATAATGAGACATAGAACATGATGTTCCTGAGAAGTTGCCTTTCCAAAATTGCATAGGGGTGGTGGCGACTATTAGCTTCCAAAAGTCCCATTGTTCAGGTCCCCACCATCCAGAAGCAAGTGACAAACGAGGTCTCGGGGGTGCCATGCCTCCATCATGCCAACCCATGAGTCCATACTGGTTCCTATCCTTCACAGTCCCATTTTTTGACACATTCCAAACTGCATTTGCAGCATAATCACAAATGCATAGGCACACGTGATGACTGCCACCATAGCAAGGAACATATTTTCTGGGTTAATTGGAGCTCCCTGGTTGCAGAGAACTCGTACACCGTGGTTGCTGAGTGCCTTGACACTGCCCCATGTAATGGGCACAACAGTACTATTGGTGGCCATCTTTTTTCTTTTCATTGAAAGACGGGCCATGCCTTGGATCAATGGCTTCTGTGTCTCCCACATCAGTGACTGAGAAGTTGCCGGAGGGTCTCTCATGGTGTTGTCGTCCAGAGTCTGAGGTGGTCTCTTGGAGGGCCAAGATACGGGGTCGGACAAGCCAAAGATGTGTCCAAATTGTTTCACAGGATCCATCACCTTATATAAACTGTCACCCACCACCATTGTCACCTCGTCAGTCTTGGTAGGAGCTATCAGCTTCAGGTCCCTGTTTGGGCGCCACTTGTGGACTTCTAGTGAGTCTGAGGCCTGGGACACAATGGTGAGGGAAATCAGACATGGGGGACTGTCATGTCTAGCATGGAGCAAATCTTTTATTGTCTTAGTACTCATTACATGCTATTTTAATTGCAGCAGGTGTAACATCAAAGCATACCATATAATGATAACATGTATGAGTGATTAGTCTATTTTCTTACTATTATCTATTTACTTCAGACAGTAGGGTACCAGGTGGTTAGTTCTCATGCACATAATCTTATCGCCCCCTAGCCAGAGCCTGGAAAATTCGCTCATTATTTTTGTTATTCTCAAACTGTGGAGATGTATGCAGGTCACTTCCAGGCTCTCAACACAAGTCCTGTCACCCAGAGGTTTTCCTCTGAGACGCATGTGTCTTCACATGCCTTAGGGACTCGGGTCAAGGCCCTTCTGCTCACTTCGCAGGGTCTCACCATTTTGTTATTCTCAGACTGTGGAGATGTGGAAGCCTGACTCCACGCAGGTCACTTTCCAGGCTCTCAACACCAAGTCCTGTCACCCAGAGGTTTTCCTCCAAGATGCATATGTTTTCACATACCTTAGGGACTTGGGTCAAGGCCCTTCTGCTCACTACGTGGGGTGTCCTCCAAAAATCAAGAAATTAAAATTTAGTGAAAACATTCTGAGTACTCTATTGATAGTGGGGATGCTGAGATGGAAATCTTACTTTATAGATGATACATAAAGTTCATGTATTGCTCTAATACCTCTCATCTGTCTATTTGGGTAGATAAATGAGGATGTTTATATACAAATAGATAGCTATTAATTGCAAAGTATTTATCAGTAAATTTCACATAAATGCTTTTGTTCTGTGAGGTAAAGATTTTGAATTTTTTTCCATGCAAAACAAATTGTCATTCACTAAAGAACCTATTAAATATAAAGCATCAGGAAGTTATTTTTGTATTCACATTTATATTTGTTAACACAGTACTTTTTCTGACACATATTAGCATGCATAACTATGAAAGAGTAATTCAACTGTTTAATTTTGAAATTAATTATGTGTGATGAATTACATACACTCAAATCTAATGTTTCAATTTAGTGAAACATTATTAACGTGTCTAATTGATCTGGATTTTAAACATTTCTCTGAGAATTTAAAGGTGGTCACATGCTGTGAATTCTTCTTGTCATAGTGAATATATTACTGTATTTCACAAAGAAAATAATATCTTTATTCTTACAAAGTTCACCTTCAATTATACTCTACTAGAGATGATAAACTAGCCTATTTAAACCATGAATTTATGGGCAAACACACTAAGAAAATAATCTTTAATGTCTTTGACAATAACTTCAAATGTGAGTTTTGGAAAGATCAAGAAATGTAAGACAGAACAGATATGTTGATAATCAGTACAAGATAGACAAATCTTACCACCATTTATGATTGGTATGTATTGACCCTACACTCAGTGAAAAATTATACAGAATATATAACAGAAATATAAAGGATTTCTTGTTTTTATAATACAGACATTTAAGTTAGTTGCAAGTGCTTTCCAACCCCAAAATCCTAAATAATTTTATACTTTTCTTTTTATTTTTTTAAATGTTTTTATTTTTTTTAAATAGAGGTATGTTTTATTTATTTATTTGTTTGTTTGTTTGTTTATACATGCACTGGGTACAGTCAGAAGCGCGGGAGGGTGAGAGAATTCACCAGAGCCAGAGCGGGGAGCAGAGCAGGCAGGAGGACCGAAGCACACTGCTGAGGGGAGCAGCGGGAGACAGGGGAGGTCTGCGCACCATGTGGGACCCTCCTCGGGTGGCCAGGGAGCAGCCGGGGATCAAACCGGCGCGGCAGAGGCCGCGGGCAGCTTTGCAACCCAGCGCTCAACCGCTGCGCCACTGGGGAAGCCCAATCCTAAATAATTTTAATCCTAAAATTAAAAGGGAAGTCAAGGTGAACACTGTGTTATCCTGGTAGTATAGTGAACCTTCTCTCTGTCTGAAAAGAAAAGAGCACTTTGGGGAATATAAATGCAGCATTTGATGGGGGAGAGCGTGTGTCTAAACACACAGGAAAAGATTTTAAAGACTAGTGACATGTTCTCTAACACACACACATAGGCAGCATGTAGGGTACTGGGACAAACAAGTTAAAGAGTGTGGTATTAGAACACTGAATGAAGGGCTTCTCTGGTTGCACAGGGGTTAAAGACAGCACTGTCAAGCTATCACTGCAGCATGAGTTTGATCCCAGACCAGCCAGGTAGCTGACCCAGCAGACCTCTCCTGCCTCGCCCACTGCTCCCTTCAGCAAATTATTTCAGTAGATCTGCGTGTTCTGCTCCCCTCTCTCTCTGTTGAATCCTCTTACCCCCCACACCTTGACCTGTATCCCAGTTCTTGTATGTACAAATAAAAAAAAAAAAAAGGAACACTGAAAAAAGCCTGGATCCTCTAAGTTCCAATGAAAACTTACCAGTTCAGGAAGCAAACAAGGAATATTTGTCTTTTCTAGTGAGTACTGGGTGGAGGATAGATTCTCCTTTGAGAATTCAGGAGACAAAGTATTTCTCATGTCCCAATAAGTGGTTAAAATTTCATCAACTTTTGAAAAATAGGAAAAATGAAGACAGTAAGGCTGGATATTTATGAGCACAGGACATTTCAAGATCTAGAAAAGCATAACCAGCTTTAGCTGAAAAAAATCCAGGAAGCATATAAATGTATTTCTGAAGATAACAATGAGTAGTTTCCTTTATTAAACTTATTTTGTAGAAAGAGTCAGGATCAAATTGGGAAAAAGCATACCTTGGTGAATGTATTTCAATCTTACTAAAATTCGGGCCTCCGCGGTGGCGCAGCTGTTGAGCAATGGGCTGCAAGTCATTCACAGCCTCTGCAGCACCAGTTTGATCCCCAGCGGCTGCAGGAGAGGGTCCCACATGGCGCTCAGACCTCTCCTGCTGTGCGCACTGCTCCCCTCAGCAATGTACTTCGGTCCTTGTGCCTGTTCTGCTCCCTTCTCTGGCTCTGGTGAATTCTCTCACCCTCCCGCGCTTCTGACTGTACCCAGTGCTTGTATAAATAAATAAATAAATATATCTTTAATAAATAAATAAATCTTGCTAAAATTCTTATTAGAAGACTTATGGCAAAATAAATAAATAAATAAATGAATAACTTCCCCCACCCCAAATAAAAGCATACAAAATATATAAAGCTGTGATTTACAAAACACTGGACACCAGGTGATAAATTGATCTTCAGGATGAGGGGAACAACTGAGGTTAGATTTGTGATTGCTTCAGCTTGCTTCATTGAATAAGTTTGCAGGCTGAGGTGATAGGAGGGGAATTCCTGAAAATCTTAGTGATCTCTCTGCATGGAAGATTCAGAACTGAAAGTACAGGGAGACTAAGGCTGCTAAAATTTTCTGGTATACCAGAAAGGAGTGTAAGAATTTCACAGAGAGAGAAAGAACACTGAAGAGCTGTAGGGAATTCTCCTGTATTCAGCTATGTAATCGCCATCCCTATAAGTGACAAGAAATGTGTGTGAACAGACTATCTAAACCAGCAAATTAAACACATAAAAGGAGTAATGAGGAATTCCTGGCATAACCTGAGACCTGAACTATTGCCATTCCCCTGCCATTTTGAAAACCTCGTGACTCACTCTGGTATCCAGAAGGACCTTCACTGAGTAGTGGGGCATAAGTAGTCTTTCCTGAGTGCTGCTCTGAGCCTCCCTTGCAAATCTTAAATGTCAGACTTGATAAGATGCAGTTATCTCTAAGTAACTGAGTTGCATTATAGAATAAGCACGAGGATATTACACTAAGTTATCTTAGCCATATGTAGGTAGGTATACATGTACAATATATAATGTGCATACTATTTCAATAAAATAAAGCTCAATAAAATACAAGCATGCAACATATCCAGATTTTATTCAAAGTATTTAATATTCAAATACTCAGCACTGAACAAGGTAAAATGCAATATCCAGCAGCATTTAAAAAAAAATATCTAGCATGCAAAGAAGGATAACATGATCTATAAGTAGGAGAAAACTCCATTAATTAAAACCAAACTTTACCCACACAGATGGACTAGACAAAAAGCATATTAAAATATTTCTCATGACTGTGTTGTCTGTGGTTGAGAAGTGATATAGAAACATTGAGAATATAAAAGAGGTCACAAACTGTGGCTCTAAAATTATTAGAGAGTTGGAATTGTATGCATTTTAATTAGAAAATGCATATCATCCCAATGAAAACAGTGATTTTTTTAAATTTTTTTAAAGATTTATTTATTTATTTATACAAGAACCAGGATGCAGGGGGCCTTGCTGCCCCAGCCAGGTAAGACCTGGCAAGCAGCTAAGAAAAAGACCTCACACCATGGGGCTGAAGGAAAAGGGCCTCACACTGTGGGGCCAAAGACTTTTTTTTTTAATTTTTTAATTTTTTTATAATAATAAATTTTATTTTTATATTCCCCATACAATTGCAACCCCCCATTCTGACCCCAATCCCTCCCCTCCCACCCCCCACCCCCCAAAAAGTGTCTCTGGTTCATAGTTTTTTGCTGATTTTGATTTTCACTTTCTTATAGTTATTCATTTTCCTGGTCCCTTATTTAAGTTTTCTAGATTCCTGCTATGAGTGAGACCATCCGGTATTTTTCTTTTTCTTTTTGGCTTATTTCGCTGAGCATGATCCCTTCCAGCGCCATCCATGTTGCTGCAAATTGCATGTGTTTATCTTTTTTGAATGCTGAGTAATATTCCATGGTATATATGTACCACATCTTCTTGATCCAGTCATCTATTTTGGGGCATTTGGGCTGTTTCCAAAGCTTAGCTATTGTAAATAGTGCTGCTATAAACATAGGGGTGCAGGTGTTCTTTGGAACTGATGTTTCTGTGTCCTTTGGGTAAATACCTAGGAGTGGAATTGCTGGATCATATGGAAGCTCTATGTTTAGTAGGTCCAGAAATCTCCACACAGCTCTCCATAGTGGTTGGACCAGTTTGCACTCCCACCAACAGTGCAGGAGAGTTCCTTTTTCTCCACACCCTCTCCAACATTTGTTGTTGCTAGTTTTTTTAATATGTGCCATTCTCACTGGTGTAAGATGGTATCTCATGGTAGTTTTGATTTGCATTTCCCTGATTACAAGTGATGTTGAACATTTTTTCATATGCCTGTTGGCCATTTGCATTTCCTCTTCAGAGAAGTTTCTTTTTAGCTCTTCTGCGAAGACTTTTAAAGAGCCTCACACCATGGGGCTGAAGATTGAACATCCCTTTGCTTTTTGTTCTTGGTCATAATTAGAAAGAACTTCTCAGTAAATACATTGGGCAATAAATTATACGTATAGGAATATTGTAAATGCATGGCACGGAGAATTACTTGCTTAAAAATTAAATACTGAATAATTGGCCCACTTGACAATGGGAAATAATTATTATGCAAGGGCATGCCTGATAAGCAGCCCAGAGCTGGCCGCAATATTCCTTATATGGAAGTTCCGTACAGAAGCCTTGTAATGAATCATAAAGTTGATTATGCTAGGAGTTTCTAGGTAGAAAAAAGTTCTAATAACTGATTACTGGGAAGCAACTGGTCTTTAGCTGCAGGCCATGTAGATAGAGGAGTCTCCTGATATTGTAGCCTTGGCAATAGGGAAGTACCAGGGACTATTAGCTGTCCTATGTAGTTGTTAAGGCTGAAGTAAAGAGTCTAAATTTTAATTATCTATAAACTTTTAAGGTCGTTACTTTTCTCAAAAACACGTAGATGCCAAAATGTCTATGGGAAAGGAATGTACTTATTGTTTTTGTTTTGCTTCTATGCATACAATGATGTAATCCCACTGCTTGCCTTAACATATAAATAAAGACCAGCTGAGACCCTTATCAGGAGATACTTGCACCAAGAGTGTCTGTGTCTGCCTCACTCTCCTTCCCCTCAGCCCTCAAGTTTCGTCAAAGCCATCTCGTCCTTTCAGGGACATCTGACCCAACATTCTGCCGAAAGCTGGCCTCCTGCACCGGGTACAGGCCAGATGAGCGAGAGGGTGAGAGGATTCACCCGAGACAAAGATGGGAACAGAACAGGCAGACTGACGAAATTCACTGCTGAGGGGAGCAGTGGGTGTGACAGGAGAGGTCTGCTGCGTCATCTGGGATCCTCGCTGGCCGATCGGGATCAAACCGGTGCTGCAGAAGCTGTGGACAGCTTCACAGTGCTGTGCTCAACCGCCTGCACCACCATGGGAGGTCCAAAACCAGTGAATTTATTAAATAGCCAATAAACTGGAAGGATTCTGTCTCCTGAAATCTCAGCAGAGCTTAGCATGCTGGGTGCCTCTGCTGCTTTGTTAGTCAGGTTAGATGACAGCTCTCCTCTGGGGGCACTGAAGGAAGAGTAGCACTAACACATCTGGGATAAAATTGACACCAAGATCTGAGTGTTGCCAGATTCATTTCATAGTGTTAGTCCAGCCAGTTTTCTTCTTTGAATGACTGTATTTTGTGCTATGAACTTGATAATGAGTATTTAGCCAGATTGTTCATTACTTGGTACACTGAGTTTAAAAGTGCTTTGTGAGAGGGTCAGAGAAGAAACAGGGTTAATTGAGGACAAGTGTTCGAAGGATATTGGGTGTTGAATTCACATGTAACACAAAGATGGAACAGGTGTGAACTGGGCAACATGGACAAAACATTGCTGGACAGCAGTAGGGATTTGTGAGAGAGGGAGGGTGAGCCGGGTGGTTAAGAGGAGACAGGGGGAAGGAGGTAGGTTAGCGCCAGCAAAGAAATAATTCAGAAGTTGGTGTTTGATCTGAAGGCAAAGGAGACTCACTGAAATAGTGAGATGACAGCTTCAAGAGATTGCTCTAGAAAGTGATCTAGCTGTAGTGTGTTACAAACCTGCAGAAAAGAAGCCAGTATCCAGAAGGCCAACAAAGAATAAAATACTGTATTTTAGATTTTAGGTAACTAAGAATCCTTTTGTGGCAAAAAAGGAAAGAACAGGGAAATGAAAACTATGTTAGAGAGGACAAAGTTATTAGATTTTATAAAGTAGATAATGGAGGGAATGGTCATACTTTGCAAATAAAATAAGAAGCAGAGATCATCCCTGAGCTTATGAGAAAACTGAAAGAAAGGTAAAGGAAATATTCAGCTACTAGTTATTCCCAGAGCTAGAAGGCCATAATCATTCTAGTGACATCTATTTATTTTTATTATGCCATGACCCCATTTCCTGGAAATTGAATATTACTAAAGCATTTGGAAATGTAAGGGGAAGGAAAATATCATCATAGTATTTCCCAAGTTGTTAATTCAACAGACAATTTGGAAATAATGGGGTACCCAGTTTCAGTTTTGAAAAGAAATGTGAGGTGGTAGAAAGAATTCCTTGTGATATTAATATACTCATTCTCTATAATCTTCCTCATGTATTGTTCAGAGATGAGGCCCACATTGAGAAAGACTTTGTTCCTGCCTGACCTCTAAGCAAACACATTGCACAAATGCATGGTCATAAATCCCACCATCACACAGGAAAGTTATCTGCCCTGAGAAGTCAGAGATGACTTTGTTCTGAAGAAAATATTTGAAAATGAAGGTCAGGAGTGATTTAGCCCAGAGAGAGAGGAGAAAGGAGTTTCTCAGAATAAAAACAGCATTAAGCACATTATCAGTGAAATAAATTAAAAGTTCTGAGGGACTTTGAAAAAGGTGGAGTTGGAAGTGGGAGGAAGTATATGGATGAGATCTTGAAGAACTCTACATATAAGGCTATTGAGTTTATAGTTCATGCTCCCAGTAAAGGGGGAGTTAGTAAAGAATGCTCAGTAAGAGAGTGAGGATCAAATCTTTGTTTCGGGACACTTTAGTATTAGTAAAGAGAGCAGCTCAGTCTGTGACACTAGGTAGGAAACAGCTTCAGAACTAAAGTAAAAAAAAGAATAGCTTTATTTATTTATGAATACAAGAGCTGGGGTATAGGCAAAAGGTGTGGGGGGTGAGAGGATTCACCAAAGACAGAGTGGGGAACAGAACAGGCAGACTGACTGAAATACACTGCTGGGGGGGAGCAATGGACAAGACAGGAGGGGTCTGCTGTGCCATGTGGGTTGCTCCCTGGCGGGTCAGAAATCGAACTTGTGCTGCTGAGACTGTGGATTGTTTCATGGGGCGGTGCTTAAACCCTTGTGCCACCAGGGAGACCCCCAGAAAGAACAGCTTTAACTAGAGAGTTGTAGAGTCTCTAGCAGGAACTCAGGATATATTTAAGGACAGTGTTGCAGGGCTTGCTAACAAGTGAACTATGTCAAATGGATAAAGTACACATTGTGTCCTCAGAACTCCTGACATGGATGACTGGGGAGGTGGTGGTGCTGTTCAGAGAATGTCTGGCCAACAGCAGTGGTTATAGAATAGTGATTTCCTGGAAAGGTAAAGGGAAGGAATTACTAATAAAGCATATCTAAAATATGTATTGTACTAGATAGACATCTTGTGAAGGTTATTTTATTAGTATTTATGAACAATGTATGCAAGAAGCTTGTTAAGCAGTTTTAAGATTTGAACTCATATAATTCATGAGTCAGAAACTCACATATTTAATATATTTAACTCATATATTTAATGAGTCAAAAACCCATATGCCTTCCAATTTATCCTTCTGATAGCATCTCAAATTGTTACATCAGAGCCCTAGTTCCTCCACATAGCAATGACTATGCCCTGGGGAAAAATCAGTAATTCTAACACGTCATGTCCATATTTGTAGAAATGATGATATTACTACCTCCCTCACAGAGAAGGTGATTTGTACATTGTGATGTGTTTATACATCGTGATGAAATAAATGTTTATTACTTTTCATTGCTATGTATTACTAACAGCAATAGCTATACCTGAATTTTTCCTTTTTTAAGTTAGATTGAGATTTATTGTTCAATATAACAAAATTTATCCATTTTCTCTGTAGATTTTGATAAAATTGACAAGTGTGTACCATCATGTACTGACAAGCAAGATACAGAAGACTTCTATCACCCACCCCTTATACTGTTTTGCAGTCTGCCCCTGTTCTCACCTCTCCTCTGGCAACCACTCATGTCACTTCTGCTTCTACACTTTTGCTTTTGTTATAATGTCATATAAATGAATTCATTAGTACTTAGGTTTTCATTTCTGGTATCTGTCATTTGGCATTATTATTACTATGAGAATTATCATTGCCTTTGCATTTGCAGGTGCTTCCTTATTTTTGATGCTAAGTAGCATCCCATTGTAGGGATGCACCACAGTTTGTTTACCTGTTCACCAGCTAATGGAAAATTGGGGAGCTTCCACATTTTGATCCATAGGATTTGCTACTGATGCATAGTGATACTGATGCATACTGATGCATATTGACAATTCTGCTTTTAAGTATTCGTAAATTCTTTTTTTTTTTAAGTTGGAGAAAGCAACATTTTTGTTTTTTAAGATTTATTTATTTATTTATACAAGCACTGGGTACAGTCAGAAGCACGGGAGGGTGAGAGAATTCACCAGAGACAGAGTGGAGAGCAGAACAGGCAGACTGACGAAATACACTGCTGAGGGGAGCTGCGGGCGGCAGGAGAGGCCTGTGCAACATGTGGGACCCTTGCTGGCAGCCGGGGATCGAACCGGTGCTGCAGAGGCTGCGGGCAGCTTCCCAACCCAGCACTCAACCACTGCACCACCAGGGGAGGCCCAACCCAGCAGTAACTTAAAGACTTGTAATTAAGTTGGGAAGAACTGCCATTTTTAAACTATTTGTTTTTCCTATTCTGAACTTTATTCAAGTCTTCTTGTATTTTCCTCAGTACTGTTTAAAAAAAAAAAACAACACTTAATTTTTCATAGAGATACTTACTATCTTTAATAATTTAGACCACAAATAGTAAGACAATACTACAATTTTCGACCTATTTCTATTTTTAAATTGGAAGTATTTTACTGACCAATAGAATTGTATATGGTAAAATATATTTTCTGAAAATAGTGGGACTTCTTTCTTCCTCAGATTTTCCTATTTAGAGTTTGGAAATCAAATTTTTTCTTCTTTGTTGTTAAATCATATAGCCATTTTTAGGGTTAGTGATCTAAGCTCTTCACAAAAGGAAACAAAAGCCTCCTTCTACTTCAGTCATAGGAACACATTAGGGTTGGACAGTTTCCTTCTTGTATAGATGCAAACAATGCACAGATTTGGCGGGGTCCTGGCGATAGAAAAGGGCTTATAGTTCCCTCGCTTTCCACAAATGAATGGCTGAATAGCAAGAAAAACCCGATTCTTCATGTCCAACCTCAGGATGGCGGTCCGCAGCTAACAGCTTGCTTAATTGAAATTGGGTATGAAAATAATGGCTAAGGGAACACTTCCTAAGCAATTTTATGCCACTGGATTCCCGTGTGTTCATCTTTTTTAAATAATTAAAATGTATGTATCTTTCTCTTTTCATATAACCCTTGACCCACCGATGCCTTACTTTAGTTAGGATAAGCAATGGAAATGCTCACCTGACTTTAGAAAACATGCAGTTGTTAACGGTCCTCGTTTTTCAGAAACAATACCAATACCAATCTGTTAAAGCACATTTCACTGAAAGAGATTTACTAGTACTTAGTATCTGAAAGTTAAAACTTTGCAGTATTAGTAGCTACTGAATTCTATTGAGAGGATACTCCCTGGAATTGCAATGAAAAAAAAATAGGTGGTGAAATAATCAAAATATACTGCTCAGGAGTAATAGGATAGATTTTGTAGTCTACATTTAATTCATAAAACTTGTTAAGATTTCCAGATCAGGGTCTTAGGTAATAAACAATTTTAAATTGATAGAAATAATTTTCTGTTCATCTTACAACTAATTTAAGGTCTAAAAGTACCTGTGGATTTGAATGGGCCTTTTCCATAAAGTAAACAGGAAGTATTTTTCAACCTAATTGCATTTTTCTGATATATGTATTTTCTGTGAAATACCAGGTTAACATATCTTGTCATTGGTTTAATGTTTATTTTGTTAACTGAAAGACTGCTGAAATAGGAAAGGTTTTATTGTAAATTTAACCAAAATACGTATGATACAATTTCACTTACTAAAAGCACTAAGAAAATTAGGGAATTTAAATGGCTATTATCCTCTCACTAAATTTCATGAAAAATACAAGCTAATAATTATTGTTCTATCTAAAAGCTGTTTCTTTCATCAGACAATGGGCCCAACTTATGGTTTTAGACATCTTAATTTATAAAGGGGCAGGAATTGTCCTAGATGATGCTATAATAATGTCACTTATCTGAGTATCACAAGTCATAGAGCCCCTGCGTGGTGTACTTGGTTGGATTCTGTAATTTTGTCACTTCTCATGAGATTTCTGTGATTGCATCTCTTCAGAATCTCCCCTTATCTTCTGCACCCCCACATGTGTATTTCCTCTACACACACACACACACACACACACACACACACACACGATTCTTACTGTTTCTTGACAGTCCTTTTAGCATGTATTTGCAGGTAGGTTATCCAGTTTTCTGAACCTGAGTTAACCTGTTCACTTTTTTCTCAGTTTTAAATTTGGAAATTATAACATGTACCCAAATAGCATAATTATGCAATGAAAAATAAATTTTAGTAAAAGTTCATGTTTTTTTTTTTTCCATCCAAAGACTCTATTATAAATCTTTAATGATTTTTTTAAAAGATTTATTTATTTATTTATTTATACAAGCACTGGGTATAGTCAGAAGCGCGGGAGGGTGAGAGAATTCACCAGAGCCAGAGCGGAGAACAGAACAGTCAGAAGGACCAAGTTACACTGCTTAGGGGAGCAGCGGGCGCAGCAGGGGAGATCTGCGAGCCATGTGGGACCCTCACCTGGCGGCCGGGCATCGAATAGGGGCTGCAGAGGCTGTGGAGGCTGTGGGCAGCTTTGCAGTCCAGCGCTCAACCGCTGCGCCACCGGGGAGGCCCAAATCTTTAATGATTTTAAAACTAATTTTATAATTTCCTTCTATAAATTGCTTCTCACTCAGTAGGTCAAATTCACATAAGTAGAACATGAAAAGCTAGAATGTTTTGTATTATACTCTCCCCTTAAGCTCTCACTCTGTCTATATCCCATTAATTATCAATTCAACTTATCTCTCATGGTCATATTCTTTCAAATCTTCTCTTCTAGAGGTGGTAGAAGGTTACATAAAATGTAAACATAATAGCCATGTTTTCTGTTTAGAGGCATTCAATGGCTTGTCACTGACCATCAAATAACCAAGTTCTCTTATCCATGCACATGGTCTACAAGGGTCTTTCCTTTATCAGGTCTTGGTTTCTAGTCCTCTAAATTTATCTGTCTGTTTTCTTACATTGCTGTTCATTTTTGTGCAATAATTGGTTAGTCCCCTGAAGTGTAGTCCCCATAGTTCTCCTACTACCTTATCACCTGTAAACCATCACCATAGCCCCTTGTGCTCTTCCCTCCCTTCCCTTGCTGTATGCTTCAGATCTATGGTCAGCTTGCAAACTCTGTCTTTTGTGGACCCTTTATTTGGTTTCTCTCACATATGAATGAAACCATGCAATATTTTTCTTTCTCCTTCTGACTTATTCCACTTAGTGTAATCCCTTCCATCTCCATCCATGTTGCCGCACATGGCATGAGTTTATCTTTTTTTTTTTCTGATTGTTCAGTAGTATTCCATTGTGTATATATGTCACAACTTTATTTTTTTTATTTTTTTATTTTTTTTGAGAACAGGCTAGTAGGATTTACTGAAATACACTGGTAAGAGAAGTAGTGGGCAAGACAGGAGGGGTCTGCTGTGCTATGTCACAACTTTTTGATCCATTTGTCTGCTTTGAGGCATTTAGGTTTTTTTCATATGTTGGCTATTGTAAATAGTGCTGCAATAAGCATAGGAGTTCAGGTTTTCTTTTGAATAGTGTTTTTGTATTCTTTGAGTAGATTCCTGGGAGTGGAGTCCTTGGGCCATATGATAGATATATTTTTGGTGTTTTGAGGAACCTCCATACAGCTTTCCATAGTGGTGGGTTTCCACCCATTCTTATTATTTCCTGCTTCTTATTTTGCTCTATGATTAGACTGAAATATTTGAATTCCTGTATGAGGTATGAACAGTGTTCTATGGTAGCAAAAAGGATGTCAACAAAATGTTCATTTTTTTTAGGTAGTTGACAGAGTGTTAGGAAGGATTTGCAAAAACTTCAGCTATATTGGATTATGTTTTTAAATTTTGCTACTTCAAAGGGCTATTAATTAGTATTTGAAAAGTCACTCTATAATTAATATGTAAATATCAGAAATCTTTATTGTATGCTAGGCAATGAACCATGCATTTTCATCCATCGTTTTATTCAGTACTTAGATGAAGTTACTATGCCTATTCTACCTGTGAGGAAGTTGAGGCTCAGAAATAGTTAGCACTGTCACACCATTGGCATGTCACGGAGCAAGGCTCTGCATTAGCATTGCTTTGTATCCCATGTTGTATTGACTGGAATAATCTCTTGCTACACTCTCTAGAACTCTGTTTTCTCACACATTATTCACTCAAAAAATATTGACGAATTCCAGTGTCCCAAGAACCATTCTGAGGGTTAAAAACATAGCTTAATATAACAGATATGATCCCTCATCTCATGGAGGATTCAATTGAGTGACACTATGCTACAAGAATTACTACATGAAAAAATATATACTTGCACTGTATATTATGTGTTATTAAAGAAAAATAAGGCTTGCCACTAGAATGTGAAAAATAAGAATTTGTTTCTGTTTTGGAACCTGTACTCTCAAGGGAACTCTTTATTCAGGAGCTAACATTAAAGAAATTTTCCATGTGATGACTTCACATGATGAGCGAGTGGAGGCTAGGCTCCAGTAGGCTAGGCTCTGAGGTAGGCTAGGCTCTGAGGTAGTGTTTGGACCTAAGTAAGTAAGAGGATAGCAGGAATGATGCATTGTAGAATTTCATGGGCTTCAAGGACTTTACCTTTTTTCTCTTTGCTTTTTTCACTGAAATGCTACCTGTTCTTCAAAGCCCTGATGAAATATGTTCTATTCCACAGAACATTTACTCCTTTCTTGGATTACTTATAAATGCATCTTGTTCTGCTGGCCAACACCTTCACATGTGTGAAATAATATACAGTTCCTTTAAGAGTAGACACAAGGTCATATACTTCTGATCACGAGGAGTAGATGAGTAAATGCTGGGTGAACTTGGATTTGGTGATAAATCTCTCATGATGGGGGAATTTGATACAGTTAGAAGATATACCTCTTACTAGAGGAAATTGGGGATGATTGAAGTGAAAATAGGTGAAATCAATAACATTGAAATGTGATGTAAATGTGAGGTCTATTACATTAAGAACAAAGCTAAAGATACCTTATTATGGTGTATTAAGAATTAGCAAACATCTTCAAATTATTCTTTTGAAGTTAGTGTGTCTATAGGACATGCTCCATTAAAGTCAAATGGATGCTGCAAATATTGAGGAAATCATAGAATTTTAGACCTTCCCTTATATGGGGAATTCCTATGAAAAGAGCAAGGATGCAAATATATAAATTATGCCATATTTGGAAGGTCTCCACTCTTTATCCAAACACATATTTGTCTTCTTAAAAGTGAACTCTAATACTGACAACAAACCATGGGTATGAACATTTTACAGATGGGAAAACAATAAAAATGAACTTTTGGATCATTATTTCTATGCCAAAGTTTGTAAAATGACCATGAAAAAGCCTTCCAAATTTGATTTATAGTGAAAATATAAATGAAACTTTCAGGAGTGAATATTTTTTCTATAAATTATTCTAGCTATTTCATATTTCATAGCTCTACTGACAGCTAATTCACTGGAGACAATTTGAAAATAACTTCTTGTCTTTTTGCTTCTATATATAAAAATCCATAAGCAAAAACTCTCCATTTGCTCTTTTCTAAGGAAGCAGACATAACTATGGCAGATTTATGTAAACCTCTTCACAAGTTTTAAAAATTGTATTTACCGGCTATTAGTGCAGTCACCATAATTCTGAGCTTATGGAATAATTTTGCCTCATTTTATAAATTTATAAAAGCATTATGAGACAAAGTTAAAATGTGTAAGTTATCAGTTAATCAAAAGATTATATCAAATCATTGCTATATATAATTATTTGACAAAGTTCTTCCCTGTAAATAATGCTTCAATAAAATTTAACAGTGAGCTACTAAGGGTAGAGAAATGATTGGAATTTAATCAAAATTAATGAAACTCTTATCCATTGAAATTCCTTGTCATAGTTGCTTCTGACTTATTGAATCTCTGTGGTGAATGAAACCTGATGAATATTTCTCATTTTCATTGCCACTGATTTTGTGTGTCTCATGTTCCCTACAGCAGTGATTAATCACCCCCTTTCTGCACTCTCTTCTTAGTGCCCCCCCCTTGAAAGTTATCTAGCATGTGTTTCATTTTCTCAATGAGAAAATAACCTGATAAATACCTGACAAAAAATCAGGATATAGGGTTTGAGTTTTAAGATCCCATTTTTGGAAAAAATGTACAACTCAAATCCTACAAGATAATTCAATTTCTTTATCCAAACACATTAGTTGAGCATCTTAGGATCATTTGATCTATGTTGTGTCTTCCAAAGAAGATAGACTGATAAACCTTTTTCTGTCATAATTTCTGTATTTGAGAGGTCATCACTGAGAAGTGGAAGAGAAAAATCTAAAATCCATCTTAACCTATTCTTTAATATGCCAAAAATGGTCCAAAGGGTACATTCTAGATTATTTACAGTTGTTCTGAATATCTGTGAAGGTCACTTGAGGTGGTAGATTCTAACATTGGCTTTGTTACTAACACTTTGCAATATTTTGTCAAAATGTGTGCCTGTTAATATCCAAGGTAGAGGGATAGAGGGACATGAATATACATACCATTCCTATCTGGTGCGGGGTTTCTGTCTATCAATGGCAAGTGTTTTATATATATATATATATATATATATATATATATATATACACACACACACACACACACACACACAAATCTTTTCATCATAATGTGGAAAATGTAATGGTTGAGAAAGATAATAGGGCACAATGGGAGCTTAGGATGGAAAAAGAATAGTAACATTTTTAATTTGTAATTACTCAGACTCACTTTTCAAATTGATGGCAATATAAAAATTACCTTGAACTCTATGAACAAGAACTGGCCTGTAGAAATCCAATCTGTTATTAATTATCACCATCCATCTTATAGACACCCTTTCTCATTTATGTAATATTTAAGGCACATGATATAGATTATTCAAATTATAAAATGCTTAGGCTTATTTTCTTCAATTATTCCTGAGAGTCTTCTTAGTTGTAAGGCATGGTTTGAAAAATGTTGGCTTTGATCCTATCAATTTTGGATTGCAGAATATGTTTTAACTCCAAAGAACTGGAAAAAGTAAGACAAGAGAAAGTCACTGCCTATTACTAAAATTTTAAATTTATTATTAACTGTAAGAAATGATTCTATGACAAGCCTCATTTCAGAAGAGCTGGAAATGTGGTTAAGATTCCTCTCCAAGGGGTTTCATAATCACCTCTCCACAGGGCAGCCTTCCTGCAACCCCATCCTTCCTCAGCTGTTCTAATGGTGATGAATACCTCATTTCATGCCATGTTTTAAATGCAAAATGTCTTTCTGACTTTCTGAGTTATCTTAGGCAAGGTGAATTAAATGCATTACTCCTTCTAGCTGACTTGGCTCATGGTTGTCAAGTTCATATTGCTATCAATTCTGTCAAAGTTGACTAAATGTGCATAATATTCATTCAATAAACATTTATTGAGCACTTTCCATGTATAGGACTGTGTATTAACCATTGTAGATGAAACCTGTCTTCTGTCATATTCAGGCTTATAAGACACACCAGGTGCTATGGGAGAGAAAGATGAAAGGTGCAATGAGGGCAGAGAAAGAGTATTTAAATCTGACTGAAATAGTCTCTGAAGAAGTGATGCTTGAGCTTTATCCAGTCTAAAACATATAATTTGGTTGACTGAGGGCATAGTAAGGGTTTTCCACTTGAAATAAAATATACAATTTTGTCCCTTATTAGCATAGTCAATTAAGAGTTGATGATGGATTGAATGCATCTTGAATATATTTTAATCTGTGTGGTAAAAGAGTCTTTTTATAACATATTCCACTGCATATTTTAAATTATTGAGTCAAAATAAATAGTGTAGCTGGACATCGCATGGCCTGTGGAAGGAGTTGGACTAGCACTTAACAGCCTTTCAATATCGTGCCTGAGTCTATTTTAAATCTTATTAGAGAATCAGCAAGAAAGGTGGATTGATATGGAGGCATAGAGATAAAGATGAATGTGCCATAAATTGTTTTTATCTTTCCTGGCTATCTCAAATGTTCATGTTTAGGTCTTGGTCTTTTCTATAAGGTTTTTTTGGGAGGTGAGCTTGAAAGATGAATTGACTGAGTCGGCACAGGAGAGAGGAAAAGCAAATGCTGCTTGCTAAAAGGCAGCATTAAACAGCTATATAAAATTTACCTGTCCTCTTGGTACATAATATACAGATGTTACTCATTCATTTCTACATTTAGTATATTTGTGTATCAAGCTTCACTGAATCATTTACAATGTGGCCAAACATTCTGTTAGGATCACAGGCTTATCAGATGTGATCTATGCCTCCATGGAGTTTAGGATTTTGCAGAAAGGCCTGTGTTCACTTTATAAATGGGTGTAATGGATTGTAATTGACTTAGTGATTAAAGTATGCTTGGATTAGATGTACAGGAGCACGCAAAGATAGAGAACCAAAAAAGGCTGCTGGCAGGAGGTCATGTCTGAACTGCTTCTTGAAAAGGTGCAAAGTGGATAGGTATTTAATAGGGTACAAACAGCAGTTTGCAAAGCATAAGCCAAGGCACAGGTGTATGTAGAAGGCTTATCACGGGATGCGCATATAATATATGAGTTAGGAGGGAGATTTGCACAAAAGGGGGCATGGTGTGGGGCAGACAGAGACCGAGAAATCCCAAACCATCACACTGAGAAAAAAAGCTTATTCTTAATACAGGAGGTAAAGGGAGGCATTCAAATTATTAGGGCTTATTCAAATCAAAACATGTTCACAAATATTCATACCAGAATAATTCACAGCAGCCAAATGTTGGAAACAGTGCAAACATCCCTCAATTGGACTAATGGATAATCAATATGTGACCAGTCCATCATGGAATATCCTTCAGACACAAAATCATGGATAAAGAATGAAAATATTGGGCATCCCCCGTGGCACAGATTTTGAGCGTTGGAAGGCTGCCCTGTGGAGAAGCTGCCCACAGCCTCTGCATCGCCAGTTTGATCTCTTGCCGCCTGTGAGGGTCCCACATGACTCTGCAGACCTCTCCTGCCACACCTGCTGCTCCCCTCAGCAGTGTACTTCAGTCCTTCTGCCTGTTCTCCTCTCCGCTCTGGTTCTGGTGAATTCTCTCACCCTCCCGCACTTCTGACTGTACCCAGTGCTTGTATAAATAAATAAATGAATCTTAAAAAAAAAAAAAGGGGGCCTCCCCGGTGGCGCAGCAGTTGAGCGCTGGGTTGCGAAGCTGCCCGCAGCCTCTGCAGCGCTGGTTCGATCCCCGGCTGCTCCCCGGCCACCAGAGGAGGGTCCCACATGGTGCGCAGACCTCTCCTGCCGCCCGCTGCTCCCCTCAGCAGTGTACTTCGGTCCTTCTGCCTGCTCTGCTACCCGCTCTGGCTCTGGTGAATTCTCTCACCCTCCCGCACTTCTGACTGTACCCAGTGCTTGTATAAATAAATAAATAAATAAATAAATAAATAAATAAATATTTAATTAAAAAAAATTAAAAAAAAAAGAATGAAAATATTTGAACAAGTGAAAGAAAATAGACCCAAAAGCCACAGAGATGGTATGATTTCATTTATATGGTCTATACTGAATATACAAATTCAGAGACAGGAGATGAGGGAAGAATCAGGAATCAACTGCTTAATGTATGTGGGGGTTACTTTTGGGATGATAATAACATTCTAGAACTAGGTGGCAACTGCTATTGCACAAAATTGATTCTTCAATAAATCTCTCTGAGCATCAATTTTCAAATGCTCAAAATGATAGGTTTTATGGTATATGTATTTTACAACAACAACAAAAAATAGTAAAAATCTACCCTAAAACAAGGGAAGATGGCAGGAACAGTGATGTCATGAGCAGTCATTTAGTTACGGACTTCAAACAGATGTATGTGCAAGATTCAGAGGAAGATGCCTGCTATACAGAGTGCACCAGCCACATACTCCTAAAGGCTCTTCCCTCAGAACAGGGGGAACATTTTATGCCTCCTTTGCGTGCATTGCATTCTGTTAGTGTGGCCACTCAGAGACATTTTTAATGTGGGACTGATGACTGTTATCCTCAGTAGGCATTCAAGAAAGTGACTACATGATTATGCTCAAACAGGATCTTAGTGTTCATTCTATCTTTAAATCAATACTTTGTAAATCTAAACTCCCAAGACACCTATTTCCTTAAGTGATCTTTCTTCATTTTGTTAAAAGGCTATTCTTCATTTTTCAGTTAATGTAGTTTACTTTTCACATTTATTAAGCAGCAAGCCTTTCCCAGTTGCATTATACTTTGCTTTTTCTTCAAGAACAGTTATTTGCATAGCCGTTTTATTCATGCCGCCTGTTGTCTATTTCAATTCCAGAAGAACTGATGAGTCCTCACGGGACCATGCTAACCTAGTATGGTCAGTGTCTGTCTTAGCAATCCATTGAATTCACTAAGCACATGTTAGCCTTAGAATTCCAAATGAAAAGTCAAGGCTCAGGGTAATTGACAAGTCATAAGTAGTGTTCACATTCAAGATGGGCGTGGTAGGCAGAACCGGATGAGGTGACTCAGTGACCCTCTCTCCCTGTAGGCTGAGATCTGTCTGCCAGTTTAGGCCTGATTGTGTAGTGTGAGGTTGTACTTCTGCCTACCTCTTCTCTTTAGCACCTCTTGCCCTTAATGCGAAGACTCTAAAAAGAAACCAAATTGGAATTTAGACCTGTGTCCAAAGCCTCATAAGCATCATTCCATAGTAAATAATGATATAATTATAATTATATTTTGGTATATTTAATGAACAATATCATAGATGCATCTTCAATTCTGGTTTTCTCTCTGGCTGCTCCCTTGAGTCTTACTTTTCCAGTGTTTAACCTTTGGCAAAGAGAATACTGCTTTCCTGCTTAGCATGTGAGAGGTGGCATTTTTATTTTTTCTGTGCACATGACATGCATTTAGGTACAGTTTTCAACCCTGAAGGATAAATTTATAGCATATCCCTAAGGCCAGACCTCTTCCACCAAGGAAAGAGCAGTGGGAAAAATACAAGTGAAATGACCCCTCGCAGCCTGTGATCCTCACCACCAAATCCCTGGAAGCCCATGAACTCTCTCTGGGCAATGATCAGACTCAAATGTTCTGAAATTTTAAGAATCTCAGGGTAACACCTGTATTTAAGCCTTGTTCTCACCCCTGGGAAAATCCTGGGCCTGAAATATGGCAGCAGATTGCACTTTTTTTTTTTTTTTTTTAAGATCTATTTATTTATACATGAGCTGGGGTATAGACCAGAGGCACTGGAGGGTGACAGAATTCACCAAAGACAGAACAGGGAGCAGAACAGTCAGAGGGACTTGAAAACATTGCTGAAGGGAGCAGCGGGAGAGACAGGAGAGGTCCACTGCACCATGTGGGTATCTCCCTGGCCAGCTGGGAATTGAACCAGGGCTGCAGAGGCTGTGGACAGCTTCACAGTGCTGTGCTCAACCCACTGCGCCACTGGGGAGGCCCAGTGCACATATTAATATCTCCTGCTCCAGCTGCCATTTGTTGAGTTCCCTTACTCTTGTCTTCCCTCAGCACACCTCCTTTCAACTTCTTCCTTGTAGCATCTTACAAACCCAGGTGGACAGATGAGAATGGTTTTCCGAAGTCTCCATTTGTGCCTTTAGTCCTCTGCATAGAGTCAAGCTGAGGCCTGGCCTTCATGCATGAAACACTTGCCTCAGCATTGCTTCCAAATAGCTGAACTTAACCTATTTCTTTAGCTAGCTCTGCACATAAAGGGCTCCACTTCCTGTCCACATATTTAGTGAGTGCCCCTAAATATTGAGTGGCTATCAACACATCCTTTGCTCTTAGACAGATATATGGATAATAAATATAATGTTTTGAATCAGCCTACAAATTGTTCCATGATCTTGGCTATGAGGTAATTTATCTTGGCAAATGTAGACATCCACTGATGCAGAGACATATCTATTTGAATAGTTGCTTCAGGAGAACCAGGAGTTTACTACTCAACCTAATCTAATGGATTCATTAAAATTGAATTATCTTTCCAGCTATATAATAATTAAAAATTTTAATATCTTCATACTTTTCTAAATTTTCATGTTAACTTTTAAAATGTTTAATAATTTTTTTTTAATTTTTTTAGATTATTGTTAAAATATTAACACACTGGGGTTATTCTTGCTAGTTGTACATTTTAAAAATCTATAGAGAATATTCATTACTTTTTCAGAAGAAAGAAATTCATATACAACACCAACGTTTTCATTTCTATTCATTGATATGGATTTTTCTTTTTCAGGTTGGGTTTTCTTTAGAGGGTTAAACTTAAGTATCTTGGAAACTTTCTCTAAGGTAAATATCCTATCTTTAGTATAAAACTAAGTTATTTTTCAGATTTCTACTGTCTACTGGCATCCTTTCATATTTTTTTTTTAATTTTATATATTTTTTACATCATTTTTCATTTTTGTACAATGTGTGCAGTTTCATCTTTGTTATAGTCCCCTTAAAATTCCCACCACCCTTGTTTTGATCTTACTCCCTTCTCTCCCCGTAGTGTGTCTCTGGTTTATAGTTGCCTATTGACTTTGATTTTCACTTTATTATAATTAGACTTTTTCCTGACCCCTTATTTGGGTTTTCTAAATTCCTGTTGTGAGTGAGACCATCCAGTATTTTTCCTGTTCTTTCAGACTTATTTGACTGAGCTTGATCCTTTCCAGCTCATATTGCTGAAAATGGAATGAGTTTATCTTTTTGATTGCATATGATCCAGAAATTCCACTCCTAGGTAGCTTCCTAAAGGAACAAAAACATTAATTCAAAAGGGCATCTGCACCCCTATGTTTATTGCAGCACTATTTACAATAGCTAAGCTATGGAAACAACCAAATGCCCCCAAATAGATGACTTGATCAAGAAGATGTGGTATATATACACACAATGGAATATTACTCAGCCTTCAGAATTTTTTAAAATATTTATTTATTTATTTATTTATTCATTTATTTGTTTGTTTGTTTTTTTATTCACGCATTTATTTATTTATTTGTTTGTTTGTTTGTTTATACAAGAACCAGGGTACAGACCAGATGCGCGGTAGGGTGAGAGGATTCGCCAGAGACAGAGTTGAGAACAGAACAGGCAGACTGATGAAATACACTGCTGAGGGGAGCAGCAGGTGAGACAGGAGAGGTCTGCAGCGCCATGCGGGACCCTCGCTGGCTGGCCGGGATGGAACTGGCGCTGCAGAGGCTGCAAACAGCTTCACAGCGCTGTGCTCAACTGCCTGCGCCACCAGGGGAGGCCCCATTCAGAATTTTTAATTGCTCTCTGAGTCACTGTTTGGAAGAAAATATCAGAAAATATTGTTATGTGGGTAGGAATTAATTTTTTAAACATTTCTTTTTAAAAGACGGTTTTGACTAATTTTCTGGGATGACTTATGATGAGGTAGAAAAATTCCTGAGTCATTTTACCTAAATCCCATTTTAAAGATCTGCTGCTTAAATAATTTTTGCACTTCACAATTAGAGGACTAAGTGGAGTCCAATAAATTATTTAGGTTTTTATCTATCAACCTTTTTTAAATACAATTAACATTAAGAAATTTATATCCAATTCATTTTAGTAAATAGTTGTGTTTGTGTTCAGATGAAAATTATGCTTCATGAAATAGCAGGACCTTTCTCATATAAAATATACAATATTTATTTGCTTTACTTTTTTTTTACACCATCCATGGCCATATGAATTTATTTCACAACTTAGTACAATAGGATTTGTAGCTTGACTAGCACTGTTTCCATACAATTTTCTTGTTTTCCAAATGAAAAACCAGGTATCCATTTATTTATATTCTCTGAACTAGCTAGTGTTAAAACTGGGATCCGACACTGAGTCTGGATTTTCAGCCTACTGATCTTATTTATTCATCTGGCAAAATATTCTTGAACACCGACCACTATAAAGGAGGACATGTTAAGAATTATATTTTCATACACAAATGTATATCTTCCTCAAATTAAAAAAAGGCAAAACCATATTAATTTAAAATGTGATTGTCAAAATTATCAAAACAAAATAGAAAAATTTAGTGCATATTATTCTCCAGTTTTATTAAATTTTGAATTTCCACATATCTTTAGTAAATTTTTAAAAAATTCATAGCATTATTAATATAAAGGAAACAAATAATTAACTGCACATAAAGCATATAATTTGATCATTTTCACTTATGTGCTATGAAATTATTAGCATAGTCTGCATCTCAGTATCCATCAGTTCCGAAGACTTATTATGCTTTTTTTCAATCTTCCCTTTAGTCCCTACTAACCAGTCCTTTTTTCCTTTCTCCAGGCAACTGTTAATTTACTTTGTGTCACTTAGGCTGGGTTGCTCTTTTCAGAATTTTATACTTTAAGGATCATACGACATGTATATTTTTGGTCCAACTTCTTTCACTCAGCATTTCTGTTGTGATTTTCATCCATGCTGTTGTACATGTCCTTTTTAGTTGTTGTTGTATAGTATTCCATAGTAAGGATACATCATAGTGTGTTAACTCATTCACATATACACAGACTTTTAGGTTGTTTTCACTTTGTGTGTGATGCAAGCAGAGCTGCAGTGAATGGTTGCATATAAATCCTTATATATACATAATTTTTTGCTCCTCTTTGGTTATTATAAGGAGTAGAATTGCTGAATAATATGGTAGATGTATGGTTAACTTTTTAATACATTTGTTATTTAAATAATTTGTTTTCCAAATTGATTGTCCTGTTTTACATTTTCAACAACAGTATGTGAGAGTTTTGGTTTCTCTATACCTCTGAAAATGATTTATGTGTTATCAGATACACTATTTTCCCTTAATCTATAAATTGTCTTTATAGTCTCTTACTAATACCTTCCAAGGAGCAGTTTTAAATTTGATAAACTCAGTTTATCTTTTTTTTTTCTTTTATGAGTTGTGGTTTTGGTGTTAAATTTAAAAAAGTATTTGCATAACCCAGGGTCTCAAATATATTCTCCTTTGTTTATAATGAAGGTGTATAGTGAAGATTGAGTATTTAAGGGATGTGAAATATGCATTCATTAAAGTTCCATAGATAGGTGGGTGGATGGATGTTTGGGTGGATGGATGGATGGATGGATTGATGGAGAAATATACAGAGATTTAAGCACAATTTGTTCTTTTTCCTACTCAATTTCCTTTGTTTAAATGCTTTCCAAGTAAGTGCAGTCTGTTTCTTGGTACTATCTACATATCTGTAATGACAATGCAACCTTGTCTTGAAAATCATACTTTCTAGTAAATGAGTTTTGGTTATGATATGGCCTTTGTTTTCCAATATGAATTTTAAATCTGTGTCTGTTTCTAAAAATGGTATTAGAAACATGAAAATATATTGATTCTACAGATAAATTTGGGTAGAGATAACAATAATATTTAAGCCTTATATCCTGTCAATATGATATATATCTCCAACAATTTAGGGCTTTATTTTTTTATTATGTTATTTTTAGAATAGACCTCTATCTGTCCATATTTATTCTTCAGGTGTCTAAAGTTTTTTTTTTATTTTATTTTTTAATTCAAATTTTTATTTTTATATTCCCCATACAATTACAACCCCCTTATTTTTTAATATTTTATTTTATTTTTATATAATTCTTACATATTTTTTCATTTTTTTACATTGTATGCAACATGAATGGAGCTGAAAGGGACCATGCTCAGCAAAATAAGCCAGAAAGAAAAATAAAAATAGCAGATGACCTCACTCATAGCAGGAATTTAGAAAACCTAAATAAAGGACCAGGAAAAAGACTTATTATATAAAGAAAAATCAAAATCAACAAGCAATTATAAACCAGAGACACACTAATTGGGAATTGTACAGGGCCTTATTTGTTTTAATCATCAAGGTTGTATAGATGTCAGTGTACAGCTCCTTCATGGACTTGTCAGATTTATTCCTACTTATACATTATAACATTATTGGAAATATTACTAGTTTTACAATTTTACTTTCTAATTGTTCATTGCTAGTATATGAAAATATAATGTTCTTTTCATATCCATCTTATAGCTTACATTCTCCATAAATTTACCTATTCTAGCAATTTTCTCATAGGTCTTTGGATTATCTACATAAATTATCATGCCACAGACAAATTAACAGGTTTTACTTTTTCCTTTCCAACCTGGATTCATGAATTCATGAATGAATGATATTCAAGTGACAACAAAAGACTGTTCTCAAATTTAGGAAGAAAATATATTACCATTAGGTATGGTATCTTTTAGCAGGAAGCAGAAGTTCCCTTCTATTCCTAGCCTGTGAGTTTTTAAATCAGTGAATGGATATTAGATTTTGTCAATTTTACCTATGTCTATTTTTTCTAGTATATTTGTTTGTATGGTTAAATATGCTGATTGATTTTCAAAATTCAAGCAATCCTGAGTTGACAGATTTGACAGGTCATGATGTATTATCTTTCTAATATAGAGTTGGATTCAGTTTGCTAAAATATATAGTAGTATCATAGTATCAAATAGGAATTTCAACTTGAATTACCTTTTTGACCATTATAGGTCATCATAGGCATATATAGTAACTTGCTATCTCTATATTCTCTTTGGTGAACTTTCTTAGCCCATTTTTAATTGGGTCATGTGTTTTTCTTCTTGGTAAGCTTCAGTAATTTGATAATACAAATTCTTTATTGAATATGTGTTTTTCTCAAATATATTCCCCTTCATCTAGTGTGCTCATAGTTTGTTTTAGGAGAATTAAAAAAAAATTTGTGAAGTTCAATTTATAATGTGTTTTTTCTTTTCGGAATCCTGTATTTGGTGTCATGTCTGAAAACTGTTTAGCTACCCTTAGATAATGAATATTTTCTTTTTTTCCCCCAAATTATGTTTATTGAGATGAAGTAGCTCTTCTTCAGGTGATAGAGTCAAACTGCTACAAATATGTACTTTAGCCCCCTGCTCACCATCAGTGCCCCAACAATCCTCTACCATGATCCATTGGATTTTTTCTCCTGTTTTTTCACTGTAACTTTTATACTTTACATTTCACATTGAGACCTATGATCCATATTCAGATAATTCTTGTACCAAGCATGAGGTTTATATCAAGGTTTCAACACTATTTATATCAACATTTTCCCACTGAATTGTTTTTTCACGTTTGACAAATCTTGGCATATTATATTAAGTCTATTTATGGATTCCCTATTTAGATCTACTGATCTTTGTATAAAATACACTTATAATAACTATTTTAACATCTGCTAATTGTAATACCCATTGGTTAATTTGCATTAAATTATTGTTTTAATCATTGTTGGTTATGATTGCAGCATTTTTGTATTTCTAGTAACAATTTCTTGGATATCAGACATAGTGAATTTTAACTTGTTGAGTGCCAGATAGTTTTATTCTTTAGAAATACCCTGGAGATTTTGTTCTGGGTCTCTGTTAGGTTACATTAAAATAGTTTGATTAGTGCCTCCCTGGTGGCACAGGGGTTAAACAACACTGTCAAGCTGCCACCATCCACTGCACCATGAGTTCGATCCCCACCAAGCAGCTAACCCACATGGCACAACAGACCTCTCCTGTTGCACCCACTGTTCCCCTCAGCAGTGTATTTGAGTAGATCTGCCTGTTCTGCTCCCCACTCTGTCTCTGGTGAATTCTCTCACTCCTCACACCTCTGGCCTATACCCCAACTCTTATAAGCATAAATAAATAAATCTTTAAAAAAATAGTTTGATATTTTTAGGTCTTACTTTTATGATTTCTTAGATATGGTCACCCAGATCAGCATTAGTCTAGGACAGATGATTCTTATATACGGCAGCAAGGGGCACTAAACTAGGCCAAAAATACTGCCCAAATAGTTCACTGGTTACTATACAGGTTCTTCACTTGCTTGCACAATTGCAAGCCTGCTCAGGCTTAGGAAACAGCAACAAAGGAATTTATTTAACCAACCAGGGGAAAAAAAAAGTTACTGAGGCCAATAATGGCCCTTTGCTTTACCTAAAGCTGTGTCTAGTATTACTCAGTCCTGAGCAAAGACCGTTAAGATGGTGTCTTCGTGCCACTGAGTTCCTCTTTGGAACAATAGACCATGTGTCTAAGATGGCGTTTTTTTTGTCCACTGCTGATCTGTGGCAGCCAATCTATAGGCCAGGATCCAGCTCACAAACACAGCAAAAGACAAAACAGGAGATGCTCCTTGAGCTGTCAAGATGCTCCAGCACAGCACCAGACGAGTGACACTCAAGACAGCAGCTGCTGTGGCCAAATGACCTGACAAGTGGCCACACTCATACTGAATTTAACAACGAGTAAAGTCACTTTCATCAGATTATTGAAAGTAATTGTTTATCTCAATTTTTGAAGTTACTTTAATGAATAAAACAAGACTTTTTGTGCATTATTTCATACTTTGGCATATTTTAGTCAGTTGGCACTTTTTCTTAACCTGAACCCATAATAGAATAACATCTCTAAAGTGTAAAAAGAAATTCTTCAAAGTAAATTAAACAGTGCTTAGTACTGTCACCTTAGTCTTTTTAAATTGTGCTTTAATTTATTTTTGCATTTCTTATGTAACCTGACTAAAACATGGTAAACTGGAGAGAAATGCACTGAGGTCTGGAACCTTGAAGATGCACAGTACTGTCGTCTCTCCAGCCACACATTTTGGGGAACTGGGGCGGCTTTGCCATATTCCTTGAGGTGTCTGATCATCCTAACTAAAAGCAAAAGAAAGGAGATAGAATGATGAGAAGGGAAAAGATAAAGAAAATACAGTTTATACATTTCTTAAAAGAGGGTGGTAGACATTTCACTTTGTAAAATTTCTTTCTGAATTGTTCTGAGGCCTGTAGATCATAGATCATATGCTGTATATTTAGAGACAACAGCTGCAATTATTTTTCATTGGGTCACATGATTTCATTTCTAAACATAGAGATAGTATTTGATTCCCTATATTAGTTCTCCCTGAACCCAGAATGAGCTTCTTTCCATGGTGCTATGCAGAAGGTAAATGTCTTACATGTCATGTTAGGTTAGCTCCTTTAAAATAGACAGTGACATAGAGTATGTTTCAAATGTTAAAATGTTATGTAACTAGATAAAACTTTTGTTACATGAATAAGGCAAAGTGAAAGGTTAAGTAACTTAATTTTACAACAAAGAAGATAATTAGTAATGATAACCACAGGACTTTTCCTTTACAATAGTCACAGCTAATCTTTTCTAGTTATTTAAATATATATGAAATCTCCTGGAAATTTTAAGTAAATATTTTCAAAACAGCATTCTACAAATTATTTATGGTCTGAAAATATTACAGATTTTCTATACTTACTAATCTTTAGATAAATATTATTTGCCAAGTAGAAGAGATTACAAAAAGTTAGACATGTGAATCTATCTAAAAATAATTTAATATGCTTGTTTTAAAACCTGTTTTAAAAAACATGGTCTAAAACACAAGTTTCCATTTCAAAATGCACAAAACCGGACACATTGTCTTATGAATGTTTTCTTAGATTGTCAATGTCTGTTTTCCATATATCTAAAACAATTTTGAATAACAACAGGTATACAAAAATCTCAATAATAAGTAGAATGTTTAATTAGCCCATAGCTGCAAATGAACAAAGGAATCAAGCATAGAATAGAAATAATAACTGAAATCTTGTCTACAAATGCTGGAATGGGAAAAGCATTTCCATTCCAGCAAAAATGGAAATGTTCCAAATGAAGCCAACCATTGAATTACTTTCACAATAGTATGCTACTTGAATTTCAAATATCTTAAGGCTATTTGGTATTTTTTTGTCACCTAATAAATTAATTATCTCAGTACCTTCACAAAAACCCTACCTATTCTAGTGTGGAAAATGACAGTTCCAAAATTATGGCTTATACTACCTGATATGATATTTGATATCTTTCTGTTACAATCTTTTCCTGAATAGTGTGGGGTTTCTACAGCATAACTTCGGGAGATTCCTTAGAGAATTTCCTTTGCTTGCTATCCAATCGATTAGCTATTTTAATGTCTACAAGCTACTGCTTATAGCTATGTCTTAAAATAATCACTTAAAAATATCACAGGTGTAGCAGAAGTCTATCATTAGTTTTCATAGTAAAATTTCAAATATAAAGAATTTTCAAAGTGGAAAGAGTTTAAGTATGCTGGTAATAGAAAATACAAAGAAAGCAAAAGAATCTGATAGTGTCAGATCAAATTTAGAGGTTGCTGTTTGGATTGTCTTTTCTCCAATGATATCAAGCTTTAATGGATTAGAGGCAGCTAACTTAAATTTTAAAATGTACGTCTAAAACATTAGTAATAACACATTTTGAAGGACACAACATGAGACTAAAAATGTAGCCCATAGATATTAAAACTACTGTCATAACAAATTTATAGGCCAAATGTTAAACCTGCTTCAATTTTTTTTGATATATTTGCTTTACATAAAAATAACTGTAACTCTATTTTCAGAATACTTTACAATGTCCTTCTGAGAGTATTTAAAAACTCTCTTCTAGGGCCTCCCTGGTGGCTCAAGGGGTTAAGCATAGCACTATGAAGCAATCTGCAGCCTCTGCAGCAGAAGTGCTATCCCTGGCCAGCCAAGGAGTAACCCACATAGCGCAGCAGGCATCTCCTGACTGGCCCACTGCTCCCCTCAACAGTGTATTTCATTCAGTCCGCCTGTTCTGGTCCCCACTCTGTCTCTGGTGAATCCTCTCATCCCCCCTCCCCCGCACCTCTGTCCTGTACCCCAGCATAAAAAAAAAAAACAACTTGTATGCATAAATAAATGAATCTTAAAAAAATAAAAAACTCCCTTCTAAAACTGACATTTATCTTGCTAATATACATCTGTATGTACATGTGTATATGTGGATAGGATTTCTGTCTCTACCTCTAGTTGTAGATACATGTGCCCATACTTATCATAAATGTTTACTAAAAAGTAAAAAAATGAGAATCATGAAGAATTTACCAAAATAAAATGAAAGAATCTTGATAGGATGTCTCAGTTTCCTAAATATTCAAATGTCAACCTTACTTGACAGAACTTTTCCCATGCCATGTTCTCAGAAGTCATCTGCTTAGAATTACCCAGTCATCATTGAGGACTTGTCTTTGTGCATTGGATTGCTATAACAAAAATACCATGAACTGGGTAGTTTATAAACAACAAATATTTATTTCCCACAGTTCTGGAGTCTGGGAAATCTAAGGCCATGACGCTGGCAGATTCTGGCAAATGGCTACTATCTATTTCCTGTATTCTCACTTGGCAGGATTGAGGCGCTCACTAGAGCCTCTATTAAAAGGGCACTAAATATAATTCATGGGGGTTTTAACTCATGACCTAATCACTTCCCAAAGGCCTCACCTCCACATATCAGTTTTGGGGAGATCATAACTATTCAGTCTCTAGTAAAGTTAAGGTAAATGACAGATGTACCTCCTTCTGTTTCCAACTCTCTATCCACAGAACATTTATTTTATGGTGAAATTGCATACATATTGCTGACGCCCTGAAAGCAATATGCAATAACAAAATTATAGCACAATATGTGAAGGGGCTTCTTTGTAAGTAGGAATGTGACCCAATGTTTTGCATGGGTAAAGGTGGTGAGAATTAGATTATGGTTGTATGTCTGTGAAATTCAGTTTTCACTTTTTCATGCAGTTACTCATTTCTGTCTAAAACTACTTACACCCTGAAATAATAACTCCAAATTCCAAGTCCCTATGCCACTTTATTTACTACATGGGAACTAAAGATATCCTTTTCTGAAAGTGTTTACTAAATCCTAAAATAAAGTGAATGTTGTGTTTTGTGTAAGAAAAGTAGTCACAGGGCCTCTCTGGTGGCAGAGGCGGTTGAGTACAGTGCTGTGAAGCTGTCCACAGCCTCTGCAGTGCGGGTTCAATCTTCGCCAGCCACGAAGATACCCACATGGTGCAGCAGACCTCTCCTGTCTTGCCTGCTGCTCCCCTCAGCAGTGTATTTCAGTCAGTCTGCCTGTTCTGTTCCCCACTTTGGCTCTGGTGAATCCTCTCACCCTACCATGCATCTGGCCTGTATCCTGGTTCTTGTATGCATGAATAAATAAAATCTTTAAAAAAATGTAGTCACTTAAAGACCGATACCTATCTCTCTATTGCTCTATAGCAGTACATATCAACATATTATATACATATAAAATGATATATACATGATTAAGGAATCAAATAACTAAATAATTGGCCAGGTATATAATTAAAATGCAATATAGTAGAAAACAAATATGTATAACAAAATTATCCATACATACAATGTCGTATTTACTGTAGGTCAGAAAGAAGCCATCATGGCTTAATTCTCCGGTTGTTAGATCACACAGGGGGTGAATGTTGTGAATTAAGACTAGAAATATGAATGCAATTATTTGGAAATTACTTTATTTAATGAATAGTCTGTTTTTCTAGTAATGTTTACTTGGATGTCTTTGCTTGGATTAACTTGATATATATGAATTTATTTAAATAGCATATGTATCAATCAACTCCATGTTCATGTTTGCTTTTAGTGATGTGATTTTTTAAAAGCTTTAGTGATCTGATAGACTGTAAAAATGTGAATGGGTGTATTTCTTCTACTCACTTTATCAGTAAGTTGGGATTTTGTATGCCACATTACCATTTTCCTGTTTCTCAGAGAAATTTCAGTTCTTTCCAAATCATACCCCCTTTGTTTGATATCTGTGCTTGTTACAGAACAAGGATTTTCAGGCTAAATAGGGAAACACTGAACTCTGCAATACTGTTATAATTTCTCTTCCCCTCAATGTCACCACTGTCTTTCACCCCACTCTATACATTCGAATTAGGAGAGGAATAAAAAACCTAAAAGTTGGGGCCTCCCTGGTGGCGCAAGTGGTTAAGCACCACCCTGTGAAGCAATCTGCAGCCTCTGCAGCATGAGTTCAATCCCCACCTGGCCAGGGAGCAACCTACATGGTGAGTCAGACCCCTCCTCTCTTGCCCACTGCTCCCCTCAGCAGTGTATTTCAGTCAGTCTGCCTGTTCTGTTTCCCACTCTGTTTCTGGTGAATCCTCTCATGCCCTGCATCACTGGCCTGTACCCCAGCTCTTGTATGCATAAATAAATGAATAAATCTTTAAAAAAACCCTAAAAGTTGAAGACTGTTTAATAATGGTTTACTATTTATTAGCTTTATTCTTTAGTTTACTCAAGAAATTTGCAAGGCATTACGTCTTTTATCCTTAAAACATACCACAGGCTGGCTGAAGATATCTTTAGGATTATACTTTGTGAAAGAATTTGCTCAAGGTCAACTGAGGAAAGAAGATTTGCCAAAAAACTATCACCCCATGAATTATTTTTACAATGTGTTGTCCTCTGTATTAAATACTTTAGGATGAATATTTGAGGGCAATTGTATAACATTGTGATGATAAAAGCACAGACATTTTTAAAAACCTACATATATTTTACAAGAGTTGGAAATGAACCAGATTATTTTTGCAAGTATTTCTGAAACTTAATGGGCCTAAAAACTGTCATCCTGCAAAATTACATTAATACTTAACTTTTTTTTTTTTTTAAAGTAGCACCTGGTGGCTCTTCTCACCATCTTCATTTTTTCCCCTTTTCCTCTGGAGGTAAAATCATTGGCATATGCCATATGCCTCCCAGGGGAAAAAAAAATAATAATAACCTTGACTAATAGGATTCTTGTTGAACACTGGAGAGATAGGGAAAAAAGAAAAGTAGTTATGGAGTTTACTGATATAGTAGACCAATACAGAGTTTCAGAAATTAATGTTATTTAAATTTTTGATATCCTGAATGTAAGAACCAAATACTTTATAAAAGTAATGATAGTAAACTTTCATTTACTGAAAGTTAACTATGTGTCAGGCATTGACTGTCAGGCATTGACCTATGTGCTAACACTTAATCTTTCTTTCATAAGATACAAGTTTGAGGCACAATTTGACCTTCTCAAAGTAATGCTGAAAATATTACTTGGGCTATCAAAGTATAATGTGTGTGAGGACTAGATAGTATTTTAAATATTACTTTACACAAAATGTCTTTATCTACATTTTTCAGGCATCAATATTGCCTGAAAAGTGCCAGTATTCTATGCTACAAGGAGTTAAGTCCTTTAAATATTATGATTATTTGGATCCATAAAGAGGTTATTTGAAGTGACAAATATTCAAAATCCAAAAGGTTCAAAACGTATCTATTGGAGAATTTTTGATCAATCAATTTGTTTTGTAATTCAAAGTTCTCTTTAAAGCATATTATGGAGATTCTTGAACTTGAGCATCTCTTTAAAAATGAAGACATACATCATGACCAAATGAGATCAGTTCCAGGGATGCAAGGATGGTACATCATCTGAAAATCAAGTAATATAATTATAATCCGTTACATTGATTGACTTTATTAACAAAATAAGGTATTAAAACCATGCTTATATCAATGCAGAGAAAGCCTTTGAATAGGGTTCAGTGTTTATTTATGACAAAAAAAAAAAACTTAAATATCTGGGATAGATGGAAAATTCTGCAACATAGCAAAGGTCATATATGACAAAACTCATAGCCAACTTCATATTCCATGGTAAAAGACTGAAAGCTTTCCCTGTAAGATGTTTTATAAGACAGCATGAGATATTAGTCTAGCTTCATTTTTTTTTTTTTTGCATGTAGCAGTCCAGTTTCCCCAGCACCATTTATTGAACAAAATGTCTTTGTTCCATTGCATATTCTTTGCTCCCTTGTTAAAATTAGTTGTCCATAAGTCTGTGGATTTATTTCTGGGTTTCTGTTCAGTTCCATTAGTCTGTGTGTCTGCTTTTGTTCCAGTAACATGCAGTTTTAATTACCATGGCTTTGTAGTATAGTTTGAAGTCTAGGAGTGTGATACCTCCATTCCCCTTCTTTTCAATCAGGAGAGCTTTGGCTATTTGATGTTTTTTTTTTTTTTTTTGGCTTCTTTTTGTATAAAATTATTTCAGAGAATGTTATCCTAGGTATAAAGAAACAAATTTACATTTCACACAATAGAACTGCATTAAGGAATGGATCAATATGGCCTTTACACACTCAAATAGAAGGATATTTTAAAAATAACTTGAAAAATGTATAGACTTTACAGCTAAAAAACTTAGATTCAGTTTTTTTTTTTTTTTTTTTTCCTGGCCCATTGTAAGATCTTGGTTTCATTATTGAACCTCTGCCTCAGATTTCTCAGTTATGACCCATGGGCTATTAGTGAAAATATCTTTCTTACTTAACTCAATGGGTTATCATTAACAAGATAATTCATAAAAATGCTTCATCAATATTAAAACCCTATGCAAATAATAGTGAACATTTTTATTTTATTGTTAGCAACAGAAAGAAATGACTGTTTCATAGTTGGTGATTTATTCACCTCTGTCTTTAAAACAGTATGTGAATCTATTATTCTTTTCACTGGCTAGAATTTTCCTCATTGATGTGGTCTGCAGCTTCAAATCCTTATTTTTTGATTCTTCCTCAAGTTCCAATTTTTTTATAAAATCTGAAAAATCTTGAGAAATAAAATTGAATAGGAACACCTGGATTTCCACCCCAGTTATGGTTTAAGTTTTTAATCTTTCTGAGTCTTGGCTTCCTTTCTTGTAAAGTGTAGAAGTGTATTTTTATAGTCTTAGTAGCACTCATATATATAAGTCACTGGTGTATAAATACAACATGTGATGCAGTTTCTCTTGTTTTTTGTCCACTTTAACACTTTCTGTCTTATTATTTCCTAGAACACTGATTTCAAATATAAGTGGGTCCTTGCTATTATTTTTGTTTTAATATGTTTTAAGCTCCTTGAGAGTAGAGACTATTTCTGATACATCCTTCTAACCTTCAGCAATTCTGAGCATCCTATTGGACCAATGGGAAAATGTTCAGCAAGTCACTAATTCAGTACGATTAACAATTTCATTCTAGGTGTTGACTTACATCCTCAGTAAAGTTAAGATCATGGTGTGAACTTGATTCCCCCAGTAAACTTAAGTCCTCCATGCACACTATCAGACTTCTATCACTGTGACTGAGCAGTCACCTGTGACATAAACACAGTAATGGCTGATCTTCTAGAGCACAATCCAATATGTTGGGTTTATGCTATCCTTAAGGTGCACTTAACTTGCCTGTGTCTGAACTGAGAACCTGTCTCATCAAGGACTCACTATCTTAGTGACTGTGTTCTTCCACCCTATTTATCCATGGCTGTGCTTCCCATCTTAAATCAAAGAGTTTAAAGGATGGAAACCAGCTCTCTGGAATTCTCATTGGCTATTTATACCTTGCAAGGGCTTTTCATCATTAAATCCTGCTTAAGTGCTGAGGAGGGAGCATCCCAATCAAATGCTGATTTTAAACATAGGACCTCAAAATACTTTATTTATTGGTACTGTAATAGCACTAGTAAAAAGAAATTCTAGTGGCACATTCTTGCAGATAATTTCCAGTGACAAGAAACAGATCAAAGATAGAAGGAATGTCTTTCTGTGCTCTCGAGAGAGATGCTGAAAGTGATTGTGTAGCACTTACAGCTGCTGAAAACAGATTAGAAAGTTAAAGGTCTTGGTTCCAAACCTGATTTCATTAAAAAGCCAGTGCTTTATTAATCTTGTTGTCTGTTATTGTTTAAGTCAGGAGGCACAGAGTGGAAGAGTGAGAAAGAGAGTAGTGAAAGAGAAGGGACTTTTAAACTTTCTCTGGTGTTACCACGGAAACCTCAGCCTTGACAAACAGTTAAGGCTTCAGTGTCCATACATGTGTGGCATTCCTGTTGCATTTGTCTCAACATATTGATCAGCAATATATAGCATACAAGCTAACTCATATTTTACATGTAGAGGATGGTGTAGGGTAAGTAAAAAGTATCAGGCTTTTCCACCACCCCACCATTAGATCAAATGCATGCCTGATGGTAGACACCTGGAGTAGGGTGTGGGCATGCATAGGTGGGTGCACCTAAGCCAAGAGACTGGGTATATTTAAGGCCAGGATGCCAGAAGATATAGAAACAGAATGAAAGAGAAGCAGAAGAGAGAGAACAAGACCACTAGAGAACGCCAGAGGGCCCAGAAAGAGTGAAGACTTTCTGGGGACTGGGAGGCCTGCCAGCCTCCTGGCCCCCTGGCACCCCTGCCTGCTGTGGACCTGGTAAACTCAATTAAAGCCTGAAAAAGCCACTGAGGGCTCCATGACTCTCCTTTACCCCTCTACATAGGATCATAGAAATCCTGTTTTTCCCCTTCCTGCTGCTACAGATGGACATTGATGTGATGTTTTCCTTGAAATAAAGGATATTTACATATATAGAAACAAATGTAGCATACTGTGCCACTCATATAAATATCTTATCAATCTTGTAATCTCAATTGTATTGACTCCATAGTAGAAGACATGTGGGTTCCACAAAAATCACTAATCAAAATGATATATCCCTCCTTTGGGCCATTTGGCCTACTGACTATAAATGCTTCTGAAGGGCCTCAGTCCAAAATGGATATGGCAGAAAATAGCCATGGCCTGTGGTTTGGGATATCTTCAGGATATCCAAAACATGGCCTAGGAATCTTATTCAAACCACAGAAGCCTGGGTTTCTCTCTGATTAATTAGTTTAACTAGCGTGAGCTAGGATTGCTTAATTTGAAGATGTTCTCCAACCTGATTTTAATGTGTATAACTCTTTAAGAAATATGGAATTAGGGGTGTTCCTGGTGGCGCAAGGGTTAAGACGCAATGTATGAAGCTATCCACAGCTTTGCACAACGAGTTCGATACCCGGCTGGTCAGGGAGCAACCCATAAGGCGCAGCAGACCTCTCCTGACTCTCCCGCTGCTACCCTCAGCAGTGTACTTTGGTCAATCTGCCTGTTCTGTTCCCTACTCTGTCTCTGGTGAATCCTCTCATCCCCCGCACCTCTGGCCTGTACCCCAGCTCTTGTATGGATATGTAAGGGCAGGACAGGCCACAGTGCAGGTTTTCTAGGATCCCATGCAGACCGGGTGAAGGAGGAGTGAGAGTCCTTGGTGTCTTTTTGCAGGTCTTTTTATTGGGATTTACCCGGTACACAGCAGGCAAGGGTGCTGGGGGGCCGGGAGGCTGGCAGGCCTCCCAGCCCCCAGCAAGTCTTCACTTTCTCTGGGCTCTCTGGTCTTCTCTCACATTCTGTCTGCTTCTCTCTCTCTCAGCTTCTCTTTCGGCTTCTGCTGGCGTCCCTGTGACGCCGCCCTTAAAAGCCCAGTCTCAGCCCAGGTGAATCCCATCTACCTATGCCCACATCCTACTCCAGGTGCCCGCCATCAGGCATGCCTTCAGGACCGCAAAGATCCATCATCTATCCTGATGGCAGGAGGGCAGAAAAGCCTGACATTTTTCCTTGCCCTACAGTCTACCCACTCAGGGTTTTCTGCCATATAATCTACATATATACAATTTAGCAAACAAACAATGCAGCCAGGCCCACAAAAGCAAATACATCACAATATAACAAAATAGAACAGAACACATGTAAGTCCAGCCAGGGCCCCAACCTAGTGCAAAAGACAATTATTGGTACCAGCAGATGAGCCACCAAATCTGCTGCCGAAGGCACTGCTCATACAAGAAAGGGGAACCACTCACGGCATCTACTGTAACACACCAGGAGCCGTCAGGCTTCCTGGCCTTCTCTGGCTGTAGTCTCGGCTACAAGCCACACACAGCATCCACCCCCAGGATGCACTCGCTGTGGGATTGGCGATTCTATATTGTTTGGGGTAATCGCCAACCCTCAGGGTTTCTGTCTGCAGTCGCTCCAACACTCGGCCTTCATAGCCATCCATGCGACTCGCAGACCCCTGCATTCAGGCCAACCCGCTGCACAAGCACATGGGTCGGGGATCCAAACTCTACATTCGGCTTGGGCTCCACTCCAAGCCACATTCCCCACCCGTCCCCCAAGGACAGGCTTCTCAGCTCCTCACCCTCGCTCGACAATGAGCAGGGCATCAACCACAAGTCATTTTACGAGACTCACAGGTCTTCAGCATACTCAGGCTGCTTAACAGCCACTCAGGGCTTCCCAAACTTAGCATCAGCACGAGCTTTTGCCTTCTCAGTTGGCTTTTCTCCTCTGCCTGGCTGCTGGGCATACACAGGCTGATTTTGGCCACCAAGGCCTACTGGCCACCCCCAGATTCCCATCTCCTGAGGTTTACAAACAAAACTATTTCACCCCCAGGATCCCAAAACATATCAAAATGCAAGGTCTTCAGCCTTCTGGTGGGATTGTCAGTCCAAGTCCATTAGTCCAAGTCTGTTGGCCTCTCCCTGCATCAGCACTGACGAGCTCCAAATCGGGGTCCTCTCCTCCCCAACAATTCTGCTGCCTCAGGGGTCATTGGCTGGTCCTCTTGGGAGTCTCCTCCATGCGAGGTCTCGTCCCGCAGCTCCCGGACTGTATCCACCTTCTGTGCCGCCATGGCGCCTCCAGCGTCGTCACAGGCAAAGTCTATTACTCCTTAGTCCCTCCAGGTCTTCGGAGGGCTCCATACCCATCTGCATGGATCATCTTGCCGACTTACGCCAATTGTAAAGGGCAGGACTGGACACTGAGCAAGTTTTCTAGGATCCCATGCAGACCAGGTGAAGGAGGAGTCAGAGTCCTTAGTGTCTTTTTGCAGGTCTTTTTATTGGGATTTACCTGGTACACAGCAGGCAGGGGTGCTGGGGGGCCAGGAAGCTGACAGTACTCACAGCCCCCAGCAAGTCTTCACTCTATCTGGGCTCTCTGGCCTTCTCTCACATTCTCTCTGCTCTTCTCATGGCTCTGTGTCTCTCTTGGCTTCTCTTTCGGCTTCTGCTGGCGTCCCCGTGATGCCGCCCTTCAAAGCCCAGTCTCAGCCCAGGTGAATCCCATCTACCTATGCTCACACCCTACTCCAGGTGCCCGCCATCAGACATGAATTCAGGACCGCAAGGATCCATCATCTATCCTGATGGCAGGAGGGCAGAAAAGCCTGACATTTTTCCTTACCCTACAGCATAAATAATCTTTAAAAAAAAAAAAGAAAATATTGGATTAATATAACATTTGTGCTGAGTATTCCAGACAAACATTTTACCTCTCCTAGTATCAGTCTCTGCATATGTAGATAATTTTTTATTGTCATTACTTCAAGTCTTAGATTCTCTGGTACACTGAACTTTTCATAGTGACCTGGAAAAATTCTGTAACAATGGAGCTGTCCTATTTGATATTAGGATATGGGAAGAGTATTGAAAATACCAAGAAGATAAAAGCAGTTGTTTCAACTACCAAGTTACATCATAAATCTAGATCACGAGAGCTATTTTGCAAAAAAAAATAGTAATTGTAAGTACTTGTAGGGTAAGGAAAAATGTCAGGCTTTTCTGCCCTCCCGCCATCAGGATAGATGATGGATCCTTGCGGTCCTGAATGCATGCCTGATGGCGGGCACCTGGAATAGGGTGTGGGCATATGTAGATGGGATTCACCTGGGCTAAGACTGTGCTTTTAAGGGCAGCATCACGGGGACGCCAGCAGAAGCCGAAGAGAAGCCGAGAAGAGCAGAAGAAGCTGAGAGAGAAGCAGAGAATGCCGGAGAGCCCAGATAGAGTGAAGACTTGCTGGGGGCTGGGAGGCCTGCCAGCCTCCCGGCTCCCCAGCACCCCTGCCTGCCGTGTACCTGGTAATTTCAATAAAAGACCTGCAAAAAATCCACTGAGGACTCTGACTCCTCCTTTACCCGGTCTGCTAGATTAGAAAACCTGCACTGTGGTACATTCCTGCCCTTATAGTACACCAATGGCTTAACCTATTAAATTGACTTCCAATTAAATTCATAATTTAACCATATCATAAATAGTTTCATTCTGTGCTTGACATGTGAATTGAATTTAGCTCTACCATGTGCCCTGTCTAAAATTCTGTCATTGACTTCAAATGCCTACAGTTATAGATTCATTCCTATATATATACTCAGGTGTATATATTATGTACATTTAATTGAAGGGGTTCGCTCACCCACTTATGGGTTCTAGCCATTGAAATTTGTAGGGTGGCCTGGCAGCCTGAAAACCTTCTCAGGCAGAATTGATGTTGTAGTTTTGAAACAGTTTCTTCTCTGGAAAACTTCAGTTTTTGTTCTTAAGACCCCTCAACTGACTGGATGAAACCTACCCACATTATTGAGGGTAATCGCCTTTACTTAAAGTAAATTGACCATGAGTATTAATTATGTTTATAATGTGCCTACATAGCAATATCTAGATAAATACTGATTTCGATCCTAGACACCATGGCCTAGATAATATGACACATAAACTTAGTCATCATAAGAGTAGTTAAAATTTAAATGAGGGAATAAGAACCAAGACCTTTTGTTATGGTAAATTTTAAACATATACACAAATGAAACAGTATCTTAAGAACCCATATACCTGTCACCTAGTTTCAATAGTTATCAACTTACAGGCAATTTTATTTATTTTATAATCTTGGTCCACTTTTTTTCCTGTTCCATGAATTAAAATTCTAGATGCCATGGTATTTCACTCATAAATACTTAATATGTATATTTAAAAGCTGACTCTTCTAAATAATATTACACACCTGTAAGTAAAACTGTTAATAAATCTTCAATGCCATAAAGTATTAAGAACTGGATGTGGTAATAATGCTCAAAAATGTAATGACTCAATAGAAATATCTTAGAATTAAGAGATAGGGTAATCTGTGTGGAATAAATGGAGACTAGAACTAAATTGAGTTGACAGAAGAAAGCCTAAATTGTTTATACTTATTCTTTTTATATCTAGGCTGTTTGGTTAGCTATGTAGCATACCGACATATTCAGGTAAACTAACACTTTTGCTTTTTATTGTCAGTTTTGAAAGAAAATAGTAAAAGATGGCGCTTATTTCTCTAGAAAGATCTATCAGGAACTGATGTGATTTAGAAAACTTATTTGTTAAGAGCCTACAGTTTTGAAAATTATATATATATGTATGTGTATATATACATTTATTTATGTATCTGTATATGACACTTCCACAAACATATCAAGAGATAAGAAAAGGCTTGCTTTTAAGATATTGAAAAATAATAAGAAGAATGAAAAGAATTGCCATTACTGAACTTTACTTAGTTCCATCTTGAAGTAGGAAGACAGCTTTGACATTATTCTAGGAATTGAATGTTACTTCCAGGATTTGAAGGCTAGGTCTTCAAATCCTAGAACAGGAGAAGTCAGGTGGAAGGCCACCTGAGACCTTTTCAGCATACAGGTGATTGGTCTATACCCACTTTTTGATTTGCACATTGCTTGTATTTGTATATACTTCTCAATTCCTGAATAAAAGGATATTTAAGGTGCTGGATTCAGCATTGCAGACAGCATGAATTCACTGAGTAGTGAGCATAGGAACATTTATATAGTTGTATCTACGTTGTGATTATCCATATGTTAGAAAAAAACAAAAGCCTATTGCTAAACCCTTTTTCAATTAGAGTGAGTCTACTATCTCTATGACATCTGTGGCATCTTCACCTTTTAAAATGAATGGAATTATATGTACACAGACTGGAAAGCATTAAATTTTTAATGTTTTTAAAATATTTTTTTGTTTTGATAATAGAGATCTAACTATGAGATGTTGATGTTGCATATTAAATGAAATTATATTTTCTTTTTTTAAAAGATTCATTTATTTATTTATACAAGAACCAAGATATAGACCTGATGCATCGGAGGGTGAGAGGATTCACCAGAGACAGAGCAGGGAACAGAACAGGCAGACTGACTAAATAAACTGCTGAGGGGAGCAGCAGGCAGGACAGGAGTGGTCTGCTGCGCTATGTGGGACCCTCACTGGCCGGGATCGAACCAGTGCTGCAGAGGCTACAGACAGCTTCACAGCACTACGCTCAACTGTCTACGCCACCAGGGGAGGCCCTATATTATCTTTTTAATTGTGGGAGAAAGGAGACTATTTTCAATTCGAATCATAAACCACCAAGCAGAAAATAATATTTTATTTCCTAATTAGAAAATAATTTATACCTGGCTTTGATATAAAACTTTCTTCCCTAAATCACAGAGGTGGGCAACGTGGAGCTAGCCACCATACAAAGCAGAAATAAGTAGGATTATTAGGACCTGATAATCAAGTGGCAAAGTCATTATTGAAACACAAACAGAACCCCTTAGAATTTGTGGAGTTGGAGGAAGGAGGTTCATACTTAGGAGTAGTTACCACATGGTGGGAGCTATAGGTACTGCACAAATCCCATTACCTTTTTACGAATGAGGCGTTAGGTGCTAAGCCAACACATATACCATACACCATGAACTGCAGGAACAAGAGGACCTTACCTTCCCCCTTAAAGTCACAGTAGTATGAAGAAATAGATAAAAATAGCAAAATGGATGAAAAGCAAAGCTCTAACAGTAGAAACATATTTGGGGGGTAATAAATCTTTTGTAATTTAGAAAATGGCCTTGAATACTAATAATGTGTGGGGGCACTCTATGGTCAGCAATGCATATGTTCTGACCAAGAGAACCAGCAGAACATCTCAGCACAAATGTAGAGTGAGAAGAGTAGGGATCATTGTACACTGACAATATGCTAAGCATTTTATTTATGTTCCTTTTCTCACAAAAATCCTGTATGAATTTTTCCTCATTTTATAAATAAGGAAATTGAAGAATAAAATTATAAAGAAAACCCAGATTTAGGAATGGCTAGATTACTTAACATAATACACCTCATATTCATTGGCGGTCTGCACTTACATGAAAATCACTCACTAGAGAATGGAATGAAATCAACTTTAGAGTGAGAGTCAGTGCAGCTTAGTCTCTTTTGTGTCCTGGAGCATATAGAGACTCAACAATGACTGTTGGCCGCATGTGGTGTGTATGTTCCTTCAACCCTTCTTGAAATGTGCATGTCACTTATGTTCAGCTTTTCTAAAACCTTTGCATTTCTAAAGTTCTACTCATAACTCCTACATATTTTTGACACAAGAGGTACACTCAATATATATGAATGATTTGAAGCAGATGGTATCTAAGCCTGAGACTCAGTCACAAAGACATCAGCAGAGAGACCACTAGGTGAGAATCAGAAAACCAGTGTAACGTCTTCATTCCTTGTCTTCGTTGTGACCAAATCTTTTCATCACTAGAACACTAGATTCCCCTTAGTGTAAAAAGGCTTACACTTGTCCCTTGGAATTCTTTTCTTTTTAAAAAAGTTTTATTTATTTATGCATACAAGAACTGGGGTATAGGCCAGAGGTGTGGGGGGTGAGAGGATTTACCAGAGACAGAGTGGGAAGCAGAACAGGTGTATTGACTGAAGTACACTGCTGAAGGGAGCAGCGGGTGAGCCAGGAGAGGTCTGCCCTGCCATGTGGGTAGCTGCCTGGCTGGGGATGAAACTTGTGTTACAATGACTGCTGATAGATTCATAGGTTGCATCTTAATCCCTTGCACCACCAGGGAGGCCCCCCATGGGATTTTTTTATGGATGTAACTAAGTGGCAAATATATAAAACAACCTGCATACTACAAATTAGGTATACTTGTACAGTGACAATATGATGACTTCTGGGACAGTTTTGCCTGTGCTTGGAGGTTCTTTATTTTTTTTAAGATTTATTTATTTATTTATTTATACAAGCACTGTCAGTCAGGAGCACGGGGGTGGGGGAGGGTGAGAGAATTCATCAGAACCAGAGCAGGGAATAGAACAGGCAGACTGACAAAATACACTGCTGAGGGGAGCAGCAGGCAGGGCAGGAGAGGTCTATCACACCATGTGGGGCCCTCGCTGGCCGGCCAGGATTGAACCGGCGCTGCAGAGGCTGCGGGCAGCCTCGCAGCCCAGCGATCAACCGCTGCACCACCAGGGGAGGCCCGTGTGCTTAGAGGTTCTTGCTTATACTTCTCACACCATTGTATAAATCCTGACTCATCTGGGACTTCCTTTCCCTGCAGCTGTTGTGTTTACCTCCTCCTATATCCTAGTCTAAATTCTAATAAAGGGGCAAAAAGTATTTCATGATGACAACTTTCATCTACAGACTTTCTCTTCTGATGAAGTCTGGAAATTTAACTTTTACTTAGTCTTCAGGGCAATATTAAAGTAAAGTTAGATAATTTTGTTTTACAATCAGAATGCAAGGATTCATTTTGGTTACACATACTAATGTGCAAAAAAATAGATGTGATGATTCATGAAAATGGCTTCAAGAGGATGTGTTCAATTAATGAATATTCATTGAATACTTTCTAAGTGCTTAAGGACTCTAAAAAGAAAAACAGTATTCCTACCTAGGTGAGTCTTAGAATTCTTAAGAGCAGAGGAAAGAAAAAAGAAAAAAACTGAATGAATGGAAATTTAAAAATTTATCCTCATAAGACTAATATCAAATTAATTGATAGGTAATTTTGATACTTTGATACTTTACTAGTATCCAAAAGTAAAACTCCCTGCCAAATCCAAGATGAAGCTGATTATAGGCCACAACAATAGACATCATTTTTATAAAGCCGTAAAGGAAGTCACTCAAGATCTGGACCTGAATGTTAGCAATATTATCAATTCTCAACAAAGAGATGTATCTTTCAGCCCTGCTGAGGTCAGTCTTATATGATCAAAATCATGTGCCATAAACCACAGATCTGCATACTTGCCTCTCCACAGGGTGAAAAACACAGCTAGCTCTTTTGGATGTAGAAGCAACCAATGTTTCTGTCAAGAACAAAGCAGAGTTTTCATATGATAATGAAAACACAATTCATTAAAAATGGAATTTCTATTCTTAACTCTTTCTAGATCTTCCACACAAGTGAATAATTCATTCATGAAAATCCTGAGAGAAATTATCCATAAGTCACTACAAGAAGAAAAAATTAAGAAGGTGCAAATTCATCTGTTAGAAGAACAATAATTGCAATAAATTCTGGAATGTTCATTCGGGCAGAAGTAAAAAATGAAAAGTAGCAAGAAAACCAACTAGGCATATAGGAAAAGCTCAGAAAGGAAGCAGGTGAATTGGATAATGAAAATATTCTCTGTGATACTAGAAATGAATCTCCTCGACATAAAAACTTTTTTTTTTTTTTCATTTTTTTTTTTTTTTTTTATAGAGGCATGTTTTTATTTATTTATTTATTATATTTGTTTGTTTTGTTCATACATGCACTGGGCACAGTCAGAAGCGCGGGAGGGTGAGAGAATTCACCAGAGCCAGAGCGGGGAGCAGACAGGCAGAAGGGCTGAAGTACACTGCTGAGGGGAGCAGCGGGTGGCAGGAGAGGTCTGCGCACCATGTGGGATCCTCCTCCGGTGGCCGGGGAGCAGCCGGGGATCGAACCGGCGCCGCAGAGGCCGCGGGCAGCTTCGCAACCCAGCGCTCAACCGCTGCGCCACCGGGGAGGCCCCTCGACATAAAAACTTTTAAGATACCTAAGATAGCAAACAATTTTCAGGATAAATTGGATGGCAAACTAGCTAAAAGAGGGGGAAAATGTATATTGCCAATGATGGATTACTGGCCCAAATTAATACAATCTTTTCAACTATGAATATGCTTTTGAAACTATACAACCACATCTAGCAGCCCCATTCTGTTGGGAAAAAAACAAAACAAAACACATTTTGCCCCCTTCTAAAAGCATCCACACAAAGGCAAAGTAAAAGACTCTTAGTGTGCTCAAACATCTTTAATTGGTGTCGGGGGAGAGGAAAGACAGGAGAAAGAAGAAATTTTAAGTAATAGATTCCCAGTGAGAATCAAAAATAACCCATCCACTCATGGGCAAATACCGCCAAAAGTGGGCAATTGAGCAAAAATGTGCCACTTCACATAGGGAACCACAAGAAAGGAGTCAGACAGGTCCCAGAAAGCTGGAGCAGATTCAGAGATCCAAAATTTAGATGGTGCCGTATAATCCCCCACTAGATGATGGTCAAAACACTAAAGCTACAAAGACTAAGAACAAGGAGCAGCCTCCCCATGTGTCTCTCCCCTCTCCATAAGTCTCCTCTCTCTCCATCCATCCATCTGGTGGGTGGGTGGATGGATGGATGGATGGATGGATAGTTAGTTAGTTATCCACCTAGCTCCTTCCTCCTTCCCATTTGTCTCCTATTTGGGAAATCTGGTTAATGGAATGCTGGGAATTGTAGTCCAAGGCAGCTACATTTGGAACATGGCAATCTTTTCTGGTTTGAAGGCAGCGATTCCACACCTTTCATAGGAAGCATTCTGTAACACTGTCATCATAAACATAGACTTAATTTTCAACAGATCAGGGTATAAATTGTGATACTTTATTATTTCGGTCTGGAATGCATATAAGCAAGGTATATTAAGTATTGCTTAAAATATTTTATAAGTCATAAATATACAGAATACTCACTCATAAAGTTTAATGCACAGACAAAAATATATCATTTAGATTACTGGCAAATATTTAATACTACTTTATTTAAATCAGAAATTTGAAATAGCACAAGTCACAGTAATGTTAAGGGTTTTCCCTCCACAGACAATTTAGTGATTTTGTTGTCTTCAATCAAAATGTTGTGGGTGGAATGTGGCGATGCATATCTGAGGAGGCATAAGCCTATTCCCTTGACTTATATACAGTGATATCAACCGACATTAACTCAGATTAACTCAATGAAAAAAATAAAATAATAAATACCTAATTTTTTTTAATCTTAAAAAATGATGCAGATTAATAGGTATCAGAATTGTCAACAGGAAAGAATATAGACTCCTCCCAGCATACACTTGAGTGGTGAAGGGAAAAACTTTAAATTGCTTAAGGGACAATTGTTAGCCGCACACACACATGCACACACACTTTATTATAAATGAAAGAATGGACCTAACACAGCTAATTCTGAGTCAAATCAAAATCTCAATACCTAATATTTTTTAATCCCACATTTTTGTGATATAATACACTAATAACAAATGTAATTGAACCACAGACTTATTTGGGTTTATGATCAGATCCATATTCAGTTAAATTCAGAGTTCCATTTTACAGTATTAAAACATAAGAATTGGATTTTAACACTGCTCCCTGTCATAAGCTCTCTATCCTCTGGGAAATTTAGCTGAGTTTTCATCCTTTATTTCTCTTTTTTTTTTGTGTTTGTTCTGTATTCTGAATTCCATTTGCAGCTGGAGAAACTGGAGCTTCGTCTAGTGCCAGATAGTGCTTTATAGACAGAGTCAGTGGTATTTAAGTAATGTTTTAAGAAATTGTTTGGAGCCTGAATTCTGTAAGGAAAAGTTGATTTGTATGGTTAGCTATAGTAATTGAAAATGGAATTTCCCTTTATATAATATTCTTATTGATGAAAGATGATCTCTGTTGCTTTGGCTTTTTAAAAATACACACAAGGTTTTGTGGGAGAAAAAAAAATTAAAGATTTCTTTATTTATTTATACAAGCACTGGGCACAGTCAGAAACGTGGGAGAGTGAGAGAATTCACCAGAGCCAGAGCGGGGAACAGAACAGGCAGACTGATGAAATACACTGCTGAGGGGAGCAGTGGGTGTAGTAGGAGAGGTCTGTAGCACCATGTGGTACCCTCTCTGGGGGCTGGGGATTGAACCAGCACTGCAGAGGCTGTGGGCAGCTTCGCAGCCCAGCGCTCAACTGCTGCACCACTAGGGGAGGCCCAGGAAAAAAACTTTTAGATGAGAAGTGTTGTCTAAAATGAAAGAACAATTTGGTATATGTGAGATTTCTCCAGTTGTCCTATGAATATCATGACTATTTGCACATACTTCTATTTTTAAAATGTTTCCAAAATAAATTTCAAAAGATTCATAAACTCATTCAAATTTCTACTGAAGTGAAGGAAAAGTCACATTGCCATTTAATTTTTTTTTAAAAAAAAGCACTTTTCCCTCTAAGTAGCTGTTTGTCAAGGAGCTAGATCCAGGTGTACTATAACACTCTCCAGATGTGATACAGCCTTTTCTAGAAATGTTACATAATAGGTATAGAATTGAATATATAGAACAGATACAGACTTTCAACTGTAAATTTTGCATTCAGCAAATCTTTATTAGATTCCTTCTGTGTGAAAGGCACTAAGAGAGGTACTGGAGATACAACTGTGAACAAGACACATCCTGAATTAAAGGGCTTTGCAGTCCAACTTAAAATAAAAATTAAAAAGCCAAAAGAAACAAAAGAAAGAAAATGAAGGGACTTCTCAGTCCACTTCTGAAAGAATCTGAGTGGGATTATTTATATTTAAAGCATATATGATTCTTTTCATAGCCTGGAAATGACCTAAAAATGATAGAATAACTCATACAAAATTGGTTTTAAAATCTTGAGTGTCTGGTGTTAAGGACACAAAGTGAGGACTTGGGGCTCCCCTCCTCCACATATTTAAAAACATGTTACAACTAAACAAAGAGACCAACCCTTGAATGATAAATAGATGATTATTTTATGATCAAGAGGGATTGGCACAGTGAAAGGGATATGAAAAATTGTAAGTAAATGAGTTTGGAGCAATAGTAGGCAGTGCAAATGGAGAGGGTGTATGGCTCCTGTATGGTATCCTTCTGCTGCTATTAATTCAAAAGCACATGTTGATATCAGGTACTTTAAATCCTGGGGGCTACCCTGGAGAAGAGAGTGTACAGAATCAGTATGCAGGATAGAGGTTAAACTGTTGGAGAAATATAGGAGTAAGGGTACAGGATGAGGATATTAAGGATAAAAATATTAACAATGAAGATATTAAAACAGAAATTGAAAATACTTCAAGACTAATGAAAATGAGCATGCAAGCTATCAGAATTATGGGATGTAGCAAAAGTGGCCCTTAGAGGGAAGATAATTGCATATAGTCACATATTAAGACCAAGAAATATCCCAAATAGAAATTTCAACAGAGAGAAAAAGAAAAAAAAGTTGAGATATACTGGTTTAATCTCTTTTAAATATTTGAGTAAGTACCAATATTTTATTGGTTCATTGGAATTATAGGAGACCTATGACAAGGATTATGGGAATGTAATTGCAATTTGATGAAAAGGGAAAACAAGTTAATATAAAAAAAGAAATATCCATATCGTACTTAATCTCTGCTGGAAAGACAATTTCTTTTCTACCCTTTTCTAAAATTTAGAGCTGATAATGATTTAGATTTGTCTTCCTTACAAAAATCAGCGGAGGATATTAATACGCCTTTTTCATTTATCAGGTTTTTTCTGTTATGCACTCAACATAAAAAAAGTACATTTTATATCCTTAGCAGTTTTTTTTTTTTAATATTTATTTATTTATACAAGAACTGGGGCCAGATGAGCGGGAGTGTGAGAGGATTCACCAGAGACAGAGCCGGGAACAGAACAGGCAGACTGACAAAATACACTGCTGAGGGGAGCAGCGGGCACAGCACGGGAAGTCTGTCACGCCACGTGGGACCCTCACCAGCCATCCGGAATCCAACTGGCACTGCAGAGGCTGCAGATAGCTTCACAGCATTGTGCTCAACTGCCTGCACCACCAGGGGAGGCCCCTATATCCTTAGCAGTTTAAAGACTGATTCTTCCCATTAAAGTCAGCAAGTTCAGTATGTGTTTTAATTCTGTTTATTTTTCATCTTGGTATTGTTAATCATCTATAAGAATAAAAACAAATCTTGACTTGATACTAAGTCACTAAGGCTGTTTTCTGTTTTTACCTTAGAATTTATTATAATTCTGTCCTGCCAAATCTGGCTTATACCTGTTTAAATGCTCTATTTTAGTTAAATTTGTTATATTTTTCCATAGTTAATTAACACTGGGTCATTTCAACTCATCAACAAAGGTTATAGTCTATAAAACAAAAGTATGCCATAATATAATTTAAGATATTACAGTAAGACAAGGTTTAAACTAATTTATAATTATTCTTTATACATTTAATATAGTTGGGGAGAAAACGGCTACTTCAAAATTTAGCAAATTCTATTCTATTTAAAGTGTCTAAGTGGGGCCTCCCCGGAGGTGCAGCGGTTGAGCGCTGGGTTGCAAAGCTGCCCACGGCCTCTGAGGCGCCGGTTCGATCCCCAGCTGCTCCCGGGCCACCAGAGGAGGGTCCCACATGGCGCGCAGACCTCTCCTGCCACCTACTGCTCCCCTCAGCAGTGTACTTCGGTCCTTCTGCCTGTTCTGCTCCCCGCTCTGGCTCTGGTGAATTCTCTCACCCTCCCACGCTTCTGACTGTACCCAGTGCATGTATAAACAAAACAAACAAACAAACAAACAAACAAACAAATAAATAAATAAATAAAACATGCCTCTATAAAAAAAAAATAAATACATAAAGTGTCTAAGTGAGGGCCTCCCTGGTGGCCTACAGGTTACGTCTCAGAGTTATCTTGCTAACAGCCTCAGTTCAACCCCTGGCCAGGGAGCTAACCCACATGGCATAGCAGACCTCTCCTGTCTTGCCTGCTGCTCCTCTTAGCAATGTATTTCAGTAAGTACGCATGCTCTGCTCCCACTCTGTCTCTGGTGAATCCTCTCACCCCCCACACCTCTGGCCTACACCCCAGTTCTTAAATGCAAAAATAAGTAGATAAATAAAATCTTAAACAAAATAATGTCTAAGTAAAAATGGATCCTGGAACTTTTTCTGTTTTTATCTTTTCTTAGTGTTGCAAAGTTCTAACAAAGTGTCTACAAATTTTGATAAATGTGTCAAAGGAAAGATTTCCTTTATTTCTGGTCAGAAAATCTTTAGAGACAAAAATAATCATAGTTTTTCAAAACACCAAAAATTTTGATTCTAAGTTTATTTAACTGTTTGTATCTCAGAAACTGAAGGATACAGATTTTGAACAGAAAATTCTAAGTACTGAAAATCTTTCTATTTATTTAAGAAATCAAAATTACAAAGGTTTTGATATTGTAATTGTGCTATCAAAGGAAAAGAAAACCTACATTTTACAACCCTTTATTGGCATAGTTTTTCATTTAAAGTTTTGTATTCACTTTCTTTAAGATGGCCACCTAATTTGTATATGCTCATTCCCCCAAAACTTAGATCTGATCCTTGTAGAACTATAGTAACTAATGCCCCTAAGCTCATTACTATTTTATTCCTCAGTCTTGGATAAATTCTAGTTTACCTACCACAACCACCAAACTGACCTTTCCTCTTGCCTTATCCCTAAAATATCCATTCTTGTCACATCAGACTTCCTAATATTTTTTCATCTTCTATAACTTTAGTTCTCAAAAGTATTATTTTCCTAGCCCATAAAATTAAGTCTTCAACTAGACATTTAATGACACCCACAAAATGGCCACAACTTTCCCATTTTTGTCTTTCTGCTGATCCATTATACGTAACCCAGTGAACTGGGTCATTCTCTCCCCCTGGTATGGTTCCCTTTATTTATTTATTTATTTTTATTAATACCTTCTAGAGTGACTCTCCAATGAGCTGACACAGTATTCTGGGCTATCCACTGTGGATTCTGGGTGAAGGGGAAGAATATGGAGTTCAGTTGCTCCATAATTCAGCATCTTTATCATACTGCAGAGTAACCCCATAGTGCCCTCCATTCCATTTGCCTTATAATATTTTGCTTCCATTGTATTTGGCATACTCATTTCAGATGTATCGATGCTGGTCATGGGAAAACGAGTTTACACTAGGACATGTATTAAAGGCTGTGACCATGACTATGGGCAGACGCTTATAAATGCAAATAATTCCAAGAGAAAGATACGGGCATTTCATGCTCAAGAAAGCAAGTATGAGTGGAAATGAGAAATTGGATTTTTACTGTGTTGTTGGGAAAAGGGATTACAATTGGGAAACAATTATTATTGAAGGAGAAAGGCATTTTCTATGGCTGTATACATTTAGGCTAGTTGTGAATCTTAAGATGTGGGTTTTTCTTAGATGGTATTTTTGATTTTCAGGATCACAATATATCAATTTCTATTGGAGTTTATTTGTCTACCTTTAGGTCAATCCAGAACATAAAAGTCCTCAAAACTATCTTCCAAAACTACCTGTAGGAAATCTTCCTTAACCACTGTGTTCATCTCAATGCCTTTGTCTTTTAGGATTTTTCAAGTTCCCTCTCATGTGCTACCTTTTCCTCCATTAGTCTCTACTATTTCACTTTTCCTTAAATTGTATTATTTCTAAATGACTCCACATCACATTATCTTATAAATTCTTTGAAGACAGTACTCTCAAGACATCATTTTTTTTTTTACAGTTTATATTCGGAAGATCTCACAAGTATAGATTAAAAGTATGTAAGGAGAGATTTACCACCTTTTAAAACTGCTCTGCTGAGGGTATGTTCCCCCAAATATCTGCTCATCGTTCATTTTATTGTATTGATTTTAGGGCTGTTAAAAGAGTCCTTTTCCTCCCACATCTTCAGGGAAGGAGATTTATATTTCTAACACTCCATGTTATAGGCAGTTTATTCCTTTGATCACCTTTCATTTGTCAGTACCCATTACTTCATAACTTCCTTGGTGCACTGTATATGAAGATTTCTAGAGATTTTTAAAATGGATTTTTCCTAATTTTACCAAGGTTTTGCTTTATCACTTTCTGTATCTCTATGCATCTTATTTCTTTCTCTCCAGATTATTTGGTTGTTCCTTTTCTTCATGAAGATGTATGTTTTCTACTACTTTATTTGTCTATCAATATTTCTAAGCTGTGAGCCTCCCTGGTGGCACAGGCAGTTGAGCACAGTGCTGTGAAGCTGTCTGCAGCCTCTGCAGTGTAGGTTTGATCCCGGCCAGCAGCAGAGATACCCACATGATGCTCAGACCTCTTCTGTCTCTCTTGCTGCTCCCCTCAGCAGTGTATTTCAATCAGTCTGCAAGTTCTGTTCCCCACTTTGTCTCTGGTGAATCCTCTCATCCTCCTGCACATCTGGCCTGAACCCTGGTTCTTGTATAAATAAATAAATCTTAAAAAAAAAATATTTCTAAGCTGTTCTGTTTCCCTGTTGTTACTTCACAGACAACAGTGGTGTCCGTGAGACAGTTTCCAATCTGTTATCATCTGTGAATATCATTAGCATAGTGTTATTTACACCTTCTTTTAGCTCACTAATGAAGATGCTGCATAGATTGAAACATACATCAACTCTCTAGAGAAAATACAGGGAACATTGCCATTTTTCATTATCTTTCATTTTTGGACTATATTATAGCTTATGTCTAAATTTGAGAAACAAATGTTCTTCAGTACAAATTTCTATTCATCCACTCAATATCTGGTTCTTTTAATTTCATAGACAAATGAGGTAATAGTAGGGTTTTGTTTTTTTTTTCTTATGATCCCAATGATTTTATTTTTTGAGATGGCATTAGCCCAGTTCTGGAAGTAGCTTGCTGATTGTGTTGAGTTGTTTCTGCTTTGTTTTTTGTTGCACAGCACATGAATTTCAAGGGCTTGGCAAACACAAAAGCTAAACACTTCTTTGTTTATGCTCCTGCCCATAGGTAAGTCTGTTCTCACAAGCGCTTATATTTTTAACCTTCATGACTTCACCATTTCATTCCTTTTACTCTATCTGATGCTTTCCTTGTACACTTATCAAATTCCTTTTTACTTAGCTTCATATCGTTTTCCTCTTTCCCTCAATTATTGTTCCCCTTGTTTCCAATTTCCCTGTATTGCAATTATAACTCCAATTTCCCTGTATTGCAATTGTCACATAGTAGAATATTTCTTTTTATTTATATATCAGTCATTACTCTGGGCTGCGAACATTTGGAGGACAGAAAGCTTGTCATATTCAACTTTATTCCTCAGTGTTTAGCATAAAGTAAGCACTCAGTAAATGTTTGCTGACTGAATGAGTGAACTAATGGCTTGCTTACAAAGGCATCTATAGTGGCCTTAATTTGGATAAATCAACTTTCTGTAAGCAGTTTACATTAGAATAGTATACCTCCAATTTAGTCCTACTTACGAACATTTTATTAGAAAATTACAAGTTGTCTTTCTTTTTGTAGTTACAGTGCTTTTAATTGTTTATAAAATGGTAAAAATCAAGTGAAATGCAAATAATACATAATTGATGACTCATTTTTCCTAGCAATAATGAAAAATAATGGAAACTCTGTTATTGTTATTATTTTAGCCACACATAGCCACTTAGATAACAGTGCTTTTTTTTTTTAAGAATGGAAAACAAATATCCAGAAAATGAGCCTCATACCATATTTTTAAAAATTTATATGATGTGTTATTATTTCTATGAAATGTTAGATTGACATCCACTACAGTGTAGGTTGATACTGTTTGTATAGCTATGGGCTTGATAGTGAGTTGATGACTTTTGAATAGTTTCCAACCTGAGTTTTCAATATAGATTGAATTAGTTTTCAAATATTAATAGGTAATATTTATTAATATGTACTAAAGGAGTCAAGGAATTATTTTAACACAAAAGTGAATGAATGATTTTCTTATTTACCAAAATAAATGGGATTTCTCTAATGTTGTATATTCTCTATATTTAGCTTGTTATAATTTACAGATAGACATTGTTTTAATACCATGTGCAATCCTACCCTTACATTAGAGATTTAGAAAACCTTAGCATGAATCCTCAATTTTAAGACTCATGGGCAATCTGAATATTTATCACTCATGCCAGCTTTATGGAAGAATTGAAGGACTATGAGTTGATAATTAAAAGTTATTGAGTGGTTTGAAAATTGGTTCTAATACATTCCCTAAGTTACAGCCTTAAATTATACTCTCACCACCACTAAGACATCTAAAATTAGAAATCTAAGTTAAAGCTGTGTGTCATAAAATATAAGGTGATTAACTGAGCTTATATCTGAAATGGCACTACTTGTGATAACATTTTCCCAAGTGGGCTTTATTTCTATTCTGTTTATTTTCTGGAGGGACTGTCATGCATTATTCCTTGGCACTATTTATTATGATGTTTATTATGATATAGGTGGTTTCTTGAAAATTTTTTTTAAATAAAAATGCCTTTTCAAATACACCAACCAACAGTTTTTACCTTCTGAAGTATTTGAAAAAAATGTATAAAATAGTTTTAAAATATAGATTTAGAATAGCTCCTCATATTTTCTAGGTCCTTATATTAAGACATATATCTTATAGGATTGAATTTTTAAATGTGAACAATTGTATCTCTAATTTTGAATATAAAATGTTATATAAACACTACGTGAAGTCTTAATTCAAGTCTATTTGATGATGATTGTTCATTTGTAACAGCTATTATACTGCTGGCCATCAAGTATGTCATGAAAAGAGACAACTATGAATCAAGAGGTTAGTTTAAGAGTTCATAAAAATAAAATCCTATAGGAATGGAAGAAAAATATACGAACACTGATAATTACGGGAACAATGGTTGACAATTGAATTGTATATGAAGGCAAGTACAAAAGTGAGGTTCTGAAGGGCTTTGTGGGCAAATCAGCAGAGTGCTCTGATCTTTATGTAGGTCATGGAGAACTTGACCGATATCTTCATTAAAGCACATCACTGCGACTTCTCTAAAAATGTTTAAACAAGGAATGTTCTCTCTTTACTTTGTTCTTTGTTTTAGGTATAAAGTGAAATAGCTTTGATTTAGAGAAGGAGTATCAGCAGAATTTTCAAATATATGGAATTTAATTTGGGAAAAGGCATCAAATAGGACACACCAGTGGTTCCCAGGTTATTTGTAGGAGGCATTTCTAAGTAACTTTAGTGTGATTTTTATGTATCATATATTGCTTCATAAGAGTTTTAATTTTATTCCTATTCCTTTATTCTCTGTGGTTATTTAGGCAGCATATAAGATCACAGTGGGTAAAGACTTTTATTAATAGCTTGATCTTTAACTCAACAACTGTATTGTATATGAAAAGTAAATAGAAGTTGAAATCATTGTAAGAATGTTCATAATTAAAGGCATACTTCAGGAAACTGACTTCAGAGAGATATATCATAGGATTTTGTATTAGACTCTCTGAACTAGTATGTTTTCCATGAAACTGTTCTTCCTGAATTCACAACTATTGTCTCATAGCTCTCTGAGATTTCCTGTATTTCCTATTAAAAGAATTATGACATAATATCATTGAGAACTAATTTTTGATGTCTTGTTATGTTCCAGTGCAAGCTAAGTGATATTTCACATAGTATTATTGAATCCCTAAAACTAATTGGTGTGCTAGATTTCATTATCTCCATTTTTACATCAAAAGAAATAGCTTTGAAAAGTTAAGGATCTTATGCAAGTTTCATGGCTAAGAAATTTTCAAATGGAATTAAATTCTATACCTGTCTTACTTGTATTTGTTGATGTCTATTATATTGAGAATTTTAATTAGGTCAAGAGGCTTAAATTTTCATACAGGATATTCAATAAAATCCACTGTCTCTGTAACATAAAAAATAAAACAAACAAAAACCAAACTTGCAGAAATTTAATGAGGCACTCCCTCTTCCAATTCAGTGCTATAAACTTGCTATGTACTCTGAAAATATTACATAAATCTTTAATAAAGTACTTCAGGCTTAGATATATTTGCAGTTTGTATTAAAAATAATGAAATTTAACAATTTATATTGTTTCAGTAATTCTTAACCTTGACTGTACTTTTGAATAATATGGATATGAATGTACAGAAATAAGATTTTTAGAAATAAGTGATGCCCTCCTTACAATCTTATATTCAAATTAGTCAGTTTCCCTTACCCATCTGAAAATACACATGGCAATTGTTTCATAATTTGCAATTATATATCCCAGGGAATATGTTGAAACTATAGAGTTTAGTTAACAAAATGAATAATTTCCTAACTGCTTATAATTTATGTCTATGTAGTTGATTTGAATTTGTAAGAAGGGACAGCTAGTTGTAGCTCCATAGCTATCTGGTTAAAGATAAAGAAATCAGATCTATCCCTTGGGTGTTTTCACTTTTCTTTTCAGGCAACCTGCCTCTTAGGTTATGCCATTTCACATTGATCAGATAAATGAGGAATATTTGCCATCTAAAATTAAGCCCTCCATCTCTCCTGCAGGATGTCTCTGATTTATAATTTGTCTGTTTTCGTTCCGTTGTGTTTTGTATCATCATTTTTTTTTTTTATAGTGATGTCTTATTTGGTTCCCCTATTTTCCTGCTATAAGTAAAACCATGTGATATTTTTTTCTTTTTCCTTCTGGCTTATTTCACTGAGCATAATTCCTTCTAGCTCCATCCACATTGCTGTAAATAGCATGACTTTAACCTTTTTGGATTGCTGAGTAATATTCCATTGTGTATATATACCACATCTTTTTGAACCAGTCATCTATTTTGGGGAGTAGGGAGAGGGATTATAGGGAGGGAGGGAGGAGCACAGGGGACTGTGGTGATGGTGCAGGGGTACATTTGTGAAGGAAACTTTTGGGGATTACACCTGAGGCGGAGAGAAGCAAATATTGTTTAAAAATGAACAATGATGTAAAAATAAACAAAATAAATTAAATTAATTAATTAAGTTAAATTAAAGTAGGCCCTACTATAGGAGAGTATAGCAAGGATATGAGTGAGAAGGAGAGAGACAAAATATTGGATGATTTCACTCATGTATGGAATGTAAAGAAACAAAGCAGAGGAGTAGACAAAAAAAAAATAAATTTGTGAAATCCAACTACAGAACTGAGTCTACAAAAGGGAAACATGGGTGTGGGAACTTGGGTGGAGGATTATTGGGACTAGATGTAGTATGGTAACATTCCTAAATACTACTTAAAAATAATTTTAGTAAATTAAAAATTTTCTCAAGACAAAACAAGAATAAAACATATTAGGCCAAAGTGGAGGGTTGAGCTAGCTCTGTTCAGACCAAGTACAACTTTTATTTAGGCAACTTTTGAGCAAGTTAATCAACTTTCTATGTTTCAGTTTCTTTATCTATGAAATGTGAATAGGGTGGTAACTACAGACATTTCCTATTTAGAGTTTGCCTGCATTATGTAAGTCTTTAACAAACTGTGCAAGTCAGCTACTGATTATTCACATCTTACAGATGAAAATACTAAGGTGAATTAGCTCGTAAAAAATGGTGCCTGCTATCATGCCAGACAGTTTCACAAAGAGCAGCTTATAACCATGTGCTTAACACTTTTCCCAAGGTCTGTTTAGAGGATACAGTGAGATAAAACAGTGATTTCCAAAAAAATACTAATATCTGGCTTCCATCCCTGGGCATCCCTGACATTCATAGGGATGGGGTGTAACTAGGCCTTAGGGAATTTTCAAATCTCCTGGAGAATCTAATGTATTACAGTATTTGGAAACCAATGTTTAAAGACTTGAGCTTAGAGTGTGACTCATAATGGACACAAAGGTAACATTATCTGTATTTGTATTTTTATTATTAATGTTATTATCAGACTCTAATCGAAAAGCAAAATAAGAGTAACGAGTTTCCTGGTGGCCTACGGGCTGTCTCTGCACTATCACTGCTATGGTCTGAGTTCAATCCCCAGCCAGGGAGATACGCACATGGCGCAGCACACCTCTCCTGTCTCACCCATTGTGCCCCTTAGCGGTATATTTCAGGAAATCTGCTTGTTCTGCTCCCCACTCTGTCTCTGGTGAATCCTCTCACCCCCTACACCTCTGGCTTGCATCCCAGTTCTTCTACAAATAAATAAATCAATCTTTAAAAAAAAAGTAAAAGGAGGTATAAAAAAGATTAAGGCAAAAACAAAACAAGTGAAACAACAATAATTTGATATGTTTATAATATTCTTATTGTTACAAAGCAATTTCAAAAAATTTCCATAAAAGATAAAAGTGGAAGTTTAAAAGTAAATAAAAAATAACAAAATAAGAATCAAACAAAAACACTTTTTCAGTTGAGTTTTACTGCATTTTGTGCTCCTTTTCAGTCAGAGACAATTCTCTTTGGTTGTAGGGTAAATGGTTATTCAGGATTTTCTGCCCTCCCACCATTAGGATTGCCCTGCCCCATAGGGCACCTGCAGTTGTTACATTGTTGCAAACTGACTTATTTACTTCTGTGGGCCATGGGAGGGGTATAGAGATAGTCATCAAGAGAAACAGAAGTAGGAGAGAGCCAGGAGAGAGAAGCCAGAGACACCCAGAGTGAAGGCTTGCTGGGAGCTTGGAGGCCTGCCTGCTGCCTACGTGGTTGCTGCAATATATGTAACAGCTCAATAAAAGCCTGAGAAACCCACTGAGGGCTCCAGGACTCCTCCTTTATCCGCCTATCTGCTCTGATCCTAGAAAACCTGCTCAGTGACCATCCTGCCCCCACATTGGTGTTTCCCATTTAGATGGCAATACAAGAACTCTCAGGACTACAACCCTTCCTACTTAGGGTTCATATTATCATGTGTCTTTGCAGCCTCCTACAGTGAGTAGTGACTCATCTGAGGCTTCACAAAGAAGAAAATTGGTATTCAAGAATACAAGCAATGCTCTGCAGCTCCCTAATCTTTCTATAATATTTCCAAACTGTTCTAACTGGAGGCAGAGCTACAGATACCCAAAACTTTCCAGGTATATGTAAGCCTCATGGTTCTGTTGTTAATTCTATCTGGTGATGAAAAGCTAATGCTCATTGAATGTACAGCTTAAAAAAATCACCAGGCACAAGTCCAAGTTACAGAGAGCCTCTCTTTATTTCTGGTTTTCTATCTTTCAGCTGTGCCTTGCTTTAGGCAAAGGCCATGTGGTTGCCAATTTTAGATTGTCCTTAGTTGAGTTTCCTAAGGTCAACTAGTTTTGTTGATCTAGGAGGAAATTCATTTGTGCTTGAATGTTTTAAGCAAAGCAGAGAGATTATTTGTACAATAATCTCTAGTCTTTACATGTGATAAATGTGTGGGGGGCGGCATTTGTAAATATTTACATATAACCTATTAGCTTTAACCTTTACATTTGATATTTGAAAACTGGGTACATGAATTAAAATATTGACAATTTGGGCCTCCCTGGTGGTGCAGGTGGTGAAGCGTAGGGCTGTGAAGCTATCCACAGCCTCTGCAGTGCCGGTTAGATCTTTACCTGCTGTGGAGATACACACATGGCATGGCAGACCTCCCCTGTCTTGCCCACTGCTCCCCTTAGCAGTGCATTTCAGTCAGTCTGCCTGTTCTGTTCCCCACTCTGTCTCTGGTGAATCCTCTCACCCTCCCGCACATTTGGCCTGTACCCCTGTTCTTGTATAAATAAATAAATCTTTTAAAAAATATATTGACAATTTTTATTTTTGGTTGAAGATCTGCTTATTTATTTCTTTATTTTCTAATTTCATTTTATTTTTATATATTTTATATCATTCTTCCTTTTTATACAATGCATGCTTTCTCCTCTCTGGTTATAGTCCCCACAAAATCCCACCACCAGTTCACCCGTGCACCACACCATAGTCACTTATGTAAGAACACATTACCTCCCCATTTTGATCCCTCTCTTTGCCTCTCTCCTACAGTGTCTCTGATTAATAATTGTCAGTTAATTTTTTAATTTATTATAAATTTTTGCTGTCCCTTATTTAGTTTTGCTACATTCCTCTTATAAGTGAAACCATCTGACATTTTTTTTGGACTGAGGAGAGTGTAAATATTAATATATTTTGCCTTATTTCTTTCCTCAATGAGTGTCTATGACAACTGAGAAGTGTGTCTAGTCTATATCTAAAGCTACTTAATTTATAATTTTCCAGATATCTTCATATTGTTGCATTATCTACAACAATCTAAATGTAACTCTGTCTTCTTAATTACTATGTTTGACATTTATGCCCTCATAGAGAAATATAATGATTAGACACAACAATTGTGTGATTTTTGTCATGAACAGTATATGACCTAAAAACTAGGCTTTCTTCAGTTTGGTTACAGTAAGTGGATCCAAGCAAATCAGAACTTTCAGAGCATTAATATAATCAATTTGAACCTAGCTGTTATGGCTTGGAAAAGTCAGCTCAATTATTTCCAGTTGTTTATATATTTCTTAATAAGAGAAGCCTTTGGGTGTTTAAAAACATCACAATAAATGTGTATGTTGTATTACTGGGAAAATGTTTTTCTCATATCTGATTCTATAAAGAAATATATAGAGTTAGATATACAACCCAGGAAAATTTAATTTTACATGCACAAAATAAGGGCATCCGCAGAGAGTTTAAAGATATTTTTCTCTTGCATGTTATGTGCCTGTATAGAAAAGAACTTCCCCTTTGGATTCATTGCTGAGATTTTCAGCAGTTCTGCCAATAAGTGTCAAAGGGAAAGGGAATAATTTCCTAGTGAGATTTCAGTTGTAATTTAGCCCATAAAATTGAGACTTACAAATAAGTCTTAATTTTTGGTGTTTCCACCAGGATGAAATTATTAAAAATTGTTGTAGATTTCCTGGTCACCAAGGGCAATTTTGTGATTTGCAAGATTAAAAAGGAATGAATGAATAAATAATAAATTAGCAGAGTATCATCCTTTCTCCATGTGAAAGTTACTATAGTCTCTTTATAGAGCCTGCTCTTTAATTTGCAATCTTTATTTATATTAAAATCTTTTATCTTTCTTTGCAAAGAAAATGTAAAAAAAAAAATCTCTAAGAGACCCTAATAATCATGACTGACTATTGTAGTCATTACCCTAATACTGATTTGCAAGTTGACCTGCAAAGCATTAGCAATTCAGGGAGAAGCTGATTCTGACCATCTTGAACACTTGTTTTCATTCTGTTCCCTGGCTCAAAGCTACTCAAAGCAATCCTGAGGGTTGACAGCATCTGACATCCCTTTTTATATATATGCTGTGTGCTGAAATTCACATTATGATGGTCGTTGACATGTTTTCTGATCCCTAGAAGATCTCTTTCAATTTCAAAATTCTTTCCTATTTCAGGTTATTATAGTAACATTTTGTATCAAATAATGTGTTGATACAGCATGTTATAGGAAATACCAACTAGGAAGAGGCATTTCACTTAAGTATATAAAGGAAGGGGGTGCTAGAGGTAAGACAGCAATAATGGGTCAGGCACCTTGACCTCTTGTTTTGGAGGTAACATAATTAGAAAATTTTGTAGGAATTCAAATAGCCTTGGGATGGCCAGGAAATAAAACCCAGATTCACCAAAACAAACAAACAAACAAACAAACAAACAAACAAACAAACAAACACAAATAAACATTCCAGGACTTGGATGTGTTTTATAGGAGAGCTAGTTTTGTCCACATGGGGCATCATCTGAAAATGACTTTGACCCTCTAGTACTTTAGCACAATGGTTGAACATTGGGAATATTGACTGAGTATCTCAGTGTAAACCAATAAAGAAACAAACTGAGAGGTCAAATATATGAAGTGCTATAATGCCATTTAGGTAAACTAAATCATTTCTGCAGCAGTGCATAAGCATCTGCATAAAGTCAGTTTTGAACTGAGACATCAAATAGCAGTGATGAAAACCACTGGTTCACTGGGACTTCCTCCCTACTTTCACCCATGACCAGGCTACCTACTATCTGTACCTACACAGTGCAGATTCCACACTCCATCATTACAACCACTTCCTTAAAATAACACCAGCTCTCTTTCTTCTTCCTACTGCCATTATGGCCACAGGGATATGGCTGTGAGTATACAATACCACAATGTTGCTTATAGTGCCAGCTTGTATTCTAGATTGTTGTCAAAAGGATTTTCAGCACTTCTTATAATCCTACTTTTTCTTTAGTAAGTTTACTTTCTCCACTTTGTGGGGTAACTACTTCATACCTACTTTGCTTTTGTCAAACCATCACCACTGCCTTTCAGTTCACTTTTGCCTGGTGACCTCACTTAAAACTTCATCGATTTAATAGAAACCAGTGGAAAGAAAACTCTCCCTGGGCCTCCCTTGTGGAGCAAGGGGTTAACCACCGCACTATGAAGCAACCCGCAGCCTCTGCAGCAGGAGTTCAGAAGTTCAATCCCCAGCTGTCCAGGGAGCAACCCACATGGTACAGCAGACCTCTCCTTCTTCGCCTACTGCTCCCCTCAGGAGTGTACTTCGGTCAATCTTCCTGTTCTGTACCCCACTCTGTCTCTGGTGAATCCTCTCACCCCCCCCCCCACATCTCTGACCTAAACCACAGCTCTTGTATGTATAAAAAAAAAAAAAATCTTAAAAAAAAAAAAGGAAAAGAAAACTCTCCCTTATCTTACATCACCACAGTAATTGTCATTTCTAGGATGAATGAAGCAGCCCTGGACCAATCAAAGTCTTCTTCAACTCTTGCGTTCACCACCTTTTGTTGTTTCCTGCATTGTTTTCTGCCTGCTTTCTCACCTGCATTTCAGCAACTTTTCATCTATTCAGTATTTTATGGTATTGTCTAGAAACACTCAAAACTATCTGTTGTTTAAAAGTTCCTTATAACTCCGTTTTCCCTTTCAGCTACTGGCCAATTTTTTCTGTCTCCCTATAAAGCAAAGCGTATACCTTGTACCCACTGTCTGCCTCTCCACACCTCTAGGTCTTGCCACTCCACAGAAACTTCTTTTTCAAGGTTGTCAGTGACTCCAGGTGATGCTTAATTTACTGGTCACATCCCTGTTCTGGTCTTCACTAGATTATCAATAGAATTCAAAGCAATTGAATTTTCCCTCTTCCTTGAAATGCTTTTGCTTTGTTTATGCTATTGTGAAACTATGCCAAACCATGACAATCTTTTCTCCCTTTCCCATTTCAGTCTACTTTGTTTTCTACAGCAAAAATGAACCTTACCCAAAAAGAGATCTGGCCTTTTCCCTGCACTACTTGGGGATGGTATGGAGAGCCTTGGACCATTCTGCCTGATTGTTTACCCGGGACCATTTGCCAATGCACAGTGTAGCAATGTAATATATGATGGGAACTTTGGGGTCTGCAGTATCTCTCTGCCTCTGAAAGGTTAGCAACTAAAGGTCACCCAGGTATGCTGTCCACCATGAAGCCCTGATATAAATTTGGGAGTCGAAAATTTACCTAGTTGTCAATAACTTGTGCACTGATTTCAAGAAAGGACAAAATTCAGTTAATCATTCTGGAAAATCACCATATCTGAACTTGGTTTTGGAACCATGTGGCAAGTACTGGTGAAAGTGAAGGAGGTCTTATGAACTGTGTTCCTTCAAACTCCATGGGCTCTTTTCTTACCCCTTTTCAACAGTAGGGTATTACAGAGTTTGGTCCTCATTCCTTTTTTTTTCTAGCTATATACTATCCATGGATGACTGACATCCAAAATATGTATCTCTAGCCCCAGATTTTCCTAGAATTTCAGGGTATATAATTAGCTTCATAAGTCATAAGGATACTTTTATGACATGCTTAAATTCACATGTCACACAGCAAGTTCTTCATTATCCCTCTTAACGTCGTCTCTCTTATCAATATGATAATCAATTAACTACACCTGCTTACTGAAATTAAAACCTAGGTATTATTCATGATTTATCCCTTTCCCTGTCTCACTATATAGAATCCATCAGTAAGCCTTATCAGTGCTGATATTCAGTTCATATCCAGTGCATGGACTTCCTGATAAAACACTGTACTGATTCTGGTTTAACTGATTAAAAATCCATAACTCTGAGCAAGACAGCTATTACCTTTGTTTTTTTTTTTTTTAAGATTTATTTATTTATTAAACAAGCACTGGGTACAGTCAGAAGCGCGAGAGGGTGAGAGAATTCACCAGAGCCAGATTGGGGAGCAGAACAGGCAGAAGGACGGAAGTACCTGCTGAGGGGAGAAGTGGGCATGGCAGGAGAGGTCTGCGCGCCTTGTGGGACCCTTGCCTGGAGGCCGGGGATCGAACTGGTGCTGTAGAGGCTGCAGGGCAGCTTTGCAACCCAGCTTTCAACCACTGCTCCACTGGGGAGGCCCAGCTATTGCCTTTGATCCATCATCTCTCTAAGCCTCCATGGTCCCGTATCTAAATGTGTCCCTTACTTCCCACAATTCAGTAACTAAAGGGTTAGTGCTATTGGGGCCGTCGCCCTGGGACTTGACCTTGTTTTTATATCTGTAGTCAGCCTTGGTTTTGATTTTTTTTTTTTGTATATTTCACAGGGACACTTCAAAATGCCCCCATCCTGAGCAGTTTCCATGGTGCTTTTTGGGGCTGCTAATGGTCACTCTGGCATCCATCAATGTGCTAGACTTCCCACCAATTGTTTCTTCCCTGGGAAATCCCCCATTTCCAATATGTTCTTGGTCAAAGTGGCCTTGACCTTTCATGCAGAAGTCAGAGTGTCTTCTAACCTTGATGGTACCATAACATGCAGATAGCTGTTATCCATTGGACACATTCACTGATCACACACACTGGCCTTGCTTACTTGCATGACTTATTATCTAAAAGACTTCTTGAGGTATTTTTTTTTTTCCTGTAAAGCTTTTGGGAGAAACCTGGGAGTGGGTAGGTTAACCCTAACTAGGTCCAACAAAGGTAATAGTGGGCAGAGTCTTCAAGTATATAGTTGCTCCATAGAGCTAGGAAACTGGGGAAGCAGATGGAGATGCAAGTCTATTTTAAGCTAGGGTGTTTCTGGATCACAACTGTCTATATTTACCATTCCCATTGATTTTTTTTTTTTAGATATAAAGCTCACATGCTTAATCACATTTTTAAAACGCACAGCTCAAATATTATTATCTGAAACCACCCCAGCTATATAATTCTAGAACATTTTTATCTTTTCCAAAAGAAACCAGCCTCTGGCAACTACTAATCTGCTTGGATTGCTGGAAGATCTATGTAGCTCTTGCAGTCCCCAGGGAGAAACTTGGAACTGGGGTTTTTCATCTGTCTGCTCTGCACTGAGCTGGAGAAAAGAGCCGTGAGGACACAGAGTATGCCGAATCAGACCACCATCTGTTCCCAGTCGCCCACAATGACTAGATTATGCTGGGTCATGTCTGTGCTCCAAGACAACTAGACAGAAGCCAGTCCTGCAGATTGCCCCTGAAATGTTAGGACATTGCATATGTGATCCACCTCTTTTCAGCCCCAGGGAGAAAATGGGAGCTGGGACATTTCCTCTTTTTTATAAGGCACCATGTCAGGAATAGGGATTATGGTAAGAAAGTGTCTGTTTTCCCTATCACCTTCAGTGTGAGCAGCTTTTTGTTTACACAGGATACAAGCGCCTTTCAACTAGTCTCTGAATTCCTCTCAAAGGGAATTTGTGTTCATTGAGGGGTGAGGATCGAGGGCTTCCCACCTTGCTGAAATCCAGCATATCAATTCATCAGAAGACACCTCAGAGTTCATCTCTGTGAAGCCAACAGGAACCTATGGACAGATTTGGAAATTTCATCTGATATCCAATATAATGAGATTATTAAAAGCACTGATTCTGGTAGCTGAGTTCAAATTCAAATTGAATCACAAGCGTCTTAAACATTTTGTACTTTGGTGTTCTCATCTGCAAAATATGGGTAACAGTAGATTAATATCCTTGCATTGTCATTAAATGCTTTAACAAAGGTAAATTACTTAAAACAGTTTCTGACAGTTTATTTTTTTATTTTTTAATTTTTGTGTAGAAGATCTGGGGTACAGATCAGAGGTGCAGGGCATGAGAGGATTCACCAGAGACAGAGTGGAGAGCAGAGCAGGAAGATTTACTGAAATACGCTGCTAAAGGGAGCACTGGGCAAGACAAGAGAGCTCTGCTGTGCCATCTGTGGCTTAGCTGCCTGCCAGGAAATCACACTCAGGCTGCAGAAAGTGATAGTGCTGGGACTTAACCCTTAGGCCACCAGGGAGACCCACTGTTCCTGATAGTTTAAAAACAATAAATATTAGCTCTCTTTGATGTGTATTTATTAAACATACACATGGCTATAAATATCGATACATATGTTGTGATTACTTACATATAAATGTTCCTAATAATTACTTGTTTTACTTTTATCTTGAAAGCAGGAAAATAACTTTTTTATTATTTATTTATTTATTTATTTTTTAAATTAATTTTTTTTTTTTTTTGTGGGACCCTTGCCGGCGGCCCAACTGGCGCTGCAGAGGCTGCGGGCAGCCTTGCAGCCCAGCGCTCAACCGCTGCGCCACCAGGGGATACCCTAATTTTTTTTTTAAAGATTTATTTATTTTATTTATACAAGCACTGAGTACAGTCAAAAGTGCAGGAGAGTGAGAGAATTCACCAGAGTGGGGAACAGAACAGGCAGACTGACGAAATACACTGCTGAGGCGAGCAGCGGGGGCGCAGCAGGAGAGGTCTGTCACGCCATGTGGGACCCTTGCAGACGGCCGGGGATCTAACCAGCGCTGCAGAGGCTGCAGGCAGCTTTGCAGCCCAGCGCTCAACCGCTGCACCACCAGGGGAAGCCCGGAAAACAACTTCTTTTAATTTGAAAATACTGGTTCTTTTTCCATTGCATGCACATAATAAAAATAAAATGCTAAATGAGAAAATGAACAACTGTTTCTATTATCACTCAACTATGCAAGATTAGGCAGATGACAGATTTCATATTTGTAAAGATTGTTTTAGGAAAAAGTTGTTCTCAATCTCTTTGTAACTCAAGAAGTTGTTATCTTGTCTAATCTGAGGAAAACTCTAGAACATCTTTCAAAGGAAATGTATATTGATTCACTGATGTATACATCATATGTAGATTATCTCATCTGTTATTTTATAGTTTTACTTCTGTCCTTAAGCTAATTTATGATTCCCTTGACTTCCTTTGAGCATATATTAAAGAAACTACTCTGACCTGTATGTCTGGCTTTTCTGTGCAATATATGTGTGATTTCTACCTGATTAAAACTATAACCTATAATTTTCAAAATCCCTTTCACTATGCTGTGTGAGTACAATAAATTGAGTCATAAAGAGCCTTTAATTTCAGAAGGTCTTTGTGGCTAGACACAATGATGGACAGAACAGAGTAGCATCCCAGTTACCATCCCAGCTTAATGTCACTCTTCTTCACTCTGCCTCCAGCTTGTCTTCCCTGTACAGGCCCTCTTAACCAACAGTGGCCTCAGACACACAATACCAAACCCTTGACGCATAGATGAATTGCTTACACTGAGTGCATTTCTCTGAGTTTTCGCCAGATCTTCCCCATTCATAGTCCTACTTTGATGGCCAGCATGATTGGTTTTGCACATTTACCTGCAAACCCCAATTTAACCAGCAACATTAATGTTTCTAGCAAACTTGTTAGTGATATTTTTCTCTGATCTTCCAGCTCTCCCATGCATTTTTTTTTTTTTTTAAGTTTTGGTTTGGTTGTTCTTTTTTTTTTTTTTTAATTCATAATGGCAGGTTGATGATTAATAGGAAAGGGAAGTAAAGGCTACTTGCACAGACACAAGCGGGCAGAAAAAAAAACTACCCTTGAAATGGACAGGTTTGTTAAAAGAGAGGCCTGCATTATCACAGGAGGGCAGTAGGGAGGAGAGCTGCCTTTTCTGCTTTGCAAAGGGAGAAGGTTGGTGAAGAGAAACACCTGCATAGGTACAGGCAGGCAGGAGACCTGCCCTTGTAGTCTTTCTTTTCCTGTGGTAAACCATTCATCCCCCAGACTCACTATGTTCTGTGGCTATCGGTAAATCCTGACTGATGCATTCCCCAAATTTCTGATATTTCATGATTATGTTTTCTCTGAGATTTCCTCATTTACATCGAATGGATATGTGGTGAAGCCTTGAAGATATGATTTAAAAAGTTGTTTATGATTCTCTTAGATAAAGTAAAATCAACAACCTGTGGCAGAGTGCAAAGAAAGAAAACTGACATTTCCCCCAAATAATAGCAGCCTTTAATTGAAGCCGTTAATTGAAGAAAACACTTTGTACAATAATATCATTTTCTTCTCTTCCTGATGGATTTACTTGACTGTAAAGGCTGTTTCAAATATCACCACCATCTTTAATTTTTGAAATGTTGATTTCATGTAACAAGAATAGGCATTAGATAGTAATGGGCTTATCTTAATCATACCTATTAGTCACTATATGTATATAATTCCATGTAATAATGAAGCCAGAGTCAAATTTAGCTGCATTTATCAGCAAACATGCAATGAACATGACTGACTTATGTAAACAGACTGCCTTTAAAAATTGACTTCAAAATAATGTGTCATGTTTAACAGTTAATGATATACTAAGTCTGTTCCTTAAAAGTAGATTTTTTTGTAAATGAGCCATTTTATTGAATTAACGAGAACTATCACTTTATTTTACTAAAATCAGGCCTATTTTCACTTTTTGTTTTATCTGTTAATCAACTTGAAAATGTTTTCCTTTTTAGAAATTTGCTTCTAAGTTCTGTTCCCTATTGACTCTTGCTCTTTGTTGACTCACCTTTGATCCCACTCTTTCCTGTAATTACTATTACGATTTCTAATCATATACCTTGAACATAAGCTAGTAACTGTGGAAACATCTATAAATAATATTATCTATATGTCAATAAATATATCTGTACTTCTAGGTATCTTTACCTAGTTTGTTTAAACACTGAAAATGAAGATTTGTGTTTTGAAAATAATATAAAAATGTTTATCATTTATGTTAGCAACATGGTTATAACATTTGTAATAAAAAGTACTGCTGATTATAGTCATGTTGAAAGACAACTTTTCTAAAAATCTGGAATGTTATGACAATTAAATGGAATTATAGACATGGAACTTTGACCAGTTTTCCAATAATTTCTCATTTCATAATAATAACATTCTCATCTCATAGTTATAATTATCCTTTGATTGTTTAAACATTATTTTCAAGTGATATAATTCAACTCTGCATTTTTAACATTGGCTATTTTAGGGGGGGGAGATTTTAATTATTATTTATAGCATTTCCGCTCTGTGTGTTGGCTGTTTCATATAAGGCCTAGCGAATGTGTATTTCCAAATTAAAATGGCTCAAGGGAATTTGTTGTCTTACCTAGTTAGTGCATAAAATGTACTGCCTTACTATAACTGTCAATCTTGAAACTGTCACAATTAAACTTTGCTTTAGGATTTAAAAAATGATTTGAAACACATACTTGTATAAGAAGGATTGAGTTTTAACAACACACTAAGTTCTGTAAGATATTTACTCAAAAGATTTATATAAACTCCTTTTCTATGTATGTTTGAGAGATGGTCATACATGGCATCCTGATATTTGTTTAAATATAGTCACTGTTTTATCTTATCAGGAGGAAATTTGGGATGTGACAAAGAAGGTGGAGATAATTTGCTTGATTTCTGAAAGCAAAGTAACCCAAGTATGCATTCAAATGCCAATACTTATACCTAGGTGTGTGTGACCTTCGGAGGTTGCTCAAACTTTTCTAACCTTCTGTTTCCTCCACTATAAAATGAGGATCAAAAAAAAAAAAAAAAAAAAGAGCAAGTAAATCAAATAAGACATCAGTGTAAAAAAAATAACAATAGAAAACACAACAAAACAAAAACAGACAATTATAGACCAGAGACATCCTGCAGGGGAGGAGGAGGGAGGGTGGAGCAGAGGGGTCTGAGGTGATGGTGCTTGGGTGCATTGGTGAAGGAAACTCTATGGGGATTACACCTGAGTGTAGTGGTGGTGGGGGGAAATATTGTTTTAAAAAGAACAATGATGTAAAAAATAAATAATTTTTAAAAAGTTAAAGATTTGGGAGGAGATTGCTAAAAAAAACAATAAATCAAAAATTAAAAAAATGATACATGATTTGGTTTGTTAGGGCTCCTATAATAAAATATCACAGACTAGTTCAAATAACAGAAATTATTTTCTCATAGTTTTCAGGGCAGAAGTCCCAGATGAAGATGTTGACATGTTTGTTTTTTTGTGAGGCTCCCTGCTTGGCTTGTAGATGGCTGCCTTCCTACTGTGCCCCCACATGGTATGTTCACGGTATGTACACATCACTGGTGTTTCTCCATGTCCAAATTTCCTCTTCCGCGAAGGATCATCATATTGAATTAGGTTGTACCCCAAGACTTACTCCTTACTACCTCATTAAATGTCCTATCACTAAATGCTGTCATATTCCAAAATCCTCAGGTTAGGACATTAACATTCAAATGTTGGCACGGCACAATTCATTCTGTCATAGAACACAGCCTGTTGGTTTCTTCTTTGTTACCATAGTAGTATCTTAGGAATGGTAAAACATGCAGGTTTCCACCTCTATTCAGACCTGTTAAGTCAGAATCTTGGTAATTTGGGTCTGGAGAACTCCTGACACCTGGTAACCATATGTATAAAGCTGTTGTTGTTTTTAGTAGTAGTCATTGGCATCTTCATCATAGTAATCATGGTGGTAGGTGCCATTTTTTGTGGTAGCAATGATAGTCAGCATAACTTTGGAAGTTTAATTTGAATGCTAAGGGACATTTAAGGAGAGTTACATAATTAAGGTGCAATGTCCCATGATAGTTATAAACACTGACTATGTTCTCTCCTCAGTTAACAAGTTTCCACAAATTTAGCAGCTTATAACCACACTTAACTTTTTTCTTCCCTTCTTATTGAAGTAATAGTGTATTATGTTATTATATGTTTCAGATGTGCATCTTTGAAAATCAACATGTGTCTATACTACATTAATTTTACCACGGAACGTCCAGTTGCCTCCTACACCATACCCATTTCCCTGATTGACCTCCATCCCTCGCTCCCTCTTCCTTTCTGGTAATCACTAATTTGTCTTATAGATGAAAAAGTTTATTTTTATTTTATTTAATTCATATGTTTAGAACCATACTTATTAATGCCTCAGCTCTGTCTGGAAGTTAGTGGTCTAGGTGGAGCTGACTCTGTCTCTGTTTATATTCTTACAAGCTCAACATAATGGGGCAGCCATACTGGGCTTATATCTGAGGATTTCATGAAAGATCCTTGCCAAGCTCATAATCCAATACCTGTGGGTTTAGATCTGAGTTCCTTGTTCTTTCTGACATCAATGGGGGTCACTTCTTGCTCTTAGCAGGCCCCACCTTTTTTCTTTCTCAAGTGTCCCCCTCCAAGTTCAAACCAGTTATTATACATTAAGTTCCTTCTCAGTCTTCTTACCTCTTCCACCATTTGGGGGAAACTTTCTGAGACTCACATGATGAGATTAGTCCCCTCCAGCTATTCTCCCCATTTTAAAGTAAATCATTACTCAAAGCACAGTATAATCACAGGAATGCTGTTTCACCATATGTGACTCATATGTTACACCATTACTTCAGAATCAGGGTGTAACATTGTTAGGTGCCACTTTTAAATGTTCTGTCTTCCATACTGATGGTAATATCAAGGTCTTTTTTTTAAAGATTTATTTATTTACATACAGGAGCTGGGGTACAGGCCAGAGGTGTGGGGGATGAGAGGATTCAACAGAGACAAAGTGGGGAACAGGACAGGCAGACTGACCGAAATACCCTGCTGAGGGGAGCTGTGGGTGAGACAGGAGAGGTCTGCTGCGCCACCTTCCTAACCGGGGATCAAACTCATGCTGCAGTGGCTGAGGATAGCTTCATAGTGCTGTGTCTTAACCCCTTGTGCCACCAGGGAGGCCCCTAATATCATGGTCTTTAGGTACAGTTTCCAAATTGTTACAGAATCATTAGTTTTATGGCACTAAGTAATTTGAGCTTTTCTATCCTGAAATTTTTTTACCTGTAAAATTTCAGATATAGTAGTAATATGTACCTCATAGTGTTAAATAAAATGATAAAATCTATGCAAAATCTTTGAGATTTGTTAAGTAGGACATGGTTGTAGTTGCTATGGTTTTTACTATGATGAAGCTAGTGTGGGTGTGTTATTCATCATATTACTGTCATCATAAGAGAATAACTGAAGCTTAAATAAGGCAAAATTCCTAAATATTTTGTTTCTCTATTTTAAATAGGAATTCTGATTTTAAAATGCAAGAAACATTTGTTATCCACTACCTGGAACTAGCAAATGTTAGCATATTGTGATGTTTTCTTTAAATAATTTTTATGAAATAAATTAAGCAATGTGGCATTTCCTTTTGTGCCAGCTGCCCTGCTGTTGCTTCAACCACAATCATAAGATATAGCTACTTGAGTGTATTTAATTAAAATCATGAATAGATTTTAATTTTCAGAGTAGTTTTAGGCTTACAGAAAAATTGCACAGTACAGAGTCCTCCTATACTTACTTTTCCCCCTCATTTGCCAGACTAGAACCATCTTGGCCTAGTACTGTCAGGAGAGTCAGTGAGGCAGTGTTGATGTATTCTCATTAGCAAAGTCCATAGTTTACATCAGAGGTCATTGTTTTTGTTTTATTGAGTTAACATTGATTTACACTGTACATGATCTAGGGGAATAGGTTCACACCTTGGGAAAAGTTATCCTTCAATTATTACTTAAAACTTTGTTTTATCTGTTGAACTTTAGAGCTTCAATAGCTCTCCAAATTGGAAAAACAACAACAACAACTGTGTAATAGAAAACATGAAAGTTTTATTTAAAACTTGACAATAAGCAAACATTTTTTTAAAACATGATGTTAAAATAATAAAATGAAATACTGATAGGTTAAACAGAATAAAGTTAAAAAATGTGTTCAGTGTAGAAGATATGTCGCTAAAAGCAACCTTCATGATACCCCCCATCAATAAAAACAAATAAATGCCACAATAGAAACATGGGTATACACAGGAGTAGATGATTCTGTCTGACTCTGGTGACGCGTTAAAGCACTGTTCACAGTAGACTGTAAGTAGAGCTCAGTGGAGACCTGTCACTCACAGCTCCTCTACGGAGTCAGTCCTTTGCAAACCAGTTTCTCTAGCAGCCATAGGTATGTGATTTTCAAGGATATCACATACTAAATCCTAAAGGATATCACAGGACTAAATCCTACACCAGAGCTTAGTCTTCACATAAGTGTAAAATGACTAAGAGTGTGTGATTAGAAAAGTTCTGAGAGAACATTATCAGAAGTTAGAGTCCAAGAAGATAAATCTTCCCCTCCCACCCCAAATAGAAAATGAAATCAAGAACAAAAGATCTCATGCTTTTCATAGATTGACCATGCTGTTTCTGAGTATCCTAAGGATTGGTAGTGGGCTGTATGGGAAGAAAGAGGTAGTGTTAGGAGAGGGTATGTGGATGCTACAGAAAGCAACTCACAGGATTGACTGAAACACGCTCTCTGTAGGGAAAATGTTTGTTATCCGTTGCTTCCATTTGAATTAATTACAGTTTTTACTATATAACCATTCTAGCTACCATGGTGTATTTGTAAGTGGTAGTGCTGTAACAGACAATTGAACTTTAAAAAAGTCTAATTTTTAGGTAAAAGCATGTCACAGTCCAACTGTCTCCTTTTTTTTAAAGTATTAATGGGAATTTTAAATGTTTTTTTAAAGTATGCCCACAGACTCTAAAAGAACATGAGTTACCATCTGACTCACATTTCTACCCTTCGCATTTCAACAGGGCATTTGTCTTAGTATCTACCTACCAACTTATAGAATTGGAAAAGTCCTTCCTATATTTAAATTACCTCAGTCAGACCAAAATCATTTTGCTTTCTTATGACTTCAGTAAAGGAGGAGAAAAACTGGCTGGTATCCTTTTAATAATTATTGTATATTCTTTAATATTTTTTGCAAGCTGAGGTTATTGATTTGTCAAGAAAATGCATTAGCTGTGACCTCATGTAGCTAGTCCTAACACTTAGTGCAGCCAATATAATGCCCAGGCAATGAAGCCATGACTGAGCAGACAGTGAGACTGTAAGATGAGACTCCAGAATGACCTCTGTTTAGCAGCTTGGTCAAGACACCCTCAATATTTTGGTAACATTTCTTGTTACAAATCTTCAAAAAAACAAACTTGCATGTCTGTTTCAAAAGGCCGAATACTAAAAAGCCTCAACACACCCATAGATTATAGCACAAAGAAAAATGCTGGAAGCATTTAACTACAAGTCACCTTGAGTATGATTTCTGTTCTGTCACATGGTGTTAGTTGTTAAAACAGAAATAAAGTCTAATCTATTTTGTAGAACTAGGTTTTCTGGGAAAGGGTTAAAGAGAAGTGGATTTTTTTTTTTTTTTAAGTGAAGTGAATTCGTAAGAGGCTTGTTGCCTCAATAAATCTGAGAAATATTTTACATCTAAGACTGAGACAATAGATGTTTATTTGATACTTAGATTTCTTAGAATAAATAGTACATTTCATTTTTAAGCATTTCATGACAATTTGGGGCATTTCAAATACATTGCTGAATTTTTTAAAACTACTATTAACTAATTTATGTCACACTTGATTATGAAAGTCTTATTTGTTTACTTCATTGTGTAAAGTAATTAAATTGTCAACATTAAATAACCTTTATTTGGTCTTCAGGTATCCGTAAAACCTTTCCATCTAATGAGGTTAGAATGGGAGGAGAGATTATTTTACCCACTTCCACTGGAAATGCAATTTTAGGAATTAGTCTGTCAGTAGCTCTTACTGTGGACAAAATGTTAAGGGAGGTGGAACTCTGTGGGCAATTACTACAAATGGCAGGCCACCAGAACTGTCAAGAAATTAGTTTGTTTCTTGGAGAAGAAAAAGGCAGTGGAAGTCATATCTACACATTCTATATAATTGGCTTATGTGCCCTCTTCCTCAAGAGGAAGATGTTGAGAGGCCCTATGATGATAAAATGTGGTGAATGTGAAAATAAGCATTTGGTAGAGGTGCATAAGCAAATGCCATCATTTCATCCTGAATACCTTGGCATGTAGATCTCTGTTGAGTGATTGTATTAAAAGCAGCTGTATGTAGAATTGCCTATTATGTAATGATTATTTCAAATTTATAGAAGATAAATCTCAGAAAATTTTAGTAATTCCCTAGTATTCTTAGCTTGTGAGTAGCAGCAGTTAGATTTGAATTTAGGTTTTTGATGTTCCTGATAACCAGTTTTAAAACTCTATATTGCTTACAAATAATGATTGCTATAGAAAACACAGAAGAGTATAAGTTAATGAATCAAAGGGAAGAGAAGAAAAAAGATCCTGTGCAAAGAAACAGCATATGTTATACCCCCAATGATAAGCAGACCAGGGGTTTCAAAAAATTGCAAGTATACTTTTTTACAACCAGATCAGCAGTAGCCAGATCACAAGTTGGCTTGTGGTTGATGCTAATTAAGTTAAAGTGAGAGAAATAGAGGCTTATTAATAGATGTTAGTTGCTAGTTATAGAACCAATGACCAACCACCATACCCAAAGGAAAAGAACTAGCAGCCCTATAAAAGTTCTTGGTCATAAGAAAATCCATGGAAGAGTAAAGAGCTGAGTTATTGAGAGATGCTTATGTCATCCATAGTGGCAGAGCCAGATTGTTTTATGCTAATGACCACACAGTCAGTGGTTTGCACTGAAGTGTTAATCTCTCCAAAAGCCTGTATAGTAGAACATTAGTTGAAAGCAAGTAAAGAAAAAGACACTAAGCACACATCAACATTTGGGGCATGCCGGGAAGCCAAGGCATGTGGTGAGTGAGAACACCGTAATTGAGGATTGCTTAACACAGAGATGAACTAGCACTAACCGATCACCTGGGAAAAACACTCAAGAACTGGATAAATTAAATATATTCTTTCAGATAAACATAAAGGTATTTTTTACCCTGGCTTCTCAAAAAGAATTAGACATCTAGGGAAAAGGAACTAAGCCAGGTTTTTAAGTGATTTATACGATGTGACCTTTTTCATCACACTTGGCTCAACCTTTAAGAATGATTTAACTACAGATCTATGGAAAAAATTCTTGGAGAGGTGAACACAGCTCAGGGAGAGAGCAGGCTTCAAACTAGGAATTAAGCAAGGGGAGAGGAGTATATGAACTTGTCTGGATTTTCCCCATCATATTTCAAAGATTGAGTTACAATTGGCATTATTCATCATTTGACCTTATAACTGGCATGGAAATCAGGCATAATTTATGTCATTGACTTGTGGAAACTAATGTTTCTTTGATTAAAGTTCACACAGCTCCTTTCTTCTCTAACAACTGTAGTACAGATTCTCCTTAGTTAAACTCTGGTTTAAACTGACAACCTTCAAACTAGTTCTTCTTGCCTGCAATTTTCCCTCAGATATTTTCCCAGTAAAATTTGTCTTTTGCTTTCACCTTCCATTTTACAGAAACTTTAATTACTCTTCATGATGTGCAATGTCAAAGTTCAAATACTTTAGCATGACATAAACCGTTCTCAATGTAACATCTAGCTATTTCTTGAAATTTATCTCCCATCACTCTTTCAAGGGAAACTTCACTCTAGGGAAACTTCACTCTAGAAAAACTAGTTCACATATTGTTTCTCCAAAAGTATAATTAATGGAGTTGAGATGAATTCCTTCAGTCATCATTATAACCACAGCCTTCTTCTGAGCTGTGTCTTCTTCTGAGAAGAAACAGTGAATGACAAAAGTCATTCACTTATTGATAGGCCATGGTTTGCACCATCTATGAGGCAGCTTATTATTGTGCTTCAGAGGAAAGAACAGAGTAGATTCAAGCTTTGCCTCTTTCTTGCCTTGCAATGTAGACCTCACCAATTTTTTCAAGCTAGTAGACCACTGTATTCAATTGGAACATTGTATTAAATGGATTGTGCTATGTAAGGGGTAAGTAATTTGTTACAGGTAAAGAATTTGGCTATAACAATTGAACCATAGGGGCCTTCCCTGTGGCGTAGCAGTTGAGTGCTGGGCTGTGAAGCTGCCCGCAGCCTCTGCAGTGCCAGTTTGATCCCTGGCTGCTCCCTGGCCACCGAAGGAGGGTCCCACATGGCGCGCAGACCTCTCCTGCTGCGCCCGCTGCTCCCCTCAAAAGTGTACTTCTTCGTCATGCCTGGTCTGCTCCCTGCTCTGGCTCTGGTGAATTCTCTCACCTCCCACGCTTCTGACTGTACCCAGTACTTGTATAAATAAAATAAATAAATCTTAAAAAAAAAAAAACACAACTGAACCATAAATGTTAGCTATTATCATTATTATATATATGCCACCACTCTGTAATCTTCCCTGCTTGTCAAAGTGCCAGCGATCAAGGAACAATTTCTATGTAAGTTGAAGTAACACAATTTTATGAGAAGACAAAAATTAGCCTTCATCTAAAGTTCTTTTGATTCTCTAACATACTTGAGCCTGGGACATTGAGAAGCTCTGTGGAGGGTCCAAAGGAAAAATAGACGTGTTGGGTTTGCTTAAGTATTTTAACAGGTTTGGTTCTTTTTGAAGACAGTTTAAGATGTAAATATTGACCTTCCTTCCTCAAACCAAATACAAAAATGTTGAGGGTGTATTATCACCAAGACATTGGGCACATGCCTAATGACACCAGACCCTGTGGTACATACTGTGTGAAAAAGAAACAGCCAAACACTTAAGGGGCTCCATCTCATGGCAAAGGCTTCATTTCACCCTAATACCATAATTAAAATCATAATTTTAAGATATGCATTAAACTCATTGTAGTTCACCTCCTAGATTTTTATTTTACCCTCTGTATAGGAGCACACTCTTGCTGCCACTCTTTCTTTCTCTCTTAGTCTGCATAAAGAAAAATATTTGTATACAGTAGAAAACCATTGAATTTTTTAGAACTTCATATGCATGTCTACTTTTTAGGGAAAAATTTTTGTGCAAAAGTGGTAATTTGAACTGTTTTAATTTGCTTCAGTCATTTATAAGAATTCTATGGAAAAATAATGGCGGGCTTATGAGAACTATTTCTATAAAATCGCATTTGATTTTTACTCAGTGTTGCCCACTTTAGAAAGGGAGATCAGTGCTCTTCTTTTATTTTTCTCCTCTTCTCATATCACTTACAAGTCAGAGGCCAGAGCAAAGGACTTCATCACTCTCTGCAGATCTCCCCTCCATTGATTGAGGTCATTATTTATGTCCCCATTCCTGAAGTGTAGCCTTACCAGGAGGAACTCTTAAAATGATATGTTGTAAAGCAAGCTCTACCACTGGTTTCCTTCAACTACCTAGGGGATCCTGAGGAGCCTCTCTTCACTTGGAGAGACATGAGAATCCAATGTATGTGAGGTCTTTGTGAAGAATGGCCTCTCAATGCACTTTAATTACTGACACTTACCATTTCCAGTTTAGGCAGATGTTTTCCAAGTAGTTCAGCCCAGCTCATTAGAGACCTTCCTAATGAGCAGAACAGATAGGTCCACAGGCTCACCTATTGCCCACATGAGTTACACCTGTCTCCTGGCACTGACTCACTAGCCCTCTCTTCCACCATTGTGTCCAGTTGATGAATAAGATATATTTAGAAAATGGGTGATGAGTAGACTATAGGCCCTGGAACTGAACTAACTCCGTGTCAAATATTACATTCTTAACCTTATCCCATCTGTAATACCAGATAGTCTTTTTTTCATTCATAACTCAAATGTGTCTCTCTCTCTTTTTTTTTTTTTAAGAAACTCTTCTGATGGTTATCTATCAGTCTCCTTAGGAAAGAGTGAGCTTCATGAATCAAATGAGCTGAAGTGCACAAAATGACCCTTCATTGTTTTTAGAACGGTCAGTTCGTAGAACTCTTCACGACTCGTCCTGAGAGACTTTTGCTTCACCTTTCTTTTGAGGGTTTTATCACATAGATACTGGTGCTATCAGGTGGGCTATTATGGTGATAACACATTGCAGTTGTAATAATTTCTAGTTTCCATTTTCAGAAGATACACTTTGGGTCAAGTATGTGTTAACATTTTTCTTTCACATGTAACATCTCAATGTAAAATCTCTTTGAGTTAATCTTAGGACTCTTCCTCCAGTCCCTATATAGCCTCAGTCAAAATATTTCACAACTACTATAAAAGAGATTGTATCTCTTTATGATATATTAAAAACAAACTCTGTGTGCATGTGTGCATACACAGAGATAGAGGGCGTCAGCCTGAGACAAATGAAGTTGTGATAAGCTTTGGTATTTTGTAATGAAACATCAGCTTAAAATACTTTGGTCTATTAGAGAAAAAAAGCCTGCTTTCCCAGTATTGCGTTTAGTGAATGTCTGAACAGTGAAAGACTTCACAAGGTAGCACATGGTGTCACTGGCCAAGGAAGGACATTAAAAGACATTTGGTGACCCATTGCATGCTGAACCTCTGTTGCATTTTTTTTTTCTATTTAGCTAGACTTTGCATCCCATTTTCTCAACTTCCAAGTTCCTTTTCTTTTTTTCTTTTCAAAGATTTATTTATTTATGCATACAAGGACTGGGGTACAGGCCAAAGGCGTGGGCAGTGAGAGGATGCACCAGAAACAGAGTGGGGAACAGACCAGGCAGATTGACTGAAATACACTGCTGAGGGGAGCAGCAGGTGAATCAGGAGAGGTCTTCTGTGCCAGGTGGGTAGCTCCCTGGCCGGGATCGAACTCATGCTGTAGTGGCTGCAGACAGCCTAGCCTCATAGGCTGCATCTCAACCCCTTGCACCATCAGGGAGGCCCCTAATTTCCTTTTCTTACATTTCTGACTCCTGAATCTTCCTAGAGTCTGCCCCTATGTTTTGATTCAGCAAATCCCACTTCATACATAGCAATTCATCTTCTGCTTAGTTTTGGAGAAAACATGAATAAATTATGATACAGTTCTTGAAACATGCTAGTCTTCTAGGAAGGCACAAACTATCCAAATAAACCCCTTAGACAAGTGTTACATGTGATAATCAAGAAGCAATATTTATTGAATATAAATAACATGGTCAATAAAGTATCAAATCTGTGCCATTATAGGCCAGTAATTTTCAGAAATCCTTTCAAAATTACTTAACCCAACAGTACAAAGAGGAGAAAGAATCTGTCAGAGTGGATGGTGAGTCACAAATTTCAAGTCCTATCCTGTAACAAGGTCAATATTATATTCAAAATAAATACTTGAGACAAGATAGGGGAAAAGTCTCGCAAAGAAAAAGAGACTTTAATGAACCCAGGTGTACAGAGGAGGTGCATTTGAGACTCTGGTTACTGGGGACTGGCAGAAAGTAATGTCAGATGGACTGTCACAAAAGAATTTTCTTCAGTCCACTAGTATTGAATTAGGTCATATTGCAATATTCACTGGTGCATTATCATATTAAGAGGACTGACATCTTACATGAGGTTAACTATTGTTTAACCCATCATTTCTCAAATTTGTTTGACCACAGACCATAATAGCCCTTGTTAGATGGTGTTCCATGAATTCATGTTAGGGAATGTCAAACTATATATGCTCAGAAGATTATAAAGGACTTGGAATTCAATAGTACAGTTGGGATATTTGCTTAACAGGCAAAGGTATTTGGTAGGAGATTTCAACGATCCAGTTTATATATTAAAAAAACTCTTATGTGAGATGAACTGGAGGGATAAAAATCTTGAAAAAATCAGAACACTAAGAAAATAATTGGAAGAATCCTTTTTTGTTGTTGTTTTGGTAATCAATTGGATTAGGATGGTGATTTTGAAAGTGAAATATTAGAAAGAGGCACTAAAAATGTGGGCAAGATAAATGGTATAAAAACAAAAGTAGCAAAACAAGTTCGTGGAAAAGAAACAAGGAGACTAAAAAAAAAAAAAAAAAAAAGTGAAGTGAAACACTTACTGAGATGCTGTGCTGGTAAATACAATGATGACCAAATTGGAATAAATGTGTTTCGACACAGATGGAAAACACACTTAGGCCGTGACACAGATTGACTCCAAATAATTACCTAGATTTTACTGCTGTTCTTGTTTGTTCACCTTTATGAATCCCAGTGATCAGCCTTGTTTTTTTGTTTTTTTTTAATGAAGACACACAGAATCATCCTCAAGAAGCAAAATGATTAAAATAATCTTACAATTTTAGAGAAAAAATGCTCCAAAAGTGTCATGTTACATTCTCTCATAATATCAGAATTATCTGAAGTGCACATTAAAAACTCAAATTCATGGACAGGGACCCAAGAATCTGTCATTTAATTATTACCATTATTGATTTTTTTATTTTATTGACACAACACTGGTTTATAACATTTGCATATGATTTAGAGGCATGGCTCACACAGATGTATGTTACCACATCCCACTACCACCAATGCACCCCTAACCCTTCACCATAGTCCACTGTGCCCACTCTTCACTCTGCTCTCTCCCCTCAACTTCTCCTCCCTTGTTATTGGTTTGTTTTTTAGCTGACCCTTTTTTAGTCACTCTATATTCCACATATAAGTGACAGTGCCCAGTATTTGTCTTCTCCCAACTTGTTTTGCTTAGTATGATCCCTTCCAGTTCCAACCAAGTTGCTGCAAATGGCAAGAGTTTATGTGTGTGTGTGTGTGTATGTATGTGTGTGTGTGTGTGTGTGTGTGTGTATATATATATATATATATATATATATATATATATATGGCATTCCATGATGTATATGTACACATCATCCTAATCCACTCATCCACTCACCTGTCTTTGGGCACTTAGTTTGTTTCCATAAACTAGCTATTTAACTAGTGCTGCAATGAATATAGGATTGCACAGATCCTTTCAAATTAGTGTTTCTTCAATCTTTTGGTAGATACCCAGGAGTGAAATTTTGGGATCATATTGTAGATCTATATTTTATAGATATTTATATTTATATTTATTTTTTTAAAATAAATATAATATTTATATTTATATTATTTTTATATATTTATATTTATCTATATTTTGAGAAATCTCCATACAGTGTTGCATAGGGGCTGAGCCAGTGTACACTGCCATTGTTGATTTTTAAGTGCATTAAAATCGAGAAGACCTGCAGGGCCAAAGCTAACTGCCTGAAGTTCTTATAGCTCCTATGAGGATGTACCTGACCAATGCCCAACAGCAGGGGGTTGATGGCAAGCAACAGCCCCAACTGCTGAGGTTGTTTTTGAGGCCATTCCTCTCTTCAGCAGCTCCTGATAAATGGCCACCATTGCAGAGATACTAAATAAGACCAATTTTGGGGGAAAAGAAGGGTACCGGGGCCTCCCTGGTGGCACAAGGGGTTAAGCACCACACTGTGAAGCAATCTGCAGCCACTGTAGCATGAATTCGATCCCCGGCTGGCCAGGGAGCAACCCACATGGCGAGGCAGACCTCTTCTGTCTTGCCTGCTGCTCCCCTCAGCAGTGTATTTCAGTCAGTCTGCCTGTTCTGATCCCCACTCTGTCTCTGGTAAATCCTCTCACCAACACCCCCACCACATATCTGGCTGTAACTCCAGCTCTTACATGCATTAATAAATAAATCTTTTAAAAACAGAAAGAAGGGTACCTCTGAGGGTCCACTTTTCCTCACAGATACCCCAATGACTCTGCCAACCCATCCTTAGAAGACCAGGGATCAGTAGTACAGGGGCTAACAGTCTCAGCGCTATCAAGCTATTGCCAGCCACTACAGCAGGAGTTGGATTGCCAGGGACGGAGAGCTGACCCACATGGCACAGCAGACCTCTCCTGTCTCACTGGCTACTCCCCTCAGCAGTGTATCTCAGTAGATCTGCTATTCTGCTTCCCACTCCATCTCTAGTGAATCCTCTCACCTCCCCCTGCCCCCGCACATCTGGTCTATACCCCAGTTCTTGTATTCATAAATAAATAAAAATAAGTCTTAAAAAAAAGGACCAGGGAGCCTAGCATGTTTCCAACCACCCCTTCTCTTTGTCTTTAGGTACTCTGAGGACTTTCCCGATCTTCCTGTTTTCCTCATATAGATATACTCCCTAATAGAGTGCTTGCATATTTAATTCCTGTTTGATCACCATTTCCTGGAAGACTCAGACTAACACCCTTGTTTGTAGTTTGAATAAACTATGATCAACACAGTGTCCTTATTGGCTAACAACACCTGCTGTATAGTCTCATAAAACAATGGATTGTTCTGGACTCATTGATATAGAACATGAAGTATAATTTTCTAATAATAATAATAACACTTTATTCTGTATATTAGTAAGAGCCAGGCCAGATGCTAAGTACTTCATATTCATTGTTATAATCAGTGGTGAACTGGTAGATAGCCCTCTAAATGAAGAAAAGAAACAGCATTTTAAATAGCTTTTGCCATTTCTATTGTGGTGTAACTACTCCCACCAGGGCTGGTTTCAAGATATTAGCAGGATTAACAACAGATTAGTGTTATTTTTGAATGTTTATCATCTGGCTCCTGAAAATTGGCAGGAGACTGCCTGAACATGCAATATTCATCTATAGTCCTCTTTATAATTTTTGAAGTAGGTTGTTCATCCCCATTCTATTGTAGACACTCAAAAAATTAGAGAAGTTACTCACTTTGCATAAATCAGTTTTGGGATTTGCACACAGGTCTGAAAGGCTATTAATATAACCATGCAGGTTTAGCCTAAGACTCTGGATTGCAAGTTTTATAGTAAGTGTAAACCAAATAATGGAGGGGGGGTCTTATTGAGAATGCTCAGACTTGTATCATTGAGCACATGATCAATTTGATGAGGCTGCATGTCCTGAACACACCTGGGTTCCCCTCACTGCATAACAGCTCAATGCCCTTCAGCTCCTGCTGCATTTCTATCAATAGGTAAACCAGCCTGCACTGTTTTTGTGAATCATACGTCAGGTACAAAGGCGTTCCCACACTTGTCATATCATGTATTACCTATAAAATCACTTATAGACAGTGGTTTTCACTCTGCTCTGAACTCGGAATATCTAGGAAGAGTCTCAGATTAGCCCGGCATGTACAAATCCACCCTGGTTCGTTCAACTGCATATTATCTTAGAATAATAGAAAAATAAATTGGGGAAGTTACAAACTGAACAGAATTCCCCCAATGGAGTCTATAGCATTATTTGACATAGCAAAGAAATACATCCTTAAGTTGTTAACAAAGTAATGTGTAGTCATATGTTTATTTGAACAACATAACATTATTTATTTGAAAACCACAATTTTTTTATAACAACATGACAATACACATAGGAACAATAATCTCTGGGTTATTAATTTTTTTTTAATTTTTTTAATAGAGGCATGCTTTATTTATTTATTTGTTGTTTGTTTGTTTTGTTTATGCATGCACTGGGTACAGTCAGAAGCATGGGAGGGTGAGAGAATTCACCAGAGCCAGAGCGGGGAGCAGAGCAGGCAGAAGAACCGAAGCACACTGCTGAGGGGAGCAGCGGGCAGCAGGAGAGGTCTGCGCGCCATGTGGGACCCTCCTCTGGTGGCCGGGTTGCAGCCGGGGATCTAACCGGCGGCGCAGAGGCTGCGGGCAGCTTCGCAACCCAGCGCTTAACCGCTGCTCCACTGGGGAGGCCCCTCTGGGTTATTAATTTTTGTCATTCTTAGATTATATCTGAATTTTATGCATCTTGACAAAAATCGAAGTCACTGATTTATTCTTGGCTGAGCCCAGTTTTGAGGGTGAATTGGTGAGCATCCAGGGTTAAACTCTTGAGCAACTACCATAGATACCAAACCTTCTAATGCAAACATATATATTACAGATATTGCAGGTGTATTTAGTTTAAGGCTTCCATTTTACACTGACCTTCATACTTATGGTTAACACCAGCTCCTTGCAACTGATCAGTCTGAGACCAATCTGAGACCCTTCCTGATCAGACAAAGCTCCATTTGCTCTTCCTTATTCCCTCCTGAGGAATGGGCGGGTGGGAGTTTGACACAAAATAAGAAACAGGTGACTCTAAGCTGAGTTCCTTCTTACCTGGATTTTTTCTTAGTTCTGCATAATATGCTTGGTCTTTCAGTCAACCCATATGTATTTTATCCTATATAAAAGAAACTGAGTCTTTTCCATAGAGGAGATGGGATTTCAATGCATATTTAAATTGAGAATAACAAAATATTTAAACAAAGATATAATGTGATTTGTACACACGAGAGATACACATAAACAGAAATCTAAGCTAAAGAGCTTCTTAAATATTAATGTAATGGATTTCAACACTTAATAAGATGTGTCAAAATTTTTAAGAATCAGAAAAAATGGCTATGGCATTCAAATGCAAAAAGCAATTCTGTAAAAAGGCTTTTCTTCAGATTATTTTTGGCCAATGATGAGAGAGACTAGTTCTTGGAAATATTTAAATAAATAATAAAGCTGCAATAATAAAAGCAGCATGCTACCAGCCAGGAATAGATTATCATCAATGGAACAGAATTGGCAGTTCAGAAATAGAACTAGAATCACATAGAGAATGAGCTTATGATGAAATGGACACTTAAAATATGTGGAAAAAGATAGATTATTCAATAAGTCATTTGTGACAGCCATTTGAGAAGAAAATAATACTGAATCCTTGCTCTCCTTTCCTAGGTTCAAAATGAACTTCAGATGAAAAAAAATTTAAATAGTAAAAAATACGAGGCCAAAAGTATTAGATAATAATAAGGACAATTTACATTTTCAGATAATTTGGGAAAAATTGAAACACCAGAAGGTGCAAAGTTTAGAAACATGGATTCTTTTCAAAAAGTTTATTTAGAGGCCTCCATGATGGCCTAGGAGTTAAGGCTCATTGCTATAATCTCCACAGCCTGAATTTGACTCCGGCCAGGGAGCTACCCCACATGGGGCAGCAGACCTCTTCTGTCTCGCCTACTGCTGCCTTCAGCAGTGTATTTCAGTAGATCCTCCTGTTCTGTTCCCCACTCTGTCTCTGGTGAATCCTTTCACCCCCCACATCTATGGCCTGTACCCCAGTTCTTCTATGTAAAAATAAATTTTAAAAATAAGAAAGTTTAAACAAATATCTGGTGACTAAGAAATCAATAATAAAGAGATAGGGAGAGGGGAGGGTTGAAATGGTTTCTTTTGACCCTTAGTTTGAATTAATAATGCTCCCACATATGATGCTAGGGTAAATCCAAACAGTTTGAGCACATAAGTAGACACATGGGTTGTCTCTTTTCTCTGAATTGCACACTGGGGGCCATCTGTGACACTCTTCTCTCTAGGATCATCTGCTTAAGCAAACAGGGATTAACCTATGACATGAACTAGTAACCTGAAATACCTCATATGGAATTGAGGCCATCTTACCATACATTTTGCTCACTTAATTATTTTGTCTCAGTATCTTACCAATTTATAGAAGCATGCTGTTCCACAGTTCTAAAACAAAGATATACTTGCCATTTTCATAACCAAAAAGGCACCTTATTGCTTTAAATAATATATTCACAGAAATTTTAAACTGGAACAATAATTATACTAATTTTTTTGTGAGTAAACTGTATGTTAGGGGCTCCAACTGGGGGAGCTGATAATTTATTGCCGAATCCTCAATCATACAAAATGCCAATTTGGGCAGTCTCTCTTATCTTCAGTCTCTCTCCTATAGATGGATATAATAGAATCTGCAAACTTATTTGGTTTTATGATCATTACATATAATACCTGTTAGGCACATACCATACTATTTAACTTTGAAGAATCCCTCAATACATACTAAATATTGGTTTGTTTTTCATTATCAACTTCCAAGCAAAAATCACCCAATCACTGAAAATATATTAGTGTAAAATTATTGGCATCTGTGAAAGGATATGATGGTGAGACCCATTGTATAGAGAACTAACTTTCAAATTATTTGCTCACTGCACAGTTGGGTGCTCATGATCTTCTGTCTCACTTCCCAATGGAGGACAGTATTTTTACCTTACTTTAAATTAATCAATAGTATTTTAAATTGGACAGTATTTTAAATTAATTGGCAGTATTTTTACCATTAATCGGATTGCCTTTTCTTAGAAAGATCTGAAAACAGTGACACTTCTCAATTGACAATTGAAGTCACAGTAAATGAGAATCCATTAAATACAACAATGCCTTTTTGTGTAGACATGAATAAATAGTTTTGTTTAATTAAATATGATTTGATTTATAAACTTCAAGGTTGAAAAACCACTGTCTTGTGATGGCTGTTGACTGATGCCTAAATGCATGAGCTACCATTTCAACGTGCACCATTTGAAGATAATTTCTATACTATAGAAACTCAGATTTGCTGGTTTCATTCAGGGAAATGAGTTTAAGACATAAGACATGTATCGAAACTCTCCCCATGTCCCTCATTCTCACATCTGTCTTTTCTTACGTACTTCTTCACTATTCTCAGTTTTGACCAATCAGTTTGAGATCCATGAATTTCTCTTGCTTTTTAATTTGTGTGTTTGTTTACATTCCTGACACTGAGATGGTACAAGGAATCCCATGACAATATGATCACATTCCTTATACTTTCTCTCAGAGGAATCATTGAAATCTTGAGAGAGCTATTATAACTCAGGTTGAGTTTCATAAAATTTACTGACAGCTTGTAGGATCCTGAGCAACAATGCTAAGAGTATGAGATACATTGTAGTTCCAGCCTTCTTGTGCTCACCTGCTTAGTTTCTTCCTGAAAGCATGTTTTTGTTTTGTTTTGTTTTTTTAACCTGTGTCTCATTTCTCTTCACAAACTGATGTTTTCAAAAATTAACCACCATATTTCCTTATCAGGGATGGTTACATAAATTGTGGGCCCGGTGAATTATTAAAAGGTGAGCCCCTTATCCAAAACACAGAAACAAGTGTTTCCTTCCTTTTCAGTTTCTCTGGATTAGGCATGCTGTTTTTCACTTGCTACTGAATATCCTAAGTAAAGAAAAAGTATTTTTTATTAGCATGGAATTTATTGTTCATCTTTATATTGTTCAATGGCAGTTTTAAAAGCAAATATACCAGTTTTAAAATGCCAACTGCTATGTGGAATCACTGAAATTGCTGAATTTGTATTTTGTAGTTCATCATGCATATGTCTTTCTCTCTTTAAAAACCAGTGAACTCTGCACCCAGCTATCTCATCTGTTCTCAATTTTACATACATTCTACCCACACTCTACTGTCAGCTTACTGATGAGTGAGAATAAATGAAATAGAAAAGAAACTGGTTATCCTTTCCCTTTTATTTTCTTACTCAGCATAACTGATTACCTAATATAAGGGAATAAAACCACTAAGAAAGGAGATAATATTGTACTTCAGTCATTGAAGTTATGCCACTGAGCATGAATGGAGCTGGAAGGGATTAAGCTGAGGACAATAAGTTGGGAGGAGAAAAGAAGTTCCTGATTGTGTCCCTTACACGTGGAATAGAGAGTAGGAATAGAGAGTAAACAAAACAAAGGGTAAGACAAAGACAAACTTTAAAACCTTCCTGAACACTAACTGTAGACTGAGTCATCCAGAGGCGAAGTGGCAGGAGAGGTGTGAGAACAGGGTGAGAGAGCACAGTTGACTATGGGGGAGAATTATGGTGGTTGGTGTTGGGAGCACTAAGGTGACTGCACATGAGGGAGGAAATACTATATTCTAAAACTCTAACAAGGATGTAAACCAAGGGTACTTCAATAAAAAATATATTAAAGGAAAATACATACACATAAAAAAAAAAAAACAAAAAAAACAGAAAGCCAAATTATGCCACTGTTCCTTTTCAATTTAGCAGCAGCAAGTCCTGGTTCCAGTGGAAAATAGAGCCTCAGGAGCTGTTAGAGCCTTAATTTCCTCAAATCACAGACATAACATTCAATTTGTTTCCCCTTTAAGTGTCACTGAAGTCCAGCCACAGGAATGCTCTCCTCATGGGATATCTCCCCTGGTATATGGGAATGAGGGGGCAAGAAAGAGTGACACATGTATTATGTATTTCTCCTCTGCTGTGCATGTTCTCCACTGCCCATCAGACTTCGCTTACAGAATATAAGTTAAAAGATAAAACTGTAATGAATTTCAAGGCAGCAATAGAAAAACGTTAAACCAGAGTCCTCCTTAATACAAGGTCTTGAGTGACTGCCCGGGTGACCCACCCATGATGACAGAGATCGTCTCTTACTCACCTTTCATAATTTAGCCCAGTTAAAGCTGTGTGAATCCCAGAATTACCCTCATTTCTTTATTTCTATATTAATACATATGTGCTACTATACAAACATTAGCCCCTCGTATGGTTGACTAGTATTTTACTTATTTGCTGCTTCATCCTTGAATTAGATACTCATATTTCTATCCTAATGTTGACATTGCAGAAATTATTTAGCACATTGTAGATGCTTAAAAATATTGCATGAATGAAAAGCTGTAGAGATGAAAGCATTGATGACGTTTTAAAGTAAACAGAACATCTTCCTTCTTTCCTCCCAATTTTACTGAGATATAATCGGCATACCACTCTGTATGTTTAAGATATACAGCCTGATGACTGCACATAGATACGCTATGAAATGTTTATCACTATAAGTTTAGTTAACATCCATCTCCTCATATAGTCACACAAAATATGTTTCCCTCATGATGAGAACTTTTAGGATTTATTCCTTTTTCCTTAATATTGCTTCAGTATGACTTACCACACAAAGTTATTTGAAAAAATTGCAACATTTATCTTAATGTTTACATTAGATCTCTAAGAGAAAATTCTTTTTTTCCCTCTTCCTTTGCTTATACTCCTGTAACCCTTGCTGCTTCCTTTGCCTCTGAACCTCAGAAGCCTGATTTTGTTCATTGGAATTTGCTAGTTTTTTAAATATTTTTACTCTCTCAAATCAATTGCTACATAAATATCCATTGTTTGCTGTTATCGTTCTGACTTACTTTCCTACACATAAATCTCTTGAACTTTTTCTCTTTTGCTGTAAATGACTGAAAAGTATTTTCCCTTATGACTGAAAAGTATTCCATTGTGTGGATACACCACATCTTTTCTCCATTTTGTGGTTGTGACTCCTTTATTACATATTAAATTATGATACTGGGTCTCCCAGTTGGCACAATATGTTAAGCAAAGCACTATGAAGCAATCCACAGCCTCTGCAGCATGAGTTCAATCCCCGGGCTGCCAGGGAGCAAACCACATGGCGCAGCAGACCTCTCCTGTCTCACCCACTACTCCCCTCGTCAATGTACTTTGGTCAGTCTGCCTGTTCTGTTCCCCTGATGAATCCTCTCACCCCCTGCATCTTTGGCCTGTACCCTAGCTATTGTATCTGTAAATAAATAAATCTTTAAAAAAATGAATAAATAAATAAATGAATAAATAATGATATTCCTACATTTATTTCTGTATTGATGTTGTAACCCACCACTTTTCTGTATTCATTTACTGTTTCTATTTTTTTTTTTTTGATGGAGTCTTAAGGTTTTTCTGTATACCATATAATGTCATTGGCAAATAACGGTAATTTTTCTTATTTTTCAATTGGAATTCCTTATTTTTCAATTGGAATTTAAAGTTATAAATTTCTAGAATAAATCCCACTTGATTATGACATAGAATCCTTGTCATATATTGGTGAATTCTATTTGCTGGTGTTGTGTTGAAGATTTTCACATCAATGTTTATCAGAGATACTGGTCTATAGTTTTCTCATTCTGTTTTTGGTTTTGTTTAGGGTAATGTTGGCACAATAAAATGTATGAGGGGTCCCCGGTGGTGGCGTAGCGGTTGAGCGCCGGGTTGCGAAGCTGCCCGCAGCCTCTGCAGCACCAGTTCGATCCCCGGCTGCTCCCCAACCACCGGAGGAGGGTCCCACATGGTGCGCAGACCTCTCCTGCTGCCCACTGCTCCCTTCAGCAATGTGCTTCGGTCCTTCTGCCTGCTCTGCTCCCCGCTCTGACTCTGGTGAATTCTCTCACCCTCTCGCTCTTCTGACTTTACCAGTGCTTGTATAAATAAATAAATAAAAATAAATCTTTAAAAAAATGTATGAGGGGAATTACTTACTGTATTATAGATGCATAAAAGTATTGAGTGAATGAATAGCCATGATAGAGAATTAATGATGCCTTAATGACATAATAAAGCATAAGATATTATCTTGGGTATATTTTTATAACTGTAAAATGAAAATTGTAAAAATGACAATGTCAAGGTGGCAGGAAATGTATTTATGTACTGCTGAGTACTTTTAGTATGCTGAAAACATTGTATGAAAGTGGTTGTCTTGTGAAATTACAATTCCAGTAGGCAAAAAGTCCTTGATTAATTTATTTGTTCATATGGACTTACAAATACCTATTGTATACTCAATAAAGTTCCTTGTACTTAGGGGATATCAGTGAACATAATAGATTAAATTCTCAGTTCTTAAAGAACTTACATTCCAGATTATAAGTTATTTTTTTTTTCTTATTCTCTAACTGCGTTTTGTGGTGTTTGACATGAGGAGAGTTTACTCCTCTGGATTTCATATTCCTTCAAAGAAGTGAAAATTCCATTTTCATGATTTTTTTTTTATTTTAACACAGTTCTGACCATTTAGTAAATATTTGGTTGAATAATTTTACTTTTGTTAATAGAAAGTAATTCCATATTTATAGAGAAAGCTAATTTTGCATATTATGGTTAATCATATAATGATAATCATTAATAGTAACTTTTTATAGTTAAACAAAATGAAATTTTGAAGTATTATCTGGTGGTCTGCATGATAGAGATGTCTTTATATAGTTAGTTCTTACAGTTGTTTGATGAAACAAATATTTTCCCCTATTTAGTCATCAGGCTTTTGAAGGCTAGTTTAATTGTCTCAGCATATGGATTTTCTTTAAATGACAGAACTAGACTTAAAATCCATGTATTTCTTAGTCTAGAAGACATGTTGTTGGCCAAAGTACTATTATTACTGACCAATGAGGAAGTGGTTGACTGGGGCAGGAGTTGAAGCCAGTTGTCTACAGCTCAAATATTTATTCATTAGCCGCTAGGTATTGTAAAATGGTTCATTTTAACTGGTAACTTCATGGAACAGACAATAATTTTAATGCCCCTCACTCTGAATGTTGTCAGAATACTTACTTAGCTAGAGAGATAGATACACATATACATATAACCGCAAAAAAAAAAAAAAAACATTTATTGAAAGACTCCTCATATCACCAATTCTTGTCTATTGCAAATGCAGTCAATGTCAAAACCCCAGGGGCCCAGTGTGGTGCTTAAAGTCCCACAGATGGGAAGGTAATGAAACCGCAGCACAGAAGGCGCACAGCATTCAGCAGTCACTGTAGTGAGTCATGCCCATGCATCTGTGCATTGCTACACTTGTGAGATTTCTGCATGTGGACATTTCAATGTCTTGTCTTCCACTGGAAAAAACTTGACAGAAACTTGACAGGCAGTGCAGTGTTTTGGAAATACATGAGCTTTTCAGCCTTTCAAGTATACCTGGGTCCAGCTCTAATCTCAGACAATTTCAGCAGCATGGCTGTCTAAGTAGCAAGTCCTCTCTGAGCAGTAAAATGAAAGTAATAATCAAGATCCCCAATAAGATCAGAAATTATTTGTGAAACGTGCTTGGCACATAATAGGTGTTCAGCAAATAGCAGCTACAATTATATGTCTCCTGTCGCTCATCCTATCCAGAAACTTTTTCACTTTTCTGATTGGACAACTTGTTTTCACTTCTCACAAACCGATGCTTATCTCCACTTCTCTTTGAATCCTGGACGTTGCCACTCAGAATTAGATGCCCTGCCTCTGTGTGCTAACAGCACTTTTCCCTGACTTGTGATGGCACATACCACCACCGTACATGTGTGCTCTCCTCTCCATCATTTCTCACTAGACTGTAGCTCTTGAGGGGAAAAACAAAAAAACTGATTCACACATCTGTCTACAACTCAGGAAGTTCTAGTACAATTTCTCTGGAATGTATGAATGAATGAGAAAGCTGACACCAAAAGGCAGCAGATAGGTACAAGAGTTACTTGGAGGTGGCAGAAACAAGTCCATCTCTTACTTCTCAATCTTCTGCTAAACTCATAATTAGAAAATATCATTTCTGGTAAAAACCCTGAGAAAGGATTATAGTTAAGAAAGAAAATGAAAATAAATTACATGATGTGTTCTATTTTCTTGTGTTTTTTTTAACTATGGCTTTATTTATTTATTTTTTTTAGATTTATTTATTTATTTATTTATTATACAAGCACTGGGTACAGTCAGAAGCGCGAGAGGGTGAGAGAATTCAACAGAGCCAGAGCGGGGAGCAGAGCAGGCAGAAGGACCGAAGTACACTGCTGAGGGGAGCAGCGGGCGGCAGGGGGGTCTGCGTGCCATGTGGGACCCTCCTCTGGTGGCCGGGGAGCAGCCGGGGATCGAAACGGCGCTGCAGAGGCTGCGGGCAGCTTCGCAACCCAGCGCTCAACCGCCTCGCCACCGCAGAGGCCCCGTGTTTATTTTCTTGACAATTATTTTACTCCTGGCTTTTACTTACAAATCTTCAGAGAGTAAATAGTTTAAAGCAACTAGCTACAAGACTGTACCTAAACATTCAAATTCCTACTCTGTCAATAGGTGCCATGCATCATAGACTGATGACACACTTTGACAGTGATGTCATATTTAAAGTCAGACAAAGCCCTGGAAGAATCAGGTCACTCAGCCACTGTGACACAAGACGTTACTCTGAGTGTATTCCTGAATTTTAACTATAATGACAATAGGTTATAATGAAGTACTTCGGGAAGTCTTGCAATCATATGTCTAGAAGGATCAAGTAGGAAAAATGTCATTTTGTATCTGAGAAAATTTTCAATAGCAGAGATGTTCAGTAAGTGAGAAGATCAATAACTTAGCTGAGAGCAAATAGTATTAGGTACATAGGATCCATCTTCCACTAAGAGCCATTCACTGTGCCAAAAGTTTCACAATCATTATGCAGTTTATTAAATAAAACCTATTATTTCCCTATAGATAATCCTTATTACACATAGCATTTAACTTGACCTTTATAATGACCTTCAAATGCGGGATAACATTTTGTTTCATAGAATAGATAAGAAAGGAATGCCAACAAAGGCTACATCTTTAACTCTGTTAGAGAAAGTTACTGGTGCTGGAAGAACATACTCAAACTAATCCAGACTAACAGAGGTTTGTAGTTGTTTCTAGTGTTTAGCGATTTAAAAAATTAATAGGGACTACGGTGATAGTTTATTGGTGAATTGGTGCTGGGAATTTTACGGGGACTATACCTGACAGGAAAAAGTATATATTGTATAAAAATGATGTAATATATATATATATATATATACAAAAAAAATGGCTAAACCGAGTTAAAAAATTAATAAGCATTATATTTTAATTATATTTTTAGAGAAGTTTTAGGTTCACAGTAAAAGTGAATGGAAGGTACAAAGATTTCTTTGTATCCCATGTCCCTACACTTACCCACCCTCCCCCATGATCAACACCCTGCACTAGAGTCATGCATTGCTGCATTTGATGAACATTCATTGACACATCACTATCGCCATAGTTTACATTAGGGTTAATTCTTGGTGTTGGACATTCTGTGGGTTTTGTCAAAAGTATAATGATGTGTATCCACCATTGTGTTATTATGCAAATAGTTTTATTGCCCTATCATTCCTATATATACTACTTATTTATCCACTTTCCCCTCTACTGGCAATCACTGACCATTTTCTCTCCATAGTTTTGCCTTTTCAGGAATCTCATGGTCAGAATTGCATAGTAACAGTCTTTCCAGAATGGCTTCTTCTCCTTATTAATAAGCACTTTAAAAAGTTCCTCCAAGGCTTGTTTATGGTTTGATAGCTTACTTCTTTGTGGTGCTGAATAATATTTTATTGTTCTGCATTACCACAGTTTATTCACAAACTGAAGGGCATCTTGGTTGCACCCACGTTTTGGAAATTGTGAGTGAAGATGATACAAACATCCTCATGAAGGTTTTTGTGTGAACGTAAATTTTCATCTCCAGTCGGTAAATACTAAGAATTGTGATAGCTATATTAGTTAGTAAAAGTTTTTAGTTTTTGTTTAAAAAAAAACTGCCAAGTTGTCTTATCAAGTGGCTGCACTGTTTACATTTCTACCAGGGTTTTCCTTTTTCCAAGTCCAGAATTTGGTGTTGTTACTATCTATAGTGGTGTCCCATTTTAATATGTAATTCTCTGGTGAGAATCCATCTATTGGATGCATGTTGAACATTTTTTAACATACATACTCTTCTATCTCTATACTTTCTTTACTAAGCAGTCTATTTAGGTCTTTGGACTGATTTTTAATCATATTTGTTTTCCTTGAGTTTTTGGAGTCCTTTGGATATTTTAGATAACAGTCCTTTTATCAAAATAGTCTTTTGAAAATATTTTCTTTCACTCTATGGTTTGTCTTATGATTCTCTTGACATTATCTTTCATGGAGTAGATATTATTAATTTTAGTGAAAGTCAGCTTGTTAATTATTACGTTTGAGAGGCATGCCCTTCATATCATTTCTAAAACATTGCCATACCCCAAATCTTCTAAGTTTTCTTCTATGTTATTTTCTGGGAATTTTATGGTTTTACTTTTAAGTCATTTTGAGTTATTTTTTGTGAAGGCTGTAAGGTCTATGTCTAGATTATTTTTTTCAGATATGCATGTCCACTTGTTCCAGCACCATTTTTTGAAAAGAATATCTTCTTTCCATTCTATTACCTTTCCTTCTCAAAGATCAGTTGACTTTAGTCATGGAATCTTTGCCTGGACAAACCTGCTCTGTACGTTTGATTTGTTTGTTTGTTTGTTTGTTTGTTTGTTTGTTTGTTTTACTTCATCAATAGCACACTATCATTGTAATTACTGTAGCTTTATATTCAGTCTGGAAATCAGATAGTGCCAGTTCTCCACCTATTCTGGGTTTTTTCCTCTTCATGTAAACTTTAGGATCCATTTGTCAATATCCACAAACTAACTTAGCTGATTTGGATTGGAATTTTATTGAATTCTGACATTAATTTGAAATAAATAGGCTTTTAAAATAAATTTTAGTAAAAAAAAAATATGACTGGATCTTCTGGAAATGATATATACTAGCATGAATATGCTTAGCAATTAAATAAGAAATAGATAAAATGCCTTTAATAGGGAAGATATTCTCTTCATTGCAACCATTCAAAAATAAAATTTCATATTAGAAAAGTTTGCATGATAAATTGATTCTAGTTCAACAGGCTAGGGAAAATACAAGGCTGCAGGCAGTCTATGTAAAAGAAATATATTTATGAATGTTGTACACTATTAATAATTGCCTGGCCCCCTGTGGTTTCATAGCTTTTGCCAAGTCTCATTCATAATACTAATTCATACTGCCCAGAGTTCATGAAGGAGACTAGATTGAGGATAAAAGAAATCCTTTGGGTGAAAATTTGTAGAGATATTCATTTGCCTCAAAGATAATTGTACTTGCTAGAGATTTGATTTCGGACCCTAGCAACTGTTTTGTATTTATGTTCTATCTGTTCAATTAAAGATTTCACAAGATTAGTTGTGAAAGATATGTTGCAAAACTAAAGCCATCTGATACCAGTTTCTCAAGATCCTTTAGGTTATACTTGCAGAGGAAATGTGAGTTTTCCATAATTACTTTTCCACAAAGTAAATGTTCCCCCTGCTCTTGCCAGGTTCCTAAATAAACATCTGTCTGATAACTAAGAAGATGTTCAAGTTCCTAGACTAGACTATAATTTTGTAAGTGCATATATATGTATATATACATATGCATATTATATATATTTATAAATTATATGTGCATGCACTATCATGCTGTCATTTTATAACATTTTATTTAAAAGGGTAAGTTATGATGGATCAAGAAGATGTGGTATATATTACACAATGGAATATAACTCAGCAATCAAAAAAGATATAACTCATGCAATTTGCAGCAACGTGGAAGGAGCTGGAAGAGATGAGGCTCAGCACAATAAGCCAGAAAGAAAAAGAAAAATACCAGATGGTCTCACTCATAGCAGGAATCTAGAAAACCTAAATAAGGGACCAGGAAAAAAGAATAACTATAATAAAGAAAAAATCAAAATCAACTATAAACCAGAGACACACTATGGGGGGTGGGCGGGGAGAGGAAGGATTGGGGTCAAAATAAGGGGGGTGCAATTGCATGGGGAATATACAAAAAATAAATCTTAAAAAATAAATAAATAAATAAATGAAAGGATAAGTTATAAAACATATATAAATATGAAGTTAAATGCCAAGAATAACAACTAAGAAGCATAGGGAATACTTGCTTTGGGCAGCAGAATTGGATAATGGAGAGGAGGTGAAGATACCTCATTTTTTTATTAAAATTTTCCCTTTCATTAAACATTGGACTTATTAGACGATACATAATATTGTTTTAATAAAAAGCTTATTTAAAATCCTAATGTATTTTCCCTGTACCGTAATAATGTGTTAAGTACCTTCTGATATACAAGCTTTGGAAATCCTTGGTCTAAACTACTTTGCTTTAACTTAAAAAACACTAAATTACAAAACTGCATTCTATGTTAGGTAGGTATAATTTGCAAAACAAAAGAGTAATAAGACATAATTGAACAATTGATTAAGGGCTCTGAGATTTATTTCATTTTCATGTGCTTGGTTAATTAACAATATATAATTTATTGAACACCTGTTTTCTAGGCAACAGGCAAAGTACTTGAGATTTAGAAATCAAGCATAAGTGGGCCTGATGATGGAAAGATCTGATACCTGACTGTACTATTAAAATATTTTTAATATTACATAAATTGCTTAATCTTCAGCTTATATTTCTAAGTATGTAGAAAGGAAAGGCACAATTGAACTTCTGTGTCTACAGAATTTCTTTGAAGATCATACAAGATCATGTTTCACTTATGGGGGCAACTTTGAGTTAAATTGTCAGGTTTTTCCTTGAAATATAAGAAAAAGGGACATCACAGAGGAGATAGTAGATGGGTAAATGAATAACCACTACAGATAAGAAACAATGAATATAGTAAAGTAGTAACACAGTAGTAACACAGATAATTATCTGGAATTAGAACATTACTTGAAAAGAAAAATGGGCAAGTAAAAATAAAACATGAAACTGAAGACAAGTGCTTGAGGGGGTGGGGGAGTTGGTTAAATGCTATGGTGTCACCAATAGCCAGTAAGTGTGGACCAGTATGAGTCACAATAGCACATAGTCCATTTTTACTAAAATGTCATATTTTACAATTATTTGAAAATGTGCAAATAAAATTTATTATTCTGATACTGTCTTCAACTTCTAACCAAGAGTTAATATTATCAGAGCTGACATAGATACTCATCTTTGGATCTAAACATGAAGATGAATTCTAATATATTGCTGCTGTGGTTGTAGATTTTAAGGTTTTTCTTGGAGTTTAGTTTCCATAAATGATAATTGAATAAGTCTATAATCCCTCTACATACTTGCTACCATAAGGTATTACCTCTGGAAAGCACGGCAAGTGGGTCTTCTGTGGGGTCAGAAGAGGACTCTTCACTGTAAGGGGAGTAGGCCCTTGAATTTTCAGAGATCATATTTCAATTATTCTTTGGCAAAATGGTTTTAACCCTGTGTCAATAAAATGTACTATTAGTATTGAATTTGGAGGTCATCAAGGTGACAGACAGTAAAAACTTCAAAATAAAATGAGATGGATCCCCTCCTCCATTCTGAGTCTTTTTGCTGCATCATTAAACATTCTATATCACTGTGTTTATCCATTTGCACAACCAATCGATAAGACATGAAGCTTTCCACCTACTTTAATATTTCTTACATCGACTTATATTGAACAGCAGTAAAACTTCAAAATAAACAATTTCTTGGAGTTGTTTTATGTGGCTATGAGAATCACAAAGAGATTGAAAGTTAACTCAAAGTCTAAGAAGGAAAGACAAACATAGCCCAGGATTTTTAATGCAACTGGATTCCACATATAATTTTGAAGACCTTCTTTACACTTGGCATCTTTATCATTGTTTGAAGAAATGCAAAGATAGGATTATTCAAATCAGTATAATTCAGCAAATATTTATTTAATGGGTACCTACTTTGTACCAGGCATTCCTTTAGATATTAAGATGCAGATGTGATTTAAAACATATATGACTTTTGTTCAGAAAGATTATAGCTTATCTGCAATGAAAACATTATGTGGTGGTTGCTTTGATAAGTGAAAAATACCTCGCCAGGTTAAATGTGTTAAGTGGCATTAGAGATGAAAAACTAAATGTTTATGGTTTTTAATGGGGGTAATTTAAATTAGAGCAGATTATAAAGACAGAGATAAGAGTTGGGTGGGGTAATTATTTCACATAGAACTAATAGCTTGCTGGAGTGTCACGGACATTTAGGAAACAAGCTGAATTAATATTTTGATTGCTAAAGCAGAAGTTATTGGTACCTTGCCAGTATCCTGATAATTACATCTATAAACCTAGACTGTTTACTGACAAGACTTGTGATAATACACCGAGGGATTTTATTCTGACTTACCTGGACAAGCCAGGACAAACCAGGACTTACCTGCCTACCACCAGGACAAACCAGAAGTGCCAGAGTGTTAGAATCCTAGAATCACCTCTCAACCAGTGGTGGTTATGAGTTCTCCCAGTGCCATAGCTCATATCAGGACACCTAATTATCAACACACTAAAAGGGGCAAATGATCTGGGTGAAGGTATTAGCCATCTCCTAGCCACTAAATTCATTATTCATTCAGGGTCCTAGAAGAGGCATGATTAGAAGATTGAAGATGGTAAGGTCTGGCAGGCAGTGTGATTGAACCTGTAGTGTGGACACACAGTATATCAATCTTCATTTCTCATATAACATCTGCCAAAGAACATCAGCTCACAGATGACTATGTGGACACTCAGGTCAGTCAGTCTCCATCTTTGGTCACAGTACTTTCACCATCGGACTTGTGAGCATGGTAGCCATGGTGAGACAGATGGAGGCTTAGCATGGTCCTATATCACAGGCTCCATCTAACCACATCGGAGTAGTTAGTATATTGCTGAATGTCTAGACTGTTACCAACATAAGCTGGTTTGAAGCTCCAGATGGTGTGCCACTCTCTAGGAGACTCAGGGGTGACAAGTTGATTTTTTTCACCATTTTTACTTTGGAAGGTGGAATTCTTTTCAATGTTTTGTTCTCATGGAAAGACCTATCAATTGAGTTGAAATACAAAGAGTGCTAGTGGTACTATAGTCTAAATATCTCAGGCTGACTATTTCAAAGAATATCTGAATTGCTGTTACAGGATCTCACATGTTTTAGACCAATTTTATAGAAAAGGAAATGTGACACCATTTAAATAATCATGAAATCCACTAGTTATACCATTACCCACCCACCTACCACATTTCCCAGAAGGTTCCATTCTGATAGAAGCTTGTGAATCCTTAAAGGCACAGTGTAAGTGCCACCTTTTTATTCATGCCTGTGGAGCTGGGATATATAACAGTGCTTTCTGATAGTTGGGATCCCCAGATGCAGGAAACAACGGGGTGAATTAGTACTGTCATCCATCATCACCAATCTCAGTGACCTACTTGGAAATTTGTGCTTCTCATCCCCATGAGTTTAGACTCCCCTCAATTAAGATTTCTGAATCTAATATGAGAGTCCATATACAACCGCAGTTCTATAAGTCCAAAATCTATGACTACACTGTTTATTTTAGATTCTTTAAACAAATAGACAAGGAAATACGTTACTCTACTGGCAGAATTGATCATGTGTGATGGTTAATTTTATGTATCAACTTCACTGGGCCACAGATTGCTCAGATATTTGGTCAGACATTATTTTGGGTATGTCTATAAAAACATTTTTGGATGAGATTACCATTGAATCAACTAAGTATATAGCAGATTGTCCGCTCTAACAGGAATGAGCCTCAGTTATTCAGTTGAAGAGCTAAATGTAACAAAAAAGCTGACCTTCCAACAAATAGCAGGGATCTCCTATTTCACTCCTTGAGTTTACCTTTCCTGCCTCTGTACTTGAACTGAAACACTGACTCTTCTAGGAACTTGTGCCTTCTGACTTTCAAACTAGAATTTAAACCATCAGCTCTCTAGTTCTCAAGCCTTCAGATTTGGACTGTACCTATATCTTCAGCTTTCCTGGGTCCAGTTTGCTGACTGCAGGTCTTTGTTTATTCTGTTTCTCTGGGGTATCTTTACCAATGCACCTAATTATCATGAGGCCTAGACGCCTGGAACCCCAGGATTCACCGAGTTCATCTTGGTGCCCCAAGGCTAGGGCTAAACTTGTTGGAAAGGATCTAATACAAAATAAGCTCTACATGATAATATTGGGAACCCTCAGTTATTTTAAGTCTTTTGTTTTATTTAGAAATTGTGTCTGGCCAGTCTCTTAAAGAATCATTTATAAGACAGAGTGGAAATAATGTGAAGTTCTGTGGGTCTTTCAAGGAGTAAATTGAAACAAATGTTATTCCTGTCCCGGCCATAACCCCACCACACTATGACCCTAATGTTGATACTATAGCTCTCTGCCAGATACATTTTTTCAGGAAAGATTCTTTCCATCTCCTGTAGTTTTGTTAAAATATTCTATCCTGGCAACTCACACTGTACTCTTCAAGCATAAAGTTGAACTTGTTATTCTCCTAATGAAAATTGATTGAGGGGGCCTCCCCGGTGGCGCAGCGGTTGAGCACTGGGTTGCGAAGCTGCCCGCAGCCTCTGTGGCGCCGGTTCGATCCCCGGCTGCTCCCCGGCCACTGGAGGAGGGTCCCACATGGCGCGCAGACCTCTCCTGCCGCCCGCTGCTCCCCTCAGCAGTGTACTTCGGTCCTTCTGCCTGCTCTGCTCCCCGCTCTGGCTCTGGTGAATTCTCTCACCCTCCCGCGCTTCTGACTGTACCCAGTGCATGTATAAACAAAACAAACAAACAAATAAATAAATAAATAAAGCATGCCTCTATAAAAAAAAAAAAAAAAAAAAAAAAAATTGATTGAGGGATAGGGCAACACACAAACTAAGCTGGGTTCTTCCTGAATGTGGGATATGTAGGGCCCTCGCAGGAGTACAATAGACAAATGACAGGAAGAGACAGAAAGATACAGAACTAAGCCAGATAGCACTCTATGATAGCTTGACATTATGCAGAAAATAATAACATGTAGGGCCTCCCTGGTGGTGCAGGGCTTAAGACACAACCTATGAAGCAATCCTCAGCAACTGCAGCATGTGTTCAATTCCTGGCCAGCCAGGGAGCTACCCACATGTCCCAGCAGACCTCTACTGACTCGCCCGCTGCTCCCCTCAGCAGTATATTTTGTCAGTCTGCCTGTTCTGTTCCCCACTCTGTCTCGGGTGAATCCTCTCACTACCCCCCCCCCACAACTCTGGGCTGTACCCCAGCTCTCGTATGCATAAATAAATAAATCTTTTAAAAAAAGAAAATAATAACATGTATATCCTAATTTATTTTTTCCATCATGTGTTTGTTTTTTGTAAAGATTTATTTTTTCATACAAGAACTGAGGTACAGACCAGAGGTGTGGGGGGTGAACAGGCAGATCTACTGAAATACACTGCTGAGGGGAGCAGCGGGTGAGACAGGTGAGGTCTGCCATGCCATGTGGGTATCTCACCAGCTGTCTGGGTTCAAGCCAACACTGCAGAGGCTGAGGAAAACTTGACAGCGCTGCTCTTAACCACCTGGCCATTAGGGAGACCCTGCATTTCCTCTTTGAAGAAGTGTCTTTTTAGCTCTTCTGTGCATTTTTTTGACTGAATTGCTTCCTCATTTTTGTTAATTTTTTTTTTTAAGATTTATTTATTTATTTCTACAAGCACTGGGGACAGTCAGAAGTGCTGGAGGGTGAGAGAATTCACCAGAGCCAGAGTGGGGAGCAGAGAAGGCAGAAGTACACTGCTGAGGGGAGCAGCGGGCAGCAGGAGAGGTCTGCGCGCCATGTGGGACCCTCCTCCAGTGGCCGGGGAGCAGCCGGGAATCGAACCAGAGCCTAGAGACTGCGGGCAGCTTCGCAACCCAGCGCTCAACTGTTGCACCAACGGGGAGGCCCCATTTTTGTTAATTTATGTGAGCTCTTCGTGGATCTTTGTATGGAGTGTGCCCCAATCGATAGGGTGTCTCTTTGTTTTGCCTATTTTCTTTTTTTGCTGTACAAAAGCTTTTTAGTTTGATGCAATCCCAGTTGTTTATTTTCTCCTCCCTGTCTTTGCTTCTGTAAATGACTCTTCAAAGATGTTGCTGAGGTACATGTCATGGAGTGTGTCCGATGCTAAAGAAGGAGAATGGAAGTATCACATTCCCAGACTTCAAACTATGCTATAAGACATAATAATTAAAACAAAATGGTACTGGAAGAATAGAGACACATAGATCAATGGAGTCGAATTGAAAACCCGGAGATAAAGACACATGTATATGGACAACTAATCTATGACAAAGTGTTAGGGGAAAAAGGATGTCCTAAAGCTAATTCCATACAGGCTTTGTGGACTCCACCCCCACCCCAGGCCAAAGCCATCAAGACACTGGGAACTCCAAATCCCATCACCACCAAAGGGAAGGGTGGGGTTAAGCAGCCAGGTTTGGTATAAAGCCAGAAACTTGGGCTTTGGGAAGCCCCCATTTTTGGCTCTCCGCCAGTTCGCAGCGTCTGGCCAGCTCTGAGAGTGCCTTTGGGTTTCCAGGTCGGTGGATTGGGTAGGACGCATTAAAGACTTTATTTCCCTATTTTCTCCCTGAGTTGTACATTTCCTCAATTCCCTTTCCCTTGTAAATAAACCTTTTATTAACCTTTTGTGTGTGCCTTTAGTGGAATATTAATAAGTCCCTTTTAAGTGCAAGGGTGAGGACCCCCAGCCAGGCAATCAGTTTTATATCAGGGCTGCTCTGTAACAAAAGGAGCAAAGAATATGCAATGGAACAGAAGTCCATGCTTTAACCGTCAGTACCAGGAAACAAAAAGTAGAGGAAATTCCAGTGACTTAAAGTCACTTGTTGTATTTTTTTTACCTTTTATCTCAGTTTTCTCTCTATTTTCCATTTTTTTAGTGTATTTATTCTTTATATCATTCTTCCTTTTTGTACAATGTATGTTTTATCCTCTCAGGTGGTTCTTAACTTTTATAGTCATATAGTTCCTCAGAGTTGCATTTGTGTAATCTACTGTTCATCTCACATAATCATCATTCTTTCCAAGATCTTTATTATATTCTATGATTCATTTCTTCTTAATCTTTAAATGATCTTCTCACCATAAGCACCTATTTTTATGCATGGATTTACTTGCTTCTACATTCAAGTGAAATCATTTATTTTTAAATACATACAGAAATACTAATGTATCTACGTATGCAAACTATTTTACTTAAACAATAACACAAATGGCATTTTGTTATAAATCTCACTCTGCTTACTTTTTGTAATTCACCCAGTGTTTATAATTGTATTGTCAATCTAGTTCAAATGTTGTTAGTATTAAAGCATTAATATGCTTTTATCCAGTCTGTTCTTAATGTTTCCGATTGCTTACTACCAACACAAACACCAAGAGGCACACCCTCACAATGTGCTCATGAACCTGAGAAAGGGCTTGTCTGGTACATAACCTGAAGTACATTTGCTGAATTATAAATTATACACAGGTTAATCACTTATGTACCAAATGTTTCATTTGTGAAGTGACTAGAACTATTTTATATTTCTGTAGGCAATATGTGAAGTTTCCTGTGAATACGCATCCTAGTTGGCATTTAATAGTCTACAGTTTTATAAATTTACTAATCTGGAGAGTGTAAGTGGTACTTACTTGTTTTTATTTGCATTTTTTAATGGTTAGTGAAATTGAATATTTTTTTTTTGTACCAACAACCATTTCTGAATCTCTTTTTTCTAACTTCTCAAACATTGACTTTGCTTCTCTTTATTTGGGATCTTTTGTCTTTTATTGAAGTAGAGCAGTTCTTTATATATTCTAGATATTAGAATTTTAGGTGAGTTTAAATATAATATTTTTAATACTTTCATTGATTTGACTTGTCTAATAGCTTTATTTGTTGTAGATATTTTGAAGATAATTCATTAATTTTAATTTAAAATACATGAATTTTGGTGCTATTATGTATACTATTTAGGTCTTACTTGAGAAAGATGTCCTAAAAGGGTTATATGTATGTTGTCTAGATTAACTTCAAAGCTTTATCCCTCACAATTAGGGTTATAATTCATACAGAGCCTATTATTATATGTAATGTGAATTAAATCCTGCTGATGATTTCCTCAACATCATGTAGTAAATACTGTTTCTCAATCAGTGATGAAAATGATATCATAAAAATAGCTTAGCTGTTTATCAATTTGTATTTTCATATTTAAATTTAAGAGTATCTCTTTAAAGTTTCCCCATAAGAACCCACTGAAATTTTGTTGGTTGTGGTATTGAATCTATTTTTTATTATTTCTTGGCAAAAAAATAACAAAAAGGAAAGAAACTAATGTTTATTCATTGTACACCTCCATATTGTAAGTTATAATTATATTGGAATGAGATAGAAATGGACTATTAAAAATAGAAAATAATATCTACCACAACTAGAAATAAATGGCATACAAATGAAAGACATAAATCATTTTCACTTTTGGTAATTAAGTTTGTTATAATATTAATAGCAATATAGCAATATAATAACAATTTAACAGCTTTTCTGGAGTAGACTTTGTCAAGACTTTTAAAATCTAAAAGTGTCTTCGGACTTGAGACAAATAAATACCTATTTTCCAAAATTTAACACCTCCCTTTATGATCATTTCACATTGTAGACTTATTTTCCCCATTTAAATTACAAATACCAGGGAAAGTCTAATACCAAATGCCATTCATGTTACTAGACAGGAATACTAAACTATCCACTATGTCTCCTGAGCATAACTAAAATGAACATATGATTTAATTGATGAAACATCTTGTTGTGAAGTTGGTGTCAGTGAGCTTCCATGTGGCCCCATCTGTAAATTCAAGTTTGTAATCTGGCTGCCCAAGAACAAGGGCCCAAGAGCTACAATAGTGCCATCATTGAAGACTCAGTATCAATATGATCATCCTTTATAATGTTTTTCAATTTGATGTTTTAAAACATCATAACTTTAAAATTTGTATTTCATTTTCATTACTGAACTTGTGTTGTAGAGATAGTACATTTGAGCAGTGGTCAGGACATGCACATACCCTACGTAGACACAGAAAATATTCTGGGAACACTTAAGAAAATGATTATAATTTACTGCACATTCTTTAATATTATAGTGGAGTCAGAAACATAAATAGACTCAAAGCAAAAATAATCACCTTCATGATTATTGCAGTACTAGCTTATATTCCTTATAGAGAACCTTATCTCACATGAATAGCAAACCAGAAAAAAAAGGTATGAATAGTTTAGGGAATAAGATTTTTCTTTTAAAAAAGCATTTTTAGCAATATAATTTGTGTAGCAGGTATATCCTATACTCTTTTTATTTTTTATTTTTTTTAAATGTTTGGAATGACTTTTCTTTTTGTTTTTTTCCCCCTAAAGATTTATTTATTTATTTATACAAGCACTGGGTACAGTCAGAAGCGCAGGAGAGTGAGAGAATTCACCAGAGACAGAGCGGGGAGCAGAGCAGGCAGAAGGACCGAGGTACACTGCTGAGGGGAGCAGCGGGCGGCAGGAGAGGTCTGCGCGCCATGTGGGACCCTCCTCTGGTGGCCAGGGAGCAGCCGGGGATTGAACCGGTGCTGCAGAGGCTGCAGGCAGCTTCGCAACCCAGCACTCAACCGCTGCACCACTGGGGAGGCCCTATATCCTATACTCTTTACTGTGAATATATTCTAGCTGATATAGTCTAACTATCAATTTAATAGTATGATTTACCAAGAACATGAGTGTGGGTAAGTGAAGCAAATACACATTTCAAAATGTGAAAACTATACTCATGAAATTAAATAGATACTTAAACAAATGCTAAAACAAAAAAATTGATTTAAAAATTCTAGTTAATCTAATCTACAGGGAATTTTTGCCACTTAATAGGCAAGAAATTCCAACACCATGATATTGAATCCTTTCAAGTACTACTTAGTTTTTTTTTTTTTTACCATGTAACTAATTTTATTTATTTAAAACCCCATTTGTATCAGTTTATTTTATTAATAGCATTCTCAAATTTATGAAATAGTATAATTCTACAGAAAGCAATTACAAGACCCAGGTTGATAAAATTGTCTGAAAGTTTCTGCACACTTTACATCTTCTAGGATTATTGCTTTCAATTGCTCATCTAAACAGATCTAAATAGGAACTCCATAGAGGAAGCCAAGGTCATTTTTGACTCATGGTCTCTCCAAGATAATGACTTTATTAAAAACATATATGTACTTTTGGGTCTCCCTGGTGGCCCAGTGGTTGAGTGCTGGGTTGTGAAGCTTCCCGCAGCCTCTGCAGTGTCGGTTTGATCCCCGGCCGCCGGGCGAGTGTCCCACATGGTGCGCAGACCTCTCCTGCCGCCCGCTGCTCCCCTCAGCAGTGTACTTCATCAGTCTGCCTGTTCTGTTCCCCACTCTGGCTCTGGTGAATTCTGTCACCCTCCCGTGCTTCTGACTGTACCCAGTGCTTGTATGAATAAATAAATAAATTTAAAAAAATATATTAAAAATAAAAAAATGAAAAAAAAAAAAACATATATGTACTTTTACCAATCCTGCACAAAATGATTCTGTGGAAGCAAAGTTTACCAGCTTTTTTCTTGGCTTGAAAAGTATTAATGGGGCTTCCCCAGTGGTGCAGCGGTTGAGCGCTGGGTTGCGAAGCTGCCCGTGGCCTCTGCGGCTCAGGTTCGATCCACGGCTGCTCCCAGGCCACCGGAGGAGGGTCCCACATGGTGCGTAGACCTCTCCTGCTCCCCTCAGCAGTGTACTTCGGTCCTTCTGCCTGCTCTGCTCCCCGCTCTGTCTCTGGTGAATTCTCTCACCCTCCTGCACTTCTGACTGTACTCAGTGCGTGTATAAACAAACAAACAAACAAATAAACAATACATGCCTCTTTAAAAAAAAATTTAAAAAAAAGAAAAGTATTAATGAATGCAATGTTTCATTCCAAACTCTTAATTCATATTATCAGACATAATGAAAGTGTTTGGTCAGTGATCAAACTTGATGATAAACTCCTAAGACTTAGACTATAAAATGAACAGGGTATCAAACATATTTACAACTATGCTGTAAAAAAGGTTTAGTTATTTACCATTAAACTCAGGTATACCAACTGTAGCTATATATCACTTTTTGGAGCTTGTATTTGTATACTTATTAATTTATTCATTATATTACCAAATCTCCATCATTCTTATCCTAGAAATCAATAATGACAATCTCTCATTTAAAGAAAAAAGTACAGGGCCTCCCCCCGTGGCGCAGTGGTTGAGTGCTGGGCTGTGAAGCTGCCCGCAGCCTCTGCAGTGCTGGTTAAATCCCTTGCCCCAGCGAGGGTCCCACATGGTGCGCAGACCTCTCCTGTCTCGCCTGCTGCTCCCCTCAGCAGTGAACTTCCTAAGTCTGCCTGTTCTGCTCCCTGCTCTGACTCTGGTGAATTCTCTCACCCTCCCGCATTTCTGACTGTACCCAGAGCTTGTATAAATAAATAAATCAATCTTAAAAAAATTAAAAATAAAGAAAAAAGTACATACAATCTGAAGGTATGTCTGAAATTGCTGGCAGATATTATTCCTTGTATATGACTTAGAGCACAATGTAAGGTTAGACAAAATGCTACCATCTATAATGTTATCATTTGTGATTTTTTTTAATCCTCTCATAACTAGACAGAAAAAACTAGGATGAATTGACAGTGGGTTGTGAGTGGAAGTGTCCTGAAGGATTTATTTGATGTCACCCTCCAACCATCTCTTCTGCCTTTGCAATGGCAAAAGGCTGTACTACAATGGATGTGGCTGGAGATCAAAGCCATGGATTGTTGGGGCAGTGCATGGAAAACCAATACTAAGCTTCACACCTATGTAACCATAGTTTAAGCAACAAAAAACTGCTAAAGTGCTAAACTATTGAAATGTTTGTATGCTACTGCCACATAGACTCAATCCTGGCTTATGCAATAATTTTGCCTTTTTAAAATTAACATTGAGGGCCTCCCCTGGTGGTGCAGGCAGTTGAGTGCATTGTTGTGAATCTGACCCGGTTCAATCCCAGCCTGCGGGCGAGGGTCCCACATGGTGGGGCAGACCTCTCCTGTCTTGCCCACTGCTCCCCTCAGCAGTGTATTTCATCAGTCTGCGTGTTCTGTTCCCTGCTCTATCTCTGGTGAATCCTCTCACCCTCCCGTGAATCTGGTTTGTTTCACTGTTCTTGTATAAATAAGTAAATATTAAAAAAAAATTAACATTGAGAATGAACTGAAAACTTAGGGGCTTATTTAGTAAGAGGAAGGAGATCCCAAATACACTAATGCTCACTTAAAAATTGGGCACAAAGTTTGTATAGTTGAAGAAAACCCTTCTGTACTATTCTTTGAAAGGACAGAGGAGAGAGGGGACTTAATTTGCTGTATTTTTTCTTTGTTGACAACTATCATTGCTTTCAGAATCTGGAATAATTCATAAAGTGTATAATTAGAGACTTGTTAAAAGTGGCTGATGTAAGATTGCTAAGGATTAAAGAAATTTCTGTGAAATAAAGTGCAATAAGCCTGCTGGATGTTGTCAAGAGTGTCTGTTCTTGGAGCAAATGTAGAGTTGGTTTTTCCTCTTCGTATATTTGATTTTTCTTTTATGAAATACTGGGATAGTTTCAGGGTATGTGTATATATGGAGATCAGATATTGTTTTAATATAAAACTTGCGTTAGAAGTGTTCCTTTTATTATAGTTCAAACTTTTTTATATTGAATCTATTTGGAAGAATGTAGATTGGAAGACTGGGCAGAGTTGTGAATGATCTGGAGTAAAAGAAATAGACTTCTTTTTGCAGTAACCTTGGGCAAAAGCAAGTAGGGCAGATCAAATAATTGCTTTAATGGTTTGCTGAAGTTAAAGTTCAAATAATACCAGTGTCTATTCAAAACACCTGAAAATGCAACAACTGCTATGAGCCATATACCTTTCTGAGAAAAGGGGCAGGGAGAACATGAATCTGAGAGAGAGATTATACAATAGAATGTGTCAGTAATAGTGGCTCTGATAAAGTTGAAGGAAATGTTTTGGTCATATGACAGAGTAGAACCTTATTCCAAGTCATAACTCTGTTGTGATCTTGAACTAAGTTTTGATTACACAGGGCATTTGTAGCATGCATTGGCCTGCAAGGTCTTCTCCAGAGCAAACATTTCATTCTGCTGCGCAGCTGTAACAGTCTGTAGTGCCAGCTCAGCTATGGATTCTCTTCTGTTTAACATAATTCGTTGACTCCTGGGTGTGCTGAGAGAAAACATAGGTTGATACTGAGAGAGAGTCCCTGCCCTCCAGCAAATAACATGTCCAGGGAATCTAACATCTGTGAGTTGAAATATTTGTTTGTTAGAAAAGTGTGGGAAGCACCCTTTTCTAGGGTGAAAGACCTCTTCTAGTTACTCACAAGCTAAGGAGCAGGCAGACTAATAATGGACTTACTGCCCACATAGACATTGAATCACAGATAAAAGGTGGCAACTAATTATGCACATCACCCTTCCAAAGCGTTGTACTGCTAAGCTGCTCTGGGAGAGGAGCAGAACCTAAATGCTGCAATAAATTAATTGGAGGCAGAAGTTCTTGTTTCTAAACTCCAGTTAATAATTCAAATCAATGGCTGGCTTTGCGACTCCAGGCAACTAAAGTTGCTGGGACCACAGGTCTCTCATCAGATGTAAAACAAAGATGTGGTCTTTGGACAAGATGATTGTTAAGGTCCTAGTAATTTAAAAAGCATGGTTTTTATTTTTTTATTTTTTTTAATACTTTATTTTATATATTTCTTACATCATATTTCATTTTTGCACAATGTACACATTTTCATCTTGGTTATCTTCCCCATACAATTGCACCCCCCTTATTTTGACCCTAATCCCTCCTCTCCCTGCATCCCCCGCACCCCATGCTAGATATTTTTTATTTTTTATTTTTTATTTTATTTTTTTATTTTTTATTAATTAATAAATTTTATTTTTATATTCCCCATACAATTGCAATCCCCCCATTCTGACCCCAATCCCTCCCCTCCCGCCCCCCAAAAAGTGTCTCTGGTTTTTAAAGTAGGTTTACTCACTAAACAAAAGATTACACGGCAGTTCATTAAAATTGAGAAAAAGTGAGGGAAAGGGCTTTCATTTTTTATAAGAACTGTCTGATTTTTTCAGGTAGAATTTTCCAGGAATATCAAATGCAAAACAATGCTAAAATACAGACTGTTCTGAATTGAAGCTTGGAAAGCAAAGAAATCAGGAAAAGAGTGATATTACTCATAGGAACACAAATCCATTATAAAAATAAAATTGTATTTAATGCCAGTATTGATTAGGTGTGGGTTAGCCTTGATGTCTGTATAACTTTACTCTGTCCCCTTTTTCTGGGCCATGTGGGTAGCTCCTTGGCCAGCCTGGACTAACTCGCGCTGCAGAGGCTGAGGACAGCTTCACAGCACAGCGCTTAACACTTTGCTCCACCAGGGAGCCCCCTTTGTCCCATTATAGTTGATAGGTAGTTAGCACTCACATGTACTAGGTAAAACACAGTAAATTTTAGTCTTAAAAAGGTTTTACTCAATCACAAAGTAAATACAAAGAGACCTATTCTTCTTCAGCATCCTTGATAGATTCACGTTCTCCACTTGTGTGCAACAGAAAAAAAGTTAACTCAAGTATAAATTTTTCCTCATAGGTATGTGGCAAAAGGAACTAGTGTACAGACAGCGAGGATTTCCCTAAAGGTAAATTTCTTCAATGCCTTGTTCAATTATAGTCATAAAGCGACTCAGTATTTCTCTTAGGAATCTATCCCTAGATCTCTGGGTTCATTTTCATAAAACTAAAAAACAAATAAATATATAACTTAGGAAAATTTAGTCAATAAAAATATTAAATCATAGTATGGATATATATTTTTTATTTTTTCTAAGATTTATTTATTCATTTATACAAGAACGGGGGTATAGGCCAGATGAGCAGGAAGGTGAGAGGATTCACCAGAGACAGAGTGGGGAACAGAACAGGCAGCCCAATGAAATACACTGCTGAGGGGAGCAGCAGGTGCAGCAGGAGAGGTCTGCTAGCCATGTGGGACCCTCGCCAGCTGGGCGGGATCGTACCTGCGCTGCGGAGGCTGCAGACAGCTTCCCAGCGCAGCACTCAACCGCCTGTGCCACCAGGGGAGACCCTATATCTTTTTTAAAGAATGCATTGCAAACCATGCCAAATGATATAGAAGATGCAGGTGCTATTTTCTATGCTATAACCACACTCCACAAAATTAACTACAATGAATTTGGTGCTGTAGCAATACACTTGAGAAATTAAAGTTACTTACTTTTTATTAAAATATTTTCATTTTTCTATTTAAGCTTGGATAGTCACCATGATCTCTGGAGCTCAGAAAAAAAGAAAAAAATCTGACTGAAAACGGAGCTACCATATGATCTGGCAATTCCACTCCTAGGGATCTACCCAAAACAATCCCCTAGGGATCTACACAAAAACATTGATTGAAAAGATCACCTGTGCCCCTATGTTTATTACAGCACTATTTACAATACATAAAACCTGGACACAACCCAAATGCCCCAAAACAGATGACTGGATCAAGAAGATATGGTCTATATGCACAATGGGATATTATTCAGAAATCAAAAAAGATAAACTCATGTCATTTGCAGCAACATGGATGGAGCTAGAAGGAATTATGCTCAGTGAAATAAGCCAGAAGGAAAAAAGAAAAATATCAGATGGTTTCACTTATAGCAGGAATATAGGAAAAACAAATAAGACATCAGTGTAAAAAAAATAATAACGGTACAAAGCACAACAAAGCAAAAATAGACAATTATAAATCAGAGACATCCTGCAGGAGAGAAGGAGGGAGAGGGATCAGAGGGAGGGAGGGAGGAGCACAGGGGACTGAGGTGATGGTGCACGGGTGCATTGGTGAAGGAAACTCTGTGGGGACTATACCTGAGAGGGTGGGGGGAAGCAAATACTGTTTAAAAATGAACAATGAGTTAAAAAAATAAAAGAATAATGAAAAAAGAATAAAGGGCTTCCTCTGGTGGCACAGTGGTTGAGCGCTGGGCTGCAAAGCTGCCGGCAACCTCCTGCAGCACCGGTTCGATCCCTGGCTGCTGGTGAGGGTCCCACATGGTGCACAGACCTCTCTTGCCACGCCTGCTGCTCCCCTCAGCAGTGTATTTCGTTGGCCAGCTTGCTCTGTTCCCAGCTCTGGCTCTGGTGAATTCTCTCACCACCCCTCCATCCCCTGAGCTTCTGACTGTGCTCAGTGCTTGTATAAATAAATAAATAAATCTTTAAAAACAAACAAACAAACATACAAAAAAAAAACAACAAAGATCTGATATTACTAGCAAGCATATTGTACAGCCAGGTTATATCTACCTAACCAGAAAGAACCCGCTTGCAAAAGGCTGCATGGATGAAGACTGGCTTTCATATTTTCTCTTACTCTTTTGCTTGCCAAGCTGAGCCCCATTTCTTCAATTGCTTCTACCCTTCAATCTCCTTAATGTTACAGTTCTAGTCAACTGCAAATATGGAAGTTTTTCCGGATAACAGTGGTTAGCATTATTGTGTAGATTTTAGTGTGTTAACACCATTTTGGGGTTATGATGATTGCTGTGGCCATGTTTATAAAAATACCTAGTGCCCTAAAAAAAATTAGAATCCTCTATGCACTCTCTTAAGAAGATTCAATAGGTGACACTATTTACCTTTTCCCTGGGGAGAAAATTGTCATCCCTCTTAGCATTCTGAACAAGTGAATATATACAATCTTACAGATTTCAGTTCAGAAACTATTGACGGCATGTTGTTATAGCAGGATATTCAGCGAGTCTCCCTAAAGACTTACAACAGAGAAAAGTGTTATCTTTGAAAGATAAACTGAGAAGGCAGGACTAATTGGATCAAGGTAGGTAAATGTAAAACAACTTGAAAAGGGCAGAATGGGTTCAAGAACTACAAATGAGGAGCCTCCCTGGTAGCACAAGGGGTTAAGATGCAACCTATGAATCTGTCCGCAGCCACTGAAGCATGAGTTTGATCCCTGGCCAGGGAGATACCCACATGGCACAGCAGACCTCTCCTGTCTCGCCCGCTGCTCCCCTCAGCAATGTATTTCACTTAGACTGCCTGTTCTGCTCCCTGCTCTGTCTCTGGTGAATCCTCTCACACACACCCCCCCCACATCTGCCTGTACCCCAGTTCTTGTATGCATAAATCTTTAAAAAAGATTGCAAAAAAAAAGAACTACAAATGAACTAAATTTGTAATTGAATATATTTTTGCAACTTTACTAATATATATTTCTATTGAAAATTGCACCTTACTGTGCATTAAACATGAACACTTATAGCATGCATGTGTATATGTATGCATACGGTTGTGTAACTTTTGCAGACCTGGAATTTGGAGTCGAGAGAGCTAACATGCCTTATACTAGGCCGCACAGTTAATAAGTGACAGAACTAGGTTTCAAAGTCAGGTCAAATTCTTACCAACTTCTTATCTAAATACAGTATATACCACTGAGAAATATAGTTTATTGATCATTGAAGCACAGTGGTTGCACAGGTTTTGAAAAGAGACCAAATCTTAACCAAATCATATATTGGGGAACAGTTGATAAAATACTTAGTGCATTCCCAAGACACTCAAAAATAAAAATGATCAGGGTTACTGAAGTCCCTCCAGATACTCTCACAAGGGAAAAAAGCATTGGTCTATGAAATGGGATATTTTCCCTCATTAGCAAAACTGATTATGAAAGTGATGTTATCATAATGCCCACAATGTGCAAATCAATTCAAAATCTCTTAATTCTGATTCTATCCCCAAGTAAGCTTTTCATTGTGTCTGGTTCTCTTTGTAGGTCTACCCTAGGAAAAAAAGTGTGATGTGCATACTTAACGGTATGTGCATAAGCCCACTGAGCATTATTTTTCAATAAAACTTAGTTAGTTAGCTGAGTGTTTTCATAGTTTTGCAGGTTTGAGTAATAGAGTAGGGGAGAAGGGTATTCTTCTGGGAGTTATTCCCAGGCTTTGAGGGTCACCAAGGAGGCGTTCCTTGAGAAGGAGTATATCAACTCTCTTCTGCCTATACCCTCCCCAGTCTCCTCTCCACCTTGATGTATCGGATATGCCTAGGGACTTGTGGTTTTGTAAAGAGCCTCAGCCCTGACCCTCACATGCATTATTCCAGCATGCGGTGTCTTTCATCATTCCTCAACTCTGTATTCATTATTCTGCTTTGAACACATCCCAGGAATTGCCTTCTTCAGGAAAATGACTTTGGTCTCTCATTTGAGTAAAAGTCTTCTCCCTTGTGTTTTTAAGTCACTTTGTGTATAGTGTTATCATAGCTGTTACTGGTTGCATTCTTTTTTTTTAAGATTTATTTTATTTATTTATAAAAGAACCGGGGTACAGGCCAGATGTAAGAGAGGGTGAGATGATTCACAGAGACAGAGTGGAGAACAGAACAGGCAGACTGACAAAATACACTGCTGAGGGGAGCAGCAGGTGAGGCAGGAGAGGTCTGCCATGCCATGTGGGACCCTTGCTGGCCGGGTGGGATCGAACCGGCACTGAAGAGGCTGTGGACAGCTTCACAGCGCTGCGCTCAACTGCCTGCGCCACCAGGGGAGGCCCATCATTCTTTTTTTTTTTAAGGTTTATTTATTTATGCATACAAGAACTGGGGTACAGGCCAAAGGCCGTAGGAGGGTGAGAGGATTCACTAGAGACAGAGGGGGAGCAGAACAGGCAGATCCACTGAAATACACTGCTGAGGGAGCAGCGGGTAAGATAGGAGAGGTCTGCCACGCCATGTGGGCATCTCTCTGGCAGCCTGGGATCTAACCTGTGCTGCAGAGGCTGCAGACAGCTTCACAGCACTCTGCTCAACACTCTGGGCCACCAGGGAGGCCCAGGTTGCTGTTCTTAATGCCAGCACTCTGAACTCCTTGAAGAAAATCCTCTCCTACTTACCTTTTTGTCTTCTCAAACTGCACTTTTCCATTCAGTGGGTGACCAAAATTTTTTATTCAATATGCTATTAACTGGGAACCCCTTGATTGCAATAACAACAACAAAAAACTTGGATGGTATTGTATTGACAGCAGAATTCCTGGAGTCTGACAATTTATTGAATTCTTCAATTTATTGATTTATTTTTAGTCTGTGTCTCTGGTCAGTGTGGTTAAAATTCTTGGTCTGTAATTATTATTAAAACAAAATACTGTTTAAATTAATTGCTTCTTGTAATCTTTCTTAGCAAAGAAATTATATTCATATTTTAAAAAACAATGAAACATGCAAGTTTGTTCCAGAGTTAGAACAAAATCAACATCATCGAATGATAGAAAATCAGAACTGAGCACAGGGACAAAAGATTGAATAAAAATATGGCAAGATGCCAAGATAAATCTTAATTTATGACTGCAGAAATGGACTGAAAATTAGATTCCTGAATCACATCTTTGAGTTGATCTGTTTTCCCTTCTCAATTGTATGTTAGTAGCATGTGGGAGAGGTTGTGAATAGGTTGGTTTGTGGTATCTGAAATGAGTCTGTTCAATTAGTTAGGGATTCTGTCATGATGCAATTGTTTGTAAATGCAGAGAACACAATTGGGTACATAGTGAGTACATGTAAATGGAAGTGCAGATAAAAGGCATTGCTTCTATCTACAGAAGGGAAAATAATTAACAAATTCATAAGGGTCACTTTTATAATGCTAGTGTTAAGACTAATCCCTTGTTCTTTTGAAAATATTCCCCTAATGGGTCTACCACATGTTTTCAATGGTAGATGCTGATATGCTTGAAAATTTATAAAGCAGGGAAGAAAAGAAATGGAGGGTAGAGACACTTGCTATTCATCCATAGGTGAATGGTGTCTAGATGCTTACCTTCCTACATCACTGCTATTTAAAACTATATTCCAGTTTTGCAGAAGCCAGTGATTTGAGTGTATTACCACATAGGTTAATTCAACTACAGTTCATCAAATTGTGTCAGGAACTCCTACCAATACCCTTGCTGAGCTCTTTCCCTGGTGATTCCCAAGTGATCAGTCACTGTTTTGTGCTCCCAAGCATATGCCTGGTAAGAAAGCCATCTGGTTTTACATCCATGTCTTTGATCCATTTTGAGTTGATTTTGGTAGAGGGTGTGAGATCATGATCTAGTTTCATTCCTTTGCGTGCAGCTGTCCAGTTTTCCCAGCACCATTTATTAAAGAGGCTATCCTTGTTTCAGTGTATGCTTTTGGCTCCTTTGTCATAGATTAGCTATCCATATATATGTGGGTTTATTTCTGGGTTCTCAATTTTATTCCATTTGGCTGTGTAACAAATACAGTTATATTTGTTCCAGTTCCAGGCTGTTTTAATTGTTGTGGCTTTATAATATAGCTTGAAGTCTGGAAGTGTGATACTGCCATTCTCTTTCTTCTTTGTCAAGATTGCTTTGCTCTTCAGGGTCTTTTGCAATTTCATATGAATTTCAGTAGTATTTGCCCAGTTAAAAAAAATAATAAATACAGGGCCTCCCCGGTGGCGCAGCAGTTGGGAGCTGGGCTGCGATCCCCGGCTGCAAGTGAGGGTCCCAAATGGCGCACAGACCTCTCCTGCCGTGCCCGCTGCTCCCCTCAGCAGTGTACTTTATCTGTCTGCCTGTTCTGCTTCCCGCTCTGGCTCTGGTGAATTCTCTCACCCTCCCTCGCTTCTGACCATACTCTCAGTGCTTGTATAAATAAATAAACAAACATAAATAAATCTTTCAAAAATTTATATATATCTATATATATCTATATATAGATATATATAAAAGAAAAGAAAGTCATCTGGTTTCAAAAGGTGGTCTTAAAATCATTTTGTTTATTGTTCCCTTCATATCTATGCTTTTTAGCTCCCAGGAGGTTTTTGCTTCTAATTTCTCTTGGAGAGGATGCTAGGATTTATCAGATCATCTAGGCTTCTGAAATTTTGTGAGGCTGAGCAAGTCAGACTCTAAAGTTCACAGGTTTTATCTACCTACTTCTAGAAGCCTTGCTGCCCATCTTTTTAGTTCAGAGTAGTAAGTTTCAGCATGAATGCCACTGCATATGAGATTGCTAGTAATAATGACAGTGATTAGCCTCTTATCATATCCCAGGAATAGTGCTAACCTATGTAAATGAATAACCTATTACAATCCAGACAATCAAGCCTGTAGTTATTACTGTTATTTCCCCCATTTTCAATATTTGAAACTAGGCAGAGATTAAGATATTAGCTCAGAGCTAGTTGGTAAGTCTGAGATTTGAATCCAGATACTCAAGATCCTAGTGTGTAAATAACCATGATTTGGGTTTCCTTTAATTTTTCTTGTTGCTATTATGACTATTCCCTGTTATGAATTCATTTACCTGATTCTCATTTGTGACATAATTTTGAACAGCTGAAAGTCAATCTGAATCACTGATGTAATTGATATTATTAATTAATATTAATATTAATTGATATTGTTAATTAATATTAATATTAATATTGATGCAATTAATATTGTTTGGGTGATTCTTCAAAAACAAAAAAATATATATGATTAGCCATATATAAAATATGTGAAATTATGACTATTTTATTTCATTTCATGTTGTCATTATGAGTCACCTTAATAAATATATGTGCAAATGTATACACAAATAATATATGCAGTTTTGGAGTAAGATACTAGTTTTAAATCATCACTAAAATTATGATTAGATTTTTATACTTACATATGTTTTTATATATAAAAAAATACTTCATTGCTCATTCAATGATCCCATTTAGTTATTTTCACTACCATTTGTAGATTAGTGACCCCCACATATGAATCTTTATCCCTGTCTGTACATATTCCCATATGTGCTAGATATTACAAACCTGCTAAGCATTTCTCGGCCTCCCTTGTGGTGCAAGGGGTTGAGCACAGCACTGTGAAGCTGTCCACAGCCTCTGCAGCATGAGTTTGATCCCTGGCTGGCTAGGGAGCTACCCTCAGGGCACAGCAGACCTCTCCTGTCTGACCCACTGCTCCCCTCAACAGTGTACTTAGTAGATCTGCCTGTTCTGTTCCCCACTCTGTCTACAGTGAATCCTCTCACCGCCCCCCCCCACCTCTGGCCTATACCCCAGTTCTTGTATGCATAAATAAATAAATCTCCTCTTAAATGTTTCAGTTCGTTATCTATTAAACACTATGTTTAATCTGTGGAATAATGAACTCACTATCTACTATACCATGCATGCTCCTCTTCATGGGTGTTGCAGTTCAATTGATGAAACCATTCATGTTTAAAAATAAGAGGAAATTAATCAAGATTTTTTAGTTTCTTTCTTACTGCCATGTATATTAAATTATTTATAACTTAATCTTTGACTTAGTTTTGTTTTTTCACTTGCTAAATAAGCTTATTACTTGTGATTGAGTTTGTGGGCATATCTAATATTTTCTTTTATTTTGAATTCACCTTTATTATAAAATGAGCTATCTTAAATTTTATTGCTTTATCATTAACTACTCAGTATTCAGTACACCTTACCTGAATTCTAACACTGCACTTCAAGTTCTATGATTATTTAACACTATATCTATAGCTTCTCTTCCCACAATTCTTCAATGATTTAACTGCAGTGACTAAAAACTTACTTCTGGTTTCCTGTAAACTTGATACTGTGTTTTATTTTAGTTGACTTAAAAAAAAAAATTTCCTTTGCCAGAATGTCCTACTATTTTTCTTTAGTTAGCTTCTATTCATTTGGCTGAAGAAAGCTTACAGCTCCAAACCATCTTCTCTAAGCTCCCCAGGGTGGAATGATTGGTCTTTCATTGCATCCTGCATCTCCTTGTCAGTTTACAAAACAGTTTGCTGGGCCTCCCTGGTGGCACAAGAGGTTGAGAACAGTGCTCTAGAGCTGTCCACAGATTCTCAGCATCGGTTCGTTCCCTGGCCAGGGAAATACCCACATGGCACAGCAGACCTCTCCTGACTTGCCTGCTGCTCCCCTCAGCAGTGTATTTCAGTGGATCTGCCTATTATATTCCCCCTCTGTTTCTGGTGAAGCCTCTCACACACCCACACCTCTGGCCTGTACCCCAGTTCTTGCATGCATAAATAAATAAATCTTAAGAAAAAATAAACTGTTAATCATATTAAAAAAAACAAAAAAGCAGTTTGCTCACCAGCATATACCATGATACTTTTCATAAGGGCAGTAGCCTAGCCACATTGTATGCACTGAAAAAGTCTCAAAACCCAATGTGATACCAGGAAAAAAGTGAGCAAGAAATATAACTTTGTTGAATTACAAGAAATCATTCTAAACCTTCATATTATTTAGCTCTTTTATCAAATACTTTTGTGGTCCTGTGTATTTGCAAGTAGAGAATTCCTTTTTGCACATATCCATGTTTTCACAGCTATGGACAAATGTTACTAGACTGTAATTTATAAAGTTATAGTTTAGGACTAATTTTGTGAAGTTGATTCTACTTTGGGACTTGGGTTCAGAGCTATGCATTCATCTTTTTATGAAGAAATTCATCTTTGGAAGAAATGCCTCCAGCAAAAGGCAGTCCTGGATATCAGCCTGGAATTGAAGATATTTCTTTCCCTTGAAGAGCTAAATCATCAGGCATCTGGGTATAGGAAACAGGTGTGAGGAGTTGAGCTGAACATCTTGACTGTTTCCATTATCTGTAAATATGTCTTGAACTCAATCAGAGAGGTATAAGTGATGACCATTTGATTTCCTTATATATGTTACTATTGATATTATGACCAAAGTAATAGACTAATATATATTTTATGGGAAGAAATGGAATCAGGAGTTTTAATTTAGTATAAGCAAAGGTATTTGGCTACTTGGAAAAATCATAAGTTGTGATTTAAAACTAATGTGTTCTATTTTCCAAACTAAAGTACTTCTGTAATTTACATGAGTCACCATGACAAGTTTTCTCTTGTGACCAATTCACAATTTAACTTTGCTGCCATCTATTACAGATAAAAACAGTGTCCTAGGGTTTTTTTTTTTTTTTTTTTTTTTTTTTTTTATTTTTTTTTTTTTTTTTTTTTTTTTTTTTTTTTTTTTTTTTTTTTTTAAATATTAAATTTTATTTTTATATTCCCCCATACAATTGCAAACGCCCCATTCTGACCCCAATCCTTCCCCCCCACCCCCCAAAAAGTGTCTCTGGTTCATAGTTTTTTTGTTGATTTTGATTTTCACTTTCTTATATTCATTTTCCTGGTCCCTTATTTAAGTTTTCTAGATTCCTGCTATGAGTGAGACCATCCGGTATTTTTCTTTTTCTTTTTGGCTTATTTCGCTGAGCATGATCCCTTCCAGCGCCATCCATGTTGCTGCAAATTGCATGTGTTTATCTTTTTTGAATGCTGAGTAATATTCCATGGTATATATGTACCACATCTTCTTGATCCAGTCATCTATTTTTGGGCATTTGGGTTGTTTCCAAAGCTTAGCTATTGTAAACAGTGCTGCTATAAACATAGGAGTGCAGGTGCTCTTTGGAATTGATGTTTCTGTGTCCTTTGGGTAAATACCTAGGAGTGGAATTGCTGGATCATATGGAAGCTCTATGTTTAGTAGGTCCAGAAATCTCCACACAGCTCTCCATAGTGGTTGGACCAGTTTGCACTCCCACCAACAGTGCACAAGAGTTCCTTTTTCTCCACATCCTCGCCAACATTTGTTGTTGCTAGTTTTTTTAATATGTGCCATTCTCACTGGTGTGAGATGGTATCTCATGGTAGTTTTGATTTGCATTTCCCTGATTACAAGTGATGTTGAACATTTTTTCATATGTCTGTTGGCCATTTTCATTTCCTCTTCAGAGAAGTTTCTTTTTAGCTCTTCTGCCCATTTTTTGACTGGATTATTTTCTTTGTTGTTGCTGAGTCTCATCAGCTCTTTGCAGATTTTTGTGATCAGTCCTTTATCATTAGTGTTGGGTGCAAAAATGTTCTCCCAGTTGGTGGGGTTTCTCTTTGTTTTTGTTATTGTCTCTTTTGCTGTGCAGAAGCTCTTTAATTTGATGTAGTCCCAGCTGTTTATCTTTCTCTTCACTATCACTGCTTTGGGTGATGTGTCTGTAAAGATGTCTTTGATGTGCAAATCCCGTAGTGTTTCGCCTATATTTCCTTCTATGTATTTTATGGTTTCAGGTCTTATGTCTAGCTCTTTAATCCATTTTGAGTTGATTTTTGTGTATGGTGTGAGGTAGTGGTCAAGCTTCATTCTTTTGCATGTAGCGACCCAGTTTTCCCAGCACCATTGTCCTAGGGTTTTAATTCTTCCTGCATAGTGTTAATTGCTTCCAGCTGTAGCCAACTTAATTCTGGATGAACCTGCATCTTAACATTAAAGAGAAAAATATAAACTCCATTTTTTAAAAAATTTAATCTAATTTTATATATTTTTACACCATTTTCATTTTTGCACAAAGTATGCATTTTCATCTTGCTTATATCCCCCATACAATTCCCACCCCCTTATTATGACCTTGCTTCATCCTCCTCTCCCCCACCTCCCCCCCAAAAAAATATAAACATGGATGGAGCTGGAAGGGATCATGCTCAGAGAAATAAGCCAGAAAGAAAAAGAAAAATACTGGAAGGTCTCACTCATAGCAGGAATTTAGAAAACCTAAATAAGGGACCAGGAAAAAGACTAATTATAGTAAAGTAAAAATCAACATCAACAAGCAACTATAAACCAAAAACTCTAATTTTATTCAATTTAAAAATATAATCTGCATACCAAAATATATTTTGTCAGCCTCACATCATATGGAGCAATATCCCTGTCAACTGCCTTGAAATTAGCTGCCGAAACAAAGAGAATATAAGGAAGTATTATTATTCCTGCCTTCTTGGTTTCAAGTATAATTCACCATCTCATTTTTATAGCACTGATGATGTTCTTAATGCTTTCCAAGCAGAAATTTATGAAGTGACTTACTCTAGTATGTAGAGAACCCATGCATCATTCATAAATGAAACTTCAGATTTAACAGATCACAAGATATCTTCACTAAGTTGCTTTTTTAAATTGGTATATATAAAAAAGTTTTCAAAAATAAGGTAGTGATGTCCACATTTTGTATTATAGATGCCTTCTCAGTCTCTATGCTGTTTCGTTGTTGTGGAACATTATTTTCTTCTGCTCTGTGTGTGTCTGTGTTGGTGAATGGAACTTCCAAAAACAAGAAATCCTTCCAATGGGAATGTGGGTAGTAAGAAAAAAATAAGCTATTAGTTTATGCATATCTCCTGCATAACTTCTGCAGTCTCCATAAACTCTTACTTTTTGCATCACTGGAGAAAGCAGTTTAGGTAATGTATTAGTTTCCTAGGAATGCTGAAACAAATAACCACAAAGTTAAGAGAGAGAGAGAGAGAGAGAGAGAGAGAGAGAGAGAGAGAGAGAGATGTATTCTCTCATAGCTTTGTAATCCAAAGTATAAAATCAAGGTGGAGAATAGGGTCATGCTCTTTCTACAGGAAAAGCCCTATACTGGAAGACTTCCTCTCTCATCCAGTTCTGGTAACTCTGTGCATTCCTTGGTTTGTGATTGAATAACCCAATCTCTGCTTTCCTCTCACATCAACACCTTCTGTCTCTTAAAGACTTCTTGACATTAGATATAGGGTCACCAGAGTAATTCAGAATGATAAAGGACTGATCACAAAAATCTGCAAAGAGCTGATGAGATTCAACAAAAACAAAGAAAATAATCCAGTCAAAAAATGGGCAGAAGCGCTAAAAAGAAACTTCTCTGAAGAGGAAATGCAAATGACCAACAGGCATATGAAAAATGTTCAACATCACTTGTAATCAGCGAAATGCAAATCAAAACTACCATGAGATACCATCTTACACCAGTGAGAATGGGACATATTAAAAAACTAGCAACAACAAATGTTGGCGAGGATGTGGAGAATAAGGAACTCTCCTGCACTGTTGGTGGGAGTGCAAACTGGTCCAACCACTATGGAGAGCTGTGTGGAGATTTCTGGACCTACTAAACATAGAGCTTCCATATGATCCAGCAATTCCACTCCTAGGTATTTACCCAAAGGACACAGAAACATCAATTCCAAAGAACACCTGCACCCCTATGTTTATAGCAGCACTGTTTACAATAGCTAAGCTTTGGAAACAACCCAAATGCCCAAAAATAGATGACTGGATCAAGAAGATGTGGCACATATACACCATGGAATATTACTCAGCATTCAAAAAAGATAAACACATGCCATTTGCAGCAACATGGATGGTGCTGGAAGGGATCATGCCCAGCGAAATAAGCCAGAAAGAAAAAGAAAATTACCGGATGGTCTCACTCATAGCAGGAATCTAGAAAACTTAAATAAGGGACCAGGAAAAAGAATAACTATAAGAAAGTAAAAATCAAAATCAACAAACAACTACGAACCAGAGACACTCTCTGGGGGGTTGGGGGCGGGGAGGGGAGGAATTGGGGTCAAAATAATGGGGTCACAATTGTATGGGGAATATAAAAATAAAATTTATAATAAAAAAAGAATGATTTCATCACAAAATCATTAATTTAGTGACATCTTTAAACATTCTTTTTTCCAAATAAGATTACATTTACATGTTCCTGGAATTAGGGTGTGGGCATTTTGTTTTTAAGGAGTGTCATCATTCAGTCCACTGAGTATCCAAGTGTGTAACTGGAAGAAAATATTATCTACTTCTTCTTTTGCTTGGCAAACAAATTCCCTTCAAGTGTGCTTACATGAGAGAGGATATGGATATTTTCCTCATTGCTCTGGAAAACATCAATTAAAAATTGCCCTTGATGATTGTTTATCTTTCATTTCTCCAATGAGCTCATTCTATTTGCCCTCTGCTTTATTTCTAAATGCATCTTTCTTTCTTGGCTTTCTCTTTGTTTCATGCTTTTTCATCTCTCTTCTTCCTTGGGCATTTCCTCATAGACTTTGGGGAAATAAATGCATGCATGTATCTTTTTCCTCAAATCCAATTTATCAGTCAACTTTTCAGTGATGAAGAGGGGTTAAAAGAGTCAGAATGGGGGGATTGCAATTGTATGGGGAATATAAAAATAAAATTTATTAATTAAAAAAAATAAAGTAAACCCATTTGGACAATAAAAAAATATATAAATATTAAAAAAAATAATAATAAATAAAAGAGTGTTGATAGGGCCTCCCCAGTGACGCAGCAGTTGAGTGCTGGGTTGCGAAGCTGCTCATGGCCTCTGCAGCGCCAGTTCGATCCCCAGCTGCTCCCCGGCCACCAGAGGAGGGTCCCACATGGTGCGCAGACCTCTCCTGCCGCCTACTGCTCCCCTCAGCAGTGTGCTTTGGTCCTTCTGATTGCTCTGCTCCCTGCTCTGGCTCTGGTGAATTCTCTCACCCTCCCATGCTTCTGACTGTACCCAGTGCTTGTATGAATAAATAAATGAATCTTAAAAAAAAAAGTGTGTTGTTAAATATGTACACAAGACCAAGAAAGAAAAATAATAATTAATAGAGAAATGAATTGATAGAGACTAACAGAAAGGTGTGAAATGAGTTTATAACTTATTGTTTGAAAAATGTGTGAATAAAAAAGGCAAATTTGTGTTAGAGAGAAATTACATGAATTCTCAAACTACAGAATAAGGAGAAACAATGTACAAAAGAAATATGAGTAAGAATCATCCCACAGTACTCTTACAAGTTATTGAGAAGTTCATAAATCAGAATATTTAAATCTTTAGTGTCAAGTTTATATAATAACATTTTTAAGTATCTCTATACAAATGTACTGAATGCCTAATGTATACTAATTGCTCTTTAGTATACTGACTCTATTAAAAAAGAGATGTCATTGTGTTGTAACCTATTGTTGTGGTAGTCATGTCTGCAACTTTTCATTTACCTGGTTTCCACAATTGAGAAAATATGGCATCTGCTAGAAAATAAAAATAAAAATTGAAACAAATAGGCATAAAATTTTAGGCTGAGATTCATAAATGTTAAATTGTACTAAATGGAAATAACACTTGAATGGTTATTCAATGGATGCTTGAAAATTACATGAATATGAGAGCTGTGCCTATTCTGTCTTCAGAACAGATTTTTTTTCTCACTGTGCTTTTAATAAAGCTTAGATAACAGTAACTGCGCTGTTGAGAATCTTAATAGAACTTAAAACTAGAATATAATGTTGTATCTTCATACTCCAGTATGAGAAAAAAAGAGAATTCTGTGATTAATTTTTCTATACCTTTTCCTGTAGCTGTTAGGTAAAGATGATTATCAGAGTCTGTTGATGCTATAATAACATAAAGTACTGCTAAAGCGCCCTCATTCACATTATAAATTGTCACTGGAATGATGCTTTAATATAGCACTTACATGTTTGCTTTTCAGCCCAAGTGATATGCAAATAAAAATTGACATTTTCCAGAAAAGAGACACATTTCAGAACATATTTTGTTATATGAGGTTTCTTTTTTTTTTAAGATTTATTTTATTTGTACAAGAACAGGGGTACAGGCCAGATGCGCGGGAGGGTGAGATGATTCACCAGAGACAGAGCGGGGAACAGAACAGGCAGACTGACTAACTACACTGCTGAGGGGAGCGGTGGGCGAGACAGGAGAGGTCTGCTCGCCATGTGGGTGACTCCCAGGCCGAGGTCGGCAGGGATCGAACTGCCAAGGCTACGGGACAGCTTCATAGGGCTGCGCTCAACTTCCTGCGCCACCAGGGAGGCCCCAATATATGAATTTTTTTATTGCTATTTTTCTCTTATCTTTGAATTTTTGTTCCAGACTGAAGTCCTGGAATTCCCCACCATGCTAACATATCAACAAAAGGACACAGTTATTTCTAGTAAGATTTAGCTGTCTCTTAAATTCTTCCAACACTGGGTACTTCTGCTCTGTGAATTTCATCATGTTTGTGAGGCAATTAATTATCCAAATTTCTACAACCCATAACTATAAATGTTCTGATAGCTAAATCATTGTGCTTTTTATGCACGTCTTTTTTTGTGTGTGTATGCACTAACATCAGATTAGGTCTTCATAAAGCAAATTTTTGTTGCAAAAGCAATTTCAAAATCAGTCCATATCCTAACAGCACAGTTTGGTTTGTCCCTCCATGTCTGCTCAGAAGTCAGAAAACAGTAATAGCTGATGTTTGTCACCCATGTTTGCAGTCACATGACTTCCAGGAAGCACATTGATAAATTGCCATAATGCCAGGATCCTGACAATATTTTCTTGTTGGTTGTCTTCAGTTGCTCTTGCTCAGAAGTTGCAGAAATGTATGTTTCTATGAGTCTACATCCCTAACAACTCCATCAGACAGTCTTCATATTACTTCCCTGTGTTATGAGTGAATGTATGGCTTTTCTACTGGAAAATCCCTTTCTTCTTTAACATGAAAGATGCATCAGAATAAATCGACTTTATGATAAAGAGCTTTATATAGATCACTGAATAATGATAAATAAGCAGAAACATAATTTGTATTTTTGAAAACATGTTTGTATCTTTTTAAAAAAGGCTAAAAATACTCCATAATTTTTAATTTCCATATGGCCCATTAAAATTTTATTGTTGTTCATTGTCTACCCAAGAATGTGCTTTGGTTCTTTGTAACTTTCAAAGCTATTTCTGGGTCTCAGTTACAAGGCGCAGGATGAATCATTCACATTTTTTCTGGGACATGGGTTGGCACAAGGCCAAAGCATTCAGAGGAATTTCCATGAATCTTATCTTAGTCCTATCTGTGTAAAAGTCCATGAATAATCTCAATAAAATACCTGTCAAGTGAGACTTAGGTAAGAGCTTAACTTTTACTTCTATAACCCCTTTGAAGGAAAATACAAATGTGAAGAAGTCATCTTTCAGTCCTGCATTCAAATTCTAGCTCTGCCAATTGGTAGTTTGCGTAACATTAATAAATGTATACCTCTGTGCTCACACTATATTTCCCTACCTCTAACATTAAGATATGGAAGCTATAACTCTTACAGGATGATTTTGACAATTAAACAGGATAATCTCTATGGAGTAGAGTTTAAGTAAAAATGCTTTGCACAGTGTACATATAAATTCTAATTATCATTAAAAATTTAGTTCATATAGGAATAATATTTTGAGAAAAGTTCTCTTTAGTAGTTCACATAAAGGTGATTATTTGTATAATTAAAGTCAACCGATAATGCTGAAGAAAGGAAAATACAATTGTTAGGAGAAGCAGAGGAGTTCTGTTTGGTTAGAAGGATCCTGCCAAACACTTGAATGGAAACTTTTTAAAATAACACTTTGGCTCAACTATTATCATATATTCTTATTATAAATATTGTTGATTTGACTTATAAAACATGCATACTCCAAAACATTTGAGAAAAGATTAAAACAGATTTGAATGAGATGAAAGTGACTTTAATAACTAATTATTTAAGAAACACAAGAAATGCATGTTATTTTGCTAATATTCCCCTGAACTGCTCTTGACCTACCTTTCTGCCCACTTTCTTCTAACTAGGTTATTCTGGGCAGACAGTTAGCATATGATAAATGTGTACTGTGAGTAATTTACTATTTGTAGGACTAACTGAACAAAGACAAAGGACTGAAAAAAAAAGTAATCAGCTGCTTCTGGGTTGTTTTATGGTCCTAAACTTGAAATATTAATTAATACTTTAAAAAGGGACACTTTATTTTTAGTCCTACAGAAGTACAGAAGCAATACATCACTGGAAGTATATAAGCTGCTTTTCAACAATACATAATTTCACTTTGTTCATATAGTTGTGCACTTCACACATTTTGTAATTTACCAGTGAATGGCTGCCATCAATCTTAATAGGTCCTTTACACATGCACAATTGCAAGTTACTTAGGGAAGAGTAAAAAAGAAGGAGTGTGGTCCTCTGACATAAAATTAACTATGTAAGTGTCCATATGCAGAGTTCAGATTTTTAGCATTTTTAAAATTGACCAGGGAATTCATTACATAGTGAGCAAGGGAATGAATAAGGTCCGGAAACAGCTGCTGGAGGAGATAGGGAAGCAGAGGCAGAAGGGAGAGGGTGGCAGGAAACTCAGAGTGCAGCAACAGATCAAGGCCAGAAACAGGAGTTCCAAAGAAACAAATGCACTGCTTCCCCTAGTCTATCTCCTGAAAGAGAAATCAAAAAGTAATAAAACCCTAACAGATAAAAGTAGCCTCCTAAATCCCACCTATGACAATTCATTTGAGCCCCCTCTTGGTAACAGGAGCTGGGCTGATTTTTTGCTTTTGCTGCAAATAAAGATCTGCATTGCTTGTGCCTCACAGAAACTTTTGCTGCGCATACTCCACTGTCTTTTCTCCTGAGGTGTGAACTGACAGTTGTGTTTTCTTTCGTTTTTAAAAGGCAAAATATGTTTTACTTACACTTAAATTGCTTGATAAACACTTTTCCTTATTCTTTTTTTTTTTTTTTCTCATGTCAAAGACAGACAATTATAAACCAGAGACATCCTGCAGGGGAGGAAGAGGGAAAGGGATCAGAGGGGAGGGAGTGAATGCACAGGGGCATTGGTGAAGGAAATTCTATGGGGACTATACCTGATGGGAAAAAAAAAAAAAACACTGTTTAAAAATAAGCAATGATGGTCTCACTCATAGCAGGAATTTAGAAAACCTAAATAAGAGACCAGGAAAAAAGGCTAATCAACACAGAGGGAAAATCAAAATCAACAAGCAACTATAAACCAGAGACACACTAAGGGTGAGGGGGAGGGAGTTGTGGGGAAAGGAAGGACTAGAGTCAAAATAAGGAGGGGGGTGCAAATGTTTGGGGAATATAACCAAAATGAAAATGCATACATTGTGCAAAGATGGAAAAAGATGTAAGAATTATATAAAATAAAATATTTAAGTAAAAAATAAACAATGATGTAAAATATATATAAATTCAAAAATTAAAAAAAAAATAGAAATCTGAAAGAATGAAGCAAAGTACAACATATTCCTAAGACAATTGTGTTTCCACTAAGACATTAGAATGTTCTTGGAAGTCATGAAAAAAATTCCAAAAAATGTCATATTCCTGCCTTTAAAATGGCATGCATTCATTGTACCATGTGGTATTTATATCATTTTCTTGATGTTTTATTGACTTGATCTGAGCAAAAAACCCTGAAATAAATATAGTTGATATGATGGAACTGTGTCAGAGCATAAAGTTTTAAAAAAGGCCTGAGAGAAGAAAGTAAATATTGTACAAAAATGTACAATGATGTAAAATGCATATAAATAAAGTTATTTAAGTTATTTATTTTTTAATAGTAATATAGAATGAGGAAAATTTCTCATTCGCCTATGCATTCCATTTGGGCCAGAGAATTGCCTTAAAGGCAGAATCACAACAGGCGCCAAACCTCAACATATATACTTTATTTTATTATTTATCTCAGCCCCACTCTATTGTTTCACAGTCTTACAATGAATAAGAATCACCAGGGAGATAGACATTATGTCATACATCTTTAGCTCTACAGACAGGATTTTACAGGATATTCAAAGATGATTATGACTCCTAGTATTTTTTTTTAACTTTTCAAGGAAAATTTAAGATCTAATCCCCACAGAATTGAGACTCCTCACTAATTGTAGCCTGACATGGAAACTATTCATTACACCATCTTCACAGTAGTTTCCATTTGCTAAATTTTAAAACCACTAACTCCTGTAACTGAAAGCCATTAATATGAACATTACGTGATACCTATATATATATATATATATATAAATATATATATATATGTCATCAAGTCTTCAGAAAAAATCATAAAACTTACATCTCCGTTTCAGTTTCCAGTTTCAAGATGTAATTTAACAGTTTTTTTCTCTGCTGAAGTTCAACTGCTGGATTCAATTTGAAGTCATTTCAAAAACAATATAAATGAATCTCTCTGCCAAGAAAACATTCCTCAAGAGACCAAGGAGGGAAACATTACACACTTGATTTTTATAAATACCTGCAAACTACTTAATATTACCAATAAATAGTGCGGTCCAGATGGCTCTGCTTGGCTAACAAGATAACTTTTCCAGTAACAATAGACATGATAGGAGGACTCATTACTACAGCAGTTGGGAGATTTCTTGTAATCAAATCCTATTTAAAAACAAATTACACCACCTTGTATCAAACTTGTCCTTTTTAATCCAGAGCCACTCTGGATTTAAGATTTCAGAGTTATTTTTTAATGGAATGCCAGTTCACATAATGTTTCCTATATTTTAGTTTTAATAGTCCTTTTTAAAAATGTCTTCCTGAAGTATTTATTTTAATTATCTTTATCAAGGTAACATTGGTAACTGTATGTGTTTAGGGATATATAGGTTCACACGTCTATATCAACACCAAAGCCCCAGTAATCCTCAACATAGTCCTTTGGAACAGACTTTATTTTTATTTATTTCATATATATATATATATATATATATGTGTGTGTGTGTGTGTGTGTGTGTGTATGTGTGTGCATAGATATGCATGTGTATTTATATGTGTGTGTATATATATATACATATATATATATATATATATTACATCATTGTCTGTATTTGTACAATATTTGATTTCTCCTTTCAGGTGTATCTCCATAGAATTTCCACCACCAAGTCACCTGTGAACCATCACCACACTCTTAGGCTTTTCCCTCTCTTGTTTTGATCCCTCTCAATCCCCTGCTGCATGTCTCTGATTTATAGTTTACCTGTTAGTTTTATCTTTTTTTTTTCCTGACATTTTGTTTGGTTTCTCTATATTCTTCCTATAAGTAAAACCATCTAATATGTTTCTTTTTCCTTCTGACTTATTTCACTGAGCATAATCACTTCCAGTTCCATTATCTTTTGTATTGTTGAATAATATTCCATTGTGTATATGTACCACATCTTCTGATCCAGTCATCTGATTTTGGACATTTAGGTTGTTTCCATATCTTAGCTATTGTAAAAAGTGCTGCAATAAACATAGGAGTGCAGGTTTTCTTTTGAATTAATGTTTTTGTGTCCTTTGTGTAGATTCTTAGGAGTAGAATTCTTAGGAGTGGAATACAGTAACTCCATTTTTAGTAGTTTGAGGATCCTCCATACAGCTTTCCATGGTTGTTGGATCAATTTCCATTCCCACCAGCGGTATAAGAGGGTTTCTTTTTCTCCACATCATTGCCAGCATCTGTTGTTTACATTTTTTTTTTTAATATGGGCCTTTCTCACTGTTGTGAAGTGGTATCTCATTACGGTTTTATTTGTATTTCCCTCATTATAAACGATATTGAGCATTTTTTTTTTTTCATGTAACTGTTGGCCACCTGCATTTCCTATTTGGAAAATTGTCTTTTTAGTTCTTCTACCCATTTTTTGGCACTATTGTTTGCTTTATTTTTGTTGAGTCATGTGAAATCTTTGCAGATCTTTGAAATCAGTCCCTTATCAGTTGCATGGAGTGCAAATATTTTCTCCCAATCTGTAGGATGTCTCTTTGTTTTGGTTATTGTTTATTTTGCTATACAGAAGTTTTTTAGTTTGCTGTCATTACAGTTGTTTACTGTTTCCTTCACTTTCTTTTCTTCTGGAGATGATCCTGAAAGATATTTTTGAGGTATATGTCATGGAGTGTTTTCTTCTATATATTTATGATTTCAGGTCTTATGTTCAAGTCTTTCATCCATTTTCAGTTTTTGTTGCGTATGGTGTGAGGTATTATTCTAGTTTCATTCTTTTGTATGTGGTGTTCCAGTTTTCCCAGTACCATTTATTGAACAGACTATCCTTGTTCCATTGAATAAATTTGCTCCTTTGTCATAGATTATAGTGTGGCTTTATTTTTGGGTTCTCAATTTGATTCTTTTGGTCTGTGTGTTTGTTTTTGTTCCCATATCATACTGTTTTAATTATTATGCCTTTGTAGTATAGTTCAAAGTTTGGGTGTGTGATGCCTCCATGCACTTTCTTTTCAGTCAAAAGAGCTTTGATTATTTGAGATTTTTTTGTGACCATATGAATTTTTGCATTATTTGTTCCATTTCTTTGACAAATTCCACTGAGATTTTTATCAGGATTTCATTGAACCTGTAAATCGCCTTCAGTAGGATGAACATTTCAATAATGTTAATTCTTCCAATCCATGAGCAGTGGATATCTTTCCATTTAGAATAAACTTTATTTTATTTAATTTAATTTTATTATTATTATTTTTTTTGTGTGTGTGTGTGTGAGACGCTCGTCAGTGGCTGGGGAATGAACCAGCGCTGAAGAGACTGCACCACCAGGGGAGGCCCTAGAATAGACTTTATTTTTAAGGCAGTTTTATGTTCACAGCAAAAATGAAAGAAAAATACACAGATTTCCCATATGCCTTGTGCCCCATTGATGTGTAGCCTCTCCTACCAGTGTTCTTTACCTCACAAAAGCAGTACATTTGTAACACTTAATGAGATGAGCCTACATTGATACCTCTTTATTACCAAAATTCCACAATTAGCATACATTTTTGATAGTGCAAATTTTTGGGTTTTGACAAATGCATAATGATATATTCCCACTTTTACTGTGCCATACAGAAGGTTTATGACCCTAAAAATTCTGTGTGTTTCACTTAGCAATAAAGTTTTGAATTTTCCTCCTTATATTCAAGTTTTTGAAGAAATTACAAATTGTTTTTTTTTTTTCATGAATACAGTCATGAAGGGAATGATAGGAAATACCATTTTTTAAGCCCTTACACATTGTAGACTAGGCATGAGAAAAAGTGGAAATTCAGAAATATCACTAGACACAATCAAAAATAATCTTAAGCAGAGCTTGTTCTCTCTAGGGTCAGTACTAGGAATTGGACAGATGGATAAAATACCACACTTTCAGACAATAGTCATTCTACTGCTGACAGACACTAGAGAAAACACTCCTAACCCCTCTAGAAAAGGCCACGTGGAAAACCTAGAATTTTGTGTGGAGTGGTGATAGATGTCTCCGCTCACCAAGGATGGTGTTGAGGAAGGTAGAATGAATAGAAGGGACTTTTATATCTGCCAGATTGTTAAGGGCCACATTCCAACATGTTATCAGTGGGACCCAGTGGGAAACCTGACCTTCCTGAGGCACTCTCATCTCTGTATGTTGTGAGGAAAGCTACTGGAATGGTGCCTTTCAGCACCAATTAGCAGCCACCACTCACTGCCCTGGAAGTGAAAGTCGTATGGGAAACAGTAACAAGGTGTCCTCCCCTCACCAACCAGGTTGATATCATTGAAACCTAATGGAGAACCTAAAAATTCTATCCTCACCAGTAAATAAAGTAAATGTGCTCTTCCCCAACAGTCAGAGGAAACTAGTTGGGTTGACGATCCTGGATTTCCAGTACCACAAAGGAAAAACCAAGACAGTGATCCTCTCCCACTGGTCAGTGTCAGAAGAAATAAGGGGACTGACTAACCTAAACCAAAACAAAGCCTAGAAATATTACTGCAGAATAGAGGCTACTAGAAAGGAAGTGTAGGCTCGGAACAAGGGGGAAAGACAACCCGACAATTTTAGATGGAGGAATGTGTGTGTTCTGGTGGTGGGTATGGTGATGTCTAGGAGGAGTGAGGCTGAAGTATACTGTGAACAAATGTTTTTTGCAAAAATAAAAAGAAAAATATAGAATAAATCCTTGTTAGATAATTCTGACATCTGTGTTATCACTGTGTTCCAAAGTTATTCAGCAGTGCAAAGAACAGAACTTTGAGTTGTGCAGTGGTTTGGATAGATCTCAAATATATTAGGCTGGCTGTAAAAAAAAAAAAAATTCAATCTCAACAGATCATATACTGTGTATTTTCATTTACATAACTTTCTTTAAATGAAAAAATTATAGCAATACTGAATAGATTAGTGTTTTCCAGGACTTAAGGATAATGGGGGTAGGTGGGGAAAGTGCAGCTTGGAAAGGGTATCTTGAGGGAGCTCTTTGTGGTGATGAACTTGTGTATCTTGATTTCTGTGTTGGTTACAGGAATCTACATAGATGATGAACTGACTTCAAAATATGTGCTTACTCTGTGCCAATTCGGCTTCCTGACTTTAATCCTTTACTATGATTATGTGTGCCATATTAATTTAGCAACTTCTGTGAATCTATAATAACTTCAGAATAAAAAAGTTTTAAAATGTGCTTTCCAAAATAAAAGTGGTTTGGAAGCATTTTTTTGTAAGATTCATTTATTTATGAATAAGAACTGTGGTACAGGCCAGAGATGTGTGTGGGGGGTGAGAGGATTCACCAGAGACAGAGTGGGGAACAGAACAGGCGAATTGACTGAAATACACTGCTGAGAGGAGCAGCAGGCGAGTCAGGAGAGGTCTGCTGTGCTGTGTGGGTAGCTCCCTGGCTGGCCGGGTACCGAACTTGTGCTGCAGAGGCTGCGGACAGCTTCACAGGCTGCATCTTAACTCTTGTACCACCAGGGAGGCCCGGTTTGGAAGCATTGTACATTGTAATGTACATTGTACATTCAAGAATCACAAAATATATTAACATGTTCAAGTATCCAATATATGCAGTGAACAAAAAAATACTTTGATTGACTTCAGATTCCCCAAACTTATTGATCAATGACCAAATCTTATGCATATCTTCTGTAAGGAGAAAATGATGACTAGCACATAAAGCCCAAGAATAAAGGGAACAAAGTTTGGCTAGGTAAGACATCCTTACTTGGTTCTAGATGCATGGATGGGGTCATTGTACAAACATAACAAGTACTGCTGTCTGTTAATAGATATCATTTAGTTAACAGAATTGAATGGAGAAGAGTTAAAAAGAAAGTTTTGAATAGTTTTTCCTTAAATTTAGAACAGACACTGGTGGAAAAGTCACTTTTTAACCCAGACTTCAGAAAAAAAATGGTAAAAACCTTTGAAGAACATGAAAAAATAAATGTGCTGTAGCTATCCATAGACCAATTATGTTAACCTGTTTTCAGGAAGTGGGGGTTAGCAGTGTTTTGATAATACACAGTGCTTCCTGAATGGACAGGTTTTCAACTTTGCTATTTTTTGTAATAAAATAATTTCAGTTCTTATGAGTCCTCATTTTTATTCCTTACATAAGAAGCATAGAAGAATTTCTTCTATGGTTTTCAAAGCCATTTTGCTTACAGCGGCTTCTATATATAAGCTGACAGCCTATGTTTGAGATTTTTACATTTTCTTGCATATACAGGATTGTTCCAGCTCAATATCTAGGTACAGTTTTACACAGTTCACTTTAAAATTTTTTTTGTGTCACAACATGTGACACCAATATGTCCAAAATGTAAGGGCAATTTCTCAGGATAGCTATCACTTGAAATTAAAATGTCTTCATAGCGCAATAATTGAGACAAGTTTTAAAAAGAACTTGAAAGAATTGGTATAAGGGTGAGATCAACTCATCAGTTTTGAAGAAAATATAGAACCACTAGTCATGATACCCTGGAGAACATTCACCATTACATTGTCTTATTAAAAAAAAAAAAGATTTTATTTTTAGAGCACTTTTAGGTTCACAATATAATTAAACAGAAAGCAGAATTCCCCTCTACTCCTTACCCCAACACATCCACAGCTTTCCCCACTACCAAAATCCAACATTCTCACCAGCATCCTACATTCGTTACAATCCTTGAGCCCACAATGACACATCATCATCACACAAAGCGCGCACTTTACATAAGTGTTCTCTCTTGTTGCACATGATGAGTTTTGACAAATACAGGCATGGATCTGCCGTCGCAATATCACATACAGTTATTTCTGCCCCCAATTCCTCTCTGCCATTATCCCTCTCTACCCCCTAACTTCTGAGAATCACTATTCTTTTTACTATTTCCATAGCTTTTACTCTAATAAAATATCATAGTGTTGGAATTGTGCAGTATGTAGCCTTTTCAGATTGGCTTCTTTCACTTGGTAATTCATATTTAGGGTTCCTCCATGTTTGTTTATGGCAGGATGCTAGTTCCTTTTCAGTAGAATATGTCATTGTCTGGGTGGGACCACAGTGGATTTCAGCAATCACTTATTGAAGGACATTGTTTTGCTCTAAGTTCTGGCAGTTAAGAATAAAGCTGCTATACACATCTGAGTTCACGTGTTTGCATGGTTGTGAGCTCTCTTTTTTGTTCAGTTTTAATGATGTAATTGACAAATAAAAACTGTATATATTTAAGGGATGCAACTTAATATTTTTATACATAGAGTCATTATGAAGTTATTACCACAATCAAACTAATTAACACATCCATACTCATATAATTGTGTGGAGGGGGCTGGTTTGTTGTGAGGAGTGGTGAGAACTCAAGATCAGTTTTCTTGACAAATTTTATACAAACAGTACTGTTAAATATAGTCTCTATTCTGGGACTCCCCTGGTGGCACAGCGGTTGAGCGCTGGGTTGCGAGGCTGCCCATAGCCTCTACAGCTCCAGTTCGATCCCTGGCCACCGGCGAGGGTCCCACAAAAAGAAAAAATATATATATATATATTATATATTATATATATATTAGTTCTCTGGAACTTCCTCATCTTGCATAACTGGAACTTCCTCATCTTGCATAACTGGAACTTCCTCATCTTGCATAACTGAAACGTTGTATTGTTTAACAAGGTATTAATTCCTTTGGATTAATATCAAAGAATATGATAGCTGGGATTGTACTGTGAGAACATGGTTGGTTTTCTATGAATTTGCCAGTCTGGCAGTATCATTTGCATTCCCACCAGCGATGAATGGGAGTTCCTTTTGCATTAATCTTTGTCAGCATTTTGTACTCAGTGCTTTGGATTTTTACCATTCTAATAAGCATCACAATATCTTATTTTAATGTTTCAATTTAATTTGACATATGGTGTTTGAGCATCTTTTCATAAGCTTTTTATTTGTATGTCTTCTTTGATGAGATGTCTGTTTAAGTCTTTGGCCCATTTTTGAATCAGATTGTTCATCATCTTATTGTGAATTTTAAGAGTTTTTGTATATTTTGGATAAACATTCTTTTGTTTTTTTAAAAAAAGATTTATTTATTTACACAAGCACTGGGTACAGTCAGAAGCATGGGAGGGTGAGAGAATTCACCAGAGCCAGAGCAGGGAACAGAACAGGCAGACTGAGGAAATACACTGCTGAGGGGAGCAGCAGGCACAGAAGGAGAGGTCTGCATGCCATGTGGGACCCTGACAGCCGGGGATGGAAGCGGCGCTGCAGAGGCTGCGGGCAGCTTCTCAGCCCAGTGCTCAACCACTGCGCCACCGGGGGGGCCCTATTTTGGATAAACGTTCTATTTCAGATATATCTTCTGTAAATATTTTCCCCAGTGTGTGGTTTGTCTTATTCTGTTGATTATTTTGGCACTTTTATAAGTATTTTCTTCAAGTTTCCTTTTAAAATTTTGAAAACGAGTGTTTAAAGATAGGTCTAAGGAAACTAAAATGTCTATAACTATTAGAGAAACACTATAAATCTCATGGAATAGCATTGCCTATGAAATTAAAAAAAAAAAAACCTAATAGTGAGATACCTTTTGTTGTTTCTTATTCCCTCTCTCCCTTCCTTCCTGCCTTCCTTTTATTAAAATGTTTTATACACACACACACACACACACACGTATACATATATGTATTTAAAATTCTACCTATTTTGTGATTTTGGCAATCCGATTTAAAATAGAGAAATCACAAAACCAATAATCTCAGCCCATTTACTTAGTTTTCCTTTGCCAGTAAAAGTTTACTTATGACAAATTACATATCTAGTCTAAATTTTCCATGTCATTAATTTTTATAGTATAAATCTTTGATTATTATAGTTTTCTAATCTTTTTGATAGTTTAATTGAAATCATCCCAACACATTTTTAAAGATTTATTTATTTATTTACACAACCACTGGGTACAGTCAGAAGCGCGGGAGGATGAGAGAATTCACCAGAACAGACAGACTGACGAAATACATTGGGGAGCAGTGCGTGAGGCAGAAGAGGTCTGTAGTGCCATGTGGGACCCTCGCCGGCGGCCGGGGATCAAACCGGCGCTGCAGAGGCTGCAGGCAGCTTCGCAGCCCAGCGCTCAACCACTGTGCCACCGGGGGAGGCTCCCAACACTTTTTTTCTGTTTTTTAAATTTTTTTCTCTTCTGGATGAAATCTAGATTTACTTTATTATCCTGCCTTTCATCTGGAGTATTATCAGAACTGCAGCAATTCTTAATATCAATTTGGGAGGAATTAACATCTTTACTATATTTTTTGGAAACATAGGCAAGCCTATTCAATATATATATGTGTGTGTATATCCATGTACACACCAGCTTAATAATCCACAGGGACCTAAGACAAGTGGAAAAATATAACCTCAGAAAAATTGTGCAGTATTCACTGCAGTGTTATACATTATAGCCAAAAAGGGGAAACAATCCAAATCTGTTTCCACCAAGAGATGAACCGTAAATGAAATGTGGTTATATTAAACAATGGAATTTATATGGCCAAAAAGGAATGACATAGTGATTGATACATCTTGCTATATATAACATGAATGAAATTTAAAAATATGCTAGTGAAAGAAGCACATAGCAAAGTCCACATATTGTATGATTCTATTTATAGCAAATGTCCAGTAAAAGAGAAATCTTTTAAGCAGAAAGTAAGCTATTGATTACCTAAGTGACTTTCTAATGGTTCAGAGTTCTGTGTTTATGATCAAAATATCCTACAGTTGATACTGTTCAACATTGTGACTATACTAAAAACAATTGGATTAAACATTATTTTTTTTACTACAAATGTCCTTTTTATACCTATAAACTTTATTTTCTCAATGTTGTATTTGACTTGCAAAACTATAGTGCATTCATTTTATCAATTATATAAAAGGACTATATTTTACTGACATATAGCTAATTTCTACTGTTTTTCTATAACAGACATTGCTCCCATGGACACATAGTATTTATAATTTCCAATAAGTAATGTGACAAGCTCCCACTGATTTTATTAAGATTCGTTGTTGCTTTAAGCAATATTTTATAATATTCTACTGAATGAAGATGTGGGATATAGGTCATCCCTGGGTATGGTAGGCCATCCCTGAGTATGGTACAATAGGTCTTTTTTTTTTTTTAAATTAATAAATTTTATTTTTATATTCCCCATACAATTGCAATCCCCGCATTCTGACCCCAATCCCTCCCCTCCCGCCCCCCACCCCCCAAAAAGTGTCTCTGGTTCATAGTTTTTGTTGATTTTGATTTTCACTTTCTTATAGTTATTCATTTTCCTGGTCCCTTATTTAAGTTTTCTAGATCCCTGCTATGAGTGAGACCATCCGGTATTTTTCTTTTTCTTTTTGGCTTATTTCACTGAGCATGATCCCTTCCAGCGTCATCCATGTTGCTGCAAATTGCATGTGTTTATCTTTTTTGAATGCTGAGTAATATTCCATGGTATATATGTACCACATCTTCTTGATCCAGTCATCTGTTTTTGGGCATTTGGGCTGTTTCCAAAGCTTAGCTATTGTAAACAGTGCTGCTATAAACATAGGGGTGCAGGTGTTCTTTGGAATTGATGTTTCTGTGTTCTTTGGGTAAATACCTAGGAGTGGAATTGCTGGATCCTGTGGAAGCTCTATGTTTAGTAGGTCCAGAAATATCCACACAGCTCTCCATAGTGGTTGGACCAGTTTGCACTCCCACCAACAGTGCAGAAGAGTTCCTTTTTCTCCACAACCTCGCCAACATTTGTTGTTGCTAGTTTTTTTAATATGTGCCATTCTCACTGGTGTAAGATGGTATCCCATGGTAGTTTTGATTTGCATTTCCCTGATTGCAAGTGATGTTGAACATTTTTTCATATGCCTGTTGGCCATTCGCATTTCCTCTTCAGAGAAGTTTCTTTTTAGTTCCTCTGTCCATTTTTTGACTGGATTATTTTCTTTGTTGTTGTTGAGTCTCATCAGCTATTTGCAGATTTTTGTGATCAGTCCTTTATCATTAGTGTTGTGTGCAAAAATTTTCTCCCAGTTGGTGGGGTTTCTCTTTGTTTTTGTTATTGTCTCTTTTGCTGTGCAGAAGCTCTTTAATTTGATGTAGTCCCAGCTGTTGATCTTTGCCTTCACTATCACTGCTTTGGGTGATGTGTCTGTAAAGATGTCTTTGATATGCAAATCACGTAGTGTTTCGCCTATATTTCCTTCTATGTATTTTATGGTTTCAGGTCTTATGTCTAGTTCTTTAATCCATTTTGAGTTGATTATTGTATATGGTGTGAGGTAGTGGTCAAGCTTCATTCTTTTGCATGTAGCGACCCAGTTTTCCCAGCACCATTTATTGAACAAACTTTCTTTGCTCCAATGCATAGTCTTTGCTCCTTTGTCAAAGATTAGTTGACCATAAATCTGTGGGTTTATTTCTGGATTTTCTATTCGATTCCATTGGTCTGTATGTCTGTTCTTGTTCCAATACCATGCAGTTTTGATGATTATGGCTTTGTAGTAGAGTTTGAAGTCTGGGAGTGTGATGCCTCCATTCCCTTCTTTTTTTTTCAGGAGAGCTTTGGCTATTCGGGTTTTTTTGTGATTCCATATGAATTTCATCAATAATTGTTCTATTTCTTTGAAGAATGACATTGAAATTTTGATTGGAATAGCATTGAATCTGTATATTGCTTTTGGTAGGATGGCCATTTTAATAATGTTTATTCTCCCAATCCATGAGCAGGGGATGTCTTTCCATTTCTTTGTGTCTTCTTCTATTTCTTTTAACAGTGTTTTATTGTTTTCTTTGTATAGGTCCTTTACCTCTTTTGTTAGATTTATTCCCAAATATTTGATTTTTTTTGTTTCAATAATAAAAGGGATGTTTTTTTGATTTCTTCTTCTTCAGATTTATTGTTTGTATATAGGAAGGCTACTGACTTTTGCGTGTTGATTTTGTATCCTGCCACTTTACTGAACTGATTGATGAGTTGATTTAGTTTTTCTGTGGAGTTTTTGGGGTTCTCTATGTATATTATCATATCATCGGCAAAGAGTGATAGTTTGACTTCCTCTTTTCCTATTTGGATTCCTTGGATGTCTTTCTCTTGTCTTATTGCTCTGGCTAGGACTTCCAGTATTATATTGAAAAGCAGTGGTGAAAGCGGACATCCTTGTCTTGTTCCAGATCTTAATGGAATTGCTTTCAGCTTTTCACCATTGAGAATGATACTGGCTGTTGGCTTGTCATATATGGCCTTTATGATGTTGAGGTACGTTCCTTGTATCCCAAGAATTTCAAGGGCTATTATCATGAATGGGTGTTGCACTTTGTCGAAAGCTTTCTCAGCATCTATTGATATTATCATATGTTTTTTATATTTCTTTTTGTTGATGTGTTGGATAACGTTGATTGATTTTCGGATGTTAAACCATCCTTGTGTCCCTGGAATGAATCCTACTTGGTCGTGGTGAATTATCTTATGGATACACTGTTGGATTCTGATAGCTAAAATTTTATTGAGGATTTTTGCATCAGTGTTCATTAGGGAGATTGGCCTATAGTTTTCTTTTTTTGTGTTGTCCTTGTTCAGTTTTGGTATTAGTGTAATGTTGGCTTCATAGAACGTGTTAGGTATTATACCTTCCTTCTCAATTTTTTGGAAGAGTTTGTGAAGGATAGGTACCAATTCGTCTCTGAATGTTTGGTAGAATTCATTTGTAAATCCATCAGGTCCTGGGCTTTTGTTTTTGGGGAGGTTTTTGATTACCATTTCAATTTCGCTAATTGTAATTGGTCTGTTTAGGTGTTCTATTTCTTCTTTATCTAGCTTTGGGTGATTGTAGAGTTGTAGGAATTTGTCCATCTCCTCTAGATTGTTAAACTTGTTTCCATATAACTGTTCATAGTAGTTATTAATAATTCTTTTGATTTCTGCTGTGTCCGTTGTGATTTCTCCTCTTTCATTTATTATCCAATTTATTTGTGCTTTCTCCCTTTTTGCCCTTGTGAGCCTGGCAAGGGGTTTATCTATTTTATTTATTTTTTCGAAGAACCAGCTCTTGGTTTCATTGATCTTTTGGATTGTTTTTTTAGTTTCGATTTCATTTATTTCTGCTTTGGTTTTTATTATTTCTTTTTTTCTACTGGATTTGGGCTTTTTTGTTGTTCTTTTTCTAGATCTTTGAGTTTCGAGATTAGGTTGTTTCTTTGAGTTCTTTCTTGTTTCTTGATGTGAGCATCTATTGCTATATATTTTCCTCTTATTACTGCTTTTGCTGCATCCCATACATTTAGGAAATTGGTGTCCTCCTTGTCATTCAATTCAAAGAATTTTTTAATTTCTTCTTTTATCTCCTCGTTAGTCCAGTGGACTTCCAGTAGTGTGGGTTTCAATCTCCACGAGGTAGGAGAATACCTTGCCTTCTCTTTATGGTTTATTTCTAGTTTGATGACTTCATGGTCAGAAAAGATGGTTGGTATGATTTCAATCTTGGTGTATCTGTGGATGTTTGTCTTGTGCCCCAGTATATGATCGATCCTAGAGAATGATCCATGTGCGCTTGAGAAAAATGTATACTCAGATTTTTGGGGGTTTAGTGTTCTATATATGTCTGTTAAGCCTAAGCACTCTAGATCCTTATTTAGAGCTTTAGTGTCTTTACTTATTTTTTGTCTTGTTGATCTATCCATTGTTGATAGTGGTGTGTTGAAGTCTCCCACTACGTATGTGTTTTCTCTGATGTCTGTTTTCAGAGATGCCAATAGTTGTCTGATATATTTTGGTGCTCCTTAGTTTGGTGAATATATGTTAATGAGTGTTATTTCTTCTTGAAGTATTATCCCCTTGATCATAATGTAATGACCACTGGGGTCTCTTTTTATCTTTTTAAGTTTGAAATCTGTTTTATCTGATGAGTATAGCTGTTCCTGCCTTCTTTTTTGGTCCATTTGCTTGTAGAATTGTTTTCCATCCTTTAACTTTGAGTCTATTTTTATCTTTTGCAGCTAAATGTGTTTCCTGGAGACAGCAAAAGGTTGGGTTTTGTTTCTTAATCCAGCCTGCAACTCTGTGTCTTTTTATTGGAGAGTTTAGTCCATTTACATTTAGAGTTAGTATTGATATGTTAGCATCTGTATTTGCCATTGTGTTTGTCTTTCCTTTGATTTTATTTATTTATTCTTTTAATAACTTTCTTTGGCCTTCTTTTGTTGTTATTCGTCCCTCTGAGGTTCTGGCTTTAGGACTCCTTCTAGTATTTTTTGGAGTGGGGGTTTAGTCGCAATGAAATTCTGGAGTTTCTGTTTGTCTGGGAAGGTCCATATTCTTTCTTCAAAGAGGAAGGAGAGCTTTGAGGGATATAGTATTCTTGGTTGGCATCTGTTTTCTTGGAGTTTGTTGACTATGTCCCTCCACTCTCTCCTTGCCCGTAGTGTTTCTTCAGAGAAGTCTGATGTCAGTCTGATTGGTTTCCCTTTGAATGTTATCTGTTTCTTCCCTCTTGTTAGTTTCATTATTTTTTCTTTGTCTTGGATTCTTGGGAGCTTTACTATTATGTGTCTTGCTGTATTTTTCCTTTCGTCATGGAAGTTTGGTGTTCTTCTTGCTTCTTGTATATCAATTTTCAGATCCTTCTTAGCGTTTGGGAAGTTCTCTTCAATTATATCCATGAATATTTTCTCTGTTCCTACATCTCTCACCTCTCCTTCTGGGATTCCTATAACTCTTATATTTCCTTTCCTCATGGAGTCAGATAGTTCCCGAAGTCTTTCTTCGGTCTTTTTCCTTTGTACTTCTCCTTCCTTTTCTGTTTTAGTTCTTTTTATTTGTGTGTCTTCAAGAGTACTTATTCGTTCTTCCATTTCATCTATTCTGCTTTCACTGCTTTTCCCAGAGTTCTTTAGCGTCTCCATTAATTCTTTGATCTCCTGCATTTCTTTTACTTCCCTCTTTAGGGACTCAATTTCATTCTTCTGGTCATTAATTATTTTCCCCTTATCATTGTTTTCCTTTATCACTTCTGTCAGTTTTTTAATCACAGCAATTTTAAATTCTCTATCTGGAAGGCTCAGAAGTTCTTCCAAGTTACTGTCGTTGCAATCTGGTAGATGGTTTTCTTTTTGTGGTGTGCTATTTTGCTGAGGAGTTGCTGGGTTGCATGTTGTTTTTCTACTCCCTACTGCCTGTTTTCTAATTTGCTGAATTCCTTGTGACACTGTGTTGCTGGTACTGGCCGGCATCTTGGGCGACCTTCCCAGCTCACCACGGCTCCTCTGGGGAACCTCTGCTGGGTTCACAAGTCTCCAGCAAAGACAGGTCCCTGCTCTGTCTCCTCGGTGAGCCTTCTGCTGGGTTCACACAGTCTCCAGCAAGAAGGGTCCCTGCTGCAAAATGCCGATGCCGGTGACGCGCTCCCCTGCACGCCCGGTCTGCCCCAGCGGTGGGTGCTGCTCCCCTCTGGGCTGGAACTGCAGGCTAGAAGGCGCCCAGCATGGGCAAGCCTCCCAGCTTACCTCTGTCTCCTTGGTGAGCCTTCTGCTGGTTCACACAGTCTCCAGCAAGAAAGATCCCTGCTGCAAAAAAAATTGGTACAATAGGTCTTTTCTTGTTGTTAGTGGGATCATTTTTCCTACTATATATTTAGCAGGTGGCATATAACAGCAGTATATAAAATGTGATTTTTTAAAATATCCATTTTGTTAACCTCTTTTGCAATAAGTTTTAAGTGAATTTCTCTGATGCTCTTAAGTTTTCTGAAATAGTAGAAAGCAATCTTTTCTTTCCACTAGTTATTCTCCCTGTTGTCATTCCCTGCCTCTTTGTATTAGGTAGGTGTTTCAGAATTACAGTATCAGAAAGACTCTTTGTCTTTTTCAATATATATGGTTTTTCCCAATTAACTGTGTAAGTGGATTCTAGTTCAAAAAGGTATTTTTCATCAGTGTAATAAATTACCTTCCATTGAAAGTATATTAAAAGCTGCTTCATTTATATTGGAATCTATAGGGGTTATGGTATATTTGCATCCCTTGACATAATACCCTTATATTGCCTATAAATAAATTTTTAAATATTCTAAGAGATTATTTAAAATATATGTTCAACAAGATTATTTAATGGTCATTTCAACCATTTCCTTCTAATTTGCTCTGTATCCCCTAGCTTCATTGATCACTAATTTTCACATATGACCTTTGCATTTCCTTAGGTTATTTCATAGTTATTTCCTAGTTCCTGCTTAAAACTGTTCAGTGAGTTACCTCCTTACCTCATTCTCCCTACCATGATTTTCTATATAATTTAAATGTCATTATCCTTTCTTATCTACTTACTTATCAGGTAGAGTCTAAGATTGCTAAAAAACCCCAGGGTAGTAAGACATGATAATAAAAATATTGAAAAGCAAAATAAAGATAACATTCCATTTAACCAATTTCTTATTAATGTATGGTTGACAATAGGAAAGTGTGTGCTGGTTGTAGACTCACTAGCCAAGGAGATTAGCCCAGACTACTTGTTTAATCTCTTAGATATTTTGAAATCTATTTATAGGCACTATCAGGGATATATCAAGGGAGGCAAACATATCATAATCCCTATAGATTCCAATCTACTACTTATTCCTGGTGAGGTGACTCTACCCTCTTCACCAGGCTGTCATAGCTCCAGGGAGCACTTTCCCTTGTTGTAGACTAGTGGCAAGTCAATAGCCTTGGAACAAAATCAAGGTACAGATGTATATCCAATCTATATTTTAATATTTCTGTTTCCTTAGAAGACTGATTGCAGAAGCCAAGAATATGCTTCTAGAAAAGAAGTGATATCACCTCAATGACTGGGGTGACATATAACTTGTCACTCAAATAGGGACACTTGAACATTTAAGACAAAGTTTCTAATAATTACTCTGGGGCAATAAGGCAAATCAGGACATTTGGTCAACCAAGCTTTTGTGTATCTGTCTACCCTCCTATTGAAGAGGAATAAAAATGAGACAGAACAAATGAGAGAAAATATGAGACAAAGAGTTCTGTGGCTGACAAAGCAGAGGAATTTTTTTTTAAAGATTAAATGAAATCTCAGGATGAAAGATCCATTTTTATTAAAAATGTCAAGAAGTTGTGATATCTCCACTTTTGCCAATGGTGTCTTCCTATCCCACCCCCACCACACAATAGAGAGGTCAGAAAGAACATGTTTTCTGTTTCATTACCAAAGTGCATTTGATATCAGAGAAGGAGGACATTGGTAGGATGGGATGCCAGGATAGGTCAAAATGGCCTATCTACCTGCTTGGGCTCTAAGACAATAGCCCCACAAAAAGCTAAAAGGCCAAAAACAAAAACCAAGGGCTATAGCAATACAATACCCATAGAGGCCTATGGGCTATAGCTGAACAAAGGACAGTGCCCGGTAAGAGGGCTAGTCACTGTCTGTGTGTCCTCATCATGTACACAACTGCAGGAGACATCAGTCTCCAGGAACAACCACCATGGGGTTTATTTTACAAGCAGGGGAAAAAATAACTTACACAAATGCCTAGCTATCTCACTCATATAGTGTCAGTGATTTCACCACTGGTCCTCCAAAGTTGATGTCAGAGACACCAAGTGTTAACAGCTCTTTGTGAGTTGTTGGGCTGTACCAACAGTAAACAGCTATTTGAGACACCAGGCCCTGGGCCTTTGGTGCTGGCCTCAGGCCATTTCAGAGACAAACTGGAGACCCAGTTTCTGACAGAGGTCTTTGGCTTCTCTTCCCTCCTCAGAGGTCAGCTGATGTTTCTTCCTTCTTCTTTCAACTTCTGGCTCTTCTTTCTTTGGAGGCCAGGAACAGAGTCTTCCCCTTCTTTCTTCAGAGGCTGGAAACTTCTCTCTTTAGCTTCCTCTGACTCTGGCTTACACCCTCTTTCAGGATGCCCCACCAAAATCTGATTGGCCTATTTTTTTAATCCTGTGCCTGATTGGACCATTCAGCACCAATCAGCTCATGGCTCACACCTGATTGGTCCATCCCCCAACCTAGGAACTATGCAGTTGCATAAAATGGCTCTGAGAAGCAACTGCCACAATTGACAAAAGGGCTGTTGCTAGGTTCTAAGGAGCAGCTGCCACAACTGAATCGTGGTGGAACAGCAGAGGGAGAGAACACCACTGTTGCTGCTGGATCCTGCTGATGAGACAACTGGGTTCCAGTAACATAGTCACTACAATGTTCATTACCATTGTGGATAACCCAGCTGGTGAAATCCATCCTTGAGCACCTTTATTTTAATAAATTTGGAGGAAATAATTTTAGTATTGTAAGATATCTATTACTAGGTCAAATATTTATCTGACCAAAACAGAAATTGATTTTAGAATTACATTTATCTTTGAATATTTCCAGCAGGCCTTGTGATTTTCTTTTTAAGGAGAAGAAAAAAAATTCTCCACATTCTCCATAGTTGTATTCAAATAATTGTGAGCAGTTCTTTAAATTTTACATCTTCCTCACACTGATCCCTCTGATCTAAGTTGCCCTCTGCCTGCTGTGTTTTTGAAATCTTGTGGCTTATGATTTCAGGCATGTGATGAGTTCCAGGCAGTGGGAAATTCTGGTCACCTCTTCACCTATAAGGTCAATAGCATGAAACATTTGCTTTCCATAATAATTTCAGTCATACACAGAGCAGTACTTGCTTGTCACTATTTTTTTAACTCCTGTTAAATAGATGGAAGATGAGAAAAGCATTAAGTGCTGCTAAAAACTGCCTACAGTTCAGATTGTCCTTTTCTGGCAAAGAAAAGCTACTTACTTCATCTGTCTTGTGATCTGTGACACTGCTTTTTAAACAGACCTAGTGAATAAAGATTAAGATAAAAATTAAGGTGCTACTTAGGGCTTTCAAAATGGTAATTACTTGTGGTTTTAATATATTTAATGAACATTATCTATTTATTAAAATTGAGAACTTTAAAGGAGTAACTGCCTGCTCTAGGGATCCAGATACTTTTTATTACTGAGAAGGAGCAGGGTTAAAATTTTGACTTTTAGGGGTCTCCCTGGTGGCACAGGCGGTTGAGCGCCGCACTGTGAAGCTGTCCGCAACCTCTGCAGTGCAGGTTCGATCTTGGCCGGCCAGCGAGAATCCCACATGGTGAACCAGATCTCTCCTGTCTCGCCTGCTGCTCCCCTCAGCAGTGTATTTCTTCAGTCTGCCTATTCTGTTCCCTGCTCTGTCTCTGGTGAATCCTCTCACTCTCCCGTGCATCTGGCCTGCACCCCAGTTCTTGTATAAAAATAAATAAATCTTTAAAAAAATTGACATTTAGTTATAGCAACAAAGGGTGAGTCTGTTGAAAGTGAGCTGGAAAAGCTAACAGGAAAGAATATCTGTTTCCTCTTACTAACCAAGTAACTGAGTAATTAATTAATATGAACCTTCGGTTCATGTAGCCATTTATTTAACAAACATGCATGTGTGCTAATTATGTGCTGGCATAAAACTTTCTCTCTGAATTATGACACAGTGAGCACTACATTGAACTGTGATGAATGTTCTGTAACCAAAGAAGAATGCATAATAGAATAGGGAATAATATAAAGGGAGACACCCATGTTCAGTGACATCTTCCTTCTCACACCTCTTTCCTTCTTCCCATCTACAAATTGGGCCCTGACTTTATACCAAAAAGGAGTTCCTAGAAAAGCTACAGTAGCATTTCACTTATCTGGAGATTAGAGCTTCAGCAACTTTCAACATCATCGACTGTGATTAACTAAAAACAGGAATTCTTACAGAACATCACTCTTCACATAAAGCTTTGTTAGGCTGAGATTTGGAGGGAAAGTAATAGGGATGTTGAAAGTGTTTAAATAAAGAGATGTTCCTCTTCATCTTTAGAACTATTGCAATGGTTTTCTAAAGAAAACTGTTTTTATATCTGTAATGGGAAGGATAGTATATTAAACATGTCCAATGACATGGTTGAATAAACTCAATACAGCTACTATACAGAGTAGTTGTACAAAAGAAATAAAGAGGCTCAGAGAATGGAAGGTCAAATGAAATTTGAAGCTGGGTGTGAGCTCAGTGCTCATGAAAAAAACATCATCCAGCTTGTCCTCAGATGGCTTCTCATGTTATAATTTCATCTGTGTGCATTTATGTAATTGGTTGCGAAAGAAACAGGTTGTACAAAACAGCAAAAAAATAGAAAAATTAAAAAAAGGTTGTAAAGCATGGGGTTGCAAAGCATAAGAAATTTTAAACAATTTGGCTACTTAAAGCTGCTTTTGAGACACCGTAATTCTTGTTTCCATGTATGATAATTTTTTGAAAGGGACGCAGCTCTTCTTTGCAGAACAGGGTTTTGGTCCAGCCTTGTTACCTTTGTTCTTTCCACTTCATATATGATGGTTTTCAAGATGCTAAAGTCAGTGCTGGCATCTGGGTCCTCAAAAGGAGAGATGTCAATTCTAAAGCTAACTCCAGTTTCTTTTTGACACATATTCTTTATTTTCTGAGATGGGCACACACATACACACACACACACAGATATTTGTTCATTTTTGTACAGTTTGATGTTTCCTCTCAGTTTAGTTCCCATAAAATTCCCACCACCGGGCCTCCCCTGGTGGTGCAGATGTTGAGCACTGGGCTGCAAAGCTGCCTGCAACCTCTGCAGCACCAGTTGGATCCTGGCCGCCAGCGAGGGCCCCACATGGCGCGACAGACCTCTCCTGCCACGCCTGCTGCTCCCCTCAGCAGTGTGTTTCATTAGTCTGCCTGTTCTGCTCCCCACTCTGGCTCTGGTGAGTTCTCTCGCCCTCTTGCGCTTCTGACTGTACCCAGTGCTTGTATAAATAAAGGGATAAATCTTTAGAAAAAAAATTCCCACCACCAAGTCACCTGTGAACCATCTAGTCTCTTGTGCTCTTCCTACCCCTATTTTAATCTCTCTCCTCCTCCCTTTCTGTATCTCCCCAATTTATATTTTGCCTGTTAGTTTTGTCTTTTTTTTCCTGACCCCTTGCTTGGTTTCCCTATATTCCTCCTATAAGTGAAGCCATCCAATATTTTTCTTTATCCTTCTGACTTATTTCACTGAAAATAATCCTTAATAGTCCATCCATGTTGCTGAAAATTGCATGAGTTTTTTCTTTTTTTGATTGCTGAATAGTATTTCATTGTGTGTATATACCACATCTTCTTGATCCAGACATCTATTTTTGGGCATTTGGATTGTTTCCAGGTTTTACCTATTGTAAAAAATGCTTCAATAAACATAGGGGTACAGGTGTTCTTTTGAATCAGTGTTTTTGTGTCCTTTGGGTAGATCCTTAGGAGTGGAATTGCTGGGTCATATCAACTTTTAGTAATTTGATGAGCCTCTACATAGTTTTCCATAGCGTTTGGACCAGTTTGCATTTCCTTTTTTTTTAAGATTTATTTATTTATTTTATATAAGAACCAGGGTACAGGCCAGATGCACAGGAGGGTGAGAGGATTCACCAGAGATAGAGCAGGTAACAGAACAGGCAGACTGATGAATATACTGCTGAGGGGAGCAGCAGACATGACAGGAGAGGTCTGCCATACTATGTGGGACCCTCACCCGCTGGCCAGGATTGAACCGATGCTGCAGAAGCTTTGGACAGCTTCACAGCACGGTGCTCAGCCGCCTGCGCCACCACACGAGGCCCCAGTTTGCATTTCTACCAGCAGTGTAAGAGGGTTCCTTTTTCTCCACATCCTCACCAGCATTTGTTGTTGCCAGTTTTTTTTAACATGGACCATTCTCACTCTGTGAGGTATATCTCATTGTGGTTTTGATCTGCATTTCCCTATACAAAGGGAATTATATAACATTGTTAAAGGAAATAGAAGAAGACAAAAAGAAATGGAAATATGTCCCCTGCTCATAGCTTGGAAGAATTAACATTATCAAAATGGCCACCTTCCAGAAAGCAATGTACAGATTCAATGCAATTCCTATGAAAATTTCAATAGCATTTTTCAAATAAATCAAAGAAATATTGATGAAATTCATATAGAATCACAAACAAACAAACCTTGAATAACCAAAACTCTCCTGACTAAAAAAGAAGGAGAATGGAGGCATCACACTCCCAGACTTTAAACTATACTACAAAGTCACGATAATTAGAACAGTAAGGTAGTATGGTACTAGAACAAAAACAGACATAGAGGCCAATGGAATCAAATTGAAAACCCAGTAATAAAGTCACACATATATGGACAACTAATTTATTACAAAGAACAACAAATATGCAATGGAAAAATGATAGTCTCCTTAAAAAATGATGCTGAGAAAACAGTACCACCACATGCAAAAAACTGTACCACCACATGCAAAAAACTGTACCACCACATGCAAAAAACTGTACCACCACATGCAAAAAAATGAAACTAGACTACTACCTTACACCATGCAAAAAAACCAACTCAAAATGGATAAAATACTTGAACATAAGACATGAAATCATAGAAGAAAATATTGAATAGGTAAAACACTCCATGACATAGATCTCATAAACATCTTTGAGGACTCATCCCAGAAACAAAGAAAGTGAAGGAAAAGATAAACAGCTGGGATTATATCAAACTAAAAATCTTCTGTACGGCAAAAGAGAGTAACCAAAACAAAGAAATACCCTACTGATTCGGAGAAGGTGTTTGTACTCCACACAACTGGTAAGGATTTTGGATTTCCAAAATCTACAAAGAGCTAACATGACTCAACAAAATCAAAGCAAATAATTCAGTCAAAATACAGGCAGAAGAGCTAAAAAGACACTTCTCCAAGGAGAAAATAAAGATGTCCAACTGTTATATGGAAAAAATATGCTCTACATCACTTATAATAAGGGGGTTTTATTTATTTATTTATTTGTTTGTTTGTTTGTTTGTTTGTTTATTTTTGGTTTAGAGAACACCTTGACATTTTCCTTTATTGCTTAACTCTGCATGTTTTTTGTATTATATTATAATTACAATTTGATGTGTTTATAGAATATTTGGTTGGACAAAGCATAAGTAAATCTGTAATTTTGTTTATCAGATGCCATTACTTACTTGCATAATAATAATAACAGGATGGAAGAGGTTATCTTTGAATGTGATTGTAATTTTCTCTTTTTAAACTAGTTTAAAAAATATTATTTCTACCCTATGTCTCTTTTGTAAGTGCTTGATATTTTTTTTTCCTGTTCTGTCCAGCTCTGAGTTTCTCTCTTCCCTTAGTTTTACAATACACCTATCGGGCCTCCTCTGGTGGCGCACCAGTTGAGCATGGGGTTGCGAGGCTGCCCGCAGCCTCTGCAGCGCCAGTTTGATACCCAGCCACCGGTGAGGGTCCCACAAAAATAAATAATAAATAAATACACCTGTCAATTTCTCTGACTAATGGCATATGTTTTTATGATATTTATTTGAAATCTTTCCTATTTCTACACTTAACATTTCCTTTTTGATTTGTAGTACTTCTTTTAGAGTCTGACCAAACCACATTACAAATATGGAAGACAAGGATATGCATAGTGTTAGCATGATGCTGTAGTTATGTGATAGAGACCAATCCATTTTTCTTTTTTTTTATTTTTTTATTAGATAATAAATTTTATTGTTATATTCCCCATCCAATTGCAGCCCCCCCCATTCTGACCCCAATCCCTCCCCTCCCGCCCCTGCCCCCCTAAAAGTGTCTCTGGTTCATAGTTTTTTGTTGATTTTGATTTTCACTTTCTTATAGTTATTCATTTTCCTGGTCCCTTATTTAAGTTTTCTAGATTCCTGCTATGAGTGAGACCATCCGGTATTTTTCTTTTTCTTTTTGGCTTATTTCGCTGAGCATAATCCCTTCCAGCGCCATCCATGTTGCTGCAAATTGCATGTGTTTATCTTTTTTGCATGGTATTGGAACAAGAACAGACATATAGACCAATGGAATCGAATAGAAAATCCAGAAATAAACCCACAGATTTATGGTCAACTAATCTTTGACAAAGGAGCAATTGGAGCAAAGAAAGTTTGTTCAATAAATGGTGCTGGGAAAACTGGGTCGCTACATGCAAAAGAATGAAGCTTGACCACTACCTCACACCATACACAAAAATCAACTCAAAATGGATTAAAGAATTAGACATAAGACCTGAAACCATAAAATATATAGAAGGAAATATAGGCGAAACACTACGTGATTTGCACATCAAAGACATCTTTACAGACACATCACCCAAAGCAGTGATAGTGAAGGCGAAGATAAACAGCTGGGACTACATCAAATTAAAGAGACCAATCCATTTTTCCAGTGAGTTATGGAGATACAATTCAAAGGACAACATATTAAATAAACAGCTATATATCGGTGGGTCCTAATTGTAGAATTATTGATTTTTTCCCTTCTTGTTAGTTCTGTCAAACGTTTGTTATACTTATGGGAGTTCCTTCTGTTTGTTTCATTTTTTCTACAAGCAGAAAAATTTAAACACACCTTTGTCTTTTCATAAAAAGTAACACATAATACTCCAATCAGATTAAAAGTTACAGAAATGAAAGAAGAAAATCTAGGACACTAACTTCAGTTCATATAAAGTCAACATGGCTTAGAGGCATTATGATACTTTTTAATATCCTTTGCTTTAGCAACTGAAAAAAGATTTACAATTTTAGGTGATTCTTACACAAAAACTTTGTGGCAGACAGATGGCTAATTTAACTTATGAGGAAAGGAAAACAGAGAAGTTGAAAGTACAACCTGAATTACTGAAGAAATAACAACTGTGGTTCTATTTTGTTTGTCTTTCATTCTTTTTAAGAAAAAATCTATGAAGTTATGCTTATAGCATGTATTTTTTTCTGATTTATTCAATCATTTATTGTTATTGAAATGTCATTATTCACATCCTTGCCACTGTTTTGACAATATAGGATTTTCCCCCTCAGGAGTAATCACTGTAGTATTCCCACCACCAAACACCCACTAAAGTCAGCTGTGCTCTTTCCCCCATTCCTCAGTCTCTCCTCTTCTTCTCTCCCTCTGAAAACTGCAGATCTATGGTCAGTTTTCAAGGGTTGGTTTTACAGTTTGTCTTTGACGTTTTGTTTCATTTTATATATTCCACTTGTAAGTGATACCATCCAGTTTTTATCTTTCTCCTTCTGGCTTATTTCACTTAGCATTATCCCTTCCAGCTCCATCCATGTCTCTGTAGATGTCATGAGTTTATCTTTATTGGTCACTAAGTAGTGTTCCATTATATGCATATTTATGTGTGTACACACACACACACACACACATACACACACACACACACACCCCACATCTTCTTGATCCATTTAGGTCAGGTTGATCCACTTAGTCATTTAGGTGGTTTCCGTATCTTGGCTATTGTAAATAGTGCTGATGCTTTCAGCATATCTTATCATTGCTTACTGAATGCTCTGCCCCTGGATGCTTTTCCTTATTCAACCTCAGAGGAGGAACACTGTGTACAATGATGTTTTGAGCCAATTGAAAGTTTCAGTAGTTTCTAATTTGGGAAATTCTGTCCAAATGCACTTAGCATTAATGCAAAAAGGGTGTAGCAGTCCTAATAGTAAAAAAAAAAAAAATAAAGAAAATCATTCTATCTTGGTGTGGTTTTGTAGAGGAAATAGAAATACAGAAATACAGTGAGAGAGAGAGAGTGTGTGTGTGTGTGTGTGTGTGTGTGTGTGTGTAGTGGGAATGAAAATGGTTTTTCTCTTCTATTTAAAGCTTTTCCATTGTTTTCAAATTTTCCATTCTGGAAAATTGTTTTAAGGTAATAAAAATAACTTCATCATACTATTGTCAATCTGAGAGAAAAATTATCAAGTTTTAATAAAATCAGGAAGACATTTACAGGAGAGTAGGTATCATAACCAGGGGGCAGTCCCAGGTGTGCACCAGCAGGATCAGGGCAGAAGGAAGCTTGGAAGGCACAGGCAGGGAACTGGTCTGAGTTTGTCATTTGTTGTTAAACTTTTTGGATTATTCTCAAGTTCATCTGCCATTGATTGGTGGGGAAACATCTCCAGATGGAAGGTTGCCAAGTGGGACCCTCCATGCTGAGTATTGTCATGATCAACTGATGACTCCTGTTTCTTTCTACTTACCCAATTTCTGTGTCACACTGTTTAATTTTTTTACCCAGCAGTCTCAACATGTCCATTAGAGATGGAATGTGTTTGCTTGTAGACAGGTTGCATACTACTTTCATCCCCCTAGAATTCTCACTAGAGAAGATTTACTATAATTAACACAGCTAGGAGTGAATTTACACACACAATAATGAAATTTAAAAGCAGTTCATATCTATTTATAACTTTCTATAATAGGCTTTTTCTACTCTGAAATATCTTTGTATAAATCACACTGCAGAAGGTTAAAGCATATTGTACCCAGTAACTCAGGCAGTGGTAAAAAGATTAAGAGTTTGGTCAGTACATCTAAGCAGAGGAAGCAAGGACAGGTATTTGTCACCCAAAGGATTTAATTTCCTGACCTCTGTATCACTTAGAAGCAGAAAGGAACAAAATCTCCTTGCTAGACACGCTGTGAAGTTGCCATCCAAACAGCTTTCAGATGTGCAATCTCAATTGCTTTTTAAAGGAACATCCTGTCCAAATAATGATTATGTACTCCACATTCATCCTCATACTGGAAAAGGTTTAACATGACTCATTTATTTTCTTGGAAAAAAACTATCAACATCTCAATTTACATTAAGCTGAGATGAATAAAGATTTGTATTTTTGTAATACAAAGGAGTGCTAGTGGTGCAGATTTTACAATCAAACAGATTTAACTATTTTTTTCTGCAGAATTAATAGCCTTTCAGACCAATTTTCCTCCCACATCTACAGCCTGAATTCTTATGTTCTCAATTGAATAAAGTTGCATTTAGGTGTCTACAAGATAATTGTGGCCATTGAAAACCATGGGCAATGTCCAAGTCTTCATTTTCTCATTAATCTTAAGATTTAACACCTCTTACCTGCCAAAGCAAAGAGGAAATTTCTAAGTATTTCCCAGACTTATCCTTCAGCAGACCAGATTTTTCATATTTGCTAAATTCAAACCATCTATCTTCTGAGATGTACTGGTTTACCATGAAATCTGGTTCATTTTTTTAAAAATAGTATTTTTATTTATTGAGGTTACATTGGTTTACAAACACTGTATATGATTCAGAGATATAGGCTCTTTCTTTCTGCATAACAAACAAACAAATAAACAAACAAACAAAAAACAAGATAGTTTCCTACCTCTGCAGCTTGCTGCTGACTAAGATTCTCCCAAGCATCAATTTATAATGATGGCCCCCAGACTGTATGTTTTCCTCATATTCTCTTGTGTCTCATTGGAAGAACAGTGCTCTTCTTTCCCCACCTTATACAAATATCAGGGGAAGCGCCTCTAGAAAGCTGTCCATCTGAAGAAGTTTCTTTTTTGCAAATGTGCAAAGCTTCTTTGTTCTTTTCAAAGGGTAACCTTATTCTAGGTAAGATTTTGCTTGGGGAAAGCAAAAGGAACATGTTGGATGTAATTAGGAAGTTGCTAAAAATTTGTTTAATTTCTATGCCTTGAGAGTAATAGAAGAGTTAAACAGCAGATAAGCACCCTGATGGGGAAAAAAAAAAAAAAAACAGTATGCTTTTATTTTCCTTTACTTTTTAAAATTAATTAATTAATTAATTTTATTTAAATATTTTATTTTATATAATTCTTACATCTTTTTTCATCTTTGCACAATGTATGCATTTTCATTTTGGTTATATTCCCCATACAATTGCATCTCCCCCCTTATTTTGACTCTAGTCCTTCCTTTCCCTGGTCCTCCCTACCACCCCAATAGTGTGTCTCAGGTTTATAGTTGCTTATTGATTTTGATTTTTTACTTTGTATTGATTAGTCTTTTTCCTGGTCTCTTATTTAGGTTTTCTAAATTCCTACTATGAGTGAGACCATCCGGTATTTTTCTTTTTCTTTCTGACTTATTTCGCTGAGCATGATCCCTTCTAGCTCCATCCATGTTGCTGCCAACTGCATGTGTTTATCTTTTTAGATTGCTGAGTAACATTCCATTGTGTATATGTACCACATCTTCTTGATCCAGTCATCTTTTTTTGGGCATTTGGGTTGCTTCCATAGCTTAGCTATTGTAAATAGTGCTTCTATAAACACAGGGGAGCAGGTGCCCTTTGGGATTACTGTTTCTGTGTCATTTGGGTAAATACCTAGGAGTGGAATTGCTGGGTCATATGGAAGCTCTATGTTTAGTAGTTCAAGAAATCTCCGCACAGTTCTCCATAGTGGTTGGACCAGTTTGCACTCCCACTAGCAGTGCACGAGAGTTCCTTTTTCTCCACAACCTCTCCAACATTTGTTGTTGCTAGTTTTTTTTTTTTTTTTTTTTTAATATGTGCCATTCTCACTGGTGTGAGATGGTATCTCATTGTAGTTTTGATTTGCATTTCCCTGATTACAAGTGATGTTGAACATTTTTTTCATAAGCCTGTTGGCCATTTGCATTTCTTCTTCAGATATTTTCCATTACTTTTTAAAGAATCATGTGGGCAGTGCCATAAATGGTACGTCTTTACCCTCTCAAAGTGCTGATATTTGAGATATTGTCAGGAAAGATATGTTTTCAAAATTTTCATTATTCTTGCTAAGTTGATGAGAGCTGGAAAGAAGGAGGGAAATAGTAATAATGATAAGGAAGAAGGAAATCATTCTCACAAGTAGCCTGGATTTGCTCTACATTTTTTTTCCCCCTAGGACGTTGAAGGTTCTGCTTCCTTTGGCTACTGAAGAATGGGGTATCCCTCTGGATTTTTGAAAGAAGATGGCCAAGTCCAAGTTAAGAAGGATCTGGATCTTTATTAATGAATTATGTTTCCTTTGTGTGTCTTCTCTGATTTCTCGATTGACCAAATTGGACTGACATCACCGTATTTTCATGGGAAGAGACCAAGGGAAATTTGTCGCTTTTGGAAAGGCTTAGAGGATTTACTCAGCATCCCTGGCAGATCCGGACTAGTTCTTATGAACTGAGGACTCTCTCTGAAGTGGAAATGTGGGTGCTGTATCTTTAAGGAGGAGTCAGATGACTCACCCAGGGAGACCTAGTTGAGGATTGCACACATTCCTATAAACACAGCTGCACAATTCTGTCAGCTTTAGAAAACAGGGAAATAGGAGTCCTCAGGAAGGAAAGCAAGGAAGGGGGTGGAATTCAGATGCTAGAAGATCCTTCTCATAGAACTCCAGAACCACAATGTGAAAGGGATGAATAATGTCTTCCCCCATATTCGCAACTTAGGACAATTTACTGTTTTTAGCCAATCGGGTCTTTGTTATTGAGTTACCAGGCAAGGATATAATCAACAACTTGTTGGAGGTCAGTATGCTGAATCACGAGATGGAAAAGGGTGGGGGGATGAAAAGAAACAGCGAGGGGCTTGCCTTGACCTCTGATCGACACTATCACTTGGAAATCAAATAATTGGTCAAATATTCATCACCTACAGTGTGCCAGACTCACGTCTTACCATGCCCTTTCCATACTCTGTCAACTCACAGACCATTCAGTAGTCCAGGTTAACACAGAAGCCCTTACTCTCAGATCCTAGCTCCTGGCCTCAGACCTGGGGCAAGATGTTCCATGTCCTTATACTTGCCACATGCCTCTCATGTCCCTTTTCCTGCTCAATGTTCTTTTTCCCATTTAAATATCTCCTATTTTCAAGTCTTGAAAATATTTCAAAGTCCTCATGTTGGAGTACTCAATAGCCTGGGGAGGGAAGGGGCCTATGACCACATTTTCATTAGCTACATTTGAGGAGGGAGAAGACATATCAGCCTTTCCTTTTAGTTTCCCAGTTACATTCCTTACACTTTTTTTTTTTTCCCTAATCTAACTCCTAAAGTGTGAGTCAAGCCTTTCAGTGATGGTGAAGTTAAAAGGCTAAATTGATGGTGTTACTGAACACAAAAGATTCATCTCTATTCATGAACCATGAAGATTCATGGCAAAGAGTTTTATTACTTGAATCAAGTAAGGGGACATCAGGATTGCTCTCAAAGCACTGTCTCCCTTCCTAAAGGAGTTAAGATTTTTATAGAATTATTGTTATTGGGGCAGGATGGAATGTCTGGAATCTTGACTGTGCAGTTGCAACATAGTTTCATAACCCATCATTTTTCTACAAGGGTCGTAATTCAGAAAATGGTGGCCAAACATCCCTTTGGGTGGGATTTTATTATGTAAATGGTTATTAATGGATCTGAGGTTATTTAGGTCACCATGGGTCCTTTATATGCAAAGTGCTTTAGAGGGTTAATTACTTTGGGCCAGAATGGGTGTTCAACTCTTAATAAAATAGCTTTCAGTAGTTTTAAGGGTCTTTCCTAACTATGGTAGTTAGTTCTGTAAACTTTCCAGGGAATAGTGGTACTGTAGTAATGGCAAGGTTGGAAAGAAACAAACTGCCAAAGTTAAATGTTTACCATCATCTAGTTTGGGAGTAATTGAATTTCACATAGGCTGAATGACAATTCACAGATTCAACACTGAGTATAGATGTCAGAAAGAAAGGAACCATACTGTGATTTGAAAGAAGAGCAACAGTTACAATAGTTTAAGCCTTATACTTAACAAGATTTAACCTAACTTAACAGTTTAATCAACAATTTAATATCTTACCATTAAAAATGACCAATTTTTATAATTCAAGGACAATTTATTTAAAGGGTTTTATAATATCTACTGCAGTGGGCAGGGACTTCTGATTTTTGTCCTCTGTAAATGAAATTATCTGTTGGCAAGAAGGTCAGGATTCTCTGGTAAGATCTGGAAATTGTATTTCAGGAGTCCCGCCTACAAATGGTCAGCCTTGTCTTCCTTTACAGCTTTTGAAGGTGGAGGTGGGAGTGTAGGAGTAAAGGGGCAGGTATAACCACATCATTTATATGCCAAATTGAAATGCTTTTTTTTTTTTAAGATTTATTTATTTATTTATACAAGTACTGGGTACAGTCAGAAGCGCGGGGGGATGAGAGAATTCACCAGAGCCAGAGCAGGGAGCAGAGCAGGCAGAAGGACCAAAGCACACTGCTGAGGGGAGCAGCGGGCGGCAGGAGAGGTCTGCGCGCCATGTGGGACCCTCCTCAGGTGGCCAGGGAGCTGCCGGGAATCGAACCGGCGCTGCAGAGGCTGCGGGCAGATTCGCAACCCAGCGCTCAACCGCTGCACCACCGGGGAGGCCCTGAAATGCTTTTGAGAGTGAAAATACATGCTAACCCAGGAGGACACAAGGACAAATGGTAAGTCAGGAAAAGGTTATCAATTCTTACAGAATGAAAATTGTGCCGGAACTGACATAATCAGAGTAAATAGGAAGATCTCTTTGGATGAGACAGCCACCTAATATCCTACTATCGTTTCAGGTTTCCAGGGATAAATGTGCCAGCCTTGTCCTGGGCTCTGAAAGAGACTGCAGTTATTACCCCAATGGCCATCTCTCAGTCATGAACAGTAACAGAATCTGCATTTGGTCCCATGTCAATCCAGCTTTAAGTCTGTATTTTCTTGTTTGTTTTCCTTCCAGTTCTCATCCAGATTGGCTTTTGCAAATATATTTTTTAAATTATTAGATTTTTCCCAAAAGCAAATAAGCGAAGTTATGGTTGCCTTGTCTGGTTGGTATACTTAAAAAGAATAAAATATTACCCTCTTCCTTACTCTGTTCTTTCAGTGTAGGAAGAAGGCTAGTTGACATAAGTTAAAACAATTCATCTTTTCATTAGAAGATTTATTTATTTATGCATAGGAGAACTGGGGTATGAGCCAGAGGTGCAGAGGGTGAGAGGAGCGAGCTGAACAGGCAGATTTTACTGAAATACACTGCTAAGGGTAGCAGTGGGTGAGACAGGCGAGGTCTGCTAAGCCATATGTGGTTTAGAGGTCCAACTCAGTCCTCAGTTGTGATAATGCTGAGACTTAAACCCTGCGCAATCAGGGAGATCTGAAACAAGTCATCTTAAGCCACAATAAGATGAAGTAAGATGGGATCTCTAAAACGCCAACCTATCAGCTCTGCAACACTTAACAGTTGTGACGCTCGGTGACTCAGCAGCTGAATGTGTGTCCTCAGGAATGCAGTATGCTTTACAGTGTCATCTTGCTAGGAAGAGGCAGAACTCCCACCTAGCCCCTTCCCTTCCATGTTAAGTGAGAGTTGACAGCTGATTTCAGCACCATGATCCAACATGACACATACTTTGTTACAGATTATTATATTCTCATCATTTTCTGAATTGCATTCGAGGGTTTTAGAACCAAAGGAGAAAATAATAAAGGAACACTTGTGGTCATTTATAATTCACCTTCAAGTAATCTGAGAACTACTACTTCATTGACCTTGAGGTTTAATTTATAGTTTAGGATTGAGTTTGAAATGGAAAAAACACACAGCAGTGACAGCTTGAACTGAGCTTGTGCTGACTCCTAGCATGTCAGAAACCACCTCCTCCAGCACTGTTCTTGCCTTCAGGGTCCCAAGTATGGAAGGGAACATACCAAACTAATATATCCTGTGATCTCTTGACAAATAATGGTGGCACTAACAAGATAATCTGTTAACACAGGGCTATCACCTCTATAGCCTGAGTTCAATCCCCAGCCAGGGAGTCAACCCAAATGGTGCAGCAGATGTCTCCTGTCTCACCCCCTGCCCCCCCTCAGCAGTGTATTTCAGTAGATCTGCCTGGTCTGCTCCCCACTCTGTCTCTGGTGAACCCTCACCCCTCCGCCGCATCTCTGGCCTACACTCTGGTTCTTCAATGCAAAAAAAAAAAAAAATATATATATCTAGTTTATCAGTTTAAAGTATTCCCCCCCTTGGTGGTATAAGTTTGCATGAAAGAAAGACAGTGGTGGAAAAATAATTCAGCTTCCCACTCAACTCTTGACAGGACACCTATAGGACACTGCCTTGGAGACTTCACAGGAGAGACAGAGCCGATAAAGCTTCATTCACATACACTGCATTGGACTTGCTCTGCATAGCCCACTTACTTCCAGTCAGTCCTGACCCAGTTCATGGGCCTCTCATATCAGTGACTGCATTTGTCCTTTCTCCATTTATCTGTCCCCTGGTTTGTCATGTATATTGCTTCAGCAGTGTAATAAGAAGGAAAACTGGCACCAGTAGGGCTTCATTTTAGTCATTGTGATGAATGTCAGTGAAAAGAGTGACTGTTGATTAAGAAAATCAAGAAACTGAGAGTTATTTCTGGAGGAATTTTATCCATATATTAGGATAAATTGACCACTGCTTATCTATCTCCCCCACTTTATCTCACCTGAAGAATAAAGAAGGCCAAGTCAGACAAGGGAGCCCAACCATAATCCCTGGTCTTCTAATATTATTACCATGGTAAGGCTTACTTTGCTTAACATAATCCCCTCCAGTTCCATCTAAATTGCCACAAGTGGCAAGAGCTTATCTTTTTCCATAGCTGAGTAGTATTTCATTGTATAGTGGTACCACATCTTTTTTTTTTTTTTAAGATTTATTTATTTATACAAGAACCTGTGTACAGGCCAGATGTGTAGTAGGGTGAGAGGATTCACCAGAGGCAGAGCAGGGAACAGAACAGGCAAACTGACAAAATATACTGCTGAGGGGAGCAGGGGGAGAGACAGGAAAGTTCTGCCATGCCATGTGGGATTCTCGCCGGCCGGCCAGGATTGAACCAGCATTGCAGAGGCTGCAGATAGCTTCACAGTGCAGTGCTCAACTGCCTGTGCCACAATGGAGGCCCCAATATACCACATTTTTCTAATCTACCCATCTCTCATTGGGCATTTAGGTTTTCATGGCTTTGCTATTGTAAATAGTGCTGCAATGAACATAGGAGTGCAGCTATCCCTTTGAATTAGTGTTTTTACATTTTTTGAGTAAATACAAGTGGAATTGCTGAATCATATGGTAGGTTTAATTTTAACATTTTGAGAAATCTCTATACTTTTTTCCATAGGGCCTGGTCCAGTCTGCATTCCCACCAACAATATATGAGGATTCCTTTTTCTCCACTTTCTCACCAACACTGTTTCTGGTCTTTTTGATATGAGCTATTTTCACAGGTGTGAGGTGGTGTCTCACTATGGTTTAGATTTGCATTTCCCTCATGGTAAGTGATGTTGAACATTTTTTCATGTGTGTGTTGACCATCTGTAGGTCTTCTTTGGTAAAATGTCTCTTTTGATCTTCTGCCCATTTTTTGATAGGGTTCTTCATTTTCTTTTTCTTGAATTGTATGAGCTCTTTGTTGGTCTTGGGTTATTAGCCCCTTGTCAGATATATAATGCACAAATATTTTCTCCCATTCAGTAGGGTGTCTTTTTCATTTTAATTACAGTTTTTATAAACTTTGAGGTAAACTTTTAAATTTGATGCAGTCCCATTTATTTTTATTTGGTATAATTTTTCCTGCCATTGGAATTCAGTCCCCGAAGACATCACTGAAGCAAGTGTCATGGGGTGTTTTGCTTAAGTTTTTGCTTATATATCAATATTTTATGGGTTTCTGGTGTTACGTACAAGTGTTTGGTCCATTTTGAGTTAATTTTGTGTGTGTAGTGTGAGAATCAGGTTTAGCTACATTCTTTTACATGTGGCTGTTAGTTTCTCTAACACCATTTGTTGAAAAGATTTGCCTTTTTCCATTGTATGCTCTGGGCTTTTTTGTCATAAATTAACTCATATAAGTGTGGGTTTATTGCTAGGTTGTCAATTCTGTTCTGTTGATCTCTTTGTTTGTTTAATTCCAATACCGTACCGTTATTTTGTCTTTCACAGTATATTTTTCACTAAAGCTATATTAATTTGTCATTTACATAACTATTTCATTTTGGTAATACTTCATACCTCCATATGTGAACTTGGCTCACTTTTTCACTACCAAAAATCCAATACTAGTATCTTATCACCTTTCATCCCTACCCCTTTTTCCCCCATTGAGTTCTTCTGTTAACCATTATATATTTCACAGAGTCTACGTATTACTTTTTCTTTGCTTTGCCTGTCTGTTTCTTTTGATCATTTATGTTTCAAAATGCATGAATACATCTGGTAACTTTCTTTTTCTGACTTACTTCACTTTGCATAATCACCTCAGGATCCAACCATCCTGCCTCAAAAAGCACTGTTTCATCATTTTTAATAGCTAAGTCATATTCCATTGATTGTATACGTATGTATGTGTTTATGTATGTGTGTGTATGTATATGTAAAACAATGTTGTGATAACTGTAAGATAATGTTTCCCAAGGTGCGAATTTATTCCCCTAAATCATATACAGTGATGCAATCCAATGTTACTTCAATTAAAAAAATACAAAAAAAGAAAACATAGCTATACATAGATATATACACATATGTATATGCATATAAACCTGTGCACACATGCACATATTTGTTGATATGTAGATATATGTGTGTGTGCAGACAGTGGTATATGCTGTATTTCTCCACTGTAAACTTTCCATTTTCCATACTCCCCACTTCCTTAAAGAAAGAGTATTATTTACATATATTATTTGGGTTGCTCTATAAGGAAAATTTGCCCTTTCTCTTACATTTTTCTATTTATTCATTCATTTAAATTATTATAGATTATATTTATTTAAGTTCTGGGTTATGAGTCTAGTTCATTTTTTATTTTGAAAAATGAATTTTTATACTTGGGTTTACCTAAATTGCAATCCAAATCAGGTTAACACTTTTTTTTTTTAATAGAGGCAAGTTATTTATTTATTTGTTTGTTTTGTTAATACATGCACTGGGTACAGTTCAGAAGCGCTGGAGGGTGAGAGAATTCACTAGAGCCAGAGTGGGGAGCAGAGCAGGCTGAAGGACCGAAGTACACTGCTAAGGGGAGCAGCGGGAGCAAAAGGAGAGGTCTGCCATGCCATGTGGGACCCTTGTGCCAGCCAGCCAGGATCAAACCTATGCTGCAGAGGCTGTGAACAGCTTCATAGCACGGCACTCAACTGCCTGCGCCACCAGGGGAGGCCCCACATCCTATTTTTTTATCAGTTGTGAAATATGATTTTCCATCATTATTACTCTCATGTACTAGGTATAATTTGGTTCCCCTGAAATACAACTCATATAGGAAAAGAAAGTAAAGGTTTAATTCATTTTCCTTGAATTATCACATTTCAGAGTAATTAATGAGTACCCTAGTAGTTTTACCCATAATGGAAATTTCCTTTTTGTTTCTCCTAATTCACGAAGAAAATCAGTGCAGTGTTTTTCACATAATCTGTTTTTTTTTTTTTAAATCACATTAAGGCATTTTTTTCAAGCAAAAATAACTCCACCTTTGTCAGCTAAAGTAGCCTAAGCTTGCTGCCCATGTCCTATTTGCATGACCACATGAGAACATTCTGGTTTAAGACAGTAACCCACACTTTGACATATTCCCTGCATCTGACCTAGCATCAGCTGTTTCTATAAGGATCCCTTATGGCTTTTAGGGTCAAACAGTATATAGAAATGACATATAGATGTCACAAATGACCATAACTAGCTGCCTTAGCTGCCAGCCTTTTGCACAACCTAGCAAATATATAAAATCATGTTTAAGATTATATTGAAAATTTCAGGATTTTCCTCTCCACAAAAACCATGACAAATGTGTTCATCCAGCAGTGGAGTAATTGATTACATGCATGTTCTGCCTACCTTGTGCATATTTTAAATTTTAATGCCAATGATTAAATCACACTGCATTCCACAGTAGTCCATAAAATCCCTTGAGGACAAGTATAATACTTTATTCTTGTTTTGAATTCTTAGATCCTAATTCACTGCCTGACATTTGTTAGACATTCTGTAAATATATATTTAATGAATGGAAATAAATGTGGGGATACATTATGATTACATTCAGTAATTTATATTTATCTTTCCTAAGTTTTTCTTAATGATTTAAGTTTGCATTTTAAATTAGTTTAAAATTACTTAAAACTTACTTTCAAGTAAATCTATCAAATATATCTGTAATTTTCACTCCCTAATTTGCTATGTTTGACATTGATTCTACCTTATACTCTAAAACATTTATACTTACAGATTGATAGCCCCCCAATGGCAACCATTTTTTTTGTAGATTTGGACACACTCTGTCCCTGGTGAATCCTCTCACCCCCTGCATCTCTGGCCTGTACCCCAGCTCTTGTATGCATAAATAAATAAATCTTTAAAAAAATGTACTAAAGGAAATATATGACACAGCACCTGCTGTCAGGGCTATCTAAAGTCATGACAGTAATATATAACAATCAGTACAATTGTACTAAGCTCTACTGTGTTCAGACAACTGCCAGATGGTAGAGGTATTCCAGCATGATGATGAAACATCAGATTCTGCCACCAGACCCCCTGGGTTTGAATTCTCCATTGAACATGGACTTGTTGTGTGACCTCTCTGTGCTTTTGTTTCTCATCTGAAATATGGGTATAATAATGTTATCCCCCTCATAGGATCATCGTGTATGTTAAGTGAACAAATCATTGAAGTGTATGTGCACATATAACTAAAATGAATGTTTACTAAGTATACTTTGTCATTTAATCCACATGGCAATTCTTATATTACTACTCTTCCCTTTGTATAGTTCAAGGAATAGAAGCTTATTCCGTGGTGACACAGCTCAAAAACAAGAGAGCAGGAACCTTTGCCTTCTGTCTAACTGAAAACAAGAGAAGCTCAATGTGGGGCAAGTAGTGGCGGGCAACATCGTGGCAATGTCTGAGGTTATTTTTGGTTTTCACAATTGAAGTGGGGTAACTGTTATTAGCATCTAGTAGATAGAAGTAAATCATGCTGTTGAACATCCCACAGTCTACAGGACACTCCCCTACAACAAAGAATTTTCTGGCCCAAAATGTTAATAGTGCTGCAAAGTAAATTACTGTATACCAGTTAAAATTGCATTTCATTTTTTAAGTGTTTATTTATTTATGCATACAAGAGCTGGGGTACAGGCTAGAGGTGTGGGGGGTGAGAGGATTCACCAGAGGTGTGGGGGGTAAGAGGATTCACCAGAGACAAAGTGGGGAACAGAATAGGCAGACTGACCGAAGTACACTGCTGAGGGGAGCAGCGGGCTAGTCAGGAGAGGTTTGCTGCACCATGTGGGTTGCTCCCTGGCGGGCCAGGGATCAAACTCATGCTGCTAACCCCTTACACCACCAGGGAGGCCCTTCATTTCATTTTAACAGTACACAACATTTTGCTATAAACAAATCCCAAATGATTATATAAACATGCCCCATGTAATAGTTAGGACATATTCAACTGGGAGTCGTGTCTTTATTTGCTAAATCTTGCTAGCAAGAATGTCATCATCTCTTCACAAAAACTTTCCAAACACAGCTTTGTCATTTGGGAGTGACATCCAAAGATCAAGCTCAAGTTTGTCAAAGAAAAAGCAGTTTTATTACTTGTGACAAGTAAGGAACCAGGGAGATAGATCTCTAAAGGCTGTCTTCTTGAGTAGGGGATCAAAAGCATTTTTAAAAGAGAAACAGAAGTATAAGAAGTATTTTGTGTCTCGGTGCTGTAATACTGGGGGCTACTAGTGTGTCTGCAAAGACGGAGGAGGCAGAACACACTTTAATATATGTGGTGTCGTAACAGTATAAGTTCCCTGCCCCACCCTAGGGAAGAATGGAGCTAAGCAGGAAGATGAAGGTAGGAATTGTAACAGGGTGAAACTAAAAAAGGGACTCGGGGGGAAAAAGAGCAGCAGCAGAAGTGGAGAGAGCTAGAAGAATACTGGAGGAGGCACATGGAGCAGAAATTCGTGTGAAGAAGAAATTGCACTTGCTTCTTGGCTTTGGATTTGTACCAGGGACTTGGGAGACATGGAAAGAGATGCTTAAAAGAAAAAGACATGGTTGAGAGACCCGTAGGGAGGCTGACAATGGCAGCCTTTACTTATGGGTCCCCACCAGAAGGTAGCTTAGGCTTGTGGCAAGTTTTTGGGCCTCAGTGGTCCAGGCCAACCTTGATTGACTGTGCATTTGCCCATGAGGGAATGGGTAACATTGTGCCCTTGATTTGGAAGCTATATTCTTTCTCTTGTCTCTGTTGCCTACTAATTATTGTGTACCAATTGTATTAAAGTTCTTTTGTATCGAAGGTCTTATGCACTAGATTATGCTTTGTCTTGATTTGGTAGATGGCAGGACTCATTTAGAAGCAGGCAGGTTTGGGGGCCCCCGTTACCCCTCATTCTGCGCATTAACAGTGTATTCAGAAAATGGTGGTTTAGTGCCTCTCTGGGCAGAGATTTCTGCATACTAATGAGGCTTTTAGCATCCTCAGTTCTTTCAGGATTGACCCCACATTCTCCGGCTCCTTCTTTCTTTATTGGAATGCCCAGGCCAGATAGAGGCAATAGGAACCTGGTCGGCAAGATAAGCTGAGAAACTGTTTAGAGTAACAACTTATTCCCTATATTGCATTTCCCTGTTCTTGGGGTCCTGGTATGATAACAAAATTCCATGAATTAATGGTACATGAAGGGTTTTGTATGACTTTCATGGGTTCAAATTCTCTACAAATTTTGAAAGGGCCAGTGCATTTCAAGTGAGGAACTTTTATTGTGGATCACATAATAGGAAAAGTGTGGAAAGTGCCTTTTTAAAAAAAAAAAAAAGATTTATTTTATTTATACAAGGCCTTGGCTATAGGCCAGAGGTGCGGGAGGGTGAGAGAATTCACCAGAGATTGAGCAGGGAGCAGAACAGGCAGACAACTGAAAGCACTGCTGAGGGGATCAGTGGGCACGACAGGAGAGGTCTGCTGCACCATGTGGGTATCTCCCTGGCTGGCTGGGAATTGAATCCGTGCTGCAGAGGATGCGGACAACTTCACAGCACTGTGCACAATCCGCTGCACTACCGAGGAGGCCCTGGAAAAGTGCTTTTAACCACTCCCAGGGACCTGAGAGTAGGGAAGAAGGAGGGTCATGATTTTATGGGGTCAACAGGTGGGGAAGCTGCCAGTTGCATCCTTGAGTCTTTTAGGATACTTTGGGGTATGTGCAGGGTAGTCATACATTGTGTGTCTCATTAGCATCCACCCAGGGCTGTGTGTCTTAGCACGCTAATGAGAATTAGGTCACTTCTAGGTAAAGTCTTTTTCCATCTTCATCTGCATGACAGTCAGGATTCAACTTGTTTAGAACCATTGCTCAAAAGCAGGAAACCTCTGTAGGGTGGAAGTTCTATTTCTCCTGGTGATTGGCTGAATTCCTGTTAGTCTGGAGGCTCAATAACAGGAAGGTGAGGCAAGCAAAGTCGAGGTCCAAGTGGTCTGCTCCTATTTAGAGTGAGGCAAATGCAACTCAGATGGGTTCAGTTATTTGTCCATGTCACAGAGCTAGAAAGTAGAAAAACTAGGGTTAGAATACAGAAATCTTATAATTTATTGATCAATGACATTTTCTTATTCTCTATCAGCATGAGCTTGTTAACTAAGAAATTTTGCATGTAAAACATGGGCTGTATTAAAGAAAAGCTGGTGACTAATAACAAACAGTTATTAGACTACACATCTTGTTACAAGCGCTCTTTGGAAATATGAAACATTTCTGTCTACAGAAGAAACTCTAATAGACATTTCTAGTCATTTGAAGTACTGGGAACCAGACTTGTGAAATATCTCATCTTTAGTCCTTTTCCTAATTGTTTTGATGTTATCTGTAAAATACAGGCTGGAGGAAAGGAAAAATATTATTTTAAATGTGTGAGGTGACACTATGGAATTTACTTCCTCAAATAAGTAGAACATCTGTTACTAGTGATGAGCAGCAGAATCTGTTTCATGGGACCCTATATGACACATCAAACCTTTGATGCATATGATATATCAAAATGAAGATTGGGTAGAAAAAGTCATTGGAGTCTTTCTTCTTCTGAGGAAAAATGAATCCTCTGGAAGAGGCTTTAGTTTGGATGGGGTTGGGAGCAGAAATAACTTGTGCAGATGTTACTTGCCATCAACTTTTTCTCTTTGTGGTAGTTTGCCAGTAGCTGACCAGCCAGGGCTGGGAGGAGTTGAATATAGGCTGGGAAGCTTACAATACACTTGATTGATTTAAGTTTAGAAGTTGCCATGATCCAAGTTGCCAGCTTTGAGATATAATTGAAATATAACCTTGTATAAGTTTAAGATGTAAATGTCATGATTTTATATAATATATATGGTACTTACTATGTACATAAATAGATATAATATCACAATATTCTGTGAGAATAAATCCTGAGATGTAAAATCAGGGTCTCATTAAAAATAAGGAAAGGAGTCTGCCAGGTGGCGCAAGGGGTTAAGATGCAGCACTATGAAGCTATCCACAGCCACTGAAGCACAAGTTCAATCCCTGGTCACGGAGTTACCCACATGGCTCAGCAGACCTCTCCTGACTTGCCTGCTGCTCCCCTCAGCAGTGTATTTCGGTCAATCTGCCTTTTCTGTTCCCCACTTTCTCTCTGGTGAATCCTCGCATCTCCCACATGTCTGGCCTGTACTCCAGTTCTTGTAGGCATAAATAAATAAGTCTTTAAAAAATAAAAACAAGAAAAGCTTCACTCATCCATACCTGCATATACAAGCATCCACAGGTGCAGTGCAGCACCTGTGTCTGGACATGTGACCATGCCCCGCCCATGAGGAATACCATGAACACTCTCAGCATTGGTTACTTAGTTGTCCTGTGCTTCACAAGAGGAGAGCCACAAAGGTCATGGCTGGTAAGTTTGTTTGTTTGTTTGTTTGATCAAGTTGTGTTTTTAGGAGAGAGATCTGAGATACATTGACTCAAAGTGTTGTTGTTCACTGAATTTTGTATAGTTTGGTGAGTAGTATTTAGAGAATAAAGGAAGGAAACTTATTCCTTGATGCCAGGCTATGAGGTATGGGGACTGGTAAGCCAGCTACTCAGCTAAGTTTTCCTTCCATTTCAGAGAAAAAAAGTAAATGCTGGGAAGGTCTGTAACCTCATTTACTGAGGTTGTTTTGTGGATCTTACTTAAATGTCAAATGTCCAAACATGACTGAAGTTTAAATCTGTAAGACAGACTCACCACACGCTGTTGTCCTTAAGTAAGAGAAATTGAAATAACAAGAATGTGACCATTAAGTCTGTGGAAGTTAGAGCTAATAATCACAAAAGCAATAGCTCAGGCTAGGTTCCTTGGGTCCTGCCATTCACCAAAGCAGAATACATCACAGAGAACAGTCTGGGTAAGTATAGTTTTGTTTTGACTCAGATGGATTGGGATTCTTGGAATGGGTGTGCGTTAGCTAAGAAAGACTGGGGGGAATGTTGGATCCACTGCTTGGGACACTTAACCAATTAAGAGAAAACATATAGAGAAAAAAGAGAGTTCTGGCTAATGAGGTGATAGAGTGTGGTAACTTAAGGTGTTTGTAAAGTTCTACTATTTTTCTGCTTCTAACAGATAAGAGACTAATGGGAAAAAGGCAAATATTTGTTAAGTCAGTATCTGAAGATACCCTTAATGACTTGTTGGATGTTATATCAAGTGAGAAGATACTGAATCCAGAGGAGATAGAAATAGTGAAAAAGAGAAATCTTACTACTATAGCTAAGGCACATTGCTTGGCTGACTGTGATTCAGAAGGGGTCCCCTGCCAGCCAAACACTGATTGACTGCATCTGCAAGAGTGACTCCACCCTTGCTGACAAGCTGGGATTTTCTTCAATTAAGAGTCCTCAGTTCTGCATGAGGGATGTCTGCACTTGCTTTTCAATCTATACCCCCAATGTTTTCTTTCTTACTCACTTTGCAGATAAAAGATGATTCATTCGCTGTTGACATCTACTCACCCTGAAGCTCCCATGCACATAACACATACCACACACACACATCATGCTGAACTTCTCTCCCTGCTCTCCTTTGCTTTATCCTAGTAACATACTCTTCAGGTTTTCTGCTCCAGGTCTTGACCATGTATTTCTCTGTTTAAAGTAGTTTTATATTAGAGGAGAATAATTTAGTTCTGCAGCAATAATCTAAAAGACTGTATTCTACCCTCTCCGGGTAAATAAATAAAGACCTTGACTTTGCTCATTGACAGTAGGTGCTTAAGGTTCATGAAGGGTCTACAAGAAAAACTGGAATAACATTTGTCTCCCCCTCCTTTTCTATTTGCTTGATTTAGATATATTTTTAAGCTATTTGTCTGGCAACATGTTTCTACTCCCCAAAATATGTAGCGCAAGCTTTAATAAATATAGAACCAACACTGTGCATTCTGTGTAAACAAAACACCATTTTTTCCTACATTTTTTTACAAATAGAAATCTTAGGGATGCTTCTGACAGACTTCACTGTGCCAAATCCAACTGTTTTTGTTTCATGAAAGATACTAAATACTAATGGCAATGGTCAGGGTAACAGGGTATAAAACATAGTGCATAATATAATCACTTTCTCTAAGTTTGTGCTCCCATTATCCTGACACAAAAGCTGCCACTCCAGTAGTTTTTTGTTTTGTTTGCTTTATTTAATTTTATATTGGACTCTGTTTTTAATTGAGGCAACAGTGGTTTACAGTGCTGTGTACGATTTAGAGGCACCGGATCACACCCTTCAGGTATGTGTTACCTCACCCCACCTACCACCAAGGCCCCCATAGCCTCCACCATAATGCACTATGTCCTCCACTCACTTTGCTCTGCCCCCACCCCCGGTCAGATTTCTACAGTCATATTTCTAGGGTTTGTTACTATTTTGGTTTTATCTGATCCTTTCATTTGTTTCTCTATATTTCTCCATATTTCACATATATGTTACTCTCCTGTATTTGTCTTTCTCCTTCTGACTTACTTCACCTAGCATCATCCCTTCCAACTTCAGCCATATTGTTATAAATGGCAAGATTTTATCTTTGTCTTATAACTGAGTAGTATTCCATTGTGTAAGTATATTATCTTAATCCACTCATCTGTTGATAGGCATTTGGTTTATAGTAAATAAAACCAACGGGCCCCCTTCCCTTAAGTTCCTTTTCCTTTTCTGGAGGCTCATTTGGGAGTTTGAGGGATCAAACCCTCAAATTTTTGTAAGCAGAAGACTAGATAGGGGAGAAATGATCATCTGCAGTCTTCAGCCTGAACCTTTCCTCTTGGCATTTCCCAACACACTTGCTCCAGAAGATTTACCCCACTCTGAACTCTGGGTCTTCAGGAAGGACACCTCCCCTGCCCAGCACCACAGAGGCCAAATGCTTCCCTGTCACCCAAGCCACTCCACAGTTATGTGGGGAAAGAAAAACAACAAATCGAATCATTCCTTGTTGCCATTGGCTGAGTTCTTATGTTCCAGTAATTGAGGTATAATCACCAACATACCAGACTGACAGTTAGCAAGCTCAGGTTCATTGCAAGAAAGACTCCTGATGGCAGGAGCGGGTCCAAGGGAGGAGGTCTCTACTGTTGGAGGTAGGCTTTTATAATGACTCCTGGAAATCAAGAACTAAAGAACCAGAGGTTTAAATCGGTTTATATTGAGAAAGATAAAATAAAAATCACTTCTCCCAATTATTCTCAGGAACTAGCCAGTCCTTATGAGCTGAGGTACATCAGCAGAGCCTTATTCACTTCCTCCCATTCTTCACCAAGGAATCGCATACATGTGCTGCTACATTTTGGGTAATTCTGATAGTCAGATAACTTTCTGCAAATTGAAGCTGTTTCTCTTGCCTGACTGTAATTCATCTCTGTTAATATTGGACAGAAGTACAACTCCACAAGCTAAGATGTCGACTTACAAAGTTTTCTTCCACGTTCCAAAATAATGAGAGTCTTCTGTGATGGTTTCTTGATTGATACATGGCCTAGGGCCCAGTGAGAGAGCAGATTACCAGATACCACAACTCTATGTTAAATAATTTGAAACTCTTGTAGAAACTCTTGCAACAGGGGCAGCAGCCACAGAACACACAGGCAAGCTCAAGCTTTGTCCCCATGAAGACTTCCTGGAACTATGCAGAAAAAAGGCTGGAAATGTGAGTTCATCAATGAATGGAATGGAGGGTAAAATTAAAGTAGAAAGGTTACCTAGATATAAAATTTCCAGAGGTGCTGAAAGAGAGAATGTATTATTTAATGAATCTTTAGGCATTATAAGGGTTACAAAATAATTATGGGTAGATATTTCCATTCTGTTAGGAAAGTTGGATATGCAATAGTGAAATAATACAGCAACCCATTATGTATAGATGCTGAATATATAAAGAGATGCTACAAAAATCAATGCTCCTATAATGAGCATCAAGGTTGAGTTATAGTCAATGTAGATTGAAGTACATGGAGAATGTCTCTAATGTTAAAATATGAATAGAATCTTGAATATTAGATATTGCTTGGCTAAACAGAAGGAAGAAAGAGAGAAAATATTCTAATCCAGTTCATAAAACATTCTTGTTCATCACTCTGGGGGTTTGCTTTTTTATTCATATCCTGGATTTGAGATCATTCCCCATTCCTTCTGCTTCCTTTCAGAAGTCCTCCTATAATCCATTAGTAGAAGAGAGTAAAGAAACAGTTCTAGCAAAAGTGAGAAGACAAGAAAATGCTATTATATCCTTGACAGTGCAACTCTGACCACACTGAATATGTGGGAAAAAAAAAAAAAAAAGTGCCCCTAAGCTGTCTTTCTTCTGCAGATTTATCCAATACGAGAGAAAGGGAACCGCACTCGCCTGGCTCTCATCATTTGTAACACAGAGTTTAAAAATCTTCCCAGACGCACTGGATCCAACCATGACATCACTGGGATGAAGGGTCTGCTTGAAGACCTGGGCTACAATGTCCAAGTGGAAGAGAATCTCACAGCCAGGGTAAGAATGCCCCTGCCAGCCTCCTGCACCTCCCTACGTAGGTCAAATGACTCATCAGCTTTGTACTTAGAGCAATTTATTTCATTTCTCTAGACCCACCTATACACCTTTTGAGCAATGTTATGCAAACATATACATATATACACGTATGCTTGTGTGCATTCACACATATGTATTATGAAATGTGATAGTTACTTTTTCTTGGAGTTCGTTTCCTTCCTTGTTGAGGTAACACTTGTTTACAACACTGTACATGATTTAAGGGAACAGATTCACACCTCCTTAAATATATGTCCCCAAACCACACCACCATCAAAGCACCCAGAGTCCTTTATCCTGGGCCATTTAACCTACTGCTTCTTTTGTTCCCACCCCATCCCAAGTGTCACGCCTAGCAGCCCCAATTCTGGAGTCATATTTGTAGGTTTTTGTTTTGGTTTAGTTTGGCCTGTTCCTTTGATTTTTTTTTCTCTCTTTGAAAGTGATCAGGTATTTTTCTTTGTTCTTATTTCACTGAGCATTATCCGCTGTTGGTTCCATCGATGATTCTGCAAATGGCAAGAATTTATCTTTTATAATAGCTGAGTAGTACTTTTTTATTTTTTATTTTTATTTTTTTAAGATTTATTTATTTATTTATACAAGCACTGGGTACAGTCAGAAGCACGGGAGGGTGAGAGAATTCAGCAGAGCCAGAGCGGAACAGGCAGACCAACGAAATACACTGCTGAGGGGAGCAGTGGGTGCGCCAGGAGAGGTCTGTCACACCATGTGGGACCCTTGCCAGTGGCCGAGGATCGAACCGGTGCTGCAGAGTCTGTGGGCCGCTTCGCAGCCCAGCACTCAACCACTACACCACCAGAGGAGGCCCAGAGTAGTATTTTTTAAAAAGATTTATTTATTTATAAAAGAACCGGCCTACAGGTCAGATGTGCAGGAGGGTGAGAGGATCCACCAGAGATAGAGCAGGGAACAGAACAGGCAGACTGACTGAAGTACACTGCTGAGGGGAGCAGCAGGCGAGAAAGGAGAGGTCTGCTGTGCCATGTGGCCATGTGGGATTCATAGCGGCTGGATGGGATCGAACCCGCACTACAGAGGCTGCAAACAGCCTCTGCAGTACGGCGCTCAACCACCTGCGCCACCAGGGAGGCACTGTAGTATTCTATTGTGTATACATCCCACATCTTGTCAATGGGCATTTAACTTGTTCCCATATCTTGGCTATTGTAAATAGCATAGTGCTGCAATGAACAGCACTGATATCAATTCACGAATTTGTATTCTTCAGTTAGATATCTAGGAATAGACCTACTGGATCAGATGGTGGTCTATTTTTAGTATTTTGATAAATCTCCATACTGTTTTCCACAGTAGCTGGATAAATCTACATTCCTTCCAACAGTGTATGAGTGTTCCTTTTTCTCCACACCCTGGCAATACTTGTTGTTGCTGGGTTTTTGATATGGGCCATTTTCACAGGTGTTAGGTGGCATCTCATCATCATTTTGATTTGCATTTCTCTGATAATAAGTGACGTTGAATATTTTTTCATGTACCTATTGACCCTCTCTATATCTTCTTTGGAAAACTGGTACTTGGCTCTTCTGCCCATTTTTTGACTGGGTTGTTTTCTTTCTGTTGAGCTGTGAGTTCTTTGTAGATCTTGGATATTAACCCCTTATTGTATGATGTGCAAATATTTCCTCCTATTCAGTAGGGTATTTCTGTGTTTCAATGATTGTTTCTTTCACTGCACAGAAGCTTCTTAGTTTGATATAGTTCCATTTGTGTAGCTTTTAAGGGTGACAGAGATGTACATTCTCTGCTTCTGCAGAGCTTCTCTAACTTTAGGGGCACTTGCCTCACCTGGGGATCTTGTTAAAAGTGAAAGTTCTGATTTAGGAAGTAGGAAACGAGACTCTAAATTTCTCGAAGCTTCTGGGTGATTCAGTAACTGCTTTCTCACTTGAGAGTAAGGATCTAAATTAAATATACGTCATGTTATTGGTTTGATTTGGTGGATGTGATCATACGTGCTGTGACTGCTAAGTGAACTGCTAGTTAAATTTTACATGTAAGAGTTCCTGGGTGTCTGTGAACATGCTGGCCAAAGGATAATCAGTCCCACTCCTATCCGAGAGATTGTCTGTCCAAATAGTGTCCCTCTGGCTCGCTGGGCTTTAAGAGTTGCAGCCTGTGCTGACCAGGCTTTGCAGTTGACTACGCCAGGGCCTGTCATGTCTGCTCCCCATACCAGGATCTACTGGGTCTGGGTTACTGCTGGAATCTGCTCCAAAGCTTTAGGGATCTGTTGGGGCCTAATGGGTTAGGTCTGCCTCATGTTCCCATCCTGGAGCTCACTGAGTTCTACTGGAGCTTTCAGGGTCACAGACTCCTTCCACAACCTTCCTGGGGTTCACTGAGTTCTGTGGGTGGCCTTCTGCCAGAGGAGCTTCTTCCTGGACCTTCCCTGGAGGAGCTTGCTGAAGTTTGCCAAGGGCTACTGCTTGTGCAGCTGCCTCCAGGACTAGCCCTGGTGTTCCCACAGGTCTGTGGCCAGGTCAGCAGGAGAGTACTATGGCAGGTCTGCTTCCAACTCAGTCCTGGGCCTCGCTGAGATCTGCTGAGGGTTACTGTGTAAGGGCCTTGCAAGCTCCACTCTGCAGCTTACAGGGCCCACTGGGCTGATGGGGCTCACCTCACCTATCAGGAGGAGCTACCTGCTTAGCCCTTTTCATTACTGTTAAGCCCCCACTTCTCATGTTACCTTCAGTGAGTGCTGTAATTTGTTTTTCTTTTAGAAGGTACTGGCTTTACATTGCTACAATCTAGCTGTGGGTACTAGCATACCTGAGCCCAGGGTCTCCACTCTATTTACATCTTGCCCCAACCATACAGTTATTTTTGAAGTGGAAACTGCTGCCTTTGTTTTACTTAGGAAAACACACACACAAACACATACACATACACGCACACACACCTCTCCCCACACACTGTTCCAAAATGTGGTGATATGGTGAGGGCTGGGGTAGAGGATCACCCAGAGTGCACTGTAGTAACAGGGAACACAGCCACTGACAGAACTGTGGCAACACTGGGGTATGAGAGGGTGAAGGAGTAGAGTATCCTAAATCCATCCTTCCACTGCTCTCTGATCCCTTTGATCTCCTGCTAGTGCTTCCTCTTGACCAAACACAATTTGAAGCTTGTTGACCAAAGTGCCCAATGAGTCTGATTCATAGAACCACAGAAGAGCAGAGCATGTGTCTGGGGATCCCAAGTGAAAAATAGCCAGCACCACAGAGTGAAGTCAGTGAAGAAGGAGTAGAGAACACTAGGACTCCATCTCTCTCTCCACCTGGAGAACAACTGTCTGACCAGAAAAAGTCTGAAGTGACTATTTTAGAACTCGGGGGTTTATTTGAATACTCCCAATATTATTTGAATACTCCCAGAGAAGAGCTGGCTGGTAAATTGTAGTTAATTTCAGTTAATTTCAATCTGCATGTTGTGCTGGCTACCCAATCCCCACCCTCATTCCATGGCAGGCAGCTGTGGGAGCAGCAGTCTGCACTTATGGTGCCACTTAAGGATGCAAAGTGGGCAATAAGCAACTTGTCCTCCCAATGTCAGGGTGCCTTGTTCTGGCTGGGGAGCCCTGCTGGATAGCTGTGGACATAGGAGCTGCATGCCATGTTTCAGTCCCCACCTACTGAAGTAGCTTCCAAGATACACAAAGGACCTGCATCTGTGTTGCTGGAGTGTGTGTGTGTGTGTGTGTGTTATCATTCAGAACGACTTCAAATACAGGACATTCAAGAAGCCACAATTTATGCTCAAGCTCAAATAGTGCCTGAGATTACCTTAAACTTTCACTGCAGGCTGAGCTCTGGCACAGAGATGCACTAAAACAATAACCACAATCCTTGGGGTAAAGAGAGAATCTAAGATCAAACTCAAATATCCAGTTTTTTACAAAAATTTCATAAAGCACAGAAGAAACAGTATGAACCATTCAGAGGAATAAAATAAATGAAAGAAACCATCCCTGAGGAAATCCAGAGGGACAACCTTAGACAAAAGTCTTAAAGATTCTCAGAAACTAAAGGAAGACATGGGCAAACACAAGAATAAGATAGATGAGCAACATGAGGACAGCCACAGAGTGAGAGAGAGAATGAAAAAAGAACCATCAAGAAATTCTGGTGATAGGTCAGTAGGATAGAAGAGAGAAAATCAAGGAAACCAAACTTAGTTCTTTGAAAAGATCAACAAATATGACACATCTTTACTTAAACAACACAACAAAGAAAAACAGAATATACTAACAACCAATACCAGAAATGCAAGTGGAGTCATTTTAAGTCCTTACAGAGATTTAAAAAAATGATTGTAATAGAATACTTTAAACAACTACATGCCAACAAATTGGATAACTTAGATGAAATGGATGGATCCTTATAAACATTCTTAGAAACATAATATGACTATGTGATGAAGTTAAAAATATATAGACTAGAGGGCGGAGCAACATGGCGGCGAGGAGACGCTGCGAGTAAGATCTCCCATTAAAAAAAGTTAATAGGGAGGAAAAGCGGCAGGTCCCAGTGAGAACTGGGACAAGGAAGATAAACGGACAACTCCAGCAAACTACCCGAAGAAGAAAGTTGCCATAAAAGAGGACTAGAAGGGAGGAAAGCGCAGAACCCTGCTCCCCTACCCCACCCACAAAGTCCGCACTCTCCGACCAGCAGAGAGGGGGAAAACAACAAACTAAAACGACCAACAAGAACGAACTACGCATCAGGCGGGACTGTGAGTGGAAAGGAACTATTTCAGCCACCACACCCCGTGAACTGGAGCTGTGGAGAACCCTGCAGGATTCGCCCCGGAGGTGAGCGAACGGCTCCGGGTGCCATTAGAGAACAAAGAGACTCTGGAGACGTGCACATAGCCCCAGGCCGGCCGGTAAGATTGTGCGGAAAAGCAGCGCGCTTGAAAAGCAAACGCAGATCGCAGGAGCCCAGGTCCCCGCGCCTGCGACCTAGGCTTGTGGGGAGACGCGTGGAGGCCCTCACTGGGGTGAAAGTCCCTCACTGAGTAATCAGGAACCAGGCGTCCAGGCACGGGAGCGGGGTGCAAAAGGCGCCATTCCTGCAGCCTCTGAACTGTGCTACAGCTCGCGTCCTGGACCTGAGGGCTTTGGAACTGAGACCCGGGGCATGAAATTCGGAGCGTGGGTCCTCCACGTCGGTGGGGCACAAGGCAGACACAGCACCCCAAAGCCATTGAGGTTTTCCCTACCATTCCCACTCTGTTCCCTGTCCCACAGGGTGAAGAAAAACAGCCCCCCCATGGACTAGGAGAGATCTCTGGTGCCACCTAGCGACCAGAAAAAAAGTCACTAATGCCCCATAGAACAGGGACCTTTCTTGAAAACTGCAGAAGGCTCCTGGAGGAACCCGTGGCCAGCTGGGAAGTTAGCCCACCCCAGGCCCCTTCATACCAGCAGTCTGAGCCCACAGGGGAGCGGGCACCCACAGCCGGGGCAGACCGGGCGCGCAGAAGAGTGTGCCTGAGACCGGACGCGCAGGGAGTGTGTCCCGCATCACCATTTTAGAACAGGGATATTTCTTCAGGAAAGAATGCATGTAGAAGGCTCCCTCAGGAGCCAGAGGTGAGCGGGGAAGCTCGCCCATGCCAGGCCCCTTCTGGCCTTCAGTCCGAACCCAGAGGGGGAGCCAGAACCCACCGCCGGGGCAGACCAAGCACACAGGGGTGTGTGTCCCCACATCGGCATTTTAGAACAGGGACCTTTGTTCAGTAAAGACTGCTTGAAACTGACAGATGGCTCTTGGAGGAGCCAGAGGGGAGCAGAGAAGCTCACCCAAGATGCTGGCCAGTCCCAGCAACACAGTGTCCCAATGCATAAGACAAATTAGAAAACAGACAGTAGGGAGTATAAGAACCACACGCAACCAAACAACTCCACAGGTAAAAAGCATACCACAAAAAGAAAACCATCCCCCAGATTGCAACGACAGTAACTTGGAAGAACTTCTGAGCCTTCCAGAAAGAGAATTTAAAATTGCCATGATTAAAAAAATGACAGAACTCATAAAGGAAAACAATGATCAGAAGAAGGAAATTGAGTCCCTAAAGAGGGAAAACAATGGTCAGAAGAATGAAATTGAGTCCCTAAAGAGGGAAGTAAAAGAAACGCAGGAGATCAAAGAATTAATGGAGGAACTAAAGAACTCTGGGAAAAGCAATGAAAGCAGAATAGATGAAATGGAAGAATGAATAAGTACTCTTGAAGACACAGAAATAAAAAGAACCAAAACAGAAAAGGAAAGAGAAGTATGAAGGAAAAAGAACGAAGAAAGACTTTGGGAACTATCTGACTCCATGAGGAGAGGAAATATAAGAGTTATAGGAATTCCAGAAGGAGAGGAGAGAGATGTAGGAACAGAGAAAATATTCCAGTAGATAATTGAAGAGAATTTCCCAAATGTGAAGAAGGAGCTGAAAATTGATATACAAGAAGCAAGAAGAACACCAAACTTCCATGACGAAAGGAAAAATACAGCAAGACACATAATAGTAAAGCTCCCAAGAATCCAGGACAAGGAAAAAATAATGAAGCTGACAAGAGGGAAGAAACAGATAAGATTCAAAGGAAAACCAATCAGGCTGACATCAGACTTCTCTGAAGAAACACTTCAGGCAAGGAGAGAGTGGAGGGACATAGTCAACAGACTCCAAGAAAACAGATGCCAACCAAGAATACTCTATCCCGCAAAGCTCTCTTTCCTCTATGAAGAAAGAATAAGGACCTTCCCAGACAAGCAGAAACTCCAGAATTTCATTACGACTAAACCCCCACTCCAAAAAATACTATAAGGAATCCTAAAGCCAGAACCTCAGAGGGACGAATAACAATGAAAGAAGGCAAAAAAAAAAAAGTTATTAAAAGAATAAATAAATAAAATCAAAGGAAAGACAAACACAATGGCAAATACAGATGCTAACATATCAATATATTTTTTTTAAAGATTTATTTATTTATTTATACAAGCATTGGGTATAGTCAGAAGCGCGGGAGGGTGAGAGAATTCACCAGAGCCAGAGCAGGGAGCAGAACAGGCAGAAGGACCGAAGTACACTGCTGAGGGGAGCAGCGGGCGGCAGGAGAGGTCTGCTCGCCATGTGGGACCCTCCTCCGGTGGCCGGGGAGCAGCTGGGGATCAAACCGGCACTGCAGAGGCTGCAGGCAGCTTCGCAACCCAGCGCTCAACCGCTGCGCTACCAGGGATGCCCATTAACATATCAATATTAACTCTAAATGTAAATGGACTAAACTCTTCAATAAAAAGACACAGAGTTGCAGCCTGGATTAAGAAACAAAACCCAACCTTTTGCTGTCTCCAGGAAACACACTTAGCTACAAAAGATAAAAATAGGCTCAAAATTAAAGGATGGAAAACAATCCTACAAGCAAATGGACCAAAAAAGAAAGCAGGAACAGATATACTTATATCAGATAAAACAGACTTCAAACTCAAAAAAATAAAAAGAGACCCCAATGGTCACTACATTATGATCAAGGGGACAATACTTCAAGAAGAAATAACACTCATTAACATATACTCACCAAACGAAGGAGCACCAAAATATATCAGACAACTGTTGTCCTCTCTGAAAACAGACATCAGAGAAAACACATACGGAGTGGGAGACTTCAACACACCATATTCAACAATGGATAGATCAATAAGACAAAAAATAAGTAAAGAAACTAAAGCTCTAAATAAGGACCTAGAGCATTTGGGCTTAACAGACATCTATAGAACACTAAACCCCAAAAAAATGGAGTACACATTTTTCTCAAGCGCACATGGATCATTCTCCAGGATCGATCACATACTGGGTCACAAGACAAATATCAACAGATACACCAAGATTGAAATCATACCAACCATCTTTTCTGACCATGAAGGCATCAAACTAGAAATAAACCATAAAAAGAAGGCAAGGAACTTTCCTACCTCATGGAGATTAAAAACCACACTACTGGAAGACCACTGGACTAATGAGGAGATCAAAGAAGAAATTAAAAAATTCTTTGAATTGAACGACAAGGAGGCCACCAATATCCTAAATGTATGGGATGCAGCAAAAGCAGTAATAAGAGGAAAATATATAGCAATAGAAGCTCACATCAAGAAACAAGAAAGAACTCAAAGAAACAACCTGATCTCGAAGCTCAAAGATCTAGAAAAAGAACAACAAAAAAAACCCAAAACCAGTAGAAGAAAAGAAATAATAAAAACCAAAGCAGAAATAAATGAAATTGAAATTAAAAAAAACAATCCAAAAGATTAATGAAACCAAGAGCTGGTTCTTTGAAAAAATCAATAAAATAGACAAACCCCTAGCCAGGCTCACAAAGGAAAAAAGGGAGAAAGCACAAATAAACAGGATCATCAGTGAAAGAGGAGAAATCACAACGGACACAGCAGAAATCAAAAGAATAATCAGTAACTACTATGAACAGTTATATGGAAACAAGTTCAACAATCTAGAGGAGATGGACAAATTCCTACAACTCCACAATCACCCACAGCTAAATAAAGAAGAAATAGAACACCTAAACAGACCAATTATAAGCAGCGAAATTGAAATGGTAATCAAAAACCTCCCCAAAAACAAAATCCCAGGACCTAATGGATTTACAAATGAATTCTACCAAACATTCAGAGACGAATTAGTGCCTATCCTTCACAAACTCTTCCAAAAAAATGAGAAGGAAGGGCAATACCAAACACATTCTATGAAGCCAACATTACACTAATACCAAAACCAAACAAGGACAACACAAAAAAGGAAAACTACAGGCCAATCTCCCTAATGAACACTGATGCAAAAATCCTCAATAAAATTTTAGCTATCAGAATCCAACAATGTATCCAAATATAATTCACCACGACCAAGTAGGATTCATTCCAGGGACACAAGGATGGTTTAACATCCGAAAATCAATCAACGTTATCCAACACATCAACAAAAAGAAATATAAAAACCATATGATAATATCAATAGATGCTGAGAAACTTTCGACAAAGTGCAACACCCATTCATGATAAAAGCCCTTGAAAATCCTGGGATACAAGGAACATACCTCAACATCATAAAGGCCATCTATGACAAGCCAACAGCCAGTATCATTCTCAATGGTGAAAAGCTGAAAGCAATTCCATTAAGATGTGGAACAAGACAAGGATGTCCACTCTCACCACTGCTTTTCAATATAATACTGGAAGTCCTAGCCAGAGCAATAAGACAAGAGAAAGACATCCAAGGAATCCAAATAGGAAAAGAAGAAGTCAAACTATCACTATTTGCAGATGATATGATAATATACATAGAGAACCCCAAAAACTCCACAGAAAAACTAATTCAACCCATCAATCAGTTCAGTAAAGTGGCAGGATACAAAATCAACATGCAGAAGTCAGTAGCCTTCCTATACACAAACTATAAATCTGAAGAAGAAGAAATCAAAAAAAACTATCCCTTTTATTATTGAAACAAAAAAACCCCAAATATTTGGGAATAAATCTAACAAAAGAGGTAAAGGACCTATACAAAGAAAACAATAAAACACTGTTAAAAGAAATAGAAGAAGACACAAAGAAATGGAAAGACATCCCCTGCTCATGGATTGGGAGAATAAACATTATTAAAATGGCCATCCTACCAAAAGCAATCTACAGATTCAATGCTGTTCCAATCAAAATTTCAATGTCATTCTTCAAAGAAATAGAACAATTATTGATGAAATTCATATGGAACCACAAAAAACCCCAAATAGCAAAAGCCCTCCTGAAAAACAAAAAGAAGGGAATGGAGGCATCACACTCCCAGACTTCAAACTATACTACGAAGCCATAATCATCAAAACTGCATGGTATTGGAACAAGAACAGACATACAGACCAATGGAATCGAATAGAAAATCCAGAAATAAACCCACAGATTTATGGTCCACTAATCTTTGACAAAGGAGCAAAGAGGAGGAAAGACAGTTTGTTCAATAAATGGTGCTGGGAAAACTGGGTTGCTACATGTAAAAGAGTGAAGCTTGACCACTACCTCACACCATACACAAAAATCAACTCAAAATGAATTAAAGAACTAGACATAAGACCTGAAACCATAAAATACATAGAAGGAAATATAGGCGAAACACTACGTGATTTGCACATCAAAGACATCTTTACAGACACATCACCCAAAGCAGTGATAGTGAAGGCAAAGATCAACAGCTGGGACTACATCAAATTAAAGAGCTTCTGCACAGCAAAAGAGACAATAACAAAAACAAAGAGAAACCCCACCAAGTGGGAGAACATTTTTGCACACAACACTAACGATAAAGGACTGATCACAAAAATCTGCAAAGAGCTGATGAGACTCAACAACAACAAAGAAAATAATCCAGTCAAAAAATGGGCAGAAGAGCTAAAAAGAAACTTCTCTGAAGAGGAAATGCAAATGGCCAACAGGCATATGAAAAAATGTTCAACATCACTTGCAATCAGGGAAATGCAAATCAAAACTACCATGAGATACCATCTCACACCAGTGAGAATGGCACATATTAAAAAAACTAGCAACAACAAATGTTGGCGAGGTTGTGGAGAAAAAGGAACTCTTCTGCACTGTTGATGGGAGTGCAAACTGGTCCAACCACTATGGAGAGCTGTGTGGAGATTTCTGGACCTACTAAACATAGAGCTTCCATATGATCCAGCAATTCCACTCCTAGGTATTTACCCAAAGGACACAGAAACATCAATTCCAAAGAACACCTGCACCCCTATGTTTATAGCAGCACTATTTACAATAGCTAAGGTTTGAAAACAGCCCAAATGCCCAAAAATAGATGACTGGATCAAGAAGATGTGGTACATATATACCATGGAATATTACTCAGCATTCAAAAAAGATAAACACATGCAATTTGCGGCAACATGGATGGCGCTGGAAGGGATCATGCTCAGTGAAATAAGCCAGAAAGAAAAAGAAAAATACCGGATGGTCTCACTCATAGCAGGAATCTAGAGAACTTAAATAAGGGACCAGGAAAAATGTATAACTATAAAAAAGTCAAAATCAAAATCAACAAAAAACTATGAACCAGAGATACTTTTTGGTGGGTGGGTGGCGGGAGGGGAGGGATTGGGGTCAGATTGAGGAGGTTGCAATTGTATGGGGAATAAAAAATAAAATTAAAATAATATATATATATATATTATATATATATATATATACTAAACCTACATTAGTAAGGAAATTGAATTGGTAATAAAAATCTCACAACAAAGAAAAGTCCTATACCAATGTCTTCTTTCATCAATTCCACCTATCCTTTAAAATATTGAGAAAGTGGGAATACTTGTTAACTTATATTGAGGCTATGATTGTAAACTTAGATAAAGACACAGTAAGAACAGAAAATATTAATTGTGAATATAGATACACAAATCCTAGACATTTTTTTAACCTAGGAGGAGAATTTACAGAAATGGCAAGGGTGCTCACAGGACTAATTAAGAGGCTGGACAAAAAAACTGGGAGAAAGTAATCTTGATGGAGGACCTTCGTGTTGCAGCAGCTGACACCACAGTCAAGGCCGTGTCATAGGCACAGTTGGGACATACCAGTGATGCTACCAGAACTGCAATGGGTCAGTCTCCTGATAATTGTATTTGTTTTCTTTCTTAGGTAACACTGTATTCTAACATACATACGTACATACCTACATTCATAAAAGTTTAAATGTGCATCATTAAAATCAATATATATAGGTTCTCTCTGGTGGCACAAGGGTTAGGTCTCAGCACTATGAATATATCAGCAGCCACTGCAGCATGAGTTCAATCCTGGGCCAGGGAGCTACCCATATGGCACAGCAGACCTGCCCTGTCTTGCCCGCTGCTCCTCTCAACAGTTTATTTCAGTCAGTCTGCCTATTCTGCTCCCCACTCTGTCTTTGGTGTATCCTGTCACTCTCTGCACCTCTGCCCTATACCCTAGTTCTTCTATGTAAAAATAAAATCTTGAAAATAAATAAATAATATCAATATCTAAGTAAATAGAGTCAATATGTATACATTGCATTAAGTTCAGTGCTGAACGTCCAAATTTTTTTTTAATTAAAAAAAATATTTTATATATTTTTTACATCATTCTTCATTTTTGCACAATGTACACTTTCTCATCTCAGTTACAGTCCTGTGAAATTCCCATCACCCATTCACCCATGTACCATCACCATAGTCTCTTGGGCTCTTCCCACCCCTGCTTTGATCCTACTCGTTTCCCCCCCCCACCCCGCAGAATGTCTCTGGTTTATAGTTGCCTGTTGATTTTCATTTTTACTTTGTTATAATTACTTTTTTCCCTGATCCCTTATTTGGATACTCTGCATTCCTCCTATAAGTGAAGCCATCCACTATTTTCTTTTTCATTCTGGCTTATTTCATTGAGGATGATCCCTTCCAGCTCCATCCATGTTGCTGTGAATGGCATGAGTTTATCTATTTTGATGGCTGGGTAATATTCCATTGTGTATATTTACCACATCTGTTTTTGGGCATTTGGGTTGTTTCCATAGCTTACTTATTATAAATAGTGCTGCAATAAACATAGGGGTGCAGGTGTCCTTTTGAATTAATATTTTTGAGTCCTTTGGGTAGATATCTAAGAGTGGAATTGCTGGATCATATGGAAGCTCCATTTTCAGTAGTTTGAAGAAACTTCACACAGCTTTCCAAAGTGGTTGGACAAATTCTCATTCCCACCAGCAGTGTAGGAGAGTTCTTTTTCCCCACATCCTCACCAACATCAGTTGTTGCTAGTTTTTTTGTTGTTTTTTTTTTTTTTTTTTGATATGTGCCATTCTCAGTAGTGTAAGATGGCATCTCATTGTGGTTTTGATTTGCATTTCCCAGATTGTGAATGATGTTGAACATATTTTCATATGCCTGTTGGCCATTTGTATTTCCTCTTTGGAAAAGTGTCTTTTTAGCTCTTCTTCCCATTTTATGACTGGGTTGTTTACTTTATTTTTGTTGAGTTTTGTCAGCTTTTTATAATCTTTGTGATAAGTCCCTTATCATTAGCATTGTGTGCAAAAATTTTCTCCCAGTGGGGTGTCTCTTTGTTTCGGTTAATGTCTCTTTTGCTATACAGAAGCTTTTTGATTTGATGTAATCCCAGCTGTTTATTCTTTCCTTTACTATCTTTGCACTGGGTGATGTGTTTTTAAAGATATTACTGAGGTATATGTCTTGTAGTGTTTCACCTATTTTTTCTTCTACATATTTTATGGTTTCAGGTCTTATGTCTAGTTTTTTAATCCATTTTGAGTTGATCTTTGTGTGTGGTGTGAGGTAGTAGTCTAGCTCATTTTTTTGCATGTAGAAGCCCAGTTTTTTCCAGCACTATTTATTGAACAAGCTTTCTTTGTTCCATTGCATATCCTTTGCTCCTTTGTCAAAGATTAGTTGCCCATATATATGTGGGTTTATTTCATGACTTTCTATTCAATTCCATTGGTCTGTGTATCTGTTCTTGTTCCAGAACAATAGATTTTTGATTACTATGGCTTTGTAGTATAGTTTGAAGTCTTGGAGTGTGATACCTCCATTACCTTCCTTTTCAGTCAGGAGAGCTTTGGCTATTAGAGGATATTTTTGGCTCCATGTGAATTTCATCAATATTTGTTCTATTTCGGGCCTCCCCTAGTGGGTTGAGCACTGGGCTGCAAAACTGCTCGGCAGCACCAGACAGCTCAGGTAGCTACCCAGTAGCACCTCTGCAGCACCAGTTCGATCCCTGGCTGCCAGCAAGGTTTCCACATGGCCCGACAGACCTCTCTTGCCTTGCCCGCTGCTCCCCTCAGCAGTGTATTTTGTCAGTCTGCCTGTTATGTTCCCTGCTCTGGCTCTGGTGAATTCTCTCACCCTCCTGCACTTCTGACTGTACCCAGTGCTTGTATAAATAAATAAATATATCTTTAAAAATATTTGTTCTATTTCTTTGAAGAATATCATTGAAATTTTAATTGGAATAGCATTGATTCTGTAAATAGCCCTTAGTAGGATAACCATTTTGATAATGTTAATTCTTACAATCCATGAGCAGGGGATATCTTTCTATTTCTTTGTGCCTTCTTTTATTTCTTTTAACAATATTGTATAGTTTAATTTCTTTATAGTTTTATAGTTTTCTATAGGTCCTTTACCTCTTTTGTTAGGTTTATTCCCATTTATTTGATTTTTTTGTTTCAATAATAAAAGGGATGGTTTTTCTTGATTTTTTTCTTCATATTTATTGTTTGTATATAGGAAAACTACTGATTTCTGCATGCTGATTTTGTATCCTGCTTCTTTACTAACTGGTTGATTATTTTGATTAGCTTTTCTGTGGAGGTTTTGGGTTTCTCTATTTATATTATCATGTCATCTGCAAATAATTATAATTTTACTTCTTCTTTCCCTTTTTGGATTCCTTGTATGTTTTTCTCTTGTCTTATTGCTCTGGCTAGGACTTTCAGTATTGTATTAAAAAGCAGTGGTGACAGTGGACATCCTTGTCTTGTTCCAGATCTTAAGGGAAAGGCTTTCAAAGCTTTTCACCACTGAGAATGATATTTACTATGGTCTTGTCATATATGGCCTTTATGATGGCCTTGAGGCCATATGATGGCCCATATATGGCCTTGAGGTATGTTCCTTCTATCCAGAGAATTTTGAGGGTCTTTATCATACATCGATGTTGAACTTTGTCAAATGCTTTCTCAGCATCAATTAATATGATTATATGGTTTTTATTTTTCTTTTTGTTGATGTGTTGGATTATACACATTGATTGATTACATTGATTGATTTTCAGATATTGAACCATCCTTGTGTCCCTGGAATAAATCCTACTTGGTCATGGTGAATTATCTTATTGATGCGTTGTTGGATTCTGTTGGCTAAGATTTTATTGAGGATTTTTGCATCAGTATTCATTAGAGAGATTGGCCTGTAGTTTTCTTTTTATGTGATGTCCTTGTTCAATTTTAGTATTAGTGTAATATTGGCCTCATAAAACATGTGTGGTATTATCCCTTCCTTATCAATTTTTTGAAAGAGTTTGTGTAGGATAGGCACTAGTTCATTTATGAACGTTTGGTAGAATTCATCTGTAAATCCATTTGGTCCTGGGCTTTGTTTTTGAGGAGAGTTTTGATATCTGTTTCACTTTCACTGCTTGTAATTGGTCTGTTTAAGTTTAGTCTATAATTGCTCTATTTCTTCTTTATCTCACTTTGGATGATTATAAAGTTGTAGGAATTTGTCCATCTCTTCTAGATTGCTGAACTTGTTTGCATATAACTTGTTTTCATAGTCTCTGATTATTCTTTTGATTTCTGCTGTGTCTGTTTTGTTGTCTCCTCTTTCATTTATGATCCTATTTATTTGTGCTTTCTTCCATTTTCTCTTTGTGAGCCTGGCTACCGGTATGTCTATTTGTTTATTTTTTCAAAGAATCAACTTTCATTTTCATTGATCTTCTGGATTCTTTTCTTAACTTCGATTTCATTGATTTCTGCTTTGATTTTTACTATTTTCTTTCTTCGTTCAACTGGCTTTTGGGTATTTTTTGTTGTTGTTGTTGTTGTTCTTTTTCCAGTTCTTTAAGATGGAGATTAATTTGTTCTTTTGATGTGAACCTGTATTGCTATATATTTTTCTCTTATAAATGTTTTTGCTGTGTCCCATATGTTCTGGAGAATTGTGTCCTCATTATCATTCATCTCAAGGCATTTTTTTTTTTAATTTCTTCTTTGATTTGCTCATTGATCCAATGGTCTTCCAGTAGTGTGAGTTTCAATCTCCATGAGGTTGGGGGTTTTGTTGCCTTCTTTTCATGGTTTATTTCTAGTCTGATCCTTCATGGTCAGAGAAGATAGTTGGTATGATTCTGATCTTAGTGTGCCTGTTGATGTTTGTCTTCTGGCCCAGTATATGGTCAATCCTGGAGAATATCCATGTGCAATTGAGAAAAATGTGTATTCAGATTTTTTTAGGTGCAGTGTTCTATAGATGTCTGTTAATCCCATGAGGTCTAGGTCCTTGTTAAGAGCTTTAGTGCCCTTGCTTATTTTTTGTCTCGTTGATCTATCTATTGTTGAGAGTGATGTATTGAAGTCTCCTATTACATACATATTTTCTCTAATGTCTATTTTCAGAGATAATAATAATTGTCTGATATATTTTGGTGTTCCTTCATTTGATGAGTATATGTTGATGAATGTTATATCTTCTTGGTGTATTGTCTCCTTAATCATAATGTAGTGACCATCTGTGTCTCTTTTTACCTTTTTTAGTTTGTAGTCTATTTTATCTGATATAAGTACAGCTGTTCCTGCCATCTTTTTTGGTCCATTTGCTTTAAGATTGTTTTCCATCCTTTTACTTTTAGTCTAATTTTATCTTTTGTAGTTAAATATGTTTCATGAAGACAGCAAAAGGTTGGGTTCTCTTTTTTAATCTAGCCTGCGATTCTGTCTTATTGATGAGTTTAGTCCATTTGCATTCAGAGTTACTATTGACACATTGGCATCTGTATTTGCCATTTTGTTTGTCTTTTTGTGATTTTATTCCTTGTTTTGTTCTTATTATTCATTCCTCTGTTGGTTTTGGTTTAGGATTTCTTATAATTTTTTTGGAGTAGGGGTTTAGTTGTAATGAAATTCTGGAGTTTCTGTTTGTCTGAGAAGGTCCTTGTTCTTTCTTCATAGAGGAAGGAAAGCTTTGCAGGATAAAGGATTCTTGGTTGGCATTTATTATATTGGAGTTTGTTGACTATGTCCCTCCACTCTCTCCTTGCCCGTAGTGTTTCTTGGGGGAAGTCTGATGTCAGCCTGATTGGTTTTCCTTTGTATGTTATCTGTTTCTTCTCTCTTGTCAGCTTCACTATTTTTTCCTTGTCTTGGATCCTTGGGAGCTTTACTGTTATGTGTCTTGCTGTATTTTCCCTTTCATCATGGAAGTTTGATGTTCTCGCTTCTTGTATGTCTGTTTTCATCTCCTTGTAAGTTCTCTTTGATTATCTCCTTGAATATTTTCTCTGTTCCTATGTCTTTCTCCTCTCCTTCTGGGATTCCTATAACTCTTATTTCCTTTCCTCATGGAGTCAGATAGTTCCTGAAGTCTTTCTTCATTCTTTTTTCTTTGTACTTCTCTTTCCTTTTCTGTTTTGGTTATTTTTACTACTGTGTCTTCGAGAATACAGATTTGTTCTTCCATTTCAACTATTCTGTTTTCATTATTTTTCCCAGACTTCTTTAGCTCCTCCATTAATCTTTGATTCTTTTGTGTTTCTTTTACTTCCCTCTTTAGGGACTCAATTACATTCATCTGATGATTAATTATTTTTCTCTTATCATTCTTTTCCTTTTCATCTTCTTTTAGTTTTTTAATCATGCAATTTTAAATTCTCTGAGAAGTCAGCTGAGAAGTTCTTCTGGATCATTGTTTTTGTGTTCTGGTGGTTGGTTTTCTTTTTGTTGTGTGTCCGTCCCCTAAGGGCTTGCTTGTTTGTTTATATTTTTTCTTCTCCATGTTGTCTTTTTTCTAATGTGTTCTAAGCATTGGAACACTGTGCCACTGGTACTGGTGGGCATCTATTCAGGGTGATCCTTATGGGATGTCAATAATTGGTAGTCAGACCGTATCCAGCACTATTGCACCAAAACTCCACAAGGGTAGTGGTATTGTAGATATGTTGATGGGTGCTGTCTCATGGTCTCCTCGCTCTGTATTTACTCCATTTTGGGGGGGTTGGTAGGAGCCCTAGCTTCCCACAGTGATGTAGGGGCTGCATTCTCGGAGTGCAGGTGCAATCCGCCCCAGCTTGGCTGGGTGTTTGGGGGCTCAATTCAGCTCCAAATCACTGGCTTGGGACCCACCAGAGCCCCACTGCCCTCTGCTTGCATGGTCCTGCCAGACTTCTTTGTTCATGGGGCACACCCTCTCTCCATTTCAGAGGGGAGTGGTGGAGTCCCTAGCTTTCCTTTGGAGTTGCACACTCTCAGTACCTGCAGTTCCCATCTCAGCCCTGCCAGGTGGGGCTCAGTTCAGTTCTAAATCACAGGCTTGGGACTAGTGGTAGCCCCATTCCCCTCCACATGTGCTCCTACTGACTTTTGTTTGTTTCACCTTCTGAGATTCTTAGATAGCTCAGTGTTTTTGCTTTGCTGCCAAACTTTATCTCCTTTTCTTTTCCTGGACAAAGTGTTTGGGTTTGTGAATGGGGGAGGGGAGAAAATGTCCTGATTGATATCTCCTTTTCCTCCCTTACCCCGTGGCTCTTGCCCTCTCCCTGCTTCTTCTGGGTCACCAACTTTGTCTAAAACATCTGGGTCCTGCCAAGATCTTATTGCAATTTCTCCCTTATTGTTTTTTTTTTTTTTTTCCTGGAGAACTGACTGTTAGCTTTAGCATCCCTTCACTGGTATGTTGGTGACATCACCCCCTCAAATTGATTTTCACCATACCATTGACCCCTTTTTCTTGATACCCATCCCCTTCCCACTTTTATTCTGATAATCACTAGTAGGTCTTATAATCCAAAAGTTGAATTTTGTTTTTATAGTTCATTTATATATTTTCTTTTTTAAAGAAGATTTATTTATGCATACAAGAACTGGGGTGCAGGCCAGATGTGTGGGGGGTGAGGGGATTCACCAGAGACAGAGTGGGGAACAGAACTGGCAGACTGACTAAATACACTGTTGAGGGGAGCAGTGGGCCAGACGGGAGAGGTCTTCTGAGCCATGTGGGTTTCTCCCAGGCTGGCCAGGATCGAACCCACACTGCAGAGGTTGTGGACAGCTTCACAGTGTGGCTCTCAATCACCTGCATCACCAGGGAGGCCCAATATATTTATTTTCTCTATAAACCACTATGCCATCATAGTGTTTATTTTTTGTTTTCAAGTAATAACTTACTTTTCTCTGACATTTCACAGTTTCTACAAAACTTCATATTTCTTCAAAGTAATGGACATTTGATAAATCTTTGCACTAAAGAATGTGTAGCTAGAAAAACACTTCAATATAAATACAAGAGTTACTTTTCTCCTGAAAGAATCATAGTAAAGTCCAACCACACTTTTAATTAATAAAAAGCAATGAGGGCCTCCCTGGTGGCATAAGGGGTTAAGCACAGCACTGCGAAGCTATCTGCAGCCTCTGCAGCATGAGTTCGATACAAGCTGGCCAGGGAGCTACCCACATGGCACAGCAGACCTCTCCTGTCCTGCCAACTGCTCCCCTCAGCAGTATATTTCCTCAGGCTGCCTGTTCTGTTCACCACTCTGTCTCTGGTAAATCCTCTCACCCCCTGCACCTCTGGCCTGTACCCCAATTCTTGTATGCATAAGGAAATAATTCTTTTAAAAATAATAATAAAAATAAAAATAAAAAGTAATGAGAGGGTAAAAAGTTACAAATATATTTAAACTTCATTCCCATAAGTACCTCAATCAACAGCTTTTTTTTAGATGTGTGTCTATAATGCCAACAAAATCTGCCTGCCATAAGTTCTTTTGAATGTTGGTTTGAGTTAAGAATGGCTTCTCACTGTCAGAAAACAATAGCTTTGGCACACTACTTCCTACCCAATCAAATCAAGCACCGCTAAGACCGTTACTACTTACAGCCTTGGGCAGCCAATGTAGAGATTCCTGGCCAAATCTGAGGTTTTCCCATTTGCTTATCTGGCACCTGCTAGCCTCACTGGGTCTCTCCAAGATCTGTTTTCACAATTTGGCTTCATCTGCTTACAGATGGGGAAAGAACAATCATGGTAACAACCTAGGGAGACTTGCAGCACCAAGTTACAAGATCAGGGAAGAGCTAGGGGTGGTGCCACTTTTCCCTGACACTCAGCAGTGGGGATCAGTGATTGCTTGCATTATTTTTTTCTGTAACAAGACGGTGAATGCAAATCTTTATCTAGGAAGAGACCAATAACTCCACAGAGGGTTTTTTGGATGGGAAATATTTGGTTTCATCAAGTATATTCAGATTCTGACACTTTGTGAGACCCCCGACTGGTACCCAGACTTTTCTGAACACACCTCTCTCTACAGCTTTGCTGCAAAACATTCTACCAAATTTAGAATATGAAAAACATATTCTACCCAAAAGGAAGTATTCCAGGATAGTGCACAGAGTAGAACTGTGGTAATCCCTCATAGATTGGGGACCAGGGCGCAGAAGATAGTGGGCCAAGAAAAAAATACTAATAGGAACTGGATCTGTTTAAAGAGTACTTTTGTTCTTTCTTTCAGAAAACAAATAGCAGGTAATAATTTTGCACTAATTAGGAGAATCTAGAGATTTTACCAAGTTGTTTATTTCTAAATTGGTCATATATAAATCAGAAAATATTTGAGAACAATATAGGTAACCAAATGCCTTGTAATATTACAGCTATATTAGAGTTACAAATTCCTAGTAAATATGAGAAATTATACAACACTGAGAATACATTTAATGCCACTGAATTATACATTTACAAGTGGTTAAAAAGATATTGTTATGTATGAGATATTTTCACATTATCAGACAACAACAAAGTAACAAAATTTCAATTCCAAGTATCTTTATATACCACATGCTGTAAAGTGCCATGCACATTACATTTATTATTTCTTATTTTCAAAGCATGACTGCAGAAATGGTAGGAGTTATGGTCTGATGCTAAAAGGTTTACTCTCTTTTATTTATTTTTTTTTTATAGACTTTTTTTTTTTTTTTTAATAGAGGCATGCTTTATTTATTTGTTTGCTGGTTTGTTTGTTTGTTTTGTTTATACATGCACTGGGTACAGTCAGAAGCACGGGAGGGTGAGAGAATTCACCAGAGCCAGAGCGGGGAGCAGAGCAGGCAGAAGGACGGAAGTACACTGCTGAGGGGAGCAGCGGGCGGCAGGAGAGGTCTGCGCGCCATGTGGGACCCTCCTCTGGTGGCCGGGGAGCAGCCGGGGATCGAACCGGCACCGCAGAGGCCGCGGGCAGCTTCGCAACCCAGCGCTCAACCGCTGCGCCACCGGGGAGGCCCGGTTTACTCTCTTTTAGGGCATGGCCTTAGTGCTAAGAAGATTTGCGGCCTGCCGCGAGCACATAACTTCAGATAGCACATTCTTGGTGTTTATGTCTCATGGAATCCTGGATAAAATTTGTGGAACTATGCACAGTGATGAAAAGCCAGATGTCTTACCTTATGACACCATCTTCCAGATTTTCAATACCCACAACTGCCTCTATCTAAAGGATAAACCCAAGGTCATCATCATCCAGGCCTGCAGAGGCGGTGAGTTCTAAGGGAGTCCAGAGGTCAGGGAGGTGTGTTGTGCAGGCTGAGGGGTGTACTGTGTATATGTGAAATACACAGTATTTATAGTGAAAAAGACCATGTGCATCACCTCAGTTCAATTATACCCAATAGATTTCTTTGGAAAGAATCTTTAAAGGGAGACAATAAATAAAATGGGATAGCTTAAATATAAATTTCAGATCCTCTCAGTATAGGATAACATGATGATGTTCATGTTAGTTCTAAATTATATTTTCATAGAATAATTAAAATTATGGCATTAAATAGCTTTAATGTCAATATTTGCTAATAACAATTTTATAGCTGACATGAGAAGTATTTCACATGATTGTGAGGGATCAAACTTTAATGCATAACTAAGTGAAAGAAGCCAAACCCCAAAGTCTCCATTTATGTGGATTTAGATAAAAAGAAAATGGATAGGGCAAAAGTAGGCTAATGACTGCTAGAAGTGGTGGATGGGAGAGTTTTTCTATATTTGGAGGTTTATCAAATTTAGTTAACTGTACAACTAAAAAGGGTGAATATTATTGTATGTAAAGACTACCTCGGCAAACCAAATCATTATGGCATTGCTTTCTACTATAAATATTGCACTTCAAATATCAATATAATTGTATCAGCTGGAAAATGGCTTAGAAGGAAACAGCAGCAATGGAAAAAGAAAGGGAATGCAGAGATTGTTTTTAGCTGTGGCAGACTAGAGCAACAAACTTTGGCTTCTCTTGTACTGTGGTTATTTTACTGTCATTAAACCCAAGCTGCTTACGTAGCAACATTCAATAGTAGACTTTAACATCCTTACTGGCCCTGATCAGGAGGTACCTTCCAGGCCCAAGTGGTAGTTGTTGTTCATTGTTCATAACCATTTAGATGTGAGAAGAAATAAATTGCTATTGGGCCAATTTTGTTTGTATTATGTGTGGACCTCCATTAAAGAGTCAGATTTATTTAGTTATCAAATGATTGCTAAAAGGGGATGAGTGGTGAAAAGATAACAGTATTGTTATATTGTGTCCCCTCAGGGAACAGTGGGATGCTGTATGTCCATGACCTTCCAGCCATGTCAGAAGATGGCTCTATTTGGTCTCTAGAAGGCCTAACAGATGATGGCGTCCACAAGACCCACGTGGAAAAGGATTTTGTGGCTTTCTGGTCCTCAACCCCACGTATATGTCTTTCATTTGTAGGCAAAAATGGGTGGGAATGAGGCCTGCTCACTGTCCTAGGAAAGAACACAAGCTAAAAGTCTTTGCAAGGCATTTTTGAGGGAATGGGGAGAAGTTTTCTTTTGTAGTTTCTGTATGGTTACCCAGTTTTGTTCTGGAAGGCAAAACTCAAGATATTGGTCTTCCATATCCTCTGCACAGGTAGTGCAGTCAGTAAGCCTGCATCTGAATTGGGTAGTGACCTCCTTTTGAGAATGTGTATCTTTAAAACTTGGTAACTAAGGAATGTAGATATAAAATATTGCCAAAAGATCATCAAATAAATAGCAGCAACTGGTAATGTGAGATTATAATCTAGGGAGTAGTAAAGAGCTTTACAGGATCAATTTCAAAACCCATCATATTTAAAGTGAGACAATTTAAAAAATAAGACAGATTGGTACAGAGAAGAGAATTCCCAGGCTTGCACAAAGACAGGCAGACTTTCTAAAGTACTCAAGCAAAAGTTATAAGTTAGTTATATATTCTTTTATATATTCTTTATACACATGTATACATTTACATATATAGCTGAGTATTTACTTTCTTACTTATTTACAATCTATGGCTTTTTTTTTAAACATGAAAGCTGTAACTCAAGATGTATCATTTCCTTTATGAACAGATAATGTTTCTTGGAGAAGTGCAAGTGGTTCTCTCTTCATCAATCAACTCATAAATTATGTTCAAAACTATTCTTGGTGTTGTCATCTAATAGAAATATTTTTGAAGGTAAGTACCAAATTATTGGCTTCATTTCATTCATATAAGCCAAACCAAATGTATACAATTACTCACCTGCATATATTACACAAATGATAAGATATTATTGACATGGTGACATACTTTGCTTTTTTTTTGATTTATTACTTTTATTAACAAGGTTTATAGGAACAAATTATGTATTTAAAATCATAGGCCAATTCCTAGTTCTTTCTTAGTTGCTTAGTCTGTAATATAACTCTAAGGTCTTAACCTGAAATCAAGAAACAAGTCAAACCTGTGAAAATTTCTAACAGTCAACATTTATCTCATTTTTGTATTTCTGTTCTATGATGCAAAGATATTTTAAGCACCCAACTGGTTTATCAAAAGCCTAATATTCTCATAAGCTGCATGTTTTATTTTAAAATTCAGATTATTTAATGAACTGATTAAGACAATGTAAAAGACAGAATTATGCTCAGGAAGGAGTGGTCCGTCCGTATGCTGATCACCTAGAGTCCTGATTGGCCGTAATTTAAACCCCAACAGCCCCAATTCCAGAAACACATTAAATTTCTTCAATGTTACAAGTATATTATCATTTTTAAGAAATATTTTGTCAGAGATACCCATTATTGCCCACATATCTTCTGCAATTACACTGGCTACTATTATCATTACAAAGGTGGCCAAGTTTTCTATAAACATCAGCATTTTACATGGGCAAAAGCAGTTAATAAAAATCAATTCACTTCTCATAAGCCAAATGTGCTTATATTTAATCCCACTCCAAAAACATGTACTTTTTGATGTGTTGATTTTGGTCTACCTTAAATACAAAATGTTATCTACAGACACTGTTGCAGAGTTAATCACTAAAACTATAGATTGACACTTTCAAAGCAAAGCAGAGAACTGTTCTGTCAGTGTTTCCTTCACTGAATCCTGACTTTCGCTGCTCTGTCTGTCACACCTTCTGGCTGAACACTGATATGTCATGGTTTATAACTGTAAATGTATCCTAGCTGTGAGTTTAAAAATTGATCTGCACAAAAGAAATTAAAAAACTTTATATACAACAAATTTTTTTTTAAAAATACAAAAATAACATCTGTCACTTTTGACATGCTGACAATTTGACATATATACACATGCAGGAGAAAAGTTCCAGTTTAGTCATCTGGGCAGCTGAAGCCTGGCTATTTTAAACATGATGAACACACCGCCATTGTGTATTCAAAATATTTCATATACTAAATACTGCGATAATCTCTGCATGTATAAATGCCAAGTTACAATAGTTTGTGTACTACTTGATTAAAAGTATGTCTTTAGCTAATATTAAGTGCACTAAAAACTACAAGAGTTCAATAATCAATGACCTTATATAAAGAAATCTGAAATGTACAAAATATGACTATAAAAGCAAGGAACAATTACTGCCATGCAAAATTTTAAGCTAAAAACTGCATAGATATGCAATTTTAAAAGGCAAACTCAAATTTACATAACACTCAAGATAAAAAAAGTCCGCAGTAAGCTGGACCAACACAATGCTTGCAAAGATTTAAAAAAAGGAAATACATTCTCTCTGCTGGTATAATGGTATAAATCAGATCCTTAAATCCATGGAACAAGTTATCTATCCTCTCTCTCAATAAATTAGCTCTTTAACAGTTGTTTTTATGAAATCTTTTCTTTCAGTTAAATCATAGGCAGGATAATTTTCATAAACCTCTTTGCAAATCTGCTTCATTGTGACTTCCTCCAAGTTAGCATTGGCCAGTAATTTCTTTACTGTTTCTTTCAACTCTTCATCTGTAGGAGGTTTCTTCAATTTTTAATTAAAAGCTCATCATCTGAACTACCCTCAGATTCACTTTCTTTTTTGGAACTGTTTTGATTCTTCTTGGTGGTGCTGCTATCCGCCTTCTTTACATTAGCACCTTTTACAGATTTTTTACTTTTCGGAGTGGCTTTCTGTTTAGGTGTCTCCATTTTAGATGTCTTTTTTGGTGGCTCCTCTTCACTTTCTTTATCTTCATCATCTGAAGACTCTTCCTTGGTTTTCTCTTCATCTTCATCACTGCTAGATTCATCTGACAAAATTTCAGGACATTTGGTTCGTTTAGTTTTCCTTGCCATTCCAGAACTGTTCCGTTCCTTTTTGTTGCTTTTGCTAGAAGTTTTTTTAGATTTTGGTTATGGTTTGCCAGAAGGCTTTGGATGCATTAAGAAATTCAAGATCCTCTTCACCAATTCACTATTTACACCTGATCGCTCCAAATCAAGAACTTCGCAGATGCTCTTTAACATGGCATTTCTAAATTTTTTCAACATTTCTTCCTTCTTTTTATACTGGATACTTCCTTTTTCAAATGGAAAGCCACTGAACTGACCCACATTCTTCTTTAATGAGGACACTGTGCCCGATCTATTGTAAAGCAGTTTATGCAGATTTCTAAGTTCATCTGTTTTCTTTTTACTGAGAAAGAAATGTATCCTTTCAATTTCACAAAGTTTTTGCCCCTTTCCTTGTGCTATTGTAAATGGCTCTCTCTGTAAAGAAGAGACTTGCATTGTCAACCTTTCTACTTTCTTCTTTTCCCTCTTGCCTTCCACAATGAGACTCTTTTCTTTTTCTTCCTCCTCATCGTCCTCCTCCTTGTCGTCGTCCTCACTTTCCTCTTTGGGGTCCGGCATTTCGGGCTCCTTCTCGGCCTCGGCCGCGGGGCCAGCGGCGGACATGCTGGGGCCCGAGGAAGCTCCGCGAGAAGAAGCCCGCGGGCAGCTCTCCGTGACGCGCGCCGCGCCCGCCGCCGGAGTCAACAAGATTTTAAAATCTACTTTGCTTTTTAATTATTTCCAAAGTATTAACCTCTGGTAGTCAAAGAAAATTAATGCACACTGAAATTCTGTATTCAAGATATATGAGATGAGGAAGCAAAAGAAATGGAGAATACAGATGTTATATAGAAAATTATCTGTAAAAGCTTGTTGGAATAGGGTACTTTGTGTGTGTTTTTGACTAGTCTACATTGTCCTTATTGATCTGTGAGACATGGGAGGGAGAAGGCCATGAGGGTATGCTAAGGAACGAGAGGATCATGCCCTGATACGGATTAAAGGAGTGAATGCCAAGTTTAAGAACTCTAGTGCATCATAAACCCTGAGGGCAACTTTCTAGTTACTATGTAGGATCACAGACTCATGCTTCCAACAAAGACAGCCTAACAAAGACGACATTTACTCACCAGTCTAAACAAACTGAAGGACAAGAACAGACCAGGAGGTACATTAAGCAACAGTTTTCTTGTATGCATGGATAAATAAATCTTTAAAAAAAAAAAAGTAAAACATATAACTAAAATAGCCCTATATAAATTATGCCAAACAAATTTGCACTTAAAAACATTCCCACAAAAAAATTCTAGGTCCAGATGAACTGAGTTGTGAAACTGAATAAACATTTAAGAAAGAAGTGATATCAGCTCTGTATATACTCATCCAAATAATTAAAAATTAGGAAATATCTCATAACTCATTTTTGGGGGTCAGTCTTTTGCTGCTAATGATATCTAATAAAAACATTAAAAGGGTGGCAAAATACAAAATATTCCTCATGAACACAGATGCAAAATTCCTGACAAAAATTTATCAAACAAATTCAACAATATAAATCAAAATGCCTCATGACTTAGTTTATCCCAGCAATACTTATTTGCTTAACATTTCAAAAAATCAGTCCCTGTAATTCCTCATAATCACAAATGAGAGGGGGAGATGAGGTGAGGGAGGGAAATTCATATGACCATTTTATGGCCGCATAACAAGCATTTACCAAAACCTAAAATTCCTTCCTTATAAACGACTCTCAGCAATCTACAAGAACAACTTTTTTTGATAAAAATGTCTAAAAAAGCATGATAATAAACAAGTTTAATAGCAAAAGACTGAATGTTTATCATTTGATATCAGGAATGAGACATCACTACACTTAAGTATCTTCTTAAAAAATGGAAATATAGACTTGAGATTCGGGTTTAATGAGATGTTCCATAGTTATCCCCTAGCACAGATTCTGGCACATGGCAAGATTAAAGCTGGTGGCAGTCCACACAATGACAAGGAGAGTGGCTACACAGGAAAAACAGGAACAAGATGTAGGGATAAAGCAAACCCAAGAAAATGTTAGCAACTTGAGGGCTACATACTGTTCACTTACTAGTTATTCACGTTTTCTGTGTGGTTGAAAAATATACTTAGGCACAAGCCACATAATGACATTTCAGTCAGCATCAATCTTGACAATATAATTTTTCATTGTACTTGACTTAGTCTCTTACTTTGTTAATCACGGCCCCAAACTTATAAAATCCAACACTAAGGGTGCTTCTGCCCAATAACAAAATTGCTTAATGATACATTTCTCAGAATATATCCCATTTGTTAAGTGACACATGGCTGGGAAGTCCAGAAATAGATTCAAACATGTAGAGACAACTAATTTGAGTGTAACATTTATGCATTCAATTCAGTGGAGAAAAGAATGTTTTCAACAAGGGGTTCAAGGACATTGCATAAACACATGTAAAAATAAACTATTTGTTAAAGCAGTGGACTCTGTTTATGTACAAGGAATTGAACCCAAAACTGTCTTTTTATTTTCAGGTTCAAAAATCATTTGAGGAACCAGAGTTTAAAGTCCAAATGCCCACAATTGAAAGATCAACTATGACCAGACATTTTTACCTCTTCCCAGGCAACTAAAATTATTAACTACCTACAGATGTTAACAAATCAGGGAAAGGACTAGTGTTTAAGAGAGAGTAGCATAGGCTGTGCCCTCAGTGGGCAACATTCTATTTCCTATTTGTTGTTTTGTTTCTCTCTCCTTCTAATATCTATCAAAAAATGTGTTTTAGTCATAGATGGAAACTGGTATTAGTATTGCCTTATGCCATAAATTATTCAAAAATGAGATAAATTGTACAATTATGCCTACACCATACACAGTTTTATAACAGAACAAACCTGCTGGTATTTAGTCCAGAAGGCATAACAAGCAAAATATAATGGTCTCACTCAGCTGAGGAGAGACAGATCAGAATTTAGGAATATTGAGTTAATTTACTAAAAACAGAGCTAAAAGTATATAATAGAGAAAGGAGAGTTGATGTAACAATTGATGTTGAGAAAATTGGACAGCCATGTGCAAAATAATGAAACTAGACAATTGTCTTATATGATAGAGAAAAATGATTTCAAAATAGATGGAAGACTTGAAGGTAAGACTGGCAACCATGAAAGACACAGAAGAAACAGTGAAACACACTAACTTTGGTCTCAGTGATATCTTTTGGCATTTAACTCCAACAACGAGGGAAACAAAAGCAAAAGTAAACAAATGGGACTACATGAAATTAAAAAGTTTCTGCACAGCCAAGGAAACTATTTTTAAAACAGAAAGATAAATAATGATGATGTCACTAATATATGGGTATATAAAGTAACTAAATTAATAGTCAGATAAAGACAAGCTTAAAAACTAACCCTTGATAGCTGACCACTGAAGTGAGACATCGGGAGGAAGGGGTGGGGGAGGGAAAGAACAAAGAGGGAAGGAAGGACAATGGTCTGTGGTGGTAGAATATGATGAGTTGTGGTGTGTGCACTATGGTGATAAAACTGATGGTGGTGCCCCAAGATTACCTCATTAAAAATATTTTTTAAAAAAAAGACATCCTAGCAAATGGGAGAAAATATTTGTACATCATACTTCCGACAAGGGGCTAAGATAATATCCAAGATCAAAAAAAAAAAAAATAAATCTCATACAACTCAACAATATAACAAATTAACACACACCCAATATGTGCACTTCTCTAGAGAAAACATACAGATGGCACACAGGCACATGAAAATGCTCATCACTTATCAGGGAATTGTAAATAAAAACCTCAATGAGATTCCACCTCATACCAGAGAGAATAGCCCATTTCAAAAAGGTAGACCTAGTGTTGGTGAGGGTGAAGAGAGAAACTAACCCTCTTACATAACTCTTGGTGGGGATGTAGACTGATCCAGCTCCTATGGAAAGCAGTATGAAGATTTCTCAAAATATTAAAAATAGATCTACATTATGATCCAGCAAATTCACTCCTTGGTATCTGTCTGAAGAATACAAAAACACTAATTCAAAGGGAGACATGCACTCCTGTGTTCATTGCAGCACTACTTATAATAGCCAAGCTATGGAAACAATCTAAGTGCCTAAGGACAAGTGGATTAGGAAGATGTGGTGTATTTACATAATGGAATATCACAAAGCTATAATAAAAGATGAAATCTTATCATTTGTGAAAATGGGATTATGCTAAATGAAATATGAAAGAAGGAGAAAGATAAATACACAAATTCTGGATAATTTCACTGATATGGGTAGAAAAGGACAGACAAAATCCAACCCAAATAAATCCTTGAAATCTATTATCCATTTTGAGTTCATTTTGGTGTATGGTGTGAGGTAGTAGTCATTTTCATTCTTTTGCATGTGGCTGTCCAGTCTTCCCAACACCACTTATTGAAGGGGCTTTGCATATATATATATATATTTATATTCTTTGTAGTGTATATTCTTTGTCATAGATTAGTTGATCATATATGTGTGGCTTGACATAAGCCTCAGAAACATCTTTGAGACTCATCTCCTTTGATTAAGAGGATTAAGAGGATTTAGAAGATTAAGATAGTCAAAATATAGAAGCAACCTGAATGCCCCAAAATAGACAAATGGGTCAAAAAGTTGTGGTATATTTATATAATGGAATACTACTTGGCCATCAAAAAAGATAAATTCATGCACTTGTGGCAGCATAAGCAAAGGAGAAGATTAAGAGCTGGGACTACAACCACCTATAAAAGCTTCTGTACAGACAAAAAGACAGTAACCGAAACAAAAAGAAATCCTACAGAATAGGAGAAAATATCTGCACAGCATACAATGGATAAAGGACTGAGATCAAAGTTCTACAGAGAGCTTACACAACTCAACAAAAACAAAGCAAACAACCCAGTCAAAAGTTGGGCAAAAGAAAAAGATGCTTTTCAAAGAGGAAATGCAAATGGCTAACAGGTATATTAAAAAAAAAAAAAGTTCAACTTCATTTATTATAAAATAAAAGCAAATCAAAAACCACAATAAGATACTACCTCACACCAGTGAGACTGGCCCATATTAAAAACAAAAAAAACAAAACAAACAAACAAAAAAACTGGAAACAACAAATGCTGGCCAGGATGTGGAGAAAATGGAATTTTCTTATACTGCTGGTGGAATGTAAACTGGTCCAACCATTATGGAAATCTGTGTGAAGTTTCCTGAGAACACTTAAAGTGGTTCTACTATATGATCCAGCGATTTCACTCCTAGGAATTTACCCAAAGAAAATCAAAAGTAAACTTTTATCCTTAAGTTTATTGCAGCACTATTTACAATAGCCAAAATATGGTAACAAACTAAATGCCCCAAAACAGACAAATGGGTCAAAAAGTTGTGGTATATTTATACAATGGAATACCACTTGGCCATCAAAAAGATAAATCTATGCAATTGTGGCAACATAGATGGAGATGGAAGGGATTATATTAAGTGAAATAAATCAGAAGGAAAAAGGTAAATATCAGATGGTTTCAGTTATATGTGGAATGTAAAGAAACCGAACAAAAGGTCAAGAAAAGGACAAAATTTGCATGCTGACCATAGATCTGAGGGCATATGGCCCAGGAGCAAGCGAGAGGTTTATAACATGGAGGGTTAGTGATGGTTCATGGGTGATGTGGTGGTGTGAAAACTACAAAGACTACATCTGAAGGGAGAAATTAATTAGTGTATAAAAATGAAGAACAATGTAAGAAAATAAATCTAGGAAATTTTTCTTTTTAAAATTGAGAGATGTTGAGGCAGCTGAAATATAAAGGCCTAATCTATAGAAGTGAGGTAACTATAGAAAGAACTCCAGATAGCCACACAGGTATAGGAATGTATGTCTCTTTAAGCTCTTGGCAGATACCAATCTCTAGTTTCATAGGATGACCAGGAATCCAGGAAAAGGATTAGGCATTTCAAAAGGACATGTCACTGTAATAGTAAAAGTCTGTATCTGTCAAAACTGACTCATGCTTCAGTGGTCATCAATGTGAAATAAAATCCTCACTGCACTACCGCTTTTGTTTCTCATTTTCCTGCACCCATCCCAACCATCAGAAACTATGAAGTTGGCCATCTGTGACTGCAATCTGATTGCAAAATCCCTCCCCTTTCTCTTTGCTTTTCATTCAATTCCCTTGTAGTCCTGTGGTCACACCTATAACCCATTTTGAGGTGTTTAGCACCTGGGTTCTGCTGTGATAGGAAACATGGGTCAGTTCCACTTGTCGACTTGCTGGTCTTTTTCAGAGCCAGGTTGGTGACAACTGTTCAATGTCATATACAAACTGTCTTTACTAGGAGAGCACAAGAGAAGACCCATGGACAGATACTCCATTGCCAGAAATCAAATTTCCTCAAAAAAAAAAAAATGTTCATAAAAGTACTGATAGCGAAGGCAGCATTTCCAGTCCAAATGGGTAGGAAGAAACTCACTGCCTGAGAAGTGGACGTGTGAGGTCAGCACAGCACAGTGATACACCACACAGTGATACACCACAGCTCCACACCACTCAGAGCTGGGAAATAGACATTAGTTTTGCTGACGCTGTGTTTTCCTCATGATTACAGTCATAAACAATGAAGTATTATCTTCCAGAAAACCTGGGAGGGTTCCAAACTGGTTATCTTGTGTCAAATTCCTAAAATTGCTAGCACAGGTTATGTGGGTGCCAGGAACTAAAGCCAAAACACTTACTGGATTTTTCAGTTTGTTTTGATTTGGTAAGCATTTTATTAAGTAAAAATAAAACTTTATGAGTAAGTTTTTTGTTTTGTTTTTTTTCCATCTTTTAACTTGTTGGTCCTTGAGGGGAAAAAAAGAAAAAAAAAAAAAAAACAACACTGTGGGTTGATGCCAGGAACAGTAGATGAAGGTTATCAATGGCTTTCTTTATAAAGAAGGTGTATCATGTTGACAGGAAGTTTATATCTGTCTGCAAGATAGCAGAGGTTGGGTCAGGACTCCATTTTCATATGTGATCAGATAGTTTCTTTGAACTGCACTTTGATGATGGAATAACACTCTCAGGATGGTCTGGCAGTGTGCCCAGTGACCACGAGCACTGGGCTGAGGGGAAGACACATCTGTCATAGCGGGTGATCACTTTTAAAGTTGGTGAACATTTCTGAGGCCTACTTTCCTCATTCCTAGTATGGAATGAACAATACCATCCCATAAAGTCCATTAAAGAACTAAATAAGCTTGAAAGGGCTAAGCCCACTGAGTGTACAGGTGGTAAACATTGCATGTAAGTATAGTCACCATACTCATTATTTTTGTTCACAGAGACACAGAATCACCATAAGGTAAATATGAAATATGTGAGATATGAGATAGAAAGTACATAAATAAGAATTATAAAATGGGTCTCCCTGGTGGCGCAGGTGGTTGAGCGCAGTGCTATGTGGCTGTCCACAGCCTCTGCTCCCCGGCCAGGGAGCTACCCATGTGGCACAGCAGACCTCTCCTGTCTCTCCCGCTGTTCCCCTCAGCAGTGTATTTTCCATCAATCTGCCTGTTCTGTTCCCCACTCTGTCTCTTCCTGTTCTGCTCCCCACCCTGTCTTTAGTGAATCCTCTCACCCCCGGCATGTTTGGCTGGCACCCAGGCTCTTGTACGCATAAATAAATCAATCTTAAAAAAAAAATTATGAGGGCCTCCCCAGTGGCACAGTGGGTTGAGCAAAGGGCTGTGGAGCTGTCCGCAGCCTCTGCAGTGCAATTTGATTCCCAGCCCACCAGGGAGATTCCCACATGGCTCTGCAGACTTCTCCTGTCTTGCCTGCTGCTCCCCTCAGAAGTGTATTTCAGTGAGTGTACCTGTTCTACTCCCCACTCTGTCTCTGGTGAATCCTCTCACCCTCCCATGCCTCTGGCCTGTACCCCAGCTATTGCATAAATAGAGAAAAATAAAATTTTTCTTTTTTTTTAAAGATTCATTTATTTTTATGCAAGAGCTGGGATACAGGCCAGAGGTGCAAGAGGGTAAGAGGATTCACCAGAGACAGAGCAAGGAGCAGAATAGGCAGACTGATGAAATACACTGCTGAGGGGAGCAGCGGGCAAGATAGGAGAAGTCTGCTGTGCCATGTGGGATTCTCGCTAGCTGGCCGGAATCGAACCTGCACTTCAGAGGCTGCGGACAGCTTCACAGTGCTGCGCTCAACCTGCTGCGCTACCAGGGAGGCCCCCCTAAAATAAAATCTTTAAAAAATATATTATGAAATGCATGTAGATACCACAAATAGTTTTTCTTAAACCCATGTAAATTGCAAAACTGATAGCGCTATCGCCAGACACTGCAGCACGAGTTCAATCCCAGGCCATCCAGGGAGCAACCCACATGGCACAGCAGACCTCTCCTGACTTGTCTGCTGCTCCCCTCAGCAGTGTATTTCAGTAGATCTGCCTGTTCTGCTCCCCACTCTCTCTGGTGAATCCTCTCACCCACCCCCACTTCCTGCATCTCTGGCTTACACCCCAGTTCTTGTATGCATAAATAAATAAATCTTTTTAAAAAAGACAGTAAACCCGTAAACTATAGTGACTCAAGAGCATCCCATCAAGAGCATGCCAACTTCAGAGAAACCTGTAGAGCTAATCAGGGCCTCTAGGCCTTGGCATTCATGTGAGGCTACAGGAGCCAACCAGCAGTGCTGTTTATAATAGTCCCCAAAAGGGAGGATTTATAGGTGCTGTCCCTAGCTTTCCCTTCACTGCCCAGCGTGACATAAGCACTGAAGTCCAGAAGTAGCTCAACAAAATTTACTCTCAGTAAACCTCAAGTTAACATATATGTAAATCAAACAGTAGAATCTAAGAAAACACACTTCAGAACAAGTCCTTTAGCTTTTCTGACCCCCCTTTCTTCAACCAGATGACCATCTATAAACTCATCCTTCATAAGTGTTTTAGAGCCCCACTGTAGCAGTCAGAACATTCTTTTTTTTTTTTTTTTTTGAAAGAAGAACTGGAGTGTAGGCCAGAGGTGTGGGGAGGTGAGAGGAATCACCAGAGATAGAGTGGGCATGCTGCAGAGGCTGCAGATAGCTTCACAGTGCTGTGCTTAACCCCCTGCACCAACAGGGAAGCCCGAAGTCAGAACATTCTTTGGGAAATATGCCAGCTACCCTACTTAAAACACACCAGCACACTAAAGCTTGGCCTCTAACACAACCCACAAGAGTTCCTCTCTCCCTGGCCCCATTACCCACCCAGACTAGTCATGAAACACATTAGCCTTTGTGCTAAGTCCTCTAGCCACAATTTTCCCTCAGTTCAGCTGTGCTTCCTGGACACACACCCTCTCCTCTCACCAGAATGTGATCCCTCTGTCCTATCCCTTTGTCTACCTTTTACATGTAAGTAAGTGATCACTTCTCCATGAAATCATTCAATGGCCCTGACTGATAGATCCCTTCTCTCTGCTGTTCTTTCAAGAATAACTGGCATTTTCAGGGTCTTTATTTTTTGCCATTTAGTGTCCTCTCATTTATTTGTCTCACAAAGCTTACAAACTTACAACAATTATTATCTCATATTTGAGAGGTAATTTGGTCAATCCTACAAGCTTAATAAATGAAAAGGCCGAGAGTCTCAAGATTGTTCTCTCAAACTCAGCAATATACAGCCCAAATGGTGCATGACCATAGCATATGTTCAGGTTGGTGGTGTTCATTTTTTTAATAAAAGTTTATAAGGGGCCTCCTTCATGGTGCAGCGGGTTGATTGCGGCACTGTGAAGCTGTCTGCGGCCTCAGCAGCTCCGGTTCAATTCCTGCCCGGCCAGGGAGAAACGCACATGGAGAAACAGACCTCTCCTGTCTCGCCCGCTGTTCTCCTCAGCAGTGTTTTCCTTAGTCTGCCTGTTCTGCTCCCCGCTCTGTCTCTGGTACATTCTCTCACCCTCCTTCGCCTCTGGCCTGTACCCCAGTTCTTGTATAAATAAATAAATCTTTTAAAAAAGTTTATAAGAATATTTTTAAAAGGTTTTTTTTTTTTATTTTAATGTGATTAATATATTTCTCTCTTAACTATATCCATCTCCATACCCATAAGTTTATTGGCTGCCTTGTCAGTTTGTTTCACCAATTTAGCCTCACTGATAAAATAGTACCTGGTATATCAAAGACACTTTACTAAGTCTTGAAAAAAATTTTTTTGAGTATGTTTTAGGTATTTGTAATTTTATTTATCTGCAAAAATATTTATTACTCTGGGATGAAGGAGACGTTTCTCTTAGCCATCTCTTCCCAAAACAGAGTAAATGGCTTTTTGGCTTTTAGCACTTCTGTGATCTCTGATCCACCTGATTTCTAAATAGATTCCTCTGAGTAACTTCACCCATTTAGATCAGACTTAATGCAGAGGCTTTACACCCTATAATTGGTAAAGTAAGGGTAAAGTAAAGAAAGGTAAGTAAGAGGAACACTTAACTTCTTGCTCTGAAGTAAGTCTTTCTAAGACTTGCATCCCAGTGGGTGACTTATTCATACTTGATTCCCCCACTGCTATGTCAGCTCTGAGCTGGTAGATTTATGCTGGAGACAGTTGTCACCTACTGAAGTCATTTTTGGAGCCACCGGAACAGCCATTTCAAGAGTTTCATTTTAAGACATCAGCACATCCCATTATTTCTAGATTGTCATACCTTCAAGTGAGTTACCAGCCTATGAAGGGAATTGTCAGTGAGGAATACCCAGAGTGTTTGGAAAAAATAATTAGAATTGGTGACAGTCTCAATAGCTTCATCTTTCCTTCCTGAGGACCTCCTTAGACACACAAGACTCAGCAGCAGCAGCTCCTCTGTGCTCCCTGGTGTTCCCAAAGGAAATACAACCTTTGGGATCCATCTCCCTTGGTAGTAACTACTGATTCATAATGTTAATCCATAGCGCACTAACTTACTGCTCAAACACTTCAATTTTTCGTGTTAATAGTGCACTAATTTACTGCTCAAATACTTCCTCAATTTCTCATGATAATAGCCAAAACTCTCTGCTGTCAAATCTTTTCGAATAGGTACTTTCATTTCAGAAAAAAATGTCATGAATGGATATCAGTAGCAATCATTATATCTAAGAAACTTTCATTATATCTGAGAAACTTGCATACATTTTAGTAGAATTTTAATTACCAGTAGGCTTAAAATTATGTTTTGAAATGAACTCACAATTACTAAGTCACCCAATTTTTGCAGTGGCTCCAGAATCTTTTCAAGATATGACTTCAGTGTTAAAAGTTTTTGCTGCCTAACCAGACTCTTATGTTAGGGTTGGTATTTTTTCTTATGTTTATTTGATCTTAGGTTATTTATCTTGTGGTATCTCAGAGGTTGTTAGAGGGAAGAAACATTTAGGGCAGTGTTTGTTACAGGGCAACCCCACAGTCAGGCGACCCATTTTATATCGGGGTTGACCTGTAACATGTTCTCAAACTGAAATGTACAAATCAACCACCTACCTTGATCTAATTGGGGCCTGAGATTCTGCATTTCTCATGAGTTTTAGGTAATTCCAGTACTCCTGGAGTAAGGGTGAACTTTGAGTAAAGGCGTCCAGTGGCTGCTCAATGTGATTGCAACACCATCTTCCAAATAAGAGACATCTTCAAATAATGAACTATGTCCAATTTTAAGGACAAACAGAAGGTCACCATCTCAGTTTACTGTTGCATGAGTGTTGTATTGCTTTTGTTCAGAAAAAGCAGAACCGCCTAATTTCTCATTGTCATCAGTGGTTTTTCAATGCATTCAAGGATACTTTGCAGCCTATGAAAGACAAAAAATGTGGCTAGTGCCTTGTGGTGTTTTGAGAACTTCTTGCTGTATTTACCTTTCTATCAAGTGAGTAACTTTGATACCATAATTTCAGGTGCCCGGGTCTAGTCTCCCAGCCAGGAACAGATCCCAGGCTGTAGGGGCAGTGCTGAGTCCTAGCCACCAGACCACCACAGGTTGATGTCTCATGAAGCTGCAGCAGGAATTTGGCTGACATTCAGGCAAACAAGGAGAAAGGGCAAATTTGTTTATATAAAGAAAAAGTTTATTAAGGAGAAAAGGAACAGAAATAAAATGGAACTCCCAGGCTGGGGGAACCAGGCCAGGGAGGGGCAAGGAAGCTGAAGTGGAGTCGTGCCTCAGGGAATATACACCTTCTTTCCTGATTATTCTAAAGTCCCACCAGTCTCTCTATGATTGGTTAGTTCTCAGTTGTCTCACTCACTGCCTAAATGTCTCTGTGCCCAGAACTAAGTCTCTGTGTCCCAGCCCTTATCTTAGAGTCCTTTTTCTTTATCGTCCTTGTCCAGAATTGTCCTGTTGCTCCTAGTACCGGGGGTGTTTGATTAGTTCCCTTTGGAATTTGTTGCCCTTATCTCTGGAGCCCTCCTTAACTCTCCAGAAGTCCCTGCCTACACTGTCCCTGAAGCTGCCTAATTATCCCTAACTTGCCCTAAGACAAAACTTGACAATGACATTTTTGTGCAATGACATTTTGTCCAAGTTTCACTGCTGGACAATGCTTTATCTTTTTTCAAACCCTTTTTAAAGGAAAAGTATGATATAAGCTTGGCTGTTTGTAAGAGGGTGGTAAAAGAGATTGTGAGTAAACTGTGTTTGAGAAAGAAAGGAAAGGAGGGCCTCCCTGGTGGTGCGAGAGATTAAGACACAACCTATGAAGTTACCAGCAACCACTGCAGCAAGGGTTTGATCCCCGCCAGGGAGAAAACCACATGGCGCAGCAGACCTCTCCTGACTCGCCCGTTGCTCCCCTCAGCAGTGTATTTCAGTCCCAGTCTGTCTCTGGTGAATCCTCTCAGCCCCCCACACCTCTGGCCTGTACCCCAGTTTTTGTATGCAAAAATAAATAAATATTTAAAATAAAAAAGAAAGGGAGGGAGGGAAGGAAGAAGAGGCAGGAATGTAGGGGAGGGAGAGAAGGGAAGAACAGAGGCGGGAAGTAGAGGAGAAGGGAGATGATGGTGGAGAAGAAAGGGGATGATGAGAAAAAAAAAAAAAACACGACTATATTGAAACTTTCTTGATTCTTTTCCATGACTAATAAACAATACAAATAATCTGTTCTGGAAAGAGCATGTGTGGGTGAATAAGTCACTACTTGGGATTACTATTCTACTGTGTACCATTAACAAAGCCCATGATAAAAATATTGTTTTACTTTCTACCCTGTAATCTCAAGGAAGTAGTTATCTAGAAAGATTTTATGAGTTGAACTTAATACTCAAGCTTCAATAGATCCAAAAGTTGAAGTAGAAGCATACTAAGTGTAGAACTAAAGGGGGAAGTTCATATCCCTCCGTGTTCCATCTCAGATTCTAATTATCCTCAGAAAATAAGCCTACGTATGTCTATCACATGCTGTATGAATGTCATTCAATGAATTCTTTAAGGAACAGTGAGAGAATTACGGAGGAATATGTGGCGATCACTTGGACAAAAAAACATGGATGGAACTGGAGGGGAAAATGCTAAGTGGAATAAGTCAGGAGGAGAACACACTGAATGCTGTCATGTACATGTGTAGTAAAAGAGACAAAGGGTCAGTCAGAATCAAAACAATAACAGACCCCAGAAGTGACTATAAAACTGAGGCTAGTAGAGGGGAGGAGAGCAAAGTGCGAGAGGGCCCAATGGACTAGTGTTGGACTCGGTGGTGGGTGTGGTGTGGTGACACACACCTGGTAAGATATGATTCTACACCTCTGAATAATACAGTGTTGTAAACCAAAGTTACTTCACTTAAAAAAAAAATGCTGGAGGGATGGTTTTATATATATATGTAAATAAAAGCTTATAATATAAGCAGCTTATTTTGCCTAAAGTTAATAAATGGGGCCTCCCTTGTGTCACAAGGGGTTAAGCACTGCACTATGAAGCAGTCTGCAGCCTCTGCAGCATGAATTCGAACCCCGGCTGGCCAGAGAGCAACCCACATGGCATAGCAGACCTATCCTGTTTTGCCCGCTGCTCCCCTCAGCAGTGTATTTCAGTCAGTCTGCCTGTTCTGTTCCCCACTCTGTCTCTGATGAATCCTCTCACCCCCACGCATCTCTAGCCTTTGCCCCAGGTTTTGTATGCACAAATAAATAAATCTTTAAAAAAAATAAAGTTAATGAATGAATATTGTGGAGTTCAGTGGGGGATAAATCTGATAAGACATATAAGGGATATAATTTGAGGCTTTAAAGGCTAAGATAAGGTTGTACTGTGATGCATGGACTATTAAAAATAAATGAATCTAGGGCCTCCCAGGTGGCGCAGCGGTTGAGTGCTGGGTTGCGAAGCTGCCCGCGGCTGCGACGCCGGTTCGATCCCCGGCTGCTCCCCGGCCACCAGAGGAGGGTCCCACATGGCGCGCAGACCTCTCCTGCCGCCCGCTGCTCCCCTCAGCAGTGTACCTCGGTCTTTCTGCCTGCTCTGCTCCCCACTCTGACTCTGGTGAGTTCTCTCACCCTCCCACGCTTCTGACTGTACCCAGTGCTTGTATAAACAAAACAAACAAACAAACTAAAAAAAAAAAAAAAAAAGCCTCTATAGGAAAAAATAAATAAATAAATAAATAAATAAATAAATAAATAAAATAAATAAATGAATCTAATACTCCATTTAGATTAAACTTTGGGAGCTAAACTAATCTATGTATTTCAGTCCACCTTGCCTCATTCTTCTTATTAGATATGTGACTGTATGAGTAATTAATCATTTTTCTCTGTGAGGAGAGTTAATATCACCAATCTCATAGTATAGTAAGGATTACATGAGCTAATATTTGAAGGAAATTAAGAACAGTGTTTCCATGTGGAAAGAGGAACAGCAGAAGATTGTCTCAGCTGGATGCCTGTGCAACCAGGGAGAGCAAGAGAATCTCAAGCAGGTCAGGTGATTTCCCAGGAAACACTGGTGAGGAGAAGGGAGATGAAAGGTTGAAAAACACACAGAAAAAAGTTGCATTAATGAGTTCATCACTGTTCTGAGCAACAGGGTTTCCATCCTCCTGGTGGATCCTATCCTCTGGAATTCTGCAGAACCTGCTCAAAAATGAGGGACTGGGGGTCATTTATCAGCTGACTACTGTATACCAATGGTTGAAGTTTGTTCACAGCGGTGGCCCCTAACTTCCCCACACTGTTCTTGCTCACAGCCAAGCTGTTCTCAGAACTAGTGGTTATCTCCAGGGAGCAGAGCCCAGGGGATGACGTGGGACGTGACTACAGGCAGGGACCCATCACAGCAGGCTTCAATCAGGCAGCTGGAGGGCCATTGCACATGAGACAAATTAAGATCACATATTACATTTCTTAGGAAACTTATGTTTCCTAAGTACACACTAGTGCTTTCGATGTCTTTTTCCAGCAGCATAATCTCCATATCACTCCACCCTCCCCCAAGTGCTTGAAATGGATGTAGCTGCTCACTTGTTTGAATTCCTTGCAAAAAATCTGTTGTTTTTCTCTCTTGCAAACTTTTCTTATGACACTGCTTATGACTACCAGCACTATAGATCCTTGAAGAAATATATTAAGGTAGTAATTACGATTACTGTATGTTTGCATTTCAAAGGTGGTTTTCAAGCATCTTAATCCACCATCTTATCTAAGGTAGGTGTTTACAGACAAGGAAATCGAAACTTGTAGTGACAAATTATCACAGCAGTTATTATACCAGTGTAAAGTGTTGATATTATTAAGAATGGCTAAGTCCAAAGTCTGACCTTTAATCACCCCAGAAGAGGACATAAATGTAAATACCCAACAGGTTTGGCAGGGAACAAATTAAGTCAGTCAGGCCATGTGGAGACATGTGGGCACAGGACAGTAGTATAAGGACGCACTGGCACACCGTGGGCTCCAACTTATGTGCCAAATACACTTTGATCCAAACAAAAATATTTATGATTTCTCCTTCTTTCCCATGAATCTGCCCTAGGAATTTTATTCATTCTCCTCACAGAATTGTTCTGCTCTGACAACTCTACTCTTTAGATTAAAAAAAAATAATAATAATGACTTTAGGGGAAAGTAGTCAAATTACATTTTGTAGTCTAGTGAGAAAGACATACAATCAGAACCTCAGTATCCTGATTTTTAAAATTGGGTAAATTTGGGCCTCCCTGGTGGCGCAAGGGGTTTAGATACAACCTATAAAGCTATTCATAGCCACTGCAGCACGAGTTCAATCCCTGGCCAGGGAGCTACTAAAATGGCACAGCAGACCTCTCCTGACTCGCCCGCTGCTCCCCTCAGCAGTGTATTTCAGTCAGTCTGCCTATTCTGTTCCCCACTCTGTTTCTGATGAATCCTTTCACCCCCACACCTCTGGCCTATAACCCAGTTCTTGTATACATAGATAAATAAATATTTAAAAAATAAATAAAATACATAAAATTGGATAATTTTAAAATCAGAAAATCAGTCACCACAACATGGCTGAATGGGCAAAAGGACCTATCTCAGTACCTAGAATGCAGAAATGTTTCAATCAGTTAGTTACCTTCTGTCTCCGATATTACCAATCCATAACCACTCCTCACTCAGCTCCACCCTGAGAATGAAACCTACAGAGCGGATTTTATTGTAATTTAAATATACTTGACACCCAGTCTCAAGCCCAGGAAGCAAAACTAGTGGTTTGCCTATAAAAAGGTAAGCTGTTCCTAATTGTAAAGAGTTTTAAAACAATCATAATACAGCTGCCAACATTTAATTTAGAGGCTTCACCCATGTGTGCCTGTGCCCAAACAGGCACAGGTTCACACATACATTTTAGTAACACTTATTCTCCAAGATAATAAGGAAATAATTCCCATGGTATTTACAGTAAATAAACTGATAACTGAAGGGCTAATATCTGCATTTTGTTATTAGTGCATCATCGATCAAATACATCTTTAAAACAAATTGGCTGCACCAAATTTACTTGTGGGACAAAAAAACTAAACACGTGCTTACAAAATGCAGTGACGTCTCTGGAGTCTTCCTAGACTCCTCTCTTTTCAGTTTTAATGAGTCCTCCACTATTTCATTTATTTAAATTCTTCTCTTTAGTACTTACCACATTTTACATTCTGAATATCCCAATTAAATACTGATTTTCATGTCTGCCTATACTCTTGAAGGGTGAAGTCCTGAGGACAGGAGGCCATATCAGTTCTCACTGAAACCCTGACACCCAGAACAGCAGTTGGCTTGGAGAAGATTGTTCATCCACTAATCTGCCAGCCCAATGAATGAAGATGCATGGCCATTCTCACAAAAGAAAGCTTAAGTCATAAATCTGCATAATATTAGGCTTGCTACCTTCTGTAGTATAAAATAATTATATTAAAAATAATAGCACACTCATTGTGCTTACCATGTGCCCAGGCCACGTACTATGTGGTTTCCACATTGTCAATGCTTGGTGTTCAAAACTGTAGGCCCAGCTATAATGAAATTATTTCTTACATAGGGGGAACCAAAGCATGAAAAGTTCAATACCTTGCCCAAGAGTGGGTGATTTAAGTGCTAAGTCCAACATTGTGAGCCAAGAGCCTAAGCTTCAGTCTCTAAGGGCGTCCCGTTCAAAACAGCCATCTGAAAAGGAAGAATTTTAGATGAGAAAAGATTTCATATGTTCCTAAAAGCAGAACCGCTTTGCAGGGACTCAGAGCTCCTAGATTACAGTTCAGAATAAGGGAATGGGACACAGGACTAGGCAGTTCTGTTCTCCCAGTGCTTTTGGGATCAAATGTCTATGTCTCACTTTCCAAACACTCCTGTTGAAAACCTAATGCCCAAGGCGCTACTAGGGGCTGGAACATTTGGTATGTGAATAGATGATGAGGGCAAAATCCACATGACGATTATTTGTGCCAAAAGAGTCTCTGGGGAGATCTCATGTCCTGTCAACTGTGTGAAGACACAGTGAGAAATCAGCAGTCTGTACCCCTAAAAGGGCTGTCCCTCACTTCAGCATTACTGGAATCCAGGTATTCAAAACTGTGAGAAACAGAATTTATCTTGCTCAACAGCCATCCTGGCTGTGGTGGTTTCTTGTAGGAGGCTGAATGCAGTACGCAAACAAAGGATGAGTTATTGTCCAGGGACACTTCCTAACAAATGGGAGACTCATTATTCTTTAATTGTACACATATTTTCAAAGTGTTTCTTATTCTTGTGCCCATTAACTTTCTACCCATACTTGATCCAAGTGCTGGTGAGGAAATTTCCCAAGGATAAAAAACTGATACACCCCAACTTTAAGAGACCTAATTAAGCCTTTGAGGGGGGAAAAAAAAAGGACATGCATATGTAACAGCGGTAGGTGTTTCTCAACACTCACACACCCTGCTGAAAAGGAAGGTGGAAACTGCTTTCAGTTTCACATTGGCACACCAAGCTTGACAACGAAAAGCCATGGCGGGTGAGTTTTACCACCAAGGACATATGTTGGAAAATAAATAGTTGGGGAAGGGGCAGGATTTTTTGAAAGTCATTAAGTTGATTCTGTGAATGTCTCTTTGAGCAGAACAGAGGGAGTGGGACGAGATGGCAGAGGGCCGGCAAAGAGACAGGCCAGGCCCGGAAGACTATCAGACTTTAAAAAGGAAACACAGGGCCAGAGAGGTGTTTCCATGGTAATCTGCTGTCATTGTGCTGCCTCCCCTGAATTCTACGCTAGCATAAACTTCAGTGCATGGAGGGGGCACAATCAGAGAGGACAGGGGTCTGCGACTGTTGTCCCCAGAGGCAATGGTCTCTCTGGGTTCATTATCAGAGATCAATAAACATGGGCATGTTAGTATGGTGCCTACTGTCAGGTGGTCTATGGAGATGCACATCTCAGACGGCAGGCTCTTGGTGAGCACACGCTGGTAATAAGGAATACCCCCGCCCCACGGCCAGAATCAGGATTACTGAGCTGTGTAGAGAGGTTCATTCTGTTGAGTAAGTCTGGAGGAGCTATTTCCTGTTGCTGAGAGGGAATGGAGGATGTTTTCATGACTTATATTCTCGGGCCTTAAACAGACCAGGTCCTCCGGGAGAAGAGGAAACAGTTTGTCCGTTCAGTGGGCTCAGGTACCATCAACGGCTTGCTGGATGAACTTCTAGAGAAAAGAGTGCTGAACCAGGAAGAGATGGAGAAAATAAAAGTTGAAAATGCAACTGTCATGGATAAGGCTCGAGCTTTGATGGACTCTGTCCTTCGGAAAGGGCCCCGGGCGTGCCAGATTTGCATTGATTTTATTTGTGAAGATGACTCCCACCTGGCAGGGACCCTGGGGCTCTCCTCAGGTAAGGTGGGGGACTGATATTCACCTAGGCCTGTGTCTTTGGCCTGTAGGGTAAATGATTTTCAGGCTTTTCTGCCCTCCCACTATTAGGATTGCATGCCAGAATTCGGGCATCTGCATTTTGTTACATTGTTATATTCAGTGGTGGTGTTTATTTCTGTGGGCCATGGCTGCAGTATTTATATTAGCCAAGTGAAGCAGAGGCAAAGAAAAAAAAAAAAAAACAACAGAGTGAACTGCCTAGAGCCTGGAAAGAAGAAAGAGTGAAGACTTGCTGGGGGCTGGGAGGTCTGCCAGCCTCCTGACCCCTCCATTGCCCATTCCTGCCATGTACCTGATAAAATCCCAATGAAACCCTGAAAAACCCACTTAGGGCTCCAGGACTCTCCTTTACCCATCTGCTCCAATCATAGAAAATCTGTCCTGTGCCCTTATTGGCACCACAGTGCCCATCATTTGATATCTTCATCCGTCAAGGTAGTTTACAGACACATCCAAAGCTCTGGCTCAGGTCAGCATCTCTCCATCACAGACCTATTATATGACCCCCTCTGTTTTCCTCTGTGTCCTGTGCCTTTTGCCTAAGTGCCTTTGACCTTTCTTTTGATTAAAGTTCAATTCTTGTCCTGACTATGTGGCCATTCATTTGCTGAAGTGGGCGGTATTTTTAACAGGGAGGATTTAACAGACTGGTCAAGTTTCTTCAGATGCTAAGTGCCTCTTTCAATGTCCATCTTTCCTCAGGTCCACAATCCGGAAATTCTCAAAATATACAAGGACCCCAAGCACAGGTTTCTACCTACCCAGGTGATGCCAATGGCAAAACATGAATATTTTTTGTTTCACATCTTTCCTGATATTTAATTACAATGGGCTGAAAATGCTACCGTCATGGATAATGCTCGAGTTTTGCTGGACTCTGTCCTTCAGAAAGGGCCCCGGGCATGCCAGATTTGTATTGATTATATTTGTGGGAGAGGGGAGAGGGTCTGTGAATAATTCTTTATGACTGATTCCACGCCTTCTCTCAACTATTTCAGATTTGGCAAAAGACATTCCTACAGCTTTGCTCTCAGATTTTCTAACACAGTGTCTGACTCTTTCCCGAACCCTCACTAAGCACTTGTAAGCTGGCGCCCACTGAACAGGTTCACTACCGTCTCCGTCTGATTCCTTCATACATTGCTGAGAGCTGGACTAGTCATCTTTTGCCCACTTGCTTCTCTTCCTCTCCCCCTATTTTGGTTAGTGACACACCATCAAGCAGGTGTCAAACCAGAGCTGACCTTAGACACTTCTCTCGAATACCTGACATTCAAGCAGTGGCTACGTTTTTGCTTTCTCTCTCTCAAATACCCAGAAGGTCACTCCACACTCACTTCTACTGTATTTCACAACCCCTATCTACACAGGGTCCTATGATTGTCACTCATAACTTCACTGTAATTTTTTTTTTTTCACAAAATCACCTTTTAGTCCCCCTGGACTTTAAAAGTTTGTGGGGAAATTAAACAGGTCTGAATATTCCTAGGTATGACCACCTCTAATTCATAGACCAACATTTGTTAAGAAACTATTTCACTGAAAAATTTCATTCAAATTACTATTTTTTTGCTAGGACATTAAAAAAACTTTGCAAAACAATGTTATAGGCTATGCTCTATAGAATTCCTTAAGAATAATTAACAAGCAGTCATTCTGCCCACCTATGACTATGCAGGTGCTTCCTTGCACCAACTCTCTCCCTCCGCAGGGCAGCAGCCTCCTGCCTGTCTGTGACCTGTACACGCCAGGACTTCTCACTGACCTCCCTCAGTGGAGGCCGCTCTCTTCAAGGCTGCCCACCTGCGACCATGCAGGCCTCTCTCAGCAAACCTCTCCCTTTCAGGGCAGCTCTTCCTGCCCGCTTGTGTCTTTTACTCTTCTGTCCATTTCTCTAATAAACCTGCTCTTTAATTACCAAAAAAAAAGGAATAATTAACAAGTTTCCTAATTTTGTTGAACTTTTATGACTACATGAATTATGAATAAATTAAGAATCACCCCCATGACTTTCAAACTAGACAAAAACTTAGGCATGAGAATGACACTACACACAGATGATAAGAAATGCTGTTACAAGGTCAAACATTTATAATTACTCAGATAGGGTAGAAACTTAGTTCTCATTCATGAAAATTCCAAAAACGGTCATTCTTCATCAGCCCACAGATCTTCTCCAAGTGCTAATTCAGATACTTAGACTCTTCCATCCCATGACTCTGATATCTGTAACATCTGATCCCAAAATTACTGTGGTCCTATCTGTGCAATGAACTGCATTGGGGGGAGTATGGGAGGTCATTTGTGAGAGAGTTTGCTAGATTGGTTGGGATGTTTTGTACCAGGTTTCAGCTTGTATTCCAATGTCTGGAACCCACTCACTGCAACACCCAACTCCCAGTGGAGAAAGTGCCTTGTGAAAATACTGGCATGTTTCTGCCACAAAATTTTAAATATAAAAATTTTCATCCCACATGATATTGGAGGTGGCACAGGAAAAGCCTAGTTCACAGGTGACAAAGCAGATCATTAACTGTCTCAGAGAATTTTCTGAAAATGGTGGTCTTAGTTTTATTGAATCTAAACACGTGTGACATGCTCTAGATTCCTTACTAAGCAAATTTCACTTTTGTGTTAGTCTATATTCTTGCTTACCAAATAATCATTATTGTAGTAATCGTGGGAGAATATTTCATCAGTGGCACTGGAATAATTTCATTGTGTAGTCATTCTTTTCTCAAAATAAAAAAGACCTTCTCTACGGAAAAAATTAGGTGTTCAGAAATGCTAGTATTTTATCAAATTCAGAAATTACTCTTATGAATCTAGAGGTTGTCCCACCCATGTCTTATTTACTATTTCATGGTACAGGACACTGACTATATAGTTAAATGTCTATTTTCTTACTAAGAGAAATTTAGTTCTATTAAAATCTAAACATTGCCTTTGATAGTTTTTCTTTTTTTTTTTTTTTTTTTTTTTTTTTTCTTTGGTTCATTTAATTGTTTTTTTTTTTTTTTTTTTTTAAATATTAAATTTTATTTTTATATTCCCCCATACAATTGCAAACGACCCATTCTGACCCCAATCCTTCCCCTCCCGCCCCCCACCCCCCAAAAAGTGTCTCTGGTTCATAGTTTTTTGTTGATTTTGATTTTCACTTTCTTATATTCATTTTCCTGGTCCCTTATTTAAGTTTTCTAGATTCCTGCTATGAGTGAGACCATCCGGTATTTTTCTTTTTCTTTTTGGCTTATTTCGCTGAGCATGATCCCTTCCAGCGCCATCCATGTTGCTGCAAATTGCATGTGTTTATCTTTTTTGAATGCTGAGTAATATTCCATGGTATATATGTACCACATCTTCTTGATCCAGTCATCTATTTTTGGGCATTTGGGTTGTTTCCAAAGCTTAGCTATTGTAAACAGTGCTGCTATAAACATAGGAGTGCAGGTGCTCTTTGGAATTGATGTTTCTGTGTCCTTTGGGTAAATACCTAGGAGTGGAATTGCTGGATCATATGGAAGCTCTATGTTTAGTAGGTCCAGAAATCTCCACACAGCTCTCCATAGTGGTTGGACCAGTTTGCACTCCCACCAACAGTGCACAAGAGTTCCTTTTTCTCCACATCCTCGCCAACATTTGTTGTTGCTAGTTTTTTTAATATGTGCCATTCTCACTGGTGTGAGATGGTATCTCATGGTAGTTTTGATTTGCATTTCCCTGATTACAAGTGATGTTGAACATTTTTTCATATGTCTGTTGGCCATTTGCATTTCCTCTTCAGAGAAGTTTCTTTTTAGCTCTTCTGCCCATTTTTTGACTGGATTATATTCTTTGTTGTTGCTGAGTCTCATCAGCTCTTTGCAGATTTTTGTGATCAGTCCTTTATCATTAGTGTTGGGTGCAAAAATGTTCTCCCAGTTGGTGGGGTTTCTCTTTGTTTTTGTTATTGTCTCTTTTGCTGTGCAGAAGCTCTTTAATTTGATGTAGTCCCAGCTGTTTATCTTTGTCTTCACTATCACTGCTTTGGGTGATGTGTCTGTAAAGATGTCTTTGATGTGCAAATCCCGTAGTGTTTCGCCTATATTTCCTTCTATGTATTTTATGGTTTCAGGTCTTATGTCTAGTTCTTTAATCCATTTTGAGTTGATTTTTGTGTATGGTGTGAGGTAGTGGTCAAGCTTCATTCTTTTGCATGTAGCGACCCAGTTTTCCCAGCACCATTTATTGAACAAACTTTCTTTGCTCCAATGCATAGTCTTTGCTCCTTTGTCAAAGATTAGTTGACCATAAATCTGTGGGTTTATTTCTGGATTTTCTATTCGATTCCATTGGTCTGTATGTCTGTTCTTGTTCCAATACCATGCAGTTTTGATGATTATGGCTTTGTAGTATAGTTTGAAGTCTGGGAGTGTGATGCCTCCATTTCCGTCTTTTTTTTTCAGTAGAGCTTTGGCTATTCGGGGTTTTTGGTGATTCCATATGAATTTCATCAATAATTGTTCTATTTCTTTGAAGAATGCCATTGAGATTTTGATTGGAATAGCATTGAATCTGTATATTGCTTTTGGAAGGATGGCCATTTTAATAATGTTTATTCTTCCAATCCATGAGCAGGGGATGTCTTTCCATTTCTTTGTGTCTTCTTCTATTTCTTTTAACAGTGTTTTATAGTTTTCTTTGTATAGGTCCTTTACCTCTTTTGTTAGATTTATTCCCAAATATTTGATTTTTTTGTTTCGATAATAAAAGGGGTGGTTTTTTTGATTTCTTCTTCTTCAGATTTATTGTTTGTGTATAGGAAGGCTACTGACTTTTGCGTGTTGATTTTGTATCCTGCCACTTTACTGAATTGATTGATGAGTTGAATTAGTTTTTCTGTGGAGATTTTGGGGTTCTCTATGTATATTATCATATCATCTGCAAATAGTGATAGTTTGACTTCTTCTTTTCCTATTTGGATTCCTTGGATGTCTTTCTCTTGTCTTATTGCTCTGGCTAGGACTTCCAGTATTATATTGAAAAGCAGTGGTGAGAGTGGACATCCTTGTCTTGTTCCAGATCTTAATGGAATTGCTTTCAGCTTTTCACCATTGAGAATGATACTGGCTGTTGGCTTGTCATAGATGGCCTTTATGATGTTGAGGTATGTTCCTTGTATCCCAAGAATTTCAAGGGCTTTTATCATGAATGGGTGTTGCACTTTGTCGAAAGCTTTCTCAGCATCTATTGATATTATCATATGGTTTTTATATTTCTTTTTGTTGATGTGTTGGATAACGTTGATTGATTTTCGGATGTTAAACCATCCTTGTGCCCCTGGAATGAATCCAACTTGGTCGTGGTGAATTATCTTATGGATACATTGTTGGATTCTGATAGCTAAAATTTTATTGAGGATTTTTGCATCAGTGTTCATTAGGGAGATTGGCCTATAGTTTTCCTTTTTTGTGTTGTCCTTATTCGGTTTTGGTATTAGTGTAATATTGGCTTCATAGAACGTGTTTGGTATTGTCCCTTCCTTCTCAATTTTTTGGAAGAGTTTGTGAAGGATAGGCACTAATTCGTCTCTGAATGTTTGGTAGAATTCATTTGTAAATCCATCAGGTCCTGGGCTTTTGTTTTTGGGGAGGTTTTTAATTACCATTTCAATTTCGCTGCTTGTAATTGGTCTGTTTAGGTGTTCTATTTCTTCTTTATCTAGCTTTGGGTGATTGTAGAGTTGTAGGAATTTGTCCATCTCCTCTAGATTGTTGAACTTGTTTCCATATAACTGTTCATAGTAGTTACTGATTATTCTTTTGATTTCTGCTGTGTCCGTTGTGATTTCTCCTCTTTCATTTATGATTCTGTGTATTTGTGCTTTCTCCCTTTTTTCCTTTGTGAGCCTGGCTAGGGGTTTGTCTATTTTATTTATTTTTTCAAAGAACCAGCTCTTGGTTTCATTGATCTTTTGGATTGTTTTTTTAGTTTCAATTTCATTTATTTCTGCTTTGGTTTTTACTATTTCTTTTCTTCTACTGGTTCTGGGGTTTTTTTGTTGTTCTTTTTCTAGATCTTTGAGCTTCGAGATTAGGTTGTTTCTTTGAGTTCTTTCTTGTTTTTTGATGTGAGCTTCTATTGCTATATATTTTCCTCTTATTACTGCTTTTGCTGCATCCCATACATTTAGGATATTGGTGTCCTCCTTGTCATTCAATTCAAAGAATTTTTTAATTTCTTCTTTGATCTCCTCGTTAGTCCAGTGGTCTTCCAGTAGTGTGGCTTTTAATCTCCATGAGGTAGGATAGTTCCTTGCCTTCTTTTTATGATTTATTTCTAGTTTGATGCCTTCGTGGTCAGAAAAGATGGTTGGTATGATTTCAATCTTGGTGTATCTGTTGATGTTTGTCTTGTGCCCCAGTATGTGATCGATCCTGGAGAATGATCCATGTGCGCTTGAGAAAAATGTGTACTCCGTTTTTTTTTGGGTTTAGTGTTCTATAGATGTCTGTTAAGCCCAAATGCTCTAGGTCCTTATTTAGAGCTTTAGTTTCTTTACTTATTTTTTGTCTTGTTGATCTATCCATTGTTGATAGTGGTGTGTTGAAGTCTCCCACTACATATGTGTTTTCTTTGATGTCTGTTTTCAGAGAGGACAACAGTTGTCTGATATATTTTGGTGCTCTTTCGTTTGGTGAGTATATGTTAATGAGTGTTATTTCTTCTTGAAGTATTGTCCCCTTAATCATAATGTAGTGACCATTGGGGTCTCTTTTTATTTTTTTGAGTTTGAAGTCTGTTTTATCTGATATAAGTATAGCTGTTCCTGCTTTCTTTTTTGGCCCATTTGCTTGCAGGATTGTTTTCCATCCTTTGACTTTGAGCCTATTTTTATCTTTTGTAGCTAAATGTGTTTCCTGGAGACAGCAAAAGGTTGGGTTTTGTTTCTTAATCCAGGCTGCAACTCTGTGTCTTTTTATTGAAGAGTTTAGTCCATTTACATTTAGAGTTAATATTGATATGTTAGCATCTGTATTTGCCATTATGTTTGTCTTTCCTTTGATTTTATTTATTTATTCTTTTAATAACTTTTTTTTTTTTTTTTTTTTTTGGTCTTCTTTCGTTGTTATTCGTCCCTCTGAGGTTCTGGCTTTAGGATTCCTTGTAGTATTTTTTGGAGTGGGGGTTTAGTCGCAATGAAATTCCGGAGTTTCTCTTTGTCTGGGAAGGTCCATATTCTTTCTTCATGGAGGAAAGAGAGCTTTGCGGGATAGAGTATTCTTGGTTGGCATCTGTTTTCTTGGAGTCTGTTGACTATGTCCCTCCACTCTCTTCTTGCCCGTAGTGTTTCTTCAGAGAAGTCTGATGTCAGCCTGATTGGTTTTCCTTTGAATGTTATCTGTTTCTTCCCTCTTGTCAGCTTCATTATTTTTTCCTTGTCCTGGATTCTTGGGAGCTTTACTATTATGTGTCTTGCTGTGTTTTTCCTTTCGTCGTGGAAGTTTGGTGTTCTTCTTGCTTCTTGTATATCAATTTTCAGCTCCTTCTTCTCATTTGGGAAGTTCTCTTCAATTATATCCATGAATATTTTCTCTGTTCCTACATCTCTCTCCTCTCCTTCTGGAATTCCTATAACTCTTATATTTCCTTTCCTCATGGAGTCAGATAGTTCCCGAAGTCTTTCTTCATTCTTTTTCCTTCGTACTTCTCTTTCCTTTTCTGTTTTGGTTCTTTTTATTTCTGTGTCTTCAAGATTACTTATTCGTTCTTCCATTTCATCTATTCTGCTTTCATTGCTTTTCCCAGAGTTCTTTAGTTCCTCCATTAATTCTTTGATCTCCTGCATTTCTCTTACTTCCCTCTTTAGGGACTCAATTTCCTTCTTCTGATCTATCACTTTTTTAATCATGGCAATTTTAAATTCTCTTTCTGGAAGGCTCAGAAGTTCTTCCAAGTTGCTGTCGTTGCAATCTGGGGAGTGGTTTTCTTTTTGTGGTGTGCTTCTTTCCTGAGGAGTTTTTAGGTTGCGTGTGGTTCTTCTACTCCCTACTGTCTGTTTTCTAATTTGTCGTATGCGTTGGGACACTGTGTTGCTCGGACTGACTGACATCTTGGGTGAACTTCTCCGCTCCCCTCTGGCTCTTCCAGGAGCCATCTCTGTCTTCTGGGGGAGCTTTCTGCTGGATTTAGGCAGTTTTTACTGAAGAAATGTCCCTGTTCTCAAATGGCGAAGCGGGATGCAGTCCCTGCGCCTCCGGTTTCAGGCACACTCTTCTGCGCACCCGGTCTGCCCCGGACGTGGGTGCCTGCTCCCTCTGTGGGCTCAGACTGCTGGTCGGAAGGGGCCTGGCGTGGAATAACTTCCCGGCTGGCCACTGGGTCCTCCAGAAACCTGCCCTTTTCAAGCAGTCTTAAGAAATGTCCTGTTTTATAGGGTGTTAGTGACTTTTTTTTTCCTGGTCGCTAGGTGGCGCCAGAGATCTCTCCTATTGTCCTTGGGGGGCTGTTTTTCGCCTCCCCCCACCCCGTGGGACAGAGAACAGAGCAGGAATGGTAGGGTACACCTCAACAGCTTTGGGGTGCTGTGTCTGCCTTGTGCCCCACCGTCGTGGAGAAACCACGCCCCGAATTTTCGTGCCCTGGGTCTCAGTTCAAAGCCCTCAGTTCCAGGACGCGGGCTGTAGCCCAGTTCAGTGGCGCGGGAATGGCGCCTTTGCACCGCTCCCGTGCCTGGGCGCCTGGTTCCTGCTCACTCAGGGAGGGACCTTCACCTCAGTGAGGACCTCCGCGCGTCTCCCCGCAAGCCTAGGTCGTCTCCCCGCAAGCCTAGGTCGCAGGTGCGGGGACCTGGGCAGCCGCGATCCAGGTCTGCACTTGCTTTTCAAGTGCGCCGAGCGCGCCACTCTCCGCGCAAGCTTACCGGCAGCCCGGGCTGTGTGCGCGTCTCCCGGGGTCTTTGTTCTTCTCTAATGGCGCCCGGAGCTCACCGCCGCGGCGGATCCTGCAGGGTTCTCCACAGCTCCCGTTCACGGGGTGTGGTGGCTGCAATAGTTCCTTTCCACTCACAGTCCCGCTTGCTGCGTCGTTTGTTCTTGTTGGTCGTTTTGGTTTGTTGTTTCCTCCTCTCTGCGGGTCGGAGAGTGCCGCCTCTGTGGGCGGGGGAGGGGAGCAGGGTTCTGCGCTTCCCTCCCTTCTAGTCCTCTTTTATGGCCACTTTCTTCTTCGGGCAGCTCGCTGGCGTCACCCGTTTATCTTCCGTGTCCCAGTTCTCACTGGGACCTGCCGCTTTTCCTCCCTATTAACTTTTTTTAATGGGAGATCTTACTCGCAGCGTCTCCTCACCGCCATGTTGCTCCGCCCCCCGGATAGTTTTTCTATTGTTCTTCGGACTCCTGTATGAAGAAACATAACATTTCTTCTATATGATGAAGATTTCTATGGTTTTTTTCCAAATATCTCCATTCTAATTATTTCTTACTTTCTCCATAGTCAACATACTTCACGGTGCCTTGGTTTACATATTTGAATATATATTGAATATATTTTCTTTAATGTTCCTCAAGATTGAATATGATATTCTTGTTAGGATAGTTGAGCTTTTTGAAGGAATCTCCAAATATGAAGAAAACTTTTCTATCTTGGAACAGATGGAAATTACATTAATTTCTTTAATGAATCCATCACATTATTGGAGAGTGTTGACTTGTCTGTTCTAGTGCACACTACTGTGGGGACTCTTCCTTACGAATCTGTGCAATGATTGAGAACCTTGATTGTCACTGTCATTCCTTGCTCTCTCATATCCCTAATCATATACTTAAAAAATAAACACATATCTTTTGAAAATATTACTAATTAATGCCTACCTCCATTAAATTTTATTCTAGATTTTAATCATTTGAAATATATTTATATGAAATGATTTATATCAAATATAATCAATAAAATTACAATTTTTTTCTGAGAAATTTTATCAGGTATAACCTTGGAAGAAAAAAACTTTCTATTTTTAATCTAAACTATGTGTAAAAATGTTGATTCTATGAGATGAAGGTAGGTCCTTGTATCACACCAATGGAAATCTCTTCTGGAGTGAGACTGTTCCATTAGCAGTGACTCAGTCAAAGTGTTAATGTCTAGCCCAGAGCTGTCCTTCTGAGGATGCGTTCCCTCCTCTGTGGCTGCAGCCACAGGTATGCTGTGTGAGCACCAAGAGGAATTCTCAGGTATTCTACTGTTCAGAAATTTTCTTGTCTCTTGCAGCTCTGCAGGTAATGCAAGACTATCCAGCTACACTCACAGCCTCAGGTCCAGGAGAAAGCCTCAGGCTTTGCCCCCGTGAAATTGCCGAAAAGATAATGAAAGAAAAGGAAGCAGAGGTGCTGTGCTCTGGACACAAGGATCTGGGTGAAAGATCTCTAAAGGACTCTCAATTGCTGTGTTGATGGTTTAGAGCCAGTGACCTTGAGAGGCTCTGAAAAAAAATTTGACTTTTACCTTACACAAAGGATTTCTATCTTGTAGATTCCCAGGATTAGTAAAGAGTTCCTAGCCTGATCAATTATCTGAGAAAATAATGGGAACAATTACAATGTCATCTATTGAATTCTAACTCTAAGTCAGATTCTATTTTAAGCCTGTTGCAATTAATAACCTGCTTTACTTACCAAAATAACCTATGTTAGACATCATGAAAGTAAGGATCAATTATAAAATACTTTAGACTACCCAGTAAGTGGGGACTTAGTTTTAAATTTCAGTCATTCTAGTTTCAAAGTTTCTTCATCTCACAGTCCTGTCAAAACTCATTACATCATGTGCGCGGCTGCCATTGGGCTTATACTCTCCATCCCCAGCCCTAGGGCAGGACTCGCTCATCATCCCTGTGTTTATCTCTGGTTCATGGGATGTGGTGTCTGGGTAGGACTAAGGGGTTAGGAGCTCTGAACCCACAGGATTAAGGCTGAATTAAAGAGAACAAGACTATTCATCCCCCCTGCATCTCCTACAGATATATCCAATAAAGGAAAGGGCAGTCCGCACACGTCTTGCCCTCATCATCTGCAACACAGAGTTTGACCATCTTTCCAAGAGAAATGGAGCTGATGTTGACATCAAAGGCATGAAGAGACTGCTGGAAAGTCTGGGGTACAGTGTGGATGTGAAAGAAAATCTCACTGCTTCGGTATGGTCTATCCTAATGTAGGGACAGAGCCATATCCTTCCTATGTCTAAAGAATCTGAGAAATCCTCATTGTAGACTCATAAGTATATATATTCTGATAGTCTGAAATGGAAGTTCTCCCTTGGAGGAGGCTTCTGCTACCATCATTCTTTTAAGCATGCGGGGTTTTCGCAAGAGTCTGGTAAAACATTCAGTAATGTCCATTTCTCTCTACTCAAAATCCCTGAATAGCAACCAATAACCCTTTTCTGCACCTTATCCAAATTTAAATTTAAATTATATTTTGCATTCCATTGATTTGAAATGAGATAGGAATTCTTGAAGTGTCTCCCTACTGGATGCCCACAGTGCCATGACGAGGGGTCACATGGGAGACCAGTGATCTGCTCTCTTCCAGAACATGAAGACAGAGTTGTTGACTTTTGCTGCTCGCCCAGAGCACCGGACCTCAGACAGCACTTTCGTGGTGTTCATGTCTCATGGTGTTCGGGAAGGCATTTGTGGGACAAAATGCTCTCAAGAATCCCCAGATGTATTAGATCTCAACACCGTCTTTCGAGCCTTAAACGCTAATCAATGTCCAAATTTGATGAATAAGCCCAAGGTGATCATCATCCAGGCGTGCCGTGGTGGTGAGTGCTGATATGTCTTAGAACACAAGATAGCCATGTTTTGACCTTATTTCATGTATCCAATATTTTTCAGTTTCTTTGGGTCTGTTCCTCAACATCAAATAACACCTACTGCCCCAAAATTTCTGTGAATTATGACTTGTTCTTAAATACTTGTTACATTTTCAACTAACTAAACAGTACCATATTAATTATTTAGACTCATATTTTAGGGCATCGTTGGGACTCATTTGAGGATGGAGAAAGACAGGAGTTGTTAACAAGAAATTTTCTGAAATATGCCTAAGTGCATATGGTTGAAAAAGTGTGACAGATAAATCAATAAATTTGACTGGATAGAGGTGTCATGGAGAAAGTAGTTCCCTTGGTGGCTGGTACTAACAAGAATATGCATCTTCTTTCCAGAGGGACAAGGAGTGGCCTGGGTAAAAGATTCAGCAGGACCTTCTGAGGAAATCTCTTCACTGTCTCTTGAAGACTTTGAGGATGATGCTATTAAGAAAGCCCATGTAGAGAAAGATTTTATTGCTTTCTGCTCTTCCACACCAGGTAATCTTTGTCTACACAGGACAATTCTGTGAGCATCATCAATGTAAGATCTTTGTTATTTTCAGTTTCTGATAGCAAACCATATTCTCCAAGTTAATCTCAGCTACACTATAGTGCTTCCCTGAAGAAAAATAAACATCTATGTCTTTTAAATGTAAAAGAACTTGAGGGATATCTGCCTGTGTCTTACTCTGCAGTTTCAAGGAGAATTTTAATCTATTAACATTATCTATTTAATGACCCCGATTACTGGCTGAAAAGTTAGGTTAAAACATGTAGGCATATTTAAATGCACAATGGTTGATGTCACATTTTTCTTATTTCTTTGCATAATTTTAAAAGATTTCATGACTACTGTGTTTCTACTATTTCATATAATGTCATATTCTTTAATATTACTCTTCGTTAACACTGATTTGTCTTCCAGTGGAATGCCACCTTTCTTTTTTTTCTATTTTTTTCCTTTAAGGATTTATTTATTTATTTATATAAGCCACCTTTCTTTTTTTTCTATTTTTTTCCTTTAAGGATTTATTTATTTATTTATATAAGCACTGGGTATAGTCAGAAGCACAGGAGGGTGAGAGAATTCACCAGAACCAGATCAGGGAACAGAACAGGCAGACTGATGAAATATACTGCTGAGGGGAGCAGTGGGCATGGCAGGAGAGATCTGTGCGCCATGTGGGACCCTCACCAGTGGCCGGGGATCGAACCAGAGCTGCAGAGGCTGCGGGCAGCTTTGCAGCCCAGCACTCAACCACTGTGCCACTGGGGGAGGCCCGCCACCTTTCTTTTTTAAACATATTCTAAGTTTGCATTTTTTGACTCTTGGTGCCATTTTCACATTTAGTTAACATTGTGTCTAAATGCCTGTGATTTTTAGTATTTGATTTTAACTAAATTTCTTATAAAGAATGTAAGCTGAAAACATGTCAATTACTCTGTATAGTTGGGTATTACCTATTCTATTTTCTTAGACACATGGAATGTATTAGCTAATCTTCATTTATGTCTTTGCTGCAGAAATTATTCACCTACTCTTGTATTAGAGAACATTGCATTCTGTATGTATAAATTAACTTATATCAGAGTCAGGAAGTAGCACTGTAGGGATCCAGAATCAGATATTTCTTCCCCAAGGCCAGGTCAAATCCCTTTCGCCGTTCTTCCTTCTCTCCCTCTCTGCTATATGGATACCTCCTTGAACTCAGAGACTATCCATCTTAATGTCTGCATTACATAAATCACCCTTCACATGGACTTAATATTGTGTGGAGGGGGCCTGTTGGCCTGTGGTGGAAAACTGTTTGTACCTTGGTGTGGATGTGTTGTGGTGACATACACGTGAAGAAGTGTGATCCTATAACTTTTAGTAAAATGGTGTAAACCAATCTTAACTCTAAAAAAAAAAAAATGTTAGGTTTCAGAAAAATAAAATTGTTGCCTAGCATTACAAATACAATCACTTAGATATATTCATTAAAAATGGCAGGTATGTAGTGTACAGAAAAAGCATGTCAACAGCATAATATGAGCAGTCTGCTCAGCTAGAGTGGAAACCCTAGTGCCTCCAGCTCTATGGCCAGGCAAGAGGCTCACATGAGATTTGCAAAATGCTTCATTCACAGATAATGTGTCCTGGAGATCTCCCATCCATGGCTCTCTTTTTATTATGAGACTCATCGAACATTTTCAAGAATACGCCTGGTGCCATGACCTGGAGGAAATTTTTCGAAAGGTAGGCATCGGGATTCTTCTACTTCTCTGGATGTTTGGCTATTGCAACTACAAACATAGGGAGCAGCTCTAAAAATGCCCTTTGGTAAGATGGCAAAACAGAAACCCATCCAACCTATAACGATCTGATAAACAACGCTTAAAAAAAAACAAAAAACAAAAAACATTATTTTAACTTCCCTCCTGCCCTGAATCAATAAGCAAGTAGACTCTAATTTGCCAGTGTCCACAGCAGTCCTGTCCAGCAGAGGATTTTGGAAGTCTGGAGTTCAGTCCATTTTTTCACATGCACATTACTATGATTTTAACAGCCGTATGGCCCTTTGGCTTTCATTATTTACTCTTCTGTATACTCTGTATAGTCTTTCTAGCTGAGCTGAAGATTCTTCCACTCAAGGAAAAAAAAAATCTACAGCTTATCTTTCCCATCTAGGTTCGATTCTCATTTGAGCAGCCAGCAAGTAGGGCACAGATGCCCACCGCCGAAAGAGTGACTTTGACAAGACGTTTCTACCTCTTTCCAGGACACTAAATGAGTAAGTCACAGCAGTGTCTATGGACAGGGGTGCGTGGTGGATGGTGAGGTTGGGAGGGGAGCACTGAGTCTCACCTGCGCCAGGTATCCAGGTCCCTGAGTAATGAGCAGGGACACTAGAGGAGGCTGCCAGCACATGGCGCCTGCCCGCAGTTCTCCAGAGCTCTGGGACCCACCCAGGTCAGCTGATGTGGAGTGAGAGGCGGCTGTGAGATGATGACAGTGAGTGTCAGGTGTTCCTCCCCTTCCCCTCACCTGAGCACCATGTAGACATGGGATGATATGCCTTCCTTTCAGTGAGTGTGCATCTCCCCATGGACAGTGATTTCACAGCCTTCACTGTTCTAGTGCACAATTTCATTTTTGTTTGCTTTATTTCCTTTTCCTCTAGGGAGCCAGGAGTTCTGTCGTGCTGTTCCTGCTTTTGGAAATGTGTCTGCAAGAGAAATTTTTTTCAAAGCTTCAATAAATAGGAAATAAAAATGCATGGTTGTCATGGTTTTCCTTTACTAGTCTAGGAAGTGAGGAGTGAAGTTGAATTGGCAATGGATTTGTTGTCCTTAGTCTCTATCCATAAATGCTCAACTGGCTGACAACACCATCTTCCTTTCAAGAAACTTTTTTCAGGGCTCTCTGCTTCAGGGATACAGATGCCAATTGTAGCAGGCCCCTGACTTCTAAGGATTTGGATTCAGTAGAGAAGATGCCAATAATGTGCTAAGTGATTTATCCAAAATCCCAGAGTCCATATGACAGAAATGATGTGTTTCTATCATTCCTAGAACATTTCAGGGAAACAAAATAATTTTTATTTATCCCAGGCAACTATTTGTTACCGCCTTTTTGGCAGGACAGCACAGTCAGCAAACATGAAACGATTAGCACATGACGCCTGTGAACTGCAGGGCATGTTGCATGAAGATCAGGTCCCTGTGTGCATCAGTGCTGCTGAGTTTGGGGGAAACCCAGAGTTGTGGGGAGAAGACCAGGGTGAGGCCAGAGGTATCAGGGTGAAAGAATTCATAAGAGAGAGACAGAGTGAGGAAAAGAACAGGTGGATTGATTGAAACACACTGATAAAAGAAGCTGGTGAGAAAGGAGAAATCTGCGCACTAAGGAGGATTTGAGGCTCTCTTTCACACTATTTTCACACGCTTTCTGACTTGGGGCTCCAGTTTGCACCAGTTTTCTGTGGGAATGTCTGGTCTCAGGCTCTGGCCCTTGACACAGGAGACTGTCTGGCCTGTGCTTCTCTGCCAAGGCATCCTTATTCATTCCCTTATGTATCCCAAACCTGCCTGCTGGGTAAATAATGGGGGCTTAGTTGTTAATATTAACTAGTTGTACCCAGACACCCAGCACTCAGCACCATTAGAAAAGAAAGCACTGGGAGAAACAGGCTCAAGAGCCCTTTCTAATCATAACCCAGTAAAAGTGAAGGTGAATCCCTGTCTTTGTGAAACCTTAAAGATGAGAACCTGTCACTGGTCTCTTATTTTTTTGTCCACGGATGTAACAGGGTGGTCCCCAGGAAAGGGGGAGATTCCCTGCCCCACCCAAGGGAGGGTGGAGCTGAGCAGGGAGAGAAGAAGCTGCAGAAGAGACTGAGGAAAGAAGGAAGCAGGATGGAGCCAGGAGACCTGGAGGAGGCGCATGGAGCCTAGAGACACTTGAAGAAACTGCGCTTGTCTTTTGGTCGTAGACTGGGTGACACAGCTGTGGGTGAGACCCGTGGGGAGGTGACAATGGCAGCTTTTATCTTGATGTTGATTTTGCTCTTTTCCTTCGGTGCTTGTCTGGTTGTTTGTGACCCTTTTCTGTGGGTCCCCACTGGAAGATGCTTTAGACTTGTGGCAGGCTTTGTGGCCTTGCTCTGCGCCATTCCCATATGGATGGACTTTTACCCACGAGGGGACGGGTAACTTTGGGTGCTTCGTTTAGAAACTAGACTCTGCCTTACCTGTGTTGTTTCCTAGTTTTATTAAAGTTCCTTCCCATTAAAGTCTCATATGTTTGTGTTGATGCGGCGGATGGCAGAACCCATTTAGAATAGGCAGGTTTGCGGGGTTTGGGCTGCCCCTCTCCCTGTCCTATAACAGATTTGGCGTCCAACGTATAGAGGAGTGAATGACTTCCTACAAATCATCCGATGTGCCAACAATTCCACCTGGACAGAAGGTTTTCACAATGGTTTTCTCAATTTTTCTCAATTTTCTAGCATCTATTTTGCTCTACTGAAATACACTGCTGAAGGGAGCAGTGGGTGAGACAGGAGTGGTCTGCTGTGCCTTGTGGGTCACCTCCCTGGCTGGGAATTGAACTCATGCTGTGGTAATTGTGGATAGCTGCATAGTGCTAATGCTCAACTCCTTGTGCCACCAGGGAGGCCCCTCACTGCTTTGTCTTAAAGTTTGGTTAGGGTTGAGGAAAATTGGATTTTTTTTAAGTCAGAAATAATTCAGCATATGGTGATCAGAACTGACGTAGAGGGAAATTCAAAGCTTTAAAAACCCCACCAATCAGCACAAACATTGAACTAAACTGAAATATCCTAGCCGGCTACAGAATCATGGCAGACAGGGGGAGAGGTGACATTCTGTGACATGTCCAGCGGCTCCCTCAGCTCTGCCTGCACATGTATCCTCCAGAGTGACCCCAGGACACCAACATGATTGTGGGCCAGGAGGCCAGGAAGTGGGGTGTGCTGGTCAGTAGAATATGAAAACACCTGGCCAGGCCTTTGATGTGAATATACTTCTGAGAGTTTAGAACATCATATGCACTGAATGGGGTGGGCAGTCATCAAAGGTATTTGCTTATCTTAACAAACTTGCATCTCTATGTATACTCTGTGCTGGCTGATGCTCCTTAGTGAGAGAGCTAACCACTTGAATTCAGGTGAGAGGACTCTGCCTTCTCCCAGGTCAATCATTAGCTTTTGTATCCATTTCATGATTTTCCTGATCATTTCATTACCTAACAGTTAAGACTCAGGTACCAAAAAATTTATGTACATTCCTGATTTTCTTCTTTCTGATGCGCTACCAGGCTAATAGGAGTTCCTATAGGACAGCAAGCTGTACCATATTAATTGTCTTAAAATTTAAGGATTCATGTTCCTGCTAATTTTACTTTCATATATAAGAGAAGAATCCTATTGTATTTCCAATTTTATCTGCAAACACTATATTTATAATGTACTAGGAGAAAATATTTGTTAAATTTTAGAGTTCACCAATAGCAAAAACCGCAAGGAAAGGAGAGACTTTCAGTTGGAACACATTACTCTGGCCAGGAGTATTCCAGGATCCTGTATTGCTTCATGCTGGCAGTATCTTCTGGAATGAGAAGGGAAATCATGGTCACAATATAATCAATAAAAAGAAATATTCAGAAATGGTGGTATCTTAAAGCTTCAAAATTTCCTGCATCTGTACAGCTTTTAGGTTTCATGCTCTTAGCATCACTTTTTAGAAAGTCACTTATTAAAAAAAACATTATTTAAAAACACATGGGAATAAATAAGTAGAAAACTATGAACTATAGGAACAAACTTTTATATAGGATGATATTGTAACTGCACATTTTGGTTTCTTCTCATGAACAAAACTTTGGTTTCATTCGCTCTTGGTACAATCATTTTTCAATTTCTACTTGTGACTTCCTCCTCCTCCTCCAAGGGAGGGCTCTGGGCTTTCCCCCTCTCTTGCACAACCTCAGTCAGATGAGGACAGCCCCTGCCGGATACTCGTACATTTATCTAGTGATTAGGTCAGGATGCATCACAAGCAAACTTTTCCAAGAGGGAGAAATTATTTCCTCAAATTTTAAACATGGGTTGAAAATACGGCTGTTTGTTCAGCAATTTGGGACAAGGACTTCAGAGTATGTTAAGAGTCTCTGAAATAAAAGTGTCCCTTTCACCGAGGGTAGCGAGCTCTGGTTACTAGACAGCGTTTCTCCTTTACATAGCTCTCTGCCCCACAGGATGAAGACACAGGGAAGTTCATCTCTTGTGGGAAGGTTACAGTTCAGGCTGAGGTTGCTAAAAATAGAATCGCTGGTTTGTGTAGGATTCAGTATTAGTGTTGGTGTTTGTATCTGATGTGTTGTGTGAATTAGGAATCACAATTGGGTAGCCAGTGTGACTATAAGTACTTGAATTGGGGCTATTAACATATGAGGGTATTAACATAATATTTGATGTATCATGTAGAACAAATATATGATTACATTAATATTATTTGTTTGTTTTCTTTTTATGGGGACATAAGACAATTTCAAATTTAAAGTAGGGGCCTCCCTTGTGGCTCAAGGGGTTAAGCACAGCACTATGAAGATATCAGCAGCCTCTGCAGCAGGATTTTTTTCCCCCAGCCTGCCAGGGAGCTACCCTCATGGTGCAGCAGACCTCTCCTGTCTCACCTGCGCCTCCCATCAGCAGTGTATTTTGTCAGTCTGACTATTCTGTTCCCCACTCTGTCTCTGTTGAATCCCTTCACCCTTACACCCCGCACCTCTGTCCTGTACCCCAGTGCTTGTATGTATAAATGAATAAGTCTTTCAAAAATAATAGAGTTTAACATATGGCTCAATTATATTTCTAATGACAATTATTTATTCAGTATACTTTTGCTCAGAGACAACAGGCAGTCCATATGGGTGAGTGAGTATTCTAGAGTAAAATTACTGGAAAAATAAAACTTTCTGCTACTTCAAGTTTATATTAAACCCCATGTCATCAAATTTTTTGTTCTTAGAAATATCAGAATGTATGATTGCATTTTGGCGATATTACATTTTTTGGGGGGGCTATTTCTGCTTTCTCTATAGACACTTCTCCCTGCTTTCCTAATCATGGTACATTTCTTCTTGTACTATAAATCAGCTACAACTACAGCCCTACATGTTAAGAAATCTTCTTTCCAGAATTTCCCTTTCTGTTAATATTCTTATCTGCTCATTGGGTTAATAATCAGAGAAGCTGCTGTGGTAATTTTTATTATGTATGTATCCTGCAGTTTCTCCAGAGCTCATGGCCGGGTCACCTGAATCAGTGAAATCTACAGAAGCCATGAAGCTTTGTCCTCATGGGGAAGTCCTAAGAGTGAGTGAGAAAAGGGCAGGAGAGGTAACGTGTTCTGTCATGAAGTAGAGAAAGAAAAACAATTGTTTTCACTAATAACACATTGATAGAGAAGGAATAACTGGTGGTGGGGTCGGGGATGGTCTTTTTCAGAGATGCTTTAAGCAAGGAGGAATCAGGAGACTTCACACAGATTTCATTCTCTTTTCTATCCCATGAGAAAATGCAAATATCTGACTTTGTGCATTTATTTGTTCTCATTTTTTTAAGGATTTATGATCTTTTTAACTGTAGGATGGACTCAAAATATTATTATAAGACAACATGGCTGAGTAGTAACTACTTACATCCTAGTGGAAAAGCCTAGGAACACGGGGTAGTCAAAAAAAAATTACTGTTGGGGCCTCCGTGGTGGCACAGGTGGTTGAGCGCAGCACAGTGACCCTGTCCGCAGCCTCTGCGGTGCCGGTTCAATCCCCACCAGCCTTAGAGCAACCCACATGGAGCGGCAGAATTCTCCTGTCTTGCCTGCTGCTCCTCTCAGCAGAGTTTTTCGTCAGTCTACCTGGTCTGTTCCTCGCTCTGTCTCTGGTGAATCTTCTCATCCTCCCAGCATCTTGCCTATCTTGCAGCTCTTGTATAAATAAAATAAATCTTCAAAAAAAATAAAAATAGGGCCTCCCCAGTGGCGCAGCAGTTCAGCGCTGGGTTGTGAAGCTGCCCGCAGCCTCTGCAGCGCCACTTCCATCCCCGGCTGTCAGGCGAGTGTCCTACATGGCGCACAGACCTCTCCTGCCGCCTGCTACTCCCCTTGGCTGTGTACTTCATCAGTCGGCCTGCTCTGTTTTCCCCTAAGGCTCTGGTGAATTCTCTCACCCTCCTGCGCTTCTGATTGTACCCAGTGCTTGTATAAATAAATAAACAAACAAACAAACAAACAAATAAATAAATCTTTAACAAAATTAAAAAAATAAAATAAAAATATAATTACTGTCTATAAACCTCTTATGTCGATAGGTTTAAAACAGTACCAGGGAAAGTGTCTTTGACTTTAGCTGGTGCCACTGGCAAATGTTCCTGTTTTTCTTTCTTTCTTCTTCTTTTTTTTTTTTTTTTTATAAAATTTGGTCTGCATCTAGAATGCTAAGAAATATTTGAATAGGTGGAGAGAGGAAAAGAGGAAGTTAGATATTTTTCTAACATTTTCTAAATCGATGGTTAAGTAAACCATCCAGATATGTACTAGGTCTTAGCCTGGGCTCCCAAAATTTCACTTTCCACCCACACGTATCCTATGTCTACTCAATCCATTATAAAGAGGGAGAGAAGGTAGACTTTATGCTACTGGATACGGGAGAGGGCAGCTCCATGAACCCTTGACAGAGCAACACTAATTGGTGTAGGAGGGTTTCACAAAGATGAAGTAACTTCAGTCTACAACTACCCATTCTGCAAATCTACCCAATAAAGGGGAAAATGGGCTGCTCACGTCTGGCTCTCATCATATGTGATACAGAGTTTGACCAGCTTGTTCACAGGGATGGGGCAGAGCACGACATTAAAGGCATGTGGGGGCTGCTTGAGAGCCTTGACTACACAGTGGAAGTGAAAGGGCACCTCACAGCCAAGGTGATTCCCCACCTCACAAGTGCATATTCAGCACATCCTCCTGCCACAAGGTAGCTTCATACCATTGATAAGAACTGAAACAGTCTCAGGCCAGGCCGTGTTTATAAAATGGACATATACAGAGGGTGAATCTATGTCACTTTTGGACTTCCAACATCCTTAACTCCATAAAGGACAAAAAAGGATAGGCATGTGTACCTGCATAAATCTTAGTTGCAAAGTGAGATGAGTAGGATTTAGCCTCAACACTTCTCAGAAAATTCAAAGGTAATGAATGTTTAGCCAGATCCTGCTTTTTCTGTGGTGTATTCCTGGTCCATCAATGAGACAGAAAGTTCCTAACTCCCATTGATCTTGGTTTACTTGAGAAAAGGCAATCAAAATAAGCAAAACACACAATTTCAGACATGTGTATCTCTGTGTTTCTGTAAAAGTGAAAAGAATAAAAACACATAGAGCAAACTTGTGAGAGGGGAGTGATAACATTTGATGGGGACGGCCAATATGAGCCTGTTTGCGGAGATCAGACAGGTGCTGATGCATGAGTCAGCAACAAGGCTGTTCTGGAAAGATGTGCAGAGAGGGCATCCCAAGCAGGGGTAACTCCAGTGACAAATCTCAAATGCATCTTAAACTAGCACAGAAGCCCAGTGTGAGGAGAGAGAGAGGAGGCAGCAGAAGTTGATTTTATTCTAAACATGGCGGGGAGGACTTTAGAAGGGAGGGGGGATGCTCCATTTAGGACTTAAGGATCTCATTTAATAATTGGAGAAATGAGGAAAATTGAAATGGAAAATACTACTTGCCAGTAGGCAAATGCAAGATCAAGAGTACAGTTTGCATAATGCCAGCAGGTGGGAAGTTGAAACTCCGGTTCATGATATAAAGCACAAGAAATCCACTCTCACCACTGAGCAGCACAGTGTGGAGAACCTCAGCCAGGACACTAGAGATGGAATGAGACCAAGCCTGATAAATAGCAGGACAGTTTAAGTAGAAAGCTGGTTCTAGTCAGTAAGACTCGGGAGTGTGCCAGGCTATGGAAGATGTGCTGCAGGAGTTCGCAGGCCACCCTGAGCACCAGGGCAGGCACGTTGTTGGTGCTCTTGGTGTTCACGTTCTTGGTATTCATGTCTCATGGTTCCCTGGAAGGAATCTGTGGGACCAAGCATGGTGAGGAAAACCCGGACATGCTACCTCAAGACACCATCTTCCAGATATTCAACATCCGCAACTGTTCTCTTCTGAAGGATAAACCCAAGGTCATCATCATCCAGACCTGCAGAGGTGGTGAATGAGTCGGAAATTCAAAGGCCATGGAAGGGTTTGTAGAGGACTGCGAGATATGTTTTGTATGGAAGAGAAACAACCTCAGATCCCATCCAGGGGAAAAAAAAATAAATGGAATTTTCAGGAAACATTGAGGGGCTAGTAGCATGAGAATTTGTCTTGTCAGCTGACAATTTAATTCATGGTAGGTGGTAAAGGAGATTGCCAGCGTCACTAAAGCAAAGTTAAACAAAAATAACAATTTTCCCTGTAACTTCCGGTTGTCTCTTAGCTCTGAAAATCTATGAGTGTTGAAAAAAGCAGAAATACTTTAGCTAAAAACTGGTATCTATGTATCCATGTTGTACCTAGAGGATGTTGCTCTTGTTTAGATTCAATAAAACTGAGACCACAATGTCCAGAAAATTCTCTGAAACAGTTTAAAGATCTCCCTTGTCACTTGTGACTTAGGCTTTTCCTGTGCCACCTCCAATATGGTGTGAGTTGAAAATTTTTATGTTTAAAATTTTGTGGCAGAAACATGCTACTCATTTAATAAGGTACTTTCTCACTGGCATTAACTCCTTGGCTCTTCTTAGCAAATTATATCTTATATTTTATGATATCATCACTATTTACTGACATGACACTGTCACTATTTAACATAACAATTAACTGGCATAATGAAAATAGAAAAAGGTGATATGTGTGTGTGAGAGAGAGAGAATAAGAGGTTGGGGTGGAGGTGGGGAGAGAGAGAGAGAGAGAGAGAGAGAGAGAGAGAGATTGGTTAGAATGAACATTTAAAAGAATGAGGTGGATACTGAAGGAGACACATAGAGTGAGGATCTAGGTCTCTTGATCTCTCTCCAGAAAAGCCAGGGTCAGTGTTGGTCAGTGATTCTTCAGGAGCCTCTGCAGACAGCTATTCACCTGCAAACCTGAAGTATGATGCTGTTCACAGAACCCATGTGGAGAAGGACTTTGTCTCTTTTTACTCATCGACTCCATGTTGGTGTCTTTTAGTCTCACACAGGGATTTGTGAAGCCACCACTGAATAACTCTGGATAAGCTCAATGAAAGAATAATTTGTGAGAGATTTTGGTGCTAGCAATGTATTTTACATTTTATTTTATCTGTTCTATAGAAACACATATTTCTTTCCAATTTAAAAAAAAAAATATTTTCAGGATAAGTATCGCACTTTACAGTTAAAAGTATGCCAAACCTTAAAACAACCTAATACAGGGAACCACCTTATCATACAGCATTTAAAGACAAATGATTGATTCAGTTTTCTATTAAATTCATTTGACATTTTGAGTGTTGTTCTCAGTTTCTCAACCAATCAACTCTAAGTCCTTTTTCTCGATGATGCTCTCTTGAGCAGGAGAAAGACATTTCTATAATGTGACCCTTGTGCCATCTCTGGCAGTTCTGATAAGCTGTCCCATTAGTTCACCCTTTGTCAGATTCTTTGTTTCCTTAGTGCGAAATGAGTTAATGCAGGTTTATAAGTACTTCCCCGAAAACATGTCAAGATACATGATCGATCAATCAATAGATAGGTAGATAGATAGATAGATAGATAGATAGATAGATAGATAGATAGATAGATAGATAGATAAGGATACATACACACACTCATGAAACAAAATCAAGTCACCTGGCCTACTTTTCTCTGTCTTCATAGATACTGTATCCTGGAGAGACCCCAGGAAAATTTCTTTATTCATGACAGAACTCATCACATGCTTCCAAAATTTTGCTTGCCGCTATCATCTACTGGAAATATTTCAGAAGGTGAACTCCAATTTCTTTTTTCTATTTGTTTTGTGTTCAGGATTTTTACTATCACTTGCCTTTCAAGTGATAATGACAGAACTTGTCAGGCATACAAATGTATAGTAGTGGTAACTGTTTTAAGTCATCAAATTGTTTACAATTAGATTAGAAAAGAAAGATGTCAATGTACCATGGAGGGAGCTCAAATGGAACAAAACAATATAAAATATAAGCTTGTATGGCATGGGTTATACACTCTTAGAATTTGAATAATGAAAGGAATTTTGAATTAAATTTTAAGGCTTAATTTGTAAAATAAATATGCAGTAAGTGGTCTGTTTAGTAACATTAGATTAACTGGTGCGATATGGGCAAATGAAGCATTTGTGACAGAGGTCACTTAGAACTTGCATGCTTGTGACAGAAGTGGCTACTAAACACATGATGAGTGATTACAGTTGTGACAGAATCCATAAGAATGAGATGAGACCTAGAGCACATGACAGAGAATGCAAGCAAAGACATTCTTTGAATGGATTGACCCAGATGGAACACTTGATACTCCTTGTTTTATATATATATATATATATATATATATATATATATATTTTAAGATTTATTTTTTTATTTATACAAACACTGGGTACAGTCAGAGATGCGGGAGGGTGAGAGAAATCACCAGAGCCAGAGCGAAGAGTAGAACAAGCAGAGTGACGAAGTACACTGCTGAGGGGAGCAGCGGGCGGCAGGAGAGGTCTGCACACCATGTGGGACACTCACCAGGCGGCCAGGTATAGAACCGGTACTGCAGAGGCTGCGGGCAGCTTCACAACCCAGCGCTCAACCTCTGCGCCACCAGGGAGGCCCAGTTTTATATATTTTTTAAGATTTTTTTTTCTTTTTATTTTTGCATAGAAGTACTGGGGTATAGGCCCGAAGATTGAACTCAGGCCATAGGAGTGATAGTGCTGAGACTTAAGCCCTAGGCCACCAGGGAGGTCCGACTTGACACTCCTCTTCCAATGAAGGACATTCTTTATTTCCTACTTTTTCTTATTTTCCTTTACCATCCACTCAGTGTTATATTTGATTTGCTTATTTTCCACTCACTCAAATGCAACGTTCATGAAGGCAGAGATTTGCTCAATCCCTCAGACACCATTTTTTTAAAGATTTATTTATTTATGCATACAAGAGCTGGGGTACAGTCCAGAGGTGCGAGGGATGAGAGGATTCACCAGAAACAGAGTGGGGAACAGAACAGGTAGATCTACTGAAATACACTGCTGAGTGGAGCAACAACTGAGACAGAAAAGGCCTGTTGTGCCATGTGGGTTAGCTCCCGGGCTAAAGAGAGAATTAGTGCTTCTGTTGCTAGTGATAGTGTGACAGGCAACCCTGATATGAAATGATTTGCCTGACTGTGGGTCCTCACCCGCAGGCTTAAAAGGGACTTATTCATACTCAACTGTGGGCACACACAGAGGTTAATAAAGGGTTTATTTACAAAAGAAGGGGAAATGAATATCTCAGGGAGAAAAAGAGGGAGATAAATTTGTGAATGTATCCTACCAGTTCCACAGACCTGGAATCCCAATGGCACACTGAGAGCTGGCAAAAAGCGAATAGCCGTAGCTGTGAGGCCAAGAAAGAGACCCCTACGCCCACAGGTTTGGTTTTATACCAAACCTGGCTGGTTAACTCCACCCTCAGTTCCCAGCAACTCTCCCTTTGGTGATGATGGGATTTGTCATTCCCAGTGTCTTGATGGTTTTGGTCTGGAGTGGATGTAGAATCCACAAAACCTGCATGGAGCTTGACATCACTGTGTCTATAACCCCTGCGCTGCCAGGAAGGCCCACTTACAGACACTATTGAAAAGGAAATAGAAGGGCCTCCCCTGGTGACGCAGCGGTTGAGCGCTAGGTTGTGAAGCTGCCCACAGCCTCTGCAGTGCCATTTCCATCCCCAGCCAATGGCAAGGGTCCCACGTGGTGCAACAGACCTCTCCTGCCATGCCCGCTGCTCCCCTCAGCAGTGTAAATAATTTCATCAGTCTGCCTGTTCTGTTCCCCGTTCTGGCTCTGGTGAATTCTCTCACCCTCCCATGCTTCTGACTTTACCCAGTGCGTGTATAAATAAACACATATATAAACAAACAAACAAACAAACAAACAAATAAATAAATCTTTAAAAGAAAAAAAGAAAAGGAAATAGAAGCACATGGATTTAATATTCAATGATAGAATGAATAAATGGATGCATGAATAAATACAAGCATTTTTTTTTAAGGAGAAATGAATTGGTCTTAAGGTCATGAGAAAGTATGGATATTTTTAAACTTAACATTTTAGAAAATAGCATTCCTGTGGGAAAGAAGTATTTATCTTTAGTGAGTTGGAGAAGACTGCATGATAACTTGAGTTGTGTTAAAGTCTTAAGAATAAGGTCTTGAGATTTTAACCTTATTGAGTGTTTAAGCTTGGTCAGCATTAAAGTTAGAAGATCTTTGAAATTGAATGCTTAGGAATGGATGTCCTAGATCAATAGATGAGAAATGGAAAGTAGAGGAAATATAGATTGAAAGGCCATTCTACTACCTCACACCATGCACAAAAATCAACTTGAAATGTATAAAAGATCTGGACATAGACTTTAAAACATAAAAAATATGTAGAATAAAATATAGGTAAAACACTACAAGACATATATCTCAGTAACACCTTTAAAGACTCATCACCCAAAGCAAAGAAAGTGAAGGAAAAGATAAACACCTGGGTTACTTCAAGCTGAAAAGTTTCTGTAAGACAAAAGAGACATTAACCAAAACAAAGAGACACCCTACTGATTGGGAAAATAATCTATAAGGGACTGATCACAAAGATACACAAAGAGCTCATAAGACTCAGCAAAATCAAAGCAAACAATCCAGTCAAGACATGGGCAGAAAACTTAAAAGACACTTCTCTGAAGAGCAGATGCAAATGGTCAACAGGCATATGAAAAAATGTTAAACATTCCTTAGAATCAGGGAAATGCAAATCAAAATCACAATGAGATACCACCTTACACCAGTAAGAATGTCCCATATCAAAAAAAAAAAACTAGCAACAACAAATGTTGGTGAGGATTTGGTGGAAAAGGAACTCTCCTACATTTCTGGTAAGAGTGCAAACTGGTCCAATCACTATGGAAAGCTGTATGAAGTTTCCTCAGTCAACCAAAAATGGAGCTAAAAAATGACCCAGCAATTCCACCCCTAGAGATCCACCCAAAGGACACAAAAATAATGATTTGAAAGAATACCTGTACCCCTATATTTATTGCAGCACTATTTATAATAGTTAAAATCTGGTAACAACCCAAATGCTCAAAAATAGATGACTGGATCAAGAAGATATGGTATATATACATAATGGAATACTATTCAGCAATCGAAAAGATAAACTAATGCCATTTGCAGCAACAGGGATAAAGCTAAAAGGGATTATGCTCCGTGGAATAAGTCAGAAGGAAAAAGAAAAATACTGGATGGTTTCACTTGTAGGAGAAATATAGAGGAACCAAATAAGACATCAGAGGAAAAAATAACACTAATACAAAACAAAAAAAAACAAACAGACATTTATAAACCAGAGAAATCCTGGAGTGGATGGGGAGAGAGAGGGAGTGCAAGGGGACTGTGGTGATGGTGTACGGGGGAATTGGTGGAGAAAATTCTATGAGGCCTACATCTGGAGGAAATAAAAAGTAAACATTGTTTGAAAATGAACAATGATGTATAACATATACAAATGAATAAATTAAAAAAAAGAGAAATGTCATAGATTAGGCATGTGCTATATATTTTGAGATATGAGCCATATTCCCAAATAAGGTAAGAGTGGCAGGGAGTTAGAATGTCCAAAGGCTTGATCCCATCACTCTAGAAGCACCCTTCATTTACAAAAATATCAGGGTCATGGTACAAAATGTTTTCTGATAATGCATAAGAAGTAGGTCTCATTTAAAGTACTTTCATGTTCTTAGGTACAACAATCATTTGAAAAACGATGTGATCAATTCCAGATGCCCACCATTGAAAGACTAAATATGCCAAAATGTTTCTACCTCTTTCCTGGCATTTGAAAATAGAAAGTATTGGGGGCCTCCCCTGGCGGCACAGGCGGTTGAGCGTGATGCTGTGAAGCTGTCCACAGCCTCTGCAGTGCAGCCAGCTGGCGAGGGTCCCACATGGCTCGGCCGACCTCGCCTGTAGCACCCGCTGCTCCCCTCAGCAGTGTATAACGTCAGTCTGCCTGTTTTGTTTTCCCGCTTTGTCTCTCACCCTCCCTCACATCTGGCCTGTAAACCGTTTCTTGTATAAATAAATAAATCTTAAAAAAAATTAAAAAAAAAAGAAAATAGAGAGTATCAAGTACCAAATAACTGGGAAAGTGATACCAGTGGTGAAGGCCAATAAGCAATGATTGCTGATTGCTAGGGTTGTCAAACTGTATTCACTGTTCATAAAGTTTGGTGGTTAGTTGTTTATTTTTATTTATTTATGCATACGAAAACTGGGGTGCAGGCCAGAGGTGTGGGGGGTGAGAGGATTCACAGAGACAGAATGGGGAACAGAATAGGTGAATCTACTGAAATACATTGCTGAGGGGAGCAGTGGGCAAGACAGCAGAGGTCTGCTGCACCATATGTGTGTTAGTTCCCTGGCTAGGGATTGAACTCAGGCCTTAGTGGTGACAGTGCTGAGATTTAATCCCAAGAACACCGGGGGGACCCAATGTTTGTACGATTTCTTTAATGAATGTCACTGAAATTTTATTTTAATTTTAATTTTATTTTTAATTTTATGTATTTTTTACACCATTTTTCATTTTTGCACAATGTATGCATTTTCATTTTGGTTATATTCCCACCCCCCCTTATTTTGACCCTAATCCCTCCTCTCTTACCCTCCTACCCCCTACGGTGTGTCTCTGGTTTATACTTGCTTGTTGATTTTGATTTTTTCTTTATTATAATTGTATTTTATCTGGTACCTTATTTAGGTTTTCTAAAATCCTGCTATGAGTAAAACCATCGGGTATTTTTCTTTTTCCTTCTGGCTTATTTTGCTCAGCATGATCCTTTCCAACTCCATCCATGTTGCTGCGAATTGCATGAGTTTATCTTTGTTGATTGCTGAGTAGTATTCCATTGTGTATATGTACCGCATCTTCTTGATCCAGTCATCTATTTTTGGGGATTTGGGTTGTTTCCATAGCTTAGCTATTGTAAATAGTGCTGCTATAAACATAGGGGTGAAGGTGCCCTTTTGAATTAATGTTTCTGAAATTTTTATTGGAATAGCATTGAATCTGTAAATTGCTATTGGTAGGATAGCCATTTTGATAAATATAATTCTTCCAATCAATGATCAGAGGATGTCTTGCCATTTCTTTGTGTCTTTTATTTCTTTTAACAATGTTTTATAATTTTATTTCTATAGGTCCTTTATCCCTTTTGTTAGGTTTATTCCAAAGTATTTCATTTTTTGTTTGAATTATAAATGGATGGTTTTCTAGATTTCTTCTTCTTCAGATTGATTGTTTATATATAGGAAAGCTACTGATTTTTATATGTTGATTATTTTATCCTGCTACTTTACTAAACTGGTTGATTATTTTGATTAGTTTTTCTGTGGAGAGTTTAGGGCTCTCTATGCACATTTTCATATAATCTGGAAATAGTGATAGTTTTACTTCTTCTTTCCCTATTTGGATTTCTTGTATGTCTTTCTCTTGTCTTGTTGCTTGGGCTGGAAGAGCTATGGTGAAAGAGGACATCCTTGTCTTGTTACTGATCTTAAAGGAAAGACTTTCAGCTTTCCACCATTGAGAATAATAATGGCTGTGAGTTTGTCATATATGGCCTTTATCATGTTAACATATGTTCCTTCTATCCTGAGAATATTGAGAGCCTTCGTTATAAATGGGTGTTGAACTTTGTCTAATGTTTTCTCAGCATCTATTGATGTGATCATATGGTTTTTATTTTTCTTTTTGTTGATGTGTTGGATTATATTAATTGATTTTCAGATATTGCACCTTCCTTGTGCCACTGGAATAAATACCACTTGATCATGGTGTATTATTCTTTTTATATATTATTGGATTCTGTTGTCAAGGATTTTATTGAGGATTTTTGCATCAGTGTTCATTAGGGAGACTGGCATCTAGTTTGTGTGTGTGTGTGTTATATGTCTTTGGGTTTGGTATTAGTAATGTTGGCTTAATAGAACTTTTTTGACAGTATTCCTTCTTTCTCAATTTTTTTGAAAGAGTGTGTAGGATAGGCACCAATTCATTTCTGGACATTTGGTAGACTTCATTTGTGAAGGTGTCTGGTCCTGGACTTTTGTTCTGGTGGGTGTTTTATTATTCTTTCAGTTTCACTGCTTATAATTTGTCTGTTTTGGTATTCTATTTTTTCTGTTCTTATCTAGATTTGGAGGATTATAGTTAGCTAGGAATTTGTCCATATCTTCTAGATTATTGAACTTGTTTGAATATAAATGTTCATAGTAATCTCTGATTATTGAGTCTGTTATAATTTCTACTGAGTCTGTTATAATTTCTCCTGAGCCTGTTATAATTTTGATTTCTACTGAGTCTGTTATAATTTCTCCTCTTTTGTTCTTGAGCCTATAAAATAAAAATTTCCTTATGCTTTGGTTCTTACTTAGATTCTCTCTCTGCCTCTACAGACTACACAACCCAGATTACCAAATAATGACCCAGACCTGAAGGAAAAAAAAAAAAAAGACACAGGAACCACAGTAAAGCTCAGTGAAATGTGTCAGAAGGAAAAAGCAAAAATATTGGATGGTTTCACCTGTAGGAGGAATATAGGAGAATCAAATAAGACATCAGGGGAAAAATAATAACAATACAAAACACAACACAACAAAAACAGATAACTATAAACCAGAGACATCCTGCAAGGGAGAAAGAGGGAGAGGGATCAATGGGATGGATGGGGAGCACAGGGGAATGTGGTGATGGTGCAGGAGTGCATAGGCAAAGGAAATTATATGGGGACTACACATGCAGTTGGGAGAGAGCAAACATTATTCAAAAATGAACAATGATGTAAAAATATATAAATAAAAAGAAAATTAAAGAAAAAAACTAAAAAGAAAATAAAAGAGAGCAGAACTATGTTCCACTTAATACAAGTATCACAGTATTGACAATGAGCTACCAACACCAGGTATAAAGAATTTTATCCTGTATAGTATTGTGTGTACAGATACTTGTTTTATGACTGTTCTCACCTGTAGCTCATGGGACACTTGGATTATGCCCTAAGAGCCCCACCTATGGCTCAGAAATTCTATCAAGCTTCTATCTTAGTACAAACAATATTCCTTGGTCAAAAATTAAACAAGGAGTTTAGAATCAACAATTTGTTTTACTCATTTGTTATAACTTTATATCATATTTAAGCATGTTATTGGTTTCCTTCTCAGGAACATACTTGAAATTATATTTGGTTGTGCTTTTCTGAACATTTAAAATATCTGCTCACTTCATCTTTCAACCCTGGTTTCTGGCATCAGTTGAATAATTTCATAGATTTTTCAAAAGAACAGTGTTATAACTACATTAGTCCAACAGACTCACATTCGTGGATTGAAGTCTTTATTTGATTAATTATTATTATACACTTAGTACATTCCAGGTTCTGTTCTGGGTGTGTGGGATATAATAGTGATATATTTAAAGAGTGCTTGCTACAGAAAGCTCAACCTTTATTCAGTGGATACAGATTCAAAATTCACAACAATGATGTATAGCATGTATATGAGAATGATAAAAAACAGGGAGCTAAGAGGGAACTACCCACATGGCACAGCAAATGTCCCCTGACTCACCCTCTGCTCCCCTCAGCAGTGTATTTCAGTTGATCTGCCTGTTCTGTTCCCCACTCTGTCTCTGGTGCATCCTCTCACCCCCAAAACCTCTGTCCTCTACCCCAGTTCTTGTATACATAAATAGATCAAAACAAATTTTTTTTAAAGCTAAGACAAAAGGATGGTATAGAGACACAAAATGATGAATGCTAGTGTGCTATAGATTATTTAGGAAAGGTTTCACTGAAATGGTGAAATCAGAGCAAAGTGGAGAGTAGCGGTATGACTTCTGGTTCTCTGTGAGAAAGTGTCCTTGCACAGGGAACAGCATGTGAAAATGCCCTGATGCAGAACTGTGCATAATAGGTTTTATTTTTTTTTTATTTTTATTTTTTATAGAGGCATGTTTTATTTATTTATTTATTTTATTTGTTTGTTTGTTTTGTTTATACATGACTGGGTACAGTCAGAAGCACGGGAGAGTGAGAGAATTCACCACAGCCAGAGCTGGAGCAGAGCAGGCAGAGGGACCGAGTACACTGCTGAGGGGAGCAGCGGGCGGCAGGAGAGGTCTGCGCGCCATGTGGGACCCTCCTCTGGTGGCATGGGAGCAGCCGGGGATCGAACCGGTGCCGCAGAGGCCACGGGCAACTTCGCAACCCAGCGCTCAACCGATGCGCCACCAGGGAGGCCCCATAATAGGTTTCAAAAAATGCAAGAAGGCAGTAGATGGGAGAGTGGGGGAAATGGCAGAAGCATTTTTGGAAAGTGGTGAACAGCCTGATGACATAGGTCTCGGTGATCACAAGGTAAAGATTTTAGACATGTTTTCCTGATTGATATAGTGCACACATCAAGTACTCGAAGAGAAGTGATATAACCTAACTTAGATTTACAAAGGTCATCCAGAGTACTTTTTGGTGGATACAAAGGGTCATAGAGAGAATCCAAGGGGCATGGTGAAAGCTCAGGGAAAGGGATGGGAGACTCACAATATGAGATGTGTGCAGAGTCTAGGGATGTGCTTTCAGGAAAGCACATCAGTCCAGCCCCTCTTTTTTTTTTCTTTTTTTTCTTTTTATATTTTTTTTTCAGTCCATCCCCTCTTTATCCTCTACGAGGAGCACTTGAACCAGTACATCAGTCATAGATGCCTTTTTTTCAAATTTTCAAATACATATGTAAACAAATGAAATGGAACAAATGTGTCCTCTAATAGAGAAGAGAGTTTCAATGAAAATGGTGGGAATGGAAATAAAGTGGAGGAAGCTAACTATCTTTTCTAGCTGTATGGCTCACATAGCACCTTGACTTCTCTGAGTGAAGAGACCTGCCCTCAAAAAGGTGAAAGAAGACAGTGCCCATCTGGATCTCAGAACTACATATTGCCCATTTTGACATCTGTGCACAAAAGAATCCCTAGGTCTAGAATGGCACAGAAAAAGTTTTCTAATTGAATAGAAACACATCTTGGAGATACTGTGCCCAGGTGTCCTAACCACCACAGTGAAGTAAATGTAACAATAAAGAATGCTAAAAGATTATTTTTGCTTCCAATGCATATAAAATTTACATTCACACCTTAATGGATTCTTTCAAAACATACTAGCATTATGCCAACAAGAAATGTTATCCTAATTTATTAATATTTTCTAGCTAAAAAAAAAATGCTAACCATAGTCCCAACCTTCAGCAAGTCATCATCATTTGATAGTGGAGGGTCTTGCCTCAGTGTTGACAGCTGCTGCCAGCTCAGGGTGGTGGTCACTGAAGACTGGGTGGCTGTGGGAATTGCTTAAAATAACATAACACCGAAGACTGCTTAATCGACTGACTCATTTATTATCATGAGAATGCAGCAATCCAGTCACATTTTCAGGCAACACCTCTAATTCTAGTTCTTTTGCTGTTTCCATCGCGCCTGTAAACACTTCATCCACTGAAGCCTTGAACCCCTCAAATTTATCTATAAAGGCAGGAGGAGTTTTCACTTATGACTGATATCCTGATACCCAGAACAGTGTTTGGCATGGAGAAGGAGGAGGTTATTTCTTTTGCTACCTGCCAAATAAATGAAGACACATGAGAATTCTCACAAATTCTCGATAAGCTGTACATGATTAGCCATTGCTATTTTTTGTAGTTTGAAATAACTATATTAAAAATAATAGCTCACAGGCCTCTCTGGTGGCGCAGCGGTTGAGCGCTGGGTTGCAAAGCTGCCTGAAGCCTCCGCGGCACCTGTTCGATCGCAGGCTGCTCCCTGGCCACCAGAGGAGAGTCCCACATGGTGGGCAGACCTCTCCTGCCGCCCGCTGCTCCCCTCAGCAGTGTGCTTCAGTCCCTCTGTCTGCTCTGCTCCCAGCTCTGGCTCTGGTGAATTCTCTCACCCTCCCTTGCTTCTGACTGTACCCAGTGCTTGTATAAACAAACAAACAAACAAACAAACAAACAAATAAATAAATATATATATATAAATAAATAAATGAGTAAGTAAATAAATAAATAAAATATTAAAAAAAATAATAGCTCACTGTGCCTTCCTGGTGGCACAAGTGGTTAAGTCTCAGTATTGTGTGTTGTCGACAGCCACTGCAATATGGGTTGGATCTCAGGCCAGGGAGCTAGCTTATGGCGCAGCAGACCATTCCTGCCTTGCCCAATGCTCCCCTCAACAGTGGATTTCAGTCAGTCGGCTGTTCTGCTCCCCACTCTGTCTCTGGTGAATCCTCTCTACCACTTGCCCCCACTTCCGTCCTCTATCTAAGCTCTTCTATGCATAAATAAATAAAATACATCTTAAAAAATTAAAAATAACATCTCACTTACTGTGTGTGTTTTCCATGTGCATGCCAGGTTCTATGTGGTTTCCACATGTTTAGTGCTTGATATTCAAAACTGTAGGTCGGAGCTATTAAAGAAATTATTTCTTTCATAGAGGAACCAAAGCATGAAATGTTCAGTACCTTGTCAAGAATGGGTGGTTGAAAAGTTAAGCATAACCTGGTCTCCCTGGTGGCGCAAGGGGTTAAGCCCCACACTATGAAGAAATCCATAGCCTCTGCAGCACAAGTTCGATCCCTGGCCAGCCTGGGAGCAACCCACATGGCGCAGCAGACCTCTCCTAACTCGCCCACTGCTCCCCTCAGCAATGTACTTCAGTATATCTGCCTGTTGTGTTCCCCATTCTGTCTTTGGTGAATCTTCTCACCCCCCACATCTCTGGCCTGTACCCCAGCTCCTGTATGCATAAATAAATCTTTGAAAAAAATGTTAAGCACAACGATGTGAGCCCAGATTCTCACCTTCAGTTTCTAGAAGTGTTCCCTTCAAAACAGCCATCTCAAAAAGAAGAGTTATAGATGAGAAAAGGCTTCATCTGTTCTTAAAAGCAAAACCACTTGAGAGGGACTCAGAGCTCCTAGAATACTTTCCAGAGCTAGGGAATGGGACACAGGACTCAGCAGTTCTGTTCTACCAATCCTTTGGGATCAAATGTCTGTGTCTCACTTTCTAAACTATCCTGCTGAAAATCTAATTCCCAAGGCATTGTGAGGGCCTGGCACATTTGGGATGTGAGTAAATGATGAGGGCAAAATCCACATGACGATTATTCATGCCAAAATCCTGTTAACCAGTGAAGACACAGTGAGAAACCAGCAGTCTGTAACCCTAAAAGGGCTGTCCCTCACTTCAGCAACTGGAAGCCAGGTCTTCAAATCTGTGAGAAATGAATTTGCTTGGTCATCAGCTCCTGTCTGGCTGTGGTGGTTTCTTGTAGGAGGCTGGATGCACTAAGAAAATAAAGGATGAGTTACTGTCCAGTGACACTTCCTAATGAAAGGGAGATTCATTATCCCTTAACTGTACACATATTGTCAATGTCTTTCTTCTTCTCAAGCCCCATTCCCTTACACAGCACGGTTGATCCAAGTGCTGGTGAAGGTATTTCCCAAGGATACACTAACTGACACACTGTTGGCGCCTTGCCTCATGGCATCAGGATGCTTCCCCCTTCCGGGATTAGCTGTGCTCCTTTCTGCCCAGTGCGCATGACCACCTCCGGCGCACCAAATAAGGTCATGTGTTTGATCATTGGCTAGGCACTGTTGGCCTGCTTCTTCCGCTTCCGGTCCCCAGCTATAAAGCCCCGCCGAAACCGAAAGTAAAAGAGACCTGTGATAGCTGAACCGAGAGTGTACGTGTCTCCCTCCGTGGTGTACCCCTGTTCTTCAGGTCGCTGCTCTCCCCCCCGAGAACCTCGTTGACCAGTCCGCGGGCTCGGACAGGTGGCGCCCAACATGGCGCTCGAGGTAGGAGAGATTTCCAGTAGACCCAGACGCGGCGCGCGGCGTGAGTTACTCAGGCCCCGATCCACCTGGCGGGACAGTCATTAGGTAAGTTTTGGCGTCTGATTTGCTTAAAAATGGGACAGGCACTTAGTGAGCACCAGCTTTATGTTTCCCAGCTCAAGGAAGCTCTTAGGACACGCGGAGTTAGGGTTAAGTCCAAGGACCTCTTTTTATTCTTCGATTTTGTCCAAGAAACATGCCCGTGGTTCCCTACAGAAGGAACTATTGATGAAAAACGCTGGCAGAGAGTGGGAGATGCTCTCAACGATTTTTACCGAGTTTTTGGGCCTGAAAAGTTTCCCGTAACGGCCTTTTCATATTGGAATCTTATTAATGATCTGTTGGCTAAGCGAAAAACTGATCCTGGCTTACAGCATGCTATCTCCCATACTGAAAAGATCCTTAAAAGTGCCCCCTCCAGTGTAGCTGAGGCTCCCCCTTCCGGGGCTTGTGGTGAGGACCTAATTTCATCCCATAGTGAGGATGAAGAAATTTCGCCCCCAAAACATGCGACAGGGGCCCCCAACCCTTATGATGAGACTAATCCCCAAAATAATGCACCCCCAGTGTCAGATGATGCCCCCCAAACTGCCGGCACCCCCGTAAAGGAGCCCCATCCAAATACACTTCCCCCATGCAAAAGCCTCTACCCTTCTGTGCCGCGACCCCGCCGTGGGTCTCCTCCGGCTTCCGAGGTGGACTGGGACGAGTTGGCAGAACAAGAGGGCCGCTACCGCCCCCCCACACTCTATTGCCAAGGACCCCATAAAAAAGCCTGTTTTAATACAAACACTTGAGACCTTGGGAAACCAAATTAATACTCTTGTTAAACGTATTGATAAATTGTGTGTGGCCTTCCCCGTGTCTGCTGACGGCCCTTCTCCTCCGCCCCCACAAGTTAATCCGCCGCCATTTTGTCCTTCTTCTATTCCTGCCTTGCTGCCATTTTGCCCTCCTTGTTCCTCCCTTGTTGCCTTGCGGCCTTTTTCTTTGACTCCTCCCGCTCAGCCGCCCTCTCCGTTCCTCCCTCCTCCTTCGCGCCCTGCTCCATTACATCTCTTTCCAGTGGTTGAAACCACCAACGCCCAGGGCGTTGTTCAACGTCATCATGAGCCTCATAATTTCCGCAACGTTAAAGAACTAAAAGAGGCGGTGTCCCTTTATGGAGCCACGGCGCCCTTCACCCTCACTGTTTTGGACACCTTAGCCCAATCCTCTCTCACTCCATCGGATTGGTACTCCCTGGCAAAGGCCACCCTTTCTGGGGGCGATCACCTCCTTTGGAAGGCTGAGTTTATTGATAATTGTAAGGTTTTGGAAAGACAAAGCCGCAAGGCCCGCAATGGATGGACCCTTGAAATGCTAATTGGAGAAGGCAATTATTCTGATCAAAATAACCAAATCAATTTTCCACCCGGCCTTTATGCCCAAATTAGTGTTGCTGCCCTTAGTGCATGGCGCAAACTTCCCTCAAAAAACAACACTGGTGCCCCCATAATTAAAATACGTCAGGCTTCCGGGGAACCCTATTCTGATTTTGTTGATCGCCTCCAAACTGCTGCAGAACGCATGTTAGGAGGTACGGCTGGATCCTCTGACTTTGTCCGTCAACTGGCCTTTGAAAATGCTTCTCCTGCCTGTCAGGCCGCTATACGTTCCATTCGCCGGACCACCTCTACCATTATGGATTATGTCCGTGCATGTGCAGACATTGACCCTGCCTACCAACAAGGACTGGCCATGGCCGCTGCCTTCTCGGGACAGACGGTCGCCGCTTACGTGGCTGGCCAAACACAAGCTCAGTTTACTTGTTTTAAATGCAAAAAACAGGGCCATTTTGCTAGAAATTGTCCCTCGCCTGCCGCTCCCGCGGTATCCCGTTCGTCTCCGTTTCCCTTCACTAATCAACAACCTCAAACCACGGCTACTACTACCTCCGCTTCTTCCCGACCCTCCCAACTCTGCCCACGCTGTCGCAGGGGTTACCATTGGGCCCGCGAATGCCGCTCCCTCACTGACTCAGATGGAAATCCCCTACCCCCCCGTTCGGGAAACTTCAAGCGGGGCCAGCCCCAGGCCCCGCAACAAACAATGGGGTTCGTTCCATCGACGACCAGTCCCACCCCGGTAAGTGGCCAACTTCCCGAGCCACCTCAGGTAGCGCCGGATTGGACCTCTGTGCCGCCACCGACACATTATTAACTCCAGAAATGGGCCCACAGGTGTTACCCACCACGTTCACGGGACCGCCCCTGGCGGGCACCTGCGGCCTCCTCCTCGGCCGTTTCTCTCTCACCCTCCGGGGCCTGCATGTCTTTCCTGGAATCATAGATCAAGACTTTATGGGAACCCTTTCGGTTGTTGCCTCCGCATCTCTCCCGTTACAAATCCGCCAGGGCCAAAAAATTGCCCAGTTGGTTCCTCTCCCCCTGTTGTCCGGGCCGCGACAACAAACCCTTCCTCATCGAGGGTCGCGCACTAATGTCACAGATGTCCTTTGGGTTCAGCCCGTAACTAAGGACAAGCCCGCCCTTACTCTTTCTTTGGATGGCAACTCTTTCACCGGCCTTATCGACACGGGAGCAGATGTCTCTATCATCCACCAGTCTGACTGGCCTCCCTCCTGGCCCACTGTAGCCACGCTCACCAACCTTCAAGGCATAGGACAATCTGCCAATCCATTACAAAGTTCCAAACTCCTACAGTGGACAGACACAGAGGGCCATACTGGCCATGTTAAGCCTCATGTCTTGCCCGGCCTCCCGGTTAATATCTGGGGTCGGGACCTCCTCTCTCAAATGGGTCTCATGATGTGTAGCCCTAATGAGGTGGTTACCGCTCAAATGCTGTCTCAGGGCTTTCTTCCGGGTCGCGGCCTTGGATCCCGCCTTCAAGGCATTACGCAGCCCATCCAACCTAAGGGCCAGGTAAGCCGTGCCAGACTGGGAAGTTTTCCGTAGAGGCCATTGACGTTCCTGTACCCTCCCCGGACGTCATCTCTATTTCCTGGAAATCCGATGACCCGGTCTGGGTCGACCAATGGCCTCTGTCCCAAATTAAACTCCAGGCAGCATACCAACTGGTGCAGGAACAGTTGGATGCCGGTCACGTTGTGCCTGGAATACACCTATTTTTGTCATTAAAAAATCCTCAGGCAAATGGCGACACCTTCAAGATCTCAGGGGGGTTAATGCCACTATGACACTCATGGGCGCCCTACAGCCCGGCCTTCCCTCACTGGCTGCCATCCCAAAAAACTTGTTCTGAGTTGTTGTGGATCTTAAGGACTGTTTCTTCTCCATCCCACTTCACCCCAATGATCAGAAAAGGTTTGCATTCAGCCTTCCTTCTATCAATTTTCAACAACCTCTTCAGCGTTTCCAATGGTTGGTTCTTCCACAGGGTATGGCTAACAGCCCTACTCTCTGTCAACTTTTTGTTGCCCGTGCCATCCAGCTGGTACGTCTTCAAAGGCTCTCTATTTACATCATTCATTATATGGATGACATCCTATTGGCAGGCAACCCCCCCCCCCCAAGAGGTTCTAGCCTGCTTCCACTCCCTTCACTGCCATTTAACTCGGGCAGGGCTAACAATCGCCCCTGAGAAGGTTCAAATTTGTGACCCCTACACCTACCTTGGTTTCTGTCTCAATAGTCCGTATATTACTGCTAAAAGTGCAACTATTGCGACCGACCATCTTCACACCCTTAATGATTTCCAGAAACTTCTGGGGGATATTAATTGGCTTCGCCCCTATTTAAAGTTGCCCACAGCGGACCTTAAGCCCCTTTTTGATACCCTCCAGGGCGACGCTTATCCTGTGTCTCCGTGATCTCTGTCCCCTGAGGCCAGATTGCCTTACAAAAGGTACAAACTGCCATTAATGATCATTTTCTTGTAAGTTTGGACTATTCCAAACCATTTTCCTTGCTTATCTTTTCCACTCAACACTGTCCCACTGGGCTCTTTTGGCAGGACAACCCTGTCCTGTGGCTCCATCAATCAGTTTCCTCAAAAAGGACCTTTCTCCCATATTATGACCTTGTGGCTGACCTTATTGTTCAGGGACGTCTTGTATCCCGCAAATACTTCGGCCTTGAGCCTTCTTCTGTGGTCACTCCTTATTCCAACCATCAGATTGACTGGTTGCTACAGTCCACTGACTCTTGGCCCATCACACTGGCTTCCTATCTGGGTGTTTTGGATAACCATTACCCTCCTGACAAACTTGTTCAGTTTGCTTCCAGCCACCGCTTTGTCTTTCCCAAAACCACACAAAGATCCCCCCTTCCATCGGTCCTCACAGTTTTTACTGACAGATCCTCCAATGGGACAGCTGCGTATGTGGTGCATGGTCACTCCACTGCCTGGAAAACCCCTCATTCCTCGGCCCAGCTTGTAGAGCTTGAGGCGGTGATCACTGTTCTTTCTTCCTTTGCCCATCAACCTCTTAATTAATATACGGATAGTGCTTACATCGCCCAGTCGGTCCCCCTACTTGAAACTGCCCCATTTATCAAAACATCCTCCATGGCTGCGACCCTTTTTCAGCAGTGCCAGGCGGCCATCCAGAACTGCACCGCTCCTTTCTTCCTCGGCCATCTTTGCGCCCATTCGGGTCTTCCAGGACCCGTGACACACGGAAACAACTCTGTCGATGCGGCCACTCAGACAATTCACGTTCTTTCGGTCACCCAGGCCCAACAAGCCCATGACCTCCATCATCTTGATGCCCGGTCCCTGCGTGTGTTGTTCCATCTCACCCGAGACCAAGCCCGGCACATTGTTCGCTCCTGCCCAACGTGTGCTACTTCCCTTCCTGTCCCTCACTTGGGTGTCAACCCTCGTGGTTTGGCCCCTCGAGACCTCTGGCAAATGGACGTCACCCATGTTTCTGAGTTTGGTAATCTCAAGTATGTCCATGTTTCCATTGATACCTTCAGTGGATTTTTGGTGGCTTCTCCCCATGCTGGGGAGGCCACCAAACATGTTATCTCCCATCTCCTTTACGCTTTCTCTGTTTTAGGCGTGCCTAAGGCCCTTAAGACTGATAATGGACCGGGCTACACTTCCAAGGCATTTTCTGAATTCTGTGCCACCCTTTCCATTACTCATACCACTGGCATACCATATAATCCCCAGGGACAGGGCATCGTTGAAAGAGCCCACCAGACACTCAAAACCGTTATTCACAAAATCTGCCAATGTTCTTGGTACCCCTCCCGGTTGGCGCCCCGCAATGTCCTGTGTCATGCCTTGTTTATTTTAAATTTCCTCCACCTGGATGATGCTGGTAACAGTGCAGCCGACCGCTTTTGGCACTCCTCCACCTCCACTCAGTTTGCGTTGGTCAAATAGAAGGACCCACTTACCGGCTCTTGGAATGGTCCAGACCCTGTTTTGATTTTGGCTCGTGGAGTGGTTTGTGTCTACCCCCATGACGCTGACTCTCCTCGCTGGCTCCCAGAGCTCTTGGTTCACGCTGTACCTGCGCCACCCAGCGCCACTACAAAACCACCGGACGCCGCCGAGGCGCCCCGTCCACCCCTTCCGCCCAGGGTGGCTGAGTCCCTCTGAGGTGTCTCTTTTTGTTTCCTTTTCAGGATGCCTGTGGCCACCTGGATTCTCCTGGTTCTTCAACAGTACCCTGTCACCCGTGTCTTAGCTGGCCTCGGACCACCCGCCTCTCTCGCATCCACGTCTTCTTCCTTGGATTCACCCTGCAACTGCAAGGCATTACCTCTGCCCTGGCCGTGGGTGCCTCCGGTTTGGCCATCTCCATTTCCAGGAACTTGCAACCAACCCCTTATGGATTGGCCTTAATAGACTTTTGCCATATTTGCTTCCCCTGTTGGGTCCCCCCTGTTATCTCTTTTATTGTTACTTGCTATAGGTCCTTGTGTTTTAAACTAAATTGTTGGGTCTGTAAGGCACGATTACAGTCCCTTCAGGCGAGACCTATCCAGGTGCTCTATCACCGCCTGGAAATGCTGGAAAGTGGGGACGCGTATAAGGATCTCCAGTCGCCGTCTGCGCCTGGCCAGTAGGTAGCACAGCCTACATGCTATGGGAGTCCCACCATCCTGACCTTTGGTAGACTTTTAACGTCAGTCATTATCCAGCTTCCTGGCTGGGCCCCCTTGAGGATGCTGGAATGGATAGCCAATGACGGGTAAGATGGAATGCGGGACGAGACCAACCTAAGACAGCCTGCGCTCCCTTTCCATCTAGGACCATCGGGTGATGACCGGTAAGGCTTGTCCCTGCAATTCACAACCTAAGACAGGCACATTCCTCCTCACTAATAAAGAGAAAAGGGGGATCTGTTGGCGCCTTGCCTCATGGCATCAGGATGCTTCCCCCTTCCGGGATTGGCTGTGCTCCTTTTGGCCCAGTGCGCATGACGACCTCCGGTGCACCAAATAAGGTTATGTGTTTAATCATTGGCTAGGCACTGTTGGCCTGCTTCTTCCGCTTCCGGTCCCCAGCTATAAAGCCCCGCCGTAACCGAAAGTAAAAGAGACCTGCTATAGCTGAACCGAGAGAGTACGTGTCTCGCTCTGTGGTGTACCCCTGTTCTTCAGGTCGCTGCTCTCCCCCTGAGAACCTCGTTGACCAGTCCGCGGGCTCGGACAATACACTCTAACTTTAAGAGACCCAAATAAGCCTTTGAGGTGGCGGGGAAAGGACATGCAAAGAGCAGTAGTGGTTTCTAAACACTCACATCCTGCGAAAAGGAGGGTGAACCTGCTTTCACTTTCATACACCAAGCTTAACAACGAAAAGCCATGGCAGGTGAGTTTTACCCCCAAGGACATGTGTTGGGAAAAGAAATAGCTGGGGAAGGGGCAGGATTTTTTGAAAGTCGTTAAGTTGATTCTGTGAATGTCTCCTTGAGCAGAACAGAGGGAGTGGGACGAGATGGCAGAGGGCCGGAAAAGAGACAGGCCAGGTCCGGAAGACTATCAGACTTTAGAAAGGAAACATGAGGGGCAGAGAGGTGTTTCTGGGGTAATCTGCTGTCATCGTGCTTCTCTCCCCTGAATTCTACACTAGCAGAAACTTCAGTGCATGGAGGGGGCACAGTCAGAGAGGACAGGGGTCTGCGATTGTTGTCCCCAGACACAATGGTCTCTCGGGGTTCATTATCAGAGATCAATAAGCCTTGGGCATGTTAGTATGGTGCCTACTGTCAGGTGGTCTATGGAGATGCACATCTCAGATGGCAGGTTCTTGGTGAGCACACGCGGGTACTAAGGAATACCCTCCCCCCCACGGCCAGAATCAGGATTACTGAGCTGTGTAGAGAGGGACATTCTGTTGAGTAAGTCTGGAGGAACTATTTCCTGTTGCTGAGAGGGAATGGAGCATGTTTTCATTACTTATATTCTCGGGCTTTAAACAGACCAGGTCCTCCGGGAGAAGAGGAAACAGTTTGTCCGTTCAGTGGGCTCAGGCACCATCAACGGCTTGCTGATGAACTTCTAGAGAAAAGAGTGCTGAACCAGGAAGAGATGGAGAAAATAAAAGTTGAAAATGCAACTGTCATGGATAAGGCTCGAGCTTTGATGGACTCTGTCCTTCGGAAAGGGCCCCGGGTGTGCCAGATTTGCATGGATTTTATTTGTGAAGATGACTCCCACCTGGCAGGGACCCTGGGGCTCTCCTCAGGTAAGGTGGGGGACTGATATTCACCTAGGCCTGTGTCTTTGTTCCTGTAGGGTAAATGATTTTCAGGCTTTTCTGCCCTCCCACTATTAGGATTGCATGCCAGAATTCGGGCATCTGCATTTTGTTACATTGTTATATTCAGTGGTGGTGTTTATTTCTGTGGGCCATGGCTGCAGTATTAGCCAAGTGAAGCAGAGGCAAAGAAAAATAAAAAAAAACAGAGTGAACTGCCTAGAGCCTGGATAGAGGAAAGAGTGAAGACTTGCTGGGGGCTGGGAGGTCTGCCAGCCTCCTGACCCCTCCATTGCCCCTTCCTGCCATGTACCTGATAAAATCCCAATGAAACCCTGAAAAACCCACTCAGTGCTCCAGGACTCTCCTTTACCCTTCTGCTCCAATCATAGAAAATCTGTCCTGTGCCCTTCTTGGCACCACAGTGCCCATCATTTGATATCTTCATCCGTCAAGGTAGTTTACAGACACATCCAAAGCTCTGGCTCAGGTCAGCATCTCTCCATCACAGACCTATTATATGACCCCCTCTGTTTTCCTCTGTGTCCTGTGCCTTTTGCCTAAGTGCCTTTGGCCTTTCTTTTTATTACAGTTCAATTCAGCCAGTCTGAGCAACACAGTGTCCCAATGCATACGACAAATTAGAAAACAGACAAGAGGGAGTAGAAGAACCACACGCAACCTAAAAACTCCTCAGGAAAGAAGCACACCGCAAAAAGAAAACCACTCCCCAGATTGCAACGACAGCAACTTGGAAGAACTTCTGAGCCTTCCAGATAGAGAATTTATAATTGCCATGTTTAAAAAAGTGATAGAAGTCATAAAGGAAAACAATGATCAGAAGAAGGAAATTGAGTCCCTAAAGAGGGAAAACAATGGTCAGAAGAATGAAATTGAGTCCCTAAAGAGGGAAGTAAAAGAAATGCAGGAGATCAAAGAATTAATGGAGGAAGTAAAGAACTCTGGGAAAAGCAATGAAAGCAGAATAGATGAAATGGAAGAACGAATAAGTACTCTTGAGGACACAGAAATAAAAAGAACCAAAACAGAAAAGGAAAGAGAAGTACGAAGGAAAAAGAATGAAGAAAGACTTCGGGAACTATCTGACTCCATGAGGAAAGGAAATATAAGAGTTATAGGAATTCCAGAAGGAGAGGAGAGAGATGTAGGAACAGAGAAAATATTCCAGGAGATAATTGAAGAGAACTTCCCAAATGCGAAGAAGGAGCTGAAAATTGATATACAAGAAGCAAGAAGAACACCAAACTTCCACGACGAAAGGAAAAACAAAGCAAGACACATAATAGTAAAGCTCCAAAGAATCCAGGACAAGGAAAAAATAATGAAGCTGACAAGAGGGAAGAAACAGATAACATTCAAAGGAAAACCAATCAGGCTGACATCAGACTTCTCTGAAGAAACACTACGGGCAAGGAGAGAGTGGAGGGACATAGTCAACAGACTCCAAGAAAACAGATGCCAACCAAAAATACTCTATCCCGCAAAGCTCTCCTTCCTCTATGAAGGAAGAATAAGGATCTTTCTAGACAAACAGAAACTCCGGAATTTCATTACCACTAAACCCCCACTCCAAAAAATACTACAAGGAATCCTAAAGCCAGAACCTCAGAGCGACGAATAACAACGAAAGAAGACCAAAAAAAAAAAAAGTTATTAAAAGAATAAATAAAATCAAAGGAAAGACAAACACAATGGCAAATACAGATGCTAACATATCAATATTAACTCTAAATGTAAATGGACTAAACTCTTCAATAAAAAGACACAGAGTTGCAGCCTGGATTAAGAAACAAAACCCAACCTTTTGCTGTCTCCAGGAAACACATTTAGCTACAAAAGTTAAAAATAGGCTCAAAGTTAAAGGATGGAAAACAATCCTACAAGCAAATGGGCCAAAAAAGAAAGCAGGAACAGCTATACTTATATCAGATAAAACAGACTTCAAACTCAAAAAAATAAAAAGAGACCCCAATGGTCACTACATTATGATCAAGGGGACAATACTTCAAGAAGAAATAACACTCATTAACATATACTCACCAAACGAAGGAGCACCAAAATATATCAGACAACTGTTGTCCTCTCTGAAAACAGACATCAGAGAAAACACATACGTAGTGGGAGACTTTAACACAACACTATCAACAATGGATAGATCAACAAGACAAAAAATAAGTAAAGAAACTAAAGCTCTAAATAAGGACCTAGAGCATTTGGGCTTAACAGACATCTATAGAACACTAAACCCAAAAAAAAAAGGAGTACACATTTTTCTCAAGCGCACACGGATCATTCTCCAGGATCGATTACATACTGGAGCACAAGACAAACATCAACATATACACCTAGATTGAAATCATACCAACCATCTTTTCTGACCACGAAGGCATCAAACTAGAAATAAACCATAAAAAGAAGGCAAGGAACTATCCTACCTCATGGAGATTAAAAACCACACTACTGGAAGACCACTGGACTAACGAGGAGATCAAAGAAGAAATTAAAAAATTCTTTGAATTGAATGACAAGGAGGACACCAATATCCTAAATGTATGGGATGCAGCAAAAGCAGTAATAAGAGGAAAATATATAGCAATAGAAGCTCACATCAAAAAACAAGAAAGAACTCAAAGAAACAACCTAATCTCGAAGCTCAAATATCTAGAAAAAGAACAACAAAAAAAAACCCAAAACCAGTAGAAGACAAGAAATAATAAAAACCAAAGCAGAAATAAATGAAATTGATACTAAAAAAACAATCCAAAAGATCAATGAAACCAAGAGCTGGTTCTTTGAAAAAATAAATAAAATAGACAAACCCCTAGCCAGGCTCACAAAGGAAAAAAGGGAGAAAACACAAATAAACAGGATCATAAATGAAAGAGGAGAAATCACAACGGACACAGCAGAAATCAAAAGAATAATCAGTAACTACCATGAACAGTTATATGGAAACAAGTTCAACAATCTAGAGGAGATGGACAAATTCCCACAACTCTACAATCACCCAAAGCTAGATAAAAAAGAAATAGAACACCTAAACAGACCAATTACAAGCAGCGAAATTGAAATGGTAATCAAAAACCTCCCCAAAAACAAAAGCCCAGGACCTGATGGATTTACAAATGAATTCTACCAAACATTCAGAGACGAATTAGTGCCTATCCTTCACAAACTCTTCCAAAAAATTGAGAAGGAAGGGACAATACCAAACACGTTCTATGAAGCCAATATTACACTAATACCAAAACCGAATAAGGACAACACAAAAAAAGAAAACTACAGGCCAATCTCCCTAATGAGCACTGATGCAAAAATCCTCAATAAAATTTTAGCTATCAGAATCCAACAATGTATCCATAATATAATTCACCACGACCAAGTTGGATTCATTCCAGGGACACAAGGATGGTTTAACATCCATAAATCAATCAACGTTATCCAACACATCAACAAAAAGAAATATAAAAACCATATGATTATATCAATAGATGCTGAGAAAGCTTTCGACAAAGTGCAACACCCATTCATGATGAAAGCCCTTGAAATTCTTGGGATACAAGGAACATACCTCAACATCATAAAGGCCATCTATGATAAGCCAACAGCCAGTATCATTCTCAATGGTGAAAAGCTGAATGCAATTCCATTAAGATCTGGAACAAGACAAGGATGTCCACTCTCACCACTGCTTTTCAATATAATACTGGAAGTCCTAGCCAGAGCAATAAGACAAGAGAAAGACATACAAGGAATCCAAATAGGAAAAGAAGAAGTCCAACTATCACTATTTGCAGATGATATGATAATATACATGGAGAACCACAAAATCTCCACAGAAAAACTAATTCAATTCATCAATCATTTCAGTAAAGTGGCAGGATACAAAATCAACACGCAAAAGTCAGTAGCCTACCTATACACAAACAATAAATCTGAAGAAGAAGAAATAAAAAAAACCATCCCTTTTATTATCAAAACAAAAAAAAATCAAATATTTGGGAATAAATCTAACAAAAGAGGTAAAGGACCTATACAAAGAAAACTATAAAACACTGTTAAAAGAAATAGAAGAAGACACAAAGAAATGGAAAGACATCCCCTGCTCATGGATTGGAAGAATAAACATTATTAAAATAGCCATCCTACCAAAAGCAATATACAGAGTCAATGCTATTACAATCAAAATTTCAATGTCATTCTTCAAAGAAATAGAACAATTATTGATGAAATTCATATGGAATCACCAAAAACCCCGAATAGCCAAAGCTCTACTGAAAAAAAAAGAAGGAAATGGAGGCATCACACTCCCAGACTTCAAACTATACTACAAAGCCATAATCATCAAAACTGCATGGTATTGGAACAAGAACAGACATACAGACCAATGGAATTGAAAAGAAAATCCAGAAATAAACCCACAGATTTATGATCAACTAATCTTTGACAAAGGAGGAAAGACTCTGCATTGGAGCAAAGAAAGTTTGTTCAATAAATGGTGCTGGGAAAACTGGGTCGCTACATGCAAAAGAATGAAGCTTGACCACTACCACACACCATACACAAAAATCAACTCAAAATGGATTAAAGAACTAGACATAAGACCTGAAACCATAAAATACATAGAAGGAAATATAGGCGAAACACTACGGGATTTGCACATCAAAGACATCTTTACAGACACATCACCCAAAGCAGTGATAGTGAAGGCAAAGATAAACAGCTGGGACTACATCAAATTAAAGAGCTTCTGCACAGCAAAAGAGACAATAACAAAAACAAAGAGAAACCCCACCAACTGGGAGAACATTTTTGCACCCAACACTAATGATAAAGGACTGATCACAAAAATCTGCAAAGAGCTGATGAGACTCAGCAACAACAAAGAAAATAATCCAGTTAAAAAATGGGCAGAATTGCTAAAAAGAAACTTCTCTGAAGAGGAAATGCAAATGGCCAACAGACATATGAAAAAATGTTCAACATCACTTGTAATCAGGGAAATACAAATCAAAACTACCATGAGATACCATCTTACACCAGTGAGAATGGCACATATTAAAAAAACTAGCAACAACAAATGTTGGCGAGGGTGTGGAGAAAAAGGAACTCTTCTGCACTGTTGGTGGGAGTGCAAACTGGTCCAACCACTATGGAGAGCTGTGTGGATATTTCTGGACCTACTAAACATAGAGCTTCCATATGATCCAGCAATTCCACTCCTAGGTATTTACCCAAAGGACACAGAAACATCAATTCCAAAGAACACCTGCACCCCTATGTTTATAGCAACACTATTTACAATAGCTAAGCTTTGGAAACAGCCCAAATGCCCAAAAATAGATGACTGGATCAAGAAGATGTGGTACATATACACCATGGACTATTACTCAGCATTCAAAAAAGATAAACACATGCAATTTGCAGCAACATGGATGGCGTTGGAAGGGATCATGCTCAGTGAAATAAGCCAAAAAGAAAAAGAAAAATACCGGATGGTCTCACTCATAGCAGGAATCTAGAAAACTTAAATAAGGGACCAGGAAAATGAATATAAGAAAGTGAAAATCAAAATCAACAAAAAACTATGAACCAGAGAGACTTTTTGGGGGGTGGGGGCGGGAGGGGAGGGATTGGGGTCAGAATGGGGCGTTTGCAATTGTATGGGGAATATAAAAATAAAATTCATTATTTAAAAATAAATAAATAAATAAAGTTCAATTCCTGTCCTGACTATGCGGCCATTCATTTGCTGAAGTGGGCGCTATTTTTAACAGGGAGGATTTAACAGACTGGTCAAGTTTCTTCAGATGCTAAGCACCTCTTTCAATGTCCATCTTTCCTCAGGTCCACAATCCGGAAATTCTCAAAATATACAAGGACCCCAAGCACAGGTTTCTACCTACCCAGGTGATGCCAATTGCAAAACACAAATATTTTTTGTTTCACATCTTTCCTGATATTTAATTACAAGGGATGAAAATGCTACTGTCATGGATAAGGCTCGAGTTTTGCTGGACTCTGTCCTTCAGAAAGGGTCCCGGGCATGCCAGATTTGTACTGATTGTATTTGTGGGAGAGGGGAGAGGGTCTGTGAATAATTCTTTATGACTGATTCCACGCCTTCTCTCAATCTATTTCTGATTGGCAAAAGACATTCCTACAGCTTTGCTCTCAGATTTTCTAACACAGTCTGACTCTTTCCCGAACCCTCACTAAGCACTTGTAAGCTGGCGCCCACTGAACAGGTTCACTATCGTCTCCCTCTGATTCCTTCATACACTGCCGTGAGCTGGACTAGCCATCTTTTGCCCACTTGCTTCTCTTCCTCTCCCCCTATTTTGGTTAGTGACACACTATCAAGCAGGTGTCAAACCAGAGCTGACCTTAGACACTTTTCTCGAATACCTGATATTCAAGCAGTGGCTACGTTTTTGCTTTCTCTCTCTCGAATACCCAGAAGGTAACTCCACACTCACTTCTACTGTATTTCACAACCCCTATCTACACAGGGTCCTATGATTGTCACTCATAACTTCACTGTAAATTTTTTTTTTTTTTTTACAAAATCACCTTTTAGTCCCCCTGGACTTTAAAAGTTTCTGAGGAAATTAAACAAGTCTGAATATTCCTAGGTATGACCACCTCTAATTCATAGACCAACATTTGTTAAGAAACTATTTCACTGAAAAATTTCATTCAAATTACTATTTTTTGCTAGGACATTAGAAAAACTTTGCAAAACAATGTTATAGGCTATGCTCTATAGAATTCCTTAAGAATAATTAACAAGCAGTCTTTCTGCCCACCTGTGACTATGCAGGTGCTTCCTTGCACCAACTCTCTCCCTCCACAGGGCAGCAGCCTCCTGCCTGTCCGTGACCTGTACATGCCAGGACTTCTCCTCACTGACCTCCCTCAGTGGAGGCCGCTCTCTTCAAGGCTGCCCGCCTGCGACCATGGGCCTCTCTCAGCAAACCTGTCCCTTTCAGGGCAGCTCTTCCTGCCCGCGTGTGTCTTTTACTCTTCTGTCCCTTTCTCTAATAAACCTGCTGTTTAATTACAAAAAAAAAAAAAAAGAATAATTAAAAAGTTTCCTAATTTTGTTGAACTTTTATGACTACATGAATTATGAATAAATTAAGAATTGCCCCCATGATATTCAAACTAGATAAAAACTTAGGCATGAGTATGACACTACACACAGATGATAAGAAATGCTGTTACAAGGTCAAACATTTATAATGACTCAGATAGGGTAGAAACTTAGTTCTCATTCATGAAAATTCCAAAAATGGTCATTCTTCATCAGCCCACAGATCTTCTCCAAGTGCTAATTCAGATACTTAGACTCTTCCATCCCATGACTCTGATATCTGTAACATCTGATCCCAAAATTACTGTGGTCCTATCTGTGCAATGAATTGCATTGGGGGGAGTATGGGAGGTCATTTCTGAGAGAGTTTGCTGGATTGGTTGGGATGTTTCGTACCAGGTTTCAGCTTGTATTCCAATGTCTGGAACCCACTCACTGCAACACCCAACTCCCAGTGGAGAAAGTGCCTTGTGAAAATACTGGCATGTTTCTGCCACAAAATTTTAAACATAAAAATTTTCATCCCACACGATATTGGAGGTGGCACAGGAAAAGCCTAGGTCACAGGTGACAAGGCAGATCATTAACTGTCTCAGAGAATTTTCTGAAAATGGTGGTCTTAGTTATTGAATCTAAACACGTGTGACATGCTCTAGATTCCTTACTAAGCAAATTTCACTTTTGTGTTAGTCTATATTCTTGCTTATCAAATAATCAGTTTTGTAGTAATCCTGGGAGAATATTTCTTCAGTGGCACTGGAATAATTTCATTATGTGATCATTCTTTTCTCAAAATAAAAAAGACCTTCTCTACGGAAAAAAAAAATAGGTGTTCAGAAATGCTAGTATTTTATCAAATTCAGAAATTACTCTTATGAATCTAGAGGTTGTCCCACCCATGTCTTATTTACTATTTCATGGTACAGGACACTGACTATATAGTTAAATGTCTATTTTCTTACTAAGAGAAATTTAGTTCTATTAAAATCTAAACATTGCCTTTGATAGTTTTTCTATTGTTCTTCGGACTCCTGTATGAAGAAACATAACATTTCTTCTATATGATAAAGATTTCTATAGTTTTTTTCCAAATATCTCCATTCAAATTATCTCTTACTTTCTCCATAGTCAACATACTTCACGGTGCCTTGGTTTACATATTTGAATATATATTGAATATTTTTTCTTTAATTTTCTTCAAGATTGAATATGATATTCTTGTTAGGATAGTTGAGCTTTTTGAAGGAATCTCCAAATATGAAGAAAACTTTTCTATCTTGGAACAGATGGAAATTACATTAATTTCTTTAATGAATCCATCACATTATTGGTGAGTGTTGACTTGTCTGTTCTCATGCACACTACTGTGGGGACTCTTCCTTACGAATCTGTGCAATGAGTGAGAACCTTGATTGTCACTGTCATTCCTTGCTCTCTCATATCCCTAATCATATACTTAAAAAATAAACACTTATCTTTTGAAAATATTACAATAGTAATTAATACCTACCTCCATTAAATTTTATTCTAGATTTTAATCATTTGAAATATATTTATATGAAATGATTTATATCAAATATAATCAATAAAATTATATTTTTTTCTGAGAAATTTTATTAGGTATAACCTTGGAAGAAAAAAACTTTCTATTTTTAATCTATGTGTAAAAATGTTGATTCTATGAGATGAAGGTAGGTCCTTGTATCACTCCAATGGAAATCTCTTCTGGAGTGAGATTGTTCCATTAGCAGTGACTCAGTCAAAGTGTTAATGTCCAGCCCAGAGCTGTCCTTCTGAGGATGCATTTCCTCCTCTGCGGTTGCAGACACAGATGATGCTGTGTGAGCACCAAGAGGAATCCTCAGGTATTCTACTGTTCAGAAATTTTCTTGTCTCTTGCAGCTCTGCAGGTAATGCAAGGCTATCCAGCTACACTCACACCCTCAGGTCCGGGAGAAAGCCTCAAGCTTTGCCCCCGTGAAATCGCCGAAAAGATAATGAAAGACAAGGAAGCAGAGTTGCTGTGCTCTGGACACAAGGATCTGGGTGAAAGATCTCTAAAGGACTCTCAATTGCTGTGTTGCTTGTTTAGAGCCAGTGACCTTGAGAGGCTCTGAAAGAAAATTTGACTTTTACCTTAGACAAAGGATTTCTATCTTGTAGATTCCCAGGATTAGTAAAGAGTTCCCAGCTTGATCAATTATCAGAGAAAATAATGGAAACAATTACAATGTCATCTATTGAATTCTAACTCTAAGTCAGTTTCTATTTTAAGCCTGTTGCAATTAATAACCCCCTTTACTGACCAAAATAACCCATGTTAGACATCATGAAAGTAAGGCATCAATTATAAAATACTTTAGACTAACCAGTAAGTGGGGACTTAGTTTTAAATTTCAGTCATTCTAGTTTCAAAGTTTCTTCATCTCACAGTCCTGTCAAAACTCATTACATCATATGCGCAGCTGCCATTGGGCTTATACTCTCCATCCCCAGCCTTAGGGCAGGACTCGCTCATCATCCCTGTGTTCATCTCTGGTTCATGGGATGTGGTGTCTGGGTAGGACTAAGGGGTTAGGAGCTCTGAACCCACAGGATTAAGGCTGAATTAAAGAGAACAAGACTATTCATCCCCCCTGCATCTCCTACAGATATATCCAATAAAGGAAAGGTCAGTCAGCACGTGTCTTGCCCTCATCATCTGCAACACAGAATTTGACTATCTTTCCAAGAGAAATGGGGCTGACGTTGACATCAAAGGCATGGAGAGACTGCTGGAAAGTCTGGGGTACAGCGTGGATGTGAGAGAAAATCTCACTGCTTCGGTGTGTTCTATCCTAATGTAGGGACAGAGCCATACCCTTCCTATGTCTAAAGAATCTGAGAAATCCTCAATGTAGCCTCATAAGTATATATATTCTGATAGTCTCAAATGGAAGTTTTCCCTTGGAGGAGGCTTCTGCTACCATCATTCTTTTAAGCATGCAGGGTTTGGGCAAGAGTCTGGTAAAACATTCTGTAATCTCCATTTCTCTCTACTCAAAATCCCTGAATAGCAACCAATAACCCTTTTCTGCACCTTATCCAAATTTAAGTTTAAATTTATTTTGCATTCCATTGATTTGAAATGAGATAGGAATTCTTGAAGTGTCTCCCTACTGGATGCCCACAGTGCCATGACGAGGGGTCACATGGGAGACCAGTGCTCTGCTCTCTTCCAGAACATGAAGACAGAGTTGTTGACTTTTGCTGCTCGCCCAGAGCACCGGACCTCAGACAGCACTTTCGTGGTGTTCATGTCTCATGGTGTTCGGGAAGGCATTTGTGGGACAAAATGCTCTCAAGAATCCCCAGATGTATTAGATCTCAACACCGTCTTTCGAGCCTTAAACGCTAATCAATGTCCAAATTTGATGAATAAGCCCAAGGTGATCATCATCCAGGCGTGCCGTGGTGGTGAGTGCTGATATGTCTTAGAACACAAGATAGCCATGTTTTGACCTTATTTCATGCATCCAATATTTTTCAGTTTCCTTGGGTCGTTCCTCAACAACAAATAACACCTACTGCCCCAAAATAATTAGCTTCTGTGAATTATGACTTGTTGTTAAATAGTTGTTACATTTTCTACTAAACAGAGACCATGTTAATTATTAAGACTCAGATTTTAGGGCATCATTGGGACTCATTTGAGGATGGAGAAAGAAAAGAGTTGTTAACAAGAAATTTTCTGAAATATGCCTAAGAGCATATGGTTGAAAAATAGTGACAGATAAATCAATAAATTTGACTGGATAGAGTTGTCATGAGAAAGTAGTTCCCTTGGTGGCTGGTAGTAACAAGAATATGCATCTTCTTTCCAGAGGGACAAGGAGTGGCCTGGGTAAAAGATGCAGCAGGACCTTCTGAAGAAATCTCTTTACTGTCTCTTGAAGACTTTGAGGATGGTGCTATTAAGAAAGCCCATGTAGAGAAAGATTTTATTGCTTTCTGCTCTTCCACACCAGGTAATCTTTGTCTATACAGGACAACTCTGTAAGCATCATCAATGTAAGATCTTTGTTATTTTCAGTTTCTGATAGCAAACCATATTCTCCAAGTTAATCTCAGCTACACTCTAGTGCTTCCCTGAAGAAAAAGAAACATCTATGTCTTTTAAATGTAAAAGAACTTGAGAGATATCTGCCTGTGTCTTACTGTGTCTGCAGTTTCAAGGAGAATTTTAATCTATTAACATTATATATTTAATGACCCTGATTACTGGCTGACAAGTTATTTTAAAACATGTAGGCATACTTAAAGGCACAATGGTTGTTGTCACATTTTTCTTACTTCTTTGCATAATTTTAAAAGATTTCATGACTTCTATGTTTCTACTATTTCATATAATGTTATATTCTTTAATATTACTCTTCGTTAAGACTGATTTGTCTTCCAGTAGAATGCCACCTTTCTTTTTTTCTTTTCTTTTCTTTTTTTTTTTTAAATATTTATTTATTTATTTATATAAGCACTGGGTACAGTCAGAAGCATGGGAAGGTGAGAGAATTCACCAGAGCCAGAGCAGGGAACAGAACAGGCAGACTGATGAAATATACTGCTGAGGGGAGCAGCGGGCATGGCAGGAGAGATCTGCACGCCATGTGGGACCCTCACAAGTGGCCGGGGATCGAACCAGCGCTGCAGAGGCTGCAGGCAGCTTTACAGCCCAGCACTCAACCGCTGTGCCACTGGGGGAGCCACCTTTCTTTTTTTTTTTTAAAAGATTTATTTATTTATTGATTGATTGATTTATTGATTTATACATACATACATACAAGCACTGGGTACAGTCAGAAGCGCGGGAGGGTGAGAGAATTCACCAGAGCCAGAGCGGGGAGCAGAGCAGGCAGAAGGACCGAAGTACACTGCTGAGGGGAGCAGCGGGCGGCAGGAGAGGTCTGCGCGCCATGTGGGACCCTCCTCCGGTGGCCGGGGAGCAGCCGGGGATCGAACCGGCCCTGCAGAGGCTGCGGGCTGCTTCGCAACCCAGCGCTCTACCGCTGCGCCACCAGGGAGGCCCCCACCTTTCTTTTTTAAACATATTCTAAGTTTACATTTTTTGACTCTTAGTGCTATTTTCACATTTAGCTAACATTGTGTCTAAATGCCTGTGATTAATAGTATTTGATTTTAACTAAATTTCTTATAAAGAATGTAAGCTGAAAACATGTCAATTACCCTGCATAGTTGGGTATTACCTATCTTCTATTTTCTTAGACACATGGAATGTATTAGCTAATCTTCATTTATGTCTTTGCTGCAGAAAATATTCACCTACTCTTGTATTTGAGAACATTGCATTCTGTATGTATAAATTAACTTATATCAGAGTCAGGAAGTAGCACTGGAGGGATCCAGAATCTGATATTTCTTCCCCAAGGACTTTCTTCCTTTCGCCGTTCTTCCTCCTCTCCCTCTCTGCTATATGGATACCTCCTTGAACTCAGAGACTATCCATCTTAATATCTGCATTACATAAAGCACCCTTTACATGGACTTAATATTGTGTGGAGGGGGCCCGATGGTCTGTGGTGGAAAACTGTTTGTACCTTGGCGTGGATGTGTTGTGGTGACATACACGTGAAGAAGTGTGATCCTATAACTTTGAGTAAAATAGTGTAAACCAATCTTAACTCTAAAAAAAAAAAAAATGGAAAAAAATATGTTAGGTTTCAGAAAAATAAAATTGTTGCCTAGCATTACAGATACAATCACTTAGATATATTCATTAAAAGATGGTAGGCATGTAGTGTACAGAAAAAGCAAGTCAACAGCATAATATGAGCAGTCTGCTCAGCTAGAGTGGAGCCCCTAGTGCCTCCAGCTCTATGGCCAGGCAAGAGGCTCACATGAGATTTGCAAAATGCTTCATTCACAGATAATGTATCCTGGAGATCTCCCATCCATGGCTCTCTTTTTATTATGAGACTCATCGAACATTTTCAAGACTATGCCTGGTGCCATGACCTGGAGGAAATTTTTCGAAAGGTAGGCATCTGGATTCCTCTACTTCTCTGGATGTTTGGCTATTGCAACTACAAACCTAGGGAGCAGTTGTAAAAATGCCCTTTGGTAAGATGGCAAACCAGAAACCCATCCAACCTATAATGATCTGATAAACAACCCTTAAAAAAAAAAAAAAAAACATTTTAACTTCCCTCCTGCCCTGAATCAATAAGCAAGTAGACTCTAATTGCCAGTGTCCACAGCAGTCCTGTCCAGCAGAGAATTTTGGAAGTCTGGAGTTCAGTCCATATTTTCACATGCACATTACTATGATTTTAACAGCCGTATGGCCCTTTGGCTTTCATTATTTACTCTTCTGTATACTCTGTATAGTCTTTCTAGCTGAGCTGAAGATTCTTCCACTCAAGAAAAAAAAAAAAATCTACAGCTTATCTTTCCCATCTAGGTTCAATTCTCATTTGAGCAGCCAGCAAGTGGGGCACAGATGCCCACCGCCGAAAGAGTGACTTTGACAGGACGTTTCTACCTCTTTCCAGGACACTAAATAAGTCATAGCAGTGTCTATGGACAGGGGTGCGTGGTGGGTGGTGAGGTTGGGAGGGGAGCGCTGAGTCTCACCTACGCCAGGTGTCCAGGTCCCTGAGTAATGAGCAGGGACACTAGAGGAGGCTGCCAGCACATGGTGCCTGCCCGCAGTTCTCCAGAGCTCCGGGACCCACTCGGGTCAGCTGACGTGGAGTGAGAGGCGGCTGTGAGATGATGACAGTGAGTGTCAGGTGTTCCTCCTCTTCCCCTCACCTGAGCACCATGTAGACATGGGATGATGCGTCTTCCTTTCAGTGAGTGTGCATCTCCCCATGGACAGTGATTTCACAGCCTTCACTGTTCTAGTGCACAATTTCATTTTTGTTTGCTTTATTTCCTTTTCCTCTAGGAGGCCAGGAGATGTATGTGCTGTTCCTGCTTTTGTTTATGTGTCTTCAGAGGAAACTTTTTTTGAAAGCTTCAATAAATAGGAAATAAAAATGCATGGTTGTCATGGTTTTCCTTTACTAGTCTAGGAAGTGAGAAGTGAAGTTGAATTGGCAATGGATTTGTTGTCCTTAGTCTCTATCTATAAATGCTCAACTGGTTGACAACACCATCTTCCTTTCAAGAAACTTTTTTCAGGGCTCTCTGCTTCAGGGATACAGATGCCAATTGTAGCAGGCCCCTGACTTCTAAGGATTTGGATTCAGTAGAGAAGATGCCAATAATGTGCTTAGTGATTTATCTAAAATCCCAGAGTCCATATGACAGAAATGATGTGTTTCTATCCTGCCTAGAATATTTCAGGGAAACAAAATAATTTTTATTTATCCCAGGCAACTATTTGTTACCGCCTTTTTGGCGGGCCAGCACAGTCAGCAAACATGAAACGATTAGCACATGACGCCTGTGAACTGCAGGGCATGTTGCATGAAGATCAGGTCTCTGTGTGCATCAGTGCTGCTGAGTTTGGGGGAAACCCAGAGTTGTGGGGAGAAGACCAGGGTGAGGTCAGAGGTATCAGGGTGAAAGAATTCGTAAGAGAGAGAGAGTGAGGAAAAGAACAGGTGGATTGATTGAAACTCACTGATAAAAGAAGCTGGTGAGAAAGGGGAAATCTGCGCACTAAGGAGGATTTGAGGCTCTCTTTTAAGCTGTTTTCACAGGCTTTCTGACTTGGGGCTCCAGTTTGCACCAGTTTTCTGTGGGAAGGTCTGGTCTTAGGCTCTGGCCCTTGACACAGGAGACTGTCTGGCCTGTGCTTCTCTGCCAAGGCATCCTTATTCATTCCCTTATGTATCCCAAACCTGCCTGCTGGGTAAATAATGGGGGCTTAGTTGTTAATATTAACTAGTTGTACCCAGACACCCAGGACTCAGCACCATTAGAAAAGAAAGCACTGGGAGAAACAGGCTCAAGAGCCCTTTCTAATCATAACCCAGTAAACGTGTAGGTGCATCCCTGTCTTTGTGAAACCTTAAAGACAAGAACCTGTTACAGGTCTCTTATTTTTTGTCCACTGACATGGACAAAACTCTTGTGCACAATCGTGCACTCATTCTACTATCACCTGAGACTGCATCTATGATCAGTCACTGCTCACTGGATATCAATACAGGGAACTGTCCCCCTCAGTGAAAATTAAATATTGGGCCTCCCCGGTGGCGCAGCAGTTGAGCGCTGTGTTGCGAAGCTGCCCGCAGCTTCTGCGTCCCGGTACAATCCCCCGGCTGCTCCCCGGCCACCAGAGGAGGGTCCCACATGGCGTGCAGACCTCTCCTGCCACCCGCTGCTCCCCTCAGCAGTGTACTTCGGTCCTTCTGCCTGCTCTGCTCCCCGCTCTGGCTCTGGTGAATTCTCTCACCCTTCCATGCTTCTGACTGTACCCAGTGCATGTATAAACAAAAACAAACAAACAAACAAATAAATAAATAAATAAGCATGCCTCTATTAAAAAAATAAAAGAAAATTAAATATTAAGGTGGGGCTGAGGCAGTGAAAGAAAAGCAGTAGGTGAATGGCCTTAAGGTGTATCCAGAAGTTACCTGATGACAGGGTGAGATGACACTGAATGTCAGGGGACAGGGAGGGGAAGCATCATCCCACCAAAACTCAGTTCATACAGAAACAAGCTATGTTGGTGATTCTCATCTCCTTGTCTGGAACTGAACACACCTGTCAGTGTTCACTGCTCCTGATTTGCATTTATAGGCAAGCAGAAGTAGAAACACTCAGGTGAAGGACGGAGAGAGGGGTGTGAGGGCACTACCAAGTGAAAGGAGGCCGAGGTGCTAAAGTACTGGAGCATGGATTGTCATTTCCACTTGCATTTCACAAAGGAAGAAAAGTTTCACCACACAGTACAGAACAGTCCATTTCCTGTACATGGGGGTTACCTGAAATTGAGCCAGCGGTTTTCTAACCAGTTTTCTACACTGGGCTAGATGCTCCACCCCTTGAAGTAAGGGAAGTTCTAGTAACTTTCATTTTGAAGTGCTGCCTTTCTGCCAGCAGGAAGCACCAAAAATATTATCTGTAACCCGTGGGTAGGGGTTCCTATCTGCTCAGGGTTCAAGGACTTGGGTGTTAGGTCTGGGATAGACAGAAATAAGGAAAGGGGAGGTGAGGTGATAGGAGGTTGCTGGGTTTTTTTGTTTGTTTGTTTGTTTGTTTTTACATTTGTGGATTTGGAGAGTGGACTCCTTGACTTAACTCTGGGAAAATTTCATCAGAGCTCCCCGCTGAGCAGCATTGGTGAATGTCATAGGTGAATTTCTTCAGGTTTCATAGATGTTAGTTATCCGAAAGGGGAGGTTTATTATGAAAAAGGAGAGAAGGAAAAAGGACACTTGTAGACAGGAGTGAGCAGGAAGACTGCCCTGTGGAGGGGACAGCTTCAGGTTTTATCCTCTTCTCTAAGTGGGGAGGGGCTCATCTCTGTGGGGTGGTTTGCATTTGTTAAATTTGAATAGCTATGCAGAATTGAAAAGGACTTGAGATTCTACAATGGCCCTCAAATCTCCATATCCTCACCTCCTGTCTGAGCTCCTGACACCCTCTACAGAAGTCTGAGCAGTGCTTGGGTCTGGGTCTCCTGACCTAAACATTGGAGCATCAGGATTGTCAGTGCCAATAGCTGGGTCCATGGCTCTGGGAATCCCTTCTAACCCCAGCTCATGTGTGAGTCAGAGTTTGGTTTTGTGATGCCTCCTTGTCAAGTTTTCTCCCCTTTTACTGCACCAGTAGCATGTGAGCAGAAGGCCCTGCCTTTACCGCTGCTGAGGGAGAGCAGGGGCTCCAGGTATGTCTGAGTAAGGAAACATTAATTCCTTCATTTCAGCTTCTGGTATGAAAGTGAGGGTAAACACAAATAGTTTAAGTTGTTTGTGTCAGAGACAACTCTGGTAGTTTCTAAATGCATTCTGAAATCTTCTCTGCTTCTTCTTGCATCCAAATTCGTCATCAGGGCCCTAAGCATTGCCCCTACAATCAGATAAGGGAGGGTATGAATCTGCCCAAGTCTTATCTCAGTCCCTGAAACACTTTTATTCTGTTAATGACTCTTTATCAAGTAACATGTTGTAATGTCAGATGATTTAAGATGGGATTGGAGGGTCTGGATTCTGAAGCCCTGAATTTGAATCCCTTCCCCTACTTACTTACTTACTACACCCACTGTATACTATACACAGAATTTGGGTCAATTAACTTCACCTCTCTATTTCCATTTCTATATAATGCAAATATTAATAGACTTGTTACATGAAGTTATTTCTTCAGCTAAGGAACCACTGTTGTATACTTTGAGTATATAGCAAGTATTGGGTCTTCCACATTCCAGGGGGTTCTCTTAGGACAGCAAAATTCTCCCTAAGTTGTGCCCATAGGTGAAGTAATAATTTTATTTCTCACAGGAATCAAAAAATTCACAGATCTATTGGGGGGTTACGAATATATGGGCAAATTCAATCATTCATAGAATACAGATGTTCAGAAAAAGAAAGAAGCATGGAGGAAATTAGTAGAGGCCAATCCTGCAGACAGAAATTTGGACAAGTTGTACTTAATATACAAGACAAACCCCAGAGGAGAGAATGACTTCCTACAAATCATCTGATGTGCCAACAATTCCATCTGGACAGAAGGTAACACAATGATGTTCTCAAATATCCTGGTATCATTTAGCTCCATAGCCCCTCTGGTGTCCTTTATAAAACCCCTTTCCTTCGATTACAAATGACCATTTTTACTAAACCTTTCATTATCCTTTTAATGGGATGAGATCCAATGTTCAAGAAGCTAAGAAACTGAGGCCTTCTCTTTTAGGTTACACAGGAAGACCTAACTGTAGAGACTTGGTAGTAAGGGATTCCTGAAGTTGAACCCAGCCTCTATCACTTTGATGTATGTGACTTCATTCTTAAGTTCCCCAGGCAGGCCTCCCTGGTGGCACAGCGGTTGAGCACCGCCCTGCTAAGCTGTCTGTAGCCTCTGCAGCACCGGTTCAATTCCCAGCCGGCCAGGGAGAAACCCCCTGGCGCAGCAGACCTCTCCTGCCTCACCAGCTGCTCCTCTCGGCAGTGTCTTCGGTCTGTCTGCCTGTTCTGCATTCTGCTCTGTCTCTAGTGAATTCCCTGACCCTCCCGTGCCTCTGGCCTGTACTCCAGCTCTTGTATAAATAAATTAAAAATATATTTTTTTAAAAAGTTCCCAGGCATCAGTCTCAGCATCTGAGAAATGGGGCAATTCCTATAACTTCTTCCAGACTTTGTAAGGCTAGGTGCATAATGGCAGGTACACTCTGCTAACTCCCTCGATTTTAGATCTCAGCCAGAATTCTCTGACTCCAGTTACCTCTAGTGCCTATTCTCCATTTACACCTGACATCACAACAGTAAAATCACTAATTCCCAACAGCACATTTATTCCATTTTTTTTTTACCCCCTTTCTATCTAGAGGGAATGTACTCTATTAGGTTTCTTAATTTCTTAATACAGAGCATAACCGTATGCTTCATCTGAACATAATAGCTCTTAGCAAAGTCCAAGGCAATTGCAGGCAAATAACACAGAATGGATAAATGAAAAACATAGACGCAGGGCCTCACCGGTGGCCAGTGCGTTCTTTGAGAGCAGAGCTGTGAAGCTGTTGCAGCCTCTGCAGCGCTGGTTCGATTCCTGGCCAGCCAGGGAGATTCCCATATGGCATGGGAGGCCCCTCCTGTCTTGCCCGCTGCTCCCCTCAGCACAATTTTCAGTCCGTCTGCCTGTTCTGCTCCACACTCTGTCTCTGGTGAATCCTCTCACCCTCCTGTGCCTCTGGCCTGTACCCGAGCTATTGTATAAATTAAAAAAAAATTAAAAACTGTATGCAATAAATATCAGTAATCATAATTAGCTTTCAGCTTCCCGTATTTAGATCTTTCCAAAACTTAGTCATTTCTGTGGCTTATGAAATATGATTGGAGGACACCTAGAAAGTGACCAATAAATTAAAATCTTCCAAAACTTCTGACTCAGATTGAATTAGACTTAAAAAGACTAGACTTAAATATTCTCGGGTCCATACAATTAGTTTATCATAATAATAAGCAATAATGAACAAAAGGTAACAGACAAATAAACAATAATGAGTAAATGGTAACCTCAGCATGCCAAATAAGCTTTCCAAAAAGCCCCTTCCCTATGGAAAGGAATATACCCACCAGAAGATACTCATGCTAATTTAATACATTTTCAAAATTGTGGCCTAGGCTGTTTCTCATGAACATTTACATTGGTCCTTTTTCAGGTTTATTGCTTTCTCTCCATCTATCTCTTTTTTTCAAAGGTTTATTTATTTATGCACACAAGAACTGGGATACAGGCCATAGGTAAGGGGGTGAGAAGATTCACCAGAGACAGAGCGGGGAGCAGATCAGGCAGATTGACTGAAATACAGTGCTGAGGGGAGCAGCTGGTGAGAACGGAGAGGTCTGCTGCGCCATGTGGGTCACCTCCCTTGCTGGGGATTGAACTCTTGCTGTGGTAGTTGTGGATGGCTACCTAGTGCAGAAGCTCACCTCCTTGCACCACCAGGGAGGCCCCTTAATGCTTTCTCTTACACTTTGAATGGGGGGTGGGGAAAATTGGATCATTTTTAAGTCAGAAATAATTCAGCATATGGTAATCAGAACTGAAGTAGTGGGAACTTCAAAGCTTTAATAACCCCACTAATCAGCACAAACATTGAACTAAACTGAAATATCCTAGCCGGCTACAGAATCATGCAGACAGGGGGAGAGGTGACATTCTGGAATGTGTCCAGTGGCTCCCTCAGCTCTGCTTGCACATGTACCCTCCAGAGTGACCCAAGGACACCAACATGATTGTGGGCCAGGAGGCCAGAAAGTGAGGTGTGCTGGTCAGTAGAATATGAAAACACCTGGCCAGGCCTTTGATGTGAATATAGTTCTGAGAGTTTAGAACATTAAATGCACTGAATGGGGTGGGCAGTCATCAAAGGTATTTGCTTATCTTAACAAACTTGCATCTCTATGTATACTCTGTGCTGGCTGATGCTCCTTAGTGAGAGAGCTAACCACTTGAATTCAGGTGAGAGGACTCTGCCTTCTCCCAGGTCAATCATTAGCTTTTGTATCCATTTAAGGGTTTTCCTGATCATTTCATTACCTAACAGTTAAGACTCAGGTACCAAAAATTTTATGTACATTCTTGATTTTCTTCTTTCTGATGTGCTACCAGGCTAATAGGAGTCCCTGTAGGACAGCAAGCTGTACTATATTAATTGTTTTAAAATTTAAGGATTCATGTTCCTGCTAATTTTACTTTCATATATAAGAGAAGAATCCTATTGTATTTCCAATTTTATCTGCAAACACTATATTTATAATGTACTAGGAGAAAATATTTGTTAAATTTTAGAGTTCACCAATAGCAAATCCGCAAGGAAAGGAGAGACTTTCAGTTAGAACACATTACTCTGGCCAGGAGTATTCCAGGACCCTGTATTGCTTCATGCTGGCAGTATCTTCTGGAATGAGAAGGGAAATCATGGTCACAATATAATCAATAAAAAGAAATATTCAGAAATGGTGGTATCTTAAAGCTTCAAAATTTCCTGCATCTGTACAGCTTTTAGGTTTCATGCTCTTAGCATCACTTTTTAGAAAGTCACTTATTAAAAAAAGCATTATTTAAAAACACATGGGAATAAATAAGTAGAAAACTATGAACTATAGAAACAAACTTTTATATAGGATGATATTGTAACTGCACATTTTGGTTTCTTCTCATGAACAAAACTTTGGTTTCATTCGCTCTTGGTACAATCATTTTTCAATTTCTACTTGTGACTTCATTCTCCTCCTCCAAGGGAGGGCTCTGGGCTTTCCCCCTCTCTTGCACAACCTCAGTCAGATGAGGACAGCCCCTGCCGGATACTCGTACATTTATCTAGTGATTAGGTCAGGATGCATCACAAGCAAACTTTTCCAAGAGGGAGAAATTATTTCCTCAAATTTTAAACATGGGTTGAAAATACGGCTGTTTGTTCAGCAATTTGGGACAAGTACTTCAGAGCATGTTAAGAGTCTCTGAAATAAAAGTGTCCCTTTCACCGAGGGTAGCGAGCTCTGGTTACTAGACAGCGTTTCTCCCTTACATAGCTCAATGCCTCACAGGATGAAGACACAGGGAAGTTCATCTCTTGTGGGAAGGTTACAGTTCAGGCTGAGGTTGCTAAAAATAGAATCGCTGGTTTGTGTAGGATTCAGTATTAGTGTTGGTGTTTGTATCTGATGTGTTGTGTGAATTAGGAATCACAATTGGGTAGCCAGTGTGACTATTAAGTACTTGAATTGGGGCTATTAACATATGTGGGGTATTAACATAATATTTGATGTATCATGTAGAAGAAATATATGATTACATTAATATTATTGGTTCGTTTTCTTTTTATGGGGACATAAGACAATTTCAAATTTAAAGTAGGGGCCTCCCTTGTGGCTCAAGGGGTTAAGCACAGCACTATGAAGGTATCAGCAGCCTCTGCAGCAAGACATTTTCCCCCCAGCCTGCCAGGGAGCTACCCTCATGGTGCAGCAGACCTCTCCTGTCTCACCTGCGCCTCCCCTCAGCAGTGTATTTCGTCAGTCTGACTATTCTGTTCCCCGCTCTGTCTCTGTTGAATCCTCTCACCCTTACACCCCGCACTTCTGTCCTGTACCCCAGTGCTTGTATGTATAAATGAATAAGACTTTCAAAAATAATAGAGTTTAAAATATGGCTCAATTATATTTCTAATGACAATTATTTTTTCAGTATACTTTTGCTCAGAGACAACAGCCAGTCCATATGGGTGAGTGAGTATTCTAGCGTAAAATTACTGGAAAAATAAAACTTTCTGCTATGAGGCCTCCCAGGTGGTGCAGCGGTTGAGCGCTGTGTTGCGAAGCTGCCCACAGATTCTGCAGCGCCAGTTCGATCCCCGGCTGCTCCCCGGCCACCAGAGGAGGGTCCCACATGGTGTGCAGACCTCTCCTGCCGCCCGCTGCTCCCCTCAGCAGTGTACTTCAGTCCTTCTGCCTGCTCTGCTCCCTGCTCTGGCTCTGGTGAATTCTCTTACCCTCCCGCGCTTCTGACTGTACCCAGTGCTTGTATGTATGCATGCATGTATGTATAAATAAATAAATAAATAAATCTTTAAAAAAAAAAAAAAACTTTCTACTATGACAAGTTTATATTAAACCCCGTATCATCAAAGTTTTTGTCCTTAGAAATATCAGAATCTATGATTGCAATTTGGTGATATTACATTTTTCTTTTGGGGGCTATTTCTGCTTTCTCTATAGACACTTCTCCCTGCTTTCCTAATCATGGTACATTTCTTCTTGTACTATAAATCAGCTGCAACTACAGCCCTACATGTTAAGAAATGTTCTTTCCAGAATTTCCCTTTCTGTTAATATTCTTATCTGCTCATTGGGTTAATAATCAGAGAAGCTGCTGTGGTCATTTTTATTATGTATGTATCCTGCAGTTTCTCCAGAGCTCATGGCCATTTCACCTGAATCAGTGAAATCTACAGAAGCCATGAAGCTTTGTCCTCATAGGGAATTCCTAAGAATGAGTGAGAAAAGGGCAGGAGAGGTAACGTGTTCTGTCATGAAGTAGAGAAAGAAAAACAATTGTTTTCACTAATAACACATTGATAGAGAAGGAATAACTGGTGGTGGATGAGGGGTGGTCTGTTTCAGAGATGCTTTAAGCAAGGAGGAATCATGAGACTTCACACAGATTTCATTCTCTTTTCTATTCCAAATATCTGACTTTGTGCATTTATTTGTTCTCATATTTTTAAGGATTTATGATCTTTTTAACTGTAGGATGGACTCAAAATATTACTATAAGACAACATGGCTGAATAGCAACTACTTACATTCTAGTGGAAAAGCCTAGGCACACAGGGTATTTAAAAAAAAAAAAATTACTGTCGGGGCCTCCCTGGTGGCGCAGGTGGTTGAGCACAGCACTGTGACCCTGTCCGTAGCCTCTGCGGTGCCTGTTCGATCCCCACCAGCCTTGGAGCAACCCACAAGGAGCGGCAGAATTCTCCAGTCTTGCCTGCTGCTCCCCTCAGCAGTGTATTTCTTCAGTCTACCTGGTCTGTTCCTCGTTCTGTCTCTGGTGAATCTTCTCATCCTCACACGCATCTTGCCTATCTTTCAGCTCTTGAATAAATAAAATAAATCTTTTAAAAAAAAAAAAAATAGGGCCTCCCCAGTGGCGCAGCAGTGGAGCGCTGGGTTGTGAAGCTGCCCACAGCCTCTGCAGCGCCAGTTCCATCCCCGGCCATCGGGTGAGGGTCCCACATGGTGCGCAGACCTCTCCTGCTGCCTGCTGCTCCCCTCAGCAGTGTACGTTGTCAGTCTGCCTGCTCTGCTCTCCCCTCTGGCTCTGGTGAATTCGCTCACCCTCCCATGCTTCTGACTGTACCCAGTGCTTGTATAATTAAATTAAAAAATAAATAAATAAATAAGTCTTTTAAATTTTTTTTAAAAATAAAATACAAATATACTTACTGTCTATAAACCTCATATGTCGATAGGTTTAAAACAGTACCAGGGAAAGTGTCTTTGACTTTAGCTGGTGCCAGTGGCAAATGTTCCTGTTTTTCTTTCTTTCTTCTTCTTTTTTATAAAATTTGGTCTGCATCTAGAATGCTAAGAAATATTTGAATAGGTGGAGAGAGGAAAAAAGGAAGGTAGATATTTTTCTAACATTTTCTAAATCGGATGGTTAAGTAAACCATCCAGATATGTACTAGGTCTTAGCCTGGGCTCCCAAAAATTCACTTTCCACGCACAATTTTCCTATGTCTACTCAATCCATTATAAAGAGGGAGAGAAGGTAGACTTTATGCTACTGGATACGGGAGAGGGCAGCTCCATGAACCCTTGACAGAGCAACACTAATTGGTGTAGGAGGGTTTCACAAAGATGAAGTAACTTCGGTCTATAACTACCCATTCTGCAAATCTACCCAATAAAGGAGAAAATGGGCCGCTCACGTCTGGCTCTCATCATATGTGATACAGAGTTTGACCAGCTTGTTCAAAGGGATGGGGCAGAGCACATTAAAGGGATGTGGGGGCTGCTTGAGAGCCTTGACTACACAGTGAAAGTGAAAGGGCACCTCACAGCCAAGGTGATTCCCCACCTCACAAGTGCATATTCAGCACATCCTCCTGCCACAAGGTAGCTTCATACCATTGGTAAGAACTGAAACAGTCTCAGGCCAGGCCGTGTTTATAAAATGGACATATACAGAGGGTGAATCTATGTCACTTTTGGACTTCCAACTTCCTTAACTCCATAAAGGACAAAAAAGGATAGGCATATGTACCTGCATAAATCTTAGTTGCAAAGTGAGATGAGTAGGATTTAGCCTCAACACTTCTCAGAAAATTCAAAGGTAATGAATGTTTAGCCAGATCCTGCTTTTTCTGTGGTGTATTCCTGGTCCATCAATGAGACAGAAATTTCCTAACTCCCATTGATCTTGGTTTACTTGAGAGAAGGCAATCAAAATAAGCAAAACACACAATTTCAGACATGTGTATCTCTGTGTTTCTGTAAAAGTGAAAAGAATAAAAACACATAGAGCAAACTTGTGAGAGGGAAGTGATAACATTTGATGGGGACGGCCAATATGAGCCTGTTTGCAGAGATCAGACAGGTGCTGATACATGAGTCAGCAACAAGGCTGTTCTGGAAAGATGTGCAGAGAGGGCATCCCAAGCAGGGGCAACTCCAGTGACAAATCTCAAATGCATCTTAAACTAGCACAGAAGCCCAGTGTGAGGAGAGAGAGAGGAGGCAGCAGAAGTTGATTTTATTCTAAACATGGCGGGGAGGACTTTAGAAGGGAGGGGGGATGCTCCATTTAGGACTTAAGGGTCTCATTTAATAATTGGAGAAATGAGGAAAATTGAAAGGGAAAATACTACTTGCCAATAGGCAAATGCAAGATCAAGAGTACAGTTTGCATAATGCCAGCAGGTGGGAAGTTGAAACTCCGGTTCATGATATAAAGCACAAGAAATCCACTCTCACCACTGAGCAGCACAGTGTGGAGCACCTCAGCCGGGACACTAGAGATGGAATGAGACCAAGCCTGATAAATAGCAGGACAGTTTAAATTGAAAGCTGGTTCTAGTCAGTAAGACTCGGGAGTGTGCCAGGCTATGGAGGATGTGCTGCAGGAGTTCGCCGGCCACCCTGAGCACCAGGGCGGGCACGTTGTTGGTGCTCTTGGTGTTCACGTTCTTGGTATTCATGTCTCATGGTTCCCTGGAAGGAATCTGTGGGACCAAGCATGGTGAGGAAAACCCGGACATGCTACCTTACGACACCATCTTCCAGATATTCAACATCCGCAACTGTTCTCTTCTGAAGGATAAACCCAAGGTCATCATCATCCAGACCTGCAGAGGTGGTGAGTGAGTCGGAAATTCAAAGGCCATGGAAGGGTTTGTAGAGGACTGCGAGATATGTTTTGTATGGAAGAGAAACAACCTCAGATCCCATCCAGGGGAAAAAAAAAGTAAATGGAATTTTCAGGAAACATTGAGGGGCTAGTAGCATGAGAATTTGTCTTGTCAGCTGACAATTTAATTCATGGTAGGTGGTAAAGGAGATTGCCAGCATCACTAAAGCAAAGTTAAACAAAAATAACAATTTTCCCTGTAACTTCCGGTTGTCTCTTAGCTCTGAAAATCTATGAGTGTTGAAAAAAGCAGAAATACTTTAGCTAAAAACTGGTATCTATGTATCCATGTTGTACCTAGAGGATGTTGCTCTTGTTTAGATTCAATAAAACTGAGACCACAATGTCCAGAAAATTCTCTGAAACAGTTTAAAGATCTCCCTTGTCACTTGTGACTTAGGCTTTTCCTGTGCCACCTCCAATATGGTGTGAGTTGAAAATTTTTATGTTTAAAATTTTGTGGCAGAAACATGCTACTTATTTAATAAGGTACTTTCTTCACTGGCATTAACTCCTTGGCTCTTCTTAGCAAATTATATCTTATATTTTATGATATCACTATTTACTGACATGACACTGTCACTATTTAACATAACAATTAACTGGCATAATGAAAATAGAAAAAGGTGATATGTGTGTGTGAGAGAGAGAGAATAAGAGGTGGGAGTGGGGGTGGGGAGAGAGAGAAAGAGAGAGAGAGAGAGAGATAGAGAGAGAGATTGGCTAGAATGAACATTTAAAAGAATGAGGTGGATACTGAAGGAGACACATAGAGTGAGGATCTAGGTCTCTTGATCTCTCTCCAGAAAAGCCAGGGTCAGTGTTGGTCAGTGATTCTTCAGGAGCCTCTGTAGACAGCTATTCACCTGCAAACCTGAAGTATGATGCTGTTCACAGAACCCATGTGGAGAAGGACTTCATCTCTTTTTACTCATCGACTCCATGTTGGTGTCTTTTAGTCTCACACAGGGATTTGTGAAGCCACCACTGAATAACTCTGGATAAGCTCAATGAAAGAATAATTTGTGAGAGATTTTGGTGCTAGCAATGTATTTTACATTTAATTTTATCTGTTCTATAGAAACACATATTTCTTTCCAATTTAAAAAAAATATATTTTCAGGATAAGTATTGCACTTTACGGTTAAAAGTATGCCAAACCTTAAAACAACCTAATACAGGGAACCACCTTATCATACAACATTTAAAGACAAATGATTGATTCAGTTTTCTATTAAATTCATTTGACATTTTGAGTATTGTTATCAGTTTCTCAACCAATCAACTCTAAGTCCTTTTTCTCGATGATGCTCTCTTGAGCAGGAGAAAGACATTTCTATAATGTGACCCTTGTGCCATCTCTGGCAGTTCTGATAAGCTGTCCCATTAGTTCACCCTTTGTCAGATTCTTTGTTTCCTTAGTGCAAAATGAGTTAATGCAGGTTTATAAGTACTTCCCCGAAAACATGTCAAGATACAAGATCGATCAATCAGTACATGGGTAGATAGATAGAGAGATAGATAGAGAGATAGATAGATAGATAGATAGGGATACATACACACACTCATGAAACAAAATCAAGTCACCTGGCCTATTTTTCTCTGTCTTCATAGATACTGTATCCTGGAGAGACCCCAGGAAAATTTCTTTATTCATCACAGAACTCATCACATGCTTCCAAAATTATGCTTGCCGCTATCATCTACTGGAAATATTTCAGAAGGTGAACTCCACTTTCTTTTTTCATTCGTTTTGTGTTCAGGATTTTTACTATCACTTGCCTTTCAAGTGATAATGACAGAACTTGTCAGGCATACAAATGTACAGTAGTGGTAACTGTTTTAAGTCATCAAATTGTTTACAATTAGATTAGAAAAGAAAGATGTCAATGTACCATGGAGGGAGCTCAAATGGAACAAAACAATATAAAATATAAGCTTGTATGGCATGGGTTATACACTCTTAGAATTTGAATAATGAAAGGAATTTTTTTTTTTTAATTTTTTATAGAGGCATGTTTTTATTTATTTGTTTGTTTGTTTGTTTGTTTTGTTTATACATGCACTGGGTACAGTCAGAAGCGTGGGAGGGTGAGAGAATTCACCAGAGTCAGAGCAGGATGCAGAACAGGCAGAAGGACCAAAGTACACTGCTGAGGGGAGCAGCGGGCGGCAGGAGAGGTCTGCGCACCATGTGGGATCCTCCTCCGGTGGCCGGGGAGCAGCCGGGGATTGAACCGGCGCCACAGAGCCCACGGGCAGCTTCGCAACCCAACGTTCAACCGCTGCGCCACCGGGGAGGCCCATGAAAGGAATTTTGAATTAAATTTTAAGGCTTAATTTGTACAATAAATATGCAGTAAGTGGTCTATTTAGTAACATTAGATTAACTGGTGTGATATGGGCAAATGAAGCATTTGTGACAGAGGTCACTTAGAACTTGCATGCTTGTGACAGAAGTGGCTACTAAACACATGATGAGTGATTACAGTTGTGACAGAATCCATAAGAATGAGATGAGACCTAGAGCACATGACAGAGAATGCAAGCAAAGACATTCTTTGAATGGATTGACCCAGATGGAACACTTGATACTCCTTGTTTTATATATATATATATTTTAAGATTTATTTATTTATTTATACAAGCACTGGGTACAGTCAGAGACATGGAGTGTGAAAATTCACCAGAGCCAGAGCGGAGAGTAGAACAAGCAGAGTGACGAAGTACACTGCTGAGGGGAGCAGCGGGCGGCAGGAGAGGTCTGCACACCATGTGGGACCCTCACCAGGCGGCCGGGGAGCGAACCAGTACTGCAGAGGCTGCGGGCAACTTCGCAACCCAGCGCTCAACCTCTATGCCACCAGGGAGGCCCAGTTTTTTATATTTTTTAAAGATTTTTTTTTCTTTTTATTTTTGCATAGAAGTACTGGGGTATAGGCCCGAAGATTGAACTCAGGCCATAGGAGTGATAGTGCTGAGACTTAAGCCCTAGGCCACCAGGGAGGTCCGACTTGACACTCCTTTTCCAATGAAGGACATTCTCTATTTCCTACTTTTTTCTATTTTTCTTCACCATCCACTCAGTATTATAGTTGCTTTGCTTGTTTTCCACTCACTCAAATGCAAAGTTCATGAAGGCAGAGATTTGCTCAATCCCTCAGACACCATTTTTTTAAAGATTTATTTATTTATGCATACAAGAGCTGGGGTACAGTCCAGAGGTGCGAGGGATGAGAGGATTCACCAGAAACAGAGTGGGGAACAGAACAGGCAGATCTACTGAAATACACTGCTGAGTGGAGCAATAAGTGAGACAGAAGGCCTATTGTGCCATGTGGGTTAACTTCCGGGCTAAAGAGAGAATTAGTGCTTCTGTTGCTAGTGATAGTGTGACAGGCAACCCTGATATGAAATGATTTGCCTGACTGTGGGTCCTCACCCGCAGGCTTAAAAGGGACTTATTCATACTCAACTGTGGGCACACACAGAGGTTAATAAAGGGTTTATTTACAAAAGAAGGGGAAATGAATATCTCAGGGAGTAAAAGAGGGAGATAAATTTGTGAATGTATCCTACCAGTTCCACAGACCTGGAATCCCAATGGCACACTGAGAGCTGGCAAAGAGTGAATAGCTGTAGCCGTGAGGCCAAGAGAGAGACCCCTAAGGCCCACATGTTTGGTTTTATACCAAACCTGGCTGGTTAACTCCACCCTCAGTTCCCAGCAACTCTCCCTTTGGTGATGATGGGATTTGTCATTCCCAGTGTCTTGATGGTTTTGGTCTGAAGTAGATGTGGAGTCCACAAAACCTGCATGGAGCTTGACATCACTGTGTCTATAACCCCTGCACTGCCAGGAAGGCCGACTTACAGACACTATTGAAAAGGAAATAGAAGGGCCTCCCCTGGTAACGCAGTGGTTGAGCGCTAGGCTGTGAAGCTGCCCGCAGCCTCTGCAGTGCCATTTCCATCCCCAGCCACCAGCAAGGGTCCCACGTGGTGCAACAGACCTCTCCTGCCATGCCCGCTGCTCCCCTCAGCAGTGTATTTCATCAGTCTGCCTGTTCTGTTCCCCGCTCTGGCTCTGGTGAATTCTCTCACCCTCCCACGCTTCTGACTGTACCCAGTGCTTGTGAAAATAAACAAATAAATAAATAAACAAACAGACAAATAAATAAATAAATCTTTAAAAGAAAAAAAGAAAAGGAAATAGAAGCACATGGATTTAATATTCAATGATAGAATGAATAAATGGATGCATGAATAAATACAAGCATTTTTTTTAAAGGAGAAATGAATTGGTCTTGTAGAGGAAATATAGATTGAAAGGTCATTCTACTACCTCACACCATGCACAAAAATCAACTTGAAATGTATAAAAGATCTGGACATAGACTTTAAAACATAAAATATGTAGAAGAAAATATAGGTAAAGCACTACAAGACATATATCTCAGTAACACCTTTAAAGACTCATCACCCAAAGCAAAGAAAGTGAAGAAAAAGATAAACACCTGGGTTACATCAAACTGAAAAGTTTCTGTAAGACCAAAGAGACATTAACCAAAACAAAGAGACACCCTACTGATTGGGAAAATAATCTATAAGGGACTGATCACAAAGATATACAAAGAGCTCATAGGACTCAACAAAAAGAAAGTAAACAATCCAGTCAAGACATGGGCAGAAAACTTTAAAGACACTTCTCTGAAGAGCAGATGCAAATGGTCAACAGGCATATGAAAAAATGTTCAACATCCCTTATAATCAGGGAAATTAAAATCAAAATCACAATGAGATACCACCTTACACTAGTAAGAATGGCCCGTATCAAAAAAAAAACTAGCAACAACAAATGTTGGTGAGGATTTGGTGGAAAAGGAACTCTCCTACATTTCTGGTAAGAGTGCAATCTGGTCCAATCACGATGGAAAGCTGTATGAAGGTTCCTCAGTCTACTAAAAATGGAGCTAACAAATGACCCAGCAATTCCATTCCTAGAGATCCAACCAAAGGACACAAAAATAATGATTCAAAAGAATACCTGTACCCCTATATTTATTGCAGCACTATTTATAATAGTTAAAACCTGGTAACAACCCAAATGCCCAAAAATAGATGCCTGGATCAAGAAGATATGGTATATATACATAATGGAATACTATTCAGCAATCGAAAATATAAACTAATGCCATTTGCAGGTACAGGGATAAAGCTAAAAGGGATTATGCTCAGTGGAATAAGTCAGAAGGAAAAAGAAAAACACTGGATGGTTTCACTTGTAGGAGGAATATAGAGGAACCAAATAAGACATCAGAGGAAAAAATAATACTAATACAAAACAAAACAAAAACAAACAGACAATAACAAAGCGGAGACATCCTGGAGTGGATGGGGAGAGAGAGGGAGTGGAAGGGGATAGTGGTGATGGTGCACTGGTGAATTGGTGGAGAAAATTCTATGAGGCCTACATCTGGAGGAAATAAAAAGTAAACATTGTTTGAAAATGAACAATGATGTATAACATAGACAAATGAATAAATTAAAAAAAGAAATGTCATGGATTAGGCATGTGTTATATATTTTGAGATATGAGCCATATTCCCTAATGAGGTAAGAGTGGCAGGGATTTAGAACATCCAATCGCTTGATCCCATCACTCTAGAAGCACCCTTCATTTTCAAAAATATCAGGGTCATGGTACAAAATGTTTTCTGATAATGCATAAGAAGTAGGTCTCATTTAAAGTACTTTCATGTTCTTAGGTACAAAAATCATTTGAAAAATGATGTGATCAATTCCAGATGCCCACCATCGAAAGACTAAATATGCCAAAATGTTTCTACCTCTTTCCTGGCATTTGAAAATAGAAAGTATTGGGGGCCTCCCCTGGCAGCACAGGTGGTTGAGCGCGGTGCTGTGAAGCTGTCCACAGCCTCTGCAGTGCGGCCAGCTGGCAAGGGTCCCACACGGCACGGCAGACCTCGCCTATAGCACCCGCTGACCCCCTCAGCAGTGTATAACGTCAGTCTGCCTGTTTTGTTCCCCGCTTTGTCTCTCACCCTCCCTCGCATCTGGCCTGTACCCCAGTTCTTGTATAAATAAATAAATCTTAAAAAAAATTAAAAAAAAAGAAAATAGTGAGTATAAGTACCAAATGACTGGGAAAGTGATACTAGTGGTGAAGGCCAATAAGCAATGATTGCTGATTGCTAGGGTTGTCAAGCTATATTCTCTGTTCATAAAGTTTGGTGGTTAGTGGTTTATTTTTATTTATTTATGCATACAAAAACTGGGGTACAGGCCAGAGGTGTGGGGGGGTGAGAGGATTCACAGAGACAGAATGGGGAACAGAATAGGTGAATCTACTGAAATACAATCGTGAGGGGAGCAGTGGGCAAGACAGCAGAGATCTCCTGTGCCATATGTGTGTTAGTTCCCTGGCTGGGGATTAAACTCAGGCCATAGTGGTGACAGTGCTGAGATTTAACCCCAAGACCACCAGGGGGACCCAATGTTTGTCCTATTTCTTTAATGAATGTCACTGAAATATTTTTTTAATTTTAATTTTATTTTTAATTTTATGTATTTTTTACACCATTTTCCATTTTTGCACAATGTATGCATTTTCATTTTGGTTATATTCCCACCCTCCTTATTTTGATCCTAATCCCTCCTCTCTTACCCTCCCACCCCCTATGGTGTGTCTCTGGTTTATAGTTGCTTGTTGATTTTGATTTTTTCTTTATTATAATTAGTCTTTTATCTGGTCCCTTATTTAGGTTTTCTAAATTCCTGCTATGAGTAAGACCATCCGGTATTTTTCTTTTTCCTTCTGGCTTATTTTTCTCAGCATGATCCCTTCCAACTCCATCAATGTTGCTGCAAATTGCATGAGTTTATCGTTCTTGATTGCTGAGTAGTATTCCATTATGTATATATACCACATTCTTGATCCAGTCATCTATTTTTGGGGATTTGGGTTGTTTCCATAGCTTAGCTATTGTAAATAGTGCTTAGTGCTGCTATAAACATAGGGGTGAAGGTGCCCTTTTGAATTAATGTTTCTGAAATTTTTATTGGAATAGCATTGAATCTGTAAATTGCTATTGGTAGGATAGCCATTTTGATAAACATAATTCTTCCAATCCATGATCAGAGGATGTCTTGTCATTTCTTTGTGTCTTTTATTTTTTTTAACAATATTTTATGATTTTATTTCTATAGGTCCTTTATCCCTTTTGTTAGGTTTATTCCAAAGTATTTCATTTTTTGTTTCAATTATAAATGGATGGTTTTCTAGATTTCTTCTTCTTCAGATTGATTGTTTATATATAGGAAAGCTACTGATTTTTATATGTTGATTATTTTATCCTGCTACTTTACTAAACTGGTTGATTATTTTGATTAGTTTTTCTGTGGAGAGTTTAGGGCTCTCTATGCACATTTTCATATAATCTGGAAATAGTGATAGTTTTACTTCTTCTTTCCCTATTTGGATTTCTTCTATGTCTTTCTCTTGTCTTATTGCTTGGGCTAGAAGAGCCATGGTGAAAGAGGACATCCTTGTCTTGTTACTGATCTTAAAGAAAAGACTTTCAGCTTTTCACCACTGAGAATAATAATGGCTGTGAGTTTGTCATATATGGCCTTTATCATGTTAACATATGTTCCTTCTATCCTGAGAATATTGAGAGCCTTCATTATAAATGGGTGTTGAACTTTGTCAAATGTTTTCTCAGCATCTATTGATGTGATCATATGGTTTTTATTTTTCTTTTTGTTGATGTGTTGGATTATATTAATTGATTTTCAGATGTTGCACCTTCCTTGTGCCACTGGAATAAATACCACTTGATCATGTGTATTATTATTTTTATATATTATTGGATTCTGTTGTCAAGGATTTTATTGAGGATTTTTGCATCAGTGTTCATTAGGGAGACTGGCATATAGTTTGTGTGTGTATGTGTGTTATCTGTCTTTGGGTTTGGTATTAGTAATGATGGCTTAATAGAACTTTTTTGACGGTATTCCTTCTTTCTCAATTTTTTTGAAAGAGTGTGTAGGATAGGCATTAGTTCATTTCTGAACATTTGGTAGAATTCATTTGTGAAGGTGTATGGTCCTGGATTTTTTTCTGGTGGGTGTTTTATTATTCTTTCAGTTTCACTGCTTATAATTTGTCTGTTTTGGTATTCTATTTTGTTCTGTTCTTTTCTAGATTTGGAGGATTATATTTTGCTAGGAATTTGTCCATATCTTCTAGATTATTGAACTTTTTTGCATATAAATGCTCATAGTTATCTCTGATTATTGAGTCTGTTATAATTTCTACTGAGTCTGTTATAATTTCTCCTGAGTCTGTTATAATTTTGATTTCTACTGAGTCTGTTATAATTTCTCCTCTTTTGTTCTTGAGCCTATAAAATAAAAATTTCCTTACGCTTTGGTTCTTACTTAGATTCTTTCTCTGCCTCTACAGACAACATACACCCAGATTAACAAATAATGACCCAGACCTGAAGGAAAAAAAAAAGACACAGGAACCACAGTAAAGTTCGGTGAAATGTGTCAGAAGGAAAAAGCAAAAATATTGGATGGTTTCACCTGTAGGAGGAATACAAGAGAACCAAATAAGACATCAGGGGAAAAATAATAACAATACAAAACACAACACAACAAAAACAGATAACTATAAACCAGAGACATCCTGCAAGGGAGGAAGAGGGAGAGGGATCAATAGGATGGATGGAGGAGCACAGGGGAATGTGGTGATGGTACAGGAGTGCATTGGCGAAGGAAATTATATGGGGAATACACATGCAGTTGGGAGAGAGAAAACATTATTCAAAAATGAACAATGATGTAAAAATATATAAATAAAAAAGAAAATTAAAGAAAAAAACTAAAAAGAAAATAAAAGAGAGAAGAACTATGTTCCACTTAATGCAAGTATCACATTACTGACAATGAGCTACCAACACCAGGTATAAAGAATTTTATCCTGTATAGTAATGTGTGTACAGATTCTTGTTTTATGACTGTTCTCACATGTAGCTCATGGGACACTTGGATTATGCCCTAAAAGCCCCACTTACGGCTCAGAAATTCTATCAAGCTTCTATCTTAATACAAACAATTTTCCTTGGTCAAAAAGTAAACAAGGAGTTTAGAATCAACAATTATTTTACTCATTTGTTATAACTTTATATCATATTTAAGCATGTTATTGGTTTCCTTCTCAGGAACATACTTGAAATTATATTTGGTTGTGCTTTTCTGAACATTTAAAATACCTGCTCACTTCATCTTTCGACCCTGGTTTCTGACGTCAGTTGAATAATTTCATAGATTTTTCAAAAGAACAGCATTATAACTGCATTAGTCCAACAGACTCACATTCGTGGATTGAAGTCTTTATTTGATTAATTATTATTATACACTTAGTACATTCCAGGTTCTGTTCTGGGTGTGTGGGATATAATAGTGATATATTTAAAGAGTGCTTGCTACAGAAAGCTCAACCTTTATTCAGTGGATACAGATCCAAAATTCACAACAATGATGTATAGTATGTATATGAGAATGATAAAAAACAGGGAGCTAAGAGAGGGAACTACCCACATGGTGCAGCAGACCTCTCCTCACTCACCCTCTGCTCCCCTCAGCAGTGTATTTCAGTGGATCTGCCTGTTCTGTTCCCCAACTCTGTGTCTGGTGCATCCTCTCACCCCCCAAAACTCTATCCTCTACCCCAGTTCTTGTATACATAAATAGATCAAAAAAATTTTTTTAAAAAGGTAAGACAAAAGGATGGTATTGAGACACAAAATGATAAATGCTAGTGTGTTATAGATTATTTAGGAAAGTTTTCACTGAAATGGTGAAATCAGAGCAAAGTGGAGTGTAGCGGTATGACATCTGGTTCTCTGTGAGAAAGTGTCCTTGCACAGGGAACAGCATGTGAAAATGCCCTGATGCAGAACAGTGCATAATAGGTTTAAAAAAAAATGCAAGAATATAGTAGATGGGAGAGTGGGGGAAATGGCAGAAGCATTTTTGGAAAAATGGTGAACAACCTGATGACATGTGCCTCGGTAATCACAAGGTAAAGATTTTAGACATGTTTTCCTGATTGATACAGTGTACACATCAAGTACTTGAAGAGAAGTGATATATAACCTAATTTAGATTTACAAAGGTCACCCGGAGTACTTTTTGGTGGATACACAGGGTCACAGAGAGAACCCAAGGGGCATGGTGAAAGCTCAGCGAAAGGGATGGGAGACTCACAATATGAGATGTGTGCAGAGTCTAGGGATGTGCTTTCAGGAAAGCACATTAGTCCAGCCCTTCTTTTTTTTCTTTTATTTTCTTTCTTTTTATAATTTTTTTTTTCAGTCCAGCCCCTCTTTATCCTCTACGAGGAGCACTTGAACCAGTACATCAGTCATAGATGCCTTTTTTTTTAAATTTTCAAATACATATGTAAACAAATGAAATGGAATAAATGTGTCCTCTAATAGAGAAGAGAGTTTCAATGAAAATGGTGGGAATGGAAATAAAGTGGAGGAAGCTAAGTGTCTTTTCTAGCTGTATGGCTCACATAGCACCTTGACTTCTCTGAGTGAAGAGACCTGCCCTCAAAAAGGTGAAAGAAGACAATGCCCATCTGGATCTCAGAACTACATATTGCCCATTTCTTCATCTGTGCACTCAAGAATCCCTGGGTCTAGAATGGCACAGAAAAAGTTTTCTAATTGAATAGAAACACATCTTGGAGATACTGTGCCCAGGTGTCCTAACCACCACAGTGAAGTAAATGTAACAATAAAGAATGCTAAAAGATTATTTTTGCTTCCAATGCATATAAAATTTACATTTACACCTTAATGGATTCTTTCAAAACATACTAGCATTATGCCTACAAGAAGTGTTATCCTAATTTATTAATATTTTCTAGCTAAAAAAAATGTTAACCATAGTCCCAACCTTCAGCAAGTCATCATCATTTGATAGTGGAGGGTCTTGCCTCAGTGTTGATGGCTGCTGTCAGCTCAGGGTGGTGGTCACTGAAGACTGGGTGGCTGTGGGAATTGCTTAAAATAACATAACACCGAAGACTGCTTAATCGACTGACTCATGTTTTATCATGAGAATGCAGCAATCCAATCACATTTTCAGGCAACACCTCTAATTCTAGTTCTTTTGCTGTTTCCATTGCACCTGTAAACACTTCATCCACTGAAGCCTTGAAACCCTCAAATTTATCTATAACGGCAGTAGGAGTTTTCACTTATGACTGATATCCTGATACCCAGAACAGTGTTTGGCATGGAGAAAGAGGAGATTATTTATCTTGCTACCTTCCAAATAAATGAAGACACATGAGAATTCTCACAAATTCTCAATAAGCTGTACATGATTAGCCATTGCTATTTTTTGTAGTTTGAAATAACTATATTAAAACTAATAGCTCCAGTGGCACCTCTCCAGTGGCGCAGCGGTTGAGCGCTGGTTTGCGAAGCTGCCCGAAGCCTCCGTGGCACTGGTTCGATTCCCGGCTTCTCCCTGGCCACCAGAGGAGGGTCCCACATGGTGCGCAGACCTCTCCTGCCGCCCGCTGCTCCTCTCAGCAGTGTGCTTCAGTCCCTCTGCCTGCTCTGCTTCCTGCTCTGGCTCTGGTGAATTCTCTCAACCTCCCGTGCTTCTGACTGTACCCAGTGCTTGTATAAACAAACAAACAAACAAACAGAGAGACAGACAGACAGACAGACAGATAGATAGATAGATAGATAGATAGATAGATAGATAGATAGATAGATAGATAAATAAGTAAGTAAATAAATAAATAAAATATTAAAAAATAATAATAATAGCTCACTGTGCCTTCCTGGTGGCACAAGTGGTTAAGTCTCAGTACTGTGTGTTGTTGACAGCCACTGCAGCATGAGTTGGATCCCAGGCCAGGGAGCTAGCTTATAGCGCAGCAGACCATTCCTGAATTGCCCAATGTTCCCCTCAACAGTGGATTTCAGTCAGTCTGCTGTTCTGCTCCCCACTCTGTCTCTGGTGAATCCTCTCAACCACTTGCCCCCACTTCTGTCCTCTATCTAAGCTCTTCTATGCATAAATAAATAAAATACATGTTAAAAAAATAAAAATAACATCTCACTTACTGTGTGTGTTTTCCATGTGCATGCCAGGTTCTATGTGGTTTCCACATATTTAGTGCTTGATATTCAAAACTGTAGGTCAGAGCTATTAAAGAAATTATTTCTTTCATAGGGGAACCAAAGCATGAATGTTCAATACCTTGTCAAGAATGGGTGGTTAAAATGTTAAGCACAACCGGGTCTCCCTGGTGGCGCAAGGGGTTAAGCATCACACTATGAAGCAATCCATAGCCTCTGCAGCACAAGTTCCATCCCCGGCCAGCCTGGGAGCAACCCACATGGCACAGCAGACCTCTCCTAACTCGCCCACTGCTCCCCTCAGCAATGTACTTCAGTATATCTGCCTGTTGTGTTCCCCATTCTGTCTTTGGTGAATCTTCTCACCCCCCACATCTCTGGCCTGTACCCCAGCTCCTGTATGCATAAATAAATCTTTGAAAAAAACGTTAAGCACAATGATGTGAGCCCAGATTCTCACCTTCAGTTTCTAGAAGTGTTCCCTTCAAAACAGCCATCTGAAAAAGAAGAGTTATAGATGAGAAAAGGCTTCATCTGTTCTTAAAAGCAAAACCACTTGAGTGGGTCTCAGAGCTCCTAGAATACTGTCCACAGCTAGGGAATGGGACACAGGACTCAGCAGTTCTGTTCTACCAATTCTTTTGGGATCAAATGTCTGTGTCTCACTTTCTAAACTATCCTGCTGAAAATCTAATTCCCAAGGCATTGTGAGGGCCTGGCACATTTGGGATGTGAGTAAATGATGAGGGCAAAATCCACATGATGATTTTTCGTGCCAAAATCCTGTTAACCAGTGAAGACACAGTGAGAAACCAGCAGTCTGTAACCCTAAAAGGGCTGTCCCTCACTTCAGCAACTGGAAGCCAGGTCTTCTAATCTGTGAGAAATGAATTTGTCTTGGTCATCAGCTCCTGTCTGGCTGTGGTGGTTTCTTGTAGGAGGCTGGATGCACTAAGAAAAGAAAGGATGAATTACTGTCCAATGACACTTCCTAATGAAAGAGAGATTCATTATCCCTTAACTGTACACATAATGTCAATGTCTTTCTTCTTCTCAAGCCCCATTCCCTTTCTAAGCACGCTTGATCCAAGTGCTGATGAAGGTATTTCCCAAGGATACACTAACTGATACACTCTAGCTTTAAGAGACCTAAAAAAGCCTTTGAGGTGGGGGGGAAAGGATATGCAAAGAGCAATAGTGGTTTCTCAACACTCACACCCTGCGAAAAGGAGGGTGAACCTGCTTTCAGTTTCATACTGCACACCAAGCTTAACACCGAAAAGCCATGGCGGGTGAGTTTTACCCTCAAAGGACACGTGTTGGGAAAAGAAATAGCTGGGGAAGGGGCAGGATTTTTTGAAAGTCGTTAAGTTGATTCTGTGAATGTCTCCTTGAGAAGAACAGAGGGAGTGGGACTACATGGCAGAGGGCCGGCAAAGAGACAGGCCAGGCCCGGAAGACTATCAGACTTTAGAAAGGAAACATGGGGGGCAGAGAGGTGTTTCCGGGGTATTCTGCTGTCATTGTGCTGCCTCCCCTGAATTCTACACTAGCAGAAACTTCAGTGCATGGAGGGGGCACAGTCAGAGAGGACAGGGGTCTGTGATTGTTGTCCCCAGAGGCAATGGTCTCTCGGGATTCATTATCAGAGATCAATAAGCCTGGGCATGTTTTATGGTGCCTGCTGTCAGGTAGTCTATGGAGATGCACATCTCAGACGGCAGGCTCTTGGTGAGCACACGCGGGTAATAAGAATTACCCCCACCTGGCCAGAGTCAGGATTACTGAGCTGTGTCGAGAGGGGCATTCTCTTGAGTAAGTCTGGAGGAGGCTATTCTCCATTGCTGAGAGGGAAGGGGCTGATTTCCTGACTTGAGGAATTCTTGTGCTTCAAACAGACCAGGCCCTCAGGGAGAAGAGGAAACAGTTTGTCCATTCAGTGTCCCCAGGCACCATCAACGGCTTGCTGGATGAACTTTTAGAGAAAAAAGTTCTGAACCAGGAAGAGATGGAGAAAATAAGAGATGAAAATAAATCTGTCAAGGATAAGGCTTGAGCTTTGATAGACAATGTCCGTCCGAAAGGGCCCCGGGCATGCCAGGTTTTTATTAATTATATTCATGAAAAGGACCTCTACCTAGCCGAGAACCTGGAGCTCTCCTCCGGTAAGGTGGGGGACTGATGTTTACCTAGGCCTGTGCCTTTGTGCACATCATTTGATTTCTTCATCCTTCAAAGTAGTTTACAAACATCCTAAGCTCTGGCTCAGGCCTGCAGCTCTCCATCATAGATCTATTATATCACCCCCTCTGTTTTCCTCTGTGTCCTGTGCCCCTAGCATTTGAGTCTTTGGCCTTTTTGTGGATTAAAGTTCAATTCCTGTCCTGTCTATGTCGTCATTCATTTGCTGAAGTGGGTGGTGTTTTTAACAGGGAGGATCCATCAGATTGGTCAAGTTTCTTCAGACACTAAGTGCCTCTTTTAATGTCCATCTTTCCTCAAGTCCACAATCTGGAATTTCTTGAAATACACAAGAACCCCAAGCACAGGTTTCTACCTACTCAGGTGATGCCAGTTGCAAGCACAGATATTTTTTGATCACATCTTTCTTGATATTTAATTACAAATACATGGTATCATATATTTGTCTGTGAATAATTCTTAATGATTGTTCCCACACCTTCTCTCAATCTATTTCTGATTTGGCAAAAGCCATACCTGCAGCTTCACTCTCAGGTTTATTCTAGCAAAGTCTGACTCTTTCCCAAATTCTCACTACCCATAAGCTGGTGCCTACTGAACAGGTTCACACTCCTCTACACTGGTTCCTTCATGCACATTGCCCAGAGCTGGACTTGCCATCCTTTGCCCACTTGCTTCTCCTCCCCTCCCCCTATCTTGGTTAATGACACACCATCAAGCATGTGTCAAACCAGAGCTGACCTTAGCACTTCTCCCTAATACCTAGATTCAAGCAGTGGCCACGTTTTTGCTTTCTCTCTCTCGAACACCCAGAGTGTCACTCCACACTCGCTTCTACTGTATTTCACAACCCCCATCTACACAGGGCCCTGTGATTGTCAACCAGAACGTTTACTGCATACTTTTTTTTTTATTTTTTAAAGATTTTATTTATTTATGCATACAAGAACTGGGTAACAGGCCAGAGGTACTGGGGAGGGGAAGTGTGAGAGGATTCACATGAGACAGAGTGGGGAACAGGACAGGCTGACTGAAATACACTATTGAGGGGAGCAGTGGGCGAGACAGGAGAGGTCTGCTGCGCCATGTGGGTAGCTCCCTGGCTGGCTGGGGATTGAACTCCTGCTGCAGAGGCTGTGGATAGCTTCACAGTGTTGTGCTTAACCCCTCACGCCACCAGGGAGACCCCACTTTCACTTTTAAAGAAAGGTGATCTACTCATGCTGCAGGTAAGTAGGAAATGTTCACAGTTTTGGAGTATGCATGTACACGTGCCCAGGTATCCTAGAAATGAATGTGTCTGATTATGCACTTCTGTTGGGAGCAAGGAGGTTAAAATGGTACTTAACTTTGTTAGTATATAATGATATATTTGATTATTATTTTTTGTTAAGCAAGCTATGGTAGTATATAAAGTAGATGTCATTTCATATAGACTATATATATATATATATATATATTTTTTTTTTTTTATTTTAGACTAAGGTAGGAACTCTTCAGTCTACTTCCTAGACATCCATGCTTATTTCTCTCCTTATGTCTGGTATTCCTCAGTAATTATTTATTTGAATAGGTTTACTTCTTTCTCTTTTTACCTTCTGGACTACCTACCTATTATCCTTATGTTTCCTCTTCTAATTGAGTATCATATTTCTCATAGAATTTCTTCATTTTCCCTAAGTCTTGTTTGTCACTTTTTTCCACTTGGGTGATACGTACAGTTGAGTCTTCTATTTCTGAAATTCTCTCTTACTCTGCCTTAAATCTATTTAAAATACTTCAACCGCATACTTTTTATAAAATTATAATTTTTGGTTAGAAAATCACCTTTTAGTCCCCTGGACTTTAAGGGAATCTGAGGAAATTAAACAGTTCTGAATATTCCTAGGTATGGCCACCTCTAATTCATAGTGACATTGCAACCAACGTTTGTTAAGTAACTATTACACTGAAAAATTTCATTCAAATTGATATTTTTTGCTAGACCAATTGAAAAACTTTACAAAAAATGTTGTAGCCTATGCTCTATAGAATGCCTTAAGAATGATTAACAGGGTTCCTGCTCCCCTTCTCTGCAGCCACAGGCGACGAGCGACCACAGCAGGCAGCACCCCATACAACCCCTGTGGGGGACAGGGCAGCGGGGATGCCAGGTCCTACGTTGCCAGACAGCGGAGACCACTTGAAGAAAAAAGCCTGTGCAGAAGCTGGGTCAGCAAGAATGTCACTTCTTGTATTGGTGTCCATTTTCTTATCTGCAGCTTTTGTTATATTTTTGGTATATAAAAATTTTCCTCAGCTTAGTGAAGAAGAAAAAGTGAGTATGAAGGTTCCCAGAGATATGGATGATGCCAAGGCTCTAGGAAAAGTTTTATCCAAATATAAGGACACCTTTTATGTACAAGTACTCTTAGCTTATTTTGCTACATATATTTTCTTGCAAACATTTGCTATTTCGGGCTCCATATTTCTCAGCATTCTCTCAGGGTTTCTTTATCCCTTTCCACTAGCCTTATTTCTTGTCTGTTTGTGTTCTGGACTTGGTGCCTCATTCTGCTACATGCTTTCCCATTTACTTGGGAGGCCCGTTGTACACAAATACTTAAGAAAGAAAGCAGAAAAATGGTCACAACAGGTCAAAGGTCATAGAGAACATCTCATTAACTACATTATATTTTTGAGGATAACACCATTTCTGCCTAATTGGTTTATTAATATTACATCTCCTCTTATAAATGTGCCACTGAAAGTTTTTTTTATTGGCACTTTTCTAGGTGTTGCACCTCCTTCTTTTGTAGCAATTAAGGCAGGAAGAACACTCTACCAGCTTATAACAGCAGGGGAAGCTGTTTCCTGGAACTCAGTATTTGTCCTAATGATTTTGGCTCTTCTTTCTATTCTGCCAGCCATCTTCCAGAAAAAGCTAAAACAGAAATTTGAGTGAAAAATCATCTGGATTTTAGGGCCTCCCCTAAAGCTGTGAAGCTGCCCATAGCCTCTGCAGCACTGGTTCTATCCCTGGCCACCAGCAAGGGTCCCACATGGCGCACAGACCTCCTCTGCCGCGCCCGCGCTCCCCTCAGCAGTGTACTTCGTCAGTCTGCCTGTTCTGTTCCCTGCTCTGTCTCTGGTGAATTATCTCACCCTCCCGCACTTCTGACTGTACCTGGTGCTTGTATAAATAAATAAATAAAACCTTAAAAAAAATCATCTGGGTTTTAGTTTTCTCTAAATAACATCACCATTATCATCTCAGGATTGACAGTTTTATGTGTTAAAATCACCTCTTCAGGAATTGAAACAAGGAATTTATAAACTAAAATTACCTACCAGACAGTTAAAATAATGCATTTAAGTGACAAGAGAGAAAGTAAAAATGGAAATTGATATACTGTGGAAAGTGCTGTCAGTAGTTATGATAAATGTCTTTTAAATACTATTCCAAAGGTAGCCATAGATAATTAGTGGCAACATAGAAGAAAATTCATGACCTAAGCTGATTCATCTAATGTATTTCATGAACTGGCTATACCTACTTAGCCTGGACTTGTAAATTTGATATTTTTTTGTTTAACCCTTACTAATAACTAAAGTAGATATATACAAGTAAAAGACTCTAGTTTTTTTTTTTTTTTAAATAGCATTGCAGTCCTAGCTAATGTTAGCCTTTTTTCATAGCATAAACTTGAAAACAAAAGCTTAAAGGAGATTACACCTTCCTCTTTTTACCTTAGAGATAGTGGATTTGTTTAAAAGTTACAACTTAGTTGACATTGAATTTGGAAAGGATGTCAAGTTATATATGTTTCTGTATTTTATTTATTTTTTTTCTGTTCTGAATTAGCATGGATTAGTCTGAAATTTAAAAATCTGATCAGTCTATTTTCATCTTTTTTCTAGTTTTTACAACAGTTCCCCAGTGCATATACAAAATGGCAATTACAAGATATTTGATGTTGATAATTTATATTCAGATGATATTTTGTTACACATTTCCCCTTTACTATCTCAAAAGGGGATCAAGAAAGTAAAATTCAAAGTATACTGTTGTTCGATGTTAGATTACGTTATAGTTTGAAACAGAAGCAATGGCAGCATAACACTTTGGGTGGGTAAAGTTTGTTTGTTTCAATGACTTTATAATTTACCTCATTTATTTGTTTGATCATTAAAGTATGTACTATGTAATTATTCTTTATATGCATAATACTCATAAGAAATCCTTATTTCATTTCTGTTGATGGCTTTTTTGTTTGAGGCTGCTTTTGATTAACACAGTTTCTCAGTTTAGTGTTTTTACTTTTTATAATACTAAGTTAAATTAACTTTTCACATGGTAACTACTATATTTAAATAGTCCTGGAGAAAATAGACAGCTTTGCTACTTGCTTAATGGTACACTCTTCCTTGATTTTAGGACATAGCTGATCTAAAGTAAAATACTCTGTCAGTTCTGTTTTCACCCAAGACTGTTATGTTGAAAAGTACTTCAGCTGTGGGAAAAAATCCTTGTATGTTTTTATTGTGGAGGTATGATCATCCTCAAAGCCTGTTTCTGCTGCATAATGTGGACTGATTCATTATTTTTTCTATCACATTATTAAAAAATGGATTTATTATAAATACAAAGGAAATCTATTGATTAATACATTATTCTTATGTCAAAAAAAAAAGAATGATTAACTGGGCTCCTAATTTGTTGAACATTTACGAATACATGAATTATGAATAAATTAAGAATCACCCCCATGACTTTCAAACTAGACAAAAACTTAGGCACAGACATGACACTACACACACCCATTTTGGTTCAGATGATAAGAAATGCTGTAACATGGTCAAACATTTATAATGACTCAGATAGGGTAGAAACTTAGTTCTTATTTGTGAAAATTCCAAAAACAGTCATTCTTCATCAGCCCACAGATCTTTTCCAAGTGCTAATTCAGATACTTAGACTCTTCCATCCCGTGATTCTGATATCTGTAACATCTGATCACTAAATCACTGTGGTCCCATCTATCCAGTGAACTGCACTGGGGGGCATATGGAAGGTCATTTGTCAGAGAGTTTGCTAGAATTGGTTGGGATGTTTCATACCAGGTTTCAGCTTATATTCCAATGTCTGGAACCCACTCATTGAGACATCCAACTCCCAGTGAAGAAAATGCCTTACGAAATTACTGTTAAGTTTCTGCCACAAAATTTTAAACATAAAAATTTTCATCCCACACAATATTGGAGGTGGCACAGGAAAAGCCTACGAAACAGATGACAATGCAGACCTTTAACTGTCTCAGAGAATTTTCTGAAAATAGTGGTCTCAGTTTTATTAAATCTCAACAAGAGTGACATGATCTAGATTCCTTACTAAGCAAATTTTACTTATGTCTGAGTCTATGTTCTTGCTTACCAAATAATCAGTATCGTAGTAGTCCTGGGAGAGTATTTTACCAGTGGTACTGAAATAATTTCATTGCGTAGTCATCCTTTTCTCAAAAATATAAAAGACCTTCTCTTTTTTTTTAGAGTTTGAGAGTTTTTTGATTAATTAATTAATTATATAGATTTATTTATTTATTTATACAAGCACTGGATACAGTCAGAAGCGCGGGAGGGTGAGAGAACCCACCAGAGCCAGAGCAGGGAGCAGAGCAGGCAGAAGGACCGAAGTACACTGCTGAAGGAAGCAGCGGGCGGCAGGAGAGGTCTGCGCGCCATGCGGGACCCGCCTCCGGTGGCCGGGGAGCAGCCGGGGATCGAACCAGTGCTGCAGAGGCTGCGGGCAGTTTCACGACCCAGTGCTCAACCCCTGCGCCACTGGGGAGGCCCTAAAAGACCTTCTCTAACGAAAAAAATTAGGAGGTCAGAAATGCTAGTATTTTATCAAATTCAGAAATTACTTTTATGAACCTAGAGGTTGTCCCACCCATGTTTTATTTAGTATTTCACGATACAGGACACTGACTATATGAATAGTACCCTGTTTCTTTAAAAATAAATTTAGTTCTATTACAATCCAAACATTTCCTTTTTTTTTTTTTTTCTATTGTTCTTCAGACTGCTGTATGAAGAATCAGAACATGTCTTCCAGGTGATAACGATTTCCATATTTTTTTTTCCAAGAATCTCCATTCTAATTATCTCTTACTTTCTCCATAGTCAACATCCTTCTTGGTGCCTTGGTTTACATATCTGAATGTATATTTTCTTTATATTATCTTTGAAGATTGAATATAATGTTCTTGTTTGGATAGTTAAGCTTTTTGAAAGAATCTCCAAATATAAAGAAAATATTTCTATTTTGGAACAGATGGAAATTACATTAATTTCTTTAATGCATCCATCACTTTGTTGGATAGTTTTGATTTGTTAGTTCTCATGCACATTACTGTGGGTACTCTTCCTCAGGTGCAATCAGTGAGAGCCTTAATTTTCACTGTCATTCCCTGCTCTCTCATATCCCTAATCATGTACTGGAAAAATAAATGTATATCTTTTGAAGCCATTACAATAGTAATTAATACCTACCTCCATTAAATTTTTTATTCTAGGCTTTAAATCATTTGAAATATATTTATATTAAATTATTTATATCAAATATAGGAATAAAAATTACATTAGTTTTCTGAGAATTCTATCATGTATAACCTGGAAAAAACCCTTTTCTATTTTTAATCTAACCTATGTGTAAAAATGTTGATTCTATGGGATGAAGGTAGGTCCTTGTATTACACTAATGGATTGAGTGTATCACACTCAATCTCTTCTGGATTGAGATTGTTCCTTTAGCAGTAACAGCCAACAGTGTTACTGTCCAGCCCAGAGCAGTACTTCTGAGAATGTGTTTCCTCCTCTGTGGTTGCAAACACAGATGATGCTGTGTGAGCACCAAGAGGAATCCTTGGGTATTTTGCTGTTTATAAAGTTTCTTGTCTCTTGCAGCTCTGCAGGCAGTGCAAGACATCCCAGCTATACTCACACCCTCTAAGCAAGGAGAAAAAAGCCTCAAGCTTTGCCTCCTAGAAACAGCCAAGAAGATAAAGAAAAGGTAACAGAGGTGCTGTGCTGTGGACACAAGGATCTGAGTGAAAGATCTCGAAAAGACTTTCAAGTGCTGTGTTGCCTGCTTAGAGCTGGTGGCCTGGAGCATCTTTAAAAAAAAAAAAAAATGACTTTTACCTTAGACAAAGGGCTTCTATCTTGTAGATTCCCAGGATTAGTAAAGAGTTCCCAGCCTGATCAATTATCTGAGAAAATAATGAGAACAATTACAATGTCATCTATTGAATTCTAACTCTAAGTCAGATTCTATTTTAAGCCTGTTACAATTAATAACATCCTTTAATTAGCAAAATAACCCATATTAGACATCATGAAAGTAAGGCATCGATTATTAAATACTTTGATAAACTAGTAAGTGGAGGCTTAGTTTTAAATTTCAGTCATTCTTGTTTCAAAGTCTCTTCATATCCCAGTCCTGTCAAAACTCATTACATTATGTCTGCAGCTACCATTGGGATTATAAAGTCCACCTCCAGCCGTAGGGCAGGACTCGCTCATCATCCCTGTGTTTATCTCTGGTTCATGGGATGTGGTGTCTGGGTAGGACTAAGAGGTTAGGAGCTCTGAACCCTCAGGATGAGCGCTGAATTAAAGAGAACAAGACTATTCATCCACCCTGATCTCCTACAGATATATCCAATAATTGAAAGGTCAGTACACACACGTCTTGCCCTCATCATCTGCAACACAGAGTTTGACCACCCTTCTAAGAGAATTGGAGCTGACGTTGACATCAAAGATATGAAGAGACTGCTGCAAAGAAAATGTGAAAGAAAATCTCACTGCTTTGGTATGGTCTATCCTAAGGTAGGGACAGAGCAATACCTTTCCTATGTCTAAAGAATCTGAGAAATCCTCATTGTAGCCTCATAAGCTTATATATCCTGATAGTCTCAAATGGAAATTTTCCCTTGAGGAGGTTTCATGCTACCATCATCCTTTCAAATATGCAGTCCTCTGGCAAGAGTCTGATAAGGGGGCCTCCCCGGTGGCGCAGCGGTTGAGCGCTGTGTTGTGAAGCTGCTGGCAGCTTCTGCAGCACCGGCTCGATCCCCGGCTGCTCCCCGGCCACCGGAGGAGGATCCCACATGGCGCTCAGACCTCTCCTGCTGCCCACTGCTCCCCTCAGCAGTGTGCTTCGTCAGTCTGCCTGCTCTGCTCCCTGCTCTGGCTCTGGTGAATTCTCTCACCCTCCTGCGCTTCTGACTATACCCAGTGCTTGTATAAATAAATAAATAAATATTAAAAAAAAAAAAGAGTCTGATAATTTTTTTTTTTTTTTAAATATAGTCAGAAGCACGGGAGGGTGAGAGAATTCACCAGAGCCAGAGCAGGGAACAGAACAGGCAGAGTGAAGAAGTACACTGCTGAGGGGAGCAATGGGCGGCAGGAGAGGTCTGCGCACCATGTGGGACCCTCCTTCGGTGGCCGGGGATCAGCCGGGGATCGAACCAACGCTGCAGAGGCTGCAGGCAGCTTTGCAACCCAGCGCTCAACTGCTGCGCCACCAGGGGAGGCCTAAGTCTGATAAAACTTTTAAGTGGGATGTTATATTAACTCAATAATGTCTTTTTCTCTCTACTCAAAATCCCTGAATAGCACCCAATAACACTTTTCTGCACCTTATCCAAATTTAAGTTTAAATTTTATTTTGCATTCCATTGATTTGTAATGAGATGGGAATTCCTTAAGTGTCTCCCTATTGGATGCCCACAGTGCCATGACGAGGGGTCACATGGGAGACCAGTGCTCTGCTCTCTTATAGAACATGAGGACAGAGTTGGTGTCTTTTGCTGCCCGCCCAGAGCACCGGACCTCAGATAGCACTTCCGTGGTGTTCATGTCTCATGGTGTTCGGGAAGGCATTTGTGGGAAGAAATACTCTCAAGAAGCCCCAGATACATTAGATGTCAACACCATCTTTCAAGCTTTAAACACTGTGCACTGTCCAAATTTGATGGATAAGCCCAAGGTGATCATTATCCAGGCTTGCCATGGTGGTGAGTGCTCATATATGTTAGAACACAAGATAGCCACGTGGTTTTTTTGGTTTGTTTGTTTGTTTTTTAAAAGATTTATTTATTTATTTATACAAGCACTGGATACAGTCAGAAGCGCAGGAGGGTGAGAGAATCCACCAGAGCCAGAGCAGGGAACAGAACAGACTGATGAAATACACTGCTGAGGGAAGCAGCGGGTGGCAGGAGAGGTCTTCTCGCCATGTGGGACCTTCACCAAGTGGCCAGGGATCGAACCGGCACTGCAGAGGCTGCGGGCAGCTTCGCACCCAGTGCTCTACTGCTGTGCCACCAGGGGGGGCCAAGATAGCCACATTTTGACCTTATTTCATGTATCCAATATTTTTCAGTTTCTTTAGATCTGTTCCTCAACATCAAAGCTGGTGTTGTCCAAAAATAATTAGCTTCTGTGAATTATGACTAGTTGGTAAATACTTGTTACATTTTCAACAGGGGCCATGTTAATTCTTGTTTCTTTTCAGTATTTTGTTGGGACTCATTTGAAGATGGGGAAAGGCAAGAGTTGTTGAAGAGAAATTTTCTGAACCATGCCTAAGTGCATATGGTTGAAAGAGAGTGACAGATAAATTAATTAATTTGACTGGATAGAGGAGTCATGGAGGATGTAGTTCTTTTGGTGGCTGGTAGTAACAAGAAACCACATCTTGTCTTTCCAGGGGAAAAAGAAATGGTTTACCTAAGTGATTTGGTAGGAGCTTCTGGAAACAGCTCTTCACTGTCTCTTGAAGACTTTGAGGATGATACCATTAAGAAAGCCCATGTAGAGAAGGATTTTATTGCTTTCTGCTCTTCCAAACCAGTTAATCTTTGTCTACACAGGGCAGCTCTGTGAGCATCATCAGTGTAAGATCTTTGTTATTTTCAGTTTCTACTAGCAAACCAGATTCTCCAAGTTAATCTCAGCTACACTACAGTGCTTCCCTGAAGAAAAATGAACATCTGTGTCCTTAAATTCTAAAAAGGACTTGAGAGATACCTGCCACGTCCATTTCAACCACTACCTCAACAGGAGCCTGTGTCATAAGATGGCTGCAGTTTCAAAGAAAATTTTAATCTATTCTCATTATCTATTTAATGACCATGATTACTGGCTGAAAAGTTTGGCAAACCATGTCAGCACCAATGCACAATGGTTAATGCCACATTTAACTTATTTCTTTGCATAATTTTAAAAGATTTCATGACTTCTATGTCTGTACTATTTCATATAACATCATGTTCTTTAATATTTCTCTTTGTTAAGACTGTTTTGTCTCCCAGTAGAATGACACCTTTCTTTTTTTTAATTTTTAAATATTTTATTTTATATAATTCTTACATCATTTTTGCTTTTGCACAATGTATGCATTTTCATTTTGAGTATATTCCCCACACAATTGCACCCTCCTTATTTTGACCGTAATCCTTCCTCTCCCCGCCCTCCTTCCTCATGTACTTTGTCTTTGGTTTATAGTTCCTTGTTAATTTTAATTTTTTTATAATTTTTTTTTAGATTTATTTATTTATTTATACAAGTACTGGGTACAGTCAGAAGCGTGGGAGGGTGAGATAATTCACCAGAGCCAGAGTGGGGAACAGAACAGTCAGACTGATGAAGTAACTGCTCAGGGGAGCAACAGGCATGGCAGGACAGGTCTGTCACTCCATGTGGGACCCTCGCTGGCTGGCCAGGGATCGAACCAGCACTGAAAAGGCTGAAGGTAGCTTCGCAGCCCAGTGCTCAACCACTGAGTCACCGGAGAGGCCCTATTTTCTTTTCTTCATTATAATAAGTCTTTTTCCTGGTCCCTTATTTAGGTTTTCTAAACTCCTGCTATGAGTGAGACCATCCAGTATTTTTCTTTTTCTTTCTGGCTTATTTCACTGAGCATGATCCCTTCTAGCTCTATCCATGTTGCTGCAAATTGCATGAATTTATCTTTTTTGATTGCTGAGTAATATTCCGTTGTGTATATATACCACACCTTCTTGATCCAGTCATCTATTTTTGGACATTATGGTTGTTTCCATAGCTTAGCTATTGTAAATTGTGCTGCTATGAACATAGGGGTGCAGGTGTTCTTTGGAATTGATGTTTCTGTGTCCTTTGGGTAAATACCTAGGAGTGGAATTGCTGGATCATATGGAAGCTCTATCTTTAGTAGGTTGAGTACTCTCCACACATTCTCCATAGAGTGTTAGACTAGTTTGCACTCTCACCAGCAGTGCAGGAGAGTTCCTTTTTCTCCACATCCTTGCCAATGTTTGTTGTTGCCAGTTATTTTTAATATGTGCTATTCACACTGGTGTAAGATGGTATCTCATTGTAGTTTTGATTTGCATTTCCCTGATTACAAGTGATGTTGAACAATTTTTCATATGACTCTTGGCCATTTGCATTTCCTCTTTGGAGAAGATTCTTTTTAACTTTTCTGCCCATTTTTTGACTGGATTATTTTCTTGGGTTTTTTTTAGTCTCCTCAGCTCTTTGTCAATTTTTGTGATCAGTCCTTTATCATTAGTGTTGTGTGCAAAAATGTTCTCCCAGTTAGTGGGGTTTCTCTTTGTTTTGGTTATTGTCTCTTTTGCTGTGCAGAAGCTCTTTAATTTGATGTAGTCCCAGCTGTTTATCTTTGCCTTCACTATCACTGCTTTGGGTGATGTGTCTATAAAGATGTCTTTGAGGTGCATGTCATATAGTGTTTTGTCTATATTCCCATCTATATATTTTATGATTTCAGGTCTTATGTCTAGTTCTTTAATCCATTTTGAGTTGGCTTTTGTGCATGGTGCGTGGTAGTAGTCAAGCGTCATTCTTTTGCATGTAGTGCCCAGTTTTCCCAGCACCATTTTCTTTCTTTCTCCAGTGCATATTCTTTGCTCCTTTGTCAACGATTAGTTGACCATAAATCTGTGGCCTTATTTCTGGATTTTCTATACAGTTCCATGGGTCTGTGTGTCTATTCTTGTTCCAATACCATACAGTTTCTATTAGTACGGCTTTGTAGTATAGTTTGAAATCTGGGCGTGTGATGCCTCCATTTTTTTTTTTTCAAGAGGGTTTTGCTATTTGGGGTTTTTGGTGGCTCCATATGAATTTCATCAATATTTGTTCTATTTCTTTGAAGAATGTCATTTTTTTAAAGATTTATTTATTTATACAAGCACTGGGTACAGTCAGAAGTGCGGGAGGGTGAGAGAATGCACCAGAGCCAGAGTGGGGAACAGAACAGGCAGACTGAAGAAATACACTGCTGAGAGGAGCAGCGGGCAGCACGAGAGGACTGCGTCCCATGCGGGACCCTCGCTGGTGGCCAGGGATCGAATGGGCGCTGCAGAAGCTGTGGGCAGCTCCGCAGCCCAGCGCTCAACCACTGCACCACCAGGGGAGGCCTGTCATTGAATTTTTTATTGGAATAGCATTGAATCTGTAAATTGCTTTGGATAGGGTGGCCATTTTGATAATGTTAATTCTTCCAATCCTTGAGCAGGGGATGTTTTCCCATTTTTCTGTGTCTTCTTCTATTTCTTTTAACAGTGTTTTATAGTTTTCTTTGTATATGTCCTTTACCTCTTTTGTTAGGTTTATTGCCAAGTATTTGATTTTTTTCATTGTCTCCATAATAAAAGGGTTGGTTTTCTTGATTTCTTCTTCCTCAAATTTATTGTTTGTTTATAGGAAAGCTACAGATTTTTGTGTGTTGATTTTGAATCCTGCTACTTTGCTTAACTGATTGATTAGTTTAATTAGTTTTTCTGTGGAGTTTTGGGGTTCTTTATGTATATTATCATATCATCTGCAAATAGTGACAGTTTAAGTTCACCATTAAGAATGATATTGGCTGTGGGTTGTCATACATGGCCTTTATGATGTTGAGGTATGTTCCTTGTATCCTGAGAATTTCAAGGGCCTTTGTCATAAATGGGTGCTGTACTTTGTCGAAAGCTTTCTCAGCATCTATTGATATTATCATATGGTTTTATATTTCTTTTTGTTATTTGTTGGAAGACATTGATTGATTTTCAGATGTTGAACCATCCTTGTGTCCCTGTAATAAATCCTACTTGGTTATGGTGAGTTATCTTAAACATACATTGTTGGATTCTGATAACTAAAATTTTATTGAGGATTTTTGCATCAGTGTTCATTAGGGGGGTTGGCCTGTAGTTTTCTTTTTGTGTGTTGTCCTTGTTTGGTTTTGATATTAGGGTAATGTTGGTCTCATAGAACATGTTTGGTTTATACCTTCCTTCTCAATTTTTTGAATGAGTTTGTGAAGGATAGGGACTAATTCGTTTCTGAATGTTTGGTAGAATTCATTTGTAAACCCATCTGGTCCTGGGCTTTTGTTTTGGGGGAGGTTTTTGGTTACCATTTCAGTTTCACTGCTTGTAATTGGTCTGTTTAGGTGTTCTAGTGTAGGATGATTATAGAGTTGTAGGAATTTGTCCAGCTCTTCTAGATTGTTGAGCTTGTTTGCATACAACTGTTCATAGTAGTTTCTGATTATTTTTGATTTCTGTTGTGTCTGTTGTGATTTCTCCCTTTTCATGTGTGATCCTATTTATTTGTGTTTTCTCCCATTTTTCCTTTGTGAGCCTGGCTAGTGGTTTTTCTATTTTATTTATTTTTTCAAAGAACCAACTTTTGATTTTGTTGATCTTTTGGATGATTTTTTAGTTTCTATTTCATTTATTTCTGCTTTGGTTTTTATTATTTCTTTTCCTCTACTTGTTTTGTAGTTTGTTGTTGTGCTTTTTCTAGTTCTTTGAGCTTTGCAATTAGGTTGTTTCTTTGTGTTTTTTCTTATTTCTTGATGTGAGCCTGTATTGCTATATATTTCCCTCTTAGTACTGCTTTTGCTGCATCCCATACTTTAGGAAATTAGTGTCCTCTTTGTCGTTCAACTCAAAGTATTTTTTAATTTCTTCTTTGATCTCCTCATTAGTGCAGTGGTCTTACAGTAGTGTGGGTTTCAATCTCCGTGAGGTAGGAGAGTTCCTTGCCTTCTTTTTATGGTTTATTTCTAGTTTGATGCCTTCATGGTCAGAGAACATGGTTGTTATGATTTCAATCTTGGTGTATTTGTTGATGTTTGTCTTGTGTCCAGTATGTGATCGATCCTGGAGAACAATCTGTGGGCACTTGAGAAAAATGTGTACTCAGATTTTTTTGGGTGTAGTGTTCTATAGATGTCTGTTAAGCCCAAGCACTCTAGATGCTTATTTAGAGCTTTAGTGTCCTTACTTATTTTTTGTCTCGTTGATCTATCCATTGTTGATAAGTGGTGTGTTGAAGTCTCCTACTGCGTATGTGTTATGTCTGATGTCTGTTTTCACAATGATCATAGTTGTCTGATATATTTTGGTGCTCCTTCATTTGGTGAGTATATGTTAATGATTGTTATTTCTTCTTGAAGTATTGTCCCCTTGATCATAATGTAGTGACCATTGGGGTCTCTTTTTACCTTTTTGAGTTTGAAATCTGTTTTATCTGATATACATACAGCTGTTCCTGCCTTCTTTTATGGTCCATTTGCTCTTAGGATTGTTTTCCATCCTTTTACTTTCAGTCTATTTTTATCTTTTGTAGTTAAGTGAGTTTCCTGGAGACAGCAAAAGGTTGGGTTTTGTTTCTTAATCCAGCCTGCTGCTCTCTTTGTTTTTATTGAAGAGTTTGGTCCGTTTACATTTAGGGTTAATTTTGATATGTTAGCATCTGTATTTACCATTTTGTTTGAATTTTCTCTGGTTTTATTTATTTTTTTTTTAGTATTTTTTTTTTTTGGTCTTGTTTTGTTCTTATTCATCCCTCTGTTAGTTCTGGCTTTGGAACTCCGTGTAGTATTTTTTGGAGTGGGTGTCTAGTCATAATGAATTTCCGGAGTTTCTGTTTGTCTGGGAAGGTCCTTGCTCTTTCTTCATGGAGGAAGGCAAGCTTTGCAGGATAGAGTATTCTTGGCTGGCATTTGTTGTCTTGGAGTCTGTTGACTATGTCCCTCCACTGTCTCCTTGCCCATAGTGTTTCTTCAGAGAAGTCTGATGTCAGCCTGATTGGTTCTCTGTTGTATGTTTTATGTTTCTTCCCTCTTGCCATCTTCATTGTTTTTTCCTTGTCTTGGGTTCTTGGGAGATTTACTATTATGTGTCTTGCTGTATTTTTCCTATCATCATGGAAATTTGGTGTTCTTGCTTCTTGTATGTCTATTTTCAGCTCCTTCTTCATGTTTGGGAAGTTCTCTTCAATTATTTACTTGAATATTTTCTCTGTTCCTATGTCTCTCTCCTCTCCTTCTGGGATTCCTATAACCCTTATATTTCCTTTCCTCATGGAGTCAGATAGTTCCTGAAATCTTTCTTCATTCTTTTTTCTTCGTACTTCTCTTTCCCTTTCTGTTCGGGTCATTTTTATTTCTGTGTCTTTGAGAGTACTTATTCATTCTTCCATTTCATTTATTCTGCTATCACTGCTTTTCCCAGAGTTCTTTAGCTCTTCCATTAATCCTTTGATCTCCTGCATTTCTTTCACTTCCCTCTTTAGGGACTCACTTTTATTCTTCTGATTGTTGATTATTTTTCCCTTATAGCTGTTTTCCTTAATGACTTCTGTCAGTTTTTTAATCACGGAAATTTTAAATTCTCTCTCTGGAAGGCTCAGAAGTTCTTCCAAGTCATTGTTGTTACAATATGGTGGGTGATTTTTACTTTGTGGTGTGTATTCTCCCTGAGGACTTGTTTGGTTACTTGTAGTTTTTCTTCTCCCTGCTGTTTGTTTTCTAATTTGTCCTATGTGTTAGGACACTGTGTCACTGGTACTGGCCAGCATTTTTTTTGGTGTGCTCTTTCTGGGATTTCGGAAACTGGTGGTCCAATCGAGTCAAATACTCTTATGCCAGAAGTCCCTTAGGGCAGTGATACTATGGATATGTTAATGGTTGCTGTCATAGAATATCTCCTCCTTCTGTATTTGTTTAATTCCAAAGGTGTATCATCTTGAAGTCCCACCGACTGCCCTGGATATGGGGTTGCTGTATTTCTCTCTGGGCTCCAAATTACTGGATCCTCCTCTGGGCTCCAACTCCCTGCCAGAAGGGACCTGGCTTGTGGGGGTCTTCAGCTCACCTGGCTGCGGGGGCAGCCATCTCCCAGTTTTAAGCAGTTTTTGTTGAGGTGAAGGTCCCTGTTCTAAAATGGCGAATTGGAAGCACACTTTCCTGCACCAGTGGTCTGTCCTGGCTGTGGCTGCCCACTCCCCCTCTGGGCTCCCACTTCTGGCCAGAAGGGGCCTGGCATGGGGGGTTTTCCCAGCTCACCTCTGGCTGCAGGGGTAGGCTTCTCCCAGTTTCAAGAAATTTTTGATGAGGCGAAGGTCCTATTCTAAAATGGCAAGTCAAAAGCACACTTTCCTCCACCCACAGTCTGCCCTGGTTGTGGCTGCCACCTCCCCCACCCCGCACAACTTTCTTTTTCAAACCGTTTTTCAGTTTGCATTTATTGACTCTTGCCATTTTCACATTTACTTGACATTGTGTCTAAATGCCTGGGATTAATAGAATTTGATTTAAAATAATTTTTTAATAAAGTGTGTAAGTTGAAAACATATCAATTATCTCGTAGAGTTAGGTATTACATATCTACTATTTTCTTAGACACATGGAGTGTATTACAGCTAATCTTCAATTATGACTTTGTTGCAGAAATTGCTCACCTACTCTTGTACTTGAGAACATGGATTTCTAAGTTTATAAATTAACTTAAATCAGAGTCAGGATGTAGCACTGTAGGGATCCAGAATTAGATATTTCTTCCCCAAGGTCCAGTCAAATCCTCTATCCATTCTTACTTGTCTCCCTCTCTACTATATTTATCCTCCTTGAACTCAGAGACTATCCATCCTTATGTCTGTGGCACATAAAGCACCCTTCGCATGGACTTAATATTGTGTGGAGGGGGCCCGATGGTCTGTGGTGGAAAACTGTTGGTGCCTTGGTATGGGTGTGGTGTGGTGACATACACGTGAAAAAGTGTGATCTTATAACTTTCAGTAAAATAGTGTAAACCAATCTTAACTCAAAAAAAAGTAGAAAACAATATGTTAGGTTTCAGAAAAATAAAATTGTTGCCTAGCATTACAAATACAATCCCTTAGATATATTCATTAAAAGATGGCATGTAGTATACAGAAAAAGCATGTCAACAGCATAATATGAACAGTTTGCTCAGCTAGAGTGGAAACCCTAGTGTCTCCAGCTCTGTGGCCAGGCAAGAGGCTCACATGAGATTTGCAAAATGCTTCATTCACAGATAATTTATCCTGGAGATCTCCCATCCATGGCTCTCTTTTTATTATGAGACTCATCAAAAATTTTCAAGAATATGCCTGGTGCTGTGACCTGCAGAATATTTTTCAAAAGGTAGGCATCTAGATTCTTCTACTTCTCTCAATGTTTGGTTATTGCTACTAGTAACCTAGGGAGCAGCTGTAAAATGCCCCTTGGTGAGTTGGCAAACCAGATATCCACCCAACCTATAATGATCTAGAAAACAGCCCTTAAAAAAAAAACATTATTTTGGGCCCTCCCTGGTGGTGCAGTCGGTTGAGCACAGAGCTGGGAAGCTGTCCCCAGCCTCTGCAGTGCGAGTTAGATCCTACCAGCAAGGGAGATGTTCACATGACATGGCAGACCTCTCTTGTCTTGCTCTCTGCTCACCTTAATAGTGTATTTCAGTCAGTCTGCCTGTTCTGTTCCCCACTCTTTCTCTGATGAATCCTCTCACCCTCCTGCACATCTGGCCTGTACTCTGGTTCTTGGGTTCTTGGGTTCTTGTGTGCATGAATAAATAAATCTTAAAAAAAAAAAAAATACCCATTATTTTAACTCCCTCCTGCCCTGAATCAATAAGCAAATAAGCTCTAATTTGCCTGTCTCCACAACAATCCTGTCCAGCAGGAGATTTTGAAAGTGTGGAGGTAAGTCCATGTTTACAGATGCATAATTGTATGACAAGTATATGACCCTTTAACAACTATATGACCCTTTGGCCTTCATTATTTACTTTGCATATTCTTCTGGCTGAGCTGAAGATTCTTCCTCTCAGGGAAAAAAAAAAAAACTACAGATTATCGGGCCTCCCTGGTGGCACAGTGGTTGAGCGCTGGGCTGCGAAGTTGCCCACAGCCTCTGCAGCTCCAGTTTGATCCCCGGCCACTGGGCGACGGTCCTACATGGTGTGCAGACCTCTCCTGCCGTGCCTACTGCTCCCCTCAGCAGTGTGTTTCATCAGTCTGCCTGTTCTGCTCCCCACTCTGGCTCTGGTGAATTCTCTCACCCTCCTGCGCTTCTGACTGTACCCAGTGCTTGTATAAATAAATAAATAAATAAATAAATCTCTTAAAAAAAATCTACAGATTATCTTTCCCATCTAGGTTAAATTCTCATTTGAGCAGATAACAGGTTGCACAGAGATACCTACCACTGACAGAGTTTCTTTGACAAGATGTTTCTACCTCTTTCCAGGACACTAAATGAGTAAGTCACAGCAGTGTCTATGGACAGAAGTATGTGATGGGGCAGTGAGGTTGGGAGGGGAGTGCTGAGTTTCACTTGGGCAAGGGTGTCCAGGTCCCTGAGTAATGAGCAGGGACACTAGAGGAGGCTGCCAGCACATGGCGCCTGCCCGCAGTTCTCCTGAGTTCCGGGGCCCACCCGGGTCAGCCAACACAGAGTGAGAGGCGGCTCTGAGATGATGACAGTGATTGTCAGGTGTTCCTCCCCTTTGCCTCAGCAGAGCACCATGTAGACATGGGATTATGAGCTTTCCTTTCAGTGAGTGTGCACCTCCCCATGGACAGTGATTTCACAGCCTTCACTGTTCTAGTGCACAATTTCATTTTTGTTTGCTTCATTTCCTTTCCCTCTAGGGAGCCAGGAGTTCTGTCGTGCTGTTCCTGCTTTTGGAAATGTGTCTGCAGGAGAGCTTCCCTCAAACATTCAATAAACAGAAAATAAAAATGCAAGATTGTCATGGTTTTCTCTTACGATCCTAAGAAGAAAGGAGGTGAAGTTGAAGTGGGCAATGGATTTGGTGTCCTTAGTTACTATCCATAAATGCTCAACTGGATGACAGCACCATCTTCCTTTCCAGAAACCTTTTTCAGGGCTCTCTGCTTCAGGAATACAGATGCAAATTGCAACAGGCACCTGAATTCTAACGATTTGGATTTAGTAGAGAAGGTGCAGATAATGTAATGAGTGATTTATCCAAAGTCCCAGAGTCCACATAACAGAAATGATGTGTTTCTATCCTTCCTAAGACATTTCAGGGAAACAAAATAGTTTTGACTTCATGCCAGGCAACTATTTGTTACAGCATTGTGGGCAGGACATTACAGTCAGCAAACCTGAAACAATTAGCATGTGATGCCTCTGAATGTCAGGGCAGGTTGCATGAAGATCAGGTCCCTGTGTGCATCAGTATGCCTAGTTTGTGGGGAAACCCCGAGTTGTGGGGAGAAGACCAGGGTGAGGCCAGAGGTGTGGGGGTTAAAGAATTCATAAGAGGCAGACTGAGAAAAAGAACAGGTGAATCGCTTGAAATACACTGATAAAAGAAGAAGCTGGTGAGAACAGAGAAATCTGCATGCCAAGGAGGATTTGAGGCTCTCTTTTATACTGTTTTCAGAGACTTTCTAACTTGGGGACCCAGTTTGCTGCTGGCATGTCTGGTCTCAGGCTCTGGCCCTAAACACAGGAACATGTCTGGCCTGTGCTTCTGTCCCAAGGCATCCTTATTCATTCCCTTGTGTATCCCACCCTCCCAAACCTGCCTGCTGGGTCAGGAGTCGGGGCTTAGTTGTTAACCTTATTCAGTTGTACCCAGACAGCCAGCACTTGCAAGTTAGAAGAGGAACCACTGGGAGAACAGGCTCAGCAGACCTTTCTAATCATAACCCATTAAAAGTGAAAGTGAATCCCTGACTTTGTGAAACCTCCAGAGGTGAACCTGTCACAGGTCTCTTTTAGTCTTTGTCTACTAACCTGCACAAACCTCTTGTGCACAATTGTGCATTCATTCTACTATCACCTGAGACTGCATCTATGATTAGTCACTGCTCAGTGGATATCAGTGCAGGGAACTCCCCCTCAGTGTTAATAGTGTTAATTAAATATGAGGTGGGGCAGAGGCAGTAAAAGAAAAGCAGGAGGGGGGCCTCCCCTGTGGCACAGAGGGATGAGCACAGCGCTGTGAAGCTATACGCTGCCTCTGCAGTGTGGGTTCAATTCCCGGCTGGCCAGGGAGATTTCCACATGGCAAGGCAGACCTCTACTTTTGTGCCTGCTGTTCCCCTAAGCAGTGCTTTTGGTCCATCTCCCTGTTCTGCTCTCCACTCTGTTTCTGGTGAATCCTCTCACCCTCCCGTGCCTCTGGCCTGTACCCCAGCTATTGCATAAATGAAAAATAAATCTTAAAAAAAAAGGCAGGAGGGGAGTGGCCTTGATGTGTCCAGAACTTATATGAACAGGGTGAGATGACACTGAGATGTCAGGGGACAGGGAGGGGAAGCATCCTCCCACCAAAGCTCAGTTCGTACAGTAACAAGTTATGTGGGTGATTCTCATCTCCTTGTCTGGAACTGAACACACCCGTCAGTGTTCACTGTCCCTGATTTGCATTTCTAAGCAAGCAGATGTAGAAACAGTCAGGTGAAGGACGATGGAGAGAGGGGTGTGAGGGCACTAACAAGTGAAAGGAGGCCAAGGTGCCAAAGTACAGGAGCGTGGATTGTCATTTCCACTTGCATTTCACAAAGGAAGAAAAGTTTCACCACACAGTACAGAACAGTCCATTTCCTGTACATGGGGGTTACCTGAAATTGAGTCAGCGGTTTTCTAACCAGTTTTCTATGCTTGGACTAGATGCTCCACCCCCTGAACAAAGGAAAGTTCTAGTCACTTTCATTTTAAAGTCAGTGGCTTTCTTCTAGCAGGAAGCACTGAGGATGTTATCCATAACCCATGAGTAGGGGTTCCTATCTGTTCAGGGTTCAAGGACTTGGGTGTTAGGTCTGGAATAGGCAGAAATAAGGAAAGGGGAGATGAGGTGATAGTGAAGTTGCTGGTGGTTTTCTTTTATGTGTGTGTGTGTGTGTGTGTGTGTGTGTGTTTAGAGAGTGGACTCCTTGGCTTAACTCTGGGAAAATTTCACCAGAGCACCCAGTTCAGCAACATTGGAAAATGTTCTAGGCGAGTTTCTTCACAAGACTTAGATGTTAGTTATCGAAAGGGGAGGTTTATTACAAAAATGGAGAGAAGGAAAAAGGACATTTGTAGACAGAAGTGAGCAGGAAGACTGCCCTGTGGAGGGGGCAGCCTCAGGTTTTATGCTCTTCATTTGGTGGGGAGGGGCTTATCTCTGTGGGGTGCTTTGCATTTGTTGAATTTGAATAGCTATGCAGTATTTGAAAAGGACCTGAGATTCTACATTGGCCCTCAATCCCCACACCCTCACAGCCTCTCTGAGCTCCTGACACCCTCTACAGAAGTCTGAGCAGTGCTTGGGTCTGGGCCTCCTGACCTAAACATTGGAGCATCAGGATTGTCAGTGCCAATAGCTGGGTCCATGGCTCTGGGAATCCCTTCTACCCCCAGCTCCTGTGTGAGTCAGATTCTGGTTTGGTGATGCCTCCTTGTCAAGTTTTCTCCTCTTTTCCTGCACTATTAGCATGAGAGCAGAAGACCCTGCCCTTACTGCTGCTGAGGGAGAGCAGGGGCTCCAGGTATGTCTGAGTCAGGAAAAGTTAATTCCTTCATTTCAGCTTCTGGAATGAAAGGGAGAGTAAACACAAATAGTTTAAGTTGTTTGTGTCAGAGACAAACCTGGTAGTTTCTAAATGCATTCTGAAAACTTCTCTGCTTCTTCTTGTGTCCAAATTATTCATCAGGGCCCTAAACATTGCTCCTACTATCAGACAAAGGAGGCTACAAATCTGCCCAAGTCTTATCTCTGTCCCTGAAACACTTTTATTCTCTTAATAACCCTTCATCAAGTAATATGTAAAAATGTCTGGTGATTTAAGATGGGGTGGAAGGGTCTGGATTCTGAACCCCTGAATTTGAATTTGCTCCCCTACTTACTATTCATACTCTATACTATACACAGAATTGGGGTCAATTACTTTACCTCTCTATTTCTATTTCTATGTAATGCAAATATTAATAGACTTGTTATATGGAGTTATTTCTTCAGCTGAAGCACCATTGGTGTACATTGAGAGTATTTAGGAAGTATTGGGTCCTGTCCTTCAGGTGTAGTTGTCATAGCATACCCCATACCAAAGTACCCCTAGTCCAAAACAAAGTCCGTTGGAACAGGGCAACCCCAATGTGAAATGGCTTGGCCTGAGTGTGGGTCCCCACCTGAGTGATTAAAGGGACTTGTAAAGAGACTCAACTGCAGGCACAACGAAAAAGCTTAATAAAGGGCTTATTTACAAAAAGGGGAAATGAGGAGAGGAATAAGCCTGGGAGAAAGGGAGACATATACATTGCTGAATGAGCCCTACCAGTTCAGCTGAACTGGGTACCAAGAGCATGCTGAAGGTCACTAAAAATCAACAACCCCCCTCGCCCACATGTCTCTGGTTATATCCTAAGCCTGGCTACTTAACTTCACCCTTAGTTCCCAACAATCCTCCCTTTTGTGGTGATCACTTTATGGGATTTGCAGTTCCTGGTGCCTTTGATCTCTGGCCTATGGTAGGGGTGGAGTCCACAAAACTGAGTTTGTGGCGTTTCTTCAGAACATCCTCTGCCCCCCAATATTGAAAATTGATATAAAGCATTTGGCACCAATGGGAGCTCCATTAATATTAACTATTATTATTGAAGCTGTGTTATGGTTAACTACAAAATTATGGCAAAAGGACAGAATTTGAACCCTAGTATGTGAAATTGTTTTATTTAAATGATCTATAAAATAAGGAAAATATTAACTATCTCAGTGGATATTAGTGAAGGTCCAGCATACAAATATTTGTAAAGTATGCAGTACAGAGATTTATAAATGATAAAGATATAATTTATATATCCTTATATATATAGTTGTTCTTAATCATGTTAAGTGCACAAGAAATGTTAACAATCATTAGGTGACTGGTATTAGATCACTTTTACTTATTTATTTATTTTTATTTATTTTATTTATTTTTCCATACAAGAACAGGGTCTAGGCCAGATTGCTGCAAGTGAGTGGATTTACCAGAAATAAAGTGGGGAGTAGAATAGGTAGATCTATGAGATACACTGCTAAGGGGAGCAGCAGCCAAGACAGGAGAGGTCCACAGGACCATGTGGGTCAGCTCCCTTGCTGGGAATCAAACTCATGACTCATGCCACAGTGGCTGGAAATAGCCTGACAGTGCTGAAACTCATCTCCAGCAACACCAGGGAGGACCTGGATCATTAATTAATCATGATTTATAAATTTCCATGTTTCTCATAATAATTGTTCAAAACACTTATTGATAGAATATTCAAGATAACATGGACAATGAGGCAGATGCTTCTGAGCCAAGTTTTTGTTTCAAGTCTTGCCCCATTTTCTTTAGAAAGTATCTTTATGTGTCTAAGCTATCTTCACATCGAGATAGACAGGAAAACTATATTAATAGATTGAGTTTAGAATCAATGAAGCATCTTGCCTTCTCATATACTACAAATCATATCTATGGGGTTAAAATAAAAGTATTACTTTGATTTCTACATTGACCTAAATACTGGAAATTATGCCAGGCCATAATAAGTTATCCTGGCATCAAACCATATAGAAAGGTGATTTTTAGTTCTGAATTTTCAGATTATTTCAATTCTAAATTTTGATCGAGATAAGAACTTAAAGGATAAGGGCTTTGGATGAATTCATTCTTTGATGTGTCTATTCAGCAAGCATATTAGTGCTTGTAAGTATTTTAAGGACTAATTAATGCAGGAATGGGATGTAGATTGAAAGGCATAGCTCCTTTACCCAGGAAATTAAATATAGGGGAAAAACTCTATAGTCTGGGGGAGGAATGTGTAGTCAGACAAGAATGTGGATGTTCCGTGGAGGCAGATCATACACTATTGTGAGAAAAACAGAAAGAGAAATTGAATGCAGTGGATTGCCAGAAGTTGGTATTAGGCCCAAAGTTACAGAGGAGAGCTCAGAAGCTACCAAAAAACCTGAAGTGGTGATGAAACTTGAAACACAGCCTCATATGAGAGTGATGGGCTGAGAACACCACAGGAAGAATGAAATGGTGTAGATGGAAGGGAGTTGCTATACTCTTTAGCAGGCTTTGCAAGGGTCTTCCACATTCCAGGGGGTTCTCTTAGGACAGCAAAATTCTTTCTAAGCTGTACCCACAGGTGAAGTAATAATTTTATTTCTCACAGGAAGCAAAAAATTCAAAGATCTACTGGAGGCTTACAAATATGTGGGGAAATTCAATCATTCATAGAATACAGATGTCCAGGAAAAGGAAGAAGCATGGAGGAAAGCAGTAGAGGCCGATCCTGCAGACAGAAATTTAGTCAAGTTGTACTTAATATGCAAGACAAACCTCAGAAGAGCGAATGACTTCCTACAAATCATCCGACATGCCAACATTTCCACCTGGACAGAAGGTTTTCACAAATTTTCTAGCATCTATTTTGCTCCACTGAAATACACTGCTGAAGGGAGCAGCGGGTGAGACAGGAGTGGTCTGCTGTGCCTTGTGGGTCACCTCCCTGGCCGGGGATTGAACTCATGCTGTGGTAATTGTGGATAGCTGCATAGTGCTGATGCTCAACTCCTTGTGCCACCAGGGAGGCCCCTCACTGCTTTCTCTTAAACTTTGATTAGGGGTGAGGAAAATTGGATTTTTTTTTTAAGTCAGAAATAATTCATCATACGGTGATCAGAACTGAAGTAGTGGGAACTTCAAAGCTTTAAAAACCCCACCAATCAGCACAAACATTGAACTAAACTGAAATATCCTAGCCGGCTACAGAATCGTGGCAGACAGAAGGAGGGATGACATTCTGTGACATGTCCAGTGGCTCCCTCAGCTCTGCCTGCACATGTACCCTCCAGAGCAACCCCAGGATACCAAAAGGATTCTGGGCCAGGAGGCCAGGAAGTGAGGTGTGCTGGTCAGTAGAATATGAAAACACCTGGCCAGGCCTTTGATGTGAATATACTTCTGAGGGTTTAGAACATCATATGCACTGAATGGGGTGGGCAGTCATCAAAGGTATTTGCTTATCTTAACAAACTTGCATCTCTATGTATACTCTGTGCTGGCTGATGCTCTTTAGTGAGAGAGCTAACCACTTGAATTCAGGTGAGAGGACTCTGCCTTCTCCCAGGTCAATCATTAGCTTTTTGTATCCATTTCATGATTTTCCTGATCATTTCATTACCTAACAGTTAAGACTCAGGTACTAAAATTTTTATGTACATCCCTGATTCTCTTACTTCTTTCTGATGCGCTACCAGGCTAATAGGAGTTCCTGTAGGATAGCAAGCTGTACCATATCCATTGTCTTGAAATTTAAGGATTCATGTTCATGGTAATTTTACTTTCATATCTAAGAGAAGAATCCTATGGAATTCCCAATTTTATCTGCAAACACTATATTTATAATGTTCTAGGGGAAATATTTATTAAATTTAAGTGTTCACCAATAGCATACATTGCAAAAAAGGATAGAAATTTCAGTGGGAACACATTACCCTGGCCAGGAGTATTCCAGGATACTAGATTGCTTCATGCTGGCAGTATTTTCCAGATTGTGAAGGGAAATCAAGGTCACAATATAATCAAGTAAAAGAAATATTCAGAAATGGTGGTATCTTAAAGCTTCAAAATTTCCTGCATTTGCACAGCTTTTAGCTTTCATGCTCTTAACATCACTTTTCCGAAAGTCACTTATTAAAAAAAGCATTATTCAAAAACATAGAGAATGAATGAGTAAAGTAGAGATATATAAATTGTGGGAACAAACTTTTATATAGGGTAATTATTAACATGTTACCCTATATAACATGTAGGGTATATAACATTCCCATTATAACTGCACATTAAGGTGTCTTCTCATGAACAAAACTTTGCTTTCATTTGCTCTTCGTAAAAATCCTTTTTGATTTCACCTTGTGACTTCCTCCTCCACCTCCAAGGGAGGGTTCTGGCCTTTCCCGCTCTCTTGTACAACCTCATCAGATGAGGACAGCCCATGCCTGATCCTGGTACATTTCCCTAGTGATTAGGTCAGGATGGTTCAGAAGCAAACTTTTCCTCCCATTTTAAACATGGGTTGAAAATATGGCTGTTTGTTCAGCAATTTGGAGACCAGGACTTCAGAGTATGTTAAGAGTCTCTGAAATAAAAGTGTCCCTTTCACCGAGGGTAGAGAGCTCTGGTTACTAGACAGAATTTCTCCTTTACATAGCTCACTGCCCCACATGATGAAGACGCAGAGAAGTGCATCTATTCTGGGAAGGTTACCGTTCAGGCTGAGGTTGCTAAAAAATAGAATCGCTGGGTTGTGTAGGATTCAGTATTAGTGTTTGTTTTTTATATCTGCTGTTTTGTGTGGATAAGGAATCACAATTGGGTAGCCAGTGTGACTATTAAGAACTTGAATTGGGGCTATTAACATCTGTGGGTTATTAATGCATAATATTTGATATATTATATAGAACAAATATATGATTACATTACTATCCTGTTTGTTTTCTTTTTATGTGGACATAAGACAATTTAAAATTTAAAGTATGGCTCAATTATATTTCTAATGACATTTATTTATTCAGTATACTTTTGCTCAGAGACAACAGTCAGTCCATATGGGTGAGTAGGCATTGTAGAGTAAAATTACTGGAAAAATAAAACTTCCTGCTAATTATGAGAAGTATACATTTAACCCCATGTCATCAGGGTTTTTGTCCTTAGAAATATCAGAATATGTGATTGTGTTTTGGCGATATTACATTTTTCTTTTGGGGGATAGATTGGCTTTCTCTAGGGCCTCCCTGGTGGCACAAAGGATTAAGCACTTTCACAGAGAAAGCACTGTGAAGCTATCTGCAGCCTCTGCAGCATAAGATCTATCCCTTGCCAGGGAGCTGACCCACATGGTGCAGCAGACCTCTCCTGTCTCACCCGCTGCTCCCCTCAGCAGTGTATTTCAGTCAGTCTGCCTGTTCTGTTCCCCACTCTGCCTCTGGTGAATCTTCTCACCCCCCCCCACACCTGGCCTGTACCCAGTTCTTATATGCTTTATAAATAAATCTTTAAAAAAAAATCTGCTTTCTCTATAGACATTTCTCCCTGCTGCCCTAATCATAATACAAATATTCTTGTACTATAAATCAGCTGCAACTACAGCCCTACATGTTAAGAAATGTTATTTCCAGAATTTCCCTTTCTATTAATATTCTTAGTTGTTAACTGGATTAATAATCAGAGAAGCTGCTGTGGTAATTTATATTATGTATGTATCCTGCAGTTTCTCCAGAGCTCATGGCCAGGTCACCTGAATCAGTGAAATATATAGAAGCCATGAAGCTTTGTCCTCATGGGGAATTCCTGAGAACAAGTGAAAAAAGGGCAGGAGAGGTAAGGTGTTCTGCCATGAAGTAGAGAATGAGAAGGAATTGTTTTCACTAAATACACATCAATAAAGTACATATAACTGGTGGGGGGATGGGGTGGTGTGGTCTTTTTCAGAGATGCTTTAAGCAAAGAGGAGTCATGAGACTTTACACAGATTCCATTCTCTTTTCAACCCCATGAGAAAATGCAAATATCTGACTGAGCATTTATTTGTTTTCTTTTTTTTTTTTAGGATTTATGACATTTTTGTCTGTAGAATGGACTCAAAATATTTTTATAAGACAACATGGCTGAGTAGTAAGTACTTCCATTCTAGTGAAAAAGCCTAGGCACAAAACATATTTAAAAATATAATTACTGTCTTATAATTTTATCATTACTGTTTTATATTTTTATTTCTATAGGTCCGTTACCTCTTTTGTTAGGTTTATTCCCAGGTATTTCACTTTTTTTTTTTGTTTCAATTATAAAAAGGATGGCTTTCTTTATTTCTTCTTCTTCAGATTGATTGCTTATATATAGGAAGGCTATACTGATTTTTGTATGTTGATATTTTATCCTGCTACTTTACTAAACTGGTTGATTATTTTGATTAGTTTTTCTGTGGAGTTTTAGGATTCTCTATTGTATTACCATATTATCTGCAAATAGTGATAGTTTTACTTCTTCTTTCCCTACTTGGATTCTTTGTATGTCTTTCTCTTGTCTACTGCCATGCTAGGACTTCAGTATTATATTGAAAAACATTGGCAAGAGTGGACATCCTTGCTTTGTTATTGTTCTTAAAGGAAAGGCTTTCAGCTTTTCACCATAGAGAATAATAATGACTATGGGCTTCTCGTATATGGCTTTTATCATGTTAAGGTATGTTCTTTCTATCCCGATAATTTCAAGAGCCTTCATCATAAATGGATGTTGAACTTTGTTATTTGCTTTCTCAGCATCTATTGATGTGATCATATGTTTTTTATTTTTCTTTTTGTTGATGTGTTGGATTATATTAATTGATTTTCATATGTTGCACCTTCCTTGTGCCACTGGAATAAATCCCACTTGATTGTGGTATATATTCTTTTGATGTATTGTTGTAGTCTGTTGGTGAGGATTTTATTGAGGATTTTGGCTTTAATGTTCATCAGGGAAACTGGCTTCTAGCTTGTGTGTGTGTGTGTGTGTGTGTGTTGTCTTTCTTTGGGTTTGGTATTAGCCTAATGTTGGCGGCTTCATAGAACTTTTATGATAGTATTACTTCTTTTTTTTTTTTTTTTTAAGATTTATTTATTTATTTATATAAGCTCAGGAGGGTGAGAGAATTCACCAGAGCCAGAGAAGGGAGCAGAACAGGCAGACTGATGAAGTACACTGCTGAGGGGAGCAGCGGGCGGCAGGAAAGGTCTGTGCTCCATGTGGGACCCTCTTCCGGTGGCCGGGGAGCAGCCGGGAATCGAACCGGCACTGCAGAGGCTGCAGGCAGCTTCGCAACCCAGCGCTCAACCGCTGTGCCATCGGGGAGGTCCGATAGTATTGCTTTGTTCTCAATTTTTTGAAAGAGTTTGTGTAGGATAGGCACTAATTCATTTCTGAATATTTGGTAGAATTAATTTGTGAAGGCATCTGGTCCTGGACTTTTGTTTTGGGGTTTGTTTTGATTACTGCTTCCATTTCACAGCTTGTAATTGGTCTATTTAGGTATTCTATTTCTTATTTATCTAGCTTTGGATGATTATATATTTCTAGGAATTTGTCAATCTCTTCTAGATTGTTGAACTTGTTTGCATATAAATGTTCATAGTAATCTCTGATTATCTTTTGATTTCTACAGTCTGTTATGATTTCTCCTCTTTTGTTCTTGAGCCTAAAAATAAAAATTCCTTATGCTTTGGTTCTTACTTAGATTCTCTCTCTGCCTCTACAGACAACAAACACCCAGATTACCAAATATTGACCCAGACCTGAAGGAAAAAAACACACCAAAAGACACAGGAACTGTAGTAAACCTCACTGAAATAAGTCAGAAGGAAAAAGAAAAAAAAATATTGGATGAATATAGGGGAACCAAATAAGACATCAGGGGAAAAATTAATAACAATACAAAACACTTTATCCTGTATAGTAATTTGTGTACAGACTCTTGTTTTAGGACAGTTCTCACAGTGTAGCTCATGGGACACTTAGATTCTGCCCTAGGTTGCCCATTTATGGCTCATAAATTCTATCAAGCTTCTATGCTAGTACAACAGTTTTTCTTTGGTCAAAATAGTTAACAATGGGTACAAGGAGTTTAGAACCAACAATATTTTTACTCATTTGTTACAACTTTATATCATATTAGAAGCATGTTATTTGTTCCCTTCTCAGGAACATACTTGAAATTATATTTGGTTATGTTTTTCTGAACATTTAAACTATCTGCTCACTTCATCTTTCAACCCTGGTTTCTAACGTCAGTTGAATAATTTCATAGATATTTCCAAAGAACAGCTTTATAACTGCATTAGTCCAAAAGACTCACATTTGGGGATTGAAGTCTTTGTTCGATTAATTATTATACACTTACTACATTCCAGGTTCTGTTCAGGGTGTGTAGGATATAATAGTGACATATTTAAAGAGTGCTTGCTACAGAAAGCTCAACATTTATTCAGTGGATACAGATTCAAAATTCACAACAATATGTATAGCATATATAGAAGAATGATAAAAGACAGGGAACTAAGATAGGGAGCTACCCACATGGCACAGCAGATGTCCCCTGGCTCACCCTCTGCTCCCCTCAGCAGTGTATTTCAGTTGATATGCATGTTCTGTTCCAACTCTGTCTCTGGTGAATCCTCTCAACCCTCAAAATTCAGACTGTACTCAGCTGTTGTATACGTAAATAATTAAAACTTAAAAAAAAAAGCTAAGACAAAAGGAGATTATAGAGACACAAAATGATGGATGCGACTGTGTTACAGATTATTCAGGAGAGGTTTCATTGAAATGGTGAAATCAGAGCAAAGTGGAGAGTAGGGGAGTGACTTCTGGTTCTCTGTGAGAAAGTGTCCTTGCACAGGGAACAGCATGTGAAAATGCCCTGATGTGGAATTGTGCATAACAGGTTTTGAAAATGCAAGAAGGCAGTAGATGGGAGAGTGGGGAAAATGGCAGAAGCATTTTCGGAAAAATGGTGAACAACCTGATGACATGGGCCTCGGTGATCACAAGGTAAAGATTTTAGACATGTTTTCCTGATTGATACAGTGTACACATCAAGTATTCAAGGAAAAATAATATAACCTAACTTATATTTACAAAGATCACCAGGAGTACTTTTTGGTGGATACACAGGGTCACAGAGAGAATCCAAGGGGCATGGTGAAGGCTAAGGGAAAGGGATGGGAGACTCACAATATGAGATGTGTGCAGAGTCTAGGGATAACTGCCTTAACCTTGGTTCTTTTTCTCTGTTTCAGGAAAGCACATCAGTCCAGCGCCTCTTTATCCACTACAGGAACACCTCAACTCGTACATTACCCATAGTTTCCTTTTTAATTGTCAAATACAAATGAAATGGAACAAATGTGTCCTCTAATAGAGAAGAGAGTTTCAATGAAAATGGTGGGAATGGAAATAAAGTGGAGGAAGCTAAGTGTCTTTTCTAGCTGTGTGGCTCACATAGCACCTTGACTTCACTGAGTGAAGAGACCTGCCCTCAAAATGGTGAAAGAAGGGTTTCCCCTGGAGGCGCAGCAGTTGACTGCTGGGCTGCGAAGCTGCCCATAGCCTCTGCAGCGCCAGTTCGGTTCGATCCCTGGCCGCGGGCGAGGGTCCCACATGGTGCAACAGACCTCTCCTGCTGAGCTCGCTGCTCCCCTCAGCAGTGTATTTTGTCGGTCTGCCTGTTCTGTTCCCCGCTCTGGCTCTGGTGGATTCTCTCACCCTCCCATGCTTCTGACTGTACCCAGTGCTTGTATGAATAAATAAGTAAATCTTAAAAAAAAAAAAAGTAGAAAGAAGATGGTGCCCATCTGGATCTCAGAACTATAAAGTATTCATCTTTTCATCTGTGCACACAAGAATCAAGAATCCCTGGATCTAGAATAGCACAGGAGAAGTTTTCTAATTGAATACAAGCACACCTTGGAGGTGAGGTCGCTGAAGACTGTATGGCTGTGGGAATTGCTTAAAGTCACACAGCACTGAAGACTGCTAAATCAACTGACTCCTCTATACTAAAAGATTTCTCTATGAGGTTTTGAAAACATTCTCAAGCCCTGGGCCTCTCTGGTGGTGCAGGCGGTTGAATGCCACACCACAAAGCTGTCCACAGCCTCTGCAGTGCCAGTTCCATGCCAGCCTACTGGTGAGGGTCCCACATGGTGCAGCAGACCTCTCCTGTCTCACCCACTGCTCCCCTCAGCAGTGTATTTCATCAGTCTGCCTGTTCTGCTCCCCACTCTGTCTCTGGTGAACCCTCTCACCCTCCTGCACATCTGGCCTATACCCCAGCTCTTGTATAAATGAATAAAAAATCTGAAAAAAAATTCTCAAGCCCTGTGGCTACTATATCAACTAAGTTATGGGAATGGTTTAAATTCTTCGTTGTCTTTTCAACATTGTTCATTCACAGAACCTTCATCAGCAAAATATTTCTATGTCAAGAACCCACTTTTCTGCTCATCCGTAAGAAGTAACTCCTTATCCATTTATGTTTTATCATGAGAATTGAGCAATCCAGTCACATTTTCAGGCAACACTTCTAATTCTAGTTCTTTTGCTGTTTCCATCGCACCTGTAGATTCTTCGTCCACTGAAGCCTTGAACCCCTCAAATTTATCTATAATGGCAGGAGGACTTTTCACTTATGACTGATATCCTGATACCCAGAACAGTGTTTGTCATGGAGAAGGAGGAGATTATTTCTCTAGCTACCTGCCAAATAAATGAAGACGCACGAGAATTCTCACAAATGTATGCTTATTGATAAGCTGCACATGATTAGCCATCGCTACTTTTTGTAGTTTGAAATAATTATATTAAAAATAATAGCTCACTGTGCCTTCCTGGTGGCACAAGTGGTTAGGTCTCAGCACTATGAGTTGTCGACAGCCACTGCAGCATGAGTTGGACCCCAGGCCAGGGAGCTAGCTATGGTGCAGCAGACCATTCCTGCCTTGCCTGATGCTCCCCTCTACAGTGGATTTCAGTCAGTCTGCCTGTTCTGCTCCCCGCTCTGTCTCTGGTGAATCCTCTCTAACCCTGCCTCCACCTCTGGCCTATATCTCAGCTCTTGTATAAATAAAATAATTGTTTAAAAAAATTGAAAATAACAGCTCGCTTATTGTGTGTTTTCCATGTGCCAGGCCAGGATCTATGTGTTTTCCACGTATTCAATGCTTAGTGTTCAAAACTGTAGGTCGGAGCTATTAATGAAATTATTTCTTTCATAGGGGAACCAGAGCATGAAAAGTTCAATACCTTGCCCAGGAACGAATGGTTAAAATTCTAAGTCCAACATTGTGAGCCCAGAGCCTCACTTCAGTTTCTAAAAATGTTCCCTTCAAAAGAGCCATCTGAAAAGGAAGAGTTTCAGATGAGAAAAGACTTCAAGTTTCTTAAAAGCAAAACACTTTGGAGGGACTCCGAGCTCCTAGAACACAGTCCAGAGCTAGGGGATGGGACACAGGACTCAGCAGTTCTGTTCTACCAGTGCTTTTAGAATCAAATGTCTGTGTCTTGCTTTCTAAACTATTCTGCTGAAAACCTAATGCCCGAGGCACTATTAGGGCCCAGCACATTTGGGATGTGAGTAGATGAGCGCAAAATCCACATGACGATTATTTGTGCCAAAAGAGTCTCTAGAGAGATCTCCAGTCCTGTCAACCATGTAAAGACACAGTGAGAAATCAGCAGTCTGTAACCCTAAAAGGGCTGTCCCTCACTTCAGCAACTGGAAACCAGGTCAGCAAAACTGTGAGAAATGAATTTATCTTGGTCATCAGCTGTCCTGTCTGGCTGTGGTGGTTTCTTGTAGGAAGATGGCTGCACTAAAAAAACAAAGGATGGGGCATCCCCGGTGGTGCAGTGGTTGAGCGCTGGGTTGCGAAGCTGCCCGCAAGTCTCTGCAGCGCTGGTTCGATCCCCGGCTGCTCCCGGCCACTGGAGGAGAGTCCCACATGGTGTGCAGACCTCTCCTGCTGCCCGCTGCTCCCCTCAGCAGTGTGCCTTGGTCCTTCTGCCTGCTATGCTCCCCGCTCTGGCTCTGGTGAATTCTCTCACCCTCCCGCACTTCTGACTGTACCCAGTGCTTGTATAAATAAATAAATAAATAAATCTTAAAAAAAAAGAAAAAGGATAAGTTGTTGTCCAGTGACACTTCCTAATGAAAGGGAGACTCATTATTCTTTAATTGTACACATATTTTCAACATCTTTCTTCTTCTGGAGCTCCATTCCCTTTCTAACCTTGCTTGATTCAAATACTGGTGAGGAAATTTCCCAAGGATACACTAACTGATACACTCTAACTTTAAGAGACCTAATTAAGCCTTTGAGGGAAAAAAAAAAAAAAAAAAAGGACATGCAAAGAACAGTAGCGGTTTCTCAACACTCACACCCTGCGAAAAGGAAAGTGGAACCTGCTTTCAGTTTCATACTGCACACCAAGCTTAACAACGAAAAGCCATGGCAGGTGAGTTTTACCCTCAAAGGACATGCGTTGGGAAAAGAAATAGCTGGGGAAGGGGCAGGATTTTTTGAAAGTCTTTAAGTTGATTCTGTGAATGTCTCCTTGAGCAGAACAGAGGGAGTGGGACCAGATGGCAGAGGGCCGGCAAAGAGACAGGCCAGGCCCGGAAGACTATCAGACTTTAGAAAGGAAACACGGGGGGGGAGGGGCAGAGAGGTGTTTCTGGGGTAATCTTCTGTCATCGTGCTGTCTCCCCTGAATTCTACAGTAGCATATACTTCAGTGCATGGAGGGGGCACAGTCAGAGAGGACAGGGGTGTGCAACTGTTGTTCCCATAGGCAATGGTCTCTCCGGGTTCATTATTTTAGTATACAGAGATCAATAAGCATGGACACGTTAGTATGGTGCCTGCTGTCAGGTAGTCTATGGAGATGCACATCTCAGACGGCAGGCTCTTGGTGAGCACACATGGGTAATAAGAATTACTCCCCACCCAGCCAGAATCAGGATTACTGAGCTGTGTCTAAAGGGGCATTCTCTTGAGTAAGTCTGGAGGAGGCTATTCCCCATTGCTGAGAGGGAAGGGGCTGATTTCCTGACTTGAGGAATTCTCGTGCTTCAAACAGACCAGGTCCTCCGGGAGAAGAGGAAACAGTTTGTCCATTCAGTGTCCCCAGGCACCATCAACGGCTTGCTGGATGAACTTTTAGAGAAAAAAGTGCTGAACCAGGAAGAAATGGAGAAAATAAGAGTTGAAAATGCAACTGTCATGGATAAGGCTCGAGCTTTGATGGACTCTGTCCTTCGGAAAGGGCCCCGGGCATGCCAGATTTGTATTGATTTTATTTGTGAAGATGACCCCCACCTAGCAGGGACGCTGGGGCTCTCCTCAAGTGCATGTCAGGGGAATTGATGGTCACCTAGGCCTGTGTATTTGTGTCCATCATTTGATTTCTTCATCCATCAAGATAGTTTACAGGCGCATCTGAAGCTCTGGCTCAGGTCTGCATCTCTCCATCACAGACCTATTATATGACCCCTTCTGTTTCCTGTGTCCTGTGCCTTTTGCCTACGTGCCTTTGGCCTTTCTTTTGATTAAAGTTCAATTCTTGTCCTTACTATGTGTTCATTCATTTGCTGAAGTGGGTGGTGTTTTTAACAGGGAATATCCAACAGATTGGCCAAGTTTCTTCAGATGCTATAGGGTAAGGTAAAAGGTATCAGGCTTTTCTGCCCTCCCACCATCAGGATAGATGAGGGAACCCTGTGATCCTGAATGCATGCCTCATGGTGGCCACCTGAAGTGGGTACACCTGCGCAAAGACTGTGCTTTTAAGGGCGGCATCACAGGGATGCCAGAAGCTGAGAAAGCAGCAGCGGAAGCTGAAGAGAAGCCGGGATCACCAGAGAGCCTGGGTAGAGTGAGGATTTGCTGGGGGCTCGGGAGGCCTGCCAGCCTCCCGGCCCCCCAGCACCCCTGCCTGCCATATGCCTGGTGAACCCCAATAAAAGACATGCAAAAACCCACTAAGGACTCTGACTCCTCCTTTACCCCGTCTGCATGGGATTAGAAAATCTGCACCGTGTCCAGTCCTGCCCTGACAATTGGCGTAGTCGGCAGGATGATCCATGCAGACGGGTATTGGAGCCGTCTGAAGACCTGGAGGGACTAAGGAGTAACAGACTTTGCCTGTGACGACGCTGGAGGTGCCATGACGGCGCAGAAGGTGACACCGTCCAGGAGCTGCGGGACGAGACCTCAGCTGGAGGAGGAGACACCCGAGAGGACCAGCCAACGACCCCTGAGGCAGCAAGAATCATCGGCGAAGAAGGACAACAATTCCAATCCCGCCAGTGCTGATGCAGGGAGAGGCCAACGGACTTGGACTGATGGACTCAGACTGATGAACTTGGACTGACAATCCCGCCAGAAGGCGAGGGACCTTGCAGGTTGATATGTTTTGGGAACCTGGGGGTGAAACAGTTTCATTTGTAAACCCCAGGAGATGGGAATCTGGGGGTGGCCAGTAGGCCTTGATGGCCAAAAGCAGCCTATGTATGCCCAGCAGCCAGACAGAGGAGAAAAGCCAACTGAGAAGGCAAAAGCTGGTGTTGATGCTAGGTTGAGAAGCCCTGAGTGGCTGTTAAGCAAGCCTGAGTATGCTGAAGACCTGTGAGTCTCGTAAAATCACCTGAGGGTGATGCCCTGCTCATTCTTGAGTGAGGGTGAGGAACTGAGGAACCTGTCCTTGTGGGATGGGTGGGGAACGTGGCTTGGGGTGGAGGCCAAGCCAAATGTAGAGTTTGTATCCCTTACCCATGTGTTTGTGCAGTGGGTTGGCCTGAATGCAGGGGTCTGCAAGTCGCATTGGTGGCTATGAAGGCCGAGTGTCGGAGCGACTGCAGACAGAAACCCTGAGGGTTGGCGATTACCCCCAACAGAATAGAATCACCAATCCCAGAGCTAGTGCATCCTGGGGGTGGATGCTGTGTGTGGCTTGTAGCCGAGACTACAGCCAGAGAAGGCCAGAAAGCCTGATGGCTCCTGGTGTGTTATAGTAGATGCCGTGAGTGGTTCCCCTCCCTCATATGAGCAGTGCCTTTGGCAGCAGATTTGGTGGCTCATCTGCTGGTACCAATAATTGTCTTTTGCACTAGGTTGGGGCCCTGCCTGGACTTATTTGTGTTCTGTTGTACTTTGTTATATTGTGATGTATTTGCTTTTGTGGGCCATGGCTACATTGTTTGTTTGCTTAGAAAATTGTATATATATGTAGACTATATGGCAGAAAACCCTGAGGGGGTGGACTGTAGGATAAGGTAAAGGTATCAGGCTTTTCTGCCCTCCCACCATGCCTAGTGAACCCCAATAAAAGACCTGCAAAAACCCACTAAGGACTTTGACTCCTCCTTTACCCAGTCTGCATGGGAACAGAAAACCTGCACCGTGTCCAGTCCTGCCCTTACAGATGCCTAGTGCCCCCCCCCCCTTTTTTAAGATTTATTTATTGACCCTTTGTAAAGGGCAGGAATGGCCACTGAGCAGGTTTTCTGATCCAGTAGACCAGGTAAAGGAGGAGTCAGAGTCCTCAGTGGCTTTTTGCAGCTCTTTTATTGGGATTTAGAGGGTACGTGGCAGGCAGGGGTGCAGGGGGGCCGGAAGGCTGGCAGTCCCCCCAGCCCCCAGTAAGTTTTCACTCTTTCTGGGCTCTCGGCGTTCTCTCTGCTTCTCTGCTCTCGACTTCTGTTCTGCTTCTTTCTTGGCTTCTTCTGGCATCCCTGTGATGCTGCCCTTAAAAGGCCAGTCTCTCCGCCCAAGTGTACCCACTTCAGGTGCCCGCCATCAGGCATGCATTCAGGACCACAGGGTTCCCTCATCTATCCTAATGGCAGGAGGGCAGAAAAGCCTGATATCTTTTACCTACCCTACACCCTCCTTGGTGGCGCAACAGGTTAAGCATTAGCACTATGAGGCAATCCGTAATTACTATAGCTCGAATTCGATCCCCAGGCATGGTGGTGAACCACATGGTACAGCAGACCTCTCCTGTCTCACCACTGCCCCCTCAGCAGTGTACTTCAGTGGATCTGCCTGTTCTGCTCCCCAATCTGTCTCTGGCCTATACCCCCACTCTTGTATGTATAAATAAGTAAATCTTAAAAAATATTTATTTATGCATATGAGAACTGGGGTACAGACCAGAGGTGCAGGGATGGTGAGAGGATTCACCAGAGACAGAGGAGGGAACAGAAAAGGTAGGTCTACTGAAATATGCTACCTAGGAGAGCAGCGGGTGAGATAGGAGCGGTCTGATGAGCCATGTGGGTTAGCTTCCTGGCTGGGGCTCGAACTCATGCTGAGGTGGCTGCCAATAGCTTCATAGTGCTGAGACTTAACCCCTTGTGCCACCAGAGAGGCCCCAAAGTGCCTATTTCAATGCCCATCTTTCCTCAGGTTCACAACTTGGAAATTCTCTTAATACAAGAGAACCCCATCTGCCTTCTCAGGTGATGGCAATTTCAAAGCATGGATATTTTTTGTTCTCCATCTTGCTTGATATTTAATTACAAATTCATGGGATGAACCTGGGGAGGGACTGTGGCTCATACTTAATGACTGATCCCACACCTTCTCTCAATCTATTACTGATTTGGCGAAAGCCATTCCTACAGCTTCACTCTCTCAGGTTTACTCTAACACAGTCTGATTCTTTCCTGAACCCTCACCACACACTCATAAGCTGGTGCCTGCTACACAGGTTCACTCTCGTCTCCCGCTGATTCCTTCTTACATTGCCCAGAGCTGCACTAGCCATTCTTTTGCCCACTTGCTTCTCCTCCCCTCCCCCTGTCTTGGTTAGTGGCACACCATCAAGCAGGTGTCAAACCAGAGCTGAACTTCAACACTTCTCTCCAATACCCGACATTTAAGCAGTGGTCACGTTTTTGCTTTCTCTCTCTCGAACACCCAGAGGGTCACTCCACACTCGCTTCTACTGTATTTCACAACCCCTATCTACACAGGGCCCTGTGATTCTCAATCATAATTGTAGGAAGGTAAAAAGTATCAGGCTTTTCTTCCCTCCCTCCATTAGGATAGATGATGGATCCTTGTAGTCCTGAATGCATGCCTGATGGCGGGCACCTGGAGTAGGGTGTAGGCATATGTAGATGGGATTCACCTGGGCTAAGACTGGGCTTATAAGGGCAGCATCACGGGGGCGCCAGCAGAAAAGAGCAGAACAGCAGAGCAAAAGAGAATGAAAGAATAGAACAGCAGAGAAGCAAGGCCACGAGAGAACTCCAAAGAGCCCAGAAAGAATGAGTACTCTCTGGGGCCTGCAAGACTGGCTGGCTGGCTGGCCTCCCAAACCCCTGATCACCCTTGCCTGCGATGTACCCAGTAAAATCTCAATAAAGCCTGCAAAAGCCATCAAGGGCTCGAGGACTCCTCCTTCATCCCGTCTGCTCGGGTCGTAGAGATCCTGCTTCATGTCCTCCTGCCATTATATTTGGCAAAAGTTGGCAAGATAATCCGAAGCAGACAGGTATGGAGTTCTCTGAATACCTCGGAGGGACTGAGGATTAGCAGACCATGAGAGCCAGTGACAATGCTGGAGGCGTCATGGCGGCACAGGAGGTAGATAAATTCCAGAGCTACAGAATGAGACCTCGCCTGGAGGAAGAAATGGCCTGCAAGGACCAGCCAACGATCCCTGAGGCAGCAGAATTGTTGGGGAAGAAAGGACCTGGATTAGGAGTTTGCCCAGTTCAGACAAAGGGAAAAGTCAATGGACTGGGATGAATGGATTTGGACAGTCCTGCCAGAAGGCGGAGGACCTTGGCAGGCTAACATATTTTTGGGACCCTGGGGGTAGATGGTATTGTTTGTAAACCCAGGGAGATAAAAATCAAGGCATGGCCTGTGGGCTTGGTAGAAAAGCCCACAGTTGGCTGAGGGAGGAAGCCCTTGCCAAGTTCTCTGCAGCCAGGCAGAGGAAAAGCCAAATTAAAAAGGCAAAAGCTGTTGCTGAGATTGGGAAGCCCTGAGCAGCTGTTAAGCAGCCTAAGTTTGTTGAAGAAGGCCAGCGAGTCTCTTAAAATCACCTGTGGGTGATGCTCTGCTCATCATTGTGTGAGGGTGAGGAGCTGAGGAACCCATCCGTGGGGGACGGGTGGGGAACATAGCTGGTGGTGGAGCCCACAGCCAAAGAGGGGACCCAAGAGAGGCCACGTGTGGAACTTGTATCCATGCGATGCCGGAATTGTCAGGCCTAGTCTCCCAGCCAGGATCAGATTTCAGGCTGCAGGGCAGCAGGGCAGCTCTGAGCCCCAGCCGCTAGACACCCCATGGGTTGGTGTCTCAGGAAGCCGCAGCAGGAACTTCGCAGACGCTCAGGCAAGCAAGCGAGAAGAGGCAGGGCAAGTTTGTTTAGAAAAAGTTTATTGAGAAGAAAACAGAAATAAAGTGGGACTCCCAGGCCAGGGAACCAGGCCTGGGAGGGGCAAGGAAGCCCAAGTGAAGTCCTGTCTCAGGGAATATATACTTTCTTTCCCTGATTATTCTAAAGCTCTACCAGTCTCTTTGTGATTGGTCAGTTTTTGGCTGTCTCACTTAATTTGCTACTGAGTGGGAGATCTTCACATTCCTTATCTAACAGGTCTGTCTTTCCCCATTTGTTATATCTTTATCTTTATGGTCTAGCCCTCCCGGTGAGCATCTTTACACTTTATCTTATCATCTGAAGAAAACCAGGACCATCCTTAACAAGATTATCTGTGGTGCTGGGATGTTTGTTTTTCCCAGTGGAATTGGTTTCATTTCCTTGCTCGTCCTTATCTCTGAAGCCTTCCTGAATTCTTCAAAGGTCCCCTCTTGCACTGTCCTAAAACTGCCTAATAACCCTAGCTTGCCCTGTCTCACATGGATCCCCCACCCATGTGCTTGTGTAATGGGTTGGCCTGAGTGCAGGTGTAAAGGCAGGCCTGGACACGGTGCAGGTTTTCTGATCCCATGCAGACCGGGTAAAGGAGGAGTCAGAGTCCTCAGTAGTTTTGCAGGTTTTTTATTTGGGGTTCACCAGGCATATGGCAGGCAGGGGTGCTGGCTGGGGGGCTAGGAGGCTGGCAGGCCTCCCAGCCCCCAGCAAGTCTTCACTCTATCTGGGCTCTCTAGCGTTCGTTCTGCTGCTTCTTGGCTTCTCTTTCAGCTTCTGCTTTGGCTTCTACTGCTGCTGCTGGCGTCCCCGTGACGCTGCCCTTAAAAGCACAGTCTTAGCTCAGCTGAATCCCATCTACCTATGCCCACACCCTACTCCAGATGCCCACCATCAGGCATGCATTCAGGACAAGGATCCATCGTCTATCCTGATGGCGGAAGGGCAGAAAAGCCTGACATTTTCTTTACCCTACAGCAGGGATCTGCATGTCATATTGCTGGCTATGAAAGCCGAGTGTTGGAGTGACCACAGACAGAAAACCCTGAGGGTTGGGTGATTACCCCCAAAGAGTACAGAATCACTAATACAAGAGTGAGTGCATCCTGGGGATGGATGCAGTGTGAGGCTTGTGGCCTACACTACATCCAGAGAAGGCCAGGAAGCTTTATGGTTCCTGGTGTGTGACAGCAGGTGCCTGAGTGGTTCCCCTCTCTTGTATGAGCAGTGCCTTCAGCAGCAGAAGTGGTGGATCATCTGCTGGTGCCAATAATCTTGTCTTTTGCCACTATATTGGTGCTCTGCCTGGACTAATTTGTGTTCTGTCGTATTTTGTTATGTATTCAGTTATATTGTGATGTATACTATTTACTTTTATGGGCCATGGCTGTAGTGTTCATATTGCCAAGAGAAACGTGTATATAACTTGTATATAGTGACATAGACCGTATGGTAGAAATCCCCAAGAGGGTGGATTATAGGGTAAGGTTAAAAAGTATCAGGCTTTTCTGCCCTCCTGCCATTAGGATTGGTGATGGATCTCTGTGGTCCTGAATGCATGCCTGAGGGCAGTCACCTGGAGTAGGGTGTGGGCATATGTAGATGGGATTCACCTGGGCTAAGACTGAACTTGTAAGGGCAGCATCACGGGGACACCAGCAGAAGAGAGCCCAACGGAAGAGCAAAAGAGAATGAAAGAGCAGAACAGCAGAGAAGCAAGGCCATGAGAGATCTCCAAAGAGCCCAGAAAGAGTGAAGATTCGCCTCAGCCCCCCCCCGCCCACCCCTGCCTGAGGTATACCCTATAAAATCCCAATAAAGCCTGCAAAAGCCACCAAGGGCTCCAGGACTCCTCCTTTACTCCATCTGCTTGGGTCCTAGAGATCCCGCTCCGTGACCTCCTGCCATTACAATAATGTTCACTGTACATTTTTTATAAAGTTATAATTTTTGGTTACAAAATCATCTTTTAGCTCCCTGGACATTAAAGTTTTCTGAGGAAATTGAAAAGGTCTGAATTATTCCAGGTATGACCACCATCTAATACATAATCTTGCAACCAACATTGTTAAAAAAATATTTCAGGGGGGCTCCCTGGTGGCACATGGGGTTACGACACAGCATTATGAAGCAATCTGCAGCCACTGTAGCACTGTTAGGGGGATAGGATGTCCTGAGTAAACTCCATACAGGCTTTGTGGACTCCACCCCCACTCTATCAAGACACTACAAATCCCATGATCACCAAAGGGAAGGTTGTGAGGACCTGAGGGCGGAGTTAAGCAACTAGGTTCTGGGTTTGAGTATTTAACAGGCCATGTAGCCAGGGCTCGCCCTCTTGGCCATGCTGCGTGCTTGGATTTTCGCCAGATTGGTGGGTCATTGGGATTCCAGGTCAGCAGAACAGGTAGGATGCATTTACGAACTGATCCCCCTCTTTTTCTCCCTGAGTTGTTCATTTCCCATTTCCCCCTCGTAAATAAACCTTTTATCAACCTTTTGTATGTGTCTGCAGTTTAGCATAAATAAGTCCCCTTTAAGCACACGGGTCAGGACCCACAGTCAGGCAACCTATTTTATACAGGTTTGTAACAGCTTGGCAAATAATGTGGTTTCCAAGTTACACCCGTGGTTGACCAGCCCAAAGTCACTTTCCTTCTGTTGGTTGCTGTAAGCACACTAGGTCTGCAGGACCACTTGGTGAAAAAATAATCTTTGTCTTGGGTTTTGAAAAGTTTGCTTTTTCCTTACGTATAGCTATCTCTCGTGGGTATGTTTCAACAATGAACATAAGCAGCTTTATCCCCAATTTGAGTTCCTGCAGGGTTGTTTTTTTTTTTTTTTTTTTTTTTTTTTTTTTTGTCCTAGCCTTCAGTAGCCTTTTTTCCATTAAATATTACCACCCTTTTTATAAACACAAATAATTTGATAAAACATAGTGTATGGCACTGAAATCTAGTATGAAACATCCCAACCAAAACTCACAGGTGATTAATGTAGTTCACTGGACAGATAGGACCACAGTAATTTTGGCATCAGATGTTACAGATATCAGAGTCATGGGATGGAAGAGTCTAAGTATCTGAAGAGCTGCGGACTGATAAAGAATGACTGTTTTTGGAATTTTCACAAATGATAGATAAATTTCAATTCTGTCTTAGTCATTATAAATTGTTTGACGATGTTACAGCATTTCTTGTCACCTGAACTGAAATGAGTGTATGTAGTGTAATTCCCATGCCTAAGTTTTTGTCTAGTTTGAATGTCGTGGGGGAGATTCTTAATTTATTCATAATTCATGTATTCATAAAAGTTCAACAAAATTAGGAACTTAGTTCATTATTCCCTAAGAATTCTATAGAGCATAGTCTGTAACATTGTTGTAATATTTTTTAACATTTTTCTAATGTCCTAGCAAATAATACCAATTGAATGAAATTTTTCAGTGAAATAGTTTTTTTTTTTCTAAAGATTTATTTATGCATACAAGAACTAGGGTAAAGGCTAGAGTTGTGGGGGTGAGAGGATTTACCAGAGACAAAATGGGAAACAGAACAGGCAGAGGTAATGAAACACTGCTGAGGGGAGCAGCGGATGAGTCAGGAGAGGTCTGCCGTGCCATGTGGGTTACTCTCTGGCCGGGATCAAACTCGTGCTGCTACAGAGCAACCCCCTTATAAAACAGGTTGCCAGTGGGTCCTCACCCGTGCACTTAAGGGAGACTTATTAATGCTAAACTGAAGACATACACAAAAGTTGATATTTCTTTTTTAATTTTTTAAACAATATTTTCTCCCCCCTCCCCCTCAGGTTGACTCCCCATAGAATTTCCTTCCCCAAGGCACCTGTGTACCATCACCACAGTCTCCTGCTCTCCTCCCTTCCTATCTCTGGTCCCTCTCCCTCCTCCTCCCCTGCAGTATGTCTCTTATTTGTAATTGTCTGTTTTTGCTTTGTTGTGTTTTGTACAGTTAATATTTTTATTTTATACTGATGTCTTATTTGAGTCCCCTATATTCCTGTTATAAGTGAAACAATCTAATATTTTTCTTTTTCCTTCTGATACATTTCACTGAGCATAATTCCTTTAGCTCCATCCATGTTGCTGTGAATGACATGAGTTTATCTTTTTTGATTGCTGAATAATATTCCATTGTGTATATATACCACATCTTCTTGATCCAGTCATCTATTTTTGGGCATTTGGGTTGTTTCCAGGTTTTACCTATTGTAAATAGTGCTGCAATAAACATAGGTGTACAGGTGTTCTTTTGAATCAATATTTTTGTGTCCTTTGGGTAGATCCCTAGTAGTGGAAATACAGGATTGTATGGTAGTTCCATTTTTAGTAGAATAAGGAAACTCCAGACAGCTTTCCATAGTGGTTGGACCAATTTGCACTCCCACAAGCAATGTAGGAGAATTCCTTTTCACCACATCCTCGCCAACATTTGTTGTTGCTTGTTTTTTTGACATGTGCCATTCTTACTGGCATAAGGTGGTATCTCAGTGTGGTTTTGATTTGTATTTCCCTGACTATAAGTGATGTTGAACATTTTTTCATATGCCTGTTGGCCATTTGCATTTCCTCTTTATAGAAATATCTTTTAAGTTCTTCTGCCCATTTCTTGACTGGATTATTTATTTTGTTTTTGTTGAGTCATGTGAGTTCTTTGTATATCATTGTGATGAGTCCATTATCAGTGGATGGAGTACAAAGATTTTTTTCCCAATCAGTGGGGTGTCTCTCTGTTTTGGTTAATGTCTCTTTTGCTGTGCAGAAGCTTTTCAGTTTGATGTAATACCTTCACTTTATCTTTGCCTTCACTATCACTGCTTTGGGTGATGAGTCTTTAAAGATGTTATTATGATGTATGTCTTGTACTGTTTTACCTATATTTTCTTCTATATATTTTATGGTTTCAGGTCTTATGTCCAGTTCTTTTATCCATTTTGAGTTGACTTTTGTGCATGGTGAGAGGTAGTGTTCTAGTTTAATTTTCTTGCATGTAAAGGTCCAGTTTTCCCAGCACCATTTATTGAAAAAACTGTCCATGTTCCATTGCATATTCTTTGCTCCTTTGTCAAAGATTACTTGTTCACATAAGTGTGGCTTTATTTCTGGGCTCTCAATTAGGTTTCATTGGTATGTGTGTCTGCCTTTAGTCCAATACCAAACTGTTTTAATTATTATGGCTTTGTAGTATAGCTTGAATTTTGGAAGTATGATACCTCCTTTCTCGTTTGTTTTCATCAGCAGAGCTTTGGCTATTTGTGTTTTTATTTATGGTTCCATATGGATTTCATCAGTATTTGTTCTATTTCTTTGAAGAATGTCATTGAGATTTTTATTGGAATAGCATTGAATCTGTATATTGCTTTTGGTAGGATGACCATTTTAATAATGTTAATTCTTCCAATCCATGAGCAGAGATGTCTTTCCATTTCTTTGTGTCTTCTCCTATTTCTTTTCACAGTGTTTTATAATTTTCGTTGTATAGGTCTTTCACCTCTTTGGTTAGGTTTATTCCCAAGTATTTGATTTATTTTGTTTCAATTATAAAAGGGATGGTTTTCTTGATTCCCTCTTCTTCAGAGTGATTGTGTATAGGAAGGCTACTAATTTCTGAGTGTTGATTTTGTATCCTGCTACTTTACTGAACTGGTTAAATATTTTGAGTAGTTTTTCTGTGGAGTTTTTAGGGTTCCCTATGTTCCCTATGGAGTTTTTAGGGTTCATCTGCAAATAGTGATAGTTTTACTTCTTCTTTCCCTATTTGGATTCCTTGTATGTCTTTCTCTTGTTTTATTGCCCTGGCTAGGACCTCCAGTATTATATTGAAGAGCAGTGGTGAGAGAGGAAATCCTTGTCTTGTTCCTGATCTTAAAGGAAAGGCCTTCAGCTTTTCACCATTGAGAATAATATTGGCAGTGGGTTTGTCTTATATGGTTTTTATCATGCTAAGGTATGTTCCTTCTATCCTGAGGATTTCAAGGGCCTTCATCATAAATGGATGTTGGACTTTGTCAAATGCTTTCTCAGCATCTATTGATATGATCATATGACTTTTATTTTTCTTTTTGTTGATGTGTTGGATTACATTTATCGATTTTCATATGTGGAACCATTCTTGTGCCCCTGGGATGAATCCCACTTGATCATAGTGTACTATCCTTTTGATGCATTGTGGGATTCTGTTGGCAAGGATTTTGTTGAGGATTTTTGCATCAGTGTTCATTAGGGAGATTGGCTTGTAATTTTATTTTTTTGTGCTGTCTTTGTTGGGTTTTAGTATTAGTGTAATGCTGGCTTCGTTGAATGTATTTGGTAGTATTCCTTCTTTTTCAAATTTTTGAAAGAGTTTGTGTAGGATAGGCACTAATTCACTGCTCAACGTTTGGTAGAATTCATTTGTGAAGCTGCATGGGCCTGGACTTTTGTTTCTGGGGAGTGCATTGATTACTGCCTCAATTTCGCTGCTTGTATTCTATAGTTGTCTATAGTTGTTCTATTTCTTCTTTGTCCAGCTTTGGATAATTATATCATTCTAGGAATTTGTCCATCTCATCTAGGTTGTTGAATTTGTTTGCATGTAATAATCTCTGTTTATTCTTTTGATTTCTACTGAGACTTTTGTGATTTCTCCTCTTTCATTTATAATCCTATTTATATGTGTTTTCTTCTGTTTTTTTCTTTGTGAGCATGGCTAGAGGTTTGTCTATTTTGTTTGCTTTTTCAAAGAAAAAGCTTTAGGTTTCATTGATCTTTTTAACTGTTTTTTTTTTTTTATTTCTATTTCATTTATTTCTGCTTTGATTTTTATTATTTCCTTTCTTCTACTGGCTTTAGGTTTTTTTTTTTTTTTTTTTTTAAGATTTATTTATTTATTTATACAAGCACTGGGTACAGTCAGAATCACGGGAGAGTGAGAGAATTCACCAGAGCCAGAGCAGGAAACAGAACAGGCAGACCAACGAAATACACTGCTGAGGGGAGCAGGGGGCACAACAGGAGAGGTCTGCGCACCATGTGGGACCCTTGCCAGTGGCCGGGGATTGAACCAGCGCTGCAGAGGCTGTGGGCAGCTTCACAGCCCAGCGCTCAACCGCTGTGCCACTAGGGAGGCCCTGGATTTAGTTTTTTTGTTGTTCTTTTTCTAGCTCTTTGAGATGTGAGATTAGGTTGTTTCTTTGAGTCCTTTCTTGTTTGTTGATGTGAGCCTGTATTGCTATATATTTTCCTCTTATTACTGCTTTTGCTGCATCCCATACATTCTGAAAAGTGGTGTCCTCCTTGTCATTCAACTCAAAATATTTTTTTTTAATTTCCTCTTTGATCTCCTCATTAGTCCAGTGGTCTTCCAGTAGTGTGGATTTCAATTTCCATGAAGTAGGAGGGTTCCTTGTTTTCTTTTCATGATTTATTTCTAGCCTGATGTTTTTATGATCAGAGAAGATAGTTGGCATGATTTTGATCTTCATGTATCTGTTGATGTTTGTCTTGTGGCCCAGTATGTTATCGATTCTGGAGAATGATCCATGCACACTTGAGAAAAATATGTACTCGGATTATTTTTGGTGCAGTGTGCTATAGATGTCTGTTAAGTCCACGAGTTCTATGTCTTTATTTAGGGCTCTAGTGTCTTTGCTTATTTTTTGTCTCGTTGATCTGTCCATTGGTGAGAGTGGGGTGTGGAAGTCTCCCACTATATATGTATTTTCTTAATGTCTGTTTTCAGAACTGATGATAATTGTCTTATATATTTTGGTGCCACTTCATTCAGTGAGTGTATGTTGATGAGTGTTATATCCTCCTGATGCATTGTCCCCTTGATCACAATGTAATGTCCATCTGTGTCTCTTTTTACCTTTTTAATTTGAAGTCTATTTCATCTGATATAGGTATGGCTGTTCCTGCCTTCTTTTTTGGTCCATTTGCTTGTAGGATTGTTTTCCAACCTTTTACTTTCAGTCTATGTTAATCTTTTTGTGGTTAAATGTGTTCCCTGGAGACAGCAGAAGGTTGGATTTTGTTTTTTAATCCAGCCTGCTATTCCGTGTCTTTTTATTGATGAGCTTAATCCATTTACATGTAGAGTTAATATTAATATGTTGGAATCTGTATTTTATTCCCTGCTTTATTCTGTCCTTCTTGTTCATTTCTCTGTTGGTGTTGGCTTTAGGACTTCTTGTAGAATTTTTTGGAGTGGGGGTTTAGTTGTAATGAATTTCTGGAGTTTCTGTTTGTCTGAAAAGGTCCATAGTTTTTCTTCATAGAGGAAGGAGAGCTTTGCAGGGTAAAGTATTCTTGGTTGGCATTTGCTGTGTTGAAGTTTGCTGAACATGCTATATAAGATAACTTATAAATTATCTGTTTTTTCCCCCTTGCCTGTTTCATTATTTTTTCCTTGTCTTGGACTCTTGCAAGATTTACTATTAGGTGTCTTGCTGTAGTTTTCTTTTCATTAGGAAATTGGGAGTTCTTCTCACTTCTTGTATGTCTATATTCATCTCCTTTTTCATGCTTGGGAAGTTTTTTTTTTTTTTTTTTTTTTAAGATTTATTTATCTATTTATATATACAAGCACTGGGTACAGTAAGAAGTGCAGGAGGGTGAGAGAATTCACCAGAGCCAGAGCAGGGAGCAGAACAGGCAGAAGGACTGAAGTACACTGCTGAGGGGAGCAGCGGGCAGCAGGAGAGGTCTGCACGCCATGTGGGACCCTCCTCCAGTGGCCAGGGAGCAGCCGGGAATCGAACCGGTGCCTCAGAGGCCTCAGGCAGCTTCGCAACCCAGCGCTCAACCGCTGCACCACCGGGGAGGTCCAGGGAAGTTTTTTACAATTATCTCCTTTAATAATTTCTCAGTTCCTTTGTCTCTCTCCTCACCTTCTGGAATGCCAATAACTCTTACATTTCTTCTCTTAATGGAGTCTGATAATTGTCTAAGATTATCCTCATACTTGTTCATTTGTACTTCTCTCTCCTTTTCATTTTTGGCTCTTTTTATTTCTGTATCTTCAATAGTACTGATCCATTCTTCTAGTTCTTCGATTATGTTTTCATTGCATTTCTCAGAGTTCTTTTTCTCCTCTAGTAATCTTTTAATCTCCTGTGTTTCTTTTCTTTCCTTTCTTAAGGTCTCAATTTCCTTCTTCAGTTCAGTGATTATTTGTCTCAAATCATTTTTTTCCTTTTCATTTTCTTTCTGCTTTTAAATCATTATGATCATTAATTCTCTATCTGATAGGCTGAGAAGTTTTTCCCTGTCATTACTGAGCTCTGGTGACTGTATTCTTGTGGTGTGTCCTCCTGCAGGCTTGCTTGGTTATATTTTTTCTTCTCCCTGTTGTTTGCTTTCTAATTAGTTCTATGTGTTGGGCTGTTGTGCTACTGGTGTTGGCAGGCATCTCTTTGGAGTGCACCTTTAGGGGTGTTGGAAACTGTTTACCAGACTGAGACCAGCACTGGTAGGCTACAACTCCACCAGAGTGCTGATGCTGTGCTGCTGGGCACTGTCCCTTACAGTTCCCTCCCTCTGTATTTACTCAGTTCCAACAGGGAATCAGCTAGTTGGTGATTTTGTTCTGGTCACGAGGTGGTGCCAGAGACCCATACTTGCTGACATGTGCTTTTTCCCAGTGGTTTTCTGAGAAATGGAGGGTGGGGGGAGCAGAGGGGAGTACCTCAACACAGGGGCTCTTATTCTAGCTGGGAGCTGTGTTTGCCCTGTGTTCACCTGGTGCTGTGCCTGCAGCTGTATGGATCCCGTGCCCTGAATTCTGCACTCTAGGTCTCAGTTCCAGGGCTATCAGATCCAAAATGCTGGCTGTCATACTGTGTAGTGCCCACTGCTATGGTGTGTCCCATGCCCCGGATCCTGCACCTGGCTCTCAGTTCCAGAATAGGGTCTTGCGCCATGCCTTATTTCCTTTCTTAGCCCCGTTTGCATGGCCCACCCTCCCTCAGAGCCTGTGGGTGTTTTTGGGATCCCTGGTTTCCAACTATCAGGATGTTGGTGATTTTGTTCTGGTCACTAGGTGGCACCAGAGATCTTTCCTAGTGTCCTTCCAGGACTGTTGTTTTCCCCCTCTGTGGGCCGGGGAACAGAGTGGGGGTGGTGTGGAGTGCCTCAACGGCATGGGTGTGCTGTGTCTGCCCTGTCCCTGCTGTCGTGGGGATCTCACACCCCGAACTTCATGCACCGGTCTCAGTTCAGAAGCCTTCAGATCCAGGATGTGGGCTGTAGCCCAGTTCAGTGTCCACAGAAATGGTGCCTTTTGCACCCCACTCCCATGTCCAGGCACCTGGTTTCAGATGACTCAGTGAGGGACATTCACCTTAGTGACAGCTCCTACATGTCCCCCACAAACCTAGGTTATGGGTGTGGACCTGGGCTGCTGTGATCTGATCCGCTCAAGCATGCTGCTTTTCCACACAAGCTTACTGGCTGGCCTTGGGCTATTTGCAGGTCTCTCTGCGGAGTCCTTGTTTCCTCTAATGGCGCCTGGAGCCATCACCTCTGTGGTGATTCCCACAGTTCCTGTCTGCAGGGTGCGGTGCCTGCAATAGTTCCTTTCCACTCACAGTCCCACTTGATGTGTAGTTTGTTCTCATTGTTGTTTTTTTCTTTCTGTTGGTTGGACTGTACCGGCATTGTGGGTGAGGGAAGGTAGCAGGGTTCTGAGCTTTCCTCTCTTTTCATCCTCTTTTATAGCAACTTTCCTCTTTGGATAGTTTGCCAGAGTCATCAGTTTATCTTCCATGTCCTGGTTTTTGCAGGGACCTGCCACTTTTCCTCCCAAGTAACTTTTTTTTTTTTTTTTTAAATGGGAGGACTTCCTTGCAGCATTTCCCCACTGCCATGTTGATCCCTTCTCCCTGATAAAAGGTTCATTTGCAGGGGAAGGGGAAATGGAAAAATGAATAACTCAGGGAAAAAAAGAGGGAGATAAGTTTGTAAATGTCCTACCTGTTCTGCTGACCTGGAATTCCAATGACCAGCAGAGCTGGTGAAAAACCAAGCACACTGTGTGGCCAAGAGGGTGACCCCTGGCCACATGGCCAGTTAAATACTCAAATCGAGAACTTAGTTGCTTAACACCACCCTCAGGTCCTCGCAACCTTCCCTTTGGTGATCATGGAGCTTGTAGTTCCCAGTGTCTTGATGGAGAAGGGGTGGAGTCCACAAAGCCTATATGGAGTTTGCTCAGAACATCCTTTCCCCCTAACAGAAATTATGGCCATCTACCCAAGCAGGGGATGAACAAGCAGTACTTCAGGAATGGTGAGGTCAGCAGAAGCTTTATTACTCATACATGCGGGCCCAGACCTAGGTAGACCTGTAAGGTCTGAGCACCAGTTTAAACACAAAGGATTCCTTTTATACATAACTGTCTTTATATTTGTTGCATTGATAGCATCATTTTTCAGCAGGCACAACCATTTGCTGCAAAGTCCCTGGACAAGGAGAGGGAGGCAGGCAAAGGGGGAAGAGGTAGACAAGCAGGAAGGCCTTGGAGAGACAGACCAGCTTTGACTAGCTACCTGACCCTTCTGAGGCCCTGGCCATGAATCTTTAAAGGGAAAGAGCTGTAAGCAAGCAAACTTGTTAATTATGCCTGCATTTGGAGTGTTTGTTGCACCTGGCTGGAAGCTGGAAGTTCTGTTGGAATCTTTATTATATTCATTTGCTTAATTGTAAGGGCAGGAACGGGCACAGTGCAGGTTTTCTGATCCCATGCAGACCGGGTAAAGGAGGAGTCAGAGTCCTCAGCGGTTTTTTGCAGGTCTTTTATTGGGATTTAGCGGGTACATGGCAGGCAGGTGTGCTGGGGGTCCGGGAGGCTGGCAGGCCTCCCAGCCCCCAGCAAATCTTCACTCTATCTGGGCTCTCTGGCGTTCTCTGCTTCTGCTTCTTCTTTTCTGCTTCTTCTTCTCTGCTTCTCTTTCGGCTTCTGCTGCTTCTACTGGTGTCCCCATGACGCCGCCCTTAAAAAAAAAAAAAGCACAGTCTTAGCGCAGGTGTACCCACTTCAGGTGCCCGCCATCAGGCATGCATTCAGGATCATAGGGTTCCCTCATCTATCCTGATGGCGGGAGGGCAGAAAAGCCTGATTTTTTACCTTACCCTACATCAATAATATATTTTCTCATCATTCCCCCCTTTGATGCCCTTGTGAGTTATTTTTTTTTACAGGGCATCACCTATAAACCTTTTTTTTTTTTTTAAGGTAACCCTGATTACTAACCAGTAGCCATTATGAGGTGAGAGTCACGGGAACCCTGGGAAGGAGGAATCTTACTTGGTTGGCTGCTGCAGGGCCTCTTTTTTTTTAAGATTTATTTATTTATACAAGCACTGGGTACAGTAAGAAGCGCATGAGGGGTGAGAGAATTCACCAGAGCCAGAGCAGGGAACAGAGCAGGCAGACTGATGAAACACACTGCTGAGAGGAACAGTGGGCACGGCAGGAGAGGCCTGTCAATGCAGGGCCTCTTCTTTGCCCTCAGTTTGGTCCCAGAGCTGGGTGGGTGTTTTCTGAACTACCCCAAAATTGTTTGCATAGAAGCAACGTTGTTCTTAAATACAGACCTCCAATTCCCAGTGGTCAGGGGCCACTGTGGCTAGGCCACCTGCAAAGACAGTCATTACAGGTACAGTAAAAATAACAACCAAGAGGTCAACGTGTAGAAGGTCCTCAAGCTTCTGCCATGCATATACCAACCACCTTCCTGAGTGTGGCCAGAGCAGGGCTTGATGTCTAAGGCTTCCTTGGTGGGTAAATCCATTTGTGGCCTCAAGCAGGGGTGATTCTCAGGATCAGGGGCTCTGTCCATCTGCTGGCCAAAGTGTCCTTTTTCTGGTTTGCAGGCATGTTTCACTCAGGAGTGATGCACCAAACGGGGTGGAACCTGAGAACTTTAAAGCAGCAGGAGTAGTTAAAATAACAGTAGAGGGGCCAATCATGTGGGTTTGGGAGACCTTTTTAATCTTTTACCCAGACTGCGTCACCTGGCTAGCACGAATATACCAGGGGACTCTGATACAGGTGTAGGTACTCTAAAGTGTTGTAGGATAAATGTTTTTTCAGGCTTTTCTGCCCTCCCACCATTAGGATTGCCCTGCCTGATGGGGCACCTGCAGTTGTTACATTGTTGTAAGCTGACTTGTTTACTTCTGTGGGCCATGGGAGGAGCATTGAGATAGTCACCAAGAGAAGCAGAAGCAGGACAGAAGCAGGAGAGAGAGGCAGGAGAGAGAAGGGGAGAAAAGAAGGTCAGAGAAGCCCAGAGTGAAGACTTGCCTGGGGCCTGGAGGCCTACCGGCCTCATGGCTCCCAGACACCCCTGCCTGCTGTGTACCTGATTGCTGCGATGCATGTAAAGCTCAATAAAAGCCTGAGAAAGCCACCAAGGGCTCCAGGACTCTCCTTTACCCCATCTGTGCAGATCATAGAAAAACCTGCTCAGTGCCCATCCTGCCCCTACAATTGGCGTAAGTCGGCAGGATGATTCGAAGCAGATGGGTGTAGGGGCAGGAATAACACTGCACAGGTTTTCTGATCCATGAGACCAGGTAAAGGAGGAGTCAGAGTCCTCAGTGGTGTTTGCAGGCTTTTATTGGGATTTACCAGGTACATGGCAGGTAGGGGTGCTGGGGGGCCAGGAGGCTGGCAGGCTTCCCAGCCCCCAGCAAGTCTTCACTCTTTTTGGGCTTTCTGGTGTTCTCTCTCCCTCTCTCTCTCTCTCTCTCTCTCTCTCTCTCCCAGCTTCTCTGCTCCTGCTGCCGTCCCCGTGATGCCATCCTTAAAAGCCCAGTCTTAGCCCAGGTGAATCCCATCTACCTATGCCCACACCCTACTCCAGGTGCCTGCCATCAGGCATGCATTCAGGACTGCAGGGTTCCATCATCTATCCTAATGGCGGAGGACAGAAAAGCCTGATACTTTTTACCTTACCCTACAATGGGTATGGAGCCCTCTGAAGACATCAGGAGGGACTGAGGAGTAGCAGACTGTTTGTCCGTGACAACGCTGGACTTGTCATGACAGCACAGATGAACAACATCCAGGAGCTGGGGAAAGAGCTAAAGATGCTGCAAGAGCACAGGAGGTGGACAAGGGCCAGGAGCTGCGGGAGGAGACCTTGCCTGGAGGAGGAGACAGCCCAAGAGGATCAGCCCATGACAACTGAGGCGGCAGAATTGTCTGGGAAGAAAGGACCATGATTTGGAGCTCACCAGTGCTGATGCAGGAAAAGACTGATGGACTTGGACTGACAATCCCTCCAGAAGGTGGAGGAACTTTGGCAGGGTAATGTTATGTTTTGGGGACCATGGGGGAGGATGATATTGTTTGTACACCCCAGGAGATGGGAATGTGGGGGTGGCCAGTGGGACTTGATGGCCAAAAGCAGCCTGTGTACTGCCCAGCCACTAGGCAGAGGAAAAAAGCCAACTTAGATAAGGCAAAAGCTGGTGCTGAGATTGGGAAGCCCTGAGTGCCTGTTAAGCAGCCCAAGTATGCTAAAGAAGGCCAGTAAGTCTCTTAAAATCACCTGTGGGTGATGCCCTGCTCACTGTTGAGTTAGGGTAAGTTGTTGAGGAACCCATCCTTGGGGGACCAGTGGGGAATGTGGCTTGTGGTGGAACCCACAGCCAAATAGGGGACCCAAGAGAGGCTGCATGCGGAGCTTGTATCCATAGATCCCCGACCCATGTGCTTGTGCAGTGGGTTGGCCTAAGTGCAGAGGTCTGCATGACGCATTGGTGGCTGTGAAAGCCGCATGTTGAAGCGACCGCAGACAGAAAACCCTGAGGGTTGGGTGATTACTCCCAAAGTACAGAATCACCAATCCAAGAGTGAGTGCATCCTGGGGGTGGATGCGGTATGTGGCTTTTGGCCAAGACCACAGCCGTATGGTTCCCTCCTTGTATGAGCAGCGCCTTCAGCAGCAGAAGTGGTAGATCATATGCTGGTGCCAATAATTATCTTTTGCCACTAGGTTGGTGCCCTGCCTGGAATTATTTGTTCTGTTGTATTGTTTCATTATTATGTTGTCTTTTCATTTGTGGGCCGTGGCTGCTGTGTTTGTTAAAGGAAACTTGTATATACTTGTATACAGACTGTATAGCAGAAAACCCTGAGAGGGTGGATTGTAAGGTCAACTGTTTTTCAGGCTTTTCAGCCCTCCCACCATTAGGACTGCGGTCTGATGGGGCACCTGCAGTTGTTACATTGTTGCAAGCTGACTTGTATACTTCTGTGGGCTGTGGGAGGAGTATTGAGATAGTCACCAAGAGGAGCAGAAACAGGAGAGAGAAGGGGAGAAAAGAAGGCCAGAGAAGCCCAGAGTGAAGACTTGCCTGGGGCCTAGGAGGCCTACCGGCCTTCTGGCTGACACCCCCCCCCCCCCCCCCCCCCCCGCCCCGGCACCTCTGCCTGCTGTGTACCTGGTTGCTGCAATGCATGGAAAGCTGCCCATCCTGCCCCTACAGGTGAACTTCCTGAAGCACATTAAGTGTGATATATATAGCCTGGAGTCCTCTGTCTGGATTTTGTTTTTTGTTTTTTTTTTCCTTTTTCACACAAGCTTAGTTAAAATGTTCTAAATGTTGTGGTTTATCTAACTTTCCTGAACTTTGGGGCACTGAGTCTGAATTCTGGGATGATCTAGTATCCTTGTTCCTGTCTACCTTCTTTTAATCTGGGTGAGGCAATAGGAGATGCCTCTAACTTCATGTGGCTGGGTGCCAGCATAGTCTGTCTTTGATATTTTAATACAAGTTGATTTTCATCAGGCAGCCTTTATCATTCCCCCCTCTACCTGGAATTTGATGAAGAAACCAGTGAGAGTCTTTTTTGGCACCCATATCGCTTTATCCTCCTGTAGTGTAGATGCAGCTTAGCATTACTGTTAATTTTAACCTTTTAATTTTTATGACCTCACCTGTAACTTAGCGTTTTCAGGAACCAACAAGGAAAAAGTTGAACTCTTTTTCACCACTGGGCACTGTGATAGTGGATAAGTTCTTGGATTAGCAAGCCAAATGTAGAAACAAAAAAGTGTCAGCAGTTCTAATTGTAACAGCATTAAGAAGACTGTGTGTAGGGGCAGGATGGTCACAGGGCTGATTCTTTATGATCTGAGCAGACTGGGTAAAGGAGAGTCCTGGAGCCCTCGGTGGCTTTCTTAGGCTTTTATTGAGCTTTTATATAGAGTGCAGCAACCAGGTACACGGCTTGCCCCCAGCAAGTCTTCACTCTGGGCTTCTCTCTGACTTGCTTTCTTCCTTCTTTCTCTTGTTCTTCCTCCTGCCTCTTCTCCTCTTGGTGACTATCTCAATACTCCTCCCATGGCCCACAAAAGTAGACAACACAACTCACAACAATGTACCAACTGCAGGTACCCATCAGGCAGGGCTATCCTAATGGCAAGAGGGCAGAAAAGCCTGAAAACTATTTACCCTACACTGTGCAAAGATTGCCTTTTTCTTTTCTTTTAAAACAGACTTGACTTTACCCAGGCTCTTTACTGGTGGCCCCTTTACTGCTGTGCTGTGATGTTGCACTTCTTGCTTGACAACGAGCCCATCCAGTCTGTCATGCTGCCAGATGATCAACTCTCAGAAGCTTTGTCTTAATTTAATGTTTGTTTGTTTTTGGTGAGTTCTCAAATACTAACACTTGTGTGTTAGCAATCATTGTAGGAAAATAAGCATAACCGCAGACTTTTTTTATCATTATCAAATTTGTTGAATCCAGAGCATAGCACAAGTCTGAAAAGATACTGACTTTCAGATAAGTCCGAAAAGATAAGCCCCTGCCCCAAATCAAGGCAGAAAGTTGTGCCCCTCTGTGCATACCAATCCGCTTGGAGAGTGTTGGATTCCTTGACAGCATAACCTGTCCTGCAGGTGTTTTTCTGCAAGAAGATTCTGGATGTGGGCATGATCTCAGCCGCTTTTGTCACTGGAAGACCCTTGGACATAGCTATGGACTTTGTACCTCTGTGAGATCTGGCTTTTATAGCGGCCACATCCAAGGAGCTGATCTCTATGAATCTGAGCAGTTACACTGGCAGTACTGGAGGCACTGGTGATGAGAAAATATATTATTGAGCAAATGAATATAATAGAGATTCCAGCAGAACTTCCAGCCCAGGTGCAATGAACACTCCAATGTAGGCATAATCATCAAGTTTGCTTGTTTATAGCTCTTTCCCTTTAAAGATTCATGGACAGGGTCTCAACACTCCTATCTGAACAAAGTTGCATTTCAGAAGGGTCAGGTAGCCAGTTAAAGCCCGTCTGTCTCTCCAAAGTCATTCTGGTTGTCTGCCTCTTACCCTTTTGCCTGTCCTCCCTGCCCCTTGTCTGGGGACTTTGCAATAAATGGTTGTTCCTGCTGAAAAACGGTGCTATCAGTGTAACAAATATGGAGACAGTTATGTATAAAAGGAACACTTTGTGTTTAAACAGGTGCTCAGACCTTAAGGGGCTACCCAGGTCTGGGCCCTCATACATGAGCCATAAAGCTTCTGCTGACCTCACCATTCCTGAAGTACCGCTTGTTCTTCCTTTGCCTGGATAAAAGGCCAGAATTTCTACAACACCAGGAGCGCTGCGGTGGTCACCTTTATCTTGGGGCTCAATCAGTTATTTTTGTTGCTGCTGCTCCCCTGGGTGTGTAGGGTCACCATGCCTGGCAGTTCTAGCTGCACACAACACTGCCACTGTTGTTCATCAAGCAGTCTCTATCAGATTTGTTTAAGCAGGTTTGGGGAGCAGGGGGAATGGCCATGGGAGGAAGAATAGCACGGTATGGTTTAAGCAAGTGGACAACACAACTGTAAAGATAGTGGGAGATCCAGACACTTGGACTGAGAACACCCCGATTGTGAGAGAACATGAATTTTTGAATCTTGCTACTACTGGCCAGCTATGAAAGCCATTTGCACAGAGTTTTGTCTTTTAGCAGTTGAATGACCTTGTCTTTGTCTTTGTCTTTACTTGCTTACTAGGAAGACCACCGGTGAGTTTTCCATTAGCTAGGGCCCTGAAACATAGGCCCCCAAGAAACTGGTAGGAGGCTCGGTCCCCAAGAAACTGGTAGGAGGCTGGGTGTTGCCATGGCCACACAACCTAGGTTAGGACTTTCAAATTGATACCATCTTCTTTTTGTTTTGTCGGTGAAGATGTTAGAGACCCTCCAGCTGGCAGCCCACCCTACTGTGGAAACATGTCCCAACATCTGTTATCCTCAAAAGGCAACTTTTATATTTTAGCCCAAATAATAACCTATATTATTCTTCAGCCCCAATTTTGTTGTGTACAGGGTGAACGTCTAGGTACCATACTTGTTGCTGGCATGTTTGTAGCCTTTTAAAAACTTGGTATTCTGGGGCCTCCCCGTTGGTGCAGCGGTTGAGCACCGGGCTGTGAAGCTGCCCGCAGCCTCTGTAGTGCAGGCTCGATCCCATCCCCAGCCTCTGGCCAGGGTCCCACATGGCGCTCAGACCTCTCCTGCCGCCCGCTGCTCCCCTCAGCAGTGCATTTCGTCAGTCTGCCTGTTTTGTAAAAACTTGGTACTCTGAATTTATTTATTTATTTATTTTTAAAGCAAGTTACTTTATTTTTTTTTTTTAATTAATTTATTTATTTACACAAGCACTGGGTACAGTCAGAAGTGTGGGAGGGTGAGAGAATTCACCAGAGCCAGAGCTGGGAACAGAGCAGGCAGACTGACGAAATACACTGCTGAGGGGAGCAGCGGGCGGCAGGAGAGGTCTGCATACCATGTGGGACCCTGGCCGGGGATCGAACTGGTGCCGCAGAGGCTGCGGGCAGCTTCGCAACCCAGCGCTCAACTGCTGCACCACTGGGGAGGCCCAGTACTCTGAATTTAACAGAAGTTAGTGGCCAGCTTTGTGGAGCCAGGCAGAGGCAGAAAGCGCTCCTCTTTTTTTTTTTTCAAATCCAAACAGGTAAAGGGTGCACAAGTTTGAAACTACCGGGCGGAGAAAAACAGTCACTTTATTAATGACATGGGAGTCCTGAGCTGATTTATAATTTTTCCAGTTATTTGTGAGGGAAGGAGAGGTGGTGCTTTTACAACTAAATTGACTCTTTACCAAAGTACCAGTTGTTTTTTTTTTTTTTTTTTTTTTTTATGACGAGCTAGGTGTTTTTGGATACCCCTCTGAGATTTCCAACGGAAGCAGGTACTGGCACAATCTCTGTGGCACAGCATAGGAATTAAGTCCAAATAACAGGAGCTCTGCTAGGGACAAGCCTGGGGCTTGCTTTTGGTCATGTGTGAAGAAGTTTGTTAAACAATTCAGACCAGCCTGGCATTAAGACTCCTGTGTCAGGCCTCCCTGGTGGCACAACGGGTTAAGCACAGCACTATGAAGCAATCCACAGCCTCTGCAGCACAAGTTCAATCCCCGGCCAGCCAGGGAGAAACCCACATGGCGAGGCAGACCTCTCCTGTCTCGCTGCTGCTCCCCTCAGCAGTCTATTTTAGTCAGTCTGCCTGTTCTGTTCCCCACTCTGTTTCTGGTGGATCCTCTCACCGCCCGCATCTCTGGCCTGTATCCCAGCTCTTATATACATAAATAAATAAATCTTAAGAAAACAACAACAACAAAAACCTCCTGTGTCTTACAGTTTCTTTTCCCTGGGGGTGGCAACAGTCAATATCATAAGTCCCCTTTGTATGACATCTTGCTGGGGATCCAGATCAAGTTAGAGGGTGGCTTTTTTTTTTTTTTTAATATCTTAAAGGCAGTCTAAGCTTCCGGCTTGGTAAATCTGTGTCTGATGTTGTGCCCTTTTATTTTACATTTGTCAGAATGGCCTTTGAATGGTCTCAGGATCTATTATGAAGGTTATAGGTTGGTCCCAGCAATGGCATTGTCCCTGGGCTTGGAGGCGGGGGGGTTAAAAGAAATTGATACTGGGCCTCCCCTGGTGGCACAGCACTTGAGCGCTGGGTTGCGAAGCTGCCCATAGCCTCTGCAGCACCAGTTCGATCCCCGGCCGCCAGCGAGGGTCCCACATGGCGCACAGACCTCTCCTGCCGTCCGCTGCTCCCCTCAGCAGTGTACTTCGGTCCTTCTGCCTGCTCTGCTCTCCGCTCTGACTCTGGTGAACTCTCTCACCCTCCCGCACTTCTGACTGTACCCAGTGCTCATATAAATAAATAAATAAATCTTAAAAAAAAAAAAAAAAAATGAACCCACTTGGGGGAAAAAAAAAAAATTGATCCTGGTCCTGTCAGTCTAAGGCATCAACCATTACTCTTTTTTTTAATGTATTTACTTATGCATACAAGAACTGGGGGACAGACCAGAGGTGTGGATGGTGAGGGGGTTCACTAGAGACAGAATAGGGAACAAAACAGGCAGATTGATGGAAATACACTGCTGAGAGGAGCCGCGGGCGAGTCAGGAGAGGTCTGCTGCACCATGTGGGTATCTTCTTGGCAGGGGATTGAACTCATGCTGCAGTGACTGCGGACAGCTTCATAGGCTTCATCTTAACCCCTTGTGCCACCAGGGAAGCCCACATTAACCATTTCAAGGAAACTACTTCCGCCTGTTTTTTTGCTGATACTGGGCAGATCCAAGCATTGGCTAGGGGCTTTCTACATCTACGACAGTTGCGCTTCCAGTGCCCTGTTTTTCTACAATATGCACACTGATCTTGGGCTAGTGGCTGCCTGGACCGTGTGGGGGGATGGACCAGGGCTCTTGGCCCCCACCCCGGGGGCCTGGTGGAACATTTTGACTTTGCATTGCAGCTGCCAGGAAACTGACCTCTCTTTTTATGTGGTTTTCTGCCTCCCTCTTCACTGCTGCCTTTCTATTTATTAACACTTTATCAATCAGCCGCTTTAATTAATGGGGTGATGTTTATTACAGAAAGACCCCTAGTTTTTGTAATTCTCACTGGATCTCTGAGGCTGCCTGTTCCACAAAAGCCAGATTAACCATTTGTTGACTCTCTTGGGTATTGACATTGCAGGGCACACAGATCTGGTATGCTTGCAGTACTGTTCTTGGAGATTTCTTTTTCCCTAAGATGTATGTAGCCACAAGAAAAATGTCTACCTGATGCTGCTGCTCTGACTGGACCGTGCCCATGGGGGAAGGGCTCAGGCAATTTGTAACCAGGAATCAATGTATAGGAACTGATCAAGGTACCCTATCTCATGGGAGATTGTTTGCCAGACTCAACGAACAGTGGGGATGTCTAGAGTGCCTTCTGCCAGCCAGTGTTTGGTATTATCCCTTCCTTCTTAATTTTTTGGAAGAGTTTGTGAAGGATAGGCACTAATTCGTCTCTGAATGTTTGGTAGAATTCATTTGTAAATCCATCAGGTCCTGGGCTTTTGTTTTTGGGGAGGTTTTTGATTACCATTTCAATTTCGCTGCTTGTAATTGGTCTGTTTAGGTGTTCTATTTCTTCTTTATCTAGCTTTGGGTGATTGTAGAGTTGTAGGAATTTGTCCATCTCGTCTAGATTGTTGAACTTGTTTCCCTATAGCTGTTCATAGTAGTTTCTGATAATTCTTTTAATTTGTGATTTAATTACAAATTAAATTAAAAATTACAAATTGATTAATTAAAAATTACAAATTAATTAATTAAAAATCCATTGTGATTTCTCCTCTTTCATTTGTGATCCTGTTTATTTGTGCTTTCTCCCTTTTTTCCTTTGTGAGCCTGGCTAGGGTTTTGTCTATTTTATTTATTTTTTCAAAAAACCAGCTTTTGGTTTCATTGATCTTTTGGATTGGTTTTTTAGTTTCAATTGCATTTATTTCTGCTTTAGTTTTTATTATTTCTTTTCTTCTACTGGTTTTGGGTTTTTTTTTGTTGTTGTTGTTGTTGTTCTTTTTCTAGTTCTTTGAGCTTTGAGATGAGGTTGTTTCTTTGAGTTCGTTCTTGTTTCTTAATGTGAACCTGTATTGCTATTTATTTCCCTCTTAGCACTGCTTTTGCTGCATCCAATACATTTAGGAAATTGGTGTCCTCCTTGTCATTCTATTCAAAGAATTTTTTAATTTCTTCTTTGATCTCCTCTTTAGTCCAGTGGTCTTCCAGCAGTGTGGGTTTCAATTTCCATGAGGTAGGAGGGTCCCTTGCCTTCTTTTTATGGCTTATTTCTAGTTTGATGCCTTCATGGCCAGAAAAGATGGTTGGTATGATTTCAATCTCGGTGTATCTGTTGATGTTTGTCTTGTGTCCCAGTATGTGATCGATCCTGGATTATGATCCACATGCGCTTGAGAAAAATGTGTACTCAGATTTTTTTGGGTGTAGTATTCTATAGATGTCTGTTAAGCCCAAGCACTTGTTTAGAGCTTTAGTGTCTTTACTTATTTTCTGTCTCGTTGATCTATCCATTGTTGATAGTGGTGTGTTGAAGTCTCCTACTGCATATGTATTATCTCTGATGTCTGTTTTCACAGATGATAATAGTTGTCTGATATATTTTGGTGCTCCTTCATTTGGTGAGTATATGTTAATGAGTGTTATTTCTTCTTGAAGTATTGTCCCCTTGATCATAATGTAGTGACTGTTGGGGTCTCTTTTTACCTATTTGAGTTTGAAATCTATTTTATTTGATATAAGTATAGCTGTTCCTGCTTTCTTTTTTGGTCCATTTTCTTGTAGGATTGTTTTACATCCTTTGAGTCTATTTTTATCTTTTGTAGTTAAATGTGTTTCCTGGAGACAGCAAAAGTTTGGGTTTTGTTTCTTAATCCAGCCTGCAACTCTGTGTCTTATTATTGAAGAGTTTAGTCCATTTACATTTAGAGTTAATATTGATATGTTAGCATCTGTATTTGCCATTGTGTTTGTCTTTCCTTTGATTTTATTTATTTATTCTTTTAATAACTTTTTTTTTGGCCTTCTTTTGTTGTTATTTGTCCCTCTGAGGTTCTGGCTTTAGGACTCCTTGTAGTACTTTTTTGGAGTGGGGGTTTAGTCGTAATGAAGTTCTAGAGTTTCTGTTTGTCTGGGAAGGTCCTTATTCTTTCTTCATAGAGGAAGGAAAGCTTTGCAGGATAGAGTATTCTTGATTGGCATTTGTTGTCTTGGAGTCTGTTGACTATGTCGGTCCACTCTCTCCTTGCCTGTAGTGTTTCTTCAGAGAAGTCTGATGTCAGTCTGATTGGTTTTCCTTTGTATGTTATCTGTTTCTTCCCTCTTGTCAGCTTCATTATTTTTTCCTTGTCTTGGATTCTTGGGAGGTATACTATTATGTGTCTTGCTGTATTTTTTCTTTCATCATGGAAGTTTGGTGTTCTTCTTGCTTCTTGTATGTCTATTTTCAGCTCCTTCAATTATTTCCTTGAATATTTTCTCCGTTGCTAGGTTTTTCTCCTCTCCTTCTGGGATTCCTATAACTCTTATATTTCCTTTCCTCATGGAGTCAGATAGCTCTCGAAGTCTTTTGTCAGTCTTTTTTGTTCGTACTTCTCTTTCCTTTTCTCTTTTGGTTCTTTTTATTTCTGTGTCTTTGAGAGTGCTTAGTTGTTCTTCCATTTCCTCTATTCTGTTTTCACTGCTTTTCCCAGCATTCTTTAGCTCTTCTGTTAATCCTTTGATCTCCTGTATTTCCTTCATTTCCCTCTTTAGGGACTCAATTATATTCTTCTGAGCATTGTTTTCCTTAATGACTTTAGTCAGTTTTTTCATCATGGCAAATTTTTTTTTTTTCTGTTGTTGCTTTTTTTTTTTATAATAAATTTTATTTTTATATTCCCCATACAATTTCAACCCCCCCATTTTAACCCCAATCCCTCCCCTCCCTCCACCCAACCCCTAAAAGTGTCTCTGGTTCATAGATTTTTGTTGATTTTGATTTTCACTTTCTTATAGTTATTTATTTTCCTGGTCCCTTATTTAAGTTTTCTAGATTCCTGCTATGAGTGAGACCATCTGGTATTTTTCTTTTTCTTTCTGGCTTATTTCGCTGAGCATGATGCCTTCCAGCGCCATCCATGTTGCTGCAAATTGCATGTGTTTATCTTTTTTGAATGCTGAGTAATACTCCATGGTATATATGTACCACATCTTCTTGATCCAGTCATCTATTTTTGGGCATTTGGGCTGTTTCCAAAGCTTAGCTATTGTAAATAGTGCTGCTATAAACATAGGGGTGCAGGTGTTCTTTGGAATTGATGTTTCCGTGTCCTTTGGGTAAATACCTAGGAGTGGAATTGCTGGATCATATGGAAGCTCTATGTTTAGTAGGTCCAGACATGGCAATTTTAAATTCTTTTTCTGGAAGGCTCAGAAGTTCTTCAAAGTTGCTGTTGTTGGAAGCTGGTGGGTGGTTTTCTTTTTGTGGTGTGTCTTTTTCCTGCGGAGTTGCTACATTGCATGTAGTTTTTCTTTTCCCTGCTGCTTGTCTTCTAATTTGCCGTATGTGTTGGGACACTGTGCTGCTGGTACTGGCTGGCATCTTTTTGGTGTGCTCTTTTGGGGGTTTTGGAAACTGGTAGTCCAAATGAGTCAAATACTGTTATGCTAAAAGTCTAGTGAGGCAGTGGTACTTTGAGTATGTTGATGGTCACTGTCACAGAATATCTCCTCCTTCTGTGTTTAATTACAAAGGTGTGTCTTAAAGTCCCACAGACTTCCCTGGAGGTGGGGCAGCCGATTGCACTCTGGGTTCCAAATTGCTGGATCCCCCTCTGGGCTCTGACTTCCTACTAGGCGGGACCAGCCTTGTGGGGGCCTTCTGCTCATCTCTGATGCACAGGGAACCTTCTCCCTCTGACTCCACGGGGAGCCTCCTGCCAGTTTCAAGCAGTCTTTATTGAAGAAAGGTCCCTGTTCTAAAATGGTGATCCATGCGGAGAGGCACACTCCTGTGCGCCTGGTCTGTGTGCCTTGGCTCTCTTAACCCTCCCCCAATCTGCATCCTTCTAAGCCAATGGCTCAGAGGGCCAACCGCTTATTGTTCCTGGCCAACACACTAAAACGTTGTAGAAATTCTGGCCTTCTACTCAGTCAGAGGAAGAACAAGTGGTACTTCAGGAACGGTGAGGTCAGGAGAAGCTTTATTACTCATGCATGAGGTCCCAGACCTGGGTAGCCCTGCAAGGTCTGAGCATGGGCTTAAACACAAAGGGTTCCTTTTATACATAACTGTCTTCGTATTTGTTACATTGATAGCATTGTGTGCAAAAATGTTGATTCTGTGAGATGAAGGTAGATCCTATATCCCACCTCTGGAAATCTCTTTTGGATTGAGATTGTTCCATTGGCAGTGACTCAGTCAACAGCGTTAATGTCCAGCCCAGAGCTGTCCTTCTGAGAATGCATTTCCTCCTCTGCGGTTTCTGACACAGAAGAAGCTGTGTGAGCACCAAGAGGAAATTCTACTTTTCATAAAGTTTCTTATCTCTTGCAGCTCTTCAGGCAGTGCAAGACAAACCACCTACCCTCACACCCTCAGGGTCAGAGAAAAAACGACGAGCTTTGTCCCCTAGAAATAGCCCAAATGATAAAGGAAGAAAAAGCAACAGAGGTGCTGTGCTGTGGATACAAGGATCTGGGTGAAAGATATTGAAAGAACTTTTAGGTGCTATGTTGCTGGCTTAGAGCTGGTGGCCTTGAGATGCTCTGAAAAAACACTTTGACTCTTCCCTTACAAAGATCGCTTCTATATCCTAGATTCCCAGACTTAGTAAAAATTCCCAGTTTGATTAATTATTGAGAAATAGTAACAATAACAATCATATCTATTGAATGCTAACTATAATTCAGATCTATTTTAAGTTTGCTGCAATTAAAACCCCCTTTAAATCTGAATAGAACCCATTTTACATATCATTAAATTAAGGCATGGATTATTAAATATTTTAGACAAACCAATAAGTGGGGACTTAGTTTTAAATTTCAGTCATTCTAGTTTCAAAGTCTCTTCATCGCACAGTCCTGTCAAAACTCATTACATCATGTTCACGGCTGCCATTGGGCTTAACACTCCATCCCCAGCCCTAGGGCAGGACTCGCTCACCCTCCACGTCTTTATCTCTGGCTCATGGGATTTTGTGTCTGGGTAGGACATCAATTAAAGAGAATAAGACTATTCATCTCACCTGCCTTTCCTACAGATATGTCTGATAATTGAAAGATCCATGTGCACATGTCTTGCCCTCATCATCTGCAACACAGAGTTTGACCATCTTTCAGGGGGAAATGGAGCTGATGCTGACATCAAAGACATGAAGAGACTGCTGGAAAGTCTGGGGTACAGCGTGGATGTGAAAGAAAACCTCACTGCTTTGGTATGACCTATCCTAATGTAGGCACAGAGCAATACCTTTCCTATGTCTAAAGAATCTGAGAAATCCTCATTGTAGCTTCATAAGTATATATATCCTGGAAGTCTCAAATGGAAGTTTTCCCTTGGAGGAGACATCATGCTACCATCATCTTTTCAAACATGCAAGGTTTTAGCAAGAGTCTGGTAAACTTTTAAGTGGGATGTTATAATATTAATTCAGTAATGTCTTTTTCTCTTTACTCAAAATCCCTGAATAGCACCCAATAACCGTTTGCTGCACCTTGTCCAAATTTAAGTTTAAATTTTATTTTGCATTCCATCGATTTGAAGTGAGATATAAATTCCTTAAGTGTTTCCCTATTGGATGCCCACAGAGTCATGACAATGAGTCACATGGGAGACCAGTGCTCTGCTCTCTTCCAGAACATGAAGATGGAGTTGATGGCTTTTGCTACCTGCCCAGAGCACCGGACTTCAGATAGCACTTTCATGGTGTTCATGTCTCATGGTGTTTGGGAAGGCATTTGTGGGATGAAATACTCTCAAGAAGTTCCAGATGTATTAGATGTCAACACCATCTTTCGAGCTCCAGTTTGTACCAGTTTTCTGCTGGGATATCTGGTATCAGGCACTGGCCCTTGTCACAGATGGATATCTGGCCTCTGTCTCTCTCCCCAAGGCATCCTTATTCATTCCCTTAGTACAGCCTCCCAAACCTGCCTGCTGGTTCATGAATAGGGTGTAGTTATTATACTTTATTCAGTTGTACCCAGACACCCTGCACTCAGCAAGGTTAGGAGAGGAAGCACTGGGAGAACCAGGCTCAGGAGCCTTTTCTAATCATAACCCATTGCTGAATTTGTGAATCCTACAGAGTTGAACATGTCACGGTCTTTTTTTTTTTTTTTCCCTGTCCACTGACTGTTGTGGAAAGACCTCTCTTGCACAACACTGCATTCATTCTGCTATCATCTGAGACTGCATATATAATCTATTGTCATTTCTGGAGTCTGTGTGTTTGGAGTGCGGCGGTCCTTGAGTTCACTCTGGGAAAGGTTTCTCCAGAGCTCCTGTTTCAGAGATACGCGGTGAGTTCCCCAGGCAAGTTTCTCCATGAGAAGGTGAAATTAGTTATATATAAAGGGCAGGTTTATTAGGGAAGGGATAAAACAGTTAAAGACACACACCTGCATAGTCACAGGTGGGCAGTGGGATTGCTGCCCCAACCTGTGCAGAAACTGAACTGATATAGTCTTCTTTGGTTTGGGAGGGGTCACTCCTTGTGAGTAGTCAGTTGTTTGCTAATTTTGTATAACTAGGTAGAATTTGAAAGGGACCAGAGAGTCTACAATGGGCTCAAACTCCATATCTTTACCTTTGGATGTGCCCTCTGATACCTGCTTGAATTTTATGCTTTGTGATCTAGGTGTCCATGCCTAAGAACACTAGTCTGCGTCTAAGGATACCAGTTTCCACAACTGTGTTGTTAGCTGCCTAAGGATCTTGGTTTCCATAGCTGTGTCAATGGCTATGCTTATCTCTTCTACCCCCACCTCATGTGAGCCAGGTTTCTGGTCTTGTGGCGTACCTCTTTTTCATTTTTTTTTTATTCTTGTCCTCCATCATAGTAAGTCACTGTTCAGCAGGTATCAAAACAGGGAGATGAACAGCCCCCTCAATAAAAATTAACTGTTAAGGGCCTGCCTGGTGGTGGCACAAGGGTTTAAGTCTCAGCACTATGACGCTATTGGCAGCCACTGCAGCATGAGTTCAGTGGCAGGCCAGGGCGATAACCCACATGGCACAACAGACCTCTCCTGTCTGGCCTGCTGCTTCCCTCAGCAGTGTATTTCAATCAGTCCACCTGTTCTGCTCCTGACTCTGTCTCTGGTGAATTTTCTTACCACCAACCCCCTACCTGCACCTATAGCCTACAACCCAGCTCTTGTATGCATAAATAAATAAAATAAATCTTAAAAAAATAAATGTTAAGGGGGGGCTTAGGCAGTAAACAAAAGCAGGGGGGGTGGCCTTGAGGTGTCTGCAGAACTTACCTCTAATGACAGGGTGAGATGACACTGAGATGTCGGGAGACAGGGAGGGAAACATCATCCCACCAAATCATAGTTCATATGGGAAACAAGCTATGTGGGTAATTGTCATCTCCTTCTCTGGAAATGAAAACTGTCAGTTTTTACTGCTCCCTGATTTGCATTTTCAAGCAAGCAGAGGTAGAAACGCTCAGGTGTAGGGCAGAGACAAGGAGGTGTGAGGGCACTAACAAGTGAAAGGAGGCCGAGGTGCCAAAGTACAGGAGAGTGGATTGTCATTTCCACTTGCATTTCACAAAGGAAGAAAAGTTTTACCACACAGGACAGAACAGTCCTTTCCTGTACATGGGAATATTACTCAAAATTGAGTAAGCGGTTTTCTAAACAGGTTTCTATGCCTGGACGAGATACTCTAACCCCTGAAGTAAGGAAAGTTCTGATAACTTTCACATTTTGAAGTCTGTGCCTTTCTTCAAGCAGGAAGGCCTGAGGATGTTATCCATAACTCGTGAGTAGTGATTCTTTTGTGCTCTGGGGTCAAAGACTTGGGTGTTAGGTCTGGCACAGGCAGAAATAAGGAAGGGGTGGTGAGGTTGATGTCATTTTTGGAATCAGTGGGTTTGGAGTGTGGGGTCCTTGGGTACACTCGGGAAAGATTTTATTATGGGGCAGAGAGAGAGGTACCCCAGAGCCCCCAAACCTGCCTGCTGTGAAGAAGTTCTATGACCCATCGCATCAAGACAAAACATGTAAGACCTTTATTGGAAAGGAACTTTAATACAATTAGTAAACAATACAAAAAAGACAAAGAATATAGTTTCAAAATCAAGCACACAAAGTTACCCATTCCCTCATGGGTAAAAGTCCACCCAAACAGGATTGGCCCAGAGAAAGACCCCATAGTCTGCCACAAGTCTAAAGCACCTTCTGGTGGGGACCCATAGAAAAGGATCAGAAACAACCAGACAAGTCTGGGAGGAAAAGAGCAAAATCAAAATAAAAATTGCCATTCTGAATCCCCCAAGGGTCTCTCACCCACATCTGTTTCAGCCAGTTCAGGAGCAAGAAGCAAGTGCAGCTTCTTCACATATCTCTCTGTTCCATGTGCCTTCTCAGGCCTCCTTCTGGCTCTCCAACCTGTCTCCCTCTCCAGTCTCCTCTTTAGCATCTTCTCCTCCCTGCTCAGCTCTACCCTCCATTCGGTGGGGCAGGGAATCTGGAACTTTCCCTTTTCCTGGGCACCACCCTGTTGCAGTTTCACCAGAGGCTCCCCTTTCAGCTGCACACACAGAATTTTCCGGGCAAGATTCTCCATAAGACAGAGAAGTTACTCAAAAGAGAAGGATTATTATGAAAAAGGAAAGAAGGAAAAAGGATACTTGCATAGACAGGAGGGAACAAGAAGAATGCCCTCTGGAGGGGCCAGCCTCCTGTTTTATCCTCTTTTGCAGAGAGGTTCTCACCTCTGTGGGGTGGTCTGCTTTTGTTGAATTTGAATAGCTATGCAGAATTTGAAAAGGACCTGAGATTCTACAATGGCCCTCAAATCTCCATATCCTCACCTCTTTTCTGAGCTCCTGACACCCTCTACAGAAGTCTGAGCAGTGCTTGGGTCTGGGCCTCCTGACCTAAACATTGGAGCATCAGGATTGTCAGTGCCAATAGCTGGGTCCATGGCTCTGGGAATCCCTTCTACCCCCAGCTCCTGTGTGAGTCAGATTCTGGTTTTATGATGCCTCCTTGTCAAGTTTTCTCCCCTTTTCCTGCACCAGTAGCATGAGAGCAGAAGGCCCTGCCCTTACCACTGCTGAGGGAGAGCAGGGGCTCCAGGTATCTCTGCGTCAGTGTAGAGACAGGAAGGGCACAGAGCAGGATATCTAGGATCCAAGCTGACCAGATTAAGGAAAGCTGTGGAGCCTCGGTGGCATTCTCAGGCTTTTTTTGAGCTTTACATGTATTGCAGCAACCAGGTATGCGGCACTCAGGGCTGCCCAGACATCTTCACTCTGGGCTTCTTAGACTTCTCTCCTTCTCTCTCCTGCGTCTGATTCTCTTGGTGACTATCTCAATACTCCTTCCTCCCATGGCCCAGAGAAATAAATAAGGCAGCTTGCCACAATGTAACAACTGCAGGTGCCCCATCAGGCAGGGCAAACCTAATGGTGGAAGGGCAGAAAAGCCTGAAAAACCATTTACCATACTGTCAGGAAAATTAATTCCTTCATTTCAGCTTCTGGTAATAAAAGAGGGGGTAAACACAAATAGTGCAAGTTCTTTGTGTGAGAGACAACCCTGGCAGTTTCTAAAGGTACTCTGAAATCTGATGATGTTTTTTGGAGTTAATGAAGTGCAGGATCCTTGGGCTCACTGTGGAAACCTGTCACCAGAGCTCCCGTTTCAGTAGCAAGTGGCAAGTTTTCCACGGGGAGTTTCTACACAAGACATAGATTAGTGATATTTAAAGAAAAGATTTAGTAGGAAAAGGGGACAGAAGAATGAAGGATACTTGAATAGACAGAAGACGGCTGAGAGAGCTCCCCGAGAGGGACAGGTTTGCTGAGAGAGGACTGCATGGTTGCAGGCAGGAGGCCTTGAGGAGAAGTACACACATGGTCACGGGCAGGCAGGAGGCAGCTGCCCTGCAGAGCAACACACTTGGTGAAAAGAAGCACCTGCAAAGTCACAGGTGGGCAGAGGAGCTGCTGAGAGCTAGTGCAGAGACTGCACTGATAGAGTCTTCTCTTTGGGAGGGGTCACTCCTTGTGCTCCTTGGGGTTAGTTGCTGTTGGATAACTCTGCAGAATCCTAAAGGGACCAGAGTATTCTACAGTGGGCGCAACCTCCATATCTCTACCTTGAGCCTGTGCTCTAGTCACTCCCTCCAGCAGTCTCAAAACGACTTGGGTCTTATGCTTTGTAATCTAGGCATTGGAGCCTAAGGGTTTGGGTTCTAGAGCTGAGTCAATGTCTATGCAAATCCCGGACCCCACTTCCAGCTCTTGGCATTGTGTGAGCCAGGTTTCTGGTCTTGTGTGGGGCTCCTTTTTAGTTTTTCTATTCTTGTTGACCATCCAAATCTCTGCTTCCCTTGAGTCCAAATTAGTCATCAGGGTCCTGTTCATTGCTCCTACAGAGATAAGCAGGGCTGTGAAACCCACTTCCTCTGCCTTCTTTGGTACTGAGTACACACTTGGTATTTTTAAAGTGACTCCCGTGTTTCCCCTTTCTCTCCAGTCCTGCTGCTAACTGCTCTGGTGTGCAGAATTTCTTGTGTTGTTCTTATAGTTTTTAAACTGGTCTTCCTCACTCTAGGATTTAGCCCTCCAATCCTTCTTGCACTGGATATTCAGGTCAGGTCTCCTGTCCAGAGGCTGAAAATGTCTCAGAGATGGTGTCACTGGTGTGTGCAGCTGGTAGCCAAATCATGTCCTATTGAGTCCCAGGGCAAGTTGGGGTTAATTAGGCAGTCAGGGACAGTGCAGGCAGGGGCTTGGGAGAGTTAAAGAGGCTTCTGAGATAAGGGAAACAATAGGAATAAGGCAAGCTCCAGAGGTAAGGACAACCTCTGAAGAGAGTTAGTCAAACACCCAGGACCAGGGATAGTGGATGTTCCTGGACAAGGCCAGTGAAGAAAAGGATGGAAAGGGCTGGGACACAGAGACTTAGTCTGGGCACAGAGACATGAAGACTGTGTGAGTGAGACCACCAAGAACTAAGGAATCACAAAGAGACCTGTGGAGCTTCAGAATAATTAGGGAAAGAAAGTATATGTTCTCGGGGGCAGGACTCCACTTCGGCTTCCTTGCCCCTCCCTTGTCTGGGTGTCCCGCTTTATTTCATTTTTTTTTTCTTTTTTCAAAAAAAAAAAAACACCATTTATTTATTTATTTATTTATTTATTTATTCATTCATTCATTTATTTATTTATTTATGCATACAAGCACTGGGTACAGTCAGAAGCACGGGAGGGTGAGAGAATTCACCTGAGCCAGAGCAGAGAGCAGAGCAGCCAGATTGGCGAAACACTGCTGAGGGGAGCAGCGGGCGGCAGGAGAGGTCTGTGCGTCATGTGGGACCCTCATCCGGCAGCCAGGGATCTAACCAGTGCTGCAGAGGCTGTGGGCAGCTTCGCAGCCCAGTGCTCACCTGCTGCGCTACCAGAGGAAGCCTCCCCACTTTATTTCTTCCCCTTTCCTCCTCAATAAATTTATTTTCTTTCTGTAAACAAATCTGCCCCTTTTTTGCTGTGTGCCTGAGCTTCAGCGAGGTTCCTGCTGTGTCTTGATGAGTTAACAACCCGTGGTCAGCCAGTGGACGGGACTCAGAGCTGGCCCTGCAGCCTGGGGTCCCTTCCTGCCTGGACACTAGGTGGCCTGACAACCTGCAATTACAGTATCAGTTGGCTAAAGAAAAAAAATACGGTATCAAGTTGCCAAAACAACAGGAAGGTTCATTTCCTGTCCACAGGGCATTTCCTAAAAACAAAACAAAAAAAAATTCTACCTTCAACTAGATGCCCCACCCAGAACTAAGGAAAGTTCTGGTACCTATACTGAAGTGTGTGACTTTCTTTAAGCAGGGAAGGACTGAAGCTGTTGTCTATGCCTGCTGAGTAGGGGTTCTTTTCTGTTTAGGGGCCAAGGACTTGGGTCTTAATCTGGAATAGGCAGAAATTAGAAAATGAAGGTGGCATGATAGTGAAGTAGTGAAGTCGTTGTGGGTATGTGTGTGTGCGTGTGTGTGTTTGGAGATGTTGGGTATGAAAACGTGTTCCTTGGATTAACCTGGGAAAAGTTTTGATGCCGTAATTTAGGTTTCAGGTTTAGTATTCCAGCCAGGAATGGATCCCAGGATGCGGAGACAGTGCTGAGTCTAGGCCATCAGACCCACAAGGGTGTCACAGGAGCCAGAGCAAGAACCTCACTGAAGCTCAGGCAAACAGCGAAAAGAGGCAGATATGCTTAGAGAAAGAAAATAAGTTCATTGAGGAGAAAGGAACAGAAATAATGTGGGACTCCCAGGTCAGGGGAATCATTACAGGGAGGGGCAAGGAAGCCAGAGTGGAGTCCTGCCCCAAGAATATGCAACTTCTCTCCCTAAATATTCTAAGCTCTGCCATCTCTTTGTGATTGGTTAGTTCTTGGTGGTGTCACTCATGCGGTCTTCATGTTACTCTGCCCAGAACTAAGTCTCTGTCCCAGCACTTATCTTAGTATATATCATTGTACTGGAATATTCTGCCTCTTCTGGTCCTGGGGGTGTTTGAAAGATCCCCTTTGGAATTTGTTGCCCTTATCTCTGGAGCCCTCTTTATTCCTTCCAGGCTTTTCCTATAATATTCTGACCCTAAAGGCTCTCCATGTGCCATGTGCCTCAGTTTCCCAGAGATTCCTTTTTATCGTTGCTCAGTGAGTTTCCCAGGGGAGTTTCTCCACAAGAGAAACATCAGTTATCCAAAAGAGGAGGTTGATTATGAGAAAGGGAGAGAAGACAAAGCAACACTGGCATAGACAGGAGTGGGCAGTAAGAGTTGGCCTTGGAGGGGGCAGCCTCAGGTGTTATCCTCTCCTCTAGGTGGGGAGGGTCTCGTCTCCATGGGGTGGTTTGCTTTGTTGAATTTGAATAGCTATGCAGAATTTGAAAAGGACCAGAGATTCTGCCATGGCCCTCAATCTCCACACCCTCACCTCCTGTCTGAGCTCCTGACACCCTCTACAGAAGTCTGAACAGTGCTTGAGTCTGAGCCTCCTGACCTAATCATTGGAGCATCAGGATTGTCAGTGCCAATAGCTGGGTCCATGGCTCTGGGAATCCCTTCTACCCCCAGCTCCTGTGTGAGTCAGATTTGGTTTGGTGATGCCTCCTTGTCAAGTTTTCTCCCCTTTTCCTGCACCAGTAGCATGCGAGCAGAAGGCCCTGCTCTTTCCTCCGCTTGGAGAGCCGGGGCTCCAGGTATGTCTGAGACAGGAAACATTAATTCCTTCATTTCAGCTTCTGGAATGAAAGTGAGGGTAAACACAAATAGTGCAAGTTCTTTGAGTGAGAGACAACCCTGGTAGTTTCTAAATACACTCTGAAATCTAATGTTGATTTTGGAGTGAGTGGGTTTTGAGTGTGGGGACCAGGGCTCACTCTGGGAACATGTCACCAGAACTCCTGTTTCAGCGGCATGCGTCGATTTTCCCAAGGCGAATTTCTACACTAGACAGAGACAATAGTTGTATGAACCAGAGTTACTTTGTGGGGGGTAGGGGGTGGGAGGGGAGGGATTGGGGTCAAAATAAGGGTTTTGCAATTGTATGGGGGATATAAAAATAAAATTTATTATAAAAAAATAAAATCATCATACTTTGCTAAAAAAAAAAATGAATAGGCTTAGTAGTAAAAGGGGACAGAAGAATGAAGGACACTTGCATAGACGGAGGACGGCTGAGAGAGCTCCCTGAGAGGGACAGGTTTGCTGAGAGAGGCCTGCATGATTGCAGGCAGGCGGCCTTAAGGAGAAGTACCCACATGGTCATGGGCAGGCAGGAGGCAGCTGCCCTGCAGAGCAACACACTTGGTGAAAAGAAGCACCTGCAAAGTGGACAGGGGGCTGCTGAGAGCTAGTGCAGAGACTGCACTGATAGAGTCTTCTCTTTGGGAGGGGTCACTCCTTGTGCTCCTTGGGGTTAGTTGCTGTTGGATAACTGCAGAATCCTAAAGGGACCAGAGTATTCTACAGTGGGCTCAACCTCCATATCTCTACCTTGAGCCTGTGCTCTAGTCACTCCCTCCAGCAGTCTCAAAACGACTTGGGTCTTATGCTTTGTAATCTAGGCATTGGAGCCTAAGGGTTTGGGTTCTAGAGCTGAGTCAATGGCTATGCAAATCCCGGACCCCACTTCCAGCTCTTGGCATTGTGTGAGCCAGGTTTCTGGTCATGTGTGGGGCTCCTTTTTAGTTTTTCTATTCTTGTTGTCCATCAAAATCTTCTCTGCTTCCCCTTGAGTCCAAATTAGTCATCAGGGTCTTAATCACTGATCCTACAATGAGATAAGCAGAGCTATGAAACCCACTTCCTCTGCCTTCTCTTTATTATGCCTAAGATCAATGGTGGTGTGACCCATGTAACTCAAGCAGCCAATGCACAGGCAAGTGGGGGTTTATTACAGAACTAGTCTGGGCTCTGAGCACCTACCGTCGCAGTGGCAAATATCAAGAGCCATGAACTGGGGGATCAGGCAGATATTTATAAGGTTACAATCAGGCTTAAATGTTAAAACAAGGTAGCGAATGCTCATTGGTTACAAGAGGGCGATTTTTGTTCTTGGCACGTGTGCAACCCAAAGTTCAGACAGATTGGCTGGGGACACTGTATTCCCCTTATTTGGTGTTCTGAGGTGTTCTGAGACTGTTATCATTGGGTGTCCATAATGAGGTGAGGATAAGACACATTTCAGAAATGTTGCATCATCTCTAGGCAAAGAGACTTATAACTCAAAATGGCAGTTATACACAAAATGGCAACACATGGTTAAACACAAATAGCTAGGTACCACACTCTCTTGTACCGAGTACACAGTTGGTGTGTGTTTTTTTTTTTTAAGATTCATTTATTTATTTATTTATACAAGCACTGGGTACAGTCAGAGACACGGGAGGGTGAGAGAATTCACCAGAGCCAGAGTGGAGAGCAGAACAGGCAGAGTGACGAAGTTCACTGCTGAGGGGGGCAGTGGGCAGCAGGAGAGATCTGAGCGCTATGTGGGACCCACACCCAGTGGTCGGGGATCAAACTGGTGCTGCAGAGGCTTTGGGCAGCTTCGCAACCCAGCGCTCAACCGCTGCGCCACCAGGGAGGCCCCACACTTGGTGTTTTTAAAGTGACTCCCAATGTTTCCCCTTTCTCTCCAGGCCTGCTGCTAACTTCTCTCGTGTGCAGAATTTCTTGTGTTGTTCTCATAGTTTTTAAACTGGTCTCCCTCACTCGAGGATTTAGCCCTCCATTCCTTCTCGCACTGGATATTCAGGTCAGGTCTCCTGTCCAGAGGCTGAAAATGTCTCAGATGGTGTCACTGTTTGTACAGCTGGTAGCCAAATCATGTCCTATTGAGTCCTAGGGCAAGTTAGGGTTAATTAGGCAGTCAGGGACAGTGCAGGCAGGGGCTTGGGAGAGTTAAAGAGGCTTCTGAGATAAGGGAAACAATAGGAATAAGGCAAGCTCCAGAGGTAAGGACAACCTCTGAAGAGAGTTAATCAAACACCCAGGACCAGGGATAGTGGATGTTCCTGGACAAGGCCAGTGAAGAAAAGGATGGAAAGGGCTGGGACACAGAGACTTAGTCTGGGCACAGAGACATGAAGACTGTGTGAATGAGACCACCAAGAACTAAGGAATCACAAAGAGACCTGTGGAGCTTCAGAATAATTAGGGAAAGAAGGTGTATATTCTCTGGGGCAGGACTCCACTTTGGCTCCCTTGTCCCTCCCTTGCCTGGGAGTTCCACTTTATTTCTCCCCTTTCCTCCTCAATAAACTTACTTTCTTTATCTAAACAAATCTGCCCCTTTTTGCTGTGTGCCTGAGCTTCAGTGAGGCTCCTGCTGTGTCTTGGTGAGACACCAACCTGTGGTGGTCTAGTGGTCGGGACTCAGAACTGGCCCTGCAGCTGGGGTCCCTTCCTACCTGGACACTAGGTGGGCCTGAAAACCTGCAATTACGGTATCAGTTGGCTAAAGAAAAAAAATACGGTATCAAGTTGCCAAAAGGACAGGGATGTTCATTTCCTGTACACAGGGCATTTCCTGACACCAATAAAATGGTTTTTCTAACTTTGACAAGATGCCCCACCCCTGAACTAAGGAAAGTTCTGGTGCCTATATTGAAGTGTGTGGCTTTCTTTAAGCAGAGAAGGACTGAAGCTGTTCTCTATGCCTGCTGAGTAGGGGTTCTTTTCTGTTTAGGGGCCAAGGACTTAGGTCTCAATCTGGGATGGACAGAAATCAGAAACTGAAGGTGAGGTGATAGTGCAGTAGTGAAGTCCTTGTGTGTGTGTGTCCTTCACCTTCTGATCTGAGTGTGTCTACTTTTGCTGATTTAAAAATGCAAATCAGGGAACAATGAAAACCTAGGTGTTTTCAGTTGCAGAGAAGGAGATTAGAATTACCCACCTAACTTGTTTCCTTTTGAACTGTGATTTGGTGGGAGGATGCTTCCCTTCCTGTCTCCTGACATCTCAGTGTCATCTCATCCTGTCATCAGAGATTAAGTTCTGCAGACACTGTAAGGCCACTGCCCTCCTGCTGTTCTTTCACTGCCTAAGGCCCCCCTAACACTTACTTTTTTTGAAGAGTTATTTTATTTATACATAAAAGAGCAGCATAGCTATTCAAAATCAACAAAAGCAAACTACCTCACAAACATGAACCCCTCCCCACCTAGAGAAGAGGATAAGGAAAGACAAAGCAGGCAGAGGCACCAAAGTAGAGACTAGTGTATTGTCATTTCCAGTTTTTGTTTCCCAAAGGAAGAAAAGTATGACCGTACCAGAAAGTAAAGTTCATTTGCTATTCACAGAGGAGGGGTTTCCCTGAAAACAAGCATGTGGTTTTTCTGACTCAGACTAGTGCCCTGCCCCCACACTCAAGCACCTTAAAGTCACTTTCCTTTGGAAGTCTGTGGCTTTCTTCAAGCAGAGAAGGACTGAGCCTGTTCCCCCTGGCTGGTGAGTAGGTTTTCTTTCCTGCTTATGGGTTAAGGACTTGGGTATCAGGGCTGGGAGATGCAGAAATTGGAGAAAGCAAGAACAGGCCCTTTGGAAAACTCACACCACCAGGCACCAGGGAACATGAGATAAGCAGAATCAGAGATACAGCTGACAACAGTAACTAACTCCAGCAGACCCTCTGGGCAGAAGAGACACCTGCTCTGGACAGTACATCCTTGCACAAGCCTTCCAAATATCATGTAATGAAGTCTAATGACTTAAGAGTGGGGCCGGGGCTTCTGTATTTGAACCCCTGAATTTGAATCCTTTCCCTACTTACTATACACACTGCATGCTATACACAGAATTTGGGTCAATTACTTAAGCTCTCCATTTCCGTTTCTACATAGTGCCAATATTAATATACTTGCTATATGAAGTTTTTTTTTTTCTCCATTTAATTGCTGTACCATTGGTGTACATTGTGAGGATACAGGACGTATAGGATCCCTTCCTTCAGATGTAGTTAACCTGGCATGCCCATTACCAAAGCACCCATATTCCAACACTATAGTCCAATGAAAACTGACATAAGGCTGTTGGCACCAATGTGAGGCCCATTTATATTAACTATTATTACTGCAGCTGTGTTGTGGTTAACTACAAAAAGATGGCATTAAGAATGATTTGAATCCTAATATGTGTGATTATTTTATTTCAATGATCTGTACAATAAGGGAAATATTGTAGGATATGTGTGAAGGTCCAGCAGACAAATATTTGTAAAGTATGCAGTACTGAGATTTATAAATGATATAGATGATAATTTATATATAATTGTTTATAATCATGATCAGTGCCTAAGAAATGTTAATAATCATTAAGTTGCCGGTATTTGTTCACTTTTTGTTTATGCATTAGAAATTCCATGTGTCTTTTTCATTAGAGTTGTTCAAAACATTTATTGAAAGAATACTTTAAGATAACATGGAGGATGAGGCTGATGCTCTGGGCCAAGTCTTTGTTTCAAGTCCTGTCCCATTTTCTAAAGAAACTGTGTTTTTGTGTCTAAGTTATCTTTGCATCTAGATAGACTGGAGCACTCTATTTTACTGTGGATTTAGAATCAATGAGGCATCTTCCCTTCTTATCTACTATAAATCATATCTGTGGGGTTAAAATAAAAGTATGACTTTGATGTCCATATTCACCTAAAAGCTGGGACTTATGTCAGATAGTAATGTTATCCTGGTATCCATTTAATGTGTCAAACAGAAAGTTGATTTTCAGTCCTAAATTTTCAGATTATTTTCAATTCTGAATTTTGATTGAGATAAGATCTTAAGGCATAAAAACTTTAGGTGAATTCATTCATTGATGTGTGTACTCAGCAAGCATATGAGTGCTTGCACATATTTTAAGTCTTAAGATGCAGGAATGGGATGTAGATTGAAAAACAGCTCTTTCACCAAGGAAATTAAACACAGAGGAAAGACCCTATTGTCTGGGGGATAAATGTACAGTCCAGACAAGAATGCAGAGGATCCTTGGTGGTAGGTCATCATCACTACTGTGTGAAAGAGAGAAACCGAAAGATAAATTGAATGCAGTGGGTTGCCAGATGATGGCACAAGACCCAATGTCAAAGAGGAGAGCACAGAAGTTACCAAAAAGTTGAGGTGGCGATGAAACTTTAAACATAGCCTCATGTGTATCTAATGGCCTAAGAGAACATTATAGGTAGGATGAGACAGTGCAAATGGCGGGGAGATGGTTCACTAGTGAGAAGTCTTTTGAAGTCTGTTTCACATTCCAGGGAGCTCTCTGAACAGGAAAATTCTCTCTAAGCTGTGCCCACAGGTGAAGGAATATTTTTATTTCTCACAGGAAATACAAACAATGGAGATTCATATAAGGAATGGGAAAAGCTGTCCAAAGAACAACCATGGATAAAACAACTCAACCTCAAAGGGAAGGGTATTCCTCCGGGATTGAACAAAGAACAGAGGGAAGTGGTTGAACAGGCCAATCTTACAGAGAATGAAAAGAAGTTGTTTAACTATGTTGTTGAGACAGCGTCTAGAAGACAAGATGCCAGGCCACAAAACTTCTAAAATACCACCAACAAAAATTCCAAGAGAAGGTAAGTGATGGCCATCTCATATTTTTTGGAGAGGAGCAATTCCAATGTCCTCTCTAATACCTCCTTCCTAGTATTACAAAAGCATCATTTTTACTAAACCTTTCATTAGCCTTTTAGAGGCCATTTTGTCTTCTAGGATCAAAGTCCTGGGCCTCGCTGATGGTGCAAGGGATTAAGACACAGAACTACAAAGCTGTCCACAGCCACTCCAGCACGGATTCTATCTTTGGCCGACCAGGTAGCTACCCACATGGTGCAGAAGACCTCTCCTGTCTTGCCCGCTGCTCCCCTCAGCAGTTTATTTGATCAGTCTGCCTGTTCTGTACCCCACTCTTTCTCTGGTGAATCCTCTCACCCCCCTCAGCAACTCTGGCCCTTTCCCCAGCTCTTGTATGCATAAATAAATAAATCTTAAAAAAAAAGAAATTGAGTCCCAGTGTACATTTTAGACAGAAAGAGCTAATTATAGAGACTTGGTAGTAAGGGATTCCTGAAGTTGAACCCAGCCTCTGTCACTTGGACACATATGACTTCATTCTGAAATTCCCCAGGCATCATTCTCAGCATCTGGGAAATGGGGCAATTCCTATAACTTCCTCCAGACTTTGTAAGGCTAGGTGTACAATGGCAGGGGCACTCTGCTGACTTCCTTGATTTTAGATCTCAGCCAGAATTCTGACTCCAGAGTCAGTTACCTCTAACACCTATTCTGCATTTACACCTGATGTCACAACAGTAAAATCACTAATTCCCACCAGCACATTTATTCCACTTTTTAATCCCCTTTCTATATAGAGGGAATGTACTCTATTAGGTTTCTCAATCCAGAGCACAACTGTATGTTTCATCCAAACACAATAGCTCTTAGCAGAGTCACAGCCAATTGCAGGCAAGTAACACAGAATGGACAAATGAAAAACATGCTGCAATAAATATCAGTTATCGTAATTATCATTCAGCGTGCAGTATTTAGACCTTGTCAGTGCTTCCTCATTCCTCATTCATGGGACCACCTAGAAAATGACCAATCAATTAAAATCTTCCAAAACTTCTGACTCAGATTGAATTAAGAGTATCACTAGACTTAAATAGCCTCAGCTCCAACCAAGTTCACCAGTAATAGACACCATGTGCCATAGAGTTTAACTTGATTTCAGTTAATTTAACTGAAATTAGTTTATCATAATAATAAGCTATAATAAACAAATGCCCTGAAATTAATTAATAATAAGTAATAACAAACAAAAGGCAACTGACATTGTGAAGACCTCATCTTGCCAAATCAGCATTCCAAAAAGCCCTTCCTGTGGAATGGAACATACCCACCAGAAGATGCACATGGCAATCTGATGCATTTTCAAAATTGTGAACTAGGCTATTTCTCATGAATATTATTACACTGGCCCATGTGCAGGTTTATTGCTTTTTCTTAAACTGTGGATGGTGGGGGTGTGGGGGAAATTGCTTATTTTTTAACATTTATTTATTTATGTATACAAGAGCTGGGATATAGGCCAGACATGTGGGGGGGGGGTGAGAGGATTCCCCAGAGACAGAGTGGGAAACAGAACAGGCAGATCAACTGAAATATACTGCTGAGGGGAGCAGTGGGTGAGACAGGAGAGGTCTGCCTTGCCATGAGGGTTTCTCCCTGGCCAGCCAGGGATCACACTCATGCTGCAGAGACTGCGGATTGCTTTATAGTGCAGTGCTTAACCCCTTGCACCACCAGGGAGACCAGCTTTTATTTATTTTTTTATTTTTTTAAGTCAGAGATAATTCAGCAAATGGGACTCAAAGCTTTAGTAACCCCAGGAATCACCATGAACATTGAACTAAACTGAAATATCCTAGCAGGCTGCAGAATTGTGGCAGACAAGAAGAGGCGTGAACTGTCATGTCCAGTGGCTCCCTCAGCTCAGTCTGTTCGTGCTTCCTCCAGTGACTCCAGGACACTCACAGGATACTGGGCTGGGATGCCAACAAGGGGAGTGTGCTGGTCAGTAGAATATGTAAATCCCTGGCATTTCTTCAGATGTGGGTATAGTTCTGAGAGTTGAGAGCACAACATGCGGTGAATGGGGTAGATATTCGCCAAGATATTTGTTTATCTTAACTTGCGGATGCATATATTCTGTGCTGGCTGATGCTACTTAGAGAGAGCTAACACTTGAATTCCTGCCCCTCATTAGTCCCCCCCACTCTAGTGGAGAGGACTCTGCCTTTTCCCAATGCCAATCCTTTCCTTTTTATAACAATTTTAGGATTTTCCTGATCATTTCATTACATAACAGATAAGACTCAGATAGTAAAATTTTTATCTAGATTCCTGATTCTCTTGTTCCTTTCTGAGGTGCTACCGGGTTAACAGGAGTTCCTGTTGGAGAGCAAGATGCACCATATTTATTGTTTTGAACTCAAAGCACTCATATTCATGCTAATTTTACCTCAGACCTAAGAAGTTTTAGTTCACCAAAGCTGCATAAACTGGGAAGAAAGGAGATGCTCTCAGTGGGAACACATGCCTTTAGACAGCTGTGTCCCAGGATCCTATATTGCTTCATGCTGGCAGTGTCTTCTGGATTGAGAAAGGAAATCATGGGTCACTATATAATCCATAAAAAGAAATATTTAGAAATGGTGGTGTCTTAAAGCCTTAAAAGTAGCTGCATCTCCACAGCTTTTTTGCTGTCAGCATCACCTTTATAAAGACACTTAATAAAATAGCATTATTTAAACATACATTGTAATGAGTGAAGTGAAAAAAATATTATGAACTACAGTAAGAGAAACTTTTGTACAGGATAATGTTGTAATTGAACACAAAGCTTTCTTCTCATGAACTAACACATGGTTACATTCGCTCTGATACATTCCTCTAATTTCTGCTTGTGACTTCCTCCTCCTCCTCCAAGGGAGGAGCTTTTCCCCTCTCTTGCACAACCTCAGTCAGATGAGGACAACCCATACTGGATACTCATACCTTTCTCTAGTGATTACGTCAGGATGTGTCTGAAGCAAACTTTTCCAAGAGGGAGGAATTATTACCTCCCATTTTAAGCATGAGTTGAAAATACTGCTGTTTGTTCAGCATTTGGGAGACCAGGACTTCAGAGTATGTTAAGAATCTCTGAAATGAAAGTGTCCATTTCACCCAGGGTAGCAAGCTCTGGTTACTAGACAGTGTTTCTCATTTACGTAGCTGACTGCCCCACGGGATGAAGACACAGGGAAGTCCATCTCTTGTAGGAAGGTTACAGTTCAGGCTGAGGTTGTTAAAAATAGAATCGTTGGGTTGTGTAGAATTCAGTATTAATGTTTGGTGTTTGTAACTGATGTGTTGTGTGGATTAGGAGTCACAATTGGGTAGCCCATGTGACTACCTAGTATTTGAATTGTGGCTATTAACATACATGGACATAATATTTGATATATCATGTAGAAAAAAATATACAATCACATTAATATTATAGTCTTTTTAATGTGGACATAGTCAATTTAAAATTTAAAGTATGACTTCATTATATTTCTAATGATAAATATTACTCAATATACTCTTGCTCAGAGATCAAGTTACAGGGCAACCCTGATATAAAATGGGTTGCCTGACTGTGGGTCCTCACCCACACGCTTAAAAGTGACTTATTAATACTCAACACACACAAAAGGCACACACAAAATGTTAATAAAAGGTTTATTTACAAGGGAAGGGGAAATGAGGAAATGTACAACTCAGGGAGAAAAGAGGGAGATGAAGTCTTAAATGCGTCCTACTGGTTCTGCCAAACTGGAATACAAATGGCACTCTGAGAGCTGGCAATGAGCCAAGAGCCGTGAAGCCAAGAGAGAGCCCCAAGGCCCACATGTCTGGTTTTATACCAAACCTGGCTGCTTAACTCCACCATCAGGCCCCAGCCACCCTCCCTTTGGTGATGATGGTATTTGTCTTTCCCAATGTCTTGATGGCTTTGGTCTGGAGTGGGGGTGGAATCCACAAAGCCTGTATGGGATTAGCTCAGGACAGCCTTTCCCACTAACAATTCCCCCCGTTCACTTTTTGCCACCATTTCCACGGTGATGAAGATCAAATATATGGCTGCTGAAGATCAAATATACAGTCTCAGATGAAAATTTTTCAGGGTTCCAGTGTGAAAGAAAATCAATCTCACCAGGTATTGTCCATTGTGGAAAGCAAAAGTCCTCCCTTCCTGGAAAAACATATAATTAGTCAAAGTCAAAAAAAAAAAAAAAAAAAAACATCTGGAGGCATTAGCCAAAATAAGACAACAAATATGTCAAAATCACAGGAGAAAAAAAATTGAAAATTGGTTCAACTTATGTAAAAACAAATTCTCTCAACCTTGAGCCCAAATCATTTTAACAGCATAGCAAAAGTTTGCAAACTAAATCTACTCTTAAACCATATTACCCATTTTTGCATAAAATCACACAATAACTAAACAGCAATTTTAGCTGGCTTTGTTGGAATACTCCATATAGGATCAGATCAAACTCTTGACATCCGGTCATGTAGGCTTCAAGAAAAAAGTTGATCTCATCAGACTCCACCTGGGCTTTCCTCTTCTCGAGGGTAGAAGGACTTTTTTGTTTGCTGGGTTGTCTAGGCTGGCCAATGGAGGCAGCTTCCTCACCTTCTTTGGAGTTCCCTGGAACCCTGTGAACAAAGCAACAGGTTCTCCTCTTCTTGGTTCAGCTCTGTTTCAACTTCCTGGAAGAACTCCACTCAAAGCCACACAATGAAACTCATGTCCAATTTTTTTAGTTTAAGCAGACAAAATCCCTATGGAAGTTATGCAAAAACAGACTCAGAGATAAGTAGTAAAAGATTACTACCACTATTTTTATGCTGTGTTGGTATCAAGGGGAGAGAAAATACAAACACAAGTTAGCTTCTTTTTTTTTTAGAGATCTATTTATTTATTTATACAAGCACTGGGTACAGTCAGAAGCGCGGGTGGGTGAGAAAATTCACCAGAGCCAGAGCAGGGAGCAGAACAGGCAGACTGATGAAATACACTGCTGAGGGGAGCAGCGGGCATGGCAGGAGAGGTCTGTGTGCCATGTGGGACCCTCACTGACCAGCCAGGGATCAAACCGGCACTGCAGAAGCCATGAGCAGCTTTGCAGCCCTGTGCTCAACCGCTGCACCACCAGGGAGGTCTCACAAGTTAGCTTTGCTGGAAAAAAAAAAAAATGCAAACTTGCTGCAGATCCTGGTCACTCAAAACAGGAAAAATTTGTGTATTCAGAACAAAATGCAAAAAGAAATTACCAGTATTATCTCAAAGAAAACTTAGTAAAAATCAGGTGTGTCTCTAACAGTCTATTCTGTCCTTCAGTAGGAATCTGTTGAGGTCTTTTCTCCCTATTTTTTCCAGAAACAATTTCTGTAGATATCAAACAATTGAAGTATACAATATTACAAGGTGACAATCACCACTGACAATTTACATACATGTCAGATACTGAGAGGTTTTATACACATTTTAGAAAACCAATGTTGACATTTCTGTACATGTCAAAGTTTCCCCATTTTCCCAAGTGGCAATGTTTCCCTTCTAGTTTTACTTTCCTTGGAAAGTCAAATAGGACAAATTCATCTAATGCCTTTCCTAGGAGGAAAGGGAGAAATTTTGTGGAGTGTCTCAGGAGCTCTCCTGAGGTTCCACAAGATTTCCTTTGATCAACCATATGATAGGCTACCAAATTTTTACTTGAATTTAGATTTCTGGGAAGCTTTGCCATAAACATCAGAAAACAGCAGAAACAACAATATTCAATCTCTATGAAGGCACCGACTTAGTTCAGTAGTACATTGTTGACAATCACACCATAGTCTTTAGTTATGAAGATAACTGGAGACTCTTTTATTTCAATGTCTATAGGCACCATATACACCAATTTGTCAACCACTGGAGGCCAAGACAAGGACACAAGGAAAGGACATACAGACATACAACATATAGACACAAAGAGCTCTTTAGTTACCATTTATCATGCATGGGATATCTTACGCAATTGCAGTTTCACTCATAGGCCAACATAACAAAAACAAGCAGAAAAAAAAAAAAAAAAACTCGAAGTTTAAAAAAAAAGTTAAAACAAGATTGAAAGCCATTCTGTGTAAAAAAAAAAAAAAAATACTGCCAGCATATGCATGATTCAAGATGTTATTTCATGTCTCCTAAACTTTGAAAGGAAGAAAATTGGTTATAATATGTTAGTTTTCTCAGGGTTTCTTCAGAAAAGTGAATCCTTTGGTATCCTGCAACAATAACTGGAAAAGAAGTCAGTAACAATCAAGTTTTTTGTCTTTTTCTTAAATAAATATCTCAAGTCCTCAACAGGTTCACAAGACCAGTGGGACTTCGTCTCTGGTCAGGTACTTCTGGGCTTATTTAGATCGAGTGGAGCCCCTGGGTCCCCTATTCTTCATCTGTACCTTCTCCATATACTATGATTTGTCTCCTTTCCTCTGCACTTGGCTCTTGATTCCTTCTACTCTGTCCATAGTCCCTCCTATCTTCACCTGAGCCTCTACTCTGTGCTGTCATTTGTCTCCTTTCTTCTGTACTGGGCTCTTGGTTTTTTCTCTGTCTGTATCCACTATCATCATCTGAACCTCTACGCTGGCCTATCGTTTGTCTCCTTTCCTCTCTCCTTGGTTCCAGGTTTCTTGTACTCTGTCTATATTCAGTCCAGTAACTCCTGTGTGAATCGTCATGTTGTGGTGTCCTCAGTCTTCTGTCCTGCCTTATGTACTTATCTCGTCTGCTGCTTACCTGTAATCTGGGACAACTGTACTTCCAGTGCCCCTCTTCCCTGCAGTGAGCACACTGATTTCTCCCTAGGGGTTCATTTCTCATGGGTTCACTTCTCCTGGGTTCACTTCTCAGTCCATTACTGTTTCCCCGAAACCCTGTCCTGTGCTCTCTGAACGAAAACAGTCGCAGGTTTCAGTCTCCTGTCCTCTCTATTATTATAAACCCTAAATGCTAAGTCCACTACCTGGGACTGACTCATCTCTGTGATACCATACACCTTTGCTAACTTTTTTTCTTTATGTCTGGGGCATTATGTGTAATGAACGCCATGGTGATCAGACAAAAATTTTCTGGGCATCTGGGTTTATATCCACGTGGTTGGTATATGCCTGAATAATTCTTTCAAGGAACTCCAATGGAGCCTCATTAGCTCCTTGTTCAAGTTGTAATATTTTGTTAATTTTTTTTTTTGTTTGGTGATTCCCTGCTGCAGTCCTGCCAATAAACATTTTTTATATAGTTCTAACATCACTATTCCTCCATTGTTGGCGTCCCATTCAGGATCTACTACTGGGACAACCATCTCTGGCTCTGGGGATTCTCTATCCTGTTGGTGGAGATGGTCAGCCTCCTCCCTGGCTTTCCTGAATACCATTCTCTGCTCATTCAGAGTTAGTAAAATTTGTAGCATGGACTGTGTGTCTGCCCAGTTAGGGTGGTGGGAAAGGAAGAAAGAGGCAAACAAGTTTGCCATCCTTTCAGGAGCCTGCCGGTATGAGGGGACAGAGCTCCTCCAATTTAGGAGGTCTGCAGTGGTAAAGGGATGGTGTGACCAAAAGTACCCAGCAGGTCACCAATGTTCATTCAATCCACCCATTGGCATCTGGCAAAGAGGAAACTGTCCTGCCTCAGGGTGACCCTTCCTGTCAAAATGGGTGTCGCGTCTAGTATGGGGAGGAGATGCCATTTTAGTTTCCTCCCTGGAGGGCAGTGGAAGCTGTGAAGCCTCAAGAGTCTGAGGGAGGGGCCTTGTCACACAGAGAAGGAATTAGTGCTGATGTATTTAAGGTATTTAACAAATGCTACTCCTCCTCTTCTAACTCTGCCCTCTTGCAGTCCTCATGGGACAGGGAAGGTTTATCCCTTCTCTGTGCCATCAGCCGAGCCTCTGCCAAATCCATTTTATGGAGGGCAGCCTGTATCTGGTCCTGCATACTTTTAAAAGCTGTATCCTGCATGCTTTTAAAAACTGACTCAAAAACAGTACGGTTTTCTTTCCTCACATTCTTAATAGTTAAATCAAGTGCCTGAATTTGTTGTTACATAGCTAAGTTAAGAGCCTGAATGTTTTGTTTTACATTCTTAGTATGTGAAGTAGAACATCTACCTCTCATAGAACCAAACATATAGCAAATGGCACTTACACACATTACCAAAAAAACAAAAAAACAAAAAACACCCAAAAGCACAGATTGTAAAGGGATGGCTTGTAAACCACCCATATATGTATACAGAAGTAAAATCATGTGCCATATACCAGGTTTTATCAAATTATTTACATTTATAAAACTAGTGGTAATATTTAATGGAAAAAGGCTACTTAAACTCAACGCTGGAAAAGAACTGAAAGAACTCAAGCTAGGGATAAAACTGTGTAAGCTCATAGTTGAGGCCATGTTTGGGTCAAAAACACAGCCACAAAAGCTGTAATATGGGGAAAAAAAGCAGACTTTTCAAGACTTGAGACAAAGATTACACTGCAAGTCCTGCAGTCCTAGTATGCTTATGGTGACCAACGCAAGGAAAGTTACTTTGGGCTGGTCAACCATGGGTGTAACTTGGAAACCACATTGGGCACCAAACTGTTACAGGGGAGCCCTGATATAAAACAGGTTGCCTGACTGTGGGTCCTCACCCGTGTGCTTAAAAGGGACTTATTAATATTCAACACACACAAAAGGCACACACAAAATGTTAATAAAAGGTTTATTTACAAGAGAAGGGGAAATGAGGAAATGTACAACTCAGGGAGAAAAGAGGGAGATGAAGTCTTAAATGCATTCTATCTGTTCCCCCGAACTCGAATTCCAAATGTTACTCTGAGAGCGGGCAGTGAGCCAAGAACCATGAAGCCAAGAGAGAGCCCCAAGGCCCTGGTTTTATATCAATCTGGCTGCTTAACTCCACCATCAGGCCCCAGCAACCCTCCCTTTGGTGATGATGGTATTTGTCTTTCCCAATGTCTTGATGGCTTTGGTCTGGAGTGGGGGTGGAATCCACAAAGCCTGTATGAAATTAGCTCAGGACATCTTTTCCCCCTAACAATCACAGCAAGTTTACGTGGGTGAATGATTATTCTAGAGTATCACTGGAAAAATCAAACCTTTCAACTAACTATGAACAGTCTATATTTAACCTCGGGTCATCAAGTTTTTTGTCCTAAGAAATATCAAAATCTATGATTGCATTTTGGCAATATTACATTTTTATTTTGGGGGATAGATCTGCTTTCTCTATAGACACTTCTCTCTACTTTCCTAATCATAGTACACGTCTTCTCATACTATAAATCAGCTACCACTATATTTTTACATGTTAAGAAATATTCTTCTCAGAATTTCCCTTTTCTGTTAATATTCATGGCTGCTAGTTGGGTTGATGGTCACAGAAGCAGCTATGGTAATTTATGTTATGTATGTGTCCTGCAGTTCCTCCACAGCTCATGGCCAGACCCCATGAATCAGTGAAATCTACAGATGACGTCAAGCCTTGCCCTCATGGAGAATCCCTGAGAATACATAGACAAAGATTGGAGAGGTAATGTGCTCTGACATGAAATAGAGAAAAAGAAGCAATTGTTTTCACTAAATACACATGGATAGAGAATGTATAACTAGTGGGGGAATGACGTAGTAGTGATCTTTTTCACAGGTGCTTTAAGCAAGGAGGAATCATGAAACTTAACACAGACTCCATTCTATTTTCAACCCCATGAGAAAATGCAACTATGCGGCTTTGTGCATTTATCTGTTCTCTTTTTTTTTTTTTCCGGATTTAATTATTTATTTATTTATACAGGCACTGGGTACAGTCAGAAGCATGGGAGGGTGAGAGAATTCACCAGAGCCAGAGCAGGGAACAGAACAGGCAGACCAATGAAATACACTGCTGAGGGGAGCAGCGGGCGCAGCAGGAGAGGTCTGTCGCACCATTTGGGACCCTCACTAGTGGCCAGGGATTGAACAGGCGCTGCAGAAGCTGCAAGCAGCTTCGCAGCCCAGTGTTCAAATGCTGTGCCACCAGGGGAGACCCCAGATTTATGACTTTTTTAACTGTAGAATGGAATCAAAATATTTTTGTAAGACAACATGTCTCAGTAGTAACTACTTAAGTACATTCTAGTGGAAAAGCCTAGGCACAAAGCATACTTAAAAATATAATTACTGTCCATGAAGTCTCCTATGTTGATATGTTTAAAACAGTATAAAAAGAATCACATTACCAAAGGCAAAGGGTATTTTTCTTTAGCTGATGCCACTGGCAAATCCTGGTTTTTATAAACTTTGCCCTGCATCTAGATTGCTGAGAAACATTTGAAAAGGTAGAAGGTAGGGATCTTTCTAATCTCCTCAGGTTTCTCAAGTAACCATCCAGGATATGAACTAAGTTTTAGTCTGGGCTCCTGAAAATTCACTTTCCAGTCATACTTCTTCCTGTCGTCTACTCAATCCATTACACAGAGGGAGAGGGGCTGGACCTTGTCCTCCTGGATGAGGGAGAGGGAAGCTCCTCAAACCCTACACAGAGCAACAATGATTAGTATGGGAGGGTTTCACAGAGATGAATTAGGTTCAGTCAACTGCATAGCCATCTTTCAGATCTACCCAGTGAAACATAGATCCTCAGGGCCAGGAGAAAGCCTCAAGCTTTGCCAGTAAGGAAGAGCCCAAAGGATAAAGGAAGAAAAGGCAAGAGAGGTGCTGTGCTGTGGACACAAGGATATGGATGAAAGATCTCTAAGGGACTCTCAAGTTGTGTTGCTTGCTTAGAGCTGGTTGCCTTGAATGATTCTGAGAAAACACCTGATTCTTCCTTTACAAAAAGGGCTTCATCTCCTTGATTCCCAGGCTTATTAGAGAGTTCCAAGCTTGCTAAATTATCTGAGAAATAATAGCAACAAAAACGATGATGTCTATGGAATGATAACTATACGTTAGACACTATTTTAAGCTTATTGCAAATAAGAAATCTCTTTAATTCTCAAAATAACCTTTTTTAGACATCATGAAATTAAGGCATGAGTAATTAAAAGTTTTAGACAAATCAGTAAGTGGGGACATGATTTTAAATTTCAGTCATTCTAGTTTCAAAGTCTGTTCATCTCACAGTCCTGTGCACGGCTGCCATTCCGCTTATACATTCCATCCCCAGCCCTAGGCAGGACTCGCTCATCCTCCCTGTCTTTATCTCTGGTTCATGGGATTTGGTGTCTGGTTAGGACTAGAGGAGTAGGAGCTGTCTGACCCTCAGGATGAACACTGAATTAAAGAGAACAAGACTATTCATCCCACCTGCATTTCCTAAGATATATCTGATAATTTCAAGGTCAGTCCACACATGCCTTGACCTCATCATCTGCAACATAGAGCTTGATAATCATTCCAGGAGAGATGGGGCCAACAATGACATCAAAGATATGAAGAGACTGCTGGAAAGTCTGGGACACAAACTCACTGCTTTGGTATGGTTTATCCTAATGTAAGGACAGAGCAATACTCTTCCTCTGTCCACAGAATCTGAGAAATCCTCATGAGTTATATATCCTGATAGTCTCAAATGCAAGTTTTTCCTTGAGTAGGCTTCATGCTACCATAATCCTTAAAACATGCAGTGTTTTGAAAAGAGTTTGGTAAGACTTTTATCAGTCTTCACTATTCTAGCACAAAATTTCATTTCTGTTTGCTTCATTTCCTTTTCCTAGGGAAGCCAGGAGTTTTGTCATGCTGTACCAGCTTTTGGAAACATGTCTGCAGGAGCACTTACTTCAAACATTCAATAAATAGGAAATAAAAATGCAAGGTTGTCATGGTTTTCCTTTACTACCCTAGGCAGTCAGGAGGTGAAGTTGAAGTGGGTAATGGATTTGGTGTCCTTAGTTACTATCCATAAATGCTCAACTGACTGACAGCACCATTGTTCCTTTCAAGAGACCTTTTTCAGGGCTTTCTGTTTCTGGGATACAGATGCAAAATGTAGCAGGAACCTGACTTATAAGGATTTGGAATTAGTGGGGAAGATGCAGATAACCCACCCAATGTGCTAAGTGATTTATCCAAAATTGCAGAGTCCCCCATTTATACAAAATCCCAGAGTCCACATAACAGAAATGATGTGTTTCTACCCTTCCTAAGACATTTCAGGGAAACAAAATAATTCAGGTTTCATCTCAGGCAGCTATTCGTTACTGCCTTGTTGGCAGGACAGCACAGCCAGCAAACATGAAATGATTAGCACATGACACCTGTGAATGGCAGGGCATGTTGCAAGAAGATCAGGTCCCTGTGTGCATTAGTGCTGCTGAGTTTGGGGGGAAACCCAGAGTTGTGGGGAGAAGACCAGGGTGAGTCCAAAGGTGTGGGGGTGAAAGAATTCATAAGAGACAAAGTGAGGAACAAAACAGGTAGATTGATTGAAATACACTGATAAAAGAAGAAGCTGGTGAGAACGAAGAAATCTGTGCACTAAGTAGGATTTGAGGCTCTCTTTTATACTGTTTCCACAGGCTTTCTAACTTGGGGCTCCAGATTGCACCAGTTTGCTGCTGGCATGTCCAGTCTCAGGCTCTGGCCCTCAACACAGAAACATGTCTGGCCTATGCTTCTGTCCCAAGGCATCTGTCCCTTATTCATTCCTTTGTGTATCCCACCCTCCCTATCCTGCCTGTTGGGTCTGGAGTGAGGACTTAGTTGTTAACCTTATTCACTTGTACCCAGATACCCGACACTCAGCAAGGTTAGAAGAGGAAGCACTAGGAGAACCAGGCTCCAACCTTTCTAATCATAAATCAGTAAAAGTGAAGGAGAATAGCTGATGTGGTGAAACCTTTACATGCAAACATGTCACAGTCTTTCTTTTTTCTTTTTCTTTTTTTTTTGCTTTTCCTGTCCATTGACTATTCTGGACAAATCTCTTATGCACAATTCTACTATCATCTGAGACTGAATCTATGATCAGTCACTGTTCAGCAGATGTGAAAATATGGAGGTGAACAGCCCCCTCAGTAAAAATTAAGTGTAAGGGCCTCCTTGGTAGTGGTACAAGGGGTTAAGTCTCAGCACTATTAAACTATTGGCAGCCACTGCAGCATGAGTTCTAGCCCAGACAAGGGAGCTAATCTACAGCAGACCTCTCCTGCCTGGCCTACTGCTCCTCTCAGCAGTATATTTCAGTAGATCCTCCTCTTCTGTCCCCCACTCTGTCTCTGGTGAATCCTCTCACCAACAACCCCCAGCCCATACCTGTGACCTAACCCCAGCCTTGTATGCATAAATAAATAAAATAAATCTTCAAAAAATTAAGTGTTAAGGGGGTACTAGGCAGTAAAAGAACAGCAGAGGGGAGTGGCCTTGATATGTCTGCAGAACTTATCTCTCATGACAGGGTGAGGTGATGTCAGGAGACATGGAGGGAAGCATCCTCCCACCAAATCATAGTTCAAACAGGAAACAAGTTATGTAGGTGATTCTCATCTCCTTCTCTGGAAATGAAAATACTTGTAGCTTTTCATTGCTACCTGATTTGCATTTTAAAATATTTATTTATTTATAGATACAAGAACAGGGGACAGGCCAGGTGCAGGGGGTGAGAAGATTCAGAGACAGAGCGGGGAGCAGAACAGGCCAATCTACTAAAATACACTGCTGAGGGGAGCAGCAGGCGAGTCAGGAGAGGTCTGCTGTGCCATGTGTGTAGCTCCCTGGCCAGCTGGGGATGGAACTTGTGCTGCAGAGGCTGGGATGGTTTCATTGTGCTGTGCTTAACCCCTTGTGCCAGCAGGGAGGCCCACCCTGTTGCATTTATGCAAGCAGAAGTAGAAACACAGATTGGAATGTGAAGTACAGAGAGAAGGAGGTGTGTGGGCACTGGGAGAGAAAGGAAAAGGAAAGAGAAAGCAGGCAGAGGTGCCATAGTATAGCCTAGTGGTTTGTCTCTTCCATTTTCAGTTCGCAGAGGAAGAAAAGTTTTATCACACGGGACAGAAAAGTCCATTTGCTGAACACAGGGGATTTCCTGAAAACGCAGAGGCAGTTTTCTGACCTTGGACTAGATTCCTTGCACCTGAACTCAGGAACTTTCAGTAAATTTCATTTTGAAGTCTGTGGCTTTCTTTAAGCAGAGAAGGACTGAGGCTGTTCCCCATGGCTGGTGAGTAGGGGAATGCTTCTGATAAGGGTCAAGGATTTGGGTATTAGGTCACAGAGAGGCTGAAATAGGAAGGGGAAGCGAGATGATAGCATGCAATGGGCAGGCCCTGCTCTTACAGCTGCTGAAGTAGAGCAGGGCCTCCTTGTTTCTCTGAGTCAGGAAAAAGTTAATTCCTTTATTTCTGCTTCTGATAATGAAAGGGAGGGTAAATACAAATAGAGTAAGTTATTTGTGTGAGAGACAACTCTGGGAGATGCTAAATGCACTCTGAAATCTTCTCTGCTTCCTCTTGAGTCCAAATTAGTTGTCAGGGTCCTAATCATTGCTCCTACAATCAGATAAGGGAGGCTGTGAATCCCACCTCCTCTGCCTTCTCTTTTACCGAATACACACTTGGTATTTTTAAGTGACTCAAAGTTTTTCGTCTTTCTCTCTAGTCCTGGTGCTAACTGCTCTCATGGGTAGATTTTTTTTTTTTTTTTGGTATTATAACAGTATTTAAACTGGTCTCCCTCTCCCTAGTGTTTAACCCTCCAATCCATCCTGCACCCTATTTGCAGGTCATGTCTCCTATCCAGTAATGGAAAAAGTATCAGAGATGCTATCATTGTTTATGCAGCCAGTAGCCAAACATATCATGTCACTTTTTTGATCTTTGTCTCATTTAAAAGGAAGAGGCTCAATTAAATCAGTGATTTCTAAACCCTACAACAAATCCAAATCATCTGTAGGCATTTTCTTAAAAATACTGATTACTTCTCCCTCCCTGAGTTGAGCTGTCTTGATTGCAGGCATTGACAATCTTTTAGAGATCTACAGATCATTCTTACACAGCTGGCCTGGCATACGTTTCTTTGCAGATTAGTGTTATTAGGAAAGATGATCAGTTGGTTACCATTCAGCTATTAAATTATCAGTATTTGTAATGCAATTAACATACACGATTCCTTATGACCTCTAAAAATAATCAAATCATTTAAGACATTTTCCTACTTTTTAAAATATATTTATCCATTTTTCTATTAATCCCTCAAGAGCATGATTTTAGATATTAACAACATGTTCATACTATTTACTTTGCCTCTTTATTACTATTTATTGTCTCTTCCTTTCTCACTGCTTCCTTTATGCTTCCTTGTTGTGTTTGTTTGTGATTTTCCCTTAGCAGCACAATTCTTCTCAGCATGTATATTTGACTTAAACTCCTAAAATACAAAGATTCATCTTTTCTTTTTTTCCTTCTTTGATGCTAATTTAACATGTGACAGGGAAGCATTAGATTTAATCCACAATCACAGCTACCATTTTGCCAGAAGGGATGGCCTTACTGCTTACTGGATGGTCACAGAGCATCATTAGATAATAGATTTGAAAATAAGTGAAGTGGTTTATTACATATAAACAACAAAGCATGGCTTGCCCATTTCTGCTTAATTAATAACTGTTCTCTCTCAGGAGAAACAATGGACCCTAGGAGAATGTACTTCTGACCCTCTAGACTTCAGTATCAGGCAGGGTTCCCTGCCTGTTCAAGTAACCTGAGACTTGAGCAACAAACAAGGACTTACAGAAAGGGATGTGGGGTGGAGACAGTATATAGAGAGATCCCTAAATAAGGACTTTCTGGGAACAGAAAGAAGGGACAAAAGTGTAAAATAGAATGAGCCAGGGAGCAGAAATTATGGCTAAATGAAAAGGTCAGGATTAAATGGATAGATTTAATGATCAAATCTAGATTTTACAACACTCATCTACTTCATTGTGAAGAACAGATTAGAAGGAAGCAAGCATAGATTTGTAGGATCTTGGAATATTTAAGAGAGCAAAGATGTTGGCCAGAGCATTAGTAATGTGTAGTTAGAAATTTGCAGCAACATGATGGAGCTGGAAGGGATCATGCTTAGCGAAATAAACCAGAAAGAAAAAGAAAAAAATACCAGATGGTCTCACTCATAGCAGGAGTTTAGAAAACCTAAATAAGAGTCCAGGAAAAAGAATAATTACAATAAAGAAAAAATCAAAATAAAAAAGCAACTCTAAACCAGAGATACACAACAAGGGTGGGGGGGTGGGTGGGAAGAGGAAATATTGGGGTCAAAATAAGGGGGGTGCAATTGCATGGGGAATATAACCAAGATGAAAATGCACACATTGTGCAAAAATGAAAAATGATGTAAGAAATATATAAAAAATAAAAATTAAAAGAAATTAGAGAAATGGTGAGATTCTGCAAATATTCATCCAAAAAGAAAAAAAAAATCAATGCATTTTGAAGTGAGATGGATATAAGACCAAAAGAGGTTCATTTCACCAGATGTACTACTTTGATATACCTGGTGATTAGATTTCACTTACCACTACAGGAAAGGAGATGAATAAAAACTAACATGTTCCATTTTAGAAGGTTGAGTTGAACAAGTTTATGGAATATGGAAAAAGATGGATGTGAGTCTTGAATTGACTGTCTGTATCTGGGTTGAATATACAAACTTGGAGGTAAATGATTAACTTTTTAATAACTGAAACCAAGAGAATGTGTAGCTGGTGAGAAGAGGATCTGAAGACAAACCTCTTTGGTTTTATTGTTTAAAAATTTCTTCCCATTTCATTCTTTCAGTCAACAATCTACCACCATATGGAGGGCACAAAGAAATGACACAGAAACCCAAAACTCAGGCAGAATGAATATTCCACACAGTAATCTACAATCTGTTTACCGTTTTTGAAACCCTATGTTTTCACACTTGCATACTATATTATGTCAGTGTGTCTACACTTTTTCTAAGAAGGCTTTTGTGTTCTTACCATCAGAAATTTATCCAGTCTTATCTCAGTCCCTGAAACACTTATATTCTTTTTTTTTTAAAGATTTACTTATCTATTTATGTATGTATGCATTTATTTATTTATTCATTTATACAAGCACTGGGTACAGTCAGAAGCGCAGGAGGGTGAGAGAATTCACCAGAGCAAGAGTGGGGAGCAGAACAGGCAGACGGACAAAGTACACTGCTGAGGGGAGCAGCAGGCACAGCAGGAGAGATCTGCGTGCCATGTGGGACCCTTGCCGGCGGCTGGGGATCGAACTGGTGCTGCAGAGGCTGCGGGCAGCTTCACAGCCCAGCGCTCAACTGCTCCGCCACTGGGGAGGCCCAAAACACTTTTATTCTGTTAAATGACTCTTCATCAAATATCATGTAGTGAAGTCTGATGATTTAAGAGTGGAGCAGTTGCCTCCCTTGTGGCTCAAGGGGTTAAGATGCAGCCTATGAAGCTGTTTGCAGCCTCTGCAGCATGAGTTCAATCCCAGGCTGGCAAGGGAGCAACACACATGGTGCAGCAGACCTCTCCTGACTCACCCGCTGCTCCCCTCAGCAGTGTACTTCGGTCGATCTGCCTGTTCTGTTTCCCTCTCTGTCTCTGGTGAATCATCTCACCCCCCACACCTCGGCCTGTACCCAGCTCTTTTATGCATAAATAAACAAATCTTTGGGGGAAAAAAAAGAGTGGGGCAGATCTGGATTCTGAACCCCTGAATGAATCCTTTCCCCTACTTACTAAAACACACTATATACTACACACAGACTTTGGGTCAATTACTTCACCTTTCTATTTCCTTTTCATTGTAATGCAAATATTAATATTCCTGTAATATGGAGTTTATTTCTAAGTGAGTTACCATTGGTGTGCATTGTTAGTATTTAGGAAGTATGGGTCACCTCTTTCAGATGTAGTTATCCCAACATACCTGTTACCAAAGCACTCATATTCTACCTCCATAGTATATTGAAAACTAATATAAAGCACTTGGCACTTATGGGAGCTCATTATTACTGAAGCTGTGTTGTTCTTATCTATAAAAACATGGCATGAGAACAGAATTTGATTCCTAACATGTGTGATTATTTTATTTAAATGATCTATACAATAGGGCAAATATTAACTATCTCAGTGGATATTTGTGAATGTCCAGCAGACTAATATTTGTAAAGTATGCAATACAAAAATTTATAAATGATAAAGGCATGATAATTTATATAATTTTATATATAATTATTATTTTTAAAATATTTATTTATGCATGCATGCAAGAGCTGGGGTACAGGCCAGAGGTACAAGGAGGTGAGAGGATTCACCAGAGACAGAGTGGGGAGTAGAACAGGCAGATCTACTGAAATACACTGCTGAAGGTAGCAGTGGGCCAGATAGGAGAGGTCTACTGTGCTATGTGGGCTAGCTGCTTGGCTGGCGTTGGAACTCATGCTGCAATGGCTGGTGATAGCTTCATAGTGCTGAGACTTAACCCCTTGCACCACCAGGGAGGCCCCTATACCTACTTGTTTTTAATCATGATAAATACACAAGAAATACTAACAATCATTAAGTTAACTTAAGGTCACTTTTTGTTCATGTTTTATCATTTCCATGTTTCTTCTCATAATAGTTGTTCAAAATATTTATTGAAAGAATAATTCCAGATAACATGGACAATAAGGCTGATGCTTCTTAGGCAAGTTTTCGTTTCAAGTCCTGTCACATTTTCTTTAGAAAATGTGTTTTTTGTCTAAGTTATCTCTATATCTAGAATGGACTGGAAAACTAAATTTTAGATTGAGTTTAGATTTAATGAGGCATCTTGCTTTCTTATGTATTACAAATCATATCTATGGGATTAAAATAGAAGTATTACTTTGACTTCTATATTCACCTATAAAACTTGAAATTATGTCAAGCAGTAATAAGTTATTCTGGTATCAAATTAATGTACCATATAGAAAGGTGATGTTCAGTTTTGAATTTTCAGATTATTTTCAATTCTGAATTTTGATTGAGATAAGATCTTAAAGTATAAAAAGTAGATTGAAAGGTATAGCTCTTTTCAGCCAAAAAATTAAATACAGAGGAAAGATCATATAGTCTGGGGGAAGAATGTACAGTCTACACAAAAATGTAAATGTTCAATGTTCCTTAGAGGTAGATCATCATCACTACTGTGAGAAAGAGAAAAAGAAAAGAGAAAAATTGAATGCAATGGAATTAGGCCCAAAGTCACCGAGATCTCAGAAGCTACCAAAAAATCTGAATTGATGATTAATCTTTTTTTTCTTCTAATTTTTAATTTTTGCATAGAAGAACTGGGGTTCAGGACAGAGAGTGAGATATTCATCAACAGAGTGGGGAGCAGAACAGGTGGATAGACTGAAATACACTGCTGAGGGGAACAGCAGTCAAGATAGGAGAAGTCTGCTGCACCATATGTGGGTCAGCTCCCTGGCCAGGTATTGAAATCATGCTTTAGTGGTGATAGCACTGAGACTTAACTCTTAGGTCACTTGGAATGTCCAGTTATGAATCTTGAAACACAGCCTCATAATAATCTGATGGAAAAGGGAACACTGCAGGTAGGATAAGACAGTGCAGATGGTGGGGAGATGGTACACTCATCAGAAGTCTTTTCAAGTCTGTTTCACATTCCAGAGAAATATCTGAAGATAGAAAAATGCTCTCCAAGCTGTGTACTTACAGTTGAAGTCCACCTACAGAACTTCCTTATCATCAACAAAAATTCCACGGGAGCAGAAGGTAAGATAATGGTTTTCTCATATTTCCCAGGATCTATTTTGCTCTAAGGAAATATACTTCCAGTATCCTCTATAACCCCCTTCCTGCTGTTATGAAGGCATCATTTTTACTAAAACTTTCATTTTCTTTTTAGAGGTCATCTTGTCTTTCATGGGATGAGATCCAATGTTCAAGAAGCTAAGAAACTGAGGCCTTCTGTTTAGGTTACACAGGAAGAGCTAATTGTGGCAACATGGTAGTAAGGGATTCCTGAAGTTGAACCCAGCCTCTGTCACTTGGACACATGTGACTTCATTCTTAAGTTCCCCAGGCATCAGTCTGAGCATCTTGGAAATGGGGCAATTCCTATAAATTCCTCCAGACTTTGTAAGGCTAGGTGCACTCAGCTAACTTCCTTGATTTTATATCGCAGCCAGAATTCTCTGAGCTCCAGAGTCAATTACCTCTAGTGCCTATTCTGCATTTACACCTGGCATCACAACAGTAAAATCACTAATTCCCACCAGCACATTTATTCCACTTTTTTACCCCCTTTCTATGTACAGGGAATGTACTCTATTAGGTTTCTCAATCCAGAGCACAACTGTATGTTTCATCCAAACACAATAGCTCTTAGCAGAGTCGCAGCCAATTGCAGGCAAATAACACAGAATGGACAAATGAAAAACATGCTGCAATAAGTATCATTTATCATAATTATCATTCAGCTCCCAGTATTTAGACCTTGTCAGTGTTTTCTCATTTCTATGGTTTATGAAATATGATCAGTAGACCACCTAGAAAGTGACCAATCAATTAAAATCTTCCAAAACTTTTGACTCAGATTGAATTAAGAGTATCACTAGACTTAAATATCCTCTTGTCCAGGTTCATTAATAAAACACTCAATGTGCAACAGAGTTTGACTTGAAATCCAAGCCCTGAAATTAGAGTTTATCATAATAATAAGCAATAATAAACAAAAGATAATAGACACTGTGAAGACCTCAACATGCCAAATAAGCTTTCCCAAATGTCCTTCCTATGGAAAGGAGCATACCCACCAGCAGATGCACATGCTAATCTGATACATTTTCAAAATTGTAGCCTAGGCTGTTTCTCAAGAATATTATACTGGTTCTTGTGCAGGTTTATTTTTTTCTCTTAAACTTTAGATGGTGGGGAGGAATTGACTTTTTTTTTTTTTCCCAAGTGAGAATTAATTCAGCAAATGGGTATCAGAATTGAAGTAGTAGGAACTTCATAGCTTTACTAAACCCAGGATTCACTACGAATATTGAACTAAGCTGAAATATCCTAGCTGGCTGCAGAATTGTGGCGGACAGGAGGAGGTGTGGACACGCTCATGACTTGTCCAGTGGTTCCCTCAGCTTTGCCTGCACATGCTGCCTGTGCAGATTCTCTTCCTTCTCTCTGGCAGCAAGCATAAATTGTATTGAAATTTAAGGATTCATGTTCATGCTAATTTTACTTTCAAATCTAAGGAAGAATCCTATTGAATCCCCAATTTTATTGCAAACACTTTATATAATCATAGGAGATAATATTTTTAAAATTTTAGAGTTCACCAAAGCTGCATAAACTGCAAAGAAATGAGACACTTTCAGTGGGAACACATACTTCCTGACCCTGAATGTTCCAAGATCCTGTATTGCTTCATGCTGGCAGTATCTTCTGTATTGAGAAGAGAAATCATGCCGCTATATAATCTATAAAAATAAATTTTCTGAAATGTTGGTATCTTAAAGAGTCAAAATTTTCTATATCTGCACAGCTTTTAATTCATGATTTTAGCATCTCTTTAAGAAAGTCACTTATTAAAAAAACATTATTTTAAAAGGCATGAGAATAAATGAGTGATGTAGAAAAATATTATAGAAAATAACTATAGAAACAGAAACTTTTACATAGGATAACATTATAACTGAACATAAAGGTTTCTTCTCATGTAAAACTGTTGCTTGGTTACATTTATTCCGAGCAATTTCTACTTGTGACTTCCTCCTCCACCTCCAAGGGAGGGCTCTGGGCTTTCCTGCTGTCTTGCATAACCTCAGTCAGACAAGGACAGACAATGCTGGATACTCATACATTTCTCTAGTGATTAGGTCAGGATTTGTCAGAAGCAAACTTTTCCAAGAGGGAGGAGTTATTACCTCACACTTTAAACGTGACTTGAAAATACGGCTGTTTGTTCAGCAATTTGGAGACCAGGACATCAGAGTATGTTAAGAGACTCTGAAATGAAAGTGTCTTTTTCACACAGGGTAGCAAGCTCTGGTTACTAGACAGCATTTCTCCTTTTCATAGTTGACTGCTCCACAGGATGAAGACACAGGGAAGTTCTTCTCTTGTGGGAAGGTTACAGTTCAGGCTGAGGTTGCTAAAAATAGAATTGCTGGTTTGTGTAGGATTCAGTATTAGTGTTCGGTATTTGTATCTGTGTGTATTATGCGGATTAAGAGTCACAATTGGGTAGCCCTTGTGACTACTAAGTACTTGAATTGGGGCTATTAACATGTGTAGATACAGTATTTGCTGCATTATGTAGAAAAATACATGATTACATTAATATCATCTGTTCATTTTCTTTTTAATGTGGACATAAGACCATTTATTTTATTTTTTTAAAGATTTATTTATTTATACAAGAACCAGGATACAGGCCAGATACATGGGAGGGTGAGAGGATTCACCAGAGACAGAGCGGGGAACAGAACAGACAGACTGACTAAATACATTGCTGAGGGGAGCAGCGGGCTCGGCAGAAGAGGTCTGTTGCACCATGTGGGACCCTCGCTGGCTGGCCGGGATCGAACTGGCTCTGCAGAGACTGCAGACAGCTTCGTAGCACTGCTGTGCTCAACCTCCTGCACCACCAGGGGAGATCCCATAAGACTATTTAAAATTTAAAATGTGACTCAATTTTATTCCTCATGACACATGGGTGAGTAAAATCACTGGAAAAAACAAACTTTTCTGCTAACTATGGCCAGTCTCTATTTAACCCTGTGTAATCAAGGTTTATGTCCTTAGAAACATCAGAATCTATGATTGCATTTTGGTGATACTACATTTTTCTTTTTGAGGGTAAATGTCCTTTCTCTATCAGACATTTATCCCCTTTTTCCTAGACAAAGTACATGTCCTCTCATACCATATACAGTTACAAATATACCCCTACTTATTAAGAAATGTTCTTCCCAGAACTTCCCTTTTCTATCAATATTCATAGCTGCTGATTGGGCTGATGGTCACAGAAGCCACTATGGCAATTTATATTATGTACTATCCTGCAGTTCGTCCAAGATTTGTGGCCAGACCTCCTGAATCAGTGGAAACTACAAGTGCCCTCAAACTTTGTCCTTCATGAAGAATTCCTGAGAAAAAGTGAACAGAGGGCAGGAAAGGTAATTTGTTATGCCATGAAATAGATAAAGAGAAGCAATTATTTTCATTAAATACTCATGGATACATAACATATTGCTGGTGGGGGGGGTGTGGTGTGGTCTTTTTCATAGATGCTTTAAACAAGGAGGGAGCATGAGACTTCACACAGATTCCATTGTATTTTCAACCCCATGAGAAAATGCAAATATCTCATTGTGCATTTATTTGTTATCAATTTTTTTTTATGACTTTTTTAACTATAGAATCAATCAAAATATTTTTATAAGATAGTAGGGCTGAATAGTAACTACTCACATTCTAGTGGAAAATCCTAGGCACAAAGCATGCTTAAAAATATAATTACTGTCCAAAAAGCCTCTTATGTTGATATGCTCAAAACAGTATAAAAAGATAGCATTATCAAAGGCAAAGGAACTTTGCCTTTAGCTGGTGCCAGTGGCAAATGTTGCTGGTTTTTATAAAATTTGGTCTGCCTTGAGAATGCTAACAAATATCTGAATAGGTGGAAATAGGAGAAAAAGATGGTAGGGATCTTTCTAACTTCCTTAGTATTTTTAAGTAAAGATCCGGGATATGCACTAGGTCCTATTCTGTGCTCCCAAAAATCACTTTCCATTCATACTTCTTCCTGTTGTCTACTCAATCCTTTACACAGAGGGAGAGAGGCTGGACCTTATGCTACTGGATGTGAGAGAGGGCAGCTCCACAAACCCTTCACAGAGCAATTGTGATCAGTGAGGGAGGGTTTCACAGAGATGAAGTAAGTTCAGTCCACTGCATACCCATTCTGCAGATCTACCCAATAAAGGAGAAAATGGGCCGCTCACGTCTGGCTCTCATCATATGCAACACGAAGTTTGACAAGCTTGATCCCAGGGATGGGGCAGAGCACGACATTACAGGGATGCGGCAGCTGCTTGAGAGCCTTGACTACACAGTGGAAGTGAAAGAGCACCTCACAGCCAAGGTGAGTCACCACCTCATAGGTAACATATTCAGCACATCCTCCTGCCACAAGGTAGTTTTATAAGGACTTCAGGCCAGGACCTGTGTGCTATTTGTGTGTGTGTGTGTATTTATAGGATGTATTTGGAAGGTGAAATCTATATGTCTTTTGTGTTCCCAACATCCTTAATTTCATAAGAGGACTAAATATGACTGACATGTGTACCCACAATTCATAATTGCAAAGTGAGGTGAGTATGAGTCAGTCTCAACACATCTCAGAAAATTCTGGAGTAATGAATGTTTAGCCAGATCCCGCTTTTTCTGTGGTGCTAACTGGTCCATCAATGAGCCAGAAAGAACCCAACTCCCACTCATCTTGGTTTACTTGGCAGAATGCAATCAAATTATAAGCAAACACACAATTTCAGACATGCATATCTCTGTGTCTCTGTAAAAGAGAAAAGGGTAAGAACATAGAGCAAACTTGTGAAAGGGGAGTAATAACGTTTGACGAGATGGGCAATAAGAGACTGTTTGTGGACTGGACAGGCACTGATGCATGAGTCAGCAACAAGGCCGCTCTGGAAAGATGTGCAGATAGTGCATTTCAAGCAGGGGCAACTCTAGTGGAAAGTCTGAAATGCATTTTTTTTTTTTTTTTTTTTTTTTTTGTGGGACCCTCGCCAGTGGCCGGGGAATGAACCGGTGCTGCAGAGGCTGCAGGCAGCTTCACAGCCCAGCGCTCAACCACTGCGCCACCAGGGGAGGCCCTGAAATGCATCTTAAACTAGCACAGAAGCCCAGTGTGACAAAAGGGGGAGGAGCAGCAAAAGTTGATTTTATTCTAAGCATGGCGGGGAGGACTTTAGAAGGGAGGGGGGGATGCTCCATTTAGGACATAAGGGTCTCATTTAATAATTGGAAAAATGAGGAAAATGGAAAGGAAAAATACTACTTGCCAATAAGCAAATGCAAGATAGATCAAGAGTACAGTTTGCATAATGCCAGCGGGAGTGGGGAGTTGAAATTCTGGTTCGTGATATAAAGCACAAGAAATCCACTCTCAGCACTGAACAGGTACAGTGTGGAACACCTCAGCTGGGACACTAGAGATGGAATGAGACTGAGCCTGTAAATAGCAGGGCAGTTTACGTTGAGAGTTGGTTCTAGTCAGTAAGACTCAGGGGCTTTCCAGGGTATGGAAGATGTGCTGCAGCAGTTTGCTGTCCGCCCTGAGCACCGGTCTTCAGACAGCACGTTCTTGGTGTTTATGTCTCATGGTGCCCTGGAAGGAATCTGTGGGACCAAGCATGGTGAGGAAAACCCGGATATGCTACCTTACGACACCATCTTCCAGATATTCAACACCCGCAACTGTCCTCTTCTGAAGGATAAACCCAAGGTCATCATCATCCAGACCTGCAGAGGTGGTGAGTGAGTGGGAAATTCAAAGGTAGGGAAAAGGTTTGCAGGGGACTGTGATGCATGTTTTGTATGGAAGAGAAACAAACTCAGATCCCATCCAGGGCAAATAAACTAAACAGAATTTTCAGGAAACATGGAGGGGCTGGTAGCATAAGGATTTGTCTTGTCAGCTAAAAAAAAATGTTTTTAAATATTTATTTATGCATACAAGAATTGGGGTACAGGCCAGAGGTGTGGGGGTGAGAGGATTCACCAGAGACAGAGTGGGGAACAGAACAGGCAGATTGACTGAAATGCATTACTGAGAGGAGCAGCGGGTGAGACAGGAGAGGTCTACTGCTCCATGTGGGTAGCTCCCTGGCATGGGATCAAACTTGTGCTGAAGTGACTGTGGATAGCTTCATAGGTTGTATCTTAACCCCTTGTGCCACCAGGGAGGCCCGTCAGCTGAAAATTTAATTCATGGTAGGTGGTAGAGGAGGTTGTCAGCATCACTAAATCAAAGTTAAACAAAAAATATTCAAGCGCTGGAATTAAATCATTTTAATGACAACTTTAGTTGTAAGTGTTTTGCTGACATTCTCTGACTTAAGAAGAATGTCAAGTGTTTTGACATTCTCTGACTTGAGAAGAATTTCACTTGAAAGTGTGGCCATTACATATAGCAGCACTCCCTCCCCCACCTCAGATATTATGGAAAGGGAAAAGAGAAGTCTGGCTCAAAGCCAAAATGCAAAATGTTCTTCTCCCCTTAACTTCCAGTTATCTCTTAGTTTTTGGATCTATGTTTGGGGAAAAAAAGTAGAAATAATGTAGCTAGAAACTGGTATCTATGCTCTGGAAATATGCAGATTAGGATTTATCTCTTCGGCTTTCGTTAGCAAATGGAATCTTGTGTTTTATGATACTGTCTCTATTTACTGACATGGTACTTTCACTATAAAATGGTTCACTATAATTGGTTCAAGGATAGTAGGACAAACACAATGTGCCCTCTGTGTGTGTGTGTGTGAGAGAGAGAGAGAGAGAGAAAGAGAGAGAGAGAGAGCAAAAGAGAGATTGAGAGAGAGAGATTGAGAGAGAGAGAGAGAGAGAGAGAGAGAGAGAGAGAGAGAGAGAGAGAGAAATTTGCCAGAATAAACACTGACAAAGAATTAGGTAGGGACCTTCCCTGGTGGCACAGTGGCTGAGCGCTGAGCTGTGAAGCTGTCCCCAGTCTCTGCAGTGCCAGTTTGATCCCTGGCCACTGGCGAGGGTCCCACATGGTGCAACAGACCTCTTCTGCCGTGCCCGCTGCTCCCCTCAGCAGTGTACTTTGTCAGTCTGCCTGTTCTGTTCCCCACTCTGGCTCTGGTGAATTCTCTCACCCTCCCGTGCTTCTGACTGTATCCAGTGCTTGCATAAATAAATAAATAAATCTTTAAAAAAATAATTAGGTAGACAGGGCGACATGTAGAATGAGGATCTTGGTCTCTTGATCTCCCTCCAGAAAAGCGAGGGGAAGCGGTGATCACTGATTCTCCAGGAGCCTCTACAGACAGCTCTTCACCTGCAAACTGGAAAGAGGATGCTGCTTGCAGAACCCATGTGGAGAAGGACTTCATCGCTTTTTACTCATCGACTCCACGTTGGTGTCTCTTAGTCTCGCAGGCATTTGTGAAGCCACTATGAATGACTCTAGATAAGCTCAATGCAACAATGATTTGTGAGAGATTTTGAGTGTTGTAAAAGTATTTTGTATTTTATTTTATCTGTTGTATAGAAGACACAGATTTCTTTCCCATTTGAAAAAAAAGTGTATTTTCAGGATGAATATTGAATTTTACAGTCAGAGTTATACCAAACCTTAAAACAACCTAATACAGGGAACAGACTTCACCATACACCATTTAAAGACAAATGATTGATTCAGTTTTCTATTAAATCCATTTAACATTTTGAGTAGTATTATCAGTTTCTCAACCTATTGCCTCTATGTCCTTTTTTATCAATATTTCCTATGTGATGCTCTCTGGAGCAGGAGTAAGCCAGTGCCAGACCCATAACGTGACTACTGTACCATTGCTGGCAATTCTGATAAGCTGTCCCATTAGTTCACCTTTTGCCAGATTCTTTGTTTCTTTTTGTGGAAAATGAGTTAATGCAGATATAAGTTCTTCCCTAAAAACATGTCAAGATACATAATGGATAGATAGATGGATAGAGATAAATACATAAATAACACATAATAAACACAAATAATACATAAATAACATAAAATAAACACATAAATAAAAAAAAAACATTTTGCTGAACTTATTATGCTCTATCTTCATAGATACTGTATCCTGGAGAAACACTTTGAAAGGTTCTTTATTCATCACAAAGCTCATCACATGCTTCCAAAATATGCTTGGTGCTGTCATGTACTGAAAATATTTCAGAAGGTGAGCTTTCTGCTTTCCTTTTTCAATCCTTTCTGTGTTAAGGAAGACTTTACTATCACTTGCCTTTCAAGTGACAATGACAGAACTTGTCAGGCAAACAAAATGTACAGTAGTGGTAACTGCTTTCTGTCATCAGGTGTTCACAATTTGATTTAGAAAAGGAAAATGTCAATGCACCACAGTGGGAGCTCAAATGGAGCAAAACAATATAAAATACAAACTTGTATCATATGGGTTATATAGTCTTAGAATTTGAATAATGAAAGGAACTTTGAATTAAATTTCATGGCTTAATAGTTAAATAAATTTGCAGTAGGCTGTCTATTTGTTAACGGCTGGTAAACTGGTGAGATAGGGGTAAATGAGACATTTCTGACAGAGGTCACAGGACTTACAGTCTTATAAGAGAGGGGCTACTAAACAAGTGATAAGTGATTATAGAACACTTGTCCATAACAATGAGACCTAGAACACATGACAGAGAATTCATGATAAAACATTCTTTGTAAGGATTGGTCTACAGGGAAGAATTGATACTCCTTCTCCAACTAACAACATTCTTTATTTCCTACTTTTTCCTAATTTATCTTCCTCAATAATTCTCACCACTACCCACTTAGTATTATATTTCCATTGCTAGCTTTTCACTTGTATTCACTCACTCAAATGCAAACTTCATGAAGGCTGGGATTTGTTCAATCCCTCAGACATTATTGAAAAGGAAATAGAAGCACATGAATTTAATATTCACTGATTGAGTAAATGGATACATGAATAATGCATGCTCACTTTCCTTTCTTTTTAGAAAGAAATAAATAGGTGTTAAGATCATGAGAAACTGTGGTTGTTTTTAAACTTAAAGTCTTAGAGAATAGCACTTCTGTGGGAAAGAAGGATTTATCTTTAGTGAGTTGGAGAAGATTGTATGGTAGGTAACTTGAGTCAAGTCTCTGTGAGTAGCAACTAAGGAAGCTAAGCCCTGTTGGATGAGTAGGAATTACACATTACATTTTCAAGAACACTACCAGAAAAAATACAGGGAATGGTGTATCTATGGTATGTAGGACTTCATGGCAAAAGACTTCAGATATCAGTTTGGTGGTGGGGAGGTAAAAGTTGTTTAGTGTTCAGGTCTTTAAGGATCTTGAAATTTTAGTTATTCTACTAAGTAGTTGAACTTGGTGGATATTAAAGATAGTCAGGGCCTCCCCGGTGGCTAAGTGGGTTGAGCACAGCACTGCGAAGCTGTCCACAACCTCTGCAGCATGGGTTCGATTCCCAGTGTGCCAGGGAGATATCCACATGGCATGGCAGACCTCTGCTGTCTCACCCTTTACTTACCTCTGTAATGTTTTTGGTCTGTCTGCCTGTTCTGCTCCCTGCTCTGTCTCTAGTGAATCCTCTCACCCTCCTGCACCTCTGGCCTATACCCCAGTTCCTGTATAAATAAATTAATCTTTAAAAAAAAGTTAAAATAAAGATAGTTGATCTCTGAAATCCAATTTTTAGGAACAGATCTCCAAGATGTATAGATGAGAAGTGAAAAGTAGATGAAATGGAGATTAAAAGGCCATTGATTAGTCATGAGGTATATATTTTGAGATCTGGGCCATATTCCAACATGAGGTATCATTTCTAAGAAGAAGGATAACAGTGGCAGGGAGTTAGAATGTCCTAAGTCTTGGTCCCATTAACTCTAGGAGGACCCTTTATTTATAAAAATTTCTGGCTCATGGTACAAAATGTTTTCTGAGAATACATAAAAGGTGTGCCTCATCTAATGTCCTTTTATGTTTTTAGGTACAACAATCATTTGAAAAATGATGCGATCAATTCCAGATGCCCACCATTGAAAGACTAAGCATGACAAAATATTTCTACCTCTTTCCTGGCAATTGAAAATAGTGTGAGTGTCAAGCACAAAATAACTGGGAAAGTGATACTAGTGGTGAGGGCCAATAAGCAATGATTGCTGATTGCTTGGGTTATCAAATTGTATTCTTGTTGATAAAGTTTGCTTTTTTTTTTTTTTTTTTTTTTTGCTCTACTTATAAGCATCTGAATGTTCACAATCAATTGATCAGTAAATCAATCAATCAGGAGGTAAGTCAAACTAAGACAGGAAGTAATAAACAGTGAAAGATACTGGGTAATTTATTAAAATTTAAATTTCCTTATGCTTTGGTTCTTAGAATCTCTTTCTGCCTCCACACACACAGCACACACAAACACACACACACACAATTACCAAATGACTCAGATTCTAAAGGAAAAATAAACACACAAAAGACAGAGGAACCAACATTAAAGAAAGCAGAACTATGGTCCTCTTAATGCAGGTATCACATTAATGACACTGAGCTACCATCACCAACTATTAGGACCTTTATCCTATATAGTAATGTGTTTACAGATTCTTGTTTTATGACAGTTCTCACAATATAGCTCACAGAACACTTGGATTCTGCCCTAAGATGCACACTTATGGCTCAGAAACTCTATCAAGATTCTATGTTAATACAAACAATTTTCTTTGGTCAAAGTATTTGATAATGGGTACATGTATAGAACCAACAATTATGTTACCCATTTGTAACAACTTTATATTATATATTATATGCATGTTATTGGTTTCCTAGCATGAGCATACTTGAAATTATATTTTGTAGTGTTTAACTGAATATTTAAACTATCTAGTCACATCATCTTTCAACCCTGGTTTCTGACATCAGTTGAATAATTTCACAAGTATTTCAAAAGAACAGCTTTATAACTACATTAATCCAATGGACTCCTATTTTGGGATTGAATACTTTATTTGATTAATATTTATTCCACACTATGTTCCAGGTTTTGTTCTGGGTGTGTGGGATATAGTAGTGATATATTTATTTATTTTACCATTTATTTTATATTTTTTTTGGTTTTTTTTTTATTGTAACATGTTTTTATTCATTTTTTATTTTTTATATCATAGTTATTTTTTTAAAAATTTTTAATCCCTCATTAGTTTTGCAGTGAAAACATCTCTCCCATTTTTTTTGTGGGGGGAGAGGGAACTACTTTTTATTTTATTTATTTATTTACTTTTAGTTTTTATATTCCCCATACAATTACAACCCCCTTATTTTGACCCCAAGCCCTCCTTTCCCCGCCCCCCACCCGCGATAGAGTGTCTCTGGTTCATAGTTGTTTGTTGATTTTGATATTTTCTTTCTTATAGTTATTCTTTTTCCTGGTCCTTATTTAAGTTTTCTAGATTCCTGCTATCAGTGAGATCATCCGGTATTTTTTTCTTTCTTTCTGGCTTATTTCGCTGAGCATGATCCCTTCCAGCTCCATCCATGTTGCTGAAAATTGCATGTGTTTATCTTTTTTGAATGCTGAGTAATATTCCATGGTGTATATGTACCACATCTTCTTGATCCAGTCATCTATTTTTGGGCATTTGGGCTGTTTCCAAAGCTTAGCTATTGTAAATAGTGCTGCTATAAACATAGGGGTGCAAGGTGCTCTTTGGAATTGATGTTTCTGTGTCCTTTGGGTAAATACCTAGGAGTGGAATTGCTGGATCATATGGAAGCTCTATGTTTAGTAGATCAGGAAATCCCCACACAGCTCTCATTTTTAAATAATATTTGCTTCCCCCGCCCCCTCAGGTGTAGTACCCATACAATTTCCTTTACCAATATACTTGTGCACCATCACCTCAGTCCCTGTGCTCATGTCCCTTTCACCCTCTGATACCTCTCCCTCCTCCTCCCCTGCAGGATATCTCTCATTTATAATTGTCTGTTTTTGTTTTGTTTTGTTGTGTTTTGTATTATTATTTTTTATACTGATGTCTTATTTTTATCCCCTATATTCCTGCTATAAATGAAACCATCCAATATTTTTCTTTTTCCTTCTGACTTATTTCACTGAGCATAATTCCTTCTAGCTCCATTCACATTGCTGAGAATGACATGAGTTTATCTTTTTGATTGCTGAATAATATTCCATTGTGTTTATGTACCACATCTTCTTGATCCAGTCATTGATTTTTGGGCATTTGGATTGTTTCCAGGTTTTACCTATAATTAAAAGTGCTGCAAGAAGCATTGAGGTACAGGTGTTCTTTTGAATCAATATTGTTGTGTCCTCTGGGTTTATCCTTAGGAGTGGAATTGCCAGGTCATACGGTTGCTCCATTTTTAATAGACTGAGGAATCTTTAGACAGCTTTCCATAGTAGTTGATCAGTTTGCACTCCCACAGCAATGTAGGAGAGTTCCTTTTTTACCACATCCTTGCCAACATTTGTTCTTGATAGTTTTTTTAATATGTGTCATTCTTACTGGATAAGGCGGTATCTCAATGTGGTTTTTTTATTTTTTTATTTTTTTTTTTATTTTATTTTTTTTTTTATAGAGGCATGTTTTATTTATTTATTTGTTTGTTTGTTTTGTTTATACATGCACTGGGTACAGTCAGAAGAGCGGGAGGGTGAGAGAATTCACCAGAGCCAGAGCGGGGAGCAGAGCAGGCAGAAGGACCGAAGTACACTGCTGAGGGGAGCAGCGGGCGGCAGGAGAGGTCTGCGCGCCATGTGGGACCCTCCTCCGGTGGCCGGGGAGCAGCCGGGGATCGAACCGGCGCCGCAGAGGCCGCGGGCAGCTTCGCAACCCAGCGCCCAACCGCTGCGCCACCAGGGAGGCCCTCTCAATGTGGTTTTGATTTACATTACCTTGATTATAAGGATGTTGAACATATTTTCATATGCCTGTTGGCCATTTGCATTTCATCTTTGGAGAAATGTCTTTTAAGTTTTTCTGCCCATTTTTGACTACATTGTTTACTTTTTTTTTTTGTTGAGTCATGTGAGTACTTTGTCTATCTTTGTGATGAGTCCCTTGTCAGTTGTAGGGTATGCACAAACTTTTTCCCAATCAGTGGGGTGTCTCTTTATTTTGGTTAATAAACAGTGACATAATTAAAGAGTGCTTGCTACAGATAACTCATACTTTATTCAGTGAATATAGATTCAAAATTCACAACAATAATGTATATCATATATAGGAGAAAGATAAAAGCTAAGAATACAGAAGGGTATAGAGACACAAAATGATGAATGCTAGAGTGTTATAGATTATTCAGGAGAGTATTCTTTGAAATGGTGAAATCAAAGTGGAGAGCAGGGGAGTGATCCTTGAGGTACTCTGTGAGAAAGTGTCCTTGCACAGAGAACAGCATGTGAAAACGCCCTGATGCAGAATTGTGCATAATAGGTTTAAAAAATCGCAAGAAGGCAGTAGATGGGAGAGTGGGGGAAATGGCACAAGCATTTTCAGAAAAATGGTGAACAACCTGATGACATGTGCCTCAGTGATCACAAGGTAAATATTTTAGACGTATTTTCCTGATTGATATAGTGTACACATTAAGTATTCGAAGAAAAATGATATAACCTAACTTAGATTTACAAACGTCACCCAGAGTACTTTCTGGTGGATACACAAGGGTCACAGACAGAAACCAAGAGACATGGTGAAAGCTCAGGGAAAGGGAAGGGAGACTCACAATATGAGATGTGTTCAGAGTCTGGGATTACCATCTTGACCTTGGTTCATTTTCTCTGTTTCAGGAAAGCACATCAGTCCAGCCCCTCTTTATCCACTACAAGGAGCACCTGAACCAGTACATCACCCATAGTTGCCTTTTAAAAAATTTTCAAATAAAAATGAAAATAAATGAAATGGAACAAATGTGTCTTCTAATAGAGAAGAGAATTTCAATGAAAATGGTGGGAATGGAAATAAAGTGGAGGAAGCTAAGTGTCTTTTCTAGCTGTGTGGCTCACATAGCACCTTGACTTCACTGAGTGAAGAGACCTGCCCTCAAAATGGTGAAAGAAGACAGTGCCCATCTGGATCTCAGAATTAAAAATTGTCCAACTCTTCATCTGTGCACTCAAGAATCCTTGGCTTTAGAATGGCACATGCAAAGTTTTCTTTTTTAAAGATTTATTTATTTATGCATACAAGAACTGGGGTACAGGCCAGAGGTGTGCGGGTGAGAGGAGAGAGAGTGGGGAACATAACAGGCAGATTGACAGAAATGCACTGTTGAGGAGAGCAGTGGACAAGTCAGGAGAAGTCTGCTGTTCCATGTGGGTAGCTCCCTGGCTGGGGATCAAACTTGTGCTGCAGTGGCTGCAGGTAGCTTCATAGGTTGCATGTTAACACCTTGCGTCACCAGGGAGGTCCAAGAAGTTTTCTAATTGAATACAAACACGCCGTGGAGAGACTGCGCCTTAGTTTTCTGACCATCACAATGAAGGGAATATATAATAAGCAATGCTAAATGACTATTTTGGCTTCCAGTGCATATAAAAGTTATGTTTACACCTTAATGGATTCATTCCATATATATATATATATATATATATGGCAAAAGCCTCAGTGTTGTTGAAGGTTTAGACAATAATTAGCATATATTTAGCAATAAAATATTTAAAAATTAAGGTAACGCTTTCTTTTTGACATAATGCCATATATATATATATATGGAGTTCCACTCCTAGGTATTTATCCAAATCACACAGAAACAATTAATTCCAAAGGGTACCTGCACCCCTATGTTCATAGCAGCACTACTTACAGTAGCTAAACTATGGAAACAACAATGAATGCTTTTGAGGAGTTGTGTGGAAGTGGAAACAAGAGAGCTATTTTTAATGGGATCATTATAATATGCTTTTGTATTATACTAATGGGGTAAGTAGGAGAAAAATGACATAGGAGAGCAATGATATTAAGAGATTACATTGAACTATGCTTTTGAGTTGGTGAGAGTGGGTCAATCAGGTAAAAAATATAATGGTTTAGCTTCAAATTACAGAAGGCCAAGTAGGTGACACTAGAGTAGATTGAGAGGGTAGATATATTCTCTGAATGGAAAATTATTGTAGACATCAAGCTCAAAGAGGAGGAGATGTAGTCTTCATATCTCTCTTGGTGAGACTCTGAAATATATACATAGTCATTAATATATGTGCATTTCATTGGTGTTTACATTTTAAAGTTACTACATAAACACAGCATAGACAACTTGGCTGTGGATACAGAAATGAGTAGACATCTTGACTTGGACAATGTGAAATAAAAATGTAGCTCAAATAAAAAAGTGATGTTATAATTGGAGGTGAGATCAATGACGGGAATTGTGTGAAGGCAATTATCGGCAATTTACACAGAGAATTAAGTTGCTGAGCAATACTAAATGAGGGTTAAATATATCATTTAATGCTTATAAATTAATCAAGAACTGAAAATCATGATGTCATCAAGTATTAGGCAGGGTAGGATAGAAGTGAGGCAGTGTTAATAAACTATATCTCACTAGTCATATGAGGTAGTCATTGGGATTGCTTGTATTCAACATATCAGGAAAAAGATAAACTAGGATGTTAGTGAGAATTTTAAAGATTACTAGTAGGATATGAAAGCATAATTAATTTAGGGAAATGATACGTAGACTTTGGGACTAAAGATTGGGAGAGTTGTACTGAAGAATATGATTTTCATTATATACTTTTCTGTACCATGGGATAAGTTCCTTTATGAATACTTTAATTTATCAAGAAATTTTATTTATTTATACAAGTGCTGGGTACAGTCAGGAGCATGGGAGGGTGAGAGAATTCACCAGAGCCAGAGAGGGGAGCAGAGCAGGCAGAAGGACCGAAGTATACTGCTGAGGGGAGCAGTGGGAGTGGCAGGAGAGGTCTGCGTGCCTTGTGGGACCCTCACCCTGTGGCCAGGGATCGAACCGGCACTGCAGATGCTGCAGGCAGCTTCGCAGCCCAGAGCTCAACCACTGCGTCACCAGAGGAGGTCCATGAAATTTTAAATATATAATTTATCAACACTTTTAACACTATTCAATCATCAAAAATGAGACAGTTCTTAATGTGCTGAACATTACAAACATTTATTATATATTGTCAAATTTTAAGATAATTTGAGGGGAAACATTTATTACAAATACATGTTGGTTAATTATCTATTGTTCAGTAAGAAACAAAAAGCATTTATTTGAAACAGCATTTACTACTGTTTACAAGTTAAATAGCCTTGTCTCTCTACGGGGATCATCCCTGTGTCTGTGCTCACCTGCGGTGAGGCCACCTTTCTCTTCTGTCATGACTAGGATGACCTCATAGATCTAGGAAGCAACTTGGTTAAAGCTGGTTTAGAGTGACCTTAACTGGAACATCTGGCTTCTCTGCCTCATGATGTCTCCTGTTCAAAAGCAAGAAAGGCCAGGCTTGTTCATGTGGAGGTGCAGATATCCAAGATGAAAACCTGAAGACTTTTACAAACCTGCAGGGTACAGTGTCCTTTTATTGTACCATGTTGGCCAAAAGCAAGTTGTCAGGCTCATGTGTCATGAGGGCAAAGGGCAAGGATAAGAGGAGGCCAATGGCTGGCTCCAGCAGTAAGGTCAGTATTAAAACATGTATATTTTCAACAGCATATGAAAAATTCACAAAAAAAATGTAAACTCAATATATAATTGTGTTTACTTGATAGAGTAAAATTATAGAAACTAGATGACACAACCATTTCATAAACTTTTCTAAGGTTTCATTTCAGTGGTAAATTGCTATCTAAGACTTAATAACATTTTGAAACTAAAGTGTTCAAATAAAACAAACATATGAACCTCATGAATAGCCAATATCCAGAATTGACAAATGAGGGATCTGGAATGGAGATGAAAACAGATTCCCCATCTGGATTTTGCACAGTGACAGGAGTTCTCAATTTCTGCTCCCCTCAAGCCTTCTGAATTCACTTCTAGGGCTGAGCAGGCTTTCCTTAAGTGAGGGCTCCCTGACATTTGGTAGCTAATGGGTGTGGCCCAGAGACAAATAAGGGTCAATGCGTCATTAACTGTTAACAATAGACTGGGAACAATATAGAAAGGTATGTATTTCATTTAACTCTGTTAACTTTTTTTTAATTTTTTTTTTTTTAAGATTTATTTATACAAGCACTGGGTATAGTCAGAAGCATGGGAGTGTGAGAGAATTCACCAGAGCCAGAGCAGGGAATAAAACAGGCAGACTGAAGAAATATACTGCTGAGGGGAGCAGCAGGCATGGCAGGAGAGGTCTGCACACTATGTGGGACCCTCGCTGGTGGCCGGGGATCGAACTGGTGCTGCAGAAGCTGCGGACAGCTTTGCAGCCCAGTGCTCAACCACTGTGCCACCAGGGGAGGCCAATAACTCTGTAAACTTTTTTATATAAGAGAAAGGACTGAGTTTAGGGGCCTCCCCTGGTGGCAAAGTGGTTGAGTGCTGGGTTGCGAGGCTGCCCGCAACCTCTGCAGTGCTGGTTCATTCCCCGGCCACCCGTGAGTGTCCCACAAAAAAAAAAAAAAAAAAAAAGGACTGAGTTTACTCTATTTTTTTCCAAAGGACAATAGCTATGTATCAGATGAGGACTCAAATTTCACCCTGGCAAGAGACAAGAGAATGTGAGGAGTTGCTGCTTCCCTTTTAGGGAGTTGAAGCACTCTGCACTTAGAAGAAGAAAGCTACTTTCATTTTCTTTATTTAGTAGGTGCAAGGAACACAGCAATGGCTGCCAAACAGTGATACTTTTTTTTCCCCTTATATGGGCTGTATTAGGGGGGACAGTACAGGGAGAAGGAATGTTACAGGGCACCCCCAAAATGAAACAGGTTGTATGACTGTAGGTCCTCACCTGTATGTTTAAAAAGGACTTATTAATGTTCATGTTCAGGCACACACAAAAGGTTAACAAAAGATTTATTTACAAAAGAAGGAGAAATGAAATGAATAACTCAGGGAGAAAAGAGGGAGATAAATTCATAAATGAGCCCTACCCATTCCCCTGACATGGAATCCCAATGACCTGCTGAGAGTGGTGAAAAGCCAAGTGCTGTCAGGCCAAGAGAGCGACCCCAACTCACATTGCTGGTTATATACCCAAACAAAAAATCATGGCTTGGGCCTCCCCGGTGGCGCAGCGGTTGAGCAGTGGGTTGCGTAGCTGCCTGCAGCCTCTGCAGCGCCGGTTCGATCCCCAGCTGCTCCCCGGCCACCGGAGGAGGGTCCCACATGGCGCACAGACCTCTCCTGCCGCCCGCTGCTCCCCTCAGCAGTGTACTTCAGTCCTTCTGCCTGCTCTGCTCCCCCTTCTGGCTCTGGTGAATTCTCTCACCCTCCTGTGCTTCTGACTGTGCCCAGTGCTTGTATAAATAAATAAATCTTTAAAAACAAACAAACGAAAAAAAAAGCATGGCTGCTTAACTCCACCCTCAGCTTCTCGCAACTCTCTTTGGTGAGAGAGAATCAGATCATGGGATTTGTAGTTCCCAGTGTCTTGATGGAGTGGGGGTGGATTCCACAAAACCTGTATGGAGTTTGCTCAGGACATCCTTTCCCCCTAACAGGAGCATAGGGGGAGAGGGAGGCAGGGAGGGGCAGTCACCAGACACAACTGTTCTATGTGTGGATGTAGGGGAGGGTGTTTGTGGCAAAACAGTGAATATGTTAACAGACAAAGATTGGTAGTTGACACAGTTTCTTAAAAGAAAGGAAAATTAAAAAAAAAAAAAAAAGGTCCTATGTTCTTAAACTTTCCCATAATTGTTGCGCTTCTTTGGATTCATCCTGATCCAGAACTCGCATTTTCTTGTTGGGAGAGAGGCTGTACAATTAGTTGAAGAGAGTAACGTGTGCTTCCTCCATCTTTCTGCTTCTTGTTCAACCTTTTGTTTATGGCTTTGAGCTAGCCAGCTACTTCCTTTTTGCTCAAGGTCTGCATACAGAGCTGTCCTATCAGCACTGCCACAAGAAGCATACATGCATTGCTTTAAATGTGCAACACTGTTATGTTTTACTACTCCATCTAATGAATAGAATGTGTTTTTAAATTAGGTATCTGTTGTGCAACCATCCCAGGCTGATAAGTTCTTGGTCGATTTGAGCAAATGGAAGAAAAATCTTGGAGCCTTAGGGATATCTAACATGCCTTTAATACTGAAACACAGTAGGGTTTACATAGGCAGGCAGGGAAAGAGAAGGATGGAAAGACCGAAAGGCCAAAAGGACTACAGCAGCTAAGCCTCCTGGTCCCCTCTCTTCTATTTGTGTGCCCTTATTTACATAGCTGATACATTCTTGTGCATAAAAGTTCCAGCTGTTGTTTGCTAGTGTCAGAAAGGTGAAAACGAACATTTCAAGGTTATGGGCAGTCTTTTGTTTGGCTGGCGAAAAATAGCCTGATTAACTCATTTTCTTTATACTATTGAGAAGAGTTACAGAGTGTAGGAGCCTCCCTGGTGAAGCAAGGGGCTAAGTCTTAGCACTATGAAGCTATCTGTAGCCACTGCAGCCTGAGTTTGATGCCCAACCAGGGAGCTACCCATGGCGCAGCAGACCTCTCCAGTCTCGCTCACTGGTCCCCTCAGCAGTATATTCCAGTAGATCTGCCTGTTCTGCTACCCACTCTGTCTCTTCTGAATCCTCTCACTCCCCACATCCCTGGCCTGTACCCCAGCTCTTATATGCATAAATCAGTAAATCTTGTTTAAAAAAAGATTTACAGGGTATAGGCATTATGGGTGGTACACACGGAGCCGAACCAGCTATCACTAAGTTCCTTAGAAAAGATATTGTTTCCCTCTCTGAAGCTCAGCTTCTCCACCTGTAGAAATCCAGAGTGCTGCTCTAAGTGTGACACTAAAGCCAGCAGCTTATAGCTTTGCCTGAGAAATAACAATCATGAAAATTTGTGAGCTCCACCTAAACCCTCAAATCAGAATTTCTGGGAATGGTATACAAGAAACTCTGCTTATAAAGCTTTTCAGGAGATTCTTTTATTTCACATTAAAATGTTAGAATCACTGACCTGGAGTGAGATTTCTAAAGTCCTGTTTCTGTCTAAATACCCTATCATTTTCACAGAAAAGAAACCAGAGGGAGATGGTCCCATCAACATGATGAAGTCAATGGCCATAAATGTGGTTGATAGTTTTTTTGGCGACTTGATAGAAAATTTGTTAAATAAGCATAAGTTGTGATGATTCCAAAGAGGAGTGAAAACCATACTAAATGAGGCTGAAAATCTGCTTGAAAATGTTGCTGAGAAAACTGAAATGATAAGCAAAATACTTAAGGACTGTATGACCAACCCCAAGAAACACCTGAGTTTGAGTATCTGGAGTTACAGGACTAGAGATTTACTTGACATTTATCAACTATCATTATACAGCTTCTCCTTTTTCATTCCTCTTTGCAAGTTGACAATAAACTATATCCCCAGTTCCTTCCTTGCCTGATTAATACCACACATGTCCTGATCCACCCTAGTCCCTGTCCAAGCATCTCTAATCACTTTACACTGTAGCACATTTTATTTTTTCTTTAGCAGTTTTCACCTTCAATCATTCCATAAAATTCACTTATTCACTGTATTATGTCTCTTGCCAAATGTAAGCCCCATGAAGTGTGGACCTGTTTGTTTGGTTAATGAATATATCCCACACTCATCATTGAAATGACACCTGTTACCCCCGGCTGGCCAGGGGGCTACCGCATGGCACAGCAGACCTCTCCTGTCTCTCCTGCTGCTCCCCTCAGCAATGTATTTTCAGTTAATCCACCTGCTCTGCTCCCCACTCTGTCTCTGGAAAATCTTCTCACCCCCGCACCTTTGGCCTGTACCCCAGTTCTTGTATGCATAAATAAAAAAAAATCTTAAAAAAAAAAAGAAATGGCACCTGTCAAAACAGGTGCTGAGTAAATATTTAAAAATCAATAAATGGTGATAAACATCTGAGGAAATGGGAACCATTTTCTCTGAAACATATACAGTGATGTCAGTGTCACTGCAACTAAATAAATAAAATCAATAAATGGTGCTGAAACTGTATTACATTCCAGGATGGTCTTTCACTTATCTGTGATACTATGGTCATACAGTGCAGACTGTAGTGTCCTCCCCAGACACTGAAAGTTTGATAGGGAAAACTCAACCATCTTCTGTTTTGCAGTGGCTTAGCCCAAAGAATCAATCTCTGGGAACCCAGATTTCTCCTTGTTAAAGAAAAACATAGGGGGTTTCAGAGTTAGTGGAACATAAATGGGTCTTTCTTTCTAGAGTATGTGTTGGCATATGTAGAAGGGCCTCAGAGTAAACACTTGAGTTTATTTGGACCATGAGGCCTCTGTCAAAATAAGTGAAAGTTGCTGTTCTAGCATGAAATCAGCAAGATCTAATAAGCTGTAAATAAGATAGTAACTAAAATACCTATCAGCAATAGATAATAAGCACACACTGGGCCTCACTGGAGGCACAAGGGGTTGAGCACAGCACTGTGAAGCTGTCTGAAGCCTCTGTAGCATTAGTTCAATCCCCAGCCAGGTTGCTACGCACATGGCACAGCAGACCTCTCCTGTCTCATCTGTTGCTCCCCTCAGCAGTGTATTTCATTCAGTCTGCCTGTTCTGTTTCCCACTCTGTCTCTGGGCAATCCTCTCACCTCCTGCACCTCTGGCCTGTACCCCAGTTCTTGTATGCATAAAATAAATAAATCTTTAAAAAAATAAGCCCATATTGATTGTCAATGTGTTACATTAATGTGTTACAAATGTTAATAATAAGACCTGGTGTCAAGGAGGATCTCTACTCTAGAATAAATCATATCCCTGAACCTATTCCAAATCTTGGAAATTGGGAATCCCTATGGGAATATTTTGTTGTTGAAAGACTAACTTTTTGTATAGACAAGAAGTTTCCTGCCTCAGAATGAAAAATTCTGTTGCAGAAAAGTCTTAAATATATTCCTTATACTATATAAACATGAAGATTATGAGCTCTTTTTTGTTTCATGGAAATTCTGTCTCCTCCTTCAGTGGTCAGAAAATTAAAGTTCTCTAAAACAAACCTTAAGCTTAAAGATGAGTGACAATTCACTTTCCACAGGGTAGCCCCATGCTGTGCACAGTTATTCCCTTTTCAGTGCAGGGAAAATAATTTTAAGTATATAGATTTTAGAAATGTAGTTCTGCTAACACATTTTTTCTATCATTTCAGAATTTCTTCTTGAAAATGAGGATGATGAATCTGAGAACAATGAGTCCTCTTCTTCTGCACCAGGTAACTGCCTCCAAATCTCACATCTCATGTGTGAGAACTCTAGTATTATCTGAAGGCAAGGCATCTTGTGAAGACCTAGCACTGTGTTCCTTGTCACTTCTGATCTTTGGAAAAAGCCTTCAGAGTAGAACACTAATGCAAATGAATCCCTTGTTTATTACATCTCGGAATCTGAGGATGAAAGTGAAGAAATGAATGATGAGCAAAAATCTGGATCAGCACAGGAAGGTAATAGCCACTAAAACCCAGTGGCGCATGGGAACCCTCATACATGACTTGGGGGAAGACACATGTGTTGGGACTCTACATTAGAGTGAAGGATCACAGAATAACTGAGGCTTAGAAAGCTGGATTGTTTCTCACTTCTGCCCCTAAGAAAATTTCTCAAAAGTAAAGGTTGAGAGGACTCCCTGGTGGCGCAGAGGGTTGAGTGCAGCACTGTGAAGCTGTCTGCAGCCTCTGCAGCGCAGTTTCAATTCCTGGCCGGCCAGGGAGATACCCACATGGTGCAGCAGACTTCTCTTGCCTTGCCTGCTACTCCCCTCAGCAGTGTATTTCATCAGTCTTCCTGTTCTGCTTCCCCACTCTGTCTCTGCTGAATCCTCTCACCCTCCCATGCCTCTGGCCTGTACCCCAGCTCTTGTATAAATAAAATAAATCTTTTAGAAGAAAGTAAAGGTTGAAACTTACATACCTGTTCTTCAATTCTCTTAAGAATCTGAAAGTGAGAATGAAGAGGATGACACTGAAGAGAATCCTGGACTGTGCCAGGCATCTGTTCTACCTCTGGCAGGTAATAACATTGATATATAATGTCATAATTTGAGCTAAGGCAGGTAGAGGCTTCATGGTGCAGTGGAAAGAATACCAGGGTAAAAATCTAAGATATCTACACCCTGAGCCCATCAATGCCACTGATCGACCATCAACCATGTGCTCTGATATAAATATCCCAAACTTTCATAGACTAAAATTTTAAATGGGATTAATGACATATTTAAAGAATTCATGAAGCATCAGTGATATAAGCCACTACCTACTGCACAAAATAGAGTAAGGATGTGGTTAAGAAAAACAGGTTAAAAAAAAAAAGTATGAGGGCTTCCCTGGTGGCGCAGAGGGTTGAGCGCAGTGCTGTGAAGCTGTCCACAGCCTCTGCAGTGCGGGTTTGATCCCGGCCGGCCTGCAAGAATCCCATATGATGGGGCAGACCTCTCCTTTGGTGCCTGCTGCTCCCCTCAGCAGTGTATTTCATCAGTCTGCCCTTTCTGTTCCCCTCTCTGTCTCTGGTGAATCCTCTCACCCTTCCGTGCCTCTGGCCTATACCCAAGCTCTTTTATAAAAATAAAATAAATCTTTAAAGAAAAATTAAAAAAAAAAGTATGAGTCGTACATACCATATTATTACCAAAGAAACTGATGAATTACTGGCCAACATGAAAGAATTATTTTCTAGTAGTAATAACATTGTTTTCCGAGTACCATATTTTTGGATGTTCTGAACAAACTTATGAAGCAATAGAACAGGAATATTTATTCATTGCATCCATTTATATAGTATTTGTATTCATATATTAACATACATTAATGGAAAACCTACCATATGCTATGCTAATTACTGTGTTTATGAAAGTAAGCAAGATACATAAGGATGATGCTCTAGAGTTTATAGTGTATCAGGATGGATGGATAGATGGAGAGATAGAAAATAAACATGTGGTAGGAGGTAGTGTTAAAGCTGCAGAATGTGGTTGCAATGCCACATAGGGCATTTTAGAAGTAGGGGAGAATTTGCATTTCATTTGCAATAGAAAATCATTAGAAAATTTTAACAGAAGAATTGTAGATGAGTATAGAGTTATTTCGTTGGTTGAAAGCTGTTAAAATGTTTTATTTAAGAGATAACAGCTTTTTGAGTGAGGATGTAGTAATGGAGATAATGACATGGTTAAATTTGGAATCTGTTTTGGAGGTAGAGTCAAGAGAAATTACGGGTGGATTGGATGTGGGATAATGAAGGAGAAGGAGTCAGGATGGATGATTCTAGGTTTTTGGCTTGACAGCTGGATGAAGAGTACCAATTAATGAGATAAAGAAAATCTTTAGTGCTCAGGAGAAACAGATTTATAGGAATGGACAAATAGGAGTTTATTATACACATTTAGCTGGAAACGTGTTTTAAGCCAAGGGTAGATGTTGAATAAACAAGTGGATGTTCAACTAAAGAGTTACAGTAGAATGAGGATGGCGATACATTGTGGGATTCATCAGCATGTAGATAATATTCAAGATGATGTTACTGGAAGAGGCTGCTTGGGGAGAAAGTGTTTCTGGAGAAGATCACTCCTCTGTTAGAGCTGTGGTAGGAGAGGAAAAGTCAACAATGAAGACGGATTTAGAAAGAATGACTGGAAAATGCTGCATCACAGGAGTTTAGAGAACATTTCCAAGAAAGAAGTTGTGTTCAACCATGTTAAATGCTAAGAAAATAATAAACAGTCAGTGGCGGCCTTGATAACAAGCATTTCTTTAAATGGCAAGGATTGTAGTTATTTTATATTGCATAAAAGTAAAAATTGAGGATTGAAAATTAGAAAGAGTGAAAATTGAAAGTGTCTTTCATGAACTGTACCCAGAAGTGAGGAGAGAAATGAGACAATAGCTGGAGAGTAAGAAGGGTCGAGGAGAGTCTTTTTTAAAGATAAATTGAAACTAAGGCAGATGATATGCTGATGGCTATAAAACAATAGGGAGAGAGAGAAACTGATGATGTAGAAGAGAGATCAATAGATACCAGAGTAAAACCCATATGGGTGAGAGGTAATGGAATCCATAGTCAAGGTATAGGTGTTGCCTTTAAGTGGGAGATAGAAAACACTGTCTTTGTCAGGAGAGATAGTAGGAGAATAGGTAGATGTGTAGATAAAATTGTGTTCACATTTGTAAATGAAGGAGTTAAACAAGTTAAGAATAAGAGAGGAAATTTTGGACAGAAAAAGGAGTGTGCACACAATACCTGAGAAAAAAGGGAGTTTGGCAAAGAGGGCAGTTTGGCTGTCCCTTAGAGCAAGGGGAGACCAAAGAGCAAGGTTGGAGAGGTAGGCAGCAGTCACATAAGTTAAGTTGCTAGAGCCAAGCATTAATCAGTATATTGAATTAATATGACCTTAAGTGTATTTTTTTCCTGGAAACATTAGGGTAGTTGACAATTATTATTTCTGTTATGTATATTTTTCCCCCATTACATTTCTGCCTCTCTGGTCTGACTAAGTACTCCAAAGGTTCCCATCCGCTTATGTAGCATAGTAGATTGCCCTCCATTGAGCCCAGTCCTAGCACTTAATGGCATGCAAAAAAAAAAAAAAAAAAAAAAAAGGAAGAATTTTGGGCCTCCCTGGTGGTGCGACGGGTTAAGCACCACACTATGAAGCAATCCGCAGCCTCTGCAGCATGAGTTTGATCCCCAGCCAGCCAGGGAGCAACCCACATGGCACAGCAGAACTCTCCTGGCTTGCCTGCTGCTCCCCTCAGCAGTTTACTTCCGTCAGTCTGCCTGTTATGTTCTCTACTCTGCCTCTGGTGAATCCTCTCACCTCCCACATCTCTGGCCTGTACCACAGCTCTTGTATGCATAAATAAATAAATCATAAAAAAGGAAGAATTTTGTATATTATACATTATTTTTCCAACCACAGTGAACAGTTTTTTAGAGTATGTGTGGCAGGTGAACATGAAGGAATGATAGAGATTGTTCAACTTTGCAAGTGGATTACTGTGGTACATTTATTAAAATTGAACTCCTGTAAGTGAGCTTGAGATGCCATTGGCATATAATCAGATGAAATGAAGACTACAGACTTACCGTTGTATAATTTGGAAGAAACATCTGCATTAGAAGTTTTGGAGATGCTTATCTGAGAATTATATTTAGTACTCTGAAAATGGATGAAAGTGAGAAATTACGTGAGAAGAAACCCTAATTTGAGCTCTGAAGAACTTTTGATTTCAAGATCATAGAAAGAACTATTTGAAAATGAGACTCAGAAGGTATGGTCTAAGAAAAAGAAAGAAAACTAGGAAAATGTGTTGTTGGAGTTACCACGAAAGAATCTGTTAGAGTTATCAACAATTTCTGATATGATTGAAATATTAGGTAAAAGTAAGACCATTAGATTTAGTGATTCTGAGGTCATGGTGATATTGGGGGGAGCCAAAATTGGTTAAGTGGAAGACAGAGCCAGACAAGAGTGAGTGGACTTGGAGGAAATGCAGATGGTAAGTAAAGGCAAATTTGAGAAATTTGATTATAAAATGGAAGGAAAAACAGGAGAATGGCTACAGATGGGATCATTAGGAGAATATCAACTTTTTTTATAACAAGAGATTTGATCATATTGCAATGGGTCAAGAGAAGTATAATTCAAGGAATGTTCATGCAGGAAAATCATATTGCAAAATCCTATAATAGAAAATATGAATAAAGAGGAATCAAGAAATGTCAAGAGCTTAATTTCTTTTTCTATAATGCAAATATGGACTGAGAGGATTTATATTCTTTTCCAATACTTGCAATCCTAAGGGCCATCATTATGATTGAGATTAATGATGGTTTTCCTTGGGCTTGCAGTGGAAAGCTGAAGCCCCAACTTCCTCGATTCTCCAAAGCACCCAAATCAAACTTGCTCTAAAAGACATTACTCTAGGAATCTCCCACCCTTACACAAAGGTTTCACATCTAATATTTTAAAACCATATCTTTGCAAATAATGTTTCTTGGAGACGTGAAAGAAATTTACTTACCACTTCAAAAAATATTCCTGGTGTTATCAATTGGAGGATATTTTTTAAAGGTAGGGATCTTCATGTCTTTTCCATTTTGTACCCTAGAAAGTTTTGTAGAAATGTGCAAATCTTTCCTGGGAATTCTGAAACTCTCAAGTCATTTTAATGCTCCTTCCTGTATCCCAAGATTACTTAGAGGTTTTCTAAACTTCCTCTTTCCAAAGAACCAGAGTGAGTTTCTCTGATTCTCATAGTCTTTTTCATTCAAGGAATGCTTTTGAGGATACTAATTCATTCATGAATGCAACATATCCAAGGAATAGCTAAAATTTTCTTGTGTTTATACTACTGGCCACCCTTAACACACATTGTAAATTTTCACATTCCTGAAAGAGATGTCCTGATTCCTCTTTGGGAGAATCTATAAGGACTTTCTTTATTTCTGTAGGTTCAATGTTCATTTTATTATTTTTTTTAAGATTTATTTATTTATACAAGAACTGGGGTGTACAGTCAAAGGTGCAGGGGGGTGAGAGAATTCACCAGAGACAGAGCGGGGAGTAGAACAGGCAGACAGAACGAAGACACTGCTAAGGGGAGCAGAGGACAAGGCAGGAGAGGTCTGCAGTGCCATGTAGGTTTCTCCCTGGATGGCCGGGAATTGAACTTGCGCTGCAGAGGCTGCGGACGGCTTCACAGCACAGTACTCAACCTGCTGCACCACTGGGGAGGCCCCTCGGTATTCATTTTAGAACCCAAGTATCCTGATCCAGATGCCCATGATTGAAAAAGTATCTATGACAAGTTATTTCTACCTCTTCCATGAGAATTAAAACTCCTGGGAAGCATCTCAGGTAAATGTTGCCAGGAAGTAGATTTGGGTGCTCCCTGCTCAATCTAGATAAAGTCTAGATAGAATAAAGAAAAAGGATAAAGTGTCAGTGCCCAGTAGTTGCTAAGGCTTACTTTACCCATATTATAGCAAGCACTCGTAATGGAACTCATTTTATTTGAATTTGATTATGTCATAACTGTTGTGTAAAAAATGTTAAGTACAGTAGTGGAAAGTTAGAGAATGCTTCAGTCCTCATTTCTCTAGGAACCTATCAGTGAGGGAAAACTATTTAGTTCTGATGCACACACATAACAAAATAATTGGATGTGTAATGGACAACTGGTGCTTGGATTCCTTCCCAAGACATCAGTTTTGTTGAGTCACATCCCTTCCTTGTTTGTGATGAAGCCTGCCAGTGCTATAGTATCAAGTCACTTCTGTTGGATCAGTGCTGTGGCAATGAGGCCCTGGCAATGACAGTCCAGAGTCCTTTTGTGAAGATACATCTGACAGTAGGGATTTGTTCTACTTATATCTTACCTCAGATATCCCAGCAATTACTCATATTATATTCTCTCTACTTTCTCCAGGAAAATACAGGCTCTGTGAATCTACTACTTTAAATGTCAGTTTTGGATCAATAATTTTTCAATTATTTACCCTTTATATATCCAAGCTAAAACCATTTTCATGATGTTATTGGGTTGATTCTTAATAAATTCTTTAAAAATTATTCTTGGTTTTGTATTTTATCATAAAGGTAAATCATACTCATTGTAAGACAAATTTTTGTTAAAGAAAAATGTTAAAAATTAATGAAGAAATTAACATTTCTTATATTATTTGCTATGAACTGTGGGATATTATTACTGGGAATATAGTGATTTCTCAATGAATTGCCAGTTGTGAAGGATGCATTACTTGAATCATGCTTCATTTTCTTACTAATTGTACATTATATTAATTTAGAATGTGCCATGAGCTATTTAATTTTGGAGAAAAACTAGACTCTTATCCATTTTAGGGAATGCTTGACTGAAAGGGATTGGAATCCACTCAAACATAAAACAAAACAAAACAAAAATGGTCTTGAAATAGTGTAGCATTAGACAATAAGGGACTCAGATTTTCTGATGTTGATGTGTACTTCTTTGAAATCTTATAAAATATTAATTTGTAGCATTTTAAATAAATTAGTTTAATTCTCTGAAACTGTTTTCAGGTATGAAGTGGGGACACTAACATTTGACTCATTTTGATCAGTGTCATGTGTACATAGTGCCTCATTCCTGTACTGCCCACCACACAGCACGGAAATGTTGAAACAGTAGTAGAGTCACCACTGTTACATACACGGATTTATCTTTCAGGGTGACACCTCATCACACTGTTAATTGCTATCATCACTAGTCCTTCCTTGTCCAAGCTCTCCTTAGTTATTGTTTTATTTCACATACTTTCTGGTAAATTTTAGAATGATGCTATTTTATGTTCTAACAATTTGAATGGAGTTTAGAATGGGGCTCAGTTATACATTTGCTCACTTAGGGATATATTATATCTAACCATTAAGTCACATGTTCTCATTTAATTTTCAAGCAAAGGTTTATATTTTTCATACACTGTTCTCGAATTTCTAGATAAGGATAATTATACATAGATTATGTTTTCTTACTGTTTTGGATGAGAATATTTTTTCTTTGAAGCTTTTAACTAATCACTCCTGTGAGTGTTAAGAAAATGACAAGGGTGACTATTCTTAAATATACATATATGTAAACTTAGCTTTACTGCTTTCATTAATCTAGAGTATTTTTCACTTGTTTTTTTGACAATTTTGCATATAAAATTATATTATCTGCAATAAAGACATGCCTCTTCCATTGAGTTTTAATCTCATATTCATAAAGTTTTATATTTATCATATATCTCTAGATAAAATAATTAGAATGATGAGTTATTATTTTAATGGAAATGCTTCCAATATTTATCTTTAAATATAGTATTTCCTGTTGATTTAAACTAGATTTTTATTTATTTATTTTTTAAGATTATTTATTTTAAAATATTTATTTATTTATTTGTTTGTTTGTTTATTTATTTATACAAGAAGCAGGGTACAGACCAGATGCGTGGGAGGGTGGGAGGATTCACCAGAGACAGAACAGGGGAACAGAACAGGCAGACTGAAGAAATACACTGCTGAGGGGAGCAGCGGGCAAGACAGGAGAGGTCTGCTGCGCCATGTGGGACCCTTGCCAGGCAGCCGAGATCGAACCTGTGCTGCAGACGCTGCAGTCAGCTTCACAGAGCTGTGTTCAATCTCCTACGGCACCAGGGGTGACCATAAACTAGATTTTTAATGATAAAATGTATTTTACATTGGTAATTTTCACATCTTTTGTCTCCTTAGGGATGAATATTATTTTAGGCTCTCATGTAAAATGAAGGAAATAGAAAGTATGGTCTATTTCAACCACTACTTATATCAACAGAAATGATTATTATATTCTTAGGATGAAGTCTTTTCTTTTAAGATTTATTTATTTATGCATATAAGAACTGGAGTATAGGCCAGAGGTGTGCAGGTACGAGGATACACCAGAGTCAGAGTGGGGAGCAGAACAGGCAGATCTACTGAAATATACTGCTGAGGGGAGCAGCAGGTGAGAAAGGAGAGTTCTGCGGTACTACATGGGTTATCTCCCTGGCCCGAGATCGAACTCATGCCATAGTGGCTGCAGATAGCTTGGTAGCAATGAGACTTTAACCCCTGTATCACCTGGGAGGCCCTGAAGTTCTTTTTGTCATAGAGGATTATTTTATTAATGTGCACTTGAAGCAGTATTACTAATAATTAATTTATAATTTCCATATTGATCAGATTGTTATTTATTTTGATTTATTCCTAATTTGGTTTTAGGATATTTTTATTATATTTCTATCAATGAATTATGAGTAGTCATTTTATAAATCCTAGAATACCTGAAAACACTTTATCTCTGAATTCATCTACAAATTCACCTAAAATATATATAAAAGCCAATCTAAATTTGTTCCTCAGAAGTAACTTTTTCAAACTATGAGACAATGTTAATTTTAAAAAAAAATACTAATATGTCTCCATGTGTATAATCATTATTTAAACTTTCAATCTGTTGATGAAATTTAGTTATACAAGTACTAAAAAATTATTTTTTTTCATCTTGAGAACATTATGATTATGTAAAGATGTCTAAATAGAATGGATAGTTACAAAGAGGGAAGTGAAAATAACTTCTGTTCCACAAGATGATTTATGTGTCTTCTTATCTTGCTGTCTGTCTCCTGCTCTCTTCACATAAAGGGCTCAGGGATACGCTCTCTTAACAGAGTTCTGAAGCATCATTAATATAAATAACATAAATTGGTGGACGGAAGTATGGGGCTGATGCTGGCGGCAGGGGTGGCTCTTTGTGTCCTCACCACACTGTCCTTTTTATCATCTCAATGCATATGTTTCGATTCAAAGGTCATTTCTTGGTTTAAGAAGGCAGCTGTTCCCTTATTTGGATCCTCTACATTCCTCTTATCAGTGAATAAGGGATCAGGGGAAAAAAAAGTAATTATAGTAAAATGAAAATGAAAATCAACAAGCAACTACAAACCAGAGACATTCTTCAGGGCGGGGGGAGAAGAGGGTAGGGGTGGGAAGAGCACTGGGGACTAAGGTGATGGTACGCGGGTGAAATGGTGGTGTGAATTTCACATGGACTATAATCGAGATGAGAAAGCATACATTGTACAAAAATGAAGAATGATGTAAAAAATATATAAAATAAAAAATATAATAATAATAAAAGAAAGCAGCTGGAGCATTAAAATTTCAGTCCTCCAGTCAGAAAGACAGGCGAGAAAAAGCACTTGTCCCTTCAGAGAATCATTTTTTTTTCTATAAACCATTAACCTGAATCTAGTCACAAAGCAACTCATAGCTGCAACAGCAGGTGAAACATGAAGTGAGCATTGCCTATTGCCAATTGCTTAGCTATTAGGAAAGGGAAAAACATTCTGGGGCTTGACTGACTGTCTCTTCCAGATGTTGTTTCTACTTTTATGGCTGCCTGAGATCCCATTTAATGGATTTAGGAGCATATGTCTTATTAATGTAGGTGAGTACACTCAATGCTTCCATCAAAATCAAGAAAACAAATAGGATGGAAGGAATTAATAAGAAATATTGTACATACATAATGATATGTTAGAGAGAAAGCAGATGAGATATAGACAAAATTCATAAGGCTAGGTCAAGTAAATGTAACTTGTGAGATGTAGGCAGAATCCAGATTATTTGGTAAACATAATCAGTGAATTAGTATTCTAACAAGCAAGACATAGCAAAGACTAAATAGAAAATATAATGGAAAAAAATATGCTGCTTAAGTATTCAAAGGAAAGGAAAGAATTACTTTGAAGCTGTCTTTTTTAGTAAAAAAATATTTTCTTTCACTATTGTTTATTTTTGTACAGTTTTGATATCTCCTCTCAGGTATAGTCCCTGTAGTTCTCCCACAACCACATCACCATGCACCACCACCATGGTCCCTGATGACTTTGCATCCCCTGTTGTGATCTGCTCCCTTTCCTTTCTTCCCTCTCCCTTGCTGTATGCCTCAGATCTATGGCCAGCTTGCAAGTTTCGTCTTTTTCTTAATTTTTTGTTCAGTTTCTCTGCATTCCACACATAAATAAAACCATCTGATATTTATCGTTTTCCTTCTGACTTATTTTCGCTAGTATAATCCCTTCCAGCCCCATCCATATTGTTGCATATGGCATGCCATTATTTTCTTGATCACTGAGTAGTATTCCACTGTGTATATATGTCACAACTTTTTGATCCATGTATCTGTTTTGGGGCATTTGGTTTCTTTCCATATCTTGGCTATTATAAATAGCACCACAATAAAAATGGGAGTACAGGGCCTCCCCGGTGGAGCAGCGGGTTGAGTGCCACGCTTTGAATCTGTTCGCAGCCTCTGTAGTGTGGGTTCAATCCCTGCTGGCTGGGGAGAATCCCACATAGCCCAGCAGACCTCTCCTGTCTTGCCTGCTGCTCCCCTCAGCAGTACATATCTGTTGTCTGCCTGTTCTGCTCCCTGCTCTGACTCTGGTGAATCCTCTCACCCTCCCATGTCTCTGGCCTGTACCCTGCTTCTTGTATAAAAATACATAAATCTTAAAAAAAAATGGGAGCACAGGTTTCCTTTTGAATTAATGCTATGTAAAGTTGTCGTTTTAAAAAATAAACACAAAATAACCAAAGGGATAGAAAGACCCAAGATTGTTACTATGCCACTTCTGTCATCTAAATTGGCCACCATTTGTGGATACCCAGTATCACTCCATTCCCATCCTACATACGCCCAACCCTCAAGACATGCAAATAAGACCAAAGGATGTTAAACCAGCTAGTGGCAGCTACTCCTGCATTAAGTACTATCCCCTCCCTGTAGATGTGTCACTGGCTCAAGATATCTTCCTTGTGGCCCTCTCTTGCTCTGACCTCAACTCTAGTCCTCATTACCAAACCATTAGCTATGAAGCATTAAGAGAAAGGCAGGGTTTACACACATTGTGAACACCAAAATCAGGAAGCGTGGTGTGTTTACCCAGTTTGCTGTACTAACTTATCCTATTTCATTCCCCTTGCATCTTGTCCTGCTCTTTTACTGATTCAACAAGCCATATTATCAATTATTTTAATGTAATCTATCTTTTTCTATGACCTCTGGCATGGCTTGTTGGGTAGTGTACTTTCGGGCTACCCCTATGTGAAGGTACTATCCTATGCAACGCATTCTCCCCTGCTGAGTGGATTTTTCTGCTTCATGAAAGAAGACGTGGGAAGGAGGCACATGCTTCTCAGCACAATAAGCCCAGGTTATTTTTCAAGTTAGGTCAATGTCAAATTAGTAGGTTAAATTTACATTCCTTAATGAGAATAAATTTTGTATTCCTCAGAGGAAATTTCATACACTTGAAACTGGTATGTTGGCTATTTAGTGATTTAAGAAGAAATCCATATTTAACCTTTATTGGGAGAGAGAATAAAAATATTTCCAACTTCATGAGAATGGATCCCCTGTTTTTTGCCAAATTTAGCAAAGCCCAGGCAAAACAAAGCCCCAGTAGGCATCACCATCTGGGGCAGCAGACTTTGAAAGATCCAAGAAGGAAAAGGGAGCCTGGAACTCTTCCGGAGTTTAAGTCTTGAAGGAAAGCATGTAGGAGAACTGCTATTATTAAAGGTGCACTTATAAAAGAAGGTTTGGATTTTGAAGACAAGGAAAAATTATGCAAATGACTTAAACTTACATATAACACACATGGAGTTCCTAAACCACTGGACATGGGTATATGCCCATTTGTGCAGGAGCATGTGCTCACACACATTCATCCTGACATAGGAGAGTGAGAAGATATGTCTCTTTAACCTTCCAGTCCATTTTGCTTTAGTCTATTTTCATTGCCTTTCAGTCTCACAACTGTTTAATACTCTACTGAATATCAGTATATCTTTGGTTTGACATGACAATTGTCAGCAAGAAACACCCCATTTTCTAATAATTTCATAACTGAGAAGACTTTCATAACTATGAGAAGAAATCTATAGAGCAAGGAATGTCCTCTAAACATAAGAAACCAGGAGACACTTTTCCTGATCTTAATTTATTAGGTAGTGTATGATCTTCACAGGATATCTTGTGACAGAAAGGAGAGGGCTTGCTAAACAGAACTCACATTAGAAACCCCTGTCTCTCTGCTATCTCCCATTCCAAACTGTATCCCTAATTCATCCTTCAAACAATTCTCAGAGTGGACAGTAAACTAAAATACAAAATATTTAGCAGGCATTCTTGTTTCTCTAACTTTGACACCATTTGTGTTTTCCAAACCAAAGTTACCCAGGCAATTTCTCACCCAGAGCCTAGACACACACACACACACACACACATACACACACAGAGACACACACACACACACATATATATATATATATATATATAGTACCTTCTCCTTGAAATAATATTATTTTTTATTGTCTACAGGCAAAGTCATGTGCCTCTTTTAGTCATTTTATTTATTTATTATTTATTTACTTTTTTAAGATTTATTTTATTTATTTATCCATACAAGAGCTGGGGCACAGGCCAGAGGTAGGGGGGGCAGTGAGAGGATTCACCAGACAGAGTGGGGAGCAGAACAGGCAGATCGACTGAAACACACTGCTGTGGAGCAGCTGGTGAGACAGGAGAGGTCTGCTGTGCCATGTGGGTAGCTCCCTGGCCGGGGATCGAACCCTTGCTGCAGAGGCTACTGATAGCTTCATAGTGCTAAGACTTAACACCTTGTACAATCAGGGAGGCCTCTTTTTTTTATTTATTTTTTTTACTATTTTATATATTTTTTACATAATTCTTAATTTTTATACAATGTATGCTTTCTCATCTCGGGTATAGTCTCTGTGATATTCCCACCACCAATTCACCTGTGCACCTTCTCCATACTCCCCTGTGCCCTGTCCACCCCAGTTTTGATCTTACTGCCTCATCACCCCTTGCAGAATGTCTGGTTTATATTGCCTTGATTTTGATTTTTACTTTATTATAATTACTTTTTTTCCTGATTCCTGATTTGGATCTCCTACATTCCTCCTTTTAGTCATTTTAAAAGACATTTTCTCATAGAGGACATCTATGATCCTCAAAATAAACTAGATGCCTGGTTATTTGGCCTTATATATTTTTTTTTCTCAATCAACACATTTGTCACAATCTGTAATATATATTTTCCGGTGTGTTTATTTTTGTTTAATGTTTTTTTTCTTTAATTTGTTTAATGTTTAATAATATAAGTTCCATTAGGGTGAGGGGCCTGACTGTTTTATCCCGATATTTATAGCACCTACCAGAGCCTATGGAACAGAATTGGTACTCAGAAATATCAGGATGGGAAAAATTCCCAACTAGAATAAATGTACCCCCAAAGTATCTGGATTATACTGCAAATTAGAGTGGATGGGAAGAGAGTAAATAGTGAGAATTTAATGATCCTTTATAACAAATTCAATGGGCTTTATCTTCATGCCAAAATAAGATAAACACCTAATTAGAAATATGGTCTCCATGATTCTTTTAAGAGCAGTAAATATTGATAAGCATTCCTAGAATAATAAAAAAAAAAGTTGCTATTCGAGATACTTACACTATTTTTATTCCATTCTATTTTAATACAAGATCATCCTCTTACTGAGATTTGCAGCTTTCAGATTGGAAATCCCAAAGCAAAGCTTGAAACAGTATTTCCATTCAAATCATTAGATGACCTTCACGTCAACCCTGCAGTGGCAGAGAGTGATGCAGATGATATGGAGAAACTTTTCTGACTATTGCTTTTAAATGAGGCTGTTGATAAAAACTACGCCCACCTTTGGAGGATGTTTAAAACTTATCATCTTGAGAATAGTTGGTAGCTATAACATCACTTCACAAAAGACTCAAAACTATTTTTAAATTCCTGTTTCTTTTTGAGTACAGTAACCAGTTATAAACTCAACAATATTTCACTTGGCTTCAGAAATAGACCAAGTCAACCCATGGCCCCAGAACACATCCAGATAAATTGAAATAAAAATGGCTGTTATTACTGAGGAGTTTGAATACCACTTGCCTGAAAGTGAGATACCTTCCATAATAGCACCTCCCTGCTACAGGCATGGAGCCTGCTATGATAGCTATTTGATGGGGGAGAACAAGCTGAGTACTTTCTAAAGATATACCACTCCAAAAAGAGCAAGGAGGCAGGCCGTGAGTACATGCAGAATGTTCTAGTCTCACAAAATAGGTAAAATAATTTGCTTCCCACTGTGTTAGGTGAATGGAAAAATATAAAGAAGGGCTTAAGTTCTTTTACTGATGGGCAGAATAAGACAGAAGTTTGGGACGAAGGACACCTTGGCTCCAAATAAGTTATCGTTTCCTAGCTAACCCTTACACCTCAGTTTATAGTTTAAGTACCTCTTACTCTTATAAATTTCCCTGATCACACAGATAAGTGTGAAGTCATGTCTCTTCACCTAGCTCCTTGGATTTAGAAAGAAGGTTAAACCGTGGAAAGGTAACTTCTAAAATTCAAAGACATAAATTGCATGAAGTGGAAAAAAAATGTATAGCCTCCTATTTTCACAATTTTTAACTAATGCACTTAGACAATTTGTATGTTAGGGCAGTAATATATAAAGAAGAAAGTAATAGGAGACTTTTTTTTTATTACATACAACAAGGTAAAGGCAAATACAGTGAGATTTCCTGCCTACAATAGATATTAAGAGAAGAAAATTAATCACTCATTCCTTCTTAAACAATGTGGCCCACAGATACAATAATTCTTATTTTATATTCTAGTTACTGCAGGTTTGAATCACAGAGCTTGAACTATTGCCTAACTTTTTCTATTTGGACTTGCACCTGTATCTGCAGCTTAGGCAAGCAGGTGTCCAGTTAAAGTATCAACCTGTCATACAGAATAGGGAAGTGAAATGATTGGTTAACATGTTAAAATGAATACTGACAGATCCAGGTACACTTTTATGGCAAAAGCTGACATAGACTCATCATGGATGAGAAAGAGGGTGCAAGTGAGGAAGAGGTCAGAACTCTGAGGCCATTTGAGCCTAAATATCTCAACTTTTGAAGGTGCTAATTCACCCCAGTCATGAGTGACACACTGCTTTTTATTGACCAAACCCTGTTCTACTATAATCAAAAGAAATGATTCTCTTTCCTGGTCCCTTATTTAGGTTTTCTAAATTCCTGCTATGAGTGAGACCATCCAGTATTTTTCTTTTTCTTTCTGACTTATTTCGCTGAGCATGATTCCTTCTAGCTCCATCCATGTTGCTGAAAAATGATGGAAAAATTATATAAAATAAAATATTAATTAAAAAATAAAATTAAAAAAAGAAATGATTCTCACTTGATAAAGATTTAAGGAATCATTAAATAAAAAGTTTCATTCTATCTTCTTCCCCACTTCAATCATGTTCAATTAAATAAGGATTTACTAGCAGACTGCAGGTTCCAGCCATTAAGCCAGAAGCTAAACATACAGAGGGAAGATGAAACAAGGTCTTTGACCCCAAGGCAGAGACAATTTATTTTAAATGTTTTAAGATTTATTTATTTTTATACGAGAACCGGAGTACAGGCCAGATTCAAGTGAGGGTGAGAGGATTCACTGGAGACAGAGCGGGGAACAGAACAAGCAGACTGACAAAATGCACTGCAGAGGGGAAGCAGCGGGTGAGACAGGAGAGGTCTGCTCGCCATGTGGGTTGCTCTGAGGCCTGCAGGGATTGAACCGGTGCTGCAGAGGTTGCGGACAGCTTCACAGTGAGGCGCTCAACCACCTGCGCCACCAGGGAGGCCCAAGGCACAGACAATTTATAACCAAATAACATTTCATGGCCTGGATAAACGACATGTGTTTAATCATAGATCAATTGATGGACACTTAGTGCTTTTCTGAGATTTTTGGCAAATATTAATGATGCTGTCATAAATGTTCAAGTGTAAGTGTTTGTTTTGTTTACTATATGTCCTCAAATCTTTTAGGAATGGTCAATTCTCTGGTCAATAGTTTGATTAGTCTATTGTTCAATTCAAACCTGTATTGTTCCAATGGGTTTACCTTGCCCTAAGCACCAGTATTTATCAAAAAGTTGGGAATCAGGAGATGGAATCAAGGTCAGTTAAATGATTATTAGCTCTCATACTGAGATTCAATTCTATTATATTTTATCTCAAGCTTTACTTTTGTTGCTGTAAGTTCTTGTGTAGTATCCAAAATTCCAAAGAAGTTGATTCTGACCATTTTTGCTAGCTTATTTGTTGCTTTTGTTCAGGAGACAGACTTTTGCATTTCCCTTCAATGCCAGTTTCACTGACATCCACTCTCTATATTTTTGTAACTTCTTATGAATCTATAATTATTTTAAGAATAAAAAATCTTTCAAAATTTGATTTCCTATATATATGTAGTTGATGGATTGCTGAATAAACAATGGTTAATAATAATAAATAATATTAAAAATTTACTTATTTTTGTATTTTTCCAACAGTCAAATAATTAAACTAGAAATACTTTTTCTTAAAAAAAGTTAGAGACAATGGTAGTACAAATAATTTATGTCAAAAATTACATTTAATTTAATACAGATTTATCCTACTTTTTTCCAAGACAAAGTAGGTGAATATGGTATTAGTTCAGAGAGAAAAATACATAACTATATATATAGCGATATTTCACCTCTGAAAGTAGGATTAAATATATATGTATGTACACACACACATTTTCATTTCTGAAAATTGGACTATAAAAAAAGTAGGGCATATTTTTTAATGTAAAAAATAGACAAGGCATGTTAAGCACAGAATCACTTCAGCTGCTAACACTATGTTTTTATTTCCTTTTGAGACAATGTTGTTTTCTGTATTTGACTGAGAAATATTTAAATTGTAGTTCTTTTAAAGAGCATTTATTTCAAGTGTGTAGTAAGTTCTGATACTGCAATTATTGCTAATTGGAAAAATTCCAACTTGCTTGCTGTGTTGAGAGTCTCATGATTTTTGTCTTTATTCCTTTCTCCTTTTGTACTTTGAATTTGTGGAATGAAAAATAGACTGAACTAATATGATAATTTCAAGTAGATAATACTATAAGTAAATTAGCTTAAAAGCTTTCCAGATGGTGCAAACTCAACAGTGAGAGGTTCTGCCTATCAGTGACCCCTCTAAACCACTTTATCATAATAATGTAAAGGTTATCCATTCATTGAGCTGAATTTCACTTCACTAAAGCAATGTAAAAAAATAGTTTTCACTTTAAGTATGAATTTATAATCAACATTTGAAAATGAAAACGCATTATTTTTAATTAAGGTATATGTGATGTTTTAATACACATATATAGCAATATTCAAACTACTTAACATAGCCATCTCATCATATATACCATTTTTTTTTTAAATAGAGGCATTTATTTATTTATTTGTTTGTTTTGTTTATACATGCACTGTGTACAGTCAGAAGCGCGGGAGGGTGAGAGAATTCACCAGAGCCAGAGCAGGGAACAGAGCAGGCAGAAGGACCGAAGTACACTGCTGAGGGGAGCAGCGGGCGGCAGGAGAGGTCTGCGCGCCATGTGGGACCCTCCTCCGGTGGCCGGGGAGCAGCCGGGGATTGAAACAGCGCTGCAGAGGCCGCAGGCAGCTTCGCAACCCAGCGCTCAACCGCTGCGCCACCGGGGAGGCCCATATATACCATTTTTTGAGTGTATGGTAAGAATATCTGAAGTCTACTCTTAGCAAATTTTAAGTATACGCTACAATATGACTGACTAAAACCATCATATTGTACATTAGATCTCCAGACTCACTACTCTTACATAGGTGAAACTCTGCATGCTTTGACCAACATCCTCCATTCCTCCTGCCCTACTCTCTGATTCTATATATGCATTTTTTAAAAATATAATGAGATCATACAGTATATTTTATTTCTTTGTTTGACTTATCTAACTTAGCATAATATCCCCCAGGTTTATGCATACTAATGCAAACAGCAAGATCTCCTTTTAAAAAAAAATAGATTTATTTATTTATACACGAATCAGGGCACAGGCCAGATGCACAGGAGGGTGAGAGGGTTCACCAGAGACAGAGCAGGGAACAGAACAGGCAGACTGATGAAATACACAGCTGAGGGGAGCGGCAGGCAAGACAGGAGAGGTCTGCTTCGCCATGTGGGATTCTCACCGGCCAGCAGGGATCAAACAGAGGCTGTGGACAGCCTGACAGAGTGGCGCTTAACCGCCTGCACCATCAGGGAGGCCCCCAAGATCTCCATTTTTAAGGATGAATGATGGACCCTTCTCTCATTCCTTCTCTCTTTCTCTCTCATTGTGTGTGTGTGTGCGTGTCCGTGTGTGTGTGTTTATGTTACTTTGTCACAATCAAGTAATATATATGAATATACTGTACATATGAAGAAAATGCTATATCCATTAAACAAATGGTTATGTAATTTTGGCCATATGTACGTATATAATTATGCTACTGTCTAATGTTTATGGAGTATAATATCTGTCTCAGGTAATATGCTAAAAGATTTGATGGTTTCCTATTTTTACAGAATTGCCTACATTAGATGGAAAGTTAGTCCTTAAAATCTCACTTTTAAATTGAAGGGTTTGAGACTTAGAAAGTATAACAAAATTTTCAATGTCACATAGCTGGAAAATATTTGAACTGAAATAGAAATTATGCCTCTAAAGCCTAACCTGAATTAAATAAGACATGTAATCACTTGATTGAGTAAAATAATATGAAGTAAGGCTTAAAAAACAGTGTAGATGTAATGTTAAGGGAATGTGAGACTAGAGGTAAAATAAAGGTGCTGAAAACTTTAAAATATTTTGATTGAATATATATGATCACAAAGAAGAAAACTATGATTATGCATGCTAAAAGAGAATGGAAATATATTACCTTAACCCAAAGTGATGTAAAATCCATGCTTACATTTGTGTTAGCGTTGGCTGGCTGAACAACATTTAAGTTTTCTGAAAAAGTCAAGTAAGTTAAAAAAATTTGATTTGTTTTGGGGAAGGTTTAGTTTCTCATAGCAGATGCATTAAAGCTAGTGAGTGAAAGTTCCATGCAGGAGGCCGGAATGCAAAAAACCCACCAGGAAGCCCACCTAGGAACAGGAATGAGGAAGCCTGCCTAGAGGATTCAGACAATGAACCTTCCCCCTCCCTACAAATCTTTTCTCAGACAAAGAAACTCCCCCCATCCTATAAACTTTTTCCTGCCTTAGGAACCCAGTCTGCCACCTGACCTCTCCTCACCCTATAAAAGCCTGCCTCCCCCTGACAACGTGCGCAGCTTCACTGACCCCCACCGTGGGTCCATGAGGTCGCTCGGGCCCAATAAATTTTCCCTTCCTTTGAGAAATTTAGCCTGGCTCTCCTTTACCGCGCCAAACCTTTCAGTGAGTTGCTTGGTGGATATAGAAATAGTCCCTAAACAAAATTTTCTCTCTCAGAGTATGGCAACATAATTTTTGAGCTTTTTTTTTTTTCCCCCTCACTACTTTCAGCCATTCCTCCCATTCAAGCTAGTAGGCAGACACTTCACTCCATAGACACTTACGAAATTTGTAGCGATATATTTTGTCTTTGTTTTTCAAAAACTAGAAGAAAATATGTGAAGGAAAAGGGATTTGTAACATTAATTTAATATTCACCAAGGTGGGAGGAAAGAGCCTTGGGATCTGTGAGTAACAGGAAGATGTAGACTGTTCCTTCCAGAACCTGCAGGTTGTGAAGGAATGCACAGGAAAGGGCAGTGTGGTAGACAGTGTGGTGTGCAAGACTCCTTGTTTCAGGCCTGGCATTACCAGTCTCATCAAGACCCTATATCCCCACATAACACATGAAGAAGAATGAAAACTCTGAAGTTCACAAAACAGTATAATGAGGTTCCTAGCAATACGCAAAGTCAATGGAGACCAATCTGAAATAGACAAAAACTTGGCTCCAAGTAAGACCCAAAACTTAAGGAAATCTCAAAAGTTTAGACAGAGGGTTACCATCCAAAGAGTGACTGAAGTCATGTTTTCATCTATTTGGGGACTGTACTCAGAGTAGATATTAAGTTGATTTGTCATAAATAAAAAATAATGTGGAAATACATGTTTACTTGAATTTGTAAATGAAAACCCATGTCTGATCCAGGTACATAAAAGTAACTATATAATGACTGATTCTATTTCGAAATCAAATATATTAAAAATTAAGCCATCTATAATTTTCATGTTTTATATTTATAATTGCATTTTTTATGTGGTTTATAAAATGGAAATCCAGCTCAATATAGGAAAAATTCCTCTAGTTACACCAATACCAGTGATTTTCACTGCAGATTTTTCAATGTATTATGGCACTTATTTCTACAATTAAGCTTTATGTTAGTTAGCTATCTACAAAGCTTAAAATCCCTACTCATAAATTTTTTCTTACATATAAATTACTTTCTTGAATGAGATCTTAATGTACAAAATGCCATTCTTATTCTTTAACAGTACAGTTATGAATATCTGTTTACATTAAAACAGACTGGTTTGCAAATGAAAAAGACCCCATTTTTCCCCCACTTAAGGTGATGTAATGCTTTATTCATGATCAGCTTACTTAGAAGTAACATATGTCATGGAAGATGATATTTGTTATTTTTCTTTTATTAATTTCCATAAAGCTGAATTTACAATGTATTGAAATTTTCTTCAGAGTTGAATCAAAGAATTTTGAAAATTAAAGGCTTCTAGGTCTTTGAAAAAGGTATACATTTTGATAGGTTTTAAGTGACAAGTTTTCAAAAAAATTTAATTTTCAACACTAAAGTTAGTGTTACATACAGATGTTGATTTATAATGATGCACACCTGAAACATATAAAGCTATAATGCAAAGTTACATGAATAGAAATTGTAAAAATTTTTACTTATTCCTTGACATAATAAAAGTGCAGATCCTCAAAGAAAGAATATCGATGTATAGCCCAGTTAAGTAAGAAAACATTTCTAAAATTTCCTACTAATTATGACAGTCTATTATTTCTATATTATGCTGATGGATGTGCATTAGTTATTTCTATGGCTCTTTAAAAAAACTCCTGTTATATTATGTCTTGAAAGAAGAAGACACCTTTACATCTGAAAAGGGTAACAGGATTTCTTTGAAAAAAATTCTGAATTCAATTCTCAAGCTGGGAAGCAGCTGTTTTCAGACTTGACTGTGTTACTTATCTGGAGTTCTCTTCCATATCCATGACTTCCCTAAGCAAAGACTGTATCTTTGTTGGTTCTGTTACCAGCCTGACTCTCCTGGCTTCTGGAGTAGAGAGAGCTGATTTTAGCGGTCTGCTTAAATATTAATTTTTCCAATCTATGAACCAGGTCAGATTTTGATGCATCCTGTTCACTCTGCCATTTTAAGAGTTGTCTGAAATTGCCCTGAATTTGCTGAATATTTCAGCTCTGAAGAGATTTTTCTTTAACAATAGCCGATTTTTCTGGGGACAGACAGCATGAATCGTTGAAATAGAAGAAGATGACATGCATACTTTAATACTGTTGTGGCAATTCTCTCTAACTCATCTTCAGTTTGTCTACATGACAGGTTTACCTTGAAAAGAAGACCACACAGATATAGTTTCATTTTTCTCTGCCTTTTTTTTTTTTTTTTTTTTTTTTTTTTACTACAGTGAAGTCTCAGAATCTTTCTATTTTCTTTTGTATACAAGTCCCTATCTCAATGTACTTAATGAAGACATTATCCCATTTTCCACAAAATCTTTGAACTGGATTGCTCTCTTTTTTTAAAAAAGATTTATTTATTTATTTATACAAGTACCGGGATACAGGCCAGATTCACAAGAGGGTGAGAGGATTCACCAGAAACAGAGTGGGGAGCAGAACAGGCAGACTGATAAAATACACTGCTGAGGGGAGCAGCGGGAGAGACAGGAGAGGTCTGCTACACCATGTGGGACCCTTGCCGGCAGGCCGGGATTGAGCCAGTGCTGCAGTGGCTGCGGACAGCTTCACAGCGCTGCACTCAACCATCTGCGCCACCAAGGGAGGCCCAAGGATTGCCCATTTAAAAAAAAAAAAAAATTAACTTGTTGATGACACACTTATTCTATTATGATCTGCACTACAATCCTATCATCAAAGAAGAGTGATTACTCTCTCTAGCTTTGTTCCAGCCTTTCCTACAGGACTTCTCAGAGTGAGTCTCTTCTGCTTGTTGACATGCTTTTGACTCTCGGCTTTAAATTGGAGAAATGAGAGGAGAAACCATTCCCAATTTATTTTGACTATCATGGTCTCTGTCATCTTGTTGTTGAAGCAGTAACTTGAATATAACATTTTATTTGTATATGCAAGTGTAAAATTGGTCACTTACTTCTGTGACATTGGGAAGATATTTAATCAAACCTAAATTTCCTCATTGCAAACTAAGGACAACAGTGCTTCTTCAGTATTCCTCAAAGAATTAAATACAATATACATCAGAATGTACTTTTTAAACTGTAAAATTTTATATAGGTGTAAGTAGTATTAGAGTTAAATATCATGCAAATGGATTTAAATAACCTATCATGCGTTTATCCTTTCTTTGTCAAAAGAACTTTTTTTTCAACTAAGGTTACTAAAAATATAAAAATGGAAAGATTAACTGAGATGTGCTAACACAAGATTAAAAGAAATGAAGTGGCATAGCTAATAGCAGGTAGATATAATTATATTTAATTTAAAGTTTGCTTCTTTAGAGGAACATATTGAAAGACATTCAACAAGTGTGAGTGTGATGTTGGGTGAAGATTACATTTGTTTTTCAAAATGTTTTTGGATTATTTACTTTTTGATAGTGAGCATGTATCTTTTTTATGTCACAGAAAAAGTAAGATTGAAAAGAATACAGGTAAAATAAAGACTGGCTCCCTTTATTGTTTTTTTCTCATATTTCATTCACTCTTCAAAATTTTGCATTGTACTTGGGTAACTGCACCACTTTAAGAAAATAGACTTTCAGAGATTCCAGTGGTTACTAAGTTGCCAAATGCAATAGACTCTCTTAAACCATTTCAATTTACCAGATATCCCTGAACTATGCCACTAGTCCATTCCTCCCAAAAAACATTTCCTCCCTTGATCTCAGGGACATATTTTACTTCTTGTGTCCTTTTGCTTCTCAGACTAATCATTCAATTGCCCTTGCTTTAGCTGTCTTTTCTTTCTTGGTCCTTTTAAAAGATAATTTTCAGTAAAGGATAACATCATGACTTTCATATAAATAGAAAACTGAACACAGTTTAAAAACCTACTCATTTGGTGAGAGAATCAGACAGATGTTGTAACTGTTTCAAAAGAGAATATTAAAACAGGCATATCTACAGATCAGGGATATGGAAATGAATATGTAAATGTTAGCAAGACTGGATTTTCCACTGAGTGGAAGGGGAGATAATTAAACATCTGCAAGACAAAATTTTCATGTCTACAAATGACCTACAATGTATAGAGTTATTGGGCCTCCCTGGTGGCACAAGGGGTTAAGATGCAGCACTATGAAGATATCTGCAGCCACTGCAGCATGAGTTTGATCCCAGTCAGGGAATTGACCCAGATGGCGCAGCAGACCTCTCCTGACTCACCTGCTGCTCCCCTCAGCAGTGTATTTGAATCAGTCTGCCTGTTCTGTTCCCCACTCTGTCTCTGATGAATCCTCTCACCCACCACTTCTGACTTGCACTCCAGCTCTTGTATGTATAAATACACAGAACTTTAAAAAAAAAACAAAAAATCAATTTATAGAGTTATCAAATAGCTCAAAGTTCCTCAAAATTTGGAATTGATTTCTAGAATTGTGATGTACGTAAACAAACATGGTTATCTGTTGAAATTTTCTCCCTGTATCTTCCCATAAATATTATTTCTCTTAATTCTGATTGTTCCTTTTTCACATAATGAAATTTAGTATGTAGATTATTAGTCCAGATTTTTTTTAGAATGCTAAAAGATAAACTGAGGGATATGAAATAAATAAATAAGAGTTTAAGCAATAATCAACTCAAATCTGGTAGTAGTAGAGGTGATTAAAAGGAGCTCCAAGGAACTGTGTGGAGTGAAAATTATTTATTTTTTCAAAGATTTATTTATTTATACATTCAAAAATTGGGGTACAGGCCAGAGGTGTGGGGGGTGAGAGGATTCACCAGTGACAGAGTGGGAACAGAACAGGCGGATTGACTGAAATACACTGCTGAGGGAAGCAGCGGGTGAATCAGAAGGGGTCTGCTGCATCATCTGGGCAGCCCCGTGGCTGGGGATCAAACCCATGCTGTGGCCACAGCCAGCTTCATAGGTTGTGTCTTAACCCACTGCACCACCAGGGAGGTTCAAAATAATTTATAGGCAGAAGGGAGCATAAGTAGGGAAGTTATATGAGGCAAAATAAAAAAAAAAAAAAAAGATTGGTTATTGCAAGATTGCAAGGTTACTTTTTCTTTTTTTTTAATATATTTTTATGATGGTTTTGAACTGGAAGATGTTATGGGCTTCAGCCTTTTTTGTTTTTTAAGATTTATGTATTTATTTATTTATGCAAGCACTGGGTACAGTCAGAAATGCAGGAGGGTGAGAGAATTCACCAGAGCCAGAGCAGGGAACAGAACAGCAGAAGGACCAAAGTACACTGCTAAGGGGAGCAGCGGGCACAGCAGGAGAGGTCTGCGTGCCATGTGGGACCCTCGCTGGTGGCCAGGGATCAAACCGGTGCTGCAGAGGCTGCAGGCAGCTTCGCAGCCCAGCACTCAACCGCTGCTCCACCAGGGGAGGCCCAAGATTACTTTTTCTTTAGGGGTTGCCAAATTGGGTCTATCCGGCAGATTACATAACTAACACTGATCAGACAATACCTAATTGCCTGGTTTAAGATTTTTTTTTTGTGAGAACCAAAACTGTAATTAAATTTTGTGAGACTTGGTGGGGTTTATTGACCTGTGGCAGAAGTGGCTACATGTGATACCTACACTGTCTCTTTCTTGACAGGGTCTTAGAAAATGGTTTGCTGATCATTAAACTGCATTGCCTTTCACCTTTTCTCTGAGTCCAATCCTGTCAATAGACAACTTTCCTTCTTTTTTTTTTTTTTTTTTTGTTTAATAAAGATTTATTTTGGGGCCTCCCCTGTGGCGCAGAGGGATGAGCATGAGCGCAGCACTGTGAAGCTGTCCGCAGCCTCTGCAGCATGAGTTAGATTCCCAGCTGGCCAGGGAGATTCCCACATGGTGTGGCAGACCTCTCCTGTCGCTCCAGCTGCTCCTCTCAGCAGTGTATTTCTGTCAATATGCCTGTTCTGCTCCCGGCTCTGTATCTGGTGAATCCTCTCACCCTCCCTTGCCTCTGGCCTATACCCCAGCTCTTGTATAAAAATAAATAAATCTTTAAAAAAATTAAAATAGATTATTTTTTATTTACTTATATTTTATTATTCATTTATTTTATTTATTATTCATATTATGACTATTAACTACACTTAGAGTTTCTTTGCATCCATAACTTTTTCTATGTTCTATTTCCAATTTCATGTGTCTTGAGATAACTTGTTGATTGAACTTTTGATTTTTGATTTTATTTTTTTGTTTTATTTTTTTATTTTATTTCATTTACTGCTAAATAGCATGCTGTTTGATTTATGCATATTAATGCATTATCCAATTTTCTTCTTGTAAATGATTTCTACTTTTTCACTTCTGTGATAAACATATCTGATATGATTTTAGTTTTCTCAAATGCTTAAAGTTCTGCTTCTTGGTCCAACAAATAATATATCTTGGAGGATTTTCCATGTGCAGTTAAGAACAATGTTTATTCTAATATACAGCTATGTACATCTTATTAAACAAAGTGTTTAAGTTCAGTATTATATTATTAATTTTTGTTCTGCATGATGTATTCATTGCTGAATATAAGATATTGAAGTCTCCTACTATTACTGCTTCACTGTCTATTTTTCCCTTCCAATGTATTAATATTTGCTTTCTGCAATTTTTCGTAGGAACGTGTACCTACGTTGGGTGCATAAATATTTACAAAGGTTAAATCATTCTGATGATCTGGCAACTTTGTTGTTTTTTACCATCTTTGGCTTAAAAACTGTCTCCTCAGAAGCTGTTATTGCAAAGATGCCACATTAACAAAATGAAAGATAAAAATCATATGATCATTTTAAAGTGCAGATAAATATTTGGATAAAATTTAGTATCTATGAATTATAAAAACTCTCAACAAATTGGGTATAAAAGGGATGCACCTCAAATAATAAAAGCCATATATAGCAAGACCTTAGCTAATATCATACTCAATGATGAAGAGCAGAAAACATTTCTTCTAAGATTAGAAATAAATTAATGTTCACTCTATTTTTTTTTTTAAATTGCCACTGCCAGCCTTGGCAAGAATGCTGTGCTCTTTTTCTTTTTTTTTTTTAAGATTTATTTATTTATTTATTTATACAAGCACTGGGTACAGTCAGAAGCACAGAAAGGCACATATTATAAAAAACTAGCAACAACAGATGTTGGCGAGGATGTGGAGAAAAAGAAACTCTCCTGCACTGTTGGTGGGAGTGCAAACTGGTACAACCACTATGGAGAGCTGTGTGGACCTACTAAACATAGAGCTTCCATATGATCCAGCAATTCCACTCCTAGGTATTTACCCAAAGGACACAGAAACATCTATTCCAAAGAGCACCTGCACCCCTATGTTTATAGCAGCACTATTTACAATAGCTAAGCTTTGGAAACAGCCCAAATGCCCAAAAATAGATGACTGGATCAAGAAGATGTGGTACATATATACCATGGAATATTACTCAGCATTCAAAAAAGATAAACACATGCAATTTTCAGCAACATGGATGGCGCTGGAAGGGATCATGCTCAGTGAAATAAGCCAGAAAGAAAAAGAAAAATACCGGATGGTCTCACTCATAGCAGGAATCTAGAAAACTTAAATAAGGGACCAGGAAAATGAATAACTATAAGAAAGTGAAAATCAAAATCAACAAAAAACTATGAACCAGAGACACTCTATGGGTGGTGGGGGGCGGGGAGGGGAGGGATTGGGGTCAAAATAAGGGGATTGCAATTGTATGGGGAATATAAAAATAAAATTTATTAAAAAAGAAAAAAGAAAAAAAAGAAAAAAGAAGCTCAGGAGGGTGAGAGAATTCACCAGAGCCAGAGCGGGGAGCAGAGCAGGCAGAAGGACCGAAGCACACTGCTGAGGGGAGCAGCGGGCGGCAGGAGAGTTCTGCGCGCCATGTGGGACCCTCCTCTGGTGGCCGGGGAGCAGCCGGGGAATGAACCGGTGCTGCAGAGGCTGCAGGCTTCTTTGCAACCCAGCGCTCAACCGCTGTGCCACCGGGGAGGCCCCACTCTCACTATTTTTTTAAAGATTTATTTATTTTATACAAGAACCAGGGTACAAGCCAAATTCGCCGTAGGGTGAGAGGATTCACCAGAGCAGGCAGCAGAATGGCAGATTGACGAAATACACTGCTGAGGGGAGCAGTGGGAGTGACAGGAGAGGTCTGCGGGTCATGTGGGATCCTCGTAGGCTGGCCTGCGGAAATGGAACCAGTGCTGCTGAGGCTGGGGACAGCTTCACAGCGGGTCACTCAACAGCCTGTGCCACCAGGGGAGGCCCCCCTCTCACTAGTTTTATTCAAAATAGTATTATAAATCCCAACCATAGCAATTAGGCAAGGAAAAGAAATAAAAGTTACCCAAATCAGTAAGAAAATAAAATTGTCTGTCTTTGTAGGCATGATAGGAGATCTGGAAAACCCTGAGGACTCCACCAAAAATCTACTAGACTAATAAAGAGTTTCAGTAAAGTTTGGATGATATAAAATCATTATACAAAGGTAAATTGCATTTCTGTATTTCCAGTGATTAGAAAAAGAAAGTAGCAATTCTATTACCTACTGCATCAAAAAGAATAAATACATAGGAATAAACTTAACCAAGGAAATGAAAGATCTGTTTATTGCAAGCTATAAGACATTGAGGAAAAAAACAGAAAAGACACAAATAAGTTAAAAATATTCCATGATGGTGGAATGGTAGAATTAATATTGTTAAAATGCCTACTCTCAAAACAAACCATCTTTGTTGATAAAAATGCAACAAAGATGCAATTTCACCAAAACTATTTAAACTTTGTTAAATTCAATCCAATCCATATCAAAATTCTAATGGCATTTTGTCCAAAAATAGAAAAATGTCCTAAATATGTATGGAACTATAAAATTCCTTACTAGTCAAAATAATCTTGAGTAAAAAGAATAACGTTGGAGGCATCACACAATCATACATGTGTATAAAATATGAAATATTACCCAGCCTTAAAAAAAACAGGCAATTCTACCATTTATAACAATAGCCTTGAGAACATTATGATGTAAAATAAGTGAAAAAGAGAAAAACAATAGTATTCGGTATCACGTCTTTTTTTCTTTTTAAAGATTTATTTATGCATACAAGAGCTGGAGTACAGGCCAGAGATGTGGTGGGGGGGGGGGCTTGAGAGGATTCACCAGAGATAGAGTAGGGGACAGAACAGGCAGACTGACTGTAATACATTGCTGAGGGGAGCAGCAGACTAGACAGGAGAGGTCTGCCATGCCATGTGAGTTGCTCCCTGGCCAGTCGGGATCGAACTTGTGCTGAAGATGCAGCAGATTGCTTCAAAGTGCGTTGCCTAACCCCTTGCACCACCAGGGAGGCCCCCAGTATCATATATCTTTTAAAAATGGCCACGTCATAGACTCAGAGAGAAGAAAATTATTGTCAAAAGCTGGGAATGAGGGGAATAGAAAGAGGTTGGTAAAAAGGGCACGAATATTCAGTTGTATGATTAATAAGATTTGAGGATCTAATGTAAAATATGTTGAACACAGTTGACCACACTGTATTATGTAATTGAAGTTTGCTGAGAATAGAACTTAAATATTCTTACCAAGGAAAAAAAGAGCTTATATATATTAAGTGAAGGGTGTGCAAATGAACTTGATGTTTCAATTCTCTCTCCCTCCTTCTCTCCTTCTCTCCTTCCTTATGAATATATGTTCTCACATTGTACATTTTAAATATCTTACAATTTTATTTGTTATACCTCAATTTAAAAAGTGGAGAAAACACTACTAAGGAAATTTTACTCTTCAAAATGACTAAGATGGTAAAACATAAATTTCAGAAATCTGTAAAGTAGAATATTAAAATGTCTCATAACAATATTAAACTTTTATACTTGTCTTGCATTTTCTGCATTTTGAAACGCTATCAAATCCCTTACTTCATATAATGTTTACATTAACCCACAACCCTACCAGAACTTTTGCGAATCTGTTTTACAGATGGATATCCAAGCTCAAAATATTAAGTGATTTACCCAAGGTATTAGTGGCTATATTAAGGTATAAAAGTCAAATCTTATTTTTGTGTGTTTTGTTTTCCAGTATCTCAGAAAATGAATATTACATACAGGTGTGCCATGAGTATTTAAAAAAAAAAATCTTTCCAGGTTATTCTAATGTGGTTTGAAGCTGTGTTTGAGAGCTTAATCTTGAGGACTAAGAGGTCAGGGTATTCCTATGGACTGATTATTTCTTAGTCATTCATTTATTCATAATGGTCCTTGCAAGGACCTAAAAGGACAGAATATAGACCAAAAGATTTTAGAGTTAATTTACTAGAGAACTTGTTGATGTCATAGCCATAAATATGCTACCATTTCTTTTAAACCCAAAAGGGACATCGGTATTTTCTTTTTATGGGAGTGTAGAAGAACTGGGGTGTAAGCTAGAGTTGTGGGGGGTGGAGGTGGGGTAAGACAATTCACCAGAGACAGAATAGTGAGCAGACAGGTGGATTTACTGAAAAATACTGCTAAGGGGAACAGCCAGAGAGACAGGAGAGGTCTGCTGTGCTATATGTGGGGTAGCTCTTTGGCTGGGTATTGAACTCAGGCTGTAGTGGTGATAGCATTGAGACTTAACCCTAGGCCACCAAGAAGGCCCAACATCAATATTTTCTTTATTCATGAGTATATATTCTTACAGTTAAGGGAGGAAACTCACATTTTACATCTGAGATTTATAGCAATGCAATTCAATTTTGCTACCTATTTTTGGTTTATTTTTTAAGATTTATTTATTTATTTATACAAACACTGGGTACAGTCAGAAGCACGGGAGGGTGAGATAATTCACCAGAGCCAGAGTGGGGAACAGAACAGGCCGACCGACGAAATACACTGCTAAGGGGAGCAGCAGGCGAGACAGGAGAGGTCTATCACGCCATGTAGGACCCTCACCGGCAGCCGGGGATTGAACCAGCACTGCAGAGGCTGCAGGCAGCTTCGTAGCCCAGTGCTCAACCACTGCGCCACCAGGGGAGGCCGTTTTTGGTTTCTTTTAAAGCCTTGTGTGTGTGTGTGTGTGTGTGTGTGTGTGTGTTTTACTTGCCTATATTGTACAAGGCAATACAAGGTTATACCATCAAAATGATACTACTTATTTTTTTGATAATCTATATTATTAAATTCTGTTTATATAGTGGTGTGAAGATGTTAACAATTAAGCCTACAAATTGATTTATATAATTAATAATTAAACAAGAAAAATCAATTGCAGAACAAGAAACCTTTCTATATATAGTTAAAAGAAGTAAAATTAAAAATATTAATAAAAATAAAAGCAACATTTAGTCTCCTGTCTCTCTGACTAGCAAGCATAAACAGGACATGTGTGATTTCTTTCATCTTTTCATTGTTCAGCATATTACTGGAAAATTCTGTCACCATCTTTTACTGCAGGTTAGAAGAAGCATTCAAATAATATCTGAATACTCACAAAGAAGGGACATGGTCTATACTGACTGCTATTTGTGCTTTGTGTGCACATACATATTTTGTTTTATTTTCCAGTCTCATGTAAATGCACTGTATATCTACCATTTCCTCTCCTCCTCATTTCCTCAGCATGTAAAGCTATATCATTCTCTTTTCTGATAATGCTATCAGAATATATCTCTTCCACTTGGAGCCATATATTTAAGGTGGTATTAGCACAGTTTAGGAAAATGCCTCAATGCTAGGTAACCTCTTGTACTGGGAACTGAAATGCTGCTGGATATTGCCTGCTAACCTCAGGCAAAAGTTGCCATTTGCACTATTTGGGCCACCATCATTCCTCTGGTTAGCTGTTTGCCATACGTGCTCTAAGAGCTTCTGAAATGCTGGTATATCAGTTAGTCTCTGCTGAATTGGACTTCTTTCATCTATTTGGGGATTAAATGCACTATCTGCTTGGTAAATTTTATCTTGTCATCTTGTTATTCTAAATGTAGACTGGATTGTCAAGTGTGAGAACCAATAATTCAGAACCCACTGGAATTTGATATAGATTTGGATATTGATATTTATTTCAATATTGTAAAGTCTAGGAAATTCGAAGGCCAGCTTACAAATAAATAAATTCAAGAGATTCAAAGTCAATAGACAATCTACATGTACTTAAATTGTATTGTACTTTGGAAATAAAGAAGTTCCACATTGATTCATGCTGCTAAAAATGTACCTCTGGACTTGATGATTACATGATGACTGGAGTGAGTTGGGTGAAGCACCTGCATCTGGCAAGGGACATACATCAAATCCCTTACCCTGAATTGTCTTAAACACTCTTGTGTATGACAGCAGGCAAGTCATGGCTAAGGACCACAGTTCCCATTGTAGAGTCTCTTCAAAGTGAAATGGGGAGTTGAAGTAACAATCCAAGTAAAGATATATTTATTAAGTGAAAATGTAAATTTTGAACTCAATAACCATGAAAACCCATTTAGCTTTGTAAACTATGTTTCCATGATTTTCTTAAGAATCATTAAAAGGAAATTGTGGTGGATTATAATTAATCAATAGCCACCTGTGACACTAAATCCTCCTCTTCAGTAGTGCTGGGTGAATAACCCAAAAGCATTTATTTTAGGGTAGAAGAATGATGTAGCTGAAATTCTAAACTCCTTAGTCCCTTTTCCAGGCATGGTTTCTTGATACACGTAACTGGATTTTACTTGGTGTTAATAATTAGGTCTTTGATAAAATACTGGTTAACTACTTTCTACTCCTAATGTTTTAGTAAAGTGAGAGACCTATGTAACTGCCTTGCAAGTGACTAATTTATATAACCAAATTACCAGGAAGTTGTTTTTGTTTTTTCCAGAGAAAAATAAAGCAATTTTTCTTTGCCATCTCTCTGTTGGTTTCAATACAGGCCAGTTGTTGTTCCAAATGTTTAGGAGGAATAACTATACACAGATCCTTGCTAAATTCACAGCAGAGGAGCTCATGCCCAGTCTATCCCTGTTAACATGTACCCAATATTTGGGGCCAATGGCAAAGGCAAGTATAAGACCATGCTAAATATTTATTGAATGCTTACTATGAGTTACCTATAATAATAAAAACTGCAAAATGTATCTTGGGGACATGAAGACTGGATAATTTGATCAAGATTGACAGCCTGAGAATTTCAAGGGCTTTTATCATGAATGCGTGTTGCACTTTGTCCAAAGCTTTCTCAGGATCTATTGATATTATCATATGGTTTTTATATTTATTTTTGTTGATGTGATGGATAACGTTGATTGATTTTCGGATGTTAAACCATCCTTGTGTCCCTGGAATGAATCCTACTTGGTTGTGGTGAATTATCTTACGGATACATTGTTGGATTCTGATAGCTAAAATTTTATTGAGGATTTTTGCATCAGTGTTCATTAGGGAGATTGACCTGTAGTTTTCCTTTTTTGTGTTGTCCTTGTTTGGTTTTGGTATTAGTGTAATGTTGGCTTCATAGAATGTGTTTGGTATTGTCCCTTCCTTCTCAATTTTTTGGAAGAGTTTGTGAAGGATAGGCACTAATTCGTCTCTGAATGTTTGGTAGAATTCATTTGTAAATCCATCAGGTCCTGGGCTTTTGTTTTTGGGGAGGTTTTTGATTACCATTTCAATTTTGCTGCTTGTAATTGGTCTGTTTAGGTGTTCTATTTCTTCTTTATCTAGCTTTGGGTGATTGTAGAGTTGTAGGAATTTGTCCATCTCCTCTAGATTGTTGAACTTGTTTCCATACAACTCTTCATAGTAGTTACTGATTATTCTTTTGATTTCTGCTGTGTCTGTGGTGATTTCTCCTCTTTCATTTGTGATCCTGTTTATTTGTGCTTTCTCCCTTTTTTCCTTTGTGAGCCTGGCTAGGGGTTTGTCTATTTTATTGATTTTTTCAAAGAACCAGCTCTTAGTTTCATTGATCTTTTGGATTGTTTTTTTAGTTTCAATTTCATTTATTTCTGCTTTGGTTTTTATTATTTCTTTTCTTCTACTGGTTTTGGGGTTTTTTTGTTGTTCTTTTTCTAGATATTTGAGCTTCGAGATTAGGTTGTTTCTTTGAGTTCTTTCTTGTTTCTTGATGTGAGCTTCTATTGCTATATATTTTCCTCTTATTACTGCTTTTGCTGCATCCCATACATTTAGGAAATTGGTGTCCTCCTTGTCATTCAATTCAAAGAATTTTTTTTAATTTTTTCTTGGGATACAAGGAACATACCTCAACATCATAAAGGCCATCTATGGCAAGCCAACAGTGAGTATCATTCTCAATGGTGAAAAGCTGAAAGCAATTCCATTAAGATCTGGAACAAGACAAGGATGTCCACTCTCACCACTGCTTTTCAATATAATACTGGAAGTCCTAGCCAGAGCAATAAGACAAGAGAAAGACATCCAAGGAATCCAAATAGGAAAAGAAGAAGTCAAACTATCACTATTTGCAGATGATATGATAATATACATAGAGAACCCCAAAAACTCCACAGAAAAACTAATTCAACTCATCAATCAGTTCAGTAAAGTGGCAGGATACAAAATCAACACGCAAAAGTCAGTAGCCTTGCTATACACAAACAATAAATCTGAAGAAGAAGAAATCTAAAAAAACATCCCTTTTATTATTGAAACAAAAAAAAAATCAAATATTTGGGAATAAATCTAACAAAAGAGGTAAAGGACCTATACAAAGAAAACTATAAAACACTGCTAAAAGAAATAGAAGAAGACACAAAGAAATGGAAAGACATCCCCTGCTCATGAATTGGAAGAATAAACATTATTAAAATGGCCATCCTACCAAAAGCAATCTACAGATTCAATGCTATTCCAATCAAAATTTCAATGTCATTCTTCAAAGAAATAGAACAATTATTGATGAAATTCATATGGAATCACAAAAAACCCCGAAAAGCCAAAGCTCTCCTGAAAAAAAAAAAAGAAGGGAATGGAGGCATCACACTCCCAGACTTCAAACTATACTACAAAGCCATAATCATCAAAACTGCATGGTATTGGAACAAGAACATACATACAGACCAATGGAATCAAATAGAAAATCCAGAAATAAACCCACAGATTTATGGTCAACTAATCTTTGACAAAGGAGCAAAGACTATGCATTGGAGCAAAGAAAGTTTGTTCAATAAATGGTGCTGGGAAAACTGGGTCGCTACATGCAAAAGAATGAAGCTTGACCATTACCTCACACCATACACTAAAATCAACTCAAAATGGATTAAAGAACTAGACATAAGACCTGAAACCATAAAATACATAGAAGGAAATATAGGCGAAACACTACGTGATTTGCACATCAAAGACATCTTTACAGACACATCACCCAAAGCAGTGATAGTGAAGGCAAAGATAAACAGCTGGGACTACATCAAATTAAAGAGCTTCTGCACAGCAAAAGAGACAATAACAAAAACAAAGAGAAACCCCACCAACTGAGAGAACATTTTTGCACACAACACTAATGATAATGGACTGATCACAAAAATCTGCAAAGTACTGATGAGACTCAACAACAACAAAGAAAATAATCCAGTCAAAAAATGGGCAGAAGAGCTAAAAAGAAACTTCTCTGAAGAGGAAATGCATATGGCCAACAGGCATATGAAAAATGTTCAACATCACTTGTAATCAGGGAAATGCAAATCAAAACTACCATGAGATACCATCTTACACCAGTGAGAATGGCACATATTAAAAAAACTAGCAACAACAAATGCTGGCGAGGGTGTGGAGAAAAAGGAACTCTTCTGCACTGTTGGTGGGAGTGCAAACTGGTCCAACCACTATGGAGAGCTGTGTGGAGATTTCTGGACCTACTAAACATAGAGCTTCCATATGATCCAGCAATTCCACTCCTAGGTATTTACCCAAAAGACACAGAAACATCAATTCCAAAGAACACCTGCACCCCTATGTTTATAGCAGCACTATTTACAATAGCTAAGCTTTGGAAACAGCCCAAATGTCCAAAAATAGATGACTGGATCAAGAAGATGTGGTACATATACACCATGGAATATTACTCAGCATTCAAAAAAGATAAACACATGCAATTTTCAGCAACATGGATGGCGCTGGAAGGGATCATGCTCAGCGAAATAAGCCAAAAAGAAAAAGAAAAATACCGGATGGTCTCACTCATAGCAGGGATCTAGAAAACTTAAATAAGGGACCAGGAAAATGAATAACTATAAGAAAGTGAAAATCAAAATCAACAAAAAACTATGAACCAGAGACACTTTTGGGGGGTGTGGCGGGAGGGGAGGGATTGGGGTCAGAATGGGGGGGTTGCAATTGTATGGGGAATACAAAAATAAAATTTATTATTAAAAAAAAAAAAAAAGATTGACAGCCTGAAGCCCTCATCCCTAGAGGAAATGATGACAACACAGGGAAAAGGTCTTTATTTTTTTAATAACCTAAAAACCAAGTTTAAGGTTTTATATTAGCTTGTTCTCACTCTGAAAAATACAAGGCACTGGGCCTCCCTGGTGGCGCAGGTAGTTGAGCGCCGCACTGTGAGGCCGTCCGCAGCCTCTGCAGCGCAGGTTCGTTCCTGGCTGGTCGGTGAGAATCCCACATGGTGAAGTAGACCTTTCCTGTCTTGCCTGCTGCTCCCCTCAGCAGTGTGTTTCTTCAGTCTGCCTGTTCTGTTCCCTGCTCTGTCTCTGGTGAGTCCTCTCACCTTCCCACACATCTGGCCTGTACCCCGTTTCTTGCATTAAAAAAATGGATGAAACTTTAAAAAAAAAGAGAGAAAAAATATAAGGCACTGGTGTGAGGAGATATGAGAGAGAGAGGAGAGAGGGGAAACTGGAAATTGGAAAGGGGAGAGGGAGAGAGGAAAGAGGGATGCTGAATATCCATGCTTTATCTAGGTACAGGGGCTCTTTAGCTTTGAGATTCATGACCAGAACAAACTACAGACCTCACTGGAGACGTGTCTACAGTGGCAAGTGGGATGAGCACACTACTTAGTTTTCTTGACAATTTGTGGCACTGTAGGAACAGCTAATGGGTTTCTGTTCCATCATACAACTAACATATTACCTTATTTGGAATGCCTTATGTTATGCTGTTTCCAAACACATCACTATTCAAAGTTAACTTCCCTATGACACACTCTGATTTCACAATTTCCTGTGACTCTCTTTTTTCAGGGTACTCTCATCTGTTTTGAGTTTTGAGTTTGATGACTGCACCCATAATTGGACTATACTGTCCATTCCTGCACTTTGTAAAATCTTCAGAAAAAAACAAAAGTTCATCTTTGCTAAGCTGCATTGTTGTTTTGGGTTTGTTTATCTGCTAATGTAGGAAGCAGGTGCATTGGTCTCAGCATTTACTAGTTATATCAAGAGCCACTTGAGGTAATTCGAGGTCAAGGACACCATAGCTTTGATTGTCCCTCCCACCCCAACTTCCAGCAACAGACTAAAGAGTCTAACGAGTGCCCACACGCTGCTCCTTACTCTGTGTTACTTAGTTCCTGGTAATACTGAGGTCTCATTTTATAGGTTCAAGTGTTCATTTATAGACAGTTTACATGGAAAGCAATTGCTTGTTTATTGTTTAAGCAAATACTAATTTCGGGTAGATGGGATTAAGAAAGCAATATGTCAATTATGTGGAGAGTCAAGTGATTTTTTTAGTGAATCAATAAGTCATGTTAACTTACTGAATACTTTTTTGGATTATTTTTATTGACTTATAGTAAAAGGGTCCCCAATCTTTCATTGTTTGTAATATAGTGAAACCTGATATCATTTTTTTTAAGAGTTATTTATTTATTTATGCAAGCACTGGGTACAGTCAGAGGCGCGGGATGGTGAGAGAATTCACCAGAGCCAGAGCGGGGAGCAGAGCAGGCAGAAGGACCGAAGTACACTGCTGAGGGGAGCAGAGGGCGGCAGGAGAGGTCTGCGCGCCATGTGGGACCCTCGCCAGTGGCCGGGGATCGAACTGGCGCACTGCAGAGGCTGCGGGCAGTTTCACAACCCATTCCTCAAACGCTGCGCCTGGGGAGGACCAAAACCTGATATCTTTTAAAAAACATTGGTATGATGAAGGATTAGTGAACTTAATGTAGTATAAACATGTTAATTTTCCATGATACAGGTTGGAAATTATACAATGTTATAATGCAATTTCATTTCCACTTAAGAAATCTATTTTAATTAAAAAATAGCAAGGAGAAATACAGCTACTGAGTCACTGACCAGGAGTGATCACCTCTTTGAAAAATATGAATTTTTAGTTAAAATTCCACATGAGACTGTTTAATTTTTAAACTCTCTGTTAGTAAAAATCAAACTTTAACTCCTGAACAAGGGCTAAAAGATGATAAATATAAATTGTGATGCATCCAGATAATAGAATATTATTCAGCACTCAAAAGCAAATGAAAAGACATTGAAGAGCTCACAGAGTGCTATGTAAAAGACATCAATCTGACATTACACGTTTGTTTCCAACAACATGACATCCGGAAAAGGCAAAACTATGGAGACAGAGAAAAGATTAGTGTTGGGGGTGGGGGTTGACTAGGGGAAGCACAGAGGATTTTTAGGGCAGTGAAATGTCATTAAATATTGACCTGAAGAATGGTCAACACCGAGAGTGAACCCTAATCTAAACTGGACTCTGGGTTATCATGATGTGTCAAGGCAGGTCCATTGATTACAGCAAACATTCCACTATAGAGGGGGATGCTGATTGTAGGGGAGTTTGTGCATATGTAGTTGTAGGGATTATATGGGAACTCTGTACTTTCTCATCAACTTTGTTGTGTCCCTAAACCTGCTCAAAAAATAAAGTCTTTTAAATATTATTTTTAAATTTAAAGAAATAAATGTGCATGTTTAACTAACATTGTATTTTGCCTGTGGCTCACACCTCAAATTTCTCTGTATTCATTGGGTATATGAATTGCTAGGATCATAGCAAATTAACTAGAGGAATCATTTTACTAGCTAAACATGTTTTCTAAAATCCAAGGCTGATGTAATTTTTGGTTTGAAATCAGAATGATGCTGAGACAGCATTCTTTTTCCTTGACCTTCTTCTGAAAACAGATTGCTTCAGGGGCTTTGAAACACAAAATATGGGGAGGAAAATGTAAGGTGTCAGTTTCCATAAAGACAAACAAGGGGCCTCCCTGGTGGTGCAAGGGGTTAAGACACAACCTATGAAGCTATCTGCAGCCACTGCAGCACAAGTTCAATCCCTGGCCAGGGAGTAACACACGTGTTGCAGCAGACCTCTCCTGACTCGCCTGCTTCTCCCTTCAGCAGTGTATTTCGGTCAGTCTGCCTGTTCTGTTCCCCACTCTGCCTCTGATGAATCCTCTCATCCCCAGCCCCCGCCCCATACCCCTGGCCTGTACCCCAGCTCTTGTATGCATAAAAGTAAAATAAATTTTTAAGACAAGCAATTATATTAAATGTAGCCTGATTTAAGTGATAAACCATTCTTGTACTCTTATCAAAATGTATCTTCCTTATTATACTTGAGTTTTCTTTTAGATATTTGCTAAATCTACTTCTAACAATGTATAGAGAATATTGAAATTTCTTAACAGACCATGGGAAAAACATACATGTATAATGAAAATTCTAAAATATTTGGATTAAAGTTTAAATATCCTGTGGTACATTAAACTATTTCTTAGAGCTTCACATTGCTTTCAGTAAAAGAGTTATTATAACTTGATTATGGTGATAGATAAGCATTAAAACAATCATAAAAACAATGATAAAGAATTAATCATCTCAAATTTGCATATTTATAGAAACAGACTGTGGATTTGTTAAATCAAAGAAATAATTCAAATTGAGTCATAAAAAATATATTGTTTTGCAAGAATAGCACCATGATGCAAAGGAAAACATCATGAGAAACTGTTAACAATAAGCTTTTTAAATGTTATTTATGATGTTTCCTCTGAACTAAGATTCAAAGGTAAAGTATTTCCTACACACTTCTCCACTCACCTTACTACCCAGATGCTAATTTTTCAGATTGGGGAATGAGGAATTAGAATGCTCAGAAATTCTTGGAAATTTCTGTGACTGTTCCTGGATAGCATCTGAATCATGTGACAGTCTAATCACATATTGAGGTTAACAGCGCTACATAGAATCACATGTAGGATAAGAACTTAGCTTACTTCTCAAACTTATTATTTCCTGGACATGTATTTGCAAGAATGACTCACCACTAACTGAACATAGGGCCATAAACACATGCTTTTAATATGGCAACAGCTACAGCTAAGACTGGCTGATCAGATCAGGCCCACACTCTCTGAGCTGCTCCTGCAAATGTTGCCTCTAAGCTTGTATTCTGCACATCAGCTTCCCACCTACAAATCAGTAATGTCTCCATGCTGGTTTTTTAATTTTTAACTATTACAAAATTATCACATTTCTGATTTATTAACCACATTTTTCTTGAGATACAAGAATCCAGAAAAAATGTGAAAAATGGGGCCTCCCTGGTGGCACAGGTGGTTGAGCGCAGCACTGTGAACATGTCCGCGGCCTCTGCAGTGCTGGTTCCGATCCCCGCTGGCCCCGGAGCAACCCACAGGGGGAGCAGACCTCTCCTGTCTCGCTCACTGCTCCCCTCAGCAGCATATTCATCAGTCTGCCTTTTCTGTTTCCTGCTCTGTCTCTGGTGAATCCTCTCACCCTCCCTTGCATCTGGCCTGTACCCTGGTTCTTGTATAAATGAATAAAATAAATCTTAAAAAAATATGAAAAATGTCAGCAAAATTATCCACACGAAAACACTAAAATTTACATATGTGTATCTATATATATATATGTTTAACTATGAGGTAGTAGCACTGTGCATTTTGTCATTTAACTTTTCTATGACATCATATTTTCTATTGCAAGGGTATTGTCTTTATAAGATATCCTCAGAGATTATGAAAAACTACTAGTAATGCCATGTAGCAAATTACAAAGAACAATATATAACACATGAAAAAAGGTTCTGAGCAAATGTAAGTAAATGAATACAGTGCTTCAAACATAGCAGGAGCTTTCTTACATGAAATGTCTAGCCAGGGAGAGAAGAGCACAAGGGACCATGGTGATGGTTCATGGGTGAATTGGTGGTGGGAATTTTACAGGGACTACACCTGAGAGGAGAAAGTATACAAGTACTTTAGAATTAGAAATAAGCTCAATTTAATTGGCTCACTATCATATGACCTTTTTCTCTCTTCTCATTCATTTTCCTCTGCTAATATAGAAGTCTGACCTGTGTGTTCTTCACTATGCATTTTTCCCCCAAAATTGTTATGACTTAACCTTTAAATTGCCTATTTGAAAAAGGCCCTTTACTCACCAATCTTATAATTTTGTAAAAATTGCAAAGTAGCTGCATTGCCTTTATATTAAAGTAAAATATAAATTTTATGATATAGGGCTATTCAAAAATGACAGTCATTTAGTTGTTTGTAAGCACTGTCACCTTACAAGGAGTTGACTCTCAGTGTATCTCAATGAGTTATATAGGCTTCACTTTTATTATGTATGATTGACTGTGGGCTTAATATTGAATAACATAGCCGCCACAGCTGCTCAGAAAAGTTATAAATCAAGAGTTTTCACTCTTGGTGGCATGTAGCAGTGTGAGAAACTAATTTATACTGGAAAGCAGCATGTCCTTGCAGAGCAAGATTGGCCCCAGGTGAAAAGCGAAAACAACACAAATGGATCCACAGCTTTCCCAGAAGGATTTCTCACCCATAAATGGCATTGGGTCTTTTCTGTTTAAAACAAGTGAATTGTCAATTTATGTTCTCTAATGCACTGTTTCTTCTCAAACACATATTTACTAAAAAATACACAAAGGTATAATGAGGCGTGATTTGGTTAGTTTTTTAAATAAACACCGTTTTATTTAAATATAATTTGCATATATAAAATTGACCATTGTAAATGTGCAGCATAAATCTATAGGCAATGCTGGAAGCCCCTTTTATTAGAAGAGAAATCTTGAAGCAAAAACTCAACATAATGCCCCTCAAATGGCACCGTGACATGGCTATCTACTAGAATAGCTCACAGATACAACTTTTTATTGCATCCTTTGCTCACTGTACCGAAATTTTTAAAACTTTCTTGTAACTGAAAGGCAAATACTATATTATTCTATTTACTTCATTTTGCTGTTATAATAAAATCATTTCGTAAATACATAGGTACTTTTAGAATAGTGCTATCTAAATATGTTATTTTAGCAAATAATGCTTTTATAGACTTGCTCCAAGATAGCAAATACATTAAAAAATATTTGCAAACACAGGGAATAAAGCAGCTCTTGGAAAACCTTCTATGAATTTACTTGGAAACGCTGCTAGGCTTTCCATCCGTGATCAAGACATTGCATCTCTCCAAACCAGACTACAGTACAGGCTGAGCCAAACAAATCCTATAGTTACAGTACAGAGGTGTTCTGATAGGATGTTTGCTTTGAATACTACTGGATTGAGAACAATCTCCAAATCTGAGATGGTTCTGGAGCAACAGAAGCCTTCATCTTTGTACATTATTGATTCATGAGATGGAGACATAAATTTTAAGAGGAACAGAACTTCCTGTTTGATACTTGGAATATCCTCTCTTGACACTTTCCCCTAGATAGTATCACAGTCATGATTGAAAGGTCAGGAAGCATTTTCAAAATTACAAACACTTTCAGAGATACCTATATAATTTCAAACAGGTACCAAAAGTCATCCAAACAAATGAAAAAAAAAATCATGGTACTATTTAAACTGACACCATAAATTTTTATGAATCATTATATACACCCAACACTACTTCAAGGAAGAAAGAACACAAGAAGGTTTGGGAGTAAGGACCAAACAACTAGGAATTTGAAGATGCTAATCTATTTAGTACCAATGGTTTTCATTAGCTGATATAACAACAAACAATTTAAAATTTCTGATATCTGTACTACATAGGGGTTTACTCCTACATCCTAAGCAGGAAACACATAGATGCATAAGCAAGCTGAGCTCACTGTGGATGCATGACATCCTAAGTCTAGGGAGCATGCCCCATCAGTACTGATTAATAATTTTTGCACTATCTTGAGAAATTATTTTTTTAAAGGTAGGTTTAGTACATTATGAAGAAAAGTAAAAAGCTCTTTATCCTACATAATTTAAAAAGCTTTTGTGAATGAATATGTACAAAATTTTAATTCAGATATTAGTATAACTAAGTAAATCCTAGTTGATTTTTTTAAAGAATTTAAAGAATAGTGTTTTTCAAATGTTTGAAAATTTGGCAGATATAGAAAGGTACAGAAAAATAAGTAAAAATCATTCACACTGTTATTGATCAGGGATAACCATAATTAACATTGAGGGTACAGTGTTCTAATGTTTTCATTATAAATGACTTGTGTATGTATGAATACATTTTTTCTTAAACTTTTTTTAAGTTTTTTAGATTTATTTATGCATACGAGAACTGGGGAACAGGCCAGAGATGTGGGGGGTTAGAGAATTCACCAGAGACAGGGTGGGGAATAGAACAAGCAGATTGACTGAAATACACTGCTGAGGAGAACAGTAGGCAAGCCAGGAGTGGTCTGCTGTGCCATGTGGGTTTTTCCCTGTCTAGGGATGCAACTCATGCAGCACTGCCTGAGTATAGCTTCATAGGTTGCTTCTTAACCCCTTCAGCTACCAGGGAGGCCCTTTCAGAAACATATTACACATTTTTGTGAAAATGTTTAATGTTTATTAAACATTTATTTTAGAAAATTAAATATTTTCTAAAACACAAATTTGACCAGATTAACAGTGTTAATTGAATGTAATCTATATCATAATGACACACTTAAGTACTTAACTTTTGGATTTTATTTGTTTTAAATTTTTTATTTTAATAGACAATATGGTGGGTATAATACTAGACTATTCTTTAATGGTAATATAACTTAATGTTTAAATACAGAGATAACTATTAATCAGTGAAATCACCCTTGAAAACATTTTGTATATTTTCCTCAAATTGACCTCCCCAAAATTTTTATCACTTTTAATTTCACATCATAGAATACAAGTAGGACTATATCTATATTTTTTTGCCAATTGTGAACACTATCAATTCTTATTCTTTACTCATTTGCTAGATAAATATATTTTTTTAAGATTTATTTATTTATTTATTATTTATTTATACAAGCACTGGGTACAGTCAGAAGCACAGGAGGGTGAGAGAATTCACCAGAGCCAGAGCGGGGAACAGAGCAGGCAGAAGGACCGAAGTACACTGCTGAGGGGAGCAGCAGGCGGCAGGAGAGGTCTGATATGCCATGTGGGACCCTCCTCCGGTGGCCGGGGAGTAGCCGGGATCGAACCGGCGCTGCAGAGGCTGCGGGCAGCTTTGCAACCCAGCGCTCAACCCCTGTGCCACCAGGGAGGACCTCATTTGCTAGATAAATATTTTTAAGGAGTTTCATCATACAGCTAAGTTAGATTTCTGCAGCAAAGTTGTTGAGAACATTGTGGATTAAAGTTGGTCAGGCCTCGATTTTCCAACTAAGTACTTTGAACAATATAACTGCACTCTTACTGTCCCAGTCTTATCAACAATAAAGCAAATTTTACAATGACGCCTCTTACATCTTCTATGATATTAGATTTAGTGTGAGGCCTGTCATATTTTAAGAATTTAATATAGAGGGTACAAATTATTTTGTTTTTTGCAGCTGGAATTACTGATTCTCTAAAATTGATTTACATTTCCCTTTAAAGCCACTAAGTATGTAAATTGATTCATCTGTGAATTAAATAACTATTTTAATACATTTGGCATTATAAGAATATTATTTTTATATTTATTTATAAAAGTTCTTTACTTTTAAGGTATATTAATTATTTTCAACACCCTGTCTGGCACAACTACGTGATTCCCATCTGTATTTATTATTTTACTATGACTAATGAGATTTTCTGAACTTGAGAATATTCTAATTTTCTTCAGCAAAATGGAGTGAATTTTCCTTTGTTGATCACACCTTTGCTTGTACATTTACAAAGATTTTTGCCACACAAAATAATTAATGAATTTTAACATCAATTCAAGACACCTAATTAAAGGGTATTATATGAGAAGGAATCTAGGTGCTGTCAATATATAATGACTAAGAATCTACAGTTAGTGTTAGAATTTCTGAATATGATCCCAAATAAATTCAAAATCCAATTCTGTAATACTGTTTATGCTTGAAAATAAAATATTAATCAAAATATGCACCACGGTCTACTGAATGGAAAATTTTAGAATATTATAATGGAATATCCTAAAAGGGATTAGGCTAAATGTCAAAGGATATGATGAAAGATTTATAAATAGAACAGAAAACTGCACTTTAAAATAAAGCTGTGTTTGAAATGCATGTTCCCATGTTAAATTATCCAAGATGTAGTTTCCTTTGGTCTCTAGAGTTTCAAAATTATTGCTACCAACATGCCTGGATAACATTAGAATACCTAATAATAAATCTCTGAGTTTACATGTTTTGTAAGCTTTTGTTTCAGTTTGTTTTTCTAAGAATATATATTTAAAGAATTAATTTGTGAATTTTTTATGTTTTTTTTTTTAAGATTTATTTCATTTATACAAGAATTAGGGTACAGGCCAGAGGCTCAGGAGGGTGAGAAAATTCACCAGAGACAGAGTGGGGAGCAGAATGGGCAGATGGACCAAAAACAATGCTGAGGGGAGCAGCAGACAAGACAGGAGTGGTCTGCCACACAATATGGGTACCTCCCTGACAGGCAGGGAATCAAACCCGCGCTGCAGAGGCTGAGGACAGCTTCACAGAGCAGCGCTCAACTACCTGCACCACCAGGAAGGCCCTAAAAATTAATTTTTACTTTGACAAACAGATCTCAAAAGCAAAAACTTATTCAAAAAACATTTTATTGTTTTTCCTTTGTGTATATTAGACACATAAGAAATATATTTCTTTCTAGTCCCTAGGTATAGATTCAACAATTCTAGAAGGACATTTTAGAAAATACTCTAATAAATCTCAAGAGAATGTTGGACCATTGACCACAGTCACTTTTAATTCATGGTATCCTACCTAGACCTTCAAATATTTTCATTTTAGTTTGACTTCAGGACATGACACCGAAAGAATTTTTTATAAAGTCCTAGCAGGGAGAGGCAAATGCAAGTCTTCTTTTTTATTTTTAGTGATGATATTGTAAAAATTTAAGAAAAAAAATTTTCTTCTTTTATCATGTATTTAATCAAATGAATTTTTTAAATAATTATTAGGCATCTTATGTGAATCTGTTCCTTAGATGTCACTGCACAAGGTATGTAGGGTCAACAAGAGCATATGTTATTTGGAAAGAACTTAACTTCATCTTTGTTAATCACAAAGTCTTCTTGGGATACTGTTGAGTAGGTAATAAAGCAATAACCTTTCTATAAATAGATCAATGGTAATTAAATAGAAAACTGTAATAAAATAACCATGGAAGCATTAAAGCACTAACGGGTTTATCTAGGAAAAATTAACTACTTTGCAGCTAACAAAATGATAATACCAAGACATTTTTGATGCTTATCATTTTTGTACTTGTCATTTTGTACTTTTTCTAAATGCATTTATATGTATCAGATCATTTAAGCTTCACAGCAATTTTATGAGATATGTAGTAATGATATCTACAATTATAGATAGGAAGACAGAAGTACACAGGAGTTAATGGGTTCATCAAGCTTGTATGAAAGAGCCCAGGACTGAATTTCAGCAGAATAACTCCAAGGTTGAGTTCTTAGCTACTTACTATCCTAATTCTAAAATGAAAAATCCCTTAACATTCTTGATTTGAACCAGTTCATCAAATCAGTGTGTCAGAAAACATATCCAAACTATAGATCAACATTACCTGTCCTAGGCTGCAAATACAACTCTAATTTTGAACATGAGCCTCAAATATGCAGCCTAGAGGTTTCTTCTAACCTTCTTAAGAGGAACTGTATTTCAAAATGAAGGTGATAATTAAGGCCATTGTTGAGATAGAGACCAAACATGGGAATAAGATGAATGAATCATGCTCCAGAAGGCTCTCTCCATGTGCATCCTTGACAAAAGCCCTGCATCCTGGGATACCAATATTGAAATGGGGAAGAATATATATATATATATATTATATATATATAATATATATTATATTAATATATATATATATTATATATATACACACATATATACAAACACATATACATGCATGCATACACATAATTATACACACATGTATATGTGTGTATATACGTGTGTGTGTATGTGTGATATACATATATATAAGATATATATATATATATATATATATATATATATATCTTGGGTAAGTCACAGAAATTACTTGACATTAACAAAGCGAGCCCCCATCTGCTATGCGGGCTGCTGGGCTTTGGCAATTTAACAGGGCATGCCAGAATTGAAGTAGAATGAGTGAGTTAGGAGTGGAGGATGGGAAGTGGATACATACATACAGAATATTAGGGCTCAAGTGGGATCAAAAAGATTTCCATGCATGACAGTGACAATGATGACCCAACTTGGGGTATGGGAGGCTAAGTATGGTGAAGAGGAGACAGTTGTTAGGCAGTAAATGATGCTGAAATTCAGGCAGAATGAGGAAGGCAACCATCAGGAAAAGCAATGGTAGCCCCACGTATGGTATCTGAGTGGTAGTGGGTGAGGATTATTATTAACATCGACTTGATCAACTAAGTCAATATATTGAGGCACATGGAGGCAGTTTCCTCTTTGTTAGAGAAAAATGTGACAATTATATAGAGAGAAAAAACTGGAATGCACCATATGTGTTGACTGAATCAAAATGAACAAACGGTTTTTAATGGAAAAATGATATCAACAGGTAGCTGTAGATACAGATGCAGATATAAAAAATATATATTCTAGCTCTGTTATATTAGAAAAACTGGAGCAATTACACCTTAATAGCAGTCAACAAATACAATTTCCAGATTTTCTTTTTATTCTGTGTATCAGGTTTGATTTTTTTTTATTAAACTTTTAAATGTTCTTACTTTGTTGTTCATTTTCATACAGTTTTTGATTTCTCCCCTCAGGTATAGCCCCCTAAGTCTCCCAGCACCACATCACCATGAACCATCACCATAGTCCCTTGTGCTCTTCCCTCTCCCTCCTCTGTTATATACCTCAGATTTATAGTTTGCCTGCAGGCTTCTAGATTTTCTCAATGCCATTCCTAAAATGAACCAGGACTCTTTGGAAAAGAGTTGATTTCCATAGTGGGGCAAAGAGTACACAAGATGAAACTCAAAGAATTTTTTTTAAAGATCTATCTATCTATCTATCTATCTATCTATCTATCTATCTATCTATCTATCTATCTATCTATCTATCTATTTAAACATGCACCGGGTACAGTCAGAAGTGTGGGAGGGTGAGAGAATTCACCAGAGCCAGAGCAAGGAACAGAACAGGCCGACTGACAAAATACACAGCTGAGGGGAGCACCGGGCATGACAGGAGAGGTCTGTCGCGCCATGTGGGACCCTCGCTGGAGGCAAGGAATCAAACTGGTGCTGCAGAGGCTGCAGGCAGCTTCGCAGCCCAGTGCTCAACCACTGCGCCACCAGGGGAGCCCCTCAAAGAATTTTTTATGCCAAGATAATAGTGTTCAAAACCCGGAGATACCTTGGAGAAATCTAGCCAATAACTTTAATGCAGTAATCAAGCTAGTATCACCACTAGTTAAACACTTTGAAATTAAATGCTATCTAATATGCAATACAGGACATGTTTAAGGAATGCATTAATGTTTCTGTGGTATTTTTCTGCCCAAGATGAATCACCTGAAATATTCATGAAGAGTAATTAGGCAAAACCAAGTTGAGGAGCAATCTACAAAATAAATGTCTCCCAATCTTCAAAAGTATAAAAAGTGAAGAGAGTCAAAGAAAGCTTAAAGAATGTTCCAGATTTGAGTAAAGACAAATCAAGTGAATGTAACACATGGCTCTGCACTGAAATCTTCTGTTATAAAGGGCATTATTGGGACAGCTGCTGTAAAAGATATGACACTATAATGGATTAATGGAGCGCATGCAAGGAAGAAAATAATGCTTAGTTGATGTAGGTATTCTAACACATTACACAGTACTATCTAACACAGTATTATCTATATATAAAGACTTAATTTAATTCACTAAAACTCCAATTGAGGTCTGTTTGAAGATATAAACAAAAAACTACAGGAAAAATTATATGATTTATAAAAGTGACACAATACTTAGGATATACATTTTCATATTTAGGTAAGTAAAATTAATTTATATCTAATTTTTTTAAAAGATGTTATTTATTAGGCCTCCCTGGTGGTGCAAGGGGTTAGGGCGCATCCTATGAAGCTGTCCACAGCCTCTGTGGCACAAGTTTGATCTCCGGGCAGTCAGGGAGCAACCCACATGGCACAGCAGATCTCTCCTGATTTGCCCGCTGCTCCCCTCAGTAGTGTACTTCAATCAATCTGTTCTGTTCCCAGCTCTGTCTCTGGTGAATCCTCTTACCCCCCTCACCTCTGGCCTGTACCCCACCTCTCGTATACATAAAATAAATAAATATTTTAAAAAATTTTATTTATCATGGCATAGAAGAATTGAGGTGTAGGCCAGAAGTGTGGGGGGGTGAAAGAGTTCACCAGAGACAGAATGGGGAGCAGAGCAGGTGTATTTATTAAAATATACTGCTGAGGGGAGCAGTGGGTGAGACAGGAGAGGTCTGCTGTGCCATGTGGGTTAGCTCCCTGGCAGGGGATCAAATTCAGGCTGCATGGTGATTGTGGTGATAGTGCTGAGACTTAACCAATAGGCCACTAGGAAGGCCCGTGTCCTATTTTTATAGGAAAGGATGTATTGAGTTGGGCAATCAATTATAAAAATAATAGCAATGTCTATTACCATCAAATTTAGGATAAAGGATTTACAAACTGTATTATAAATTTACATAGTGTGATTTAGTAATTTCATTTATTGGAATATATTTTTAAAACTTCAAATAAAAACAAAAATTTGTACAATTATACTCTTATTGAAAATTTGGATCAATATGAAAGGCCTATGATAAGGGAATTGCTAAATAAAATGTGATAAGTCCATAGGGTAAATTACTACGCAACCATTAAAAATCATGAATTTAAGTATACTTGCTAAAAAGAGAAATATTCATATGATATACTTACTATTTAAAGAATGGTTTAAAAGTAACATTACAAAATAAGTACATAGGGGAAAAGTCTGACAGACATAATGGTATGTCTGTAATGGTATGGTATGTCTTCTTTTTTATCCTTGTATTTCCCGGATAGTCTACAATGGGTTCTTTACACATAAAACTGCACATTGCCAGAATGTGGGAAAATGATATAGATATTTTAATATAAAATAAATCACCATAGTCCTTTTGAGAAACTAAACAAACTAAAAATGCAGATTGGGCAAGACAAAAGATTTAGAAGTTTGGTGACATGTAGGATAAGGGCAATGCTTTAGGAGTGTGCAAGTGGAAAGAAAAGAGATTGAATATGACACTGGAGAGAATGACGACTACCTTACAGCCTTCACTTGGTTATAAATCACTTCTGGTTATATCTCAAGATCAGTTATAAAATATATGTGCTGAGATATGATTCTGTATGTCATTGAATATCAGCATTGTAACTATTTATGATTAATTCTTTTATAATTTAGAGATAAAATTAATGTTTCAATGTTCTATACATTTTTCTAATTACCTAAGATGAAGGTTTATTTCAAATGGGGTGACAAGGTCAAGAGCTATAGGTAAACCATTTGTCTGAAGAATTTGCAGCTAAGTAAATGTACAGAAGGGTATCTTTAATATCAAATGTTAGGGAAAAAACAGGTTCAATATTGAACACTTAGAGAATTTCCTTTTATTTGTATCAATGCACTTGAAATCTGACAAAATTGTAAATACACACAAGCACACACTTTCACTGTGTCTAAAGAGCTTTTATTGCAAGTAAGAACAAATGTTAGATAATGAAGCCATCCAAATAAGAGCCACAAATAACAGAATGGATTAAGGGTTATATGGACATAGAGTTGTACCAACCCTAATATGAAATTTTAAGCAGTGTTCACCTGAACAAAAAATTGATAGTATTAATCACTCTAATAAGTAATGTTTTCCTTCCATTAAACTCAACTAGAGTGATTAATTGGGGTCTATGTTTTTCCTCTATTACTTGATCCTGCACAAAGCTTAGTACACAGGTTTACAGGTAAGGTTTTCAGAAATCTCTTAGTAAGGTCAAATGCACATTGTTTCTAATTATACCCCAACTTTCCCCACTTCTGGTTTGTCTATTTTGAATTTTCATATGTGATTTTCCTCAAATAAAATGTTTTTAAAGGCAGAAAAAGAGGTCATAACCATAACATACACATTAGGACAGCACTGTTGTTTCAAACTAAATATTTCTGGCAGTGGCTTTTTTCCTCCTTAAGCTATTCGACACACACATAATTGCAGTATAAATTCATCATAGAAACTGAGAATTGCAATTTTCCCAAAACTGGATATGACATTGAGATATATTGTAATTATGGAATCATTTCTTCTTATTTTTCTAGGTCCCAGATATAGAGCAACAAAGAATTTAAATCTGGTAAGATAAATTTATTAGCACACAGGCTACTATAACTCAGTCTTTTAAACACTGGGATTTAATGTTTTGGTGATATACAGGAACATTTTCTACTAATTTCTATTACAGAAGGTCATTATTAGATTTAGACCAGAAAGGACTGAGTATGAATAATTCAAAAGAGCTAGGAGGAGGTTTTTATTTTTTTAAAGATTTATTTATTTATTTATTTATACAAGAACTGGGGTACAGGCCAGATGCACAGGAGGGTGAGAGCATTCACCAGAGATAGAAAGGGGAGCAGAACAGGCAGACTGATGAAATACACTGCTGAGGGGAGCAGCGGGTGAGACAGGAGAGATCTGCCACACCATGTGGGAATCTCCTTGGCCAGCCGGGAATGGAACTGTGCTACAGAGGTTGGGGACAGCTCCACAGTGCTGTGCTCCATCCACTGTGCCACCGGGGAGGCCCCATAATTTTTTTTAAGATTTATTTATTTATGCATACAAGAGCTGGGGTGCTGGCCAGAAGTGCAGCGGGGGGTGGGGGCGGTGAGAGCATTCACCAGAGATAGAACGGGGAACAGAACATGCAGACCAATGAAATACACTGCTGAGGAGAGCAGCAGGCGAGACAGGAGAGGTCTGCTGCTCCATGTGGTAATCTCCCTGGCTGGCCAAAGGGCGCTGCAGAGGCTGTAGACAGCTTCATAGCATGTTGCTCAACAACCTGCACCACCAGAGGGGACCCTAGGAGGAGGGTTTTATATATATATATATATTTTATTTTATATAATTCTTACATCATTTTTCATTTTTGCACAATGTATGCATTTTAATTTTGGTTATACTCCCCACACAATTACACCCCCCCTTATTTTGATCCTAATCCTTCTTCTCCCTGCCCCTCCACCGCCCACCCCCCCCAAGTGTGTCTATGGTTTATTGTTGCTTGTTGATTTTGATTTTTACTTTGTATGAATTAGTCTTTTTACTGGTCCCTTATTTAGGTTTTCTAAATTCCTGCTATGAGTGAGACCATCTGATATTTTTCTTTTTCTTTCTGACTTATTTCACTGAGCATGATCCCTTCTAGCTCCATCCCTGTTGCTGCAAACTGCATGTGTTTATCTTTTTTGATTGCTGAGTAATATTCCATTGTGTATATGTACCACATCTTCTTGATCCAGTCATCTATTTTTGGGCATTTGGGTTGTTTGCATAGCTTAGCTCCTAGGTATTTACCCAAAAGACACAGAAACATTAATTCCAAAGGGCACCTGCACCCCTATGTTTATAGGAGGAGGTTTTTATAGGGAAGAGGGAAAATCATGTACAAAATCTAAGGTTGACAGTGGACAAAGTAAATGTAAAAATATTTTTCTATATTTAGAATGTAAAAGATGAAGTATAGGTTCAAAAGATTAGGGGTGCTGGTGAAAGGTGCAGGAATTATCATGGGGCAATGAAAAATCATTTGAGAATACTAAATGGGGTGTTATGCTGTCATATTTATCATTACGAAAAATGGCTTGTCACATTAGCAGTTAATTCAATAACATAGATGAAACCCAAATTGCCCAAGTTACCCAGAGTTTGTCATAATTTCGAATGTTAGGTTAGATGCAATTAGAGTTCATTGTTAAGAAACAAAAGTGCAAGTGAAGTGCTTGCAAATAATAGACGTTTTCCTTTTTTTTTTCCCCCTTTCCTATCAACTTCTCTTGACTCCATAATGTCACTTACTTTTATGTGAGAGAAGAATAATCAGTATTTTCACCTAAAAAGGAAGGCAAAATTGGACTTAAAGGGAAAAAATAAATGTAAAGAATGATCTGCCCATAAAGAGTAGGAATTTCCTGGAATAAAGAGAGGAATTTAGTGAAAATATTTTCCTCTTTGCAGAAGAAAGCTCTACCCTCTCCCTGTTTCCCCAAACAACCAATTATAAAAAAAAAATAGTCTTGCAGGTGCTTGAGGACATGATTCCTATCATCTTTTGCCTTCATAATCTTATAGTTAATTTGGAGCAGGTAAACACACACACATGCGCACACACACACGTATGCAGGAAAAAAATGAGATTTTTTTGAATATTTTAGCCAGGATACATTTAGAAAATGGACAAAATATTTGAAAAATTAGAAACTATTTCCCTCTCTCTCCATTATCCTAACATACTCTCCTTTGTGTTATTTCTGACTCATATGCCAAGTTATTTTAAAAACTAAGACATGTATATGATGCTCTCACTGAGTTTGGGAAACCATCTTGAAAAGTCCCTAGAAACAACCTTAAAGATAATACACATTTCTTTATTGGAGAGAAATAATAAATATTACTCCAACTATTGCCACAAAAAGTCCCAGGAAGCAATTCTAAAGTACTTTTTAGATCTGGTTCTATCTCATCATTATTATTGCAATTAACATACATGAGATTATCCTGATAAGTTTGGATATAATAGAAAGTTATTTTCTTTAGAAAGTTAAATTAAAAAAAAAAAAAACAGCTATAAACAACATTATAGTCCACAGGTATGAAATGTAAAATTAAAGTCTCTGAGTTCTTGGAAACTTGGTAACAAAAGAGAATTTTATAAGGAAGACTGTTTTTACACAGAAAAGAAGAATCACAGAAGAAGGAGGTGGCAGTACCCATTCATCCCTGCCCTGTGAGAGTCTTAGCCAAAGGATAACAAAATATTTAGTGACTATTGAGGGCCTCCCTGGTGGCGTAGGAGGTTGAGCACAGAGCTGTGAAGCTGTCAGCAGCCTCTGCAGCGCCCTTTCGATTCCTAGCCAGCCAGGGAGATTCCCACAAGGTGTGGCAGACCTCTCCTGCTTCATTTCCTGCTCCCCTCAGCAGTGTACTTTGGTCCTTCTGCCTGCTCTGCTCCCTGCTCTGTCTCTGGTGAATTCTCTTACCCTCCCACGACTCCGGCCTGTACCCTATTGCTTGTATAAATAAATAAATCTATAAAAAAGTAAAAAACGTATCACATCTCAAAAAAAATATATTTTGTGACTATTCTAGGATTTAAACAGTGGTAACCAACGGACTTTGGAAACCTTCATCCATGAGTGAGGGAATTTCCCTTGGAAGCTGAAATTATGATCTTGATGCTATTACACATGATGTATGAATTCCCCTTATCTAATTTGGTATTGGCAATTCTGTATTGATGATAGTTTCAGCCAGATAACTGAAAAAAAAAAAAAACCTTGCTATATGAATACAAACATTCCATTTATTCTAAAAGTTATATTTCTCCTGAAGAAATTGGTATTTTGGACTTGTATAACTGTTTCTTAAGTTTAGTTAAGATTTCAAATGATAATGGGGATACCATATATGATGGGTTTATCAGTGGTATATTTGCATATAGCATATTTAACATATATTTATATAGTACATACATGACATATTTAACAATTTGAAGATTGTTTGACCCACCCACAGCTGAGAGAAGAAAACACTTTTAGGTTTTTGTATATATTGTTACTTAATTTTTACATTACAAAACTCCTTATTGCAACCAGAAAAATGCAATTGGGGAAGAGACTAGAGAATAGTGTTTTTTTTTTTTTTTTTTTTTTAGGTGTGGGGTACATGGGAACTCTGTACTATGTTCTCAGTTTTGTTCTTTGGTAAATCTAAAGCTATTCAAAATTTGGTCTATTATAAATATTTATACTGAAGTACTAGGGTTTAGGACTTTAATATATTAATTTTGGGGAGTACAATTTCACCTGTAACAAAAAGTCAACCATTAGTCATATTCTTCCTTTTAAAATTCTATTCTCAGGCTTATTTCAAGATTTTCTATTTGTATTTGTCTCTTGCTGGTTTGCTGTGTACCTAGGTATGGTTTTCTTGGTATGCATTCTGTGTGGGGTTTCTTGAGCTTCTTAAGAATTCTGCTCATTCACTCAGACACTCATCATTTATTTGGAGTTCTCATGTCCAGTGCCTGCTCCGTGTGTCTAGGTTTTGTATATCCTGGTCCTTAGAGCTGACTCCTTGAATAACCCATTTTGAGGGTTTATCCCTTTCTAAGTACTCCAGGGACAGGCAATACTAACAAATCCTGGCATGTGGAAAAATTCCTATCTCCCAAAAAATTCCTATCTCCCAATGGAATTTTGCTATTATTGAATGTTTAAAATAAAATTTAATATCCTACTCTGTTACTCTAATATCTGTGCCAATCCGTGTTTGTACGCATCTACTTTGTACTATTCTACAGAGGATGGTAGCAGAATGCTGTGATTAAAAACTAGTTCTCATTTCTGAGAAACAGGGACTGAAATTCCAACTCTGCTATTTTCCAGCATTTTGGCTTTAGAAGTTATTCTATAGTATCTCCTTTATAGGGCTTTATTCTGTCTCTGGGAATATATAGGTTTGTACTATTCATCTCCTTTCTAAGTGATACCTCACTTGCTCTCACTAATGAAATATGAGCATATGCCATATGCCAGAGCTTCCAGTTGGGAAAGTGAGTTAGGAGCATGAACTATTTGCTATGATCCTTTTATCTGCCATGGTAAAACCATGTGTAGGTATGGATCTTCCATCATTCCAGGTCCTTGAATAGCTACACTGATGAGAACACCTTATTGATTGCAGTTGGCATGGAACTGATAAAAAAGAAACTACCAGGTGATAAAGCTCACATATAATGTACACTATATATCTATCCTTATATAGTCTGGTGGTAAACAGAATTCAAACTGCAACAGACTGATTCCAAAAATCATTACCCTCTCATAGTTTCCCTGAAATAAGAAGTTATTTAAGACTCTTTAATGAACACATATATGTGGGGAAAAGTGAGAAAAGTCACTAATATATGCTTTCAAGGTATTTTCAAACTTGAGAGAAAATTATACATTGAAAGACCTTGTCTTGCAGGAAAGGTTATAAAACATTTTCTTTTAAATGGCTAAGACAGTACTTGCTGCAGGAGATCAGCAAGGGAAAATGCATTTCTATCAGAGAAATCTTCGAGAATTAGAGGACAAGGAGTTTTCAAGAGAATGTGAAGGTTTCTAGAGCAACAAGCTGTAGGACTTCTACAGAAACTGAAACAGCCAAAGCTTCTGCTTGAGTCAATGCTTAGTCAATGCTTGAAATATGCTTAGGAATTATGACTTGTCCTATCAGGTTCTGTCATCCTAAGACTTCAGTCCATCCATCCTGGAAAGGAAGATAAATATGGAGCTGACTTGCATTAGGGGATAGAGGTGATGTTAGTTGACCTGGACAACCACAGGTGAGATACCCATCACAATTTTGAGATCATCCATTACATCACATTACTGTTGTAATAACTAACTGATGTATTATTAAAGTTAGGTTCTTGGTTTGTGAGATATTCGTACTTTATCTTGGTGAAGAATTTAGAGACAATCAGCTGACTCCATTGAAATTTTCCTTGGCACTGGGTAAGGTTGAATAGTCAATGGTTCTGGAGTATAAGATAGAACATTTCTCTCTGTAAAAGACTCTAATTAGCATTATGTGCAACTTAACATTTGGGAATTCATTTACCCTATACAGGTTTGCATTTTTGCACTTGAAAGCAATACAATTTTCAAAAAATATATAGAAAAATATAGGGAAATGTGGAGAAAGTCACAATCACAAAGTTTCATGGTTGAATTAATGTCCACAAAATATTTAACAAGTACCTTTCTGGCTATAATTAAGGATAAAATAATGCAAACAGTGAGTCAAGAGGGAAATATATTTCATATAATTTGGCTTCTTTTCTAAATCGGTTCAGAATAATTTCAATGTAGATTACAAATATCACAGTGACATTTTATGCATATTGAAGAAATATGAAAAAACTCAGTGTACTCACATTAGTTAATGGTAGCACATACTCCTCAAATTCAATGAAATATATAAACATATAAGATTTCAAACAATAAATAGCTGACTAATCCTCAATAATGGTCAAGTGCTTGGGGATGCATGCATGACACATTGTATATGTGTAAATGTTCACTAATAAATTTCTTGGGGAAATAAATCCTTTCATATAGGTTATAGACTTATTTGACTTACAGACATATCATAATTTGAATTTATGTCCTAGTGACTAAATTGTTTTCAAGGGCAAATATCCTCTTTCCATGAAAAAAGGAAATGAAAATTTTCAGTATCTGTTGCTGTAATTTGAAGAATTCTTGTCACCATCCCCTCCCTGCCTTAGGGGTATTCTAGTCAAATTCTAGTAGAAAATGTTTTCTCAGCTACTGAACTTATTTTAATAATGAATAATTAACGTATGCCTAGCATTACTCTAAGTATTCTTAATCCTTCACAAGAATCATGAGAATATTTAAAAAATAAATTGTATGAAATCTGAGTTCTTATCTCATATCAAGAATCCCACCTAGATGCAAATATCCCTTTCTGGCTCCCCAATACTTGTCTCTGAGGATGAAGGAGCCAATTGGAACTTGGTGCAGGATTGTTGGGACACTGGTGGTAGGGGGGAATGGATGTGAAAGTATATAGTTGTAGAGGGTAGAACCTTTCACTTTTAGGAACAGATACAAAGATGTAAATGTACTCTTACTTTACTAAACCTAATTTGGACAAACAAACAAACAAGTTCTTCCCTGCTCTTTCAAAATTTCAAAGTCATCTAAGTTGCACCAAACTCATTTAGTACTCATTGAGTATCTTGAAGCATAGAATCCATGATTTTGACTTTTAAAAATCTTCAGAAACAATTCTGATGTGCCTGTCCCTGAAGTTGCTAACCTAGAAAACCTTTGAGATCCTTCCAAATCTGACTTGCTTTTTATTTCCATCAGTTTTCTTGAAGTGCTGGGAATGAATCTCATGTCTTTATATGCAGGGCCTTGCTCATAATTGCCATTAAATAAATATGTCATGGATAAAAGAACAGATGAATGATTGAACAAAAGTTAGAACATCTCATTTCCCCCTCAGCTCTCTATATGATACTAATAATTCTTCAAAAATGGGCATAGCGGTGAATGAAATAAATATTAAATATGAAAGAGGACAGCAAGAGAGAAAACAATATGGGTAAAACAAACTCAATTATTCAATATTCTTTAGCAGAGAAGAAGAGGATATGAAGGGGAAACTATACTATGATAAAAAGTTGAAAAACTAGAATGTGCTGAATATCTTGGTATTCTATAGCTCTTGAAATCACAGAGAAAAAAGGTAATACAACAACTGTGAGAAGCTGATGAGAGACAGGGTAGAGAAATTTCAGTCACTGAAGTTGATAGGATGATCATCCTGAAAATACAGGATAATAAAGTACTTGCGTTGTTTTTCTTCTACTTTACAAAGCTGCTTAGTTACAGGAACTGTGGATGTATTCAGCATTTTACTGTTCACCTTCAGGACATGATCCATAACCATTTTAAACCTTTTTTTCAGTCTGGCATATTCTGGGGTATAAAATGATTTGGTAGCTAGAGTTTGACATCTAAAAGTATTTTAATGTTTAATTCAACAGTCCTCAGGTCTTTTACCAAAGGGGGGGCATTTTTTATTTGCTTATTTTGTTCTGTTTTATTTTGGATCAAATTCATTAACATGAATAACACACACGTGCACATTTGGTGTGGGAGAAATGTTAGTGGAATCTTTCACCAAAGAGCTTTCCTTAAAATATTCACTAACTAATGCTTCTCAAGTTAATCAAGATTATTAGTGGCACTTTTGCAGGGAATATCCAGATGTTTCTCCCAGAAAATGGCATATTATATGAATAAAAAACAAACAGTAACTCAGACTAGTGGAAAACTATGCATATTCCAATTAATTGACAATTAATTCATGGCTGCATTATATACTTTTGGGATTATGGCACTATGCAATTAATTTATTTATCATAAACTTAGTTACTTAATTCATTGATTCAGGATATTTGTAAACTCCCCCATCTACAGACATTGGTTAAGTTTTTGTTTTTTGTTTTTGTTTGTTTGTTTTTGTTGTTTTAGCAATTCCAGCAAAGCTTACTGATGGAGCAAAACAGTTGAGGAGATAAAGCAAGATGTCTACAGCTACTGAATGACTTTCTATGCATATTTGTCAAGATAATTTTCTGATATAGATTTTTCTGGGTTTTTTTCATGCATCTTCAGTTTTGTTCTTCAGCTTTCTCTCTTTTTCTTCTGCTGTCAGGAGCCAGACTGCCTGTAGACTTCTTGACTTTTGTTTCCAAATTCTTAAATCCATTAGAAAGAATAGTACTAGAAGAGAAATGGTATATCTTTACAAAAATGAGATACCATTAATCTGGGAGAAGTGTGCACATGTGTATGTGTGTGTGTGTGTAGGGTGTGCCCTTTGAGGATTTGCCAGTTTGCTGAAAATGTGGCAGCATCTCAATGAATAGTCACATACTATGCATGGAAGACTGAAAGAGCCAGCACTCCCAAGCTTTACAATTACCACACCCAAGGAAGGCACAGATGCAGCAGGCAATTGGACTTGTCAAATACAACAACGGCGTTCTCAAAGGAAATAGATGAGCAGTGACCAATTAGTCCTCTGAGGTTTGAAATTGTTTAAGATTCCATAAATTTGAGTGAGAAGAACATGATAGAAATTAGATCTTCCACTGGATTGTGGAAATTGAGAGATGACTTTGTAGTAAGAAACATAGAAGTCACTGGTAAAAAGCGCAAATGTGCCAAACAAGAAAAATGCTATAATGCTGAGTGTATGTACTCTGTACATATTCCCAGAGATGGATGAGTCTCATTGCAAACAGAAGTCATATGTGGACATGTGGTTTAGATATAGAATTACTTGAACTTTGATGACAACGCTAAGAAATGTTTACTGGTTGCTGAGTGGAGATACTGGAATTTTAAAACAAGAAAATGTGAAGATGTTTGAAATTCAGTAGACCTGCTTCCAAACACCAATGCAAGTACAGGCAGATTATTTGCTAATCTTATTCTGTGATGACAGAGACACACTGGCACCATCTTGTGATGAAACCAAAGAACAAAACTAAAGGTCAAAATAATAGACTGTCTAAGAACATGAAGGACAATGAAGTAGGAGCTCCACAGAATTAACAATCCATTTCTTAGTATGTGAAATGTTAACATATGAGGTTAACACTGGAGTGTATTTCAATAATACAATAATGACCTTATGCACTTTGTTGTAATCAGTGAATTATTAAATGGGTACATAATGATAATGCTTGTACTTTTACATTCCACAATTCTTTTTTTTTCAAACTTAATAACTACATTTCCTGAACAGCAGTCATATCTGGTTTATAAATTATATTTTCTTATCTCTATACCCTTATCTATAAAATGAGGGCTGTATAATATCAATTAATCTATTAAGTTTCCTGTGTATTTATAAATTGCCAAAGGTTAGCAATGGTGATACAAAAGTAATGATTTAACGTAGAGAAGCAAACAATTATGGTTAATTACTTCATTTATTCCTGAAGTATTTACTTGTTGCCTTTGGTTTACTAACTACTAAGTTGTAGAATTACAAATGTGAATAAGATAAACATCTTGCCCTTAAAGTGGCTGAATACAATTATGGAAGACATGAACATAAATAATCACTCAGGATACAACTCTTGTATCTAGCGGACAACTAACCATGAAGCTTTGTTGACCCAAGATTCCTTTTCATGCAAAATTAGACTGTCTCTTTTATATCTATCAAGAGTCAAAATTCTAACATTATCAAACTAGAATACTTCAATTCACAAATTTTTAATGAACAGGAGAGGGAGGGCAACTACATGGAGAGTTCTGAAAAGTAACTGGATACAATCTTTGTATCTTTTAAAGTTCATGGATTTGCTGTATCAGTAAATTCTTTTCCATTCTCAGTCATCAACCTCTATTGTTAACTGATGTTAAGAGAGTAACATAAACAAAAGTTTTTAAAGGTGGGGAAAGAGATGATACCAAAAATGTCACTTTTCCTGTTGTATTACCTTTCAACAAGCTTATTAATAATAGTTTTCTGTGAATTCATGGAGTTTTTCTAACATTAAATTTGTAAGTATTTTTATTCCCAATATAATCTTCAAGTTAGGCTTAAACATGTTTAGGACGCGTAGGATAAAAAGATCTATTACAGTTTTGAATGTCAAAACTGTAACACTATTTTGAACATTCTGGATGTTTGCCAAGTGACAAATTTTTATTTCTGTAACAATATTTTATTACTTCTATTTGCTGATACAAGCATTCATGATCTCTTAACCAGAATATTGTACCAATATGTCAGCTGGTTCCCCTACTCCATCTTGCTTCTATCCAACCTGTTCTAATTCCATGGCTCACTGTTCTGTCCACCCAGACTTACCTCCTTACTTTCTCCTCATCAGCCATGTCACCTTTTTATACATGCCAAACAACCCTCACAACAAAATAGTTTTTCCCAAAACAATGTTTTCCCTCTACACGGAAAGCTCAGGGCAATCCTCTCTTCTCCACCCTGCAAACTCATAGATTCAACATTCAGGAGTCTTACTCCAACTCTACAGATTAGGTATCATCCCCTGGATTTTCATACTAAGTTTTACTTTTCTCTGCCATAGTTGGCATTTTTCAATTATCTGTGTGTTACTGACTAATAATGCACTTCCCAACCAGATTATAATCTCCAAAAGGTTAAGACAATCATCTTTTATTCCCTGTCTCCATTTGCTGTACCAGTGTTGCCTACCACAATGTTTAGAATAGAGTGTGAACTCATTACATTTTTTTTAAAGATTTATTTATTTATGCATACAAGAACTGGGTACAGGCCAGAGGTGTGGTTGGTGAGAGGATTCACCAGAGACAGAGTGGGGAACAGAACAGGCAGACTGATCAAATAAACTGCTGAGGGGAGCAACGGGCAAGGAAGAAGAGGTCAGCTGCACCATGTGGGTTGCTCCCTGGTTGGGGATGGAACTCGTGCTGCAGTAACTGCGGATAGCTTCATAGGTTGTGCCTTAATCCCTTGCACCACCAGGGAGGCCCTGAACTCATTACATTTTTAATAAGTGAATGAATGGCTAGGACTTAATTAGAAAGGGAGGGAATTTAACATGAATGTAGGTGGTAAGGAGGGTGAATAAATAGGATGAGGAAAAAAAAATTGTTGAGTATGTACCAGGCACTGTGCCAAAAACTAGTTTCTTGCCTAACTTTTACAAAATCTGTGTTATACCAAACAGCATATTTGTGATTGGCCAGGGTCACATCTTGATTTTGACAACATTCCTCAAAACTTACTGTTTTTGAAATCAGAATATGGTCCATTCCCTCAGCCATCACACCTTCCACTGTGAAGCTTATTGGCAAATTTACTTTGGAGATGGAATCTTTTGTTCTGTTGGTAATTAGCCTGTAATAATAAAATGGTGTCCTGAATGAATGGTAGGAGTTCTACTGATTTATAACATTTTAAATTAGGCAAAATGACACTGTTCAGCATAAATCTGTTAGGATTATAATAAGGCACTCTCCCTATCCTTTACATGACTCTGAAATCATTAATTTGGCTGGATCCCTATTCTCATAGAAGACCGCTGCCCTTTTTGTTCAAGTGGAAGGAGTGATTCTATAAAATATATTCCAGTTCATCCCATTAATAATGTATATTGTAAGGAACAATCTTGTGCTGGCAGGTGTATAGAACAGTTGACCTAACAGGTCATTTCAATCTTTTATTTCTATAATTCTATGCCCCTATTCTGACAATATGAATGCTGGAACACCCAATATTTTTAAGAGCTGAATGGCTGTGAATCAGGAATTTGATGCCTGACTGGCAATATCAGTCAGCATAAAACTGCTGGAATGAGAAGGGGTTCATTTAAATGCCGGAACAAGTCTGAGGTCAACCTGGCACAGCTAGTGACCAAAGCATTTGCTAATTAAACTACTGTCTTTTAAATGGAAAGGGGAGAAGAGCCGAAGAGCCAAAGAGAGGATGAAAATGAATACTACAGCTGTACATGTAAAAACAGATGTATCTATATGAGTGTCAACTGCAATATTATTTATAACATCAAAATTATATTCTATTCAATATATCACTAGTAATAGAGTGCCATAAGAAATAAAACTACACCATACAATGAGATAGCATGTAGCAATTCAAAAAGTCAGCATATTATGTTAGAAGATCAGAGATTTAGTTTCAAATTTACCAAAGCAAGTTGAAGAACATAATGTCATTGAAATGTCAACAAAATGTAAACGTTTATATTTGAATATAAGCAACATAAAACTGAAAATTATTAGTATTGGTTAGGCAAAAGAGAGGATATGAGTGGGGATGATTGTATTTAGCCATGTTTTATATTTCCGAATTGATAATTGTGATAGCGTTCTCCTGAGTCGCACTTTGCTCCTTTTAGCAGTATATTTCAATAAATCCACCTGGTCTGTTCTCCAATATATCATATAAATGTATAATAAACATGGACTTAGAAGATATTTAAATAATAATAATATATAATAATAAAATCAAACTGTAAATCTCTGATTTTATAAAATAAATTTACAAAAGAGGAGAATATAAGGGATTGATTTGTAAATTTACAGAACTGAATAAAAGAAACAAAGACATAGATCTTGACCTTTCTGAGTCTGTCATTTATCTGTTAATTTAACTGTAACAGTTATATCACAAGATGGCTGATTGAGATACCTATGCACAATCCCAAGTAGTGAGTCTGCTAAAGAGTAAAAATCCCTTCAGTGGCATAGTTAGCTTTCCTTTCTCCTCTTTTCCCAGCTCAAATACTCAGAACCTAAAAAAGATCAGTCCCTCAGTGACTTCTACTATACTTCTGACAATTGAATGTTGGTAAAAAGATGAATTAAATGTAGGGAATGCATAATAAAACAACACAACAATTGGTGAAAAATCTCACTATTTATTTTTAATATTGTCAGCTTACATTTTTTAAAGATTTATTTATTTTTATACAAGAGCTGCGGTATAGGCTAGAGGCTCGGGAGGGTGAGAGGATTCACCAGAGACAGCGGGAAGCAGAACAGGCAGACTGACTGAAATACACCGCTGAGGTGAGCAGCGGGTGAGACAGGAGAGGTCTGCTGCACCATGTGGGTATTTCCCTGGCCGGCTGGGAATTGAACCTGCGCTGCAGAGTCTATGGACAGCTTCCAGCCTGCGCTCAACCCACTGCGCCAACGGGGAGGCCCAACATCTCTCTGTTTAAAGTATAGCAAACCACATTTGTTTCAGGACTAATTGGAAACGAAATCCCGAAAGGGAGAAGAGATGTTGGACAGATGAACTTGAAAACACAGGGATAGATGAGATCTGCATTTAGCCATGTGGCTCTATAAAAACACATATATGCAGAGAAAAGAGCCAGTATTCAGGAGCTTAGTGAGTTTCTGGCATCTGTTTCAGCTTTGCATTTGCCCTGAAAAGGATCTTGGCGGGAAGTTATATGGGAAAAGCCAGTGAATAAATTGGATCTATTCCTTAGTCATTTATCTTCAGCCCATGGTCCATCATACCAGTGCTGTGGTGCTGAGACTGCTTGCTGCTCAGAATGTAATTCATCAGCCTCACTGCAAGGACTGTGCTTGCCAAGAAAAGTGTGTGCAAAGCGCGAAGAGGAAGCCAGTAGGCTCACTTCACAGGAGTACTCTGTGATGCCTATGCCGATGCTCTGCAATCCTGGGGGAAAATGGGTGCTTTTCTTATGTTTATCATTTTAAGAATTAAGGATGAGACTGCAGCAAATTCTCATGTGGTGACTGGGATTCCCCTAAACATGGAATGAAAGCATACCCAAATCCTTGGACAATTTTTATTTCTAATATATCTCTGGGCTGTCTTTTTTCCCCTCACCCAACTTCAACTATGCTGGTTCTCATCACTCTCCAAGAGGAAGAGGCTTTATAAGGAACAGCCTCCACTAACTGCTTCAATTATGAAAGAGAATAGAAAACTTCTGCTTCTGGCCATCCTGAAAAAGTGCCAAACTGGATAAAATGTAGGAAATGGCATTTCAGCAAGGAGCACAGGACACAGATAAGTGAGGGCAGAGAGCAAACTAGGTGTGCCCAACAATTTCCCAGCTGACTGCCTGCAGACAGGTCTTAGTGGAGAGGAGCTGGAAAACAAGGCAGAGATCAGCCATCTCAAGAGGGGGATTTTGGAGTTCAGACAGACAGAGCTCTGGAGACACACAGAGGGCAACTTCAGCATTCATTCCCTAAGTACCAGCCTCTACTAAGATTTTAGGATTATTTTCTTAAATTATTGCTTATGCCGCTCATAATCGGTGTCACTAAATTCTGTCATTTTTATTGTTTTTATCAATGTATCTGTATATCATAACTGTTTATCATAATTCTGTGGCATAGTGTTGGTCTAAGTCACCATTATATTTCATCTTGATTATGACTGTAATAATTCTTTGGTTTTGTTTATGCCCAGAACTTTTGCTTTGTGTGTTTCTTTTTTGTTGTTGTTGCTTGTATTTATGCACATTCATTTTCTTTGTTTATGCACAGGTCTTAAATACTGTTTTCCAGTGGCACCTCACTGGGAGATGTTTTTTCTATATATAGCAATAAATCTCCCTCTCTGAGGGCATTCTCTTTGCTCTTAACCTATGTTATTCTGCATAACACTCACCATGTAACACATTACTGGTTTCCTATTTATTATGACAATTGCTCATTTTATTTATCTCCTTATTAGAATGTAAGTGACACAGTACCTGGGATTCTATATTTTATTTCTTACACTATCTCTAGTCCTTAGATATGCACTTGGTATACTGAGTATTCATAGTTTCTTAAATAAACAAATGAAATCAAGTTTTTAGAAAGTAAAGAGACATAGGGTTGCAATGACATTAATAGTTTTCTATTCCTACCCCCCAAAAATAGTATATAAATATATTTTATATTTTCCAACATTAACTGATTAATTTGGAGGGTTGAATTAGTTGCAGTTATTGCACCCCAGGTCAATAAAAGTGACAATTCAGGGTGATTTTTCTCAAGTTTAGAATCCAGATATCATAAAAGGAAGAAAAGAAGCCCATCAAATTGTCTCTCTTAACAAACACTAATTTGTGGACTAGGTCTCTGCCCAGCTCAGCTTCTGCCTGAACAGTTTCCATCTGCTTGGCACCATGTGGTACTCAAGCATATGCAAAACCATTTGTCATCCTGCTGTACGTAAGGAGAAACAGTGAAAAGATTAATACAATTCCTTTAACTCTGATGAAATGTATAACAGCTCAGTAATCTCACACATGCATTCTGGAAACTACCGTGCAACAACAACAACAAAATGGTTAAACTCATTTCTGGGCTGAGTGGAATATTAAAAAACAATTTGATGGAGCAAGTGTACTGAATGATGTACATGACAGTCCCCTCTAGTCTTCATTTTCTTACCCAGGCTGATAATATACATAGAAAAAAATTACATAGGAATCTCAGAAGATGTTTCTTCTGTGTTATAACATCCAGGCAAGTTAAGGTCTAGTGATCAGGCTTACCTCAGAGAAATGAGGCCATCCATACTAGGAATCAGCCAAACCACCTTGATTCCTTCTCCCTAAGAACTCCTCAAGTTTTCAAAAAAGAAAGAGAAGTTCAGGGTAACTCCAAGCTCATGAGAAATGCAAGTTTTAACTAGGTTATCTCAGATATGAAATTAGAATTTAGTGACTGATAGAAAGTGTGGTGGTAACTCTCTCAGACTAATCTCATGCTCACATTCTAACCATCTTTAATTTTTCAGGAAATAACAGAGCAAAACGTGTCTATATAATTTTGGAAGATGGAAAGCAAATAGGAATTGGCACTCAAGTAGCTGACAAAGGAAAGTGAAATGTTAGCCTGCCCGTGAGAAGCCAAGAAGATGGCTGACTAGGGTGCCTGTGTCCAGGAAAGCTAAGACATGAGAGGCAGTGGGAATCTCAAGAGAGAAAGTATGGAGGCAGGGAAGGTAACTGAGGACTGGATTAAAGGAGTACTTTTTTAATTGTATAAGGATTTTTCAGTTCTCAGTTTTCCTAGTCCTGAAGAAAATTAGAAGTATTTGGAGACTGAATCAGAGCGATTTTGCACAGAGAGACCAGGCACAACTTAGAGTACTGGTGATAATCTTAGCTGAGAACTAAGAGAATAAGTACAAGTATTTGTACACTGAATTGAGAAAATTTATGCCTTTGTCACCTGTGATTCACATAAAGCCAGCAGCTAAGTGCATCTCCTAGACCAGAAGACAAGAGCACAGATTCACCCAGCACATAGATGGGTGTCATCTAATTACTCGGTAATGAACTCCAGCTTTCAACATTTGTAGCCATTTTTCCTCACCACACAGAAGCCTTCCAATAAACTTTTCAATTCCCCTCTTTTGAATAAAATAATTTCAAGACATTTGGGAGGCAAGGCCTTAAATATTAACAAGGCAAGACTTAAAATAATAGAAAGACAGAAACTGCAAAACTACAATGTCACAGAGTTTATGAAGAACATGCCACAAGAAACTATAATTAATTTATTAAGTGAGAAAATATATTGTATATATGAAATAAGAACAGAATTCTCCAAGATTAATTATTAAAGAATTTGAAAAAATAGCTCAGAAATAAATATGAGTGTCAAAATAAGAAGTTTAACATAAGGACTAGGAAATAAATTGAATAAATTTCCATGAAAGTAAAATAAAAGCAAAATTTTATGGAAAAAAATAGCAAAATTATAAGAAAATATTGAACCACAGTGTTCAATATTTCAGTAAAAGGAAGACATTTTATTTCAAGAAAGGCATCTTTTAAAAAAAGTATACAAAAACTTGTCATAATTGTAAGAGTTGTTTCCAGACCAAAAGCCTACATTGAATGTCTCTTATATGCAAAAATGAGGCAAACCAAAGCATGTCATGAAAAGAGTTCTAAAGATCATATTTAAAATATATCTTAAAAACTTCAGAAAAAGAAAAAAAAATCTTATATAAGATCTAAGGTAGGGAATGGCAATGCATTTCTTAAATACAATACTGGCAGCTAGAATTTAGTTGAACTTTGAATTTTCCTTCAAAAAACACAAAAGAAAGTTTTTTTCCACTCTAAAATCACATTGCTAAACACATAAACCTAAACTTTTTCATACTAGCACTATCCAAAGAAATTTGTCTTTAATGACCTTTTCTCAGAAAGCTTAAACATTTTTCAATAAAGCAAAGCAAGGAGTGCATACTGACAGTACTTCAGTTGAACCTGAAGCCATTAAAGGGTGGAATCACGAAAAACAAGTGAAATTAAAAAAGGCAGTGAAACCCATATCTGCTTTGCAAAAATATGATGTGTGGACATTAACACCTATGTAGCAGAGCTTGGGGATCAAGTGGCTCTGAAGCCGGGGCCCTGCAGTGTGGACTGCAGGGCAAGACTGGCATTTCCCCACTCCTGCCTAAGCAGCGCAGTCACTGGAGAAAAAAAGTGGTGGTTTTTCCCTCCTAAGCCAAAAGTCGCTGCCTGTAGGCAGCCCCTCTCTCAGGCACCAGCCAAGTTAAATGGTCCATTCAGGAGGTATTTAGATTAGGGGACCCTAAAAGAGGCAGGCAAGTCAAAGCAGGAGCCATCTTGAGTGTCCCAGACTCCCCCCAGACTCCTGGCACTCTGTTTTGGGCCTCTAAAGAGTAGTAGAATCATCCAGCCACAGACCTCTGAAGAAAGACGCCAAAGACTTTTGCAGCGACCAAGAGGCTGAATCTGCTTCTGGTGCTGCTGCTGCCACAGCCTGAAAAGAGCACCAAAGGCCCCAGGCCTGGTGTCTCAAAGAGCTGTTGATCAGATTGTCTGGCTCCACCTTCCAGTGCTGCCTCCTTTGCTGTCTGGTCCAGTGTTCATTGCTATTCATCCCGACCTTGAGACTGTTCATGTGGGCTGCTGTGACGTTATCTCAGTGACCTCCAGCTGCCACCATGAATTGTATCTTGGCCTGATGTTTGCCGGCTGTCACATGCTCTGGGTCCTTACTGGTGGGATGGTGCCAAGTTGAATGAGTGACCTCTAGTTTGGGACTTTTGAACACTGTGGGCATTATCTAGGGTGAGCTATCCAGTCACTTGTGGTCTTAGTAACTCTTTGTTTACCCTTTTTGTTAAATAAACCCCATTATTGCTGTTCCCTGAGACTGAGTGGTCTCGCAATTGTGCATGCAGGTGAAGAACCTACAGACAATGAGTGGCCTGTCATCTGCTGGGCACTGTGCTTGGAAAGCTATAACACCTTATAGTCCTGTTTCAGTGCCAGAAATGTAGAAATAAGCAAACAAACAAAAAGAAGCAATAATAAACATCAGCCAAGATAACATCTTACAAAAAATATGTAGGTTTTTGTATTAATTACATTTTTTCTTACATCATTGTATCACCCATGAATCATCATCATATTCCCTTGTGTTCATCCCTCCCTTGTTTTGCCCCCCTTCTGCCTCCTCCTTTACCGTATGCCTCAGTTCTACGGTCAGTTTGATTTGTGGTTCAACTGTGAATAATATTCACATACCCATAAACAAACATTCATTTAGTCAAAATAGGTTGACATAAATACATTGAGACGATGATAGGGAAGGTAATAATTTTTTGAGGGTAATGGTATGTAGAAAGTTAAATTCCTACCTTTTGTATAAAATTTTAGTCAGAAACCAAAATTCTCTAATTGCAGTCTGAAAAATGTGACAGCAAACATCATAAGAAACAGTTAAAGAATATTAATATGGGTTCTTCCGGTAAACAAGAAGCAAGACTGGGTATTAGACATGTGCTATTTTGAAGTAGTTGTTATAGCTGAAGAGAGGGGAGGAGGAAAAGAGAAGAGTAAGTGAAATACACAGAACAATGTTCCAAGAGCATAACCCTGCTCCTATTTGCCCTCAAATCTTTGAGGTGATTAAAATATCCAGAGGGCCTTCCCTGGTGGTGCAGTGGTTGAGCGCTGGGCTGTGAAGCTGCCTGCAGCCTCTGCAGCACCAGTTTGATACCCGGCTGCCGGCCGAGGGTCCCACACCATGCGCAGACCTCTCCTGCCATGCCCACTGCTCCTCTCAGCACTGTATTTTGTCAGTCTGTCTGTTCTGTTCCCTGCTCTGGCTCTGGTGAATTCTCTCACCCTCCCACGCTTCTGACTGTACCCAGTGCTTGTATATATAAATGAATGAATCTTAAAAATAAAATAAAATATCCAGAGATAGAAACAAAGGTGACCAACCTTCCTGCAGGTGAGAAATTTGTGACTCCTATCCTCCTCCTTTCTTCTTCAGGTCTATGGTATTAAGAACACCCAGGAAAAAGAAACAGCTCAATGTGAATTCAACTTTTTAATGTCTTTGCTCAGTCATTCATGCTATTCTGTGTTGAAAGAACAGAGAGTGACATGAATAAACATGAACATCAAATACACAAAAGCTAATTTATGTTTGAATTGTAGATAATTATAATATATGTATTCACTGTGAACCTCAGCTTTGACAAAATATTAAAATTACTTGGGATGTTTTCTAAATCCTAGGTTGGACCCAAAAACAATCTGTGGGAGACAAACCGAGCCGCTATCAGTAGTCTAAAAGCTTTCCAGGTAATTTAAATTTGTGGGCAAATCTGAGAACACTAAAGACTAGAGGTTTGAACACAGTAGTCCTCAGACAAGGAGCATCCACATCATGAATAGGTACTTTGAAAAAATATATATAATCTCAAATCCTACACCCAGGGCTATAGCAGGAAAAGTACAGAGTCTGTCTCAACAATCTGAGTTTTAGAAGTCTTCCAGATCTAAATCACAACAAAGTTTGAGAACTCCAGCTCTTGAACCTTACTATAAAAACAGAGTCTTTGGCACCTCCCCGGTGGCGCAGCGGTTGAGCTCTGGGTTGCGAAGCTGCCCGCAGCCTTTGCAGCGCCGTTTCGATCCCCTGCTCTGGGCAAGGGTCCCACATGGCGCGCAGACCTCTCCTGCTGCCCGCTGCTCCCCTCAGCAGTGTATTTCGTCAGTCTGCCTGCTCTGCTTTCCCTCTGGCTCTGGTGAATTCTCTCACCCTCCTGCGCTTCTGACTGTACCCAGTGCATGTATAAATAAATAAATAAATATTAAAAAAAAAAAAACAGTCTTTGAACCCACAACTAGTCTCACCAACTATCCACTTCAGCCAGGGCATTCTTAGTTTCACATTTAAAGTTCCAAATTCAAGGCAAACCAGGGTTATTAGCCATCTTCAACTTCAGCATTATTTAGGTACTTGAAATAAATGAAAAACGTCAGGCTCTGCTCCAAACATCCTGAGTCCAAATCTGTACTGTAACAAGACCTACAGAACAACTTGTATATACTTAGTAATTTGAGAAGCACGGTTGTTGGACCATGGTCATGGTCTCCCAGCCTAATGCACATTAGAAGCAACTGTTGGTATTTTTTTTTAAGATTTATTTATTTATACAAGCACTGGGTAAAGTCAGAAGTGCGGGAGGGTGAGAGAATTCACCAGAGCCAGAGCGGAGAACAGAACAGGCAGACCGACGAAATACACTGGTGAGGGGAGAAGCGGGCAGCAGGAGAGGTCTGCGCCATGTGGGAATCTCGCCTGGCAACCAGGGTTCGAACCTGTGCTGCAGAGGCTGCGGGCAGCTTCGCAACCCAGCGCTCAACTGCTGCCCCACCAGGGAGGTCCACCTGCTGGTATTTTTTTTTTTTTAATTTTAATTTTATTTTTATATTCCCCATACAATTGCAACCCCCTTATTTTGACCCCAATCCCTCCTTTCCCCACCCCCCACACCCTATAGAGTGTCTATGGTTCATAGTTGTTTGTTGATTTTGATTTTTATTTTCTTATAGTTATTCTTTTTCCTGGTCTCTTATTTAAGTTTTCTAGATTTCTGCTATGAGTGAGACCATCCGGTATTTTTCTTTTTCTTTCTGGCTTATTTCACTGAGCATGATCCCTTCCAGCGCCATCCATGTTGCTGCAAATTGCATGTGTTTTATCTTTTTTGAATGCTGAGGAATATTACTCACCTACTGGTATTTTTAAAGATGTTGATGCTCAAATTTTTACCCAATACTGAATCAAATATCTGTCATGGGTTCCAGCCAGCTATGGATTCAAGACTCAGGACAGCTACAAATTCCAAATGCTACATGAAACAAGAATGAAGTACATTTTAGAAAAACTCTTCAATTTCTAGACAATTACTTTCAAATAGACATCCATAGTGCAGAAAATTCTGGCAACTATCTTTATCTACTTAGATGGTAGATACTGTGTTAGATCTGATGGCCATGAAAATGGAAAGCTTTACAAGAAGTTATCATCACTTTATCATGATTCCTTCCTGATCTATATGGCTCATGCATGAATTAGAAAGATAATCACTATTCATTACAATTATTTCCAATGTTTCTTATTTGCCTTCTTCCTTATTCTCTCTCACTCTTTGCTCTAAAGGTTTGGAGAAATTAAGAATTTTTCCATTTAGGATTCAATGTGTCATTGCTCCTCTATGGTTATAGAACTGAAAGTATCAACAAAAATTATAATGAAAAAAAAAAATCAGTGTCCAGGCTAGAGTAGATATCTAAAGACTCCTCATTACTTTAGGCTGAAATGAATCTTGAACTTTATAATGTTTTTACATTTTTTTCTTTTTTTTTAAAGATTTATTTATAAATACAAGAATTGGGGTATAGGCCAGAGTTGTGGAGGGTGAGAGGAATCACCAGAAACACAGTGGGGAACAGAACAGGCAGACTAACTGAAATACACTGCTGAGGGGAGCAGCAGGCAAGACAGGAGAGTTCTGCTGCGCCATGTGGGTAGCTCCCTGGTCGGGAATCGAATTTGTGCTGCAGAGGCTGCGGATTGCTTCATAGGTTGCGTCTTAACCCCTTGTCCCACCAGGGAGGCCACACATTATTTTATTTTCTTTTTCTTTTTTTAAATTATGGTAACATTACATTAAAACATTATGTATATTGAGGTGCACATCATTAAAAATTAGTATGTATACATATTACATTAAATTTGCTGCCATGGAACATCCAATTCTGTTCTTCACTAAGTATAAATTATTGCATTTCACCTGCACTCAATACACCACCTGAAAAAATATTGCTTGGGGAGGTGAATTTTTGAAAGCCAAATACATAAACAAGAAACCTTCATAACATATAGACATACATTACAATTTAGCTGTAAATTAGTTGTTTTGAGCATTTAATTAAAATACTATCTCACTCCCTTCTAAGCAAAATGATATTCATCTAAGAAACAGAAGTTAATAGATCAAAAAATAAGAATTTGCAATCACCCAGCTTAATCAAGCCTAAGTATTCCCATTGCCTACTAATCTACCAGAAACTGACGGGGCCATTCATTGTCGTTCAGGCATGCTGCTGAAATGACTTGCAGAGGCAGAAAGCTCAAGTTCATTACGTAAAAATAAAATTTCATCTTACCTTGTAATGAATTCATCTAATATGAATTTAAGAAACAATGTTAATACTTTGTGGTTGCAATCAGAGCCTCTATTATTTTTTCCAAAGATACATATGTTCTTTTTTTACTGAACACTTAAGATGTTTATTCTTTTATCTATGAAATGTAACACTACTATAAACCTTTTTTTCTGTTTAAAATTATACTTTTTTATTTTATATATTTTATGTCATTTTTCATTTTTGCATAATATGTGCTTTTTCATCTTGGTTGTAGTCCCCATACAATTCCCACCCCCCTTATTTTGGTCAAGATACATATGTTCTTTTGGCTTAAATAAAAGTGGCACCAATCACAATTGTAACTTATCAACACATCTGTTTTGCATAAGAAAATGCTCTTATCCACAAAGAAGAATTAAAAGAGCTTTTTCTCTTTAGAGAATGGGTTTTCCATTCCCATTGGGAATCATCCATAACTTCCCATCCAAAATTCTAAGCACACATATGCTTGACCTCTAGCTGGAAATAAGAGTGTATTGAGGTGTGAAGTCAACAAGTAGAACAAAATTTTGTCTAGAGAGAAAGTGAATTATAACTCCCAGCAACCTTGGGCTCCCAGAAACCTTGGGCTAGGATTTCAGTTATCTTAGCCATTACTAAATAGTCCAGCAGCTCTGTGTAACTGACCAGATATTCAACAGTCAAAAGTTGTAGTAGGAATTTGTAGGAAGTATAGTTTTGGAATTGATGTGATGACTATCCTCACCACAGATGACACTGTTTTGTCCTGTGTGATAATCTAGATCCAAGTCATACTCTGAGACATTATCTTTGAAAGTTTAAGTACATGGGACTTGGGGTGGACTGGATACTTGAACCACCTTCATCTGCTTCAAGCCGCAAGAAGACAGCCATGCAGTACTATATTGACCACGGATACTCCTTTTCCTTGCTTTTCTCTTTTACAGCATCACCAAAACACTTGTTCTATATGGCCAGCAGGTTCCTCCCTCCCTCCCTCCATTCTTCTCTCCTTCTCTCTTTCCTTCTCTCCTATGTAATTAAACAGAAGTCACTTTAAGCTTGACTTATGTAAAACTTTATCACTTTCCATGTGATTTTAAAACAATTATGTTATTTTCTTAGATTCTACATACTATTTTCTGGTCAGAGACAAATAATTTTCCATTACCACATACAACATCTATTCAAATTACTTAAAAGGTTTAAGATGCTGCCTTGAATTTCCCAGATAGTAACTTGAAAGCCTGGAATGGCATTATCTCCCAAGTATACAGTCAACTCTTTACCTTTTCAAGTGATATTGGCCTCACAAATAATGGCAAGAAAAGTGGTTCTGAAAATTCTAACAAAGTCTACAGAGCTATGGGATTCCTTTGTTCTTCATTGCCAGGATTCTAGAATACCTCCAGTATCTCTGCAGCATCTGATCTGAGATGAATTCTTAACACCCTAGGGAATGTCTAGTCCTTGGTAACAGGTTGTTCCTTATCACTTTGGGGTTGGTTCTCAAAGATTCTGAACTTTTACAATGCCATTTAAAATAGTTCTCACTTCGTGACAGCTAAATGTGATACAAAATCATACATATATCTTCTTATAGTAGCTACTGGAATATTTAACGAGAAAAAATACAGTGAATTCCAAAATTTCTCAAGCTTTGGCTATTTAAAAAAGTCTGAAATATGGCTTGGTAAGATGAAGAGAAAAATAAAGACAAATTAGGACCTCAACTTAAATTCAAACTACCAAAATTCATTATAGATTCTAAGTATATAGTATCAGGTGTATCTATTATAGGAAATAAATCTGATACCTCCAGTACATTTTACTCAAATTTGCTGATTTTTCTTAATTATATTAGGACTTGAGTGTTATTCATGCCAGATACCCCAAAAAAGGGCTTAAAATTTTTCATACAGTTAGATTTGCATATTAAATGCAATTATGCATTTCTCATGCACAAAAACTACCCTGGCTCCAATTGCCAGGTCTAACTTTTTTTTTTACTCTGTTCAGTACTGTTTTAAAATACATAACATAGGGCCTCTCCAGTGGTGCAGCGGTTGAGTGCTGGGTTGCAAAGCTGTCCTCAGCCTCTGCAGCACCAGCTAGATCCCTGCTGCCAGGCAAGGCCTCTCCTGCTGCGCCCGCTGCTCCCCTCAGCAGTGTATTTCGTTGGTCTGCCTGTTCTCTTCTCCTCTCTGGCTCTGGTGAATTCTCTCACCCTCCCCCGCTTCTGACTATACCCAGTGCTTGTATAAATAAATAAATCTTTAAAAATACATAACACAAATTATTATTCTGAAAATGTTTACATCTTATATGAACTTTAAAGTGCTGGGGAGTGTTCATTTTGGTTAAGAACAGAGAATTAGGGAGAGTCAACATAATAAAAAATTAGATTTCAGAGAAAACTAAGAAAAGAATAAAAACAAAAGCTGTGTTACTGGAATTACCTGACAAATGATTCTGACATTTCTATTTTCTTTCAACTTTGGAGTAAGTAGAAAAATGATGTGAAAAAGCTTGCCAAAATGAGATATGAGATATAGATTTTTCCCTTTGTTTTCTCATCTTACAGGAAAAACAAAAAAATAAAACAACAAGAATTGCAGAATTATTTCTGCAATTACGAGAAGTCAAACAAGGAATTGGCTAAAATATTTACCTTCCTATAACCTTTTCTATAGTAGCAGGCCAAACTCTTGAGGGAGGGTACTTGTTGAATTCCAGTCTGACTCACTAAATATCACCATTTCAGACCACCTCCATCATCATTCTGAGGCAAAATTGATGGAATGGCAAGATTCCACAAGATTGGTGGATGGTAAGGGCACAGAATATTGGTGAGGTACAAGATTATATTAGGGAAGGCAGGGGAACACTGTGGTTTACAATATGGACTTGGCAACCCAGGGGAATGGGAATCAAAAGTGACATGATACTCAACTCTCTATGTGGAACTTCTTTTTTTCATCTGTCAAAACAAAGTAATAACGGTAGTATACAGGGTGTTGTGACAACTGAATTAAAAAGTTAAAAAATGTTTAAATAACACCCAAAATTTAAGAAATGTTATACTGTTTTTAGCTATAAGATAGTCTAAGTATATATATGTGTGTGAAGTATATATATATGTGTGTGTGTGTGTATATATATATATATATATATATATATATATATATATATATATATATGACATTTCTCAGTTATGCAGAGTGAGCTGGCAATGAGGACCAATAAAACACTTTGATAAATATTACTTCCACCCTGAGAAATCAGATAAAGGTACTGAAAGAATAATCAGACTATAATCACTGGTGTTCTGATTTTCACTCTGAGCCTAGAAATGGATCTGCTTTTAGAACTGTCTACTGGCCACACATTTTAATGAACTTTTATTTTTCTAGAAACATACAGTCATCAGGCTAGGAGGTTCCACTTCCAGAGAACTATAGGAATAGGGAAGCAGAGACTGTGATAAATTGTCAGAATATTAGACTGACACTTGCAATGGCAGACACCATAGTGCTGGCTATTGATCAGGCACCCAGAGCCACAAATTAAAACACCCTAAACAAAGGAGCTGTAGGACAGCAGAAATCTTGGCAACTACTGCCATGGGGTCTGGATAAGGTGGGCTCCCATAAGTGAACAGCTGGAGGCTGAATTGGTAGTGAAGGCTAAACTGGCCCACCTGTGTGTCTATACAAAAGAGGTTCTTTTTTACAGCTGTTGGCTGTATTAACCAAAACACCTGTCTCACCCCTGCCCAGGGCCAAAGACAAGGTGCATACTCTTGTCAATAAATGTTTAGTTCATTCTTTAAAGGAAACAAAGCATAGCTTTGATTCTACCCTAACCGCAGCCCCATCCTAGTGCTACAGCTATTGAGAGAGGATTCAGAGAGGTCTGGTGGGGAGGCAATCTTCTATACAAGGACCATGTAAACTTAGAGAAACATACATCCCTTATCCATCTGTAAGGAGAACTGGAATAGCATCCAGTCAGCAGTATTAACCAGGAGCTCTCAGTTCATCCCACTCCTGACCACATCCCTGAAAAACAAAATTTATGATAAAGGAGCGACAGCCACACAATGGAAAAATAATAGTGCCTTTAACAAATGGTGCTGGGAAAACTAAACAGACACAAGTAGAAGAATAAAGGGGTCATTTTCTATTAATGCTCAAAAATAAATTCAAAATGGATTAAAAACTTAGTTATAAGACTCACAACAATAAAATACTTAGAAACAACAAATAAAACTCTTAGAAGAATACAAGATAAGTTCTGTGACCTCTGTAGAATCCCCAAAGACTTGCTTTTGGGAATTCAACCCCCATGGTAAGAGAAATAAAAGCATTACTAAACAACTGGAGCTACTTCCAATCAAACAACTTCTACACAGTGAAAGAAAATATTATCATATTAAAAAGAAATTCTACTGAACAGGACAATATATTCATATATCACATAACTGAATGGGACTAGTGGTTAATATCCAATATATAGAGAGAACTTATCTAACTGCTGTAAAACACAAATTACTTAATTAATAAATGAACAGTATATATGATAGACAATTTGCTAGTGAAGACATCCAGCAGACCAACGAATATATGAAAAAAAATGCTCTTTGTCACTTCTAATGAGGGAAGTAAAAATCACAACTGCAATGAGGTATCATCTCACACCTGTAAGAATGACATACATCAAAAAGACTTTCAACAACAAGAGGTGGAGAGGATGTGAAGAAAAAGGAACCTTAATACCCTGTATGTGAGAATGTAATTTGGAGTAGCAAGTTTGAAAAGCAGACAGGACTTAGCTCAGAAAGATAAAAATGGAATACCATATGATCTAGCAATCCTACTTTTGGATATCTATCAGAAAAACACACTCATCAACTCAAAAAATGCAATGTTCTACAAAGTTCATGATGTTAGCATTGTTTATAATAGCTAGGATTTGGGAGCAACCTAAGTGTCCACTGATAGAGGACAGGATAAAGATATGGTATATCCACATAATAAAATACTGTTCAGCTATAGGGAAAGATAAAATGCTAACATTTACAGCAAAATGGAAAGATCTTGAGGGATTATTATTCCAAGCAAAGCAAGTCAGAAATATAAAGACAAATATTGGATGATTTCACATATAGGAACAATATAAGGAAACAAAGCAGATAGATTGATAAAGCAAAATATTTGGAAGTGTGACAATGATAACAAAACTGAGGTTTCTGAGGTTAGGGGAGAAGGGAGAAGGTGTTATAAGAGATGATGTTGGGCAAAAAATCTATCATTTTCTAAAAATAAATAAATACAGAAATTTATGAAACAATTCTTAAAATACAACATATCCCCTAGTATATTTCAAAAGTTTTTTCAATATTAAACCCATTTATTTAGCACTACTACAGACCTAGTTGCCAATCTTAACAAATCTTATAATTTGTTAAAAGACAGTAGGTATAGAAAGAATAATATATTGGGGTCCAAACCATCTCTCCCCACCTGCAACCCCAAATAGTGCTTGCTTTTTTTGACATTGTGCACATAATTCACTGCTAATTTTTTTGTGAATAGATATTTGAACTATATAAACACTAAAAACACTTTCCATCATAACATTACATAAATTTATTGAAAATTTCCACTCAAAAATGAACAACAGAACTTTAAAAATGCAAGCCACTGATGCCCCTTTTTAAATGAATATAGTTCCTAAGTTACTATACTATTCAATGTTATTTAAAGAAAAGAAACGGACATAAATCACCGAGGAGCAAAGTTTAAGCCTAAATTCCCTCTATTTCTTATTAATAGATTTTATTTTCTTTAAATATCATTATAAGGAACAAAGTGTCTCTAAGATATTCAACTGTTCCTTTGTTTACATATTTTTTAGAATCTCAAGAATGCAACCTCTAACCATGGGAATGGAGATGACCCTAGTGTTCTTTGTTAATAGAAAATTATTTTGTCCATTTGACTAGTGGATCTTTTCACACCACCTACTGGCAATGTAGATGCTATTTGAATTCAGTTTTCACATCTATGGTGGGATAAGAGCTTCACTAGCAAAGTTTCAAGGGCAATTTTCAAATCTAGCCAAGTTTAATCCATGTGATTATGCAGGTCTGAGACTGCTCATTTTACAGTCTCACCTTCTGACCAGCAATTGTCTTAAACAGGTGCAGCTCATGAAAAATAATGAGACTCACTCTCTACTCTCAACTACAATATTTACAATTAGGGAAATATAGCTGCCCACCACCACTTCCTCTCTCAATCCATCCTGACATGTTTTCTAGGTACGTGTAACCTGATGATAGCAAAAATAAAAATACTGATTAAAAAAAAGATTAAAAAGTATTAGGAAAGTAAGTATATAGGGCATGGCAGTTACTCTACTATTTTTTAAAGATTTATTTATTTTTACAAGCACTGGGTACAGTCAGAAGCATGGGAGGGTGAGAGAATTCACCAGAGCCAGAGCAGGAAGCAGAAAAGGCAGAAGGACTGAGGTACACTGCTGAAGGGAGCAGTGGGCACAGCAGGAGAGGTCTGCGCGCCATGTGGGACCCTCGTAGGTGGCTGGGGATCGAACCAGTGCTGCAGAGGCTGCAGGCAGCTTCACAGCCCAGTGCTCAACCTCTGGACCACCAGGGAGGCCCTCTACTATTTTTGACTAGGCTGATTATGTGTGCATTTTGTTATATACAGTTCCTCTCTAATATCAATTATCTGAACTTATTCCTTAATTTTGGTAACTGGTTGATCATCAGTTATTGCATTCATATTTTACTGGGAAATGTAAGAAATTGTTAGAGATTGCTGGACCAATTATTATGTTTAAAAAGTTTTATTTAGATGTAATGTTTAACCACTTGAAACAGAAAACGTAACTTTTTTAGTAAGTTGATATAATGTATGAAAAGGACCTTTCTGACTACATTGGGCACAACCAGATAATTCAGGATAATGTCCCACCTCAAGTTATTTAACTTAATTGCATCTGCATAATCTATTTGCCATATAAGGTAATAAGTTTCCATATTATGAGGTTTATATTAAACATCATTAGTAGTCATTATTCTGTTGACTACAACTCTTATATAATTATCTTTCTTTTTTTTTTCTTGACTAATGTTGTTTTTACTATTAAGCCACACACAGTTGGCCCTCTATGTCCAGAGGTTCTACATCTACAGATTCAGCCAAATGTGTATCAAAAATATGCACAATGTAGTTAGGCCTCCAATGGCTGAATCTGTACTAAACATGCACAAATACATTTCTATTCCCTTAACAATGCAATTTTACAACTATTTACATAGTATTTAATTTGCATTTGGTATTAAAAGTAAATTAGAGATGACAGTATAGGAGAGGATATACAGAAGTTACATGTAAACACTACACCATTTTATATAAGGGACTTGAACATTTGTGGATTTTTGGTATCTAGGATTTCATCAACATTGTTTATTAAACTATGAATAGCTCCTTCTTTAAACTGATTTCAAAATATCATGTAACTGTGGCATCTATCCTGATGGGACCATACCAAGTTTGCTTGGTGAGTTTCTTGGGTCAGAGTAGAGAGTGATAGTTTCGGACTTCCCCGGTAGCGCAGCAGTTGAGCACTGGGTTACGAAGCTGCCCTCAACCTCTGCAATGCCCGTTCGATCCCCGGCCACCAGGCGAGGGTCCCACATGGCACCCAGACCGCCCCTGCCACCCGCTGCTCCCCTCAGCAGTGTACTTCATCAGTCTGCCTGTTCTGTTCCCCACTCTGGCTCTGGTGAATTCTCTCACCCTCCCGTGCTTCTGACTGTACCCAGTGCTTGTATAAATAAACAAATAAACAAATAAATAAATAAATCTTTTTTTTTTAAAAGTGATAGTTTCAAACTTAGCACATCCTATTGCAAATCAGGCTCCTATTTTAAACAGTTCCCGGATCTGTACACTTTTTGTCATTCATAGATTGCGGTCACTTTGCAGGACTCAGAATTGGTTACTGTTTTTAGTTGCTAGCCAAAGTCATTGATTTGGGTGCATTTAGGATAAAAAATGAATTTATCAAAAAGGTGTCACATAACTCACTCCAGAGAGGATGGAAAACTGGACCTGGACCTGGAATGAGAGCAGGAGGGTATCAGATAAGTACACGGAGAAATCAGTAGTGCTAATTCAATGAGGAGATGGCTACTGTCGCAAAACATAGGTGCCTTGGGAAACAGTGCTGCCACAAGTGATTTTTGAATCTGGACATTATACTCATATGCTGCCTCTAAACCTGAAGGTTTTGTCCCTGTTACTAGCGCTCCACACCAGCGTAATGGATTCTTTGCCCTTGTCTCCCAATTCCAAGTCCAGTATTAGTGAGATCAAATTGATAGAAAAAAATATTTCACATTATGCCCAGAGAAAATAAATATCTAGCATTTCAGCTTCCACAGTGGTAGGCAAACTCTGTCTCTAATAATATTCATCAGGTAAGGAATTTCACATCCACAAAAAGAGGATTGGATGCTTGTCAGTGAGGACATGACAAATGTTCACTCCTATACACCTATTTGTTACTTTTTTGCTGTCCAGCATAAAAAACCTCCTTCACATAGTTACATTTCAAAATCAAAGATAAAATAAAGCAACTCCAGCCTATGGTAATATACATCCTTCATGAAACTTAAATGCATTTTCACCTTTCCCCAAAAGGGGCAACTCAAATATTTATCAGTTATTGTATTCAGCTAGAATACCAAGACCTCTGGGGAAATATATACTACTCTTTCTGACTTCAACATGCCTTGATATTTTTAAGTACAGAATTATCATCACAGATATGCCCTATAGAAAAATGTAGGTGGAAGGAAATTGAAAGAAAATAAAAGAAGGGCTTTCTTCTCTCTGTGGAATATCTTTTCCTACTACAGTGGTTGGAGTGACTGAAATCTTTTTCAAACATGAAATGTGAACTCCATAAGCTTATTCCACAATTCTGTGGTTTTTCCCCTTTACCTTAAATGAAGATTTCTGTAATCTCAACTAAATTTAATCTGAAGTGCTATTGGATCTAGTTTCAGATAATACCCATAGAAATATCACAAAGTTGCAGGTTGCCTAAATAATGATAGCAATCTATAACCTTGCTAAACTTTGTGATGGATGCAGAGTTCAGCTGCTGCTCTCTGGAACCTTGAGAGCTTTCTGGAAAAGGAAAGGCTAGAACAGCCTGAATGAAGTGTTGCAAGTTTAACTTAAGTGATTGGTGAACACTCTTTTCACCTGAATTACAAAAATGGGATGGCTAAAAAACAATGAACAAACAGAAAATGACTGCCACCTTGCATTATTACCATATGAGATCAATTACATAGCTATCCAAACTTACAATTGCTTTTTGGGAATTGAATTTTTTGTACTTGTTGTGTTATGATCCAGTTAATTTCAGATAATTTCAGAAATCCAGATAATTTCAAGAGCAATTATCTGGTCTGAACAATGTAAAGATTCTTTGAAGAATAGCAATACTATCTATGAGTTTCCTTTTCTTTTTTTAAAACAATTAAAATCAAGTGGAATGTCTTTCTCAAAACTGATTTGTTACGTGTTGACAAGTTTGTCAGAATATTCCTGGCCATGTCTGAATTTGGGCTACTTACCAAAATTTATGTTTTGTTTTTGTTTTTTTTTTTTTGCTTTTTTGTCAGTCATTTTCTAAGACACTCAAAGTCAGCAGTAATACACCTTTGCTATTCACAGAAGACTCCTACAGCCTAATTATTATTAGAAGTCTCTTGACCTACAATCTACCCTGAATTCACTATTTCTCAGCTCTTTTACTAAATAAATCATCTTACGTATCATTTGTGACTTTATTCACTTCTCAAATATAGTCAACACTTTCTGCCATATCAGCATGGTATTCAGTGGCATCCCTTGCTGACAGTAATTATCAATGCACTGCTTAAGTTAATTTTCTGATTTATTTCAATATATGAATAAGAGGTTGACAATATCCAGAACCAACAACACTTTCCCAAATGTTCTTTTTCTCATGCAGAGAAACAACACATATGCACAATTGATGTGAATATGTACATATCATTATAATGTCTTTTACTAGTCAACTCTCTAATATACTTTACTACTTCTAAATTTTATTTAATGTGTGACTTGTTGGTGCCTTTCAGGCACATCTACTTATTATTTCATGGGCATTTCTACTTCTCTACAATGCCCTTTAAACTTACTTACCAGAGGGAAATAATAGCAAAAAAAACATGCAACATATTTTTAAAATGCAAGCACCAGAGAAAAACCTATTGAGAATATCAATGAGCTGAGACTGCCTAGTATTCTGCAGTCTTTCACACTGACACTCATGCAAATCAAATGTTTTCACTGACACCTGCATGTAGGTTTGCTATGTCAAGTTTTCAATCTAGATAGTGACTAGATTCATTTGAAAATTAGTGTAACATCTATCCAGATGACTAGAGTTCAGAGAGCAAAGAATACATTTATTTTTCTACTGCATGGTAAAGATGTACAGAATGTTCTCCCCAAATACTAGTTCAGATGTTAGAAAATCACTCTCAGATTGGACCTCCCCTGGCAGCGCAGGCAGTTGAGCGCCTCCATGCTGTGCAGCTGTCCGCAGCCTCTGCAGCGCCGTTTTGATCCTGGCTGGCCAGCGAGGGTTCCACATGGTGCAGCAGACATCTCCTGTTGTGCCCCCTGCTCCCCTCAGCAGTGTATTTCGTCAGTCTGCCTTTTCTGTTTCCCACTCTGTCTCTGGTGAATCCTCTCACCCCCAACACTCTGGCCTGTACCCTGGTTCTTGTATAAATACATAAATAAATCTTAAAAAAAAATAAAGGAAAATCACTTGCCTATTAACTGTGTTCCCCTTATGATTTGGGACTCCCCATGCCAGTTAAGGGTCTTTGTTTCATGCAGAAGAAACAAACTAGCTAATTTAAGCAAAATATTCACCAGAGGAGAATGGGTGATACACATAAAGGTCAGGAAGTCTAGAAATCATCTTGGAAAATGGTCTGGAAGAAGGGAAACAAAGTAGCAGTTTATAATAGACCAAAATTGGGCCTCCCCTGGTGGCACAGGCAGTTGAGTGCAGCGCTGTGAAGCTATCCGCAGCCTCTGCAGTGCCGTTTCCATCCTGGCCAGCAGGTGAGGGTCCCACATGGCGTGCAGACCTCTCCTGTCTCACCAGCTGCTCCCCTCGGCAGTGTGCTTCATCAGTCTGCCTGTTCTGTTCCCTGCCCTGTCTCTGGTGAGTCCTCTCACCCTCCGGTGAATCTGGCCTGTACCCTGGTTCTTGTATAAATAAATAAATAAATCTTAAAAAAAATATATATATGTACATATATATATAATAGACCAAAATCTACACCAAATATCAACTGAGAACAGTTCTGCTGCTGCAGCTAATGGCCACCCAGCATGACAGCTTCTACTCATGTACCTGTCTGCACCATGCACTACACCTATGCCTATGCTGTTTTCACTGTTACCAGTTCTGTCCCTGGAGCCTGAGTGATGTTTTTACTGTTTTTGGAATTCATATTCCATGGTCTCTTCCCTAAATTTACTAATTCAAAGTCCAAGGTGGGGTAAGACCAGAGGAGTGAAGTCACATGCTATCACTCTAGCTGCCATGGAGGCTGGAATTTTCAGGCTTATTTCAGGAAAAAATAGGTTATTCTTCCACTAATAATTTTCAAATATGGGTAGGAGTATCATATTCTGGAAAACCAAGACAAACACATGTTGGTTGCATGACTAAAGAATTTCTCACTGTCTCAATGAGTTGAAGGGATTGATTTGTAAATAATGAAAAAATCGGCAATCCTGATATGAATTAATGGATCAATGGAATTTATCAATAAAGAAACAATATTGACTTTAATTTCATCTTAAAACCGATCCAGCATTTTATATGTGTGCTTTAAATTCAGTTGTGGAGTAAGAAATTCAAGAATTCATCACTTAGGTGTGAATCACAAATTATTAAATAACTTACTTGGATTAAATATATTCCATTTTGACATGAAAACATGTGAAAATAATGAGCCATAAAAGACATGAGGTCTTGACCTTCTAGTGATCAAATTCCCACCTGCTGAGGTAACTAATAATCTGTATAAGCACTCTTATTCTCCTTTCTTTGTAAGTTTATATCAAATGTCATCGAAAAAATATTTATTTTTTTCAGATTGAAGCCGGACTACATCAAAAGACTTAAGTTTATATTTCTTGAGTCTATTGTTTTATTATCACATATCCTTTATTACCCATCTCATTGCTTAATATCTATAGAAAATCTGGCATTTTGAGGTCCAGTCACTCAGGAAATGGTAAAGAGACATGATGTAAGGATATTCTTTTCAGTTATTATGTAAACAATTCAGTGTATCAGGACATGTTTTCTTTGATAAAAACAAAATAAAGCAAATACAAAACACTTTTCTTTTGTTCAGTTTCTGGAAATACATATATTTGTATGTATACATCTACAGAGAGACAGACACATATGCATACTCACTTATCTTCCCACAGATGTAAAGCATAAAAGCAACATTAAGCACAATTTTATCATTTCTGTTTAGGCACATGCTTTTTTCCTTTTCTATATGACACCCATGAGTTTACAAGAGTTACGGCATGTTTTCTTCCACTTTGCAGCTAGATAAGCATTCACTTAGCAAGACTGCACTTTCCAAATGTTACATGCCTTAAAACACAGGTTTCTCTGTTTTCTCTTATCTCATCAAGCCATTTTATTATAATAAAGTACCTACCCAGATTATTGATGTGTGAGATTGGATCTGGGAGATTTAAACAAAAGTTATGATAATGATAATGTACTGAGTTCCAACCATCTTCAAGAAAGTCTGCTAGACAGTCATGTATATTACATCTCATTGCTGAAAAATCTTTGCCAGATCCATATACCCACAGAGAGGAATAGTGATTTTCCAGAGTTAAAACACCTTTAAAGAGGCAGAATTGGGACCGAACACACAGAAGTCCCCTTGGGGGTCTCAGGAAGGTATTAAAAACAGACACATAGAGGGCAAGAATCAAGGGTCTATCTGGCCTTTCCAAACTATACTCAAGGGTCACTAAATACTTATAAATGATTTGTCTTTGAGGGAACACTCAATGAAAAATAGTAGATTTGGAATATTGTAGTTTAAAAACATACTAGGGAAACAAAGACATGGAGATAATGATCACTAACAGTTAAAATTATAAAAAGGAGTGGACATTTAATACATGTGCCTCCTGTTGGAAGCACACAATACCACATACAAAATCCCATTAAGCCTCTAACAGTAACAGGGGACAGGGAAGTACATTAAATAATATCCCAAGGATGCAATCAACCAAAACCATATTGTGGAAAACCCCACCTGAATCTTTAACAAATAAACTGCTAGAGAAAGTGAGAATGAGAGGAAGTGCAAGCGAGAGGAAAGAGAAAATCTACGGATTAAAGGAAACTAAAACAACATATCAACTAACTGTGATATTAGACCTTTTAAGAACCCTGATTTAAAAAAAAAAAAATCTGTTAACAATTATGAGTTAAGATATTTGAACACTTCTTAAATATATAGTATTATTATGGAATTAGTCAATATTTTAGGCATGATAAATAACATTGCATCTGTGCTTAAAAAGTGCTATATTTTAAATAAAAATAATAAATATCCATGGGTAAAAGTACATAGAATTTTGGATTTTAGTTGATAGTCCTTTAAAGAAGGGGATGATGAAGTGGGGAACATAAATGAAAGATTAAAATTGGGAGATGAGACAATGAGTTTTCAACATTTGTAAATACTGAATTTCTGTAATAAAAAAGTATGAAATTTCCAAAAATTTAAAATGCAGTGAGGAATTCATTAGTCCATTTTGGTTCCCTGTAATCATTATCAAACACTCAATTTTGTATTCTACATCCCTGGTTTGCTATGAGTGTCAATGCAGCATTAAATCATGTTTTTCTGTGAAAGATGGTTCCTTTAGAAGACTCATAGAAGGTGTGTCAGTTGTAGTTGTTGATAAGATTGTCCCTGCTCTTCTAAGACTGTTGTTCAAACACAGGGTGTAGAGTAGCAATGGCATTTACCCAATGCCTTTGCAAGAAGTTCTCTATTTTAATTCTCAGTGGGAGTTATTCATGTAATATATGATAGACTGGTGAGAAGGAAGAATTATTATTCACCTGCAGCAGCTGTAAGCATGAACAAGCATATGTGTGGGCATTGGTAGATGATGGCAATGGATCTCACATACAACTTCTAGCCTTTCTCCTGAGAAACAACCACTTTAGTATGGAAGCAACTGACAGTTTTGATGGCAGTTTCCTGAAATCTCTGCATGGACAGAAATGATAACAAGACACCAACCTGGTATACTGGAAGTGCTGTTATTCTTCATCTAAGTGTTCGGTAATATCGCGCTGTATGCAATGAGAAGTGCACTTAATGGGAAGTGCACTTTCCTGTTATGTTACTATACTTCAATAGATATTCAAGCAAAAAATAAGGATAGTCAGGAGGAGCTGAAAAACATGTCTGACTACACATTGATTTCAACTAAACAAGTAAAAATCAGTCTATATAGAGGCACTGAATGACAACAAAGACTAATCACAGATAATTCAGATCTGCATTATTTATGGATGTCCAAATGGCAACTCAACTGATTACGACTTTAGTTTTAAATTAACCCCATGTCAATGCAGGGCAGTGATAGATCTTTCTAATGTGAATTGAAGCATTCCATGGTTCACATTCAATCTGAGCCTTGATAGCAATTTTTTGGATTCTATCAGGGCCTGTACCAGCATTAGGAATTGTGAAATATTGTGAGAAACACATTTCCTGGTTCATTTCAATTTGGTATATAATAATTCAGCCTCACTGGTAATGACATCTCAAGGTGGAAGTCATAAACTTGGTGCATGAAAGAATTACAGAGAAAGAAATATGAGCTTCATTTCCTGACCTCAGGGTCAGAGAGTGGACATGTACGAAAAACTTCAGGGAGAAGTCTACATTGAAGGAAAATTAAGAAAGCCTAATGTGTGTGTGGGAAAGGAATTAGGACTTGTTCTATTTGACAATATTTTAACCCATTCTGGAGCCACCAAAATTAATCAAATACAAAATCTAAAAATATATTTTGATGAAACATTATTAAACATATTAAGATGTCAATGTATAAAATAATGTATGTTAGAGAAACATTCATTTACAGTTTTTGAACACAGAGTTATTTCATTGGTTTAGTCACAAAAATCTTCAAATAAGTTTAATTTATTCTGCACCCTACAAACTTAAGTATTATACATAAACTAATAAAAATTAACACTATTACAGTAAGTTCTATTTCACAAAGTACTTTGGAATGTCCATTTTAATGTGTTCCTTTAACAATAGCATATTAGGTATGTCAAACAATATGTATGTACACTCATACTGACCTACAAATCCAAGGAAACTATAGTCAAAACAGCCTGTTCATAATTCCCTTATGGGTTTTAAATTTAAAAAAAAGTGGTAATATCAGAGTATATTTCTTTGTGAAAGAAAGTCTCGAACATTACCAAATTCATAGAAAAACTATTGGGAAGAACTTCTTGATCTCCTCACACTTAAATATGTTGCTCTATAACTCTATGACCAACCATTTCCCCCATGCTTCTGGGACAGTTATGAACTTGCCAGTATAGAGGGATTTTGAAACACAAATAGGTCATTGTTCTCTACAACAATTTTCCACTAAATGCTATGTTCTGAAATAGCTTTCCAAGACAATATCTACTATTTATCTCATTTTTGCTTGGCCATTACATATCGCTACAAATTACAAGTATAGCATAATTTAGTTGACACCTATTTACAAAATATTCACTCTTATAAACAATAGAGATTTACAACTTCAAGCAATTTAGTGGTTAAAAGCCTGGACTCTGAGATCAGATTATTCTGTTATTTCACCATTATTTAACCCTGGGAAAAGGCACTTAACTGTGTTGAAATGATTTTTCTTCATCTATGAAAAAGAGATGAGCACCTATGCCATTGCAAGGATAAAATGACATAAGTAATAAGCAAATAGCAGAATCTAGCACAGAGTCCTAGTCAGGAAGTGTTAACATACACACAATTTTAGCAGAGCATCTGACATACTGCCCGACATGTTAAATGCTCAATATATGTTACTATCACAGAAAGACTTTTCATATCTTATCTATTTTTAATAATAATTTTATATTTATCTGTAAGAACTCTATATGAGAAATAACTAGTCATTTGTAAGTTATGCCATTTGTTAATAATTTTATGCATTAAGTTACTTACACTATATATAATCATTTTTATGAGCTATTTTCAATTATATGAACACAAATTACACTTCTATGTAATTTAATATTTGTGTCATGCTCAGAAAGACTAATGGTGGGGCCTCCCTCATGACATAGGGGTTAAGCTCAGAACTATCACATATAGCAGACCTCTCCTCTCTCGCCCACTGTTCCCCTTAGCAGGGTATTTCAGTAAATCTTCCTGTTCTCCTCACCCCTCTGTCTCTGGCGTGAATTTCCTCACCCCCAATGGCCTATACCCCATTTTTTTCTATTCATAAATAAATTTTTTAAAAAATTAAAAAGGCCAATGGCGCAAAATGAAAAAAAAATGTTATAACATATTTTCATTTTAACTCCGAATTGCTTCTAGAGTGTATATTTTTAAGATTTATTTTTATTTATTTATACAAGCACTGGGTACAGTCAGAAGCGCACGAGGGTGAGAGAATTCACCAGAGCCAGAGCGGACAGCAGAGCAGGCAGAAGGACCGAAGTACACTGCTGAGGGGAGCAGCGGGCGGCAGGAGAGGTCTGCGCGCCATGTGGGAGCCTCCTCCGGTGGCCGGGGAGCAGCCGGCGATCAAACCGGTGCTGCAGAGACTGCGGGCAGCTTCGCAACCCAGCGCTCAACTGCTGCGCCACCGGGGAGGCCCTGGAGTGTATATTTTTAAATGATGTAAACTAGGTATCTGATTTAAAGTATTTTTTCTAATGCTAAAGCAGTAATCTCTAGTTTCTTTTTAAAAAGATTTATTTATTTATTCATACAAGAACTGGGATACAGGCCAGAAGTTTGGTGTTGAGAGGATTACCCAGAGACAGAGTGGAGAACAGAACAGGAGGATTAACTGAAACACACTGCTGAGGGGAGCAGCGGGAGAGTCAGGAGAGGTCTGCTGCGCCATGTGGGTAGCTCCCCGATTAGGGATCAAACTTGTGCTGCAGTGGCTGTGGATAGCTCCATAGGTTGCATCTTCACCCCTTGTGCCACCAGGGAGGCCCTCTAACTCCTTTTTACAATTTTCCTCTTATGGATTTGAAATTCCATCTTTAGTCATATAATAGATACATATTCATGCAACAATCTCCTTCAGGACTTTCAACTTAATGGTCCTCGAGATTAGAAATTATTTTTCTTGAGTTCTCTTGCCCACCTATAGCTATGCAGGTGGTTCTCTTTTCCCCATATTCCGCATGTACCCGTCTTTTTAAGATGTAAAAAGAAAAATCTTATTTTATGACACAAATGGTTGCTTTTGGTGTGTGCTAACCTTGTCACACAGAAATAGTTGTAATATTTCTAGCCCATTATTTCCTTTATCCACAATCACATGTACAGTCCTCAGTCATGATCACACAAAATTGGCTGGGTATAGGAGAAATGAGGAAAACTTTTACTACCTGTGTCCATGTTTAACAATTGTCTCTTCTTTGTTGGACCTTATCTTGCCTTCAGTTACTAAAAACTATCATGTATTACACTGACTTTTAAGGCCTTCAGGTAGGTAGTAGATATTCTCTGTCTACACTGTACTTCACTTACCACAACTCTGCCCCTCTTGTTATCAACTATTATTACCTCTTGCATTGTAATTTCCTGTTTAATCATTCTTCTACATGTGTTTTTTCTTTCTCAGTCCATACATCACATCCTATTGAACCCTCTTCAAAAATATCTCTCCCCACCCCATTTTCTATCTAAATCCTACCTTTATAAGTAATTTATACTACCTCTATTTCACAGAGTAGTTTATAAAGTTCAAATAAATTCTTTCCTAAGAACTCACAGAATGGAACTTAAGCAAAGGAGTGATGACTTCATAATCTACTATGGCCAAACTGATGCTCTGTAATATCCTTACTATTTTGACATAACTGTTCCCGGTCATATTACATTATGAGAGTAGTGAATAAATGTAACAAGTAGTAGATAAGGATACCTTCTGAAATTATTTGATGAATTGGCAGTATCTTAAGGGCAAAATTACACACCTGTGTTTGCTTTAGTGTAGAAGAATACATGGAATACCTCTATGCTAACATATCTCATTAGTTATTGAAGTGATGGGTATCATCTTTTTATGTTGTGTATCATTGTTCTGTCTTTCAGTCTTTCACCACTGAGTATGATGTTACCTGTGGTTTATTCATACAGGGTTTTTATTATGTTGAGAGAGCTAACTTCTGTTTTTTTGTTGTTTTGAGTGTTTTTATTATGAAAGTGTGTTTATATATTTCATTTTTTTTTCTGAACAATTGGGATGATCATGTGTGGCTTTACCTGCTTTTATTTGTTTTTTGTTTTTTTTTTTTTAATTTATTCATTTATTTATACAAGCACTGGGTACAGTCAGAAGCGCTGGAGGGTGAGAGAGAATTCACCAGAGCCAGAGTGGGGAGCAGAACAGACAGACCGACGAAATATATTGCTGAGGGGAGCAGCAGGAGAGGTGTGCACACCATGTGGGACCCTCGCCAGTGGCTGGGGATTGAACTGGTGCTGCAGAGGCTGCGGGCAGCTTCACAGCCCAGCACTCAACTGCTGCACCACCGGGGAGGCCCTGCTTTTATTTGTTAATGTGGCATATAATAATCATCTATTTTGGCTTAAACCATCCTTGCATTCCAGGAATAAAACCATCTTGATCATAATTTATAAGCCTTTTTATACATCATTGAATTAGATTTGGTAGAATTTTGTTGAGGCATAATTTATAAGCCTTTTCATATGGTGTTGAATTTGATTTGGTAGTTTTCCATCAAAGTTAACTAATGCTATTATTCTGAAGTTTACTTTTTTTAAAAAAAGAAAATATTTATTTATTTATACAAGAACTGGGGTACAGGCCAGAGATGCAGGAGGATGAGATAATTCACCAGAGATAGAGCGGGAGCAGAACAGGCAGACGGACCAAAGGCACTGCTGAGGGGAGCAGTGGGCAAGGCAGGAGAGGTCTGCTCTGCCATGTGGGGATCTCCCTGGCTGGCCAGGAATGGAACCGATGCCACAGATGCTGCGGACAGCTTCACAGTGCTGCACTCAACCTGTTGTGCCACTGGGGAGGCCCCCTGAAGTTTACTTTCATCTGCATTGTCTGACTTTGGTATCAGAGAAATGCTGTCAAAGGATGGGCTATAAAATACTGTCTCTTCAATTTTTTTGGAAAATTAAGAGAGATCAGTCTTATTTTATCTTTAGATATTTGTTAGAACTCATAAGTAAAAGCATTGGACACAGGGCTTCTCCTCAGGAGACTTTTTAAATTATCACTTCAATCTGCTTACCACAGGTCTATTCAGATTTTCCTATCTTTTTATTTTAATATTGGCAGATTTTTTGTGTGTCTTGGAATTCGTTATTTCATTGTTGCCATACTTCTTTTTGTCTGGTGAGTCTATCCATTATAGGAGGGATATTGGACTCTCCAACTATTTTTGCATAACTCTGTTGCTTCATTTCTCTTAGTTTTTGTTTTATATTTTGATGGTCTGTTAATAGGTATGTAAATATTTAATTCATATATTTTTTGCATAGAAACTTCTCATACTCTCTTTGTCTTTCATGAAAAATTTTTGATACATTCTCTTTCATCTGCTATTAGTATAGTTACCCTTGCTCTCTTTTGATTGCTAGTTTTATGGAATATCCCCCTCCCCAATGCTTCAGTTCCTAATGATTTGTTATTGGATCAAAAATAAGAATCCTTTAGATTGAAATGTTGGATCATGGATTTTTAATCCATTCTGTCAATCTCTGTCTTTTTAGTAGAATTTTATCCATTTATAGTTGAAGCAATTAATGTTAAGGAAGTATGTACTTTGTTATTTTGCTATTTGTTTTCTATATGCCTTAATTTTTTTGTCCATAATTTCCTGTATTTATTTCTTTGTATTTAATTGATTTTTTGGTAGTAGAATGTTTCAATTTATTTCCCATTTCCTTTTGTGAATATTCTACAGTAATTTTCTTACCATGAGAATTAAACTAATTTGAATATCAGATTAACTTCAATAACATAGGAACTCTGCTGCTATTCAACTCTTTGCCAATCCCTTTCAATTGTTGATTTCACAAAATCAACTTACTTTCCAGTTTCTCCTGCATAGATGCTTTTGAATGTCCTAGTTTTTAATGAATGCTGAAGACAAAGAAAATGGGGAAGAGAAAGAAAATGAAGGAAAGAGGAAAAGGGTGCCAGTTTTTTAAAGCCCCGAAAGTCACTTCAAACGAGGAGACAGGGAATGTGACAACAATAGCTTCCGAATTGTCTGTATCTTTGATACCAGAAGCAACAATCAGTGATCTGAATTCTGACCTTCGGTATTTGGAGGGCAGGGTCCCTTTGTACAACCAACTTCCCCAATGCTGTATAAGCTACTTCTGAAACATGTGTACAACATACCAAAGGACTGTGGGTGAGGAACTGATATCTGTGACTTTGTCTCAAGTTGAAATTATACACAATTCATTTTCCAAGCCTTTCCCCTTGAAGTCGAAGCCTTCCATGGACTCCATATTTCCAAAATAGTTATATCAGACATATTCTGTCAGTCCACTATTGTCTAAGTGTGGAGAGAAGTCCTGGTTCTTCCTACTCTGATTCTTCCAAGATTACTTTTTGTTGTCTTTTATACTCTGTTTATATTTTTTAAAGATTTATTTATTTATTTATACAAGCACTGGGTAAAGTCAGAAGTGTGAGAGGGTGAGAGAATTCACCAGAGCCAGAGCAGGGAGCAGATCAGGCAGATTGACAAAGCACACTGCTGAGGGGAGCAGTGGGGGGCAGGAGAGGTCTGTGTGCCATGTGGGACCCTCGGCAGTGGCCGGGGATCGAACCGGTGCTTCAGAGGCTGCAGGCAGCTTTGCAGTCCAGCGCTCAACCGCTGTGCCAATGGGGAGGCCCTATACTCTATTTATTATTATCTATTCCTTTTCATCCTATGATTATTTTGGACTATTTTATATATACCCATAATCTATTTCCCATAAGTGTGTATGTATGGTTTTGTAGGTATGTGTTTGTGTTTGTAGGTATGTGTGTGTGCATATTCAGAAGAAATTAGTGACTATTTTGACATTACCAATAACACTGATTTCAATAATTATTACCCAAAGAAAATAGGGCTTAAAATAAGGACAGGGTGTTTTTAAATATGTGATTAGGTTTCTAAATAGTTTCTTTTTTTTTCCTTTTGTATAGAAGAACTGGGGTATAGGCCAGAGGTGCAGGGGTGTGTGTGAGAGGATTCACCAGAGACGGAGTGGGCACATAGCAGGTGGATTTACCTAAATACACTGCTAAGGGGGAGCAGCAGTTCAGCAGGAGAGGTTTGCTGCACCACATATGGGTTAGCTTGCTGGGCGGGGATCAAACTCAGGTCATAACAGCGATAGCTCTAATACTTAACCACTACACTACCAGGGAGGCCCTAGTTTTTAAATAGTTTCATTTTGTGATTATATTTTAGTATACAGTAATAATTCTGATTAGGGAATATTGTATTGATACATACATATTATTTATAGGTTGCTTATGTACTACCAAAAATAAAGGCTCTTCATCATATAAGAATATAAAGACTTCACATTATAAGACATTATGTACTTCTTTGTTACTAAGGAAATGTATTTTGGGTTCACAATATCTAATTACCAGCAACTTGAATGTGGTCTATTGGTAACATTTTATTTTGCAGATTCAGCTTTTTATTTCCTTATTTGTATGATTTATGCCATTTCTTTGGTCTCTCAATCATGTGTTTAATACTTAAGAAAAAGCCATTATCAGTTTATGTAATTTTCATTAACCTCCCAAGTGAGACAAATAGAATAATAATTGATACTTAAATGTACATACGATTAGAAGGAGATTTAGTGGTGAAATGCTGCTGGGTGGGTCTGACTCAGGATGTGTTCTAATTTCTCGTAGTAACCTACTGCATCATTCATACCCCCTTACCACTATGTCATCTTCCAGCTGCCCATAATAAGCCAATCAGATGGATAACTTATGATGGCAGGACTGGGAGAAGCCATACCCACCTTTTAACATTTGTTTAAGAGGAGCAGTCTTAACAATTTGCTGGAATGTTGGGCTGCATGAGATTCTCATTTATCTGTCATCTCTATAAATCTATGAACATCTCAAGGTCTTTTTAAATTAAAATTACATGACTTTGCAAATGTGCCAGGCAGTCTACTTAAGTGGAAGTGTAACAGTCATTGGATGATGAGTACTTACTTCCTCTTTGCTGGCTTTGCAAACTGCTTTTGACCAAATCAACCCCCAACCATCCCTCATGCTTGTGCTTGTGCTCATGATCAGAATATTGTTCTTATTTTCTACAAGTGTGTGCGATGTTCAGGTGTGCTACTTTTCTCCTAACAATAACTCTTTTCTAGTCTCTCACTACAGAAAATGAAATACACATGATCTTTGGTTTAAACAGTCTTTTAATCTCCACTAAACAGTCTTTGTTAGTGTTTTCCCTTCCATCTCCCCATGTAAGCAAAGTGATTTTATTGCTTGTGAGAAAGCAATGATTATTTATCTGAGATATAAATATATGACTCAGCAGGGGGTCTACATTTCCTGCATAGTACAAGAGGGATATTGCAATATTCTTGCTAAAATAAAATGCATTTATCCAAGAGCAAGCTCAGCCTAAGAGAAACAGACACAATTAAATACTTGAATACAATAGGATTGTCCTGCAACACAAAAGAGTAAGCAAAGAAATTGTTTTTATGAGTGCCACAACAATAATACCAAGCATATAGTGATTAATTGTTGTACAGCATTATACAATTTATGTCAGTAGTCATATCATTACCTAGGATAATGTTCTTTGAATCTAAAGTCTCTATTATATGAATAAATAAAAATGATTAAGTTTGGTATTCATTCAAGTCTATTCAAATTTCTCATTCAGACTCTTCCCCTTCCTCTCCTTAATGGCTCCTCCCCAGGAATAGCAGACTAGACTTTGCATTTTGCCAGTCAAGGGAACTGCTACAGGGAAGGGATGGATGTGTCACTAATAATGAACACTTCTCCTCCCAAAGACATTTCCAAATAGATCAGCACCTTTGGTCTACCACAGCTCCCTCCTCCCTTATCTTTGATTTGCTTTGACAAGCAAGGGGCAGTATATAAAAGCACAACACATATCGGTCTGGAATTTACTAAGATAATAAAGCTCGGGATTGCTCTTATTTGCCTAAGTTCTTATGCAATATATCATACACTAACTAGAAAACAGTATATGGAAATTGAGTTGGCCCAATTGTGTAATTGTTTTGTCTTTCAGTTCTTTCCTTTTAGAGAACAGTGTCTTAAGGGGCTTCTCCAGGTAGTCCTTCCTCTTTAATCCCCTAATTCTGCTCTTTCCTTAGGAATACACTGACAGGTACCCTAGGAGTCACAGACGACTCTTACACATAACAGGGCCTCAGTTTCCTGAGTTACTGAGAATACCATATTGAAATTGAAAGCCTGAAAAACAAAGTCCTTCTCATTCATGCAGTGAAATTAACCCCCACTCCCTTCCAGGAGTTTTCTTCTTCTATTTGTACTGTCTCAGTCGTACTACACCATCACTGATGGGCATCACTGTCCGAATAACTAATTCCATAATGAAAACACAGTCAAATTACAGCCTCTTTACGTGTTGAAAGACAAAGACAATGGAAAAACAAAGGCAAAATTTTGTGAAGAGGTTCATCCTGAAAGGTGCCTTTCAAAACCCCCTCCCCACAATCCCCAGGCAGTCTTAGTCCCCCAGTTACCACATCAAAACCTGTCAGAGAAGAAAGAACTTACATTTTGATTGGTTTTAAGTTGTGACCATAGTGTACTGTACTTGTTTTTTCTATAATAAAGGTTTTTATATTCATAAATATATTTATGAATATATTTTTCTAAAATATATTCATTATCTGCTTTGATTTTCAGTTTAATTTGAGCTGGGAACATATATGATAGCAAATGAAGAAGCAGCAGAAATGAAAAAGATCATTAAAAATTGAATTTATGTCACTTGGGGTTGATTTCCCAGTAAAATTTGGCAAGTATTCTGTGTTTTCATACCAGAACGTGAGCTCAATAAAGGCACTCTATGTTAACCAATGGACTTGTCAGTAGATACCAAAAGAGAAAATAAAGGAGTTAGGGCTAACTGACTAGAGGAGTGATAAGTATAAGCACCTATTTGGGAACTAAAAATATAACAAAATAAGAGAATAGGCACGCTCCTGCTTCACAGTTCTAATAGTAATATATTCCCCTAGAACTATTCTCAGGCAGAATGATTTTTTCATGTCTTGTTGGGTTTCCATTTATTTTACTGCAACCACTTCATCATGGAAAATGTTGACTCCTGTGAGTAAAATAAAAGCAAATGCTTCTGGCCTCAGAGTCTTAAGTGGGCTGAAGGGAAAGAATTTGCTAACCCAGAAGGGAGTGAGGATTTGAGTATTCACTTATGGACAATAAACGGGGACTCAAGAACCCCTTAGTCCCTGGGGGACCTGTAACACTGACCTCTTTCTACTGTCTGCCCTTTTCCCTTCTGCCTCTCCTTTTCTTTCAACCTCCTCCTTAGCTCTTCTAGGAGCTGAGGCAGTGCCAACTGGTCAGGGAAGTGATAGCAGTTCTGCAGTAGTTCTGATAAATATAATAGTGAAAGCACTAGATATGATTGTTTGTTACTTTGTGTAACCCAGAGAAGAGACCACGCAGTCCTCATGAATCCTATGTGACTATGTGGATGGACCTGAGCCGTGGCCCACACCATGACTTTAATTTAGCAGTTTGGTATAATTCACATTACCTCATTCCTTAGGGCCACCATAATGGGTTGCTTAATGAAACATTGTTGTTCCTTTTGAGGTTAATCTGCAGTAAACACCTGCAGGCTATTTTAAAATGATAATTCAAAAGATAGCTATTATTCCAAGGTCAGTAATAATACTTGGCTGATTGCCTGTATATTCCCAGTACCTTCCCAGACCTGAGAATGAAGAAACCTTCTCCCTTGCTTTCCTTTCTTTCCTATATAATCTTCCTTCATTTACCACTAGGAAATATATATATTTTTTAAGATTATTAACCACCTCCCCAGATGTGGTACCACTCACTAATAAAACACTTTCTTCATGGAAACAATCTCATGGTTCAGAGTCTGGCTTTCCAAGCAGCAAGAGATGACTGGGTTAGGTTGGTAAAAGCTATAAATCTTACTGAAAATGGCCTTGCAGCCATTACTCAGGGAACTTATGCATGAATAACAACCATTCACTTGGAACTTTGAGAAGGTCACACCTCTGCATTTTAAACACAATTTTCACTTAAACAGTATTATTATAAAATTACTCTATTCTTGTATTCATGCTACATATTTCACCTAACTTAAAGTGCGACTATGCTAGAAGGAAATGAAAAACTGTTACACATAGGGGATATTTCAAAGAACATCAGACCAATATGACCATTTGGAAAAGGGAAAAGAATGCTCACATATTCATAATTTGAACTCTTGGGCCTCCCTGATGGCACATGGTTTAAAGACACAGTGCTATCAAGTTAATACCAGCCACTGCAGCACGAGTTTGATCCCCTGCCGGCCACGGAGCTAATCCATATGGTGCAGCAGACCTCTCCTGACTTGCCTGCTGCTCCCCTCAGCAGTGTATTTCAGTAGATACACCTGTTCTGCTCCCACTCTCTCTGGTTGATCCTCTCAACCCACCACACCTCTGGCTTACAGCCCAGTTCTTGTATGCATAAATAAATAACTCTTTAAAAAAAATTGAAATATTACCTCTATTATACATGGAATGTAAATGTCATAACCTAACACATATAATGTTTTTCTGTAATAATTATACAGTTTCAACAATGGTATAGCTATGGATTGATTTAGAAGTATCTATGTCTTGCTTTAGTAATTGCTTCTCATGATCCTACTTGGCTTCTCAAATGAATTTCTTTTATTCTAAAAGGGCAACTAGGAAATGAGTGCCTCCCCTCAGGGAAAACCCTGTAGTACCTACAATCAATAAGCTTTTCTCCCACAATCACTTCTTCCTTTTATACTTAAGAATTTCAAATACTACAGAATCCTCTGATGTGTGATCATGACCAGCTAAGCACTGGTCATGTCAGATGGCTCCCCCATAGACCTCTCTTTAAGCAGCTCTATCTATGCTAATGAAAGGTGGTATGAGTTTGTTCAAGTTATATCAGAATGTCAGAGGAGGAAGCTTGCAGGTTTTACATTACAGAGCACCAAGACCATTTATTTGTGCATTGTAGAAATTCATGTTATCAGTTTTCATACCTATTGAGTATATAGTACAGAAAGCTTTTCTGGGGGATTCAAATGTGTTCATTAATATGAAGATCCTTTTGAAAGGTTGGGGTGGATAGGTTTGTGTCTGTAGATGTTTGGCACATAGTATATTGACATCATTTTAGAAAATTATAAATCAGTGTGCCTGGAGGGATAATTAGAATTCTTTATTAAAATCTACAAAAATAGATGAAAACCTCTGATTCTTTGACTAATGGAGAAATTTCAAGGTTTATTTGAAGCCTCTTCTATCACCTTGAACATCCTGATTAGAAATTCTTGTTCAAAAGAGACGGAGTTAAGGTAGCCCCAGTGGAAAGGTAAATTTATTGCCAACACCTGGTGATTGAAGCACAAACACATCTGTCTAGAGAATCCCCCAAATTAAACATATCCCAGGAATAGTGAGGGGAAATCAAATACAAATTAAAAGAACTCTATGTTTAGCGGTATCAAAACAAAAGTTTCAGTGATATGAAAAGAGAGTACAAATTACTATTGAATTAAATTAAAAATCAAAGTCAGGGTCTCCCTGGTGGCGCAAGGGGTTAAGCACAGCACTATGAAGCTACCCAAAGCCACTGAAGCACAAGTTTGATCCCCAGCTGGCCAGAGAGCTACCCACATGGAGCAGCAGATCTCTCCTGACTTGCCTGCTGCTCACCTCAGCAGTGTATTTCAGTCAGTCTGCCTGTTCTGTGGCCTGCTCTGTCTCTGTTGAATCCTTTCACCCCCCACACCTCTGGCTGTACCCAAGTTCTTGTATGCATGAATACATAAATCTTTTTTTTAAGACTTATTTTATTTATTTATACAAGCACTGGGTACAACCAGAAACGCGGGAGGGTGAGAGAATTCACCAGAGCCAGAGTGGGGAACAGAACAGGCAGACAGCTGAAATACACTGCTGAGGGGAACAGCGGGCGGCAGAAGAGGTCTGTGCGCCATGTGGGACCCTCACTGGCGGCCAGGGTCAAACGGGCGTTGCAGAGGCTGAGGGCAGCTTCACAGCCCAGCGCTCAACCACTGCTCCAACAGGGGAGGCCCGGATAAATAAATCTTTGAAAAAATAAAAATCAGGCTTTTGTAAAGAAAAGGAGAAGGAGATTTTTTTGCAGCAGGGACCTTTCTTTGGTGGAGACTGTGTGAAACAAGCAGAAAGCTCACCAAGGAGCCAGAGGTAAGCTGGGAGGCTTGCCCATGCCTGGCGCCTTCTAGCCTGCAGTCCCAGCCCAGAGGGGAGCTGCACCCACCGCTGGGGCAGACCTGGCATGCAGGGGAGCGCTTCCCCCGCACTGGCATTTTGCAGCAGGGACCTTTCTTTGGTGGAGACTGTGTGAAACAAGCAGAAGGCCCACCGAGGAGCCAGAGGTAAGCTGGGAAGGTCGCCCAAGATGCCGGCCAGTACCAGCAACACAGTGTCACAAGGAATACAGCAAATTAGAAAACAGGCAGTAGGGAGTAGAAAAACCACATGCAACCCAGCAACTCCTCAGCAAAAAAGAACACCACAAAAAGAAAACCATCTACCAGATTGCAACGACAGTAACTTGGAAGAACTTCTGAGCCTTCCAGATACAGAATTTAAAATTGCTGTGATTAAAAAACTGACAGAAGTCATAAAGGAAAACAATGATAAGGGGGAAATAATTAATGACCAGAAGAATGAAATTGAGTCCCTAAAGAGGGAAGTAAAAGAAATGCAGGAGATCAAAGAATTAATGGAGGCGCTAAAGAACTCTGGGAAAAGCAATGAAAGCAGAATAGATGAAATGGAAGAACAAATAAGTACTCTTGAAGACACAGAAATAAAAAGAACTAAAACAGAAAAGGAAGGAGAAGTACGAAGGAAAAAGACCAAAGAAAGACTTCGGGAACTATCTGACTCCATAAGGAAAGGAAATATAAGAGTTATAGGAATCCCAGAAGGAGAGGAGAGAGATGTAGGAACAGAGAAAATATTCAAGGATATAATTGAAGAGAACTTCCCAAACCCGAAGAAGGAGCTGAAAATTGATATACAAGAAGCAAGAAGAACACCAAACTTCCATGACGAAAGGAAAAATACAGCAAGGCACATAATAGTAAAGCTCCCAAGAATCCAAGACAAGGAAAAAATAATGAAACTGACAAGAGGGAAGAAACAGATAACATTCAAAGGGAAACTAATCAGACTGACATCAGATGTCTCTGAAGAAACACTACGGGAAAGGAGAGAGTGGAGGGACATAGTCAACAGACTCCAAGAAAACAGATGCCAACCAAGAATACTCTATCCCGCAAAGCTCTCCTTCCTCTATGAAGATAGAATAAGGACCTTCCCAGACAAACAGAAACTCTGGAATTTCATTACGACTAAATCCCCACTCCAAAAAATACTATAAGGAGTCCTAAAGCCAGAACCTCAGAGGGACAAATAACAACAAAAGAAGGTCAAAAAAAGTTATTAAAAGAATAAATAAATAAAATCAAAGGAAAGATAAATACAATGGCAAATACAGATGCTAACATATCAATACTAACTCTAAATATAAATGCACTAAACTCTTCAATAAAAACACACAGAGTCACAGGCTGGATTAAGAAACAAAACCCAACCTTTTGCTGTCTCCAGGAAACACATTTAGCTGCAAAAGATAAAAATAGACTCAAAGTTAAAGGATGGAAAACAATTCTACAAGCAAATGGACCAAAAAAGAAGGCAGGAACAGCTATACTCGTATCAGATAAAACAGATTTCAAACTCAAAAAGATAAAAAGAGACCCCAGTGGTCATTACATTATGATCAAGGGGACAATAGTTCAAGAAGAAATAACACTCATTAACATATATTCACCAAACGAAGGAGCACCAAAATATATCAGACATCTATTGGCATCTCTGAAAACAGACATCAAAGAAAACACATACGTAGTGGGAGACTTCAACACACCACTATCAACAATGGATAGATCAACAAGACAAAAAATAAGTAAAGACACTAAAGCTCTAAATAAGGATCGAGAGCGCTTGGGCTTAACAGACATCTATAGAACACTAAACCCAAAAAAATCTGAGTATACATTTTTCTCAAGCGCACACAGATCATTCGCAAGGATCGATCATATACTGGGGCACAAGACAAACATCAACAGATACACCAAGATTGAAATCATACCAACCATCTTTTCTGACCACGAAGGCGTCAAACTAGAAATAAACCACAAAAAGAAGGCAAGGTACTCTCCTACCTCATGGAGATTGAAACCCACACTACTGGAAGTCCACTGGACTAATGAGGAGATAAAAGAAGAAATTAAAAAATTCTTTGAATTGCATGACAAGGAGGGCACCAATTTCCTAAATGTATGGGATGCAGCAAAAGCAGTAATAAAAGGAAAATATATAGCAATAGATGCTCACATCAAGAAACAAGAAAGAACTCAAAGAAACAACCTAATCTCGAAGCTCAAAGAACTAGAAAAAGAACAACAAAAAAAACCCAAAACCAGTAGAAGAAAAGAAATAATAAAAACCAAAGCAGAAATAAATGAAATCGAAACTAAAAAAACAATCCAAAAGATCAATGAAACCAAGAGCTGGTTCTTCGAAAAAATAAATAAAATAGATAAACCACCATCCAGGCTCACAAGGGCAAAAAGGGAGAAAGCACAAATAAACAGGAAAATAAATGAAAGAGGAGAAATCACAACGGATATAGCAGAAATCAAAAGAATAATTAATAACTACTATGAACAGTTATATGGAAACAAGTTCAACAATCTAGAGGAGATGGACAAATTCCTACAACTCTACAATCATCCAAAGCTAGATAAGAAGAAATAGAGCACCTAAACAGACCAATTACAATTAGCGAAATTGAAATGGTAATCAAAAACCTCCCAAAAACAAAAGCCCAGGACCTGATGGATTTACAAATGAATTCTACCAAACATTCAGAGACGAATTGGTACCTATCCTTCAAAAACTCTTCCAAAAAATTGAGAAGGAAGGTATAATACCTAACACGTTCTATGAAGCCAACATTACACTAATACCAAAACCAAACAAGGACAACACAAAAAAAGAAAACTATAGGCCAATCTCCCTAATGAACACTGATGCAAAAATCCTCAATAAAATTTTAGCTATCAGAATCCAACAGTGTATCCATAAGATAATTCACCACGACCAAGTAGCATTCATTCCAGGGACACAAGGATGGTTCAACATCTGAAAATCAATCAACGTTATCCAACACATCAACAAAAAGAAATATAAAAAACATATGATAATATCAATAGATGCTGAGAAAGCTTTCGACAAAGTGCAACACCCATTCATGATAAAAGCCCTTGAAATTCTTGGGATACAAGGAACATACCTCAACATCATAAAGGCCATATACGACAAGCCAACAGCCAGTATCATTCTCAATGGTGAAAAGCTGAAAGCATTTCCATTAAGATCTGGAACAAGACAAGGATGTCCACTCTCACCACTGCTTTTCAATATAATACTGGAAGTCCTAGCCAGAGCAATAAGACAAGAGAAAGACATCCAAGGAATCCAAATAGGAAAAGAAGAAGTCAAACTATCACTATTTGCAGATGATATGATAATATACATAGAGAACCCCAAAAACTCCATAGAAAAACTAATTAAACTCATCAATCAGTTCAGCAAAGTGGCAGGATACAAAATCAACATGCAAAGTCAGAAGCCTTCCTATACACTAACAATAAATCTGAAGAAGAAGAAATGAAAAAAAAAAAACCCCTTTATTAACAAAAGAAAAAAAAATGAAATACTTGGGAATAAATCTAACAAAAGAGGTAAAGGACCTTTACAAAGAAAACTATAAAACACTGTTAAAAGAAATAGAAGAAGACACAAAGAAATGGAAAGACATCCCCTGCTCATGGATTGGAAGAATAAACATTATTAAAATGGCCATCCTACCAAAAGCAATATACCGATTCAATGCTATTCCAATAAAAACTTCAATGTTATTCTTCAAAGAAATAGAACAATTATTGATGAAATTCATATGGAATCACTGAAAACCCCGAATAGCCAAAGCTCTCCTGAAAAAAAAGGAAGGGAATGGAGGCATCACACGCCCAGATTTCAGGCTATACTACAAAGCCATAATAATCAAAACTGCATGGTATTGGAACAAGAACAGACATACAGACCAATGTAATCGAATAGAAAATCCTGAAATAAACCCACAGATTTATGGTCAACTAATCTTTGACAAAGGAGCAAAGACTATGCATTGGAGCAAAGAAAGTTTGTTCAATAAATGGTGTTGGGAAAACTGGGTCGCTACATGCAAAAGAATGAAGCTTGACTACTATCTCACACCATACACAAAAACCAACTCAAAATGGATTAAAGAACTAGACATAAAACCTGAAACCATAAAATACATAGAAGGAAATATAGGCAAAACACTACGGGATATGCACCTCAAAGACATCTTTACAGACACATCACCCAAAGCAGTGATAGTGAAGGCAAAGATAAACAGCTGGGACTACATCAAATTAAAGAGCTTCTGCACAGCAAAAGAGACAATAACAAAAACAAAGAGAAACCCCACCGACTGGGAGAACATTTTTGCACCCAACACTAATGATGGACTGATCACAAAAATCTGCAAAGAGCTGATGAGACTCAACAACAACAAAGAAAATAATCCAGTCAAAAAATGGGCAGAAGAGCTAAAAAGAAACTTCTCTGTAGAGGAAATGCAAATGGCCAACAGGCATATGAAAAAATGTTCAACATCACTTGTCATCAGGGAAATGCAAATCAAAACTACCATGAGATACCATCTTACACCAGTGAGAATGGCACATATTAAAAAAATTAGCAACAACAAATGTTGGTGAGGGTGTGGAGAAAAAGGAACTCTCCTGCACTGTTGGTGGGAGTGCAAACTGGTCCAACCACTATGGAGAGCTGTGTGATTTCTTGACCTACTAAACATAGAGTTTCCATATGATCCAGCAATTCCACTCCTAGGTATTTACCCAAAGGACACAGAAACATCAATTCCAAAGAACACCTGCACCCCTATCTTTATAGCAGCACTATTTACAATAGCTAAGCTTTGGAAACTGCCCAAATGCCCAAATGATGACTGGATCAAGAAGATGTGGTACATATACACCATGGAATATTACTCAGCATTCAAAAAAGATAAACACATGCAATTTGCAGCAACATGGATGGCGCTGGAAGGGATCATGCTCAGCGAAATAAGCCAAAAAGAAAAAGAAAAATACCGGATGGTCTCACTCATAGCAGGAATCTAGAAAACTTAAATAAGGGAACAGGAAAATGAATAACTATAAGAAAGTGAAAATCAAAATCAACAAAAAACTAGAAACACTTTTGGGAGGGTAGGTGGCGGGAGGGGAGGGATTGGGGTCAAAATGGGGGCGTTGCAATTGTATGGGGAATATAAAAATAAAATTTATTATTTAAAAAAAATCAAAGATAAATAAGTAAATGAAATCAAAAAATGACAAAGGGAAACAATTATACTATAGAATGAAGAGATACTTCCCCTTTCTCATTCTTCTTTAGCTCCTCTCCCTCCTTCCCTTTCTGCAAGGTGGAAAATATCTCAACCTGAAGCTCTTCATTTCCTACTTAAGACTCCCTAGGTTGTAAAGAGATTCAGAAACTGGTTCAGTAGTGGCTAGGATAGTGTATTATTTATTAAAAAGCCTTGGAATTGAATATCTGGAAGTTAGAGAAATGTGGCTTTGATTTTTGATTTAAAGATAGGGGCATGCATGCGGAAAGGAGAGTGCACAATTGATCACAGAGTTTTCTGATGAAAGCAGAAGACAACAAATGAGGTTGGGTTGATGATGTGCCCAGGACCCCAAGTAAGAGGAAGGACAAAATGTGGGAGGCCATGAATAGGATGTGTGGTGGCTGTATGGAAAAGTTATCCTCTCAACAAAGATATGACTTCATAAGAAGAGGGAAATGTTTTCCTACTGTGAATAGAAAATATCCAAGCTATGGGTAGAAGTTAATAGTCATAAGTCATTCTGGGATCGTCTGTCTCCATACTATTGAAAGGTTAGTTTGTTCTGTGTACCAAGGGTAGTTCCTCGCCAATTTCTCTACCCATATCCAATGTCCTAATACATTTTATTTATGTACTTTTTAATTAATTTATTTTGGTACCTTTGGCATCTGTTTTATTTTATTTTTTTATTTTATATATTTTTACATCATTTTTCATTTTTGCACAATGTATGCATTTTCACCTTGGTTATAGTCCCCGTAAAATTCCCACCCCCCTTGTTTTGATCTTACTCCCTCCCCTGTCACCTTGGTGTGTCTCTGGGTTATAGTTGCTTGTTGATTTTTATTTTTACTTTATTGTCTTTTTCCTGGTCCCTTATTTAGGTTTTCTAAATTCCTGCTATGAGTGAGATCATCCAGTATTTTTCTTTTTCTTTCTGGCTTATTTCACTGAGCATGATCCCTTTCAGCTCCATCCATGTTGCTGCAAATTGCATGAGTTTATCTTTTTTGATAGCTGAGTAATATTCTGTTGTGTATATGTACTACATCTTCTTGATCCAGTTATCTATTTTTGGGCATTTGGGTTGTTTCCATAGCTTACCTATTGTAAATAGTGATGATATAAACATGGGGGTTATTTTAATTTTTAAAAAATATTTATTTATTTATGCACACAAGAACTGGGGTACAGTCCAGAGGTGCTAGGGGTGAGGATTCACCAGAGACAGAGTGGGGATCGGGCAGATCTATTGAAATACACTGCTGAGGGGAGCAGCAGGTGAGACAGCAGAGGTCTGCTGCACCATGTGGGCAGCAACCTGGCCAGTCAGAGATTGAACTTGTGCTGCAGAAGCTGTGCATAGCTTCATAGTGTGCTTAACCCCCTGGGCCACCAGGGAGGCCCTGGCATCCGTTTTAAAGAATCTTTTAATAGTAGGGTAGGAAAGTATCCTTGAAATTCTCTAACATATTAAAATTAGATGGATAAAATGAGGATCAGGTTAAATAAATGCCTTATTGTCTGCAGAGATAGCAGTTGGTGGAAATTTTTTACAAAATCCAGATTTCCATTCTCTTTTTCATGGACCAGTCAGTAATTTTCTTTCTCCATTATTTGAGGATATTGTGTGAGTAAGTATGTACATGTGTGTTTGTCTATCATGTACATGTTAATATGACAAATAATATAAAAGATAGAACTGCTGGGTAAAGTATAGAAGAGTTTGTAATATGTGTTCTGAAAGTTAATAAACCACTAAGCTTACTCAAAGGGATTTTAATTTACTCTTTAATAATGTGTTTGAATCTATTCATCTCCTTGGAACAGAGTTTTCTAATGGAATTATAATGAGACCACAGATATGAACCACATGCGTGTCTTTAAATATGTTAGTACTTACATTAAACAAGTAAAAATAAGTAAACTTAATTTTAATAACATTTTATTTAACTCAATATACTCATATTTATAATTTTAATCTGTATTCGACATAAAAATGATGACTGGCACTTTTACCTTTTTTTTTTTTTTTTAACAGAAACCCATTATAACTTATCTAAATTCAGATAATGGAGATTTCAGGTGCTCCATAGCCATGTGTGTTCAATGAATACTATACAAGTTTTTTAAACATAGGTTGTATTCAGTCACAGAAACTGAATACATAGGTTGTATTTAAACATAGGTTGTATTCAGTCACACCATAACCATTGCTCATTTAGCAGCTATGACTTTGGTATATGAGATTTTAACCGTAAGTACTTCTTGGTTAATACATTTGCATACCTTTAATAATATTTTGTTTCTGTAACTTCAAGTCACAGAAGTGTTTATCAAAGGCATTAATCAGATGCAAGAGCTTTGTTATCAAGCCATTACTTGAAAAGTTCTTTAGGGCCTCCCCTGGTGGTGTAGCGGTTGAGCGCTGGGTTGCGAGGCTGCCCGCAGCCTCAGCAGCACCAGTTTGATCCCCAGGCACCGGCAAGGGTCCCACAAAAAAAAAAAAAAAAAAAAAGATCTTTAAAATTAAGTATATTGAGGGATGGCGAGAAAAGAGTAGGTTATACCTAGGAGAGTTGCATAATATTCGACTGCATTTTCTGTAATTTTCTTGCATGCAACATATATTTCTATTTCTGAAGTATCTGAAAATATTGGATGATTTTCTGTTTGAACTGATGAGTAATTGAAAGTGACTACCAGTTGTTCTGGGAAATTCTGTCTAAGGCACAACCCAACCTGACTGACATCTTTAGTATTTATTAGAATTTTGATTCCTTCTTGACGTCAGTATAACTGACTTCCATTTTGGTATTCCATTTTATTTTTTTTTAAGATTTATTTATTTATTATACAAGCACTGGGTACAGTCAGAAGCATGGGAGGGTGAGAGAATTCACCAAAGCCAGAGCAGGGAGCAGAACAGACAGATTGACGAAAGTACACTGCTGAGGGGAGCAGCGGGTGGCAGGAGAGGTCTGCACGCCATGTGGTACCCTCACTCGGTGGCCGGGGATCGAACCAGTGATGCAGAGGCTGTGGGCAGCTTTGCAACCCAGCGCTCAACCGCTGCGCCACCGGGGAGGCCCTTGGTATTCCATTTTCTAGATTTATTAACTGAATTAAATTATCAATAAAACTGGGCTTTGGTATCATTGATCTGGGCTGACTGAAAGGTGAAATGAAAATTTCCAATAGCTTATGACATTCCATCTACCAAGTAGTACCCCTTTATTGCTGCTTAATTTCTAGTAGCTGCTGGGTGAAATATAAAAATTTGATTAAGTCATAAAGGAAAATGCTAAAAAAAGGAATTACTAAGTGAATAAATGGGCATTTTATTAATTAATGAGAAATGCAGATGAAATCAGTAAGAAAACAATTCTGTTTTTGAGTAACACAAAGATGTGCATAGTCTTGATTTCTCCTTAGCTGAAGAAAAATGTACAAAGAGAAGAAGACAGACTGTAGAAACAAAAGTGATTCTCTGTGTTACTATTAGCTCACTGTGGCTTTGATGCTGGTGCTTCTGGCAGAGATCCATCTCTACCAACTTATACAGTAGACCTAAAAGAGCCACGTTGCCATCTGTTCTCTCTCAGAGAAAAGGCATCTTTACATGGCCCATCTCCAATCTCTCTTTTAAAATTAGTAGGTTGGTCCTGTGGGCGTCTGGAATAATGTATTTGATTGAATTATTTTAGGGGATCTGCCAAGGGCTATCATTTACTCTTTAACATAATTTCCAAACAGAAATTGTAAAGCTTATGCAGGAAAGTAGGCAAATATTTTATAGATTAGGAAGATACCAGTCAATTTAGAGAAAGGCAATCCTAATAAGAAAGAAAAAAAATGGGTTGAAATATTTTAACAGAACATAGGGATATATATGTATATCTTATAGATATATAATTATATTATAATATATAATTAATATATATAATAGATATACAATTATATTATAATATAATATAAAATATATATTATAGATGCTCTATGAAGTATGTTGGAAGAAATAAAAAAGGAAGGGATTAGGGAAAATTAAGGGATAATTAATGAGAAAAATAGTAATGGCATAAGAGTTAATGTGTTAGGCCTCCCCAGTGGCGCAGCAGGTTGAGTGCAGTGCTGTGAAGCTGTCTGCAGCCTCTGCAGCATAGGTTCGATTCCTGGCCTGCCAAGGAAATTCCCACATGGCATGGGAGACCTCTCCTCTCTCACCCGCTGCTCCCCTCAGCAGTGTATTTCGGTCTTCTGCCTGTTCTGCTCTCCGCTCTGTCTCTGGTGAATCCTCTCAACCTCCTGCAAATCTGTACCCCAGCTCTTGTATAAAAATAAATAAATCTTAGGAAAAAAAAAAAGTATTAAAAAAAAAAGTTGATGTGTTGCTTTTCCCTTCTATTTCTTACCTGTAGGATAAAGTGTTTTGCATACAGGAGTATATCAAGATTTCAGTATAGCTTCATGGCACAGGGTTTAATTCTATTTTGTTATTGTCTGAAAGTATTCCCTTTGAATAAGTCTTTTTTAAAAATATCATCACCCTTGCAAAAAACCATACTCCAAATTAACTGCAATAGAATACCTTTGCTTTACTGAGCCAACTGCCAAAACATTTGAAAATGTTCTCAATTTGAAAAGCGTAGTCTATTTTTCCCAACAGTAAAATTTAGAAGACAAAGAACTTTCCAATAATACTTATCCAAATGGTACAGGATCTCCCTTTAATCTCAGTGACACTGAAGTAATCTGATTCCTGACATATGACAAAGGGTAATTACAACATGCAGAACATGTTTTAAATAATACAGAATTGGGTTTGAATCTTACTTTATTAAAATCAAACAGCCTGTCCTCCAGCAAACCTCAGTTTCCAAAACTGCAAACTGGAGATAATAATACCAGCATAGCCACAGCGGTCTTTCAGAAAGGCTGCATAAAAAAAAAAAAAAAAAAAAAAAAAAAGAGATTAGTGATTAGTACCTTGCCTGGCACATAGCAGACATTCCTTAATACAATTCTCACATAGATAGAGCATGCTATCCCTCAGATTAAATCCCTAAAATAAGTTGCTTGCAATAAGAAAAAAAAAATGAACATTTTTTACCAGGTATGATGTTCTTCCTCTCAGATCTAACTTAACATTTTCTGCTTTGCTCAGTACTTACCAGGCAATTGAACTTTTCACAGAATATGTCCAACTTATTCCAACACTTGCTGTTTCCCCTGCATGAAGCCAAATATACACTCAATCAATCAATGAATAAATTAATCCTCCACTTTCTTCAAGTCAAGGATTTAATGCATGTGGAATCTAAGCCCAAGTAAGTCATCTTTATCTACCAAATTCTATTTTTTTTTAAAGATTTATCTATTTATTTATACAAGCACTGGGTACAGTCAGAAGCTTGGGAGGGTGAGAGAAGTCACCAGAGCCAGAGCAGGGAGCAGAACATGCAGACTGACGAAACACACTGCTGAGGGGAGCAGCGGGCATGGCATGAGAGGTCTGCTGCACCATGTGGGACCCTTGCCAGCGGCGGGGGATCAAACCGGAACAGCAGAGGCTGCGGGCAGCTTTGCAGCCCGCACTCAACCGCTGCACCACTGGGGAGGCCCTACCAAATTCTTAAGTAGTGGATGGCGGCTTAAAAACAAACTTGTCTCTCTCTAAAGTCTTAGCTTTCCATGTGGTACATGCAGAGACAGATAAACCTTTGAGCTTTGGAAAAGACCACAGCAATGTGGTCAGAGAGCCAAATGCTCTATTGTAAAGTAAGATATTTTAACTTAAATTGGTCAAGACCATTGTCTTTTTCCATTCTGGATTTCCTTCATTATACTTTCAGCTGTCACTTTTGAATTCATTAAAAGTGATACCATGCAGGACCTCCCTGATGGGCTAGGGGTTAATGCAGTCACCTCTACAGCCTGAGTTCGATCCCCGGCCAGAAGCACATGGTGCAGCAGACATCTCCTGTCTCACCTGGTGTACCCCTCAGCAGTGTATTTCAGTGGATCCACCTGTTCTGCTCCCCACTCTGTCTCTGGAGAATCCTCTCACCCCACACCTCTGGCCTACACCCCAGTTCTATGAAAAAATTAAAATGTAATTTGAAAAATTAAGAAATATAGTGATTTCATGTAAATTTGAGAACTATTGTTCAACGTGGGAAGCATCCACATAGATTTCCCATATAAATGTATCCACCATTTTTCCCTTAGCTAGATTCAAACTGCCTGTGACCATATGGATACCACTTGGCATGAAGTATAGTGATAGAGGAAATGGCTAGAGAAGAAAAAGAAGAGACAGTGGTTTGAAATGATCATGGTTAAAGTACCTTGTATTTGCAGGATTAAAATAAAAGTAAGGGCCTCCCCGGTGGCGCAGTGGTTGAACACTGAGTTGCGAAGCTGCCCGCGACCTCTGCGGCACCGGTTCAAACCCCAGCTGTTCCCCGGCCACCAGAGGAGGGTCCCACCTGGCGCGCAGACCTCTCCTGCCGCCCGCTGCTCCCCTCAGCAGTGTACTTCGGTCCTTCTGCCTCCTCTGCTCCCCGCTCTGGCTCTAGTGAATTCTCTCACCCTCCCGTATTTCTGACTGTACCCAGTGCATGTTTAAACAAAAACAAACAAACAAACAAACAGATAAATAAATAAAACATGCCTCTATTAAATAAATAAATAAATAAAATAAAAGTAACTTAACACAGTATTATCATCCTTCCCCAGATTTTTAAAAGGGCTTTTGTACCTCTTGTCTCTGTAATCAGTATAAAGGCAAATTTCAATTAATTATGCTGAAAGTAAGGTGAAATAGACTAAATTTTTCTTTAAGTGATATTACAAAATTTTTGTCCCAGGAAGAAGTAATAAAAAAATAGACAGCCAAAAATGTAGAATTGAAAGTAATGCACAATTATGCTAGGTGGTTAAGGAAAAAAATACTATTTTATTTTTTTATTTCTATAAGATTTTTAATCTTTTTAAAATTTATAACTTATTTGTTTTTATTCTGCATATTCACTTTCCTGATTCTGTGTTTGTGGTTGTATCAATCCAATACTTGAAGTCCTCTTGCTAGTCCAATACACTGCTACTCTCATGCATTTATTATCGGAGGTTAACCTGTCATATGTAGTTGTAGAGGTCTCAGAATATCCTTATACTTTCTAACCATTATCCATCAGAGCAAAAAGTGTTTATACAGTGAATGCATGTGTATGTGTGTCCCTATGCCGGCTATAAATATGTGAGAATTGAAAGGTATACCTGTAGGCTGTCAATCTGAGGTAGGTATCAGAAATGTATCCCGTACCAACATGTTATATCATTTTGAGACTTTACATTGTCAGAATAAAAAACTTTGTTCTGAGTATACAATTCTTGGTAACTCTGAGCCAAGCATTTAAGTAGTGGAGGAAAAATTGAATTGAACATGATAACTCTTCATAAGTTCTCTGGAGCAAGATTGAATGTTCAACGTCCTGCCTCAAGGGCTTAGTTTGATTTATATAAAAGCTCTTATATCTATCCTGTGGGATTTCAGGTCTATTTTGCTGAATTTGTCCTGAAAAGACTGTAAGTGCGCAGTATCCAGGAGTTGCAGTGATTAATATTCTGTAGAAGATGGCTCCTTTTAAATCATACGCTATGTTACAAATGTTTAATACTCCAAAAATAATATGATCTTTCATATAATAATTTTGAAGGTCGTTCTGACTGTTTTAATCTTCTCTACTGGAAACTATTAAATAGGTTTAATTAATAGGAAAAGTTCAAAATAAGCTGTATTGAGAAAAATCTATTTAAAGATTTACCTGATAAAATTTTACTATCAAAATGCCCCTTGAAAATTGACTTCATAATGATACTCCCTGATTTATGTAGTGTATCCTCTTTCAAAATCTCAGACATAAGGCTGCCTTTGAAATATTAGAGCACTGTAGATTTAGTTGGAGTCTAAAATCAAAGAAAACTCCACTTGCTCCATTATGAGTTAGAAGAGCATATAAATGGATACCTTGTAGTTGCTCAACTGCTTTTAATAAGTTATTTGGCTAGGAATGTGATATTTGTCAAAACTCTATGCTGCTACAATTATGAATGATATAATGGAACACACACACACACAAGCACTAAAGAAAATACCTTAATATGTTTGGTACACCATTTATCCCAGAGATTGGTCCTAATAGATAAGAGAACCCCTGATTCTCATTGAAAAGGAAAACCCAATTTTTGCTTGAATACACTGAGAGCAAAGCATGGAAAGCACAAACATCCACATGTACCACACAGTGTGTGCAAAGTCCACACAAGTAAGAGGATTCTTGCTTTGGAAATAGTAAACTTTTTTGGGTTACTCTTTCAACATACAATTTAAATCTTGAAAGGGTAAGACCCTATGCCTCTCCCCAATATATTTGTAGAGTCTCATATTTGGTAGAGTCTCAATAAGCCTCCATAATATAGATGAAGGAAATCAAAATTAAAAGTCTAAACAGCACAAGTCCAACAGAACTTTGCTTATCCAAATTTTTTATTTTAAATTTTAAGCAAAGATCCACTAATCAGCTATTCTCTGAAATTAACATTTGAGCAATTATCTCCCTAAATATACTGTTATTGAGCTCACTTGTTTCAATCAGATTTATCAGAACACCATTACAGACAATATCAAGTTATTTGAGAAAACACAAGCTCTACACTGTCAATGAACATTCCTTGACCTAACAGTCTAATAATTAACACCAGAAGGGTTTAAAGGATTCATCCTCACTATAAATAAGTTGCTGATGTGGGGCTAACATATACTTCTAGGAATAGAATTTATAATCTGTGCACCTTGGATGTGGAAGCACTCACCCTTACAGAATCCCAGTTATTGAAAGTTTGGAGTCTTTTTCCAGCACTTCCCACTGATATATTGAACATATCCTGTTAGCTTTCCAGCATCAGTAGTAATGTTGATTTTGAATAAAGCACTGGAATTAAACTAAGCCAGAAGGTGATGGGGATTGGTTTCTTATCATATTCGATCCATATCCCTGCTTACCAATAATTGTTTTTGATATGGATAGTACTTTTATTCATAATTGCTAAAATTTGGAAACAAACAAGCTGTCCCTTGACAGGTGAATGAATAAAGAAATTCTGCCACATCCATAGAACAGAATAGTATCTTGTAATTAAAAATAAATGAGCTAAGTCACTCACTCACACACAAAGACACATACATACACACACAGAAGAAACAAGTGCATATTACTAAGTCCATTTGAAAAAGGTTACATAACATATAATTCCAACTGCATCATATTTTTGAAAAGGCAAAAGAAGACAAAAAAGATCACTGACTACTTGGAGTATGAGGCAGGAAAGGATGAACAAGAAGAGCATGAAGGATTATTTTTTGCCAGTGTTTTAATTTTTATTTTAATTATTTTTAATTTTTTACATCACTGTTCATTTTAAACAGTATTTGCTTCCCCCCTGCCACTCAGGTGTAGTCTCCATAGAGTTACCTTTACCAATGCAACCCATGCACCATCACCTCAGTCCCCTGTGCTCCTCCCTCCCTTCCTCTAATCCCTCTCCCTCCCCTTCTGCTGCAGTATGTCTCTGATACAAATAAAATTATAAAACACTTTTAAAAGAAATAGAAGACACAAAGAAATGGAGAGACATCCCCTGCTCATGGATTGGAAGAATTAACATTATTAAAATGGCCATCCTACCAAAAGCAATATACAGATTCAATGCTATTCCAATAATAATCTCAATGACATTCTTCAAAGAAATAGAACAAATACTAATGAAATTCATATGGGACCACAAAAAAAAAAAAAAAAAAAAAAAAAAACAAAAACACGATTAGCCAAAGCCCTTCTGATGAAAACAAAGGAGAAAGGAAGTATCATACTTTAAGACTTCAAGCTATACTACAAAGCCATAATTAAAACATTCAGCATTGGAGCAAAACAGACACACTGACCCATGGAACTGAACAGAGAGGCCAGAAATAATGCCACACTTATACGGACAACTGATCTTTGATGAAGGAGCAAAGAATATGTAATGGAACAGAGACAGGTTGTTCAATAAATGGTGCTGGGAAAACTGGACCACCACATGCAAAAAAAAAAAAAAAATGAAACTAGACCACTACCTCTCACCATGCACAAAGAGCATGGAGGATTTTTAAGGCAGTGAAATTATTTTGTGTAATAGCATAATGGTAGATGGGGAAAAGTATATCTTCCATCCTCTCTCTTCTCTTGTATACCATATAATGTTTTCCTAAACAGAATACCCAATTACAAATTTATCCTTTTCTACAGGAAAAGACAGACAATAAATACTATCTAGTTTGTCACATTAATAATATAACTTTGGGTTCCTTCCATATCAAAATGTAAAGAGCATGCTCACATTCTTAGAGAGTCATATAGCATTAAATCATAGAGTTTATTCCACAATTGATTTCATCAAGCCCTATAACAAATATGGCTTTCCCTAATATTCTGTTTTTCAAAGTTCATATCCCTTATATATTGCAAAATCTGATCATCTTTGAAAATAATATTTTCATATGATATTTATGCCAATACTTAGTTGGTTACAAAATCTTCTTTACTGATAAGAAGCATCACTTGTATCTCTGTGCTCCCAATGGTCATGTTTGCTAACATACTACTGCATTTTTTTTAAGATTTATTTATTTTTATACAAGAACTGGGGTACAGGCTGGATGTGCAGGAGGGTGAGAGGATTCACCAGAGACAGAGTGGGGAACAGAACAGGTAGACTGACAAATACACTGCTGAGGGGAGCAGCAGGCGAGACAGGAGAGGTCTGCTTCTCCATGTGGGATTCTTGCAGGCTGGCTAGGATCAAACCCGTGCTGCAGAGGCTGCGGACAGCTTCACAGTGTGGCGCTCAATCGCCTGCACCACCAGGTAGGCCCAACTACTACTGCATTTTTGATAACACACTTGGGGTTTACTATTCTTTCACAATGTCTTATGTTTTGACTTTGATTTTAGTGAAATTGTGAATATAATTTTATAATTAAATGTTCTATGCTGGTGACAGTGAAAATCTGTAAAGAATGAGTAACTTGTTAATTAACAGTTTTTGTGTTTACTCTGAGACAAGGAGGGGCAAGAACTAAGGAAAGAAAAATACATGGCATGGGATAAAATATGATGGTAGTTACTATGTGTTGACTGCATAATAAAACAAAAAGATGTGACCTATACCAGCAACAGGTATATTGGTCATGAGACTACATTGAAGAGAGCACAGACAACTGAACAAGGAAAGTATATGGGGGTCTTTTAGAGGGTTGGCTCCAAAGTAGTCAGAAGGACTGTGGTGATATTTGTTTGAAAACCTCTTGTGTAAAAACTACTTTGATAAGTTTCCTAAAATAATACCTATTATGAAAAATGAACTCTTGAACAGATGTATTATATATATAATTTTATATATATATATATATAAAACATGGCATTGGTGCTAACTTCCTAGATATCTCTTAATGATAACTGAGGACACCAAAAGGCAATAAAGAAGGAAAATCCAGTCAACTCTTTTTGATTTGTCAAAAGCTTTAGAAACACAAAGAGTACACAGGCAAGGACTGGAAAGCTCAATGCAAGTATTTGGATTGTATATGTATTTGAAAAGTGTATGTGCATTATTATACAAAATAAGAACGAGTATAACCAGAGTGAGATTTCTCTTGGTCAATTTTGTACCGGATATGTGAATTCTGTGCAACTCTGTATGACCAGATAAAAACTTTAAAATGTTGTTATTTGTGTGACCTCTGTAGCAAGTCCATTACACTCCAAGAAGGGCAAGTATAAGTACCTTTTAACGTGAAAGGTTACTGAAATTAACAGAAGTCAAAGAACCTATTATTTTCTAAAAGCATTCAGTTTGTAGGACACCACTTATGTGAGTGCTGAAGTTTGGAATTATGTCAATACATCAGCATTGACTAATGGTGGGCATGACCACCAGGCTAGCAAGGATATATGAAAAGTCATGCTGATAAAGATTTTAAATGATCCTTTTGTATTTGATAAGATATCAAATCTCATTACTCAGACTAGTGTTTATCAGCCAACAATAAACTAGTTAGTTAAAAATAAAATATATCTGTTATATTTGAAATTGGGTAATGTTAAAGTTGTTCACAAAAGATGGTGAAGAAATGTTTGATCACTTAGTTGCTTTTCTTGAACAACATGCATTTATCAGTGAGCCAAAGATAACAGTGGATTACATATTTAAACAAAAACTTCTTAGACAGAAATTCATGGTAATGACACAGAAGCCACCAGAAGAAATTTCTGATCAAGCCAATCTCAATGACAACTAATAAGTTCTGGTATAATTTTGACACTTGAGAAATTTGCTTCTAATGCATCCTCAGACATCCAACTTCAATCTAGCTCCAATGCCACTCTAACTTATCTACATTCTCAACACAAATGCATATTCAGAGTATGTATATGAGGAGGTATTATGTTTAGAATGGAGTTTTGTTGAATATTATTGATAGAAAGCAGCAGTCTAATCAATATAGAAACGTCTACATTGACATTTTCAAAAAGTGATCACTAGAACCAATAGCATTAGCATCATTTAATTACTTGATTAAAAATATAAATTACAGGGTTTTAACCCAGACCTGCTGAATCATGCAGCATGAAGATAGGATCCAGGGACTTTGCAAGCCCTAGTTCCACATTTATCCTATTATTGAAAAAAGAACCATATGAAACTATAATACTATTTACATACTTGTTAATGCCATTTGGCACTTAATGTAAATATACATATATTTCACTGGAGAAGTAGTAATGATTTAGATATGGATCTGTTCCAGATCCTATTGGGTTTGCTATATAACAGATGATACTTGCAAGTGATGTTCTAATAAAATCAAGCACAAAAGCTGTATTCCATAACACATTTATCCCAAGTATTTGGGATGAGAAATTGGGAACGTGTTTCAGTAATACAGCAATGAATCATATTTTCATAAACATCCTGGTACACTTTTGGGAATTCTCAGAAGTAGAATTGTGGGGTCAAAGGGTACACATTTTTTTTTTTTAATATAATGGCTAACTTACCTACACAGAGCTTAAACCTATTTACCTTCTCACTTGTAATGCAATCAATATAGATAAAGGCCTATTTCCATATATTCTTAATTATAATAAATGGTTCAGTGTCTGATAGGTAAATGATATCTCATTAATTTTCATTTCATTTTTCTTACTATGATTGTAGCTGATCATCGTTCCTATAGTAATATTCATAATATTTGTGACCTTTACCCAATTTCATACTGGGTGTGTATCAGAGATATGCAAATGCTTATATTAAAAAGATCATAATTTACTTGACTTAACTTGATATTTGAATTTTTGTCTTACAAAATGTTTTGATATTTTTTAATTGAGGTAGCACTGGCTTATAACACTGTTTATGATTTAGATATAGGATCACACACTTCAGGTATATGTTACCACACTTCACCTACCTACAAGACACTGGAATTTCTCCACCATTTACACTATTAAATTGACCAGGTTTATTTTTAATCTTTATATTTATTTTGTGTTATAGCTAGCAAACCTTCCTAACACAGAGGTTAGGTGATTTTTATTGTCTTATGCTTCCATGTAAATATGTTATGTGCTGAATATTTTCTAACATATAATCCCAAACACTTGGGATAAGCGTGTTAAACTTTCATTATGATATTGAAAGAGTTCTAATTTTAAAACAGCCTTGGTTCTGGAAGAAGTTCCATATGATATGTATTTTATTATTTTCTTCTCCTGGGTTTTTAATTCTAATACATTAGGATTTAGCTTTGATATTCATAAATGGAATTAATATTCTTATTTTGTGAATTCTTTCTTGGGCTTTACCATGAGTATACTGTTACCTTCAGAGAATAATTTAAGTTATACTTCTTTTTCTATGCATTATAGCAGTGTGACTAGCACTGCAATTAGGTACTCTAAAGATGTGGAAAAATTCCTGTTTTTTGTTATTAGTCTTTGCAATAGAACCATAAGGCAACCAGTATCATGCATTATTTTCCCTAATTTTGAGCTGTGAATCAAATAACATAGACTAATCTGTATTTATTTTATTAAATATGATATTTGGGGAAACTCCATGTTTTTACATTCAACAGTAGTTTATTCATTTACATTACTGTGATTTCCCATTATATGAATATATCATTGTTGCTGGATAGTTCTAATCTGAGCTATTATATTGTACTACTGTATTTCTGATATGGGCTAGTACAAATAATAATGCTACTAATATTATTTTCTTTTAATGTATACCTCATTTATTCTTGTGCTTGCTCACTCAATTTTTGTCCGTTATAATTTTTGTTGGTTCTATACTTGAATGTGAAATAGAACATCACTATTTCAGTTTCATCTTGGAACAGAAGAACATGAGGATTCTGTTTACTCTGCATACTGCCAATTTCACATAGCCTTTATATGTTTAACCATTTAATGTTGTTTGTGTGTGTGTGTTTGTGTGTGGTATTGTATGGTGGTTTTAATTAACATTTTCCTGAATGAGAGTGAGCATCTCTTCACTTAATTACTGGCCATATAGCTAAACTGTTTTGTAGTGTGCCTGTTAGATATAGGATCACACATATAGATGCTGTAGGGATAGGACATGCTGTAGGGATAGGATGGCCACAGAACAGGTTTTCTCATCCGGCAGACCAGTAAATAAGGAGTCCTGGAGTCCTCGGTGGGTTTCTCAGGCTTTTATTGAGCTGTTACACATAGAGCAGCAACCAAGTACACAGCAGACGGGGGTGTGGGGATGGGGGGGGGGTGTTGGCCAGGAGGCCGCTTGGCCTCCAAGTCCTGGGCAAGTCTTTACTCTGGGCTTCTCTGGCTTCTTTTACCCCTCCTCTCTTCTGCCTCTCTCCTGCTTCTCTTGTTGACTATCTCAATATTCCTCCCATGGCCCAGAGAAGTAAACAAGATAGTTTGCAACAATGTAACAATTGAGGGTGCCCCATCAGTCAAGGCAATCCTAATGGGGGGAGGGCAGAAAAGCCTGAAAAACCGTTAACCCTACACATGCTCAATTTTTTTAAATTATTATTTTGTTATTTCCTTAATGATTTTTGAAAGTTTTTTTTTTTCAATATTTAGGATAAAAGACCATTATCAGGGCCTCTCCGGTGGCACAGCAGTTGAGCGCTGGGTTGCAAAGCTGCCCGCAGCCTCTGCAGTGCCGGTTCGATCCCTGGCTGCTCCCCGGCCACTGGAGGAGGGTCCCACATGGTGCGCAGACCTCTCCTGCTGCCCGCTGCTCCCCTCAGCAGTGTACTTGGGTCCTTCTGCCTGCTCTGCATCCCGCTCTGGCTCTGGTGAATTCTCTCACCCTCCCGCGCTTCTGCTGTACCCAGTGCTTGTATAAATAAATAAATATTAAAAATAAAAAAGGTTAATTTGACAGAATAGACCATCTTTGGGGAAAAAAAAAAGACAATTATCACTTATATGTGATAGAATTTTCTTGTCCAGTCCATGGATTGTATTTTTACTACTACTTTGAATTTACAAATTTCTTAATTTTTTAAAAGATTTATTTATTGATACAAGAACCGGGGTACAGGCTAGATGTGCAGGAGGGTGAAAGGATTCACCAGAGACAGAGTGGGGAACAGAACAGGCGGGCTGATGAAATACACTGCTGAGGGGGGCAGCGGGAGAGACAGAATGCCATGTGGGCATCTCCGCAACCGGCGGGGATTGAACCTGCAATGCAGAGGCTGCGGACAGCGTCACGGCACTGTGCTCAACCACCTGCACCAACAGGGAGGCCCAAATTCCTTAATTTTAATGTAGTTCAATTTATCAAACTACCATGTATAGATAGTGCTTTATTAATTCTCTAAAAATATCCCTATCTACCTCATCGTGTCACTAGTAAATACCATTGTCTAAAGAGTCATTATTTATCCTTTTATCTTACTAGCTATACATTCTTTGGTATCAACTTTGATTATTTGAATAATACAAAGTAGAAGTCATTTGTATTTAAAAATATGCAGAAATAGCCAATTAACCTCAAAATTAATCAAAAAATGTCACACTCACATTTTTTAGTTTCTTTTTTTTTTTGTAGAGGCATGTTTTTATTTATTTGTTTGTTTGTTTGTTTTTTGTTTATACAAGCACTGGGTACAGTCAGAAGCCCGGGAGGGTGAGAGAATTCACCAGAGCCAGAGCGGGGAGCAGAACAGGCAGAAGGACCGAAGTACACTGCTGAGGGGAGCAGCGGGCAGCAGGAGAGGTCTGCGCGCCATGTGGGACCCTCCTCCGGTGGCCGGGTTGCAGCCGGCAGATAGAACCCGCACCGCAGAGGCCGCGGGCAGCATCGCAACCCAGCGCTCAACCGCTGCGCCGCCGGGGAGGCCCACATTTTTTAGTTTCTAATTGTATCAAAAGTCAAGAATCCCAGCAAGACTGGATCTGTTTCTGGACTATCAATGTTATTCTGCTGTTTGTGAATCTGTCCTAGTCCTATAGTAGCTATACTTGATCTTTTACAAATCTTTAATCTGTTTAAACTTTAGAAATAATACTACTACAATTTTGATTAGAATTGCATTAAAAGGGCCTCCCTGGTGGTGCAGGCGGTTGAGCACCGTGCTGTGAAGCTGTCCGCAGCCTCTGCAGCACTGGTTTGATCCCAGCCAGCTGGGGAGGGTGTCCCATGTAGTGCAGCAGATCGCTCCTGTCTTGCCCGCTGCTCCGCTGGGCAGTATATTTCGTCGGTCTGCCTGTTCTGTTCCCCACTCTGTCTCTGTTGAATCCTCTCACCCTCCCATGCATCTGGACTGTACCCTGGTTCTTGTATAAATAAATAAATCTTAAAAAAAAAAAAAGAATTTCATTAAAAGTAGAGTTCAATTTTAGGAGACTTTCCATATTCATACTATACATTATTTTAAATATCTACCTGATATATTAAGTGACTAAGGGCTTTTCTAAATGTTCTTAAAATAATTTTTTTCATGCATACCTTAATGTAGGATAAATGGTTTTCAGGCTTTTCTGTCCTCCCATTAGGATTGCCCTGCCTGATTGGATACCTGCATTTGTTACATTGTTGCAAGCTATTTTATTTACTTCTGTGGGCCATGGGAGGAGTATTGAAACAGTCACCAAGAACAGAAGCAGAAGCAGGCGAGAGGCAGCAGAAGGGGAGAAAGAAGTCCAGAGTGAAGACTTGTCCCGGGCGTGGAGGCCTAATGGCCTCCTGCCCACCCCCACACTTGACGTGTACTTGGTCGATGCTCTACTAAAGATAGAGCTTCCATATGATCCAGCAATTCCACTCCTAGGTATTTACCCAAAGGACACAGAAACATTAATTCCAAAGAGCACCTGCACCCCTATGTTTATAGCAGCAATATTTACAATAGCTAAGCTTTGGAAACAACCCAAATGCCCAAAAATAGATGACTGGATCAAAAAGATGTGGTACTTATACACAATGGAATATTACTCAGCATTCAAAAAAGATAAACACATGCAATTTGCAGCAACATGGATGGCGCTGGAAGGGATCATGCTCAGCGAAATAAGTCAGAAAGAAAAAGAAAAATACCGGATGGTCTCACTCATAGCAGGAATCTAGAAAATCTAAATAAGGCACCAGGAAAAATAATAACTATAAGAAAGAAAAAATCAAAATCAACAACTATGAACCAGAGACACACTATGTGGGGGGGCGGGGAAAGAAGAGATTGGGGTCAAAATAAGGGGGTTGCAATTGTATGGGGAATATAAAAATAAAATTATAAAAAGATTATAAAATTTCCCTAATAAACTTTAAATTTCAATGAGTCTTTAAAATTCACTTTACATCTATAACAATAAAATTTATTATAAAAAAAAATTCACTTTACATCATTGCTCATTTTATAATGTAAATTATATTTTAAAGGCTCATTGAAATTTAAAGTTCATTAAATAAAAAAAATTGCCAAAAAATAAAATATAATTTAAATACTAAAAATACAAAACAAAACAAAAACCTGAAAAAGCCATCGAGGACTCCAAGACTTCTCCTTTACCTGACCCATCTGCTGGGATCATAGATGTCCTGCTCAGTGGACATCCTGCCGCTACACTTAACTATACATAAAATTTATAATCAGGTGTTTAACATTTTTGATATTATTTGAAATGGAATCTCTTACTGATAAATTTTATTTTCTTTCCTCCTTTTTCTTGTATATTATACTTTGTATGTATTGAAACTGTACACAGCCACTTCTAAGTTGATGAGCTTTTTCTATTGAAAATGTTTTATCAGCATTAAAATTTCAGGATGGCACTATTTGTCTTATGACAGTACCATATTATAAATTAAATTGGCTTTTGGTAGAACAGACAAAAAAGCTACCATGACTTTTTACCTTTTATTCCCCTTAAGAATATTTATAATATTTTATATCAAAATATGCTTATAAAAGGATACAGGTTGTCATCAATAAAAAAATATACTGATTAACTCCAGGCAAATAAATAGTCCTTATGCCACGATCACTTACTATTATGTTAGCTGAGAAACCCAGTGAATTTTACTCTGGAACGACAGAGCAGTCGAGTGTCAGGTCAAGAATTTTATATGAGTCACAATTAAGCACCAACATCCAGCCTATGTCTTATAGTTGGGGAGTACAGCAATAATAATGGAGTTCTAGGAGAGGGAAATGATTCAGAGTCCTGCTGAGGAAAGATGCCTTGCAGCAAATTCACAAAATCTGAACAAAGACTAAAGGAACAGAAAATGGCAAATTGATTCACATTTCAAAAACTCAAAAATAAGCAAAAGGTCAGGCTTAGTCATCTTAAATGTTCCTGGAGAGCTAAAGAGAGCCTATTGAGCAATGATTTTTTTTTTCCAAAGCAGCCAACATTTCTTCCAAAAGTGAGATACAATTTTCCCTAGATATGAAAAAAAAAGATTTTTTTTTTATCTACTTGTATTAGATGTCCAAGTATGAAACAATTTTACTGTGCAAAAATTGTTTTTTCTGCAATCAGTAAAACATATATGATATTTCATGGGGGAAAATTACAGGAAAATTCTGAATTGTCATGTCATTTTGGACACAGTACATGAATCATACAGCTTCTGTATTCAGGACTGAGCTAGAAGCTACATCAAGACAACTCCTGGGAACTTTCCTCTCCTATGTGTTAGCAGGAACAATGGGAGAAAGGAAAAACTGCCTAGGGTTGAAGGGACCTTAATTTTAGTTTCAGCCCCACTCTGCCAACAATTTTGTAACTTTGTACTCTAGTTTTCTCATCTGCAAACTGAAGTGATTGGAAGTAGCCATCTCTAAGATGAATTTAATTGCCACAGTGTCTCATTCTGTTGAGATTTTTGCTCCAGAATGAAAACAGCTTTCAAAAATATGTACAAATTTGGATGTTTGAGAATTTTACCTTAACTTTAGCAAGCCCCTAATATTAAGTTCAGGCCTTCCTGGGGAACCTTGGAAAACCAATCCCCTTCAGCTTCAATGCTCCTGGTCTGTCCTTTTTAAGTCATCTCTACCACCAGATGCCTGCAGGGCTCTCTTAGCTCTTGGAGGTCTTTGTTTTGATGTCACAGAGGACTTCTCTCCAACATAAAATCTAAAACACTTGCAAATACTCTAGTGTCTTCTAGAGTAATTTTTCCTTCATAAATCTTATCACCAACTGATATTGTAAATATTTATTTTTTATTTCAGTTTCCCATTAGAAAGTAGGATCCCTAAGTGTAAGTATGGTGTTTTATTCACTGTTGTAACTAATGTCTGGCACATTGCTACTTATTTCAACTCAATTTCCTTTTGATCTCAGTCTCCATGTTTGATACTCTGGTTGCCTTAGTTTTACAGTCAGATGTTAAGAGTTTGTTATTGCCTTTGTTTTGACTGGCACTTTGTAAACTATTGAGACTACTTCTTTACTTTTATGTACAAATAAAATCACTAAGACCATTCATGATGAAATAAAATTGAGCACCTAGGGATTCTAAGCACTATGGTTACTTCCTCCTTTCCTCTTTCCACTCACCCAGTTGCCCATTTAAATGACTTGTTTATGAACTAACTTTTGGCTTTGACATTTTGTACACTCAGTTTTATATGTGTATCTCCAGTAACAATCATGGAATTTTTTACATAGCAGGCAATAAATGTGTTTTCAATCAAAAGAAAAAATAAACATTCTGCAGAATTAAAGTTTTCCATTCTGATAAATTGCATATAGTGACTTAAGTCTTAACTTAATGGAACAAAACAAGGACAATAGAAATGCTATTAGAGAAAACTGCCTAGTTAAGTATGTTTTAACAATTTTGCATTTGTACAGGTAGAGGTATTTGGAAAAACAGTTCATTCTTATGCTGAACAATTTTCAGTATTTTTCCATCCCATGAGAAAATGCTTATTATAGCTCTAAAATCTTTAATCTCCAGACTCCCTCTATGTCTTTCAGTTTCTGATGTGCATGATGGTTTCCATCAATTTGGCACCTTCTTTTATTTGGTATTTGAGTCTAGAATGCTAGACCCTTCCACATACAATGCTGTTGCTGTTTGCTTAAATATCTCTTTATTTTTCAAGTCGGCAGTGGTTTTTGGTCTGTGTGATAACTCTAAACTAAGCCTCATATATTTGGACCTTTCATTCTTGTTGAATGTTTTAAAGAAGGCTTTATTCATGTCTCTTCATTCAATCTGCTGAAGGTCATATTCCACTGTATACTGTCATTGTTACCTGGACATCTCTCTGCTGTCATTTGCCATAATCTTAAGCAACCAACAACACTGGTCAATTTTATCTTACTAGTTCCAAGTCTTGGCCCCAGAGCAATGTTGGCAAACTTTGCCAATTAAGGATGTGAGACATCAGTGGTACCTTCCTTCAGTCCTAGCGAACAATTTGTAATTTAAAATGTGTAATTGAATTTAATATTGCCCACTTTAGAGTCCATTTTGTTAGCTTAGGATCAGCTATTTGATGAAAAGAGCTAATTTTGTTTTTTCAAAGCAAAGTAACACATTCCAACTTTTTCTTTTCTTTTCTTTTCTTTTTTTTTCTCTCATTAGCTACCTGCAATGGTCTAGAACCAATAAAGACGTCTTACTGTTTACAGGATTAATTCCAAGGCTGACTGTCATATCTCACCCTCATTATTGTGTTCAGGTTTCATTTCTATTCAACTGCCACACTTCTTCTAAGTATGGCCACTTTGTGCTACCAGTCTTTATCTACTACTCCCAAACTGCATCATTTACATCATTCATACATATTCTATTCCAAAGAGGAATGAGTAATTCTCATCTACTCTAACACAGTATTTGAGGTACAATTCATAACCCACCACTGCCCTGAACCACCCTGTTCTAACTGGATTATAAGTCAATTTGTTTACTAATAATATCTTACAACCCAATTTTATCTGTGTTGGCTTCCTCATAACATTAGGCTATTTTCTTCCTATTGCTTATCTATCCATTTGAAGGTGTAAACTAAGAATTGGAATGTTATGTCCTTATTATCTGTGGGGACACTGACTCTAAAATAAAGCCTGCCATCAAATTACATAGCTGAGGATTACTGTGCAAGTTTCGCAGCTGTGCATTAATCCATGGCAAAAATCCATGGAGAACCAATCAGCACAAGCTAGAGATTATGTCTATATTAAGCTCTCAATCATCAGCCTTGCTTATATCTCTTGAAACACAAATGGATCACTCTGCCTAAAAACCAATTCAGGGAATAAATTATTTATTAGAAAGTAAATACATTTTTTTTGCAATAAATCCAAGTGAAAACCACATTAATCCCTAAAGTGCTTTTTACTTTTTCTTCTCAACTGATTTACAATAAACAAGCAAAGATGTCAGACTTTATTTCCTAGGCTGCCATTCATCAGAAATGCAGTTTTAGAGGTCAGAGACAGAAAGAAAACAGCCATCGCAGAATCAGTTCTTCCGCCAAGGACCTGAGCACAGAGCTGTTGATTCTGACCCCAGGAATGGAAAATGAAAATTTTCTATAACGTGAAAGACTCTTCAGTATGTTCCTAATACTGGAAATAAGGCATATCTAAGGTTGCTGAGTTACCGAACACTGAGCAGATTGCTGGTGTTATCTAACTAAATAAACAAATTAATAATCCATAAAATTAAATATTTTTATGGAATATATGTAGTGGATAAGGAACAAAGTTTCTCAAACTGGGGATTAAACAGTGATTTGAAAAAAATACTATATGTTTGTGAATATGTGGCAAGAATTAGATGTTAGTTTAACGACTACATCAAAGAGCTGATAAAAATAAAAATCTGTATTTACAAGCTATATAGTTTCAAAAGTTGTTTTTGCATAGACATAAAAATACCTGGGATTAAAAAAAACAACTACAGTTTATTTTTTTTTATTTTTATTTTTTTCATAGACTTCAATTTTTAGTTTTTTTATTTTTTTTAATTTTATTTTTATATTCCCCATACAATTACAACCCCCTTACTTTTACCCCAAGCCCTCCTTTCCCTTCCCCCCACCCCCCATAGAGTGTCTCTGGTTCATAGTTGTTTGTTGATTTTGATATTTTCTTTCTTATAGTTATTCTTTTTCCTGGTCCCTTATTTAAGTTTTCTAGATTCTTAACACAGCCCTGTCAATTTTAACATGATGAGTAAAATATAGGCCAGTATTCATTGATTGGTGAACCAAAAAGTTCAAATCAAACTTGAATTCAGGACAAAAGAAATAAGTTATTAAGGACTCAAACAATGTCCACAAATTTCATTTTTTCTCTCTGCCTCTACCATTGTTTTTTGATTTTTAGTTTTATTATTGAAGAGGCTCTTTTTCTCACATGAGGGTTGTTGCTGCTCCAAAATAGCATTGTTAGAACTCTGTGTTCAGTTTGTTGGCACTGATTGGGCCACTTGAGGAAGTTTTAACCAATTACTGTGATCTCATAGAAGGAATGAACAGCATGACTTAGTCTTCAGTTCTCACTGCTTCTAGGAATGACTTAAATTTAGCTTCATCAATATACATGGACTAAATGACTGGGACCCAAAAGCAAAAATAAATGCTAATATCAGAAAAACATACAATGTAGTCTAACTGGCAATAATAATAATAATAAAATAACTTCAGGGAAAACTAAATTATTCAAATATAATAAACATCTTAAATGATCTCAAGTAAATTTCATCTTATAAAAATTAGCTCTAAAATTTTCAGTATAACTCTCCAAATGAGTAAATCATATCTAAATGGAAACATTGTTCATGAAAGAGTAAGCGTGAGGGAACTCTTGGTGGTGCAGGGGTTAATGTCTCAGTGCTCTGAAGTTATCGCCACTCACTGAGACATGAGTTCAGACCCAGGGAGCTGACCCACATGGCACAGCAGACCTTTCCTGTCTTGCCCATTGCTTCTCTTAGCAGCGTATTCCATTAGATCTGCCTGCTCTCCTCCGACTTTGTCCCTGGTGAATCCTCTTATCCCATGCATCTCTGGCCTACACCCCAGTTCTTGTATACATACACAAATAAAAATACATATTAAAAAAAAGGAAGAGTAAGCCTGAATGATGATCCCTAAAAATAAACTGAATATAAAGGCTATTGAAAAACTCAGAATATTTCTTCTACCTATTGCTGAAGTCTATATAACTTTAGTAATTTATACCAGAGCTTGCCTTAATAATTTTTTTTTTTTTAAAGATTTATTTATTTATTTATACAAGCACTGGGTACAGTCAGAAGCGCGGGAGGGTGAGAGAATTCACCAGAGTCAGAGCGGGGAGCAGAGCAGGCAGAAGGACCGAAGAACACTGCTGAGGGGAGCAGCGGGCGCCAGGAGAGGTCTGCGCGCCATGTGGGACCCTCCTCAGGTGGCCGGGGAGCAGCCGGGATCGAACCGGCGCTGCAGAGGCTGCGGGCAGCTTCGCAACCCAGCACTCAATCGCTGCGCCACCGGGGAGGCCCTGCCTTAATAATTTTTAAGAAACTAGATTAGGTAGATAAGCATACACATTTTAAAAAATGTTTCTTATTTATTAAAATAATAGATTGTACACTGCAAAGCTATAATTAAAATGGTTTGTGAGCAATTTGTCTCTAGCAGGCTTGACTACGGAGAATGTATTTGGAATTTATGAAAAAAAAATTCCAGCTTCCAATGACCTAAGAAATCTTTACAGATAAACAGTACTGAGGCACAGGATCCACATTACCTTGTCTAAAGATTATCAATTATGCTCCCTAAATTATTTCAATCAATATAATAGTATATTGAAAAGAAAACTTAATATCCGTAAAGGAAGAAAAGTGTTCCTATGTATGGGGAAAGGAGGATATTAAACAGATAAAAAGCAGAGAAAAGGAAAGCAAAGATATTTGCTACCAATAACCATAATATCCTTTATTATTAATATTGTCTGAACACATCTATACATCATTAGCTGAAAATTGAAACTAAATTACTCCATAATTTTGTTAAAGATTTGTCATGTCTGAGTGCTAGCTAATTGTAACTAAATTATAATCTTAAAAATAATTATGATATACTTCAGATAAAGAAACTGACATAAAGGATGATACAATGAACATTCAAGTATCTTCTCCATGCAGGGAAATAAACCATCACCGGGCAGATTCAGCCTCTGTGTATTCTTCTATGATTTTTTTTTTAAAGATTTATTTATTTATTTATACAAACACTGGGTACAGTCAGAAGCGCGGGAGGGTGAGAGAATTCACCAGAGCCAGAGCAGGAAACAGAACAGGCAGACTGACGAAATACACTGCTAAGGGGAGCAGCGGGCCCTGCAGGAGAGGTCTGCGCACCATGTGGGACCCTCGCTGGTTGCCGGGGATTGAACTGGCGCTGCAGAAGCTGCAGGCAGCTTCGCAGCCCGGTGCTCAACTGCTGCGCCACTGGGGAGGCCCCTTCTTCTCTAATTGTGTCCTTCCTATTCATAAAACAAACCCTAAAATCCTGTAACTCAGTTAGTTAGCTGTAAAACATTTGTGAAAAAAAATGCTTCAAAGATCCTTCAAATGAGTAATTTCAAATGTTGGGTTCTCTGTGAATACAGTCACCCCAACCTGGCACATGTTCATAGATATAAATGAAAATTAAGATAAATATATTGACATTTTACTAGCACATCTTCTGTTGAATCACATTTTACAATTTTTGGTAGCTGTGAATTTTTAGTAAGCAACTTATGTTTAATGTTTCATACTTATTTTGCTTAATCTTCATCACATTTCTTTGAGGTAGATGTTATTTAATCCATTTGAAAGATACAGGGAATAAAAGATCAGTCAATGTAACCTTCAAAATCTATGAGGAAGAGAATAATGAAACTGAAATCTGACCCTGGGTCATTATCCCAAAGCAAAGTGTTTGTTTCTCAACTACAAATAACTCCTTTTAAAGTTCCACATAAATATTGAGAATTGCTAAATATTTCCCTGCACTCTTCTTTGGAGACAATTTATTTTACTTGTTATCAGTTATCTTTCTTATTATTATAACACTATAGGAACTATGTGTCTTTTATCTCTTTTGCATTCCTGTTAACAAATATTTTGTTTTTAGTAATGTAACTATGACATACTTGTAAAGTTTTGCATTATTTGGAATTGAGACTCAAAAATATCCAAATTGAGACTCAAAATATCCAATATCAAGCTGTTATTTCTGAGCCAGGATTCTATTACCACAGTAACAGTCTCTTCCCTTTAGAGTTCCACACAAATCTTTTATCATTCCAACACTTTCTATGCATTTCTTTTTTTCTTCTGCTGTTATTATCCTTAGAATGGTATTTTTTTTTTCTTTTCAGAGAAACAAATTCTTTGCAGAATTGCTTACATAACTATTTTATTGTTACTAGTGAAAATTAGCAAAATCTGGTCTGCAACAGACAATTTAATGTCCTCAGCAACAACAAAGGTAAAAGACAATAATGAGAGCGAGAGAAAGAAATTTTTAAAAAAGGTTTAAGCATCATTTTTATCAGTTATATGCATTTTACCTTCATTTCTAAACACAAAAATAAGGTAATTTGGGAAATGTGAGTAAATCATTTTTTTTAAATTATGTGTGTCTTTTTTTTGTTTATAAGTTCAAAACTTTACTTATTATTTATTTTATTAAGGTAACATTGACTTACATAACTGCATATGATTTAGAAGTATAAGCTCACAGCCTTCAGGTGTCTGTTACCACAACACACCCATTGTCAATGCACCAAATTATAATCAATGCTCATGTTATTATTATCCATCACTAAGTGACAATGAATTATCAAACCATGAAAAGACTTGTAGTAACCATCAGTGCATATTACTAAGTGAAAGAAGCAAATCTGAAAAGGCTACATACACATAGTACAAGACTTCAATTGTATGACCTGCTGTAAAAGCAAAACTGTGAAGAAAGTAAACATGGGCCCTCTGGGTCCCAGGGCTTAGGTTAGGGAGTGGAAGGGATAGGTAGAAGAAACTGGTTGGATTTGGAAGGTGGTAAAATCATTCTATTTGATACTACAGTGCTGAGTATATGCCATTATGTACAGCACCAAGAGTGACGGTGGAACCCTAATACAAGCTATGGTTTTGAGTAAGAATGATGCAGTCAATGCAGGTCCATCAGCTGAAACAAATGTAACACTCTGGTGGGGGATATTGACAATACTGGGGGGCGGTGAATGAGTGGGGTATCTCTGTACCTTGCTCTCAGTTTTACTGTGAACCCAAACTGCTCTGACAAAGTCTAGTTTTGAAAAAGGAAATTGTTAAATTGTGGGATCAAATTACTGTTACTGTAGTTGTTAATTAAAAGCCATATTTTAGAGAGATATAATCATATTTATTTCTAAAATATTTAATGTCTGATATAAAATAATCTGGGGAGTACTGGTGAAGTAATAGGGAAAAACTATCATGATCCAATAACTATTAAGGCTGTGGTGGGTGCCTGGGGAATCATTATACAATTCTCTCTACTTTTGTAAGTATGTGAGAATGTCTAGTAAGAACTGAGATTTATAAAGTTTTTCTGAAGCTTATCTAGTTTTTCTCTGGAGGTGACTTAGGTTGAGGCTTATTCCTTGTATCCCTATTAAAGTAACTTTCTCATCACTGCCATGGGGAAAAACATAAATCTGTTCTCCTATTTAATGTCTCTCTCTCAACAACATTTAGGGATAGAAATGATGAAATACAAAACTAAAATAGTGGAGGATCAACATTTCAGTTACATGAAGAATAAGAATAATGACACTTCAATAATTATAGAGCTAAACAAAATATTGCTAAATAAAATTACGTCTTTAATTCACCCCCCCCCCCCCGTCTCCCCGGTGGCTCAGCGGTTGAGTGCTGGGTTGCAAAGCTGCCCGCAGCCTCTGCAGCGCCGGTTCGATCCTCTCCTGCCGCCAGCTGCTCCCCTCAGCAGTGTACTTCGGTCCTTCTGCCTGCTCTGCTCCCCACTCTGGCTCTGGTGAATTCTCTCACCCTCCCACGCTTCTGACTGTACCCAGTGCTTGTATAAATAAATAAATCTTTAAAAAAAAAATTTCCCCCCTACTGGTACCTATAATTTGAGTTTACTTTCTATCTTCAATTGTTCTGCAGCATTCTGAGAACCCTGATGTATTAAAATTTTTGTATGACAGATGAAGAAAACTGAGACTATTAAGATATGTAGACTACCCTGACTGATGTTTTCCTAATAATATGAGAAATCTAGCAGCAGTTACTACTAAATGGAAAACAAAAGGTCTAGTACATACTGATAACAATGACAAGGACAGACACCTTGCTCATTTGTGTGCACTGTGAACTTCTGTGTATTCCAACAGGTTAGTAGAATAAGACTGACTGTAAAGCTTTCCTCTGTTCCAGCAATGGAATGAAAGGCTACTGGGGAGGAACTTTTACCTCACTTTTGTACAGCTGACTGATCAGTAATTTTACCTGAACAAAGTTTGAATTATCTTTTTTAATGAAAAGCTTCTGTGGGACTGCAACTGTATGTAGGTTTGAATTATAGTAGAAAGTGATTGTTCTTGGAGGGTAGAGAGTAGTTTTACCTCACTAATATGTTATGGGCTGGATTATCTCCTCACTCGGCTTTGTTGCAGACCTCACCCTCAGTAATGTTAAATCCCTGGATGATAAGTTCTTTGAAGTGGTATTTAAATTAAAGTGAGGCGGCCCTATACCACTAGGACTGATATCCTTATAAGAGGAAGAAATGTACAGAATGAAGAAGGTGACCATCTACAAGCAAAGAGAGAAAAGCCAACACCTGAATTTCAGACTTCAAACATCCAGAATTATGAGAAAATAAATTTCTGTTCTTTAAGTCACCCAGTCAGTGGTAGTTCTTGCAACCCTGACTAACTAATACATAGGTTAAAAAATATAATTGAGTTTTAGAGGTGGAGAAAAAAATCTTTTATATAAAAATAGAATTACAGGGCCTCTCTGGTGGCACAAGGGGTTAAGCACCGCACTATGAAGTAATCCTCAGCCTCTGCAGCATGAATCTGATCCCCAGCCAGCCAGGGGCAATCCACATGGCGAGGGAGACCTCTTCTATCTCCCCGGCTCTGTCTCACCTGCTGCTCCCCTCAGCAGCGTAGTTCAGTCAATCTGCCTGTTCTGCTCCCCATTCTGTCTCTGGTGAATCCTCTCACCCTCCCCCCACCCCGCATCTCTGGCCTGTACCCCAGCTCTTGTATGCACAGATAAATAAATCTTTAAAAAATAAAAATAGAATTACAATGGCCTCAAACTGAATGGAAGAATCAAGTCAATCCTTATGGTTGGATCCTGATGTTATACATTCAGGGCTGTCAATTCACTGTTTTTGATAGCTGATCCATTAGGTTGTTTGGTTGTTTTATGTTTATTTCTCACCAACTGATTCCAATAATCATGTGGTAAAATATCATCCAATGATAGACTGACAGGCACAGTACATGCAGTCATAGCTTCTGTACTTCTCATTGGCTAAGTACATTATTGGAGCCTGGAGTGAATGTTGAAAATGCAAAAACCCTACTTCATTTTCACTGTTTGTGAACATTACCAAGAGTGCCATAAATGTGCCATAAATGTGCCATAAATAGCACAAGAGTGTAAACAGTAGAAGCAGTAATGGGCTGGAGTCATCATGAAGAACTGCTAAAATCAGATAATTTTTTTCTCTTGAATTCATGAATAACAGGCTTACTCACCAAAGTTTCCTACTGAATCGTTTCAACTCTCCAGACAAACAGATGCTCTACAGTTCACAGACACCGTTTAAGGACACAGATGCTAGAGCCAGAGTGCCTGGAATTATAACTTGACTTCATAATTTAATAGTAAGCAATATACTAGAAATTCACTTATATTTTCTTCCTCTTAAAATCACACTAAAATGTAACTGACTTAAAAGGTTTGGGAAAAGGTTAGTCAGGTCTATACATGTAAAGTGTTTAAAAGAGCGGGCCTCCCCTGGTGGCACAGCAGTTAAGCACTGGGCTGCGAGCTGCCTGCAGCCTCTGCAGTGCCAGTTTGATCCCTGGCTGCGGGCGAGGGTCCCACATGGTGTGCAGACCTGTCCTGCTGCACCTGTTGCTCCCCTCAGTAGTGTATTTAGTAAGTCTGCCTGTTTTGCTCCCCACTCTGGTTCTGATGAATTCTCTCACTCTCCCATGCTTCTGACTGTACCCAGTGCTTGTATAAATAAATAAATAAATAAATAAATAAATAAATAAATAAATAAATAAATAAATAGATCTTAAAAAAAAAAAAAGAGCAGCAGGCATACAGTGGACAGTAAATCTTTCCTATTATTATAGTCAAATGTGAAGAAGCCTGTGGAACAACACACTATCACCCCATCAAAGTAATAAATGTAGTTTATATATGAATGGGCTTTCTCAAAATAATGATCACAACCAAATTTCTTAGGAGGCATGATGCCAAGCTTTTAATTTTTATGATCCTGGTAACTCTTACTATATTTTACAGTTTCTACTTACAAAACTCTCTTAGTGCCCCTCAAAGTCATACCTAAGAATGTTCCCAGAAATGTTCTGAGACATTTCTCTCCTGATGGTTAATGTTTTTGCTCACAACAAAAAAGGACAGTAATAGTAGTTGTTTATGGAATAATTATGATGGGCATTATAGTAAGCCCTAAACATTCATCAGTGTGTTGAATGTCTGTAACAGTCTCATGAGGTACAAAGAACATTCCCATTGGATAGACTAGGAAAGTGAGAACTTGTTTGAATTCACCTATTAAGTGATAGAGGTGAGATGTGAAGCTAGGTATCCAGACTTCAGAATAAGTAACATCAACTTTATTTACCACATGGAATACACTTTATAGCATTTCCTCTCTACTTAGTAGTTATTGGAATTTTCACTTTTCCTGTAAATTTGTAAGATGCAGTTACCCCTACATAACCCCATTTGCAAGAGGACTTACATCCAGGAATTGTTTATGTTTGCATGTATCTGATTTTGTGACTTTACAAAACAGAGCAGTCTGCAATAATCCCAAAATTGAAAAGCATCCTATTAAATACATTTCAGTTATTCACATGCACTTCTAAGTTAAGTGTGACAATCTTTACTTTAGATATGTTGTCTTTAATTAGGGATTGCATAAGCTAAATCTTTTTCTAGGCAATGTTTCTGACAATAGCTGGTTTTTCAAAAACATTTTTCTGGGAAATGTTACCTTCCCTACAGGATTCCTTTACTTCTCTATTTCATGGGTTCTAAGAAATTGTTCCTTCCTTTTAGAGTTTTACCAAGGAGTTTAAAAACCAAAACCAAAAAAACACATTTCTCTGTTTCTTCTTACAAGTTTATCATTCTGATGACTTTCATTTAAGCTGTGAAATTATGAATTCTTATTAGGCTTGCTCCCAGGTCTTCAGCATTATTTAGGTGGAATAGAGGCAGACTCGATGGGTTGAATCAATTTTAATTCTATCTTCTTGCAATTTGTCTGATGCACTGAATCTTGGTGCAGGAAAAAAAAAATATGTATGCAGTTTTCTCCTTCTAGTCCCCTCTGGCAAACTGACTTTACAGATGTAGACCCACTATTATTTTCTGCAACCAGTATTATTCTGTTCAGAACCTCTAACACTTTCCTTTGCAATTCATCTTTTACACTACCTCCCAATGCTTTTTGATTAGAAACTCTATCCTTGAGATCCTTGTTGAATTTTGAAAGGCTGATAGCTGAGCATCTCTGTTTCTTTAGCTGATGAGGACTGTGTCTAAACAGGCAAATTCTGGGAGAGCTGAATGGTCATCTAGTAAATGGGACTCACCTGGGTGTCTGTAGTGGCTACTTTGATGCCCAGGTGAGGTGATCTGACCCTTATTTTTTGTCAGCCTTGACACTTAGTTTCACAACGGCTGACTGCTCACAGGAGAGGGCCTCCACTGAAATTGTTTTAGTTGTTGGAAAAGCCCTCATCCAATGTTACACCATTTCCCCAGGGGAGTCCATATTCAACAACTGCTAGAAGGGAACAGGGGCATAGCATGGACCCCCTTCCTTCAACTTGGCACAGTGTAAAGGGCTATGACAACACCAAGTCTATGGGTTCTGGCATGGTTCTCTTGAGGGCTTATGGTAACTGGATTACAGTTCATATTCTCCTTCCATTCAATTTCTCTTTCCACAGCTCCTCAGGGCAATTCTGAATTGTTCTAGCCCATAACTCTGTTTTTCAGAAAATCAGCTCAGAGTCTGCTTCCAGAGATTTGACTTAAGACAATGTTGAATTGCATCCTTGAAAACCATTCTCAATTTTGTAAAGGTCCATTAAAACCTTTTTTTTTCAATTAAGCTTTTCAAACAATTGCCTTCCTTTTCCAAATTCACTTCCCCTTACTTTCTAAAAGGCAAATCAGCTCCAAAGAAATATGATAAAATATTTACTGGAGTTACCTTGTTTCTTAGCGATTTGCTGCTTTTACAAATAAATTCTGTTTCTCAAAGACATCATTTCACTCTAGATTTGCTCCCTATTATCTCTCTATCTCTTTATCTCTATCTTTCTGAACAGGACATGTACACACTTTACCTCCCTCCAGGTTCCAGGCCAACATGGAAAATGGGAATAACATTGTTAATTGTAATTTATTGGTAGTAGCATCTCTTACTTGAAGACCTAGTTCTTTTCCTCCACATTAGATGTTCAACTCTAGGAGCTTAGTGAATGCTCTGTAATAATATATGAATCCATGTAATATCAAAAGCCCAAGCATATATTACACATTCAACTAACTTGATAAATTTTCTGAAGTGTTTAATTTTCATTCAAACAGCTGGGAGCAGCAATTACAGCCCATGTCAAGGGGCTACTATGCATAGATATGGTATATCTGCAGAGATAATATATAACATAGATTATATTTTATTGATAATATATATTTATAGAATAATTTATAAACATTAATGATTTATATAATAATAATAATAATAACTGCTATTACAGCCAGGATGTAAACCTGTCTTCCTTTCCAAGCAGGACTCGGACACAAATCTGGCTGTCACATTTAAAAACAGTGACTGACATTTGATCACTGTAGTTCAACCATGCCCATTTGCCTTTCTCAGGATCTAGCTCTGATCACTTAGTACACATTCCTTACACATTTACTCTTTTTAAGATTAACATAGCCATAATAAATATTCTGCTAATAGACATTTTAACTGATTAAAAAGTAGTTGTCCCTTGCATTGGCTGAAGTGTATTCACAGATAGCTTTCCTCCCAGCCAGCTGCAGCAGCTTATCATGGTATTCACCTGTGATCCATTCCCAGGCCCTTATCAGCAAAAGTAATTATATTCTCATATGCTTGCCTTGCAGGTTCCCTTGCAGCAACAGAGTCCAGCTATGAAGGGTGTGATACCTTTGATTCACCAACAGGCAACAGCTCTGTGCTGTATAGAGAGCTCAGCTCCAAGAAAGACACAAGGAGACGTGATAGGGAGAGGATGCTCAGGAGCCAGGTAGACTTAGACATTCTCAAAGAGTATGTGTGTGTGTGTGTGTTGTGTGTGTGTGTGTGTGTATGGGTGAGATAGGAGGGGTGGGAAGCTGGGGAGGGATGGGGAGACCACTTTCGTAGGCTGGAAATTCCTCTATGACTTCAACATTTTGTTTGAATTTGATCTTTCTTTATTGCTCTCAAACCTATCTGCTTATTAATTTTTTGTCCCTTAAGGTAATATAGAGTTCATCATTTCCTCTTATAACATTGACTTTTTTGTTGTTGTTAGACATTTTAGATAATCTTCTTGTTTTCCAGCCTCCTTAAGATGGCGCTATCACAAGTCATTTGTCCCTCTATGCCTTTGAACTGAAAGCAACAACAATTCTTGCTAAAGTGGGTCACTTAAAACAATACAATACATATTTGTCAAGGAGAGCTTTATTACCTTTTGACAATTTACTTTCCTGAATTAAGAAAGCCATTAGGTCAATAGCTTTCTGAGTCACACTAGGACTCTTAGAAATTGATGAATCCTAAAGATTATGATTAGGTACCCCATGATCAATCATGAGTTTAGACTGTACTTAGGTACAGTTGACATGTCCAAGGAAAACCAAGAATATTGGGTTAGGAGAACCCCTGTGGGTAGATTCTATTAACCTCACTGATTGTGTAAGAAGTGGCTTTTAACAGCTTTAAGTGAAATGCATGCACATGTACTCATACGCACAACCTGATGCTACTGCATTTACATATAAAACCTATTTATTTCACTTCCTCAGCATCCACAGCTTATTTATTTTGAGTTTTCAGTCAACTAAAATCCTGAAGTCTTTTCAAACAAATGGCTATCAAGATCCTTTCAAATAGATTGTTATCCAGCACAGTAGCTATTTCTCTCAGTTTTTTGTAACCTGAAAATTAAAATTGCAAACATTTTGCCTTTATTCAAGTCACTGGTAAAAATATTAGACAAGATAAGGCTGAGGTTAGGGTCCTGTCTGGTCATCCTCAGAGAAATATCATTCAACCATCTGCATGTACTATCATCTGACTCCAATTAAACTGGATCTTTCTTTCATCTGACCTACATTCCTTTTTTGTTTTTTGGTCTACATTTCTTCAACTAGTAAACAAATACATCATGAGAGACATTAACATCTTTCTGTAATCCAGATAATCTTTGCGACCTTCCCTTCCTCTCCTTGGCCAGTCTTACTAGATACCATTTAATTAAAAATGCCGAAAAGGTTGGGTTATGAATCCATATTGATTCTGCATATATGCTGATTCCTAGTGAAAATCCCATTACTTTTCAAGTTTTAAGAACTAATTGAGTTTTGAAAAATATTACTGAACAATCTGATGTGTATAATGTATTATGTTAGGTTGTGACATTATTATTTATAAGAAATATGTGTTTGGTCATTCAGACACCAAAATATAGCTAAATATTCGGTCTTCTCCCATGGGCTTTGGCTTACAAATCTCAAAACCCTTGGAATATCTGAAAGTAAGAGCAATGAAAGCATTGGCAATGAAAGCATTGGGTCATACCTAAGAATGGTGGCCAGGAGAACCTACCTTGTGATGCTAGATTAGAAGGTTTAATTTTACATCTTGACTTCCAGGTAGAGGACAGAGCCTAGAGGTTTAATCAATAACCAATGGCCAATGATTTAATCAATCATGCCTTTTAAGTCTCCATATCTACCCAAATGTTCAGAGAGCTTAGTGAACATGCGGGGATTTGGGGAAACTGAGAAGTGGGCATGGAAGCTCCGTGACCTTTCCAAATACCTAGCTCCATGCATCTCTTCCATCTGACTAATATCGTTTATAATAAACCTGTATTCTGAGTAAAATAATTACTTACTTTCTTTGAGCCACTCTAATAAATTAATTGAACCCAAGGGGGAGGTTTTAGGAACATTTCAATTCTAGTCAGTTCATCCTAATAAGTACAGGTAACAATGCAGACTTGTAAATGGCATCCTCAGTTGAAGGGGTTATTTCAACCTCCAGCCAGAATCACAGGCAACAATCTGGGCTTGTGACTGGCATATGAAGTGGGGGGTTAGGCACAGTCTTGTAAGATTTAGCCCTTAACTAAGAAAATCTGATATTGTTAAAATGGTTGAACTGTAGCCTGCTCAGCTTCTGTCTGGAGAACTTTGCCATAGTATGACCACACTGGAGTGTTTGGTGTGGAACTTACATGTAGTTTTGAAGATATCTATTATCTAACTGCTGCTCTCAATACACTTAACTGCCTGACCCATAATTTGTTATAATGTTTACAAAATCTATTATCAAAATCATATATCTTTAGTTTCTGACATTATCTGAAAAATCTGGATCAAATTTGGTAACAGCTATTCTGGTACTTCTTTGCTATGACATCTCAAGAAGTCTCAAGAGTGGTATTAATGATGTAATGGCTAGCTACTTACGTGTTAAATTCACATGGAACTTAAGACCTAAATATCTCTATTATAATTCCTACTATTTGTGCTATGTCAGAGGTACCCAAAATCACCCTCAGGCTTGAAGATTCATAGAAAACACTCATAGAATTCCAAAAAGCTGTTTTACTCATACTTATAGTTCATGGCTATCAAAAAAATGCAGACTAAAATCAGAAAAGGTTAAAGGCATAGGAGAAGTATAAGAGATACCAGACACAAGCTTTTAGGAGCTTCCTCCCAGTGGTGTCCTAGGGCGACATCCCTCATTCTTCTAGAAATGATATGTAACAACACACAGAAAGTGTTGCCAACCAGGGAAGTTCACCTGAGCCTTGGAGTCCAGAGTTTTTATTGGGTGTCAGTCATGTGTACACTAAGCACTTGAATCACAGATATTAACCACTCAGTCCAGCCACCCAAGAGAAAAACAGGTATTCACAATAAGTCACCTTGTTAGAATAAACTATTTTGTTAAGCTGGTACAGAATTACCATCCTTATCAGATGGAATATTCTAGGGGATCAGAAGTTATCTTTCAGGAAAATAAAGGATTAGTCCCTGAAATAGATCTTTATTTGGAATGTGCAACCCAGGCCTGCTGAGTTAACTCTTTCCTACCAAGCTTGTTCTATGTCTTTAATTCTATTTAGTCATGTGTTCTTTCAGCCTTTTATAACTTGGAATTTGTTCTCTTCTTTGATAATATAGCAACAAAATTGGTAGAGTATTGTTGAATTCTCTCCATGATTCTATAATATTTGAAAAATATTCTCTTGAAATAATACAACAAATAGATTACTTTTAATTTAAAATTTAGATTGTTTTTATATTGAAACAAAATACTCATTATTACTAAAATGAATTGTCTCTTGACACTTTGCTGTAATACATACCAGTCTTTTTTATTGTTTTATACATTTTCTTTTTCTTATAATTCTCTCTCTCTCTCTCTCTCTCTCTCTCTCTCTCTCTCTCAGTGGTCCAAATGTTTTAATTCATAAATCAGAGATTTCAGATAAATTATAAAAACGTAGAAAAAAAGGCTTCTTAACCACAGACTAATAAAATTATGGTACTAGTTAGCTAGAAAACCTAGATCTCTGGAAATAGTTTTAAAAATAATGAAAAAATAGGAAGGAAAAAATTCTTAATAAATTATATTTAACTAGGGCCTCCCCTGGTGTCGCAGCGGTTGAGCGCTGGGCTGCGAAGCTGCCCGCAGCCTCTGCAGCACTAGTTTGATTTCCGGCTGCAGGTGAGTGTCCCACATGGTGCGCAGACCTCTCCTGCTGTGCCCGCTGCTCCCCTCAGCAGTATATTTCGTCAGTCTGTCTGTTCTGTTCCCCGTTCTGGCTCTGGTGAATTTTCTCACCCTCCCGTGCTTCTGACTGTACCCAGTGCTTGTATAAATAAAATAAATAAATCTTTAAAAAAGTAAAATAAATTATATTTAACTAAATGAAATATCACTGTATTAGTTACTTATAGCCGCAGCTATCACTGTAAACTACCCCAGAACTTAACATTTTAAAATACAAAGTTCTGCTATCTTATTGCATCTGAAGTCAGGAATACAGGTACCCTGTACCTAGGTTCTCTGCCACAGGGTCTTTCCCAAGGTGTCAATGTTGGGTGGCGGGGGGCCTTTAGTTATTTCAGGATGAAACTGATGGCAGACCCACTTGAAGATCACTAAGGAATTGTTAGGTGGATTCAGTTTTTAGTAATATTTAAATTGAAGTTTTCTCTCCATTTCTTTCCATCTAAGTGTCTCCATAGGGCAGCTTACAATACGCAGTGATCTTTCACCAAATGAGAGAGCAATAGAGGATAAGCAAGACAGAAGACAGTGTTTGTAGCTATTTCTGAAGCAGCAATCCCCCATTTTGTCAGACAAATGGATAGAAGAAAATCATTAAGTTCACTTGACACTCAAGGGGAAAAGATAACACACATGCATGAATACAAGGAGTTGAGGACCATTATGGACTCTTAGAAGCTGTGTCTAAAGTCATTTATATGACAGCATCATACAATACTACATACTGGAATAAATATCAGTGTTTCTTAACTCTATTCAGCTATGAATATTTGGCAATCTCTGGAGCCATTTTTTATGGTCACAGTGTGGGGGGAGGGACTCCACTGGCCTGCAGTGGGTACAAGCTTGGAATACAGAACACTGCCCCCAAACAAAGTATTTTCCTGTTGGACATGGTAATATTGTTGAGGTTGAAAAACCCTGGTAACTTATTAGTAAATGTAAAATTGGATAGATTACTCAATATTAAATCTATAGAGCCTAGGATGCTCTTTAGGTAAATATACTCAAGCCTTAGAAAATAACAACATAGGGCCTCCCTGGTGGCACAGAGGTTAAAGACACAGCACTAAGACTATCAAGCTATGGCTAGCCACTGCAGCACTAGTTTGAGCCCCAGAAGACCAGGGAGCTAACCCACATGGCGCAGCAGACCTCTCCTATCTCACCTGCTGGTCCCCTCAGCAGTGTATCTCAGTAGATCTGTATGTTCTGCTCGCCACTCTGTCTCTGGCGAATCCTCTCACCTGCCACACCTCTGGCTTACACCCCAGTTCCTGTATGCATAAATAAATAAATATTTTTTAAAAAGGAAAATAACAGTATGTATAATCACTGACTGTGTTTAATTAATTTGAAATAGAAGAGTTATAGGGAATAATTATAATAGATTCATTCCATCTCCATTTTATGGATAATAGTCTACCAGTCTTTTTCTCACAGATATATTAAGTTATGTGCTCAAAATCAAAAAATATGAAATAAATGATAGAGTAGAAATTTTAATGAACACAGTCTAAAATATATACAAATTATTCTATAAGGCAATCTGACTTAACAATTAGAGCAATGGTTATCATCTGCATCGTTGAGTAACTAGCACATTTTTATTTTATTTTACTTATAAATACACACTTGAACCAAATCTGCAGGCCAATTAAATTAGTCACTATGGAGATGAGACTCAAGTTTGGTATAGCTGAAAGTGTCAAGCTCGTGATTTATAGAATCACTGAAGCAGAATTTCTGCAGGAATGATTGAATTGGTCTAGATGATCTGCAAATATTAGATATGAGTTTGTTGACAAAGTTCTTTTTTCATGTTTGGAAAGAATTAGCACTATAGCACATATGTAGGTATTCTGAAAATATTTTTTTAATTTAATAATTTATTTTTGGGGTCATGCTACTATGTCAAGTGGGCTAAAAATCCAGTCACTGTCCCTTTTGTAAATAAAGTTTTATTGGAACACATCATAGTTGCCACAGCCATTTGTTTTCCGATTGCCAGTGGCTGCTTTTGAGCTACAAGCAGACAAAATTATTTACAACAGAGTCTGAATGGCCCACAAAGCTTTATATATTTAATATCTGTGCCATTAAAGACAAAATTTTCCAAGTTATGGTCTACTTCAATATTAAAAGACTTCCTTTTTTGTTGGGTTTGCCATGGTATTTATTTAGTTGTTTCCATTCCCTCTTTCAAAGGCACATTCCAACATGATGTACTTGGAGGAGACAAGGACAGAACAGAGGTAAATTCTAAATAAGCAAGATTTTCTTTGTTTGCTTTTATGTCACATTTATTATGTATTACATTTTATTAAACAAAGGTGATCTTTCCTGATCAATTTCAATTATTTTAAGGAAAATAGTTCCTTTAGACTGATTTTTCTCCATTATGTCAGTTGAAAGAGTTAGTGATTACTCTAAAGATAATAGCAGCAGCCATTTATTGTAACTCACCTAAGGTTACAGAGTAATATGCTAATTCCACTACAGAAGTCTATCTCTGGAGACTGGGCTCTTATCCATAAAACATAAAAATGTTTCTGCCAACAGGAAGATGACTTATTTTAACACTGCATATTTCAAAACTCCTTAAAGTCTAAATTAGACAATATATTCTCAAAGTTGACTATTTAACTTTTAAATACAATTAAAATTAAAAACATTTTTTAAAGGCACATGATATGCTTTGTCTACAAAAATAAACAGATGTAGGTGTCTTAATGACGGCACTTTGGGTTGCAAGTACAGTCTGTTCTGCTATCACACTTGTTAAAAAACACAATTTTGTTCCAACTGAATTCATCTATAAGGGAACTATTTAGAACATTGCAAATTTTACATTTGCTTATAAACAATTTTACCTGCAAAAAAATTACTAGGTGAATACAGAATCTGCACCTAGCTGAAATGAACTGCCACATAGGATTATCCACAATGCATGTGCGCACACACTTCAAACATGCCTTTATCAGCTTACTGCATGTAGTTATTATCCAAAAAGATTGTGTCTTTGCTTTTTTATTTCTTTTTGCATTTCTAAAACAGTAATTTAGCATCCCAAACATATCTAAATGTTCTGACTGGAAAACACTAAGCAGCAGTGTATGAAAAAAAAAGAAAGCAGTAACTATTGAGAAAAAGCTTAAAAAATAAAATGTTTTATAAGAAATGGGAGAACATTCAATAGCACTCAAGCAATAAGTATAAGGAATCCACGTTAAGGGGCCATCAGAATAATGATGTGAAAAAAAAATCTATGATTGGAACAACTTTAAGCAAACAAAGTCAATAAGACTGAGGCCTCCAGAAACAAAAGAATAGAAATATTGTTGACCTCAGACATCGAAGATGAAACATTAAACAACTCTGGAGCAACTTTTCTCACAAATAAGTGTAAAGTACTATCTATAAACTAAAACATTAAAAAGAAATTGTCAAATCCCACTGAAGCAGCTCATCTTAGCACAAGCTGTGTCTGGTTTGATCGTTTCAAAATTCAATAGAATTTCCAGAGCTTTCAGCTGTTCAGCAAAGCCATGAGTTAAGATTAAAAAGCAGCATAGGGATTTCCAGAAGTGATACAGAAGTTAATTGAAGACATTTATACATTGCATCAAAATTTCAACTTTGATCAAAGAGGTATCTGAATCTGTATCTCACAGAACAAAAGGAAAAAAAAAAGAAAGAGAATGTCTCAGGTTTTAAGGCTGCAAAATATTACAAACTGTGTAATACTCCCAAGTTTCAATCCAGCTGATGTCCATTTACACAAAAGTCTTTTCTCCAATGATAAAGCGCAATATTTACTGAGGCATTTATCCTTGTTCTAATCACACCACGTGTATAAATCTGATTAACATTTATTTTAGGTTTGTATTTTTTATTTTCCTTTTTAGCTATATTATTTGTTCTTGAAATAACATTGATTGACAATGTACATGATATAGGGTCATAGGCATATGCTATCACATGACACCCATCACCATAGCACCAATAATTCATTACCATTTGTTTGTGTCACTGATGAAAATTTTGAGAATTCTGCTCTTACCTTCACATTTACAACCAGTTCTGTGTTACTCTGTGTTATTTTATAATGTGATTTTCATATAATAAAGTGATTTTAGGAATGCATGCATTGCATTGTAGCAGAACCAGCTGTTAACAGAAAACTAAGTTAGATTATGGAAGAAAAAAAGTGGTTCTTCATACAACCAAAAACAAAAACAAAAACAAATAACCAGGATGTTTATAAAAAGCATCAAATATGAGTGTTAAAATTTTGAAAATTTTAACATCGGGCCTCCCCTTTGGCACAAAGGTTGAGTGCTGGGTTGGTTGTGAAGCTGCCCGCAGCCTCTGCAGTGCCTGGTCGATCCCCAGCCACCAGCGAGGGTCCCACATGGCGCGCAGACCTCTCCTGCTGTGCCCACTGCTCCCCTCAGCAGTGTACTTCGTCAGTCTTCCTGCTCTGCTCCCCGCTCTGGCTCTGATGAATTCTCTCACCCTCCCGTGCTTCTGACTGTATCCAGTGCTTGTATAAATAAATAAATTAAATTAAAATAAATAAAATAAAATAAAATTTTGAAAATTCAGAAGTCACTTTCCTCACATTATCAGGTTCTAATGACCTCCTGCCCCTCCCCCCACTTTTATCACTCTGTTCATTCTTTGTTTTGTTTGTTTGCTTCTACCTATCTATTAATGTAATTTCTTGTCCTGAAAATGTGTTTTCTTTTCCCAGCTGCTCTTCAGCCTATCAAAGTCGGCAAACAGAAAAGACTGACTATTCCCTATTAATATTTCTCTGAAATTTTTTGGGGTAATTTGATTAACTAATATTGGAGAGGAAAATATTCCCAGATTGACTAGAGTTTTTATTTTTATTCACATTAACACAACACTGAATTTAGTCATTAGATGAGATACTTAAAAAGTATGAAATGTGATGAGGGGGCGGAGCAACATGGCGGCGAGGAGACGCTGCGAGTAAGATCTCCCATTAAAAAAAGTTAATAGGGAGGAAAAGCGGCAGGTCCCAGTGAGAACTGGGACACGGAAGATAAACGGGTGACTCTAGCAAACTACCCGAAGAAGAAACTGGCCATAAAAGAGGACTAGAAGGGAGGAAGCGCAGAACCCTGCTCCCCTCCCCCGCCCACAGAGGCGGCACTCTCCGACCGGCGGAGAGGAGGAAACAACAAACCAAAACGGCCCACAAGAACAAACGACGCAGCAAGCGGGACTGTGAGTGGAAAGGAACTATTGCAGCCACCACACCCCGTGAACGGGAGCTGAGGCGAACCCTGCAGGATCCGCCGCGGCGGTGAGCGAACGGCTCCTGGCGCCATTAGAGAAGAACAAAGACCCCGGGGATGCGCACACAGCCCGGGCTGCCGGTAAGCTGGCGCGGAAACGCTGCGCGCTCGGGGAGCTTGAAAAGCAAGTGCAGACCTGGATCGCGGCTGCCCAGGTCCCTGCCTGCGACCTAGGCTTGCAGGGAGACGACCTAGGCTTGCGGGGAGACGCGCGGAGGTCCTCACTGAGGTGAAGGTCCCTCCCTGAGTGAGCAGGAACCAGGCGCCCAGGCACGGGAGCTGTGCAAAAGGCGCCATTCCCGCGCCACTGAACTGGGCTACAGCCCGCGTCCTGGAACTGAGGGCTTTGAACTGAGACCCGGGGCACGAAAATTCGGGGCGTGGGTTCTCCACGACGGTGGGGCACAAGGCAGACACAGCACCCCAAAGCTGTTGAGGTGTACCCTACCATTCCCGCTCTGTTCTCTGTCCCACGGGGTGGGGGGAGGCGAAAAACAGCCCCCCAAGGACAATAGGAGAGATCTCTGGCGCCACCTAGCGACCAGGAAAAAAAAAGTCACTAACACCCTATAAAACAGGACATTTCTTAAGACTGCTTGAAAAGGGCAGAAGGTTTCTGGAGGACCCAGTGGCCAGCCGGGAAGTTATTCCACGCCAGGCCCCTTCCGACCAGCAGTCTGAGCCCACAGAGGGAGCAGGCACCCACGTCCGGGGCAGACCGGGGGCGCAGAAGAGTGTGCCTGAAACGGAGGCGCAGGGACTGCATCCCGCTTCGCCATTTGAGAACAGGGACATTTCTTCAGTAAAAACTGCCTAAAACCAGCAGAAAGCTCCCCCAGAAGACAGAGATGGCTCCTGGAAGAGCCAGAGGGGAGCGGAGAAGTTCACCCAAGATGTCAGTCAGTCCGAGCAACACAGTGTCCCAACGCATACGACAAATTAGAAAACAGACAGTAGGGAGTAGAAGAACCACACGCAACCTAAAAACTCCTCAGGAAAGAAGCACACCACAAAAAGAAAACCACTCCCCAGATTGCAACGACAGCAACTTGGAAGAACTTCTGAGCCTTCCAGAAAGAGAATTTAAAATTGCCATGATTAAAAAAGTGATAGATCAGAAGAAGGAAATTGAGTCCCTAAAGAGGGAAGTAAGAGAAATGCAGGAGATCAAAGAATTAATGGAGGAACTAAAGAACTCTGGGAAAAGCAATGAAAGCAGAATAGATGAAATGGAAGAACGAATAAGTAATCTTGAAGACACGGAAATAAAAAGAACCAAAACAGAAAAGGAAAGAGAAGTACGAAGGAAAAAGAATGAAGAAAGACTTCAGGAACTATCTGACTCCATGAGGAAAGGAAATATAAGAGTTATAGGAATTCCAGAAGGAGAGGAGAGAGATGTAGGAACAGAGAAAATATTCATGGATATAATTGAAGAGAACTTCCCAAATGAGAAGAAGGAGCTGAAAATTGATATACAAGAAGCAAGAAGAACACCAAACTTCCACGACGAAAGGAAAAACACAGCAAGACACATAATAGTAAAGCTCCCAAGAATCCAGGACAAGGAAAAAATAATGAAGCTGACAAGAGGGAAGAAACAGATAACATTCAAAGGAAAACCAATCAGGCTGACATCAGACTTCTCTGAAGAAACACTACGGGCAAGGAGAGAGTGGAGGGACATAGTCAACAGACTCCAAGAAAACAGATGCCAACCAAGAATACTCTATCCCGCAAAGCTCTCTTCCTCCATGAAGAAAGAATATGGACCTTCCCAGACAAAGAGAAACTCCGGAATTTCATTGCGACTAAACCCCCACTCCAAAAAATACTACAAGGAATCCTAAAGCCAGAACCTCAGAGGGACGAATAACAACGAAAGAAGACCAAAAAAAAAAAAAAGTTATTAAAAGAATAAATAAATAAAATCAAAGGAAAGACAAACATAATGGCAAATACAGATGCTAACATATCAATATTAAGTCTAAATGTAAATGGACTAAACTCTTCAATAAAAAGACACAGAGTTGCAGCCTGGATTAAGAAACAAAACCCAACCTTTTGCTGTCTCCAGGAAACACATTTAGCTACAAAAGATAAAAATAGGCTCAAAGTCAAAGGATGGAAAACAATCCTACAAGCAAATGGGCCAAAAAAGAAAGCAGGAACAGCTATACTTATATCAGATAAAACAGACTTCAAACTCAAAAAAATAAAAAGAGACCCCAATGGTCACTACATTATGATTAAGGGGACAATACTTCAAGAAGAAATAACACTTATTAACATATACTCACCAAACGAAAGAGCACCAAAATATATCAGACAACTGTTGTCCTCTCTGAAAACAGACATCAGAGAAAACACATACGTAGTGGGAGACTTCAACACACCACTATCAACAATGGATAGATCAACAAGACAAAAATAAGTAAAGAAACTAAAGCTCTAAATAAGGACCTAGAGCATTTGGGCTTAACAGACATCTATAGAACACTAAACCAAAAAAAACGGAGTACACATTTTTCTCAAGCGCACACGGATCATTCTCCAGGATCGATCACATACTGGGGCACAAGACAAACATCAACAGATACACCAAGATTGAAATCATACCAACCATCTTTTCTGACCACGAAGGCATCAAACTAGAAATAAATCATAAAAAGAAGGCAAGGAACTATCCTACCTCATGGAGATTGAAAACCACACTACTGGAAGACCACTGGACTAATGAGGAGATCAAAGAAGAAATTAAAAAATTCTTTGAATTGAATGACAAGGAGGACACCAATATCCTAAATGTATGGGATGCAGCAAAAGCAGTAATAAGAGGAAAATATATAGCAATAGAAGCTCACATCAAAAAACAAGAAAGAACTCAAAGAAACAACCTAATCTCGAAGCTCAAAGATCTAGAAAAAGAACAACAAAAAAACCCCAGAACCAGTAGAAGAAAAGAAATAATAAAAACCAAAGCAGAAATAAATGAAATTGAAACTAAAAAACAATCCAAAAGATCAATGAAACCAAGAGCTGGTTCTTTGAAAAAATAAATAAAATAGACAAACCCCTAGCCAGGCTCACAAAGGAAAAAAGGGAGAAAGCACAAATACACAGAATCATAAATGAAAGAGGAGAAATCACAACGGACACAGCAGAAATCAAAAGAATAATCAGTAACTACTATGAACAGTTATATGGAAACAAGTTCAACAATCTAGAGGAGATGGACAAATTCCTACAACTCTACAATCACCCAAAGCTAGATAAAGAAGAAATAGAACACCTAAACAGACCAATTACAAGCAGCGAAATTGAAATGGTAATTAAAAGCCTCCCCAAAAACAAAAGCCCAGGACCTGATGGATTTACAAATGAATTCTACCAAACATTCAGAGACGAATTAGTGCCTATCCTTCACAAACTCTTCCAAAAAATTGAGAAGGAAGGGACAATACCAAACACGTTCTATGAAGCCAATATTACACTAATACCAAAACCGAATAAGGACAACACAAAAAAGGAAAACTATAGGCCAATCTCCCTAATGAACACTGATGCAAAAATCCTCAATAAATTTTAGCTATCAGAATCCAACAATGTATCCATAAGATAATTCACCACGACCAAGTTGGATTCATTCCAGGGGCACAAGGATGGTTTAACATCCGAAAATCAATCAACGTTATCCAACACATCAACAAAAGAAATATAAAAACCATATGATAATATCAATAGATGCTGAGAAAGCTTTCGACAAAGTGCAACACCCATTCATGATAAAAGCCCTTGAAATTCTTGGGATACAAGGAACATACCTCAACATCATAAAGGCCATCTATGACAAGCCAACAGCCAGTATCATTCTCAATGGTGAAAAGCTGAAAGCAATTCCATTAAGATCTGGAACAAGACAAGGATGTCCACTCTCACCACTGCTTTTCAATATAATACTGGAAGTCCTAGCCAGAGCAATAAGACAAGAGAAAGACATCCAAGGAATCCAAATAGGAAAAGAAGAAGTCAAACTATCACTATTTGCAGATGATATGATAATATACATAGAGAACCCCAAAATCTCCACAGAAAAACTAATTCAACTCATCAATCAATTCAGTAAAGTGGCAGGATACAAAATCAACACGCAAAAGTCAGTAGCCTTCCTATACACAAACAATAAATCTGAAGAAGAAGAAATCAAAAAAACCACCTTTTATTATCGAAACAAAAAAATCAAATATTTGGGAATAAATCTAACAAAAGAGGTAAAGGACCTATACAAAGAAAACTATAAAACACTGTTAAAAGAAATAGAAGAAGACACAAAGAAATGGAAAGACATCCCCTGCTCATGGATTGGAAGAATAAACATTATTAAAATGGCCATCCTACCAAAAGCAATATACAGATTCAATGCTATTCCAATCAAAATCTCAATGGCATTCTTCAAAGAAATAGAACAATTATTGATGAAATTCATATGGAATCACCAAAACCCCGAATAGCCAAAGCTCTACTGAAAAAAAAAGAAGGAAATGGAGGCATCACACTCCCAGACTTCAAACTATACTACAAAGCCATAATCATCAAAACTGCATGGTATTGGAACAAGAACAGACATACAGACCAATGGAATCGAATAGAAAATCCAGAAATAAACCCACAGATTTATGGTCAACTAATCTTTGACAAAGGAGCAAAGACTATGCATTGGAGCAAAGAAAGTTTGTTCAATAAATGGTGCTGGGATAACTGGGTCGCTACATGCAAAAGAATGAAGCTTGACCACTACCTCACACCATACACAAAAATCAACTCAACATGGATTAAAGAACTAGACATAAGACCTGAAACCATAAAATACATAGAAGGAAATATAGGCGAAACACTACGGGATTTGCACATCAAAGACATCTTTACAGACACATCACCCAAAGCAGTGATAGTGAAGAGAAAGATAAACAGCTGGGACTACATCAAATTAAAGAGCTTCTGCACAGCAAAAGAGACAATAACAAAAACAAAGAGAAACCCCACCAACTGGGAGAACATTTTTGCACCCAACACTAATGATAAAGGACTGATCACAAAAATCTGCAAAGAGCTGATGAGACTCAGCAACAACAAAGAATATAATCCAGTCAAAAAATGGGCAGAAGAGCTAAAAGAAACTTCTCTGAAGAGGAAATGCAAATGGCCAACAGACATATGAAAAATGTTCAACATCACTTGTAATCAGGGAAATGCAAATCAAAACTACCATGAGATACCATCTCACACCAGTGAGAATGGCACATATTAAAAAAACTAGCAACAACAAATGTTGGCGAGGATGTGGAGAAAAAGGAACTCTTGTGCACTGTTGGTGGGAGTGCAAACTGGTCCAACCACTATGGAGAGCTGTGTGGAGATTTCTGGACCTACTAAACATAGAGCTTCCATATGATCCAGCAATTCCACTCCTAGGTATTTACCCAAAGGACACAGAAACATCAATTCCAAAGAGCACCTGCACTCCTATGTTATAGCAGCACTGTTTACAATAGCTAAGCTTTGGAAACAACCCAAATGCCCAAAAATACATGACTGGATCAAGAAGATGTGGTACATATATACCATGGAATATTACTCAGCATTCAAAAAAGATAAACACATACAATTTGCAGCAACATGGATGGCACTGGAAGGGATCATGCTCAGCGAAATAAGCCAAAAAGAAAAAGAAAATACCGGATGGTCTCACTCATAGCAGGAATCTAGAAAACTTAAATAAGGGACCAGGAAAATGAATATTAGAAAGTGAAAATCAAAATCAACTAAAACTATGAACCAGAGACACTTTTGGGGGGTGGGGGGCGGGAGGGGAAGGATTGGGGTCAGAATGGGGCGTTTGCAATTGTATGGGGAATATAAAAATAAAATTTAATATTTAAAAAATAAATAAATAAATAAATAAATCTTTGAAAAAAAAAAGTATGAAATGTGTTACAGAAGATTGAATTGAGCACATTTGAAACTTGAAGCAGAGTTATGTTATCTGCAGTAATAATGCTTGGAGGGGTGCATAAGCTCTTTATCTGGCTTGTTTTAGATGAAAATATTTAATAATTTAAGAATTCATAGAATTTTAGGTAGAGAAGATCTTAATCATCCAGGCAACCACCTAATACCCAGGATTAAGACACTGAACCCCAGTGAGGTTGTGAATTGCTTAAGACAGTGCTTGTTACAGGGTGACACTGGGACTAATGTGGGAATGTTAACAGTGTCCTGAGTTATGGGTCCTGGCAGCAAGGGACCAGGTAGTGCAAAGAATTTCTGACCCTGAAGAACACCAACAAGCAACAAAGTAAGCATATGTTACGGCTGTTATGAACAGTATTAGAAGTGTCAAGTTTCTGCAAGGTAAGGATTTTTGAGTAATGAAAACTGGAACTAGGGTTGAAAGACAATTATTGAATGTTAAAAGATGTCTGAACAGAGAAAGCAAGACAACTCCAGAGAGACTGACATTTACATTGCAAAGTGGGATAAAGTCCAGAACAATGTGGGCATTCCAGGGATTATAAACCAGAGGCAAGTATCTTATATATCTTACAAAGGAGTTTTATTTTTATCTCAATCAGCAAGAACCAAGACTTGTTACTTTTTAATTTCTGTGAAGACTTTTCCTTAAGGGAAAAGTCTTTCCAACTCTCAGGATATAGGGCTGTTGTGCAAACCATCTTTTATTAGTACCTAAATTCAAAATGCCAGAGTCAGAGAAAACCAAGCCAAAAACATAAACTAGAAATCTGACCTAAGAACTAGGCTACCAGTGTGTGGGGGGTGGGAGAGGATGGAGAGAAAAGATGGTTGGGGTCACAATGAACTGTTGTATAAGCCTTTGGGTGCCTTGGTGGTGGGTGTATTGCAATAAATACATTTCAAGAGGTGGGATCCTAACATAAAGAGTACTGTAAATCAATAATGTAACCGGGGGCTGAAGCCAAAGGCTGTTACAGGTAACACACCTTGGAGGGTGGAACACGTGAAGATGAAGAGCTCCAGGCAAAATACAGAGAAAGCATCAGTGGGGTGGAGACTCTGACAGGAAATAGAAGGAAATGTAGAATCAGCCCCTGGATTCAGCATCTTCCAGGATGATTCAGCATTTTCAGGATTTCAGTGCTTTTGGATCTTCAACAATTTTGGGGGTGGTTATTTCTGTTCCTATGTTGATTTTCCAGAAGGCACTTTTGGGCCACGGAAGGATATGGAGAGGCTTCCAGCAGTCAACCTCAGAGAAAAAAAGTTCAGAGGCTTTGGAGGTAGCTGAGCAACAGAAACCATTCCCATCTTTGCTGTTGTTATAGCCTGGTGGGGAAGGTAAAGACCCAGAGCCAGGCACCCAATGATCTGTGAGTGTGAGCCCTTTGTTGTTTGGCTGCTATGGTTGTTTCCAGTGTTGTTGGTCTGATAATGTGCTGGTATATCTCAGCAGTTCTCGTGAGCATCTTCTGTTGTGTCTTCTGTTGTTGTTCTGAGTTGGATCCTGACCTATTGTCTGGCTGCTATGTGCTCCAGTACCTCAGTGGTGGGAAGACACGATTTGGGGAGTGAGAACTTTGTTCAGGATAGGGGTTCCATGTCTTCAGTGGTGGGAAGATGCCATCTTAGATGCATTTGTTTAGGACTTGAAAACACTGGGCATTGCTTTGGGTGAGGATAAACAACTGCTTGAGGCCTCAGTGACTCTTTGTTTTCCCTTGTATGTTAAATAAATCCCACTTTTGTTGTTTCCTAAGCCTTAGTAGACTTGCAATTGTGCACATGGGTGAAGAACTCAGACAGTGACGGGTAAATTATTTGGGAGGTGTCATTGGCCAGTTTTAGTGTCCCTTACTGCCCTGTATCAATACCAGCTTAATGAGAAAAATATTAAAAAATAGGAATGAGGGCCTCCCCCGATGGCACAGGCAGTTGAGCGCCACGCTGTAAAGCTGTCCACAGCCTCTGCAGTACCGGTTCAATCCCGGCCGGCTGGCGAGGGTCCCACATGGCGAAGAAGGCCTCTCCTGTCTAGCCTGCTGCTCCCCTCAGCAGTGTACTTCAGTCAGTCTGCCTGTTCTGTTACCCGCTCTCTTTCTGGTGAATCCTCTCACCCTTCCGCACATCTGGCTTGTACCCCAATTCTTGTATGCATAAAATAAATAAATATTAAAAAAAAAGAATGAATTCTACTTTCTTACCTTGACAAAGGATATTGCTGATATCATACTTGGTGAAAGACTAAAGGTCCCAGAATAGAAATAAGACACAGATGTCTAAACTCTCACCTATTCTGTTTAACCTTATGCTGGAGGTTTGAGCCAGAATAAGTAGACCAAACAGTGAAACCAAAGGCATCCATATTAGAAAGGGGAAAGTAAACTATATTTATTTGCAGATGGTTTGGTTTTGTATATAGGTAAGGAATTTACTAAAAAGTTATTAGAATAAAGCAGGTCAGTGAGGTTGCAATGCCCAGGATCAATATACAAAAAATCAATTGTATTTCTAAAAACTATCAATGAATGATGTAAAATGAAGGTAAGGAAATGATTCCACTTATAACAACAGAACAACTAATAATATGATTAGGATTAAAATGAATACATAGCTGTGAAATATATTCCCTGAAAACTACAAATCATTTTCAAAAGAAACTATAGAGGACCTAATAATTGGAATGCCAATCTGTACTCATGAATCAGAAGAGTTAGACTTGCTAATACAACAATACTCTCAGTTTGATCTACAGATTCATCACAACTAGTTTCAACATTTCAGCTAGAATGTTTAGCTAGAATCTTTGGAGAAAGTGACAAACTGATCTTGAAATCCATATGAAAATGCAAGGGATCCAGAACAGAATAGTCAAAATCATAATGAAAGTGAATAAAGTTGGTTGTTTCATGGTTTTAAAAATTACTAGAAAATTATAGTAACCAATATAACTTGGTATTGGAGTAGGATAAACATACACATTTGAGTGCCCAGAAATAAACCCCTGTATTTAAATGGTCAGTTGACAGAGCTGCTAGAACAACACAATGGAGAAAGAATAGTCTGTATAACCAATGGTGGTAGGACAACTGAATATGCACATACAAATAACATATCCCAACTGTTTACACCATGCACAGAAATTTACTCAAAATAGATCATAGACCTAATTGTAAGAGTTAAAACTGTACGAGTTAAAATTGTAAGAGTTAAAACTACATACTCCTAGAGCAGTAATATTGAGTAAATCTTTGTTAACTTGGGCTAGTAAGAGCTTCTGAGATATGCCACTAAAAGCATAAGCAACAAATGAACAGTAAACATATTAGACTTCATCTCAATTAAAACTTTTGTACTTAAAAGAATACAATCAAGAAAATTAAAACACAAAACATAAAATGGGATAACATTTGCAGATTCTATATCTGATGAAGATCTTAGATCAATAACATAAAAATAACAAAATTCATAGTAAGAGACCATAAAAATGGATAAAGGATTTGAATAGATACTTGTCCATAAAAGTAATGCAAATGGCTGATAATCACACAAAAATACATTCAACATTACTGGACATCTGGAAAATGAAGATATGTCAAAACTGTCAAAAGGAGATACCAATTCACACATATACTAAGATATAACATAAAATATATAATATAAAAGATAGTATTTGTTGTCAACAAATCAGGAAAATATGGAGAAATTTGACCTCTCACACATTACTGGTAGAAATGTAGAATTTTGCAGCTGCTCTGGAAAAAATATGTGTTAGTCTCTTTAAAAGTCAAGCAGAAAGTTATTATGTAAGTGCAATTCCACTGCTGGCACATACCCTAGAATTGAAATTATACATTCTCAAAAAAAAAAAAAAAACCCACAAAAAACAAATCTGTGCATGATAGTCTAAAAGTGGGGCAACCCATGAACATATAAAATGCTTATCTGTACAATGGCATTTTATTCAATCACAGGAATTCAATCAAAGGAAGTAGTGATGGATGTTGCAAAATGGATGGATCTTGAAAACATTATGCTAAATATAACAAGGCAGTCACAAAAGACCACCTATTGTGATTCCATGATATAAAAAGATTCCATTTATATAGAATGTCCAGAACACATGAACTATAGAGATAGGGAATAAATTCGTGGATACCTAGAACTGAAGGGTTTCAGGGAAATTAATAATGACTGTTAATGGGTTCAGGGTTTCTTTTGGCCTGATGAAAATGTTCTAAGATGGATTGTAAAATTGGTTCCAAAATTCAATAAATGTTTTAAAATCATCAACTGTACACTGATTCCACAGATTCTACATTGGCAATAATAGTAACAAGATCTAACCTACTGACTACAATAGAATGTCAGTGGGGTAGACAAGCCTCAAACATTACTGAATCCTGACTTAAATCTTTGGCTCTGTCTGATGTCTCTACATGCTATGCATCTGTTCAGGACTCACATCTCCCTTTCCCACCTGCTACCTCCAGCACCATGCTTTTCCTGTAGCTGAAGAAATTCAGACTGAAAACATAAGAGAGCTTTAGAGACTCAAAGTTCCCAGGAAAATTCATGAGATTTACTCTGTTTGGACCAATTTACAATATATGATTATCCTCTCATTCTAAACCACTGTGGCCAAGAGAAGGGCAAAGTATGTTGATTCACTTAGGATATGAAACCTGCCCATTGTCCCTGAAACAGTCACTGTGACTAGTGGATAGTCACTGTGGATATGCAGACTGACTTCAGTCTGTCAAGTGTGATTTCTCTCAGACCATGTGGCTAGGACAGAGAAAAGGGATCATTCCCAAAAGGGAACTGAAGTGTGTTTGTGGGAAGAAATCAGAACCACTAAAGATAAAGCAGGAATTGTGCAGGCAAATGGAGTGAGAAATTAAACAGAAAAATACAGTTATCTATTTTTTACAGTCCTTAGTCATGTCCTTGACTTGTGTTTTATCCTAAGGAGCTAGCTTTAAATATGAATAGTTGTAAATATGACTATGGAGTGTTCAGATTTGTACTTCAGAAAATTTACTTGGTCTGCCGGGAGAGATCAAGTACTATATTCTGAGCTTCCAATAGACCTTCTCAATACATCTCCCCTTCCCTCTGACAACTCTTTAAAATCTCCAAGTAATTTTATATGTCATAAACTTCTGCTAATAGGAGCTGTGTTTAGGCTGAAGATAGAAAAGGAGACACATCAAGAAGAGATAGTACAAGACAGTAAATCAGGGGCTACCTGAGTAATGTGTTGAAATAGATACTCTCTTCTTTATCCACAGTGGGTTTCAAACTTAGGAACTTCCAGGGTGTAATATGCAGGGAGAGACTGAAGAACAGACAGGTCACTCCAGAGTGATAGGGAGTTTTAGTGAACAAGGGAACTCATAAGACTCTGCTTGGGTAGCAAGAAGACCAGAGAGTTTTCTATATCACCCCAACCAAATCTCAGCACATGCATAGAGGCTTTAACTGTGCTCAGTCACAGCTGTAGCCCAGATCATCTCAATAACACACTGCATGTTACAGCACATATTCTGAAGGCTGCATGCTTGCAGCAGCTTTTGAAGATGAGAAAGCACATTCCAAGGGGCAAGGATGTAAAGCACATCCCAAGGGAAATGACTGAGTGGCATCCAAATGTCTGGGTCTAGCTCAAGGGACAATTCAGTGATCATGTCTTTTTGATGACCTTTCCCAGCAATGTAGTACAATCATTTTATTGATCATCTTTCCATTACATTCTAGATACCGTATGAGACTTGCTGTAAAGACAAGAAGATAAATAAGACACTATCTCCGCCACCAAAAAACTAACAGGGAAGTTGGAGGAGAGAAACATAGATCACTAAACTTCAGTCTATGAAAACTACCCATGGAAACTTATTCTCTGAGGGCAAAGGTCCACACTTGCTCAGACTGATCTTTAGGGCTTACGTCATTTCCAGGCACAGGATAGGCATTCAGCAATTACATGTGGAAAGAACAAACAATGATAGTTGAGAGATTAGCATCTCTGACTGTGGTGGTAACACTTGTCTGGGTTTTGAAAGAGAGGTAATATTATTAGAGAAGAAAGTAAATGAAGGCATGAGAGATTTATGGGAATAAACACCAACAATACCAATGCCAAGGTGAAGGGGAAGAAAATAATATTTAACATACGGAAAATAGAACTGTCTTGATCTTGACAGAAAGTTGTGAAGAAAGGGCTACAGAGCTAAATGTTGTCCTTTTTTCACTCAGGAGGAGACAATTTGTTCCCTGGCAAAAGAGTTTTTAGAGCTTGAAGGAAGATAGGCATTAATGGAGTAAAAATGTTTTATGCTGTGGAGTGGTAGGCAGGAAATTGACATTGAGAATAGAAAACAGAAGCAGTGACCTTAGCCAACTAAAAAGAATCATAACCTACAGGAATTGCATCATGTTTTCATTAAACTACAGGATTTTGCCCTAATAAAATCAATAATAATTTTTATTTTCCTATAGACTGAGCATGCCTTACAGAAACATTTCTCTATTCCATTAAGGTGTATCACAAATAAAAACAGAAATGTGAGACTTGAAGTTAAAATTTATACTGGAGAAGCATATAGCCTAAGAGGTGACATGAAGACCAGTAAGCCAATGCAAAAGCACTTTCCAATATTACCTTTTCACTATGGTTTCTAAGGCTTAGGTGGAGTTTCATAAGGAGTGATATGGAATAATGCACCTCAGAATAATCTGGGGGAGTTTAACGAGAATAAAAAAAATGAATTAAATTCCAGACTTTTTAAAAAATTTATATATATTTTACATCATTCTTCCTTGCTGTACAATGCATGCTTTATCCTCTCAGGTGTAGTCTTCATAAAATTCCTATAACCAATTCACCTGTGCACCAACACCATAGTCCCTTGTGCTCTTCCCTCCCCTGTTTTGTTCCCTCTCACTACCCCTCCCAATGAATGTCTCTGATTAATAGATACCTGTTTTTATTTATTTATTATAATTATTTTTCCTGATCCCTTATTTGGTTCCCCTACATTTCTCCTATAAGTGAAACCTTCTGACATTTTCTTTTTTTCTTTCTGGCTTATTTAACTGAGCATAATCCCTTCCAGCTCCATCCATGTTGCAGCGAATGGCATGAGTTTATCGTTTTTGATTGCTGATATCTTCTTGATGCAGTCATCTATTTGGGGGCATTTGGATTGTCTCCATATCTTAGCTATTGTAAATAGAGCTGCAATAAACATAGGGGTACAAGTATCCTTTTGGGGTAATGTTTTTGTATCCTTTGGGTAGATTCCTATGAGTGGAATTGCTGGTTCATATGGTAGCTCCATTTTTAGCAGTTTGAGGAACCTCTACGAGGGTTTCCATAGTGGTTGGACCAGTATGCATTCCCACCAGCAGTGCAAGAGAGTTCCTTTTTCTCCGCATCCTCATGACATTTGTTGTTACTTGCTTTTTTAATATGTGCCATTCTCACTGGTGTAAGGTGGTGTCTCATTGTGGTTTTGATTTGCATTTCCCTTATTATAAGGGATGTTGAACATTTTTTCATATGCCTGTTGGCCATTTGCATTCCCTCTTGGAGAAGTGTCTTTTCAGTTCTTCTGCCCATTTCTTGACTGGATTGTTTATTTTGCTTTTGTTGAGTCGTGTGAGTTCTTTGTATATCTTTATGATCAGTCCCTTATCAGTTGAGTGGAGTGCAAAGATTTTTTCCCAATCAGTGGGGTGTCTCTTTATTTTGGCTAATATCTCTTTTTCTATACAGAAGCTTTTCAGTTTTATGTAATCCCAGCTGTTCACCTTTTCCTTCACTTTCTTTGCTTTGGGGGATGGTTCTTCAAAGATCCCATACATTTACTGTGTCCCATACATTCTGAAGAGTTGTGTCCTCATTGTCCTGTGTCTCAATATGTTTTTTAATTTCTTTTTTTAAAAGATTTATTTATTTATTTATTTATTTATTTATTTATTTATTCAAGCACTGGATACAGTTAGAAGTGCGGGAGGGTGAGAGAATCCACCAGAGCCAAAGTGGCGAACAGAACAGGCAGACTGACGAAATACACTGTTGAGGGGAGCAGTGGGAGCGGCAGGAGAGGTCTGCGCACCATGTGGGACCCTCGCAGGCGGCCGGGGATCGAACCGGTGCTGCAGAGGCTGCGGGCAACATTGCAGCCCAGCACTCAACCACTGCACCACCAGGGAGGCCCAGTATTTTTTAATTTCTTCTTTGATCTCCTCATTGACCCAATGTTCTTCCAGTAGTGTGGGTTTCAATCTCCATGAGGTAGGAGGGTCCCTTGCTTTCTTTTCATGGTTTATTTCTAATTTGATACTTTTGTGGTCAGGGAAGATGGTATAATTTTGATCTTAATGTATCTATTGATGTCTGTCTTGTATCCCAGTATATGATTGATAGTGCAGAATGATCCATGTGCACTTGAAAAAAATGTGTACTCAGATTTTTGGGGTCACAGCATCCTATAGATGTCTGTTAAGCCAGTGAGGGCTAGGTCCTTATTTAGAGCTTTAGTGTCCTTGCTTATTTTTTGTCTCATTGATATGTCCATCAATGAGAGTGGTGTGTTGAAGTCTCCTACTACATATGTATTTTTTCTAATATCTGTTTTCAGAAATGATAATTGTCTGATATATTTTGGCACTTCTTCATTTGCTGAGTACATGTTAATGAGTGTTATATCTTCCTGATATATTGTCCCCTGAATCATAACGTAGTGACTGTCTATGTCTCTTTTTACTTTTTTTAGTTAGAAGTGTATTTTATCTGATATAAGCATTGCTGTTCCTGCCTTCTTTTTGCAGTCTATTTACTTGTAGGATTGTTTTCCAACATTTTACTTTCAATGTATGTTTATCTTTTGTAGTTAAATGTGTTTCCTGTAGACAGCAAAGGGTTGGGTTCCATTTTTAAATTCAGCCTGCTACTCTGTGTCTTTGTAATTGATGAGTTTAGCCCATTTACATTTAGAGTTAATATTGATACACTGGCATCCATATTTGGCATTTTGTCAGTGTCTTTTAGCAAGGGTCCCTAGGAATTGCATTAAAAAATGGTGAACTCAATGCAGTATAGCAAATGTTGATTTTTAATGATGCACACTTGAATCTTACATAACGGTATTATGCAATGTTACTCTACTGAGAGGTTATTCAGTTCTTTAGAATATAAGTTTTACAATTACTTCACAAACTCCAGTAATTACCATTGCTAAAAAGCATAATTTAAAAAATGTTTCCTTAGATAATTTTATTTAAGGGAGCACATTCAGGTGGAACTTATATAAGGAAAAATAAAAAATGAGAATTCTCTCCATTTAAAATAAGGAAAGCGATTTATCTGTGCTCATCTTTCTTAGAACATTTACTTTACAAAAATTATCCTTGTAAGAACAGTGTCCTCTTTGAAAAGTATACAAACATTTTTGAAAACCAGACAGGTACTTTGTCATTTTTATGACCTAGTAATGTCTTTCTTAAAATTGTGGGAGTCATCTTTCTGAAATATAGACATTAAGGAAGAGAGTTTGTCTATATCCAAGTTTCTGGGGGAAAACTAAAGACTAACTTTTCTGGACCTTTTGCTCAAATTTATAAAGTTGCCTCCTATTACATGGATATGGATTTTGTCTTTCCTGTGGATAAAGATAATAAAGTAACACAGACGGTCGCTGACAACTAGGCATAGGGGGTGAAATATATGTGCCAAGAGGTATTTTTTTTTTCTTTACTTGAGGATTTTTTTAAAGATTGATTTATTTATGCATACAAGATACTAGGGTACAGGACAGAGGTGTGTGGGTGGTGAGAGGATTCATAAGTTTCAGTGTTGGGAACAGAACAGGTGGACTGACTGAAATACACTGCTGAGGGGAGCAGTGGGAGAGTCAGGAGAGGTCTGCTGCGCCATGTGGGTTATCTTCCTGGCCGGGGATGGAACTCATGCTGCAGTGGCTACAGATAGCTTCATAGTGCTGAGACTTAACCCCTTGCACCACCAGGGAGTCCCCTACTTAAGGATTTGATATTGGTTATCTTTGAAACATGTATATTGGGTATATCTTCTTGGCTATTTCATCTCTCATCTCCGTCATTTTTCTACTCCGAATTTCCTAATGATCAAGACTAAATGTTTTCCTCTTCTGAACATTCCATTAAAGCTCATTTTAAATGATTCTTCATGGTTTACCACTAAGTAGGTATGATATGTGTGTACTGCTTTCATTTATGTGAAAAAACCCTAAATCTTGAAAACAAGAAAATGTACATCTTCTTATTAGGAGAATATAATTTTATATCTTCAACATTTTTTAATGAAGTAAATAAAAGTAGTTGGTTTTCCAATGAAACTATTTAAAATGTGGAGATAATGTGCATATGTGTACTTTTATCATCTGCTGACAAGACATAATCTGCATTTAAAATGAATATCAAAGAAGTATAAAAATAAGCCATAATCTCAAACAAAGCAAATACCATTCTTCCAGATCCAAACCACCATGTGACATTACTCTATCATAGGTATATTTATAATCCTAAACCAACATTTGGTTTTCAATGGTATGTGAAAATAATTGAATTTCTATTGTCTACACTAAATAAAGTGAAGGTTTCTACAAATGTGTGAGAAAGTTCTTAAGCTACCTGGTAAAGACCAATCCATATCTTAGCCAGTCAGTAGGCCTGAAGTAGGAAAAGACAAATAAACAAACTAAAGAGACTACATGAAGGATAATGATAGGTATTAACTCAAGCTTTTAAATCAACATATAATCATCAGAAAATCAATATACCTTGAACTGGTTCTATTTCAAAGAAAAATAGCTTGATATAAATTGTAATAGCATTAGACAAAAAAGAATGATAGACATAATACCCAGTAGGGTTTATCTAAAGAATGAAAAGCTGTATTAACAATTTTAAAAAAAAATCAATGCAATTCACTATTTTAACAGAATAAAGAAGAAAAAAAAAATGTGATCACCCTAATAGATACAAAATGCATTTGAAAAAATCAATACTGATCCTAAAAAGAACATTACACAGACTGAGAATAGATATAAATTCTTCAATCTGATCAAGGTTACCTAAGAAAAACCTAGTTATATCATACTTAATGATGAAATATTGAACTCTTTCCTGATAAGATCAGAAGCAAGTCAGGACTCCTATTCTCTTGATTCTACAAAACACTGTATTGGAGGTTTGTCTGTGTAAAAAGTACTAAATAAATGAATTTAGTAACAGCATAGACTATAAGGTTTATATACAAAAACTGGATTTAAAAAATATACTAACAGCAATAATTTCAAAGAAAAAATTAAATTTTAATCTATAATAGCACCAGGAGACAATTTTTTTGCCTATTTTTAGCTAAAAAATTATCATGGGTTTTCTGTCTTGATGGTGCCTGTATGTGTGGTGAACTTTTGGTAGTATTTTATAGGTGGTATAATTTCATCTTCAGCACAACTTTTGAAGTAGATGAGTTTTTTCTATATTACTCATTAAAATGACACTGTGGAGTCATATTTCAACTCAAGAGTTAAGGGACTACAACTCTATTATGAGGAAACTGTATATATTTTGGGAAAAACATAAAGTATGAGATTAGTTCACATAAAAGCTAACATTCTCAATGATAAAAAAAAAAAAAAAAAAAAAACACCTGAAAGCTTTTCCATGAAGATCTGGCACAAGACGAGGATGTCGATGTTCAGCACAACTGTTCAACATAGTATTGAAGGTCCTAGATATAAAGGAATCCAAGATGGGAAAGAGGAAGTAAAACTATCACTGTATATATATGAAATGATAACATACACAGGAAACCCTAAAGAATTCAAAATAAACTAAATGAAACAATGAATTAGTATAGCAAAGTGGTAGGTCACAAACACCAATTTAAAAAATATCTGTTGCCTTCTTATATGCAAGTAATATTTTAGGAGAGGAAAAAAATCAAGATAACAATCCCACTTATATTCACACCAAAAATAATTATAATACCTAGGTATAAACTTTAAAAAAGGATATAAAAGACCTGTTCAATGTTATTAAAAGAAATAAAAGATACAAAGGTATGGGAATGACTGCTTGCTTATGGATTGGAAGAATTAAATGGTTAAAATGGCCAACTTACCAATATAAAGATTCAGAGCAATTCCTATCAAATCTTCAATGGCATTCTTCATAGAAATAAAACAAACATTTCTGAAATATATGTGGAACCACAAAATACCCCAAATATCCAAAAAAATTGGGACAAAAAGAAAAATAACTGGTATCACACTGCCATACTTTAAACTACATCGCAAAGCTATAGTAATCAAAACAACATGACACTGAAACAAACAAAAAAGACACACCAATCAATGACTAGAATTAAGAGCCCAGAAAAAAGACCACAACTGCATGGATAGATAATCCACAACACAGGTGTCTAGACCATACATTGGAGATAGTGTTGTCTCTTCTAGAAAGACCATTATGGGAATTATTAAAACTTTGGAGAGACACATATAGATTTTAATTAGGGGTCTCCAATAACTGCTGATTGACAAGAAAAATAATATAGGAAACAATTATATGGCAAAACATTACAAAACAATTGATTACCATCTCAGAGACAGAAAGTAAGATAGTCATTATTACTTCAGGAGAACACTATGTTCTCTTTTACTTACACTGGTTATTAGGAAACTATAGAAAAATAACTGAAAGCAGGCTCATGTAGCATTTTACCCTAGAAATATTTCCAGTTTCATCATCTCTCACAGCAAAATTTTGGCAGAGAAAAACCCTTACATTCAAATCCTGAGGAGTAGAGAAAAGAGGAGTCCTTATTACATAAAGAGACATTAGTCAGTCAGTTCATTCAGAAATTATTTGCTATAGATGCCCTTTGAAACAGAAACCCAAGGGAATAGCTTGCTGAGTATAACACCCTGAGGGGAAAAACGTCAGAGACTTAACACCCTTGACTCATCCAACAGTGTCTTGATAGATAGCATATCAGTAACCATATATATTATGATTTAAAGCAGTTTGAATTGTGTTATGAAATGGCAGCTCTTAAAACATTTTAGGACACTTTAAATTTCTTGGCAAAACTGAAAGATGTCCCGATATCCCATGTACATACAGTACCCACATCATCTCCTCCATTACTTGCATATTTCCCTTGATAAACCTATAATGACACAACCTTATCACCTAAGTCAACAGTCTACCTTAAAATTCATTCATGGTGGTAAACATTTTATGGATTTGGACACGTAAAATGACACATATCCATCATTACAGTTTCATAAATAATAGTTTATTTGCTTCACTTTATACTCTGCTTATTCATTCCTACCCTCATCCCCCATGCCAACTCTTGGAAATCACTGGTCATTTTATTGTCTCCATAATTTTGTCTTTACCAGAATGCTATATAATTGGAATCATACACTATAAAGTCTTTTCAGATTGGCTTCTTTTATTTAGTAAGATGCATTTAAATTTCCACCATATCTTTTGAAGATTTGTTACTTCTTACATATAGTGCTGAATAATAACATTCCATTGTGTGTCTATACCACAGTTTATCTACACATTTGCCCATTGTAGGACATCTTGGTTGATTCCAACTTTTGACAATTAAGCATCCAAGGGAACATATTTTTATGGACTGGAACATTTTGATCAAATTTTAGAATTATATCCTGCCATTCTCAAATGTTTAATTCATCCTAATTGATTCTCAACATTAAGCATTGAAGAAAATTGGGTTGACAACATTGTTGTACATTGAACCATGTAAATCACAAGGATACACTGAATAATTAACCTTGTACCTTACTTAGAAATTGGGTCTCTGAAAATACAATCTTATTACAAGGAAATCTTACTCTATTAGAGTGGGCCATAGTCCAATAGGACTGATGTCAGGGAATAAGCTAAGATTGTGGGCCACCATTAGAGACTAGGAAGAGGAAGAAAGAATTCTACTGAGGGCCTCAGAGGGAACATGACCTTCACAGCACCTTGATTTCACACTTACAGATTTCAACAGAAAATAACAGATTTGTAGTCCTTTTGTTACTACATTGGAATAAAGTAAATCTTCAGAGTAATGTCTTCAATATAATTTTACCTCCCATAACTTAAACAATTTGTTTCATGGAGGATACTATCTAGAAAACTAAACTGCAAGTAAGCGGTTTTATTTTTATTTTTATTTTTTTGGTCCACTAAGTATACTTATCAGTCTCACTTTAAGTACAAGTTCTCTTGTACTGTTTCCCTAAAATCTGCTATAAGTCTATTTGTTTCATAGTCCAATATTTTTAGGCATTTGTTTCAGATTGGTTTTGTCTGCCTTCTGTAAAACATTAGTGTAAAATATTTCTGATCTCATGTGGGGATTAAAATCCATTATGTAGAGAATATTAACAGACTCTTTGGTTAGAGAAAGAATTGCTGGCTGTAGGCTTAATAAGTGTGCTTTGTTAGTCATGCTTAGTGGCATATGTCTTCATATGTAGCTAGATTCCCTTAAAATCAATGTTCTGCAAACCTGAAATATTAAAATCCCTCTGAAATTCTCTGCAAACTAAACATAAGTGATACTGTCCATACATAGTGAATTCATAAGTACAAGTCAGAACAGAAAAGACATAATTGCTTACTGACCAACCATCTGGAGCTCTGCTATTTGTGGAAAAGTTTGCTTATGGCTCTAAAACTACTTGGAATTTAAGATTTAATCTGGCATTGGCTAATATGTTTCGAGACTGTCATATTTCCAGTTCTCATGAAAACTCCTTGACCTCTGAGGGACCAAATGCAGAAAACAATTGCCTAGAACTTTACTCCACAATGTAAAGCTCACATACATTACTATATTTGGATACTTTGGAGGGAATTAATCATTTGTTGAATAATTATGGCCAATATCATTGTCTGATTTGTCACCAAATTTAGAGGCTTTAATTAGCAAGTCACAGATTTCACCTCCCCATTCTCTACATGAATATGATGAGATACCTGCTCAATAATTTTTTTTAAAGATTTATTTAATTATACAGGAACTGGGGTACAGTCAGAGGTGTTAGGAGGGTGAAAGAATTCACCAGAGACAGGGCCGGGAGCAGAACAGGCAGATATACCGAAGACACTGCTGAGTGGGGCAGAGGGCGAGGCAGGAGAGGTCTGCGGTGCCATGTCGGTTTCTCCCTGGCGGGCTGGGAATCAAATCTTCGCTGTAGAGGCCGTGGACAGCTTCACAGTGTGACACTCAACCTGCTGCACCACCGGGGAGGCCCTGTTCAATGATATTTTATAGAGAAAGAAACAAGTTCAAGACTCTTTGTCACCAGTGCCTAAGATATAGTAGAAGTTGAATGAATGTTTATTAAAAGGAGGGAAGAAGGAAGAATGAAATAAAGGAAGTAGGGCCTCCCCTGGTGACACAGCGGTTGAGCACTGAGCTGCGAAGCTGCCCGCAGCCTCTGCAGCTCTGGTTCAATCCCCAGCCACCAGTGAGGGTCCCACATGGTGCGCAGACCTCTCCTTCTGCACCCGCTGCAACCCTCAGCAGTGTATTTTGTGTCTGTCTGTTCTGTTCCCCGCTCTGCCTCTGGTGAATTCTCTCACCCTCCCGCACTTCTGACTATACCCAACACTTGTATAAATAAATAAATAAATAAATCTTTAAAAAAAATGTAAAAAAAAAGAAAGGAAATAAAAATGGAACAAAGGAAAGAAGTGAAAAGAGGGAGAGAGGGAAGGATAGGGCAAGGAGAGAGAAAGCAAAGAATGAAAGAAAATTCATTGATTCTAAAAGTTTTCTCCAAAATTTAAAGTCTCAAGACCTAGAATTGGACAACTTACTTTCCAAATTCTTGTTCTTTCTAACACATTCATATTCTTTATAAGTGTTTCTGTGGTTTTATTTTTAAATCTTCATCTCATGTGTTGAGATGCTGAAAAATATCCAGTTAATGCAAAAGAAGACACAAAAGAGGGGAACAGATAAAAGATCAAAAGGGAAAAGAAACACAGTGAGAAAAACATCACTTGCCTTTAGTTATATCAAATGTAAATGTTATAAAAACCCAAATTTTATAAAAAAAGAGGGGCCTCCCTGGTGGCACAGGCAGTTGAGCGCCGCACTGTAAAGCTGTCTTCAGCCTCAGCCGCACAGGTTCGATCCCGGCCTGCTGTTAAGAATCCCATATGGTGAAGCAGACCTCTCCTGTCTCGCCCACTTCTCCCCTCAGCAGTGCATTTCTATTTCTTCAGTCAGCCTGTTCTGTTTCCTGCTCTGTCGCTGGTGAATCCTTTCACCCTCCCGCACATCTGGCCTGTACCCCGGCTCTTGTATAAATAAATAAATATTTAAAAATTGGGGGCGGGAGGGGAGGGATTGGGGTCAGAATGGGGGGATTGCAATTGTATGGGGAATATAAAAATAAAATTTATTATTAAAAAAATAAAAAATAAATAAATTATCCATGTGCCAAGATGACTTGTCTTTTAAAAGTCTGTTGCAGACATCTTGGCTATGCCAATCTTTCAGATAGGAAGAAGTAAAATTTCACTGTTTAAAAATGACAAAATTGATCATGCAAAAAAGCATCCTAAGGAATATATGAAACAAATGTTTGAATAAATTATATATTAAAGGAAAACTCAATTTTATCTTTAATTACTAGCAGCAAATAATTGAAAATTAAAATTTAAAATTTCATTTACTACTTCAAAAACAATAAAATGAACTAGGCATATTCAAGATTACATTATAAACTATGAATGACTAACAAAATGAAGGATAAATAAATTGAGAGATATACTATGCTTTTAATTTTTTATATTTTTCATTTTTACACAATGTATGCATTTTAATTTTTATTATATACCTCATACAATTGTAACCCCCCCCCCTTATTTTGACCCTAATCCTTCCTCTTCCTGGCCTCCCCCATAGTGTGTCTCTGGTTTATAGTTGCTTGTTGATTTTGATTTTTACTTTGTATTAGTCTTTTTCCTGGTCCCTTATTTAGGTTTTCTAAATTCCTCCTATGAGTGAGACCATCCAGTATTTTTCTTTTTCTTTTTGACTTATTTCACTGAGCATGATCCTTTCTAGCTCCATCCATGTTGTTGCAAACTACATGTGTTTATCTTTTTTGATTGCTGAGTAATATCCCATTGTGTAAATGTACCACATCTTCTTAATCCAGTCATCTATTTTTGGGCATTTGTGTTGTTTCCATAGTTTAGCTATTGTAAATAGTGCTGCTATAAACATAGGGGTGCAGATGCCCTTTGGAATTAATGTTTCTGTGACCTACTAAAGATATAGCTTCCAAATGATCCAGCAATTCCACTCCTAGGTACTATGCTTTTTGAATGGAATACTCAAAATTAACATTTCAACTTTCCCTTAATCAATCTGTGTATTTAAAATCATCTCAGTTATAACCATATCAAATTTTGTAACACAAATTAACAAATTGTTTTGTAAATTTTATGGAAATCAGAGAAGTTAGAGTAGACACAAAAGAAACTTAGAAAAGAATAATAGAGGGCCTCCCCTGATGGCGCAGCAGTTGAGCGCTGGGCTGTGAAGCTGCCCATGGCCTCTGCAGCGCCAGTTCAATCCCTGGCCGCTGGCAAGGGTCCCACATGGCAAGACAGGCTTCTCCTGTCACGCCCGCTGCTCCCCTCAGCAGTGTGTTTTGTCGGTCTGCCTGTTCTGTTCCCTGCTCTGGCTCTGGTGAATTCTCTCACCCTCCCATGCTTCTGACTGTACCCAGTGCTTGTATAAATAAAATAAATCTTTAAAAAAAAATAATAGTATACTAGAGAACTCATTGTGCCTGACTTCACTACTTAGAGAAACAATAATCAATAAAATGTAATGTTGACAGAAAGAAAGATATATCAATTAGATTAAATGATTCTGAAACAGGGCCTCCCCTGTAGCGCAGTGGTTGAGACTGGTCTGTGAAGCTGCCTGCAGCCTCTGCAGCGCCGATTGGATCCCTGGCCACCAGGCGAGGGTCCCACATGGCGCGCCGACCTCTCCTGCCGCCCGCTGCTCCCCTCAGCATGTACTTCGGTCCTTCTGCCTGTTCTGCTCCCTGCTCTGGCTCTGGTGAATTCTCTCATCCTCCCATGCTTCTGACTGTAACCAGTGCTTGTATAAATAAATAAATCTTTAAAAAATAAAAATAAAAAAATAAATGATTCTGAAACACACTCACATATATATGGAAATTTATTTTTTTGCACAGGTATTAAAAGCCATTGACTTAGGAAAATATTTTCAATAAATGATTCTAGGACAACTGGATAATTATATGTGAAAAGAAAACCATTACCCCATCACATATCACATGCAAAATAAATAAGATGTACCATACATTGTGACAATAATGCCAAAACTGTAAACATTCTAAAAGAAAAATAAGGGAGAATATATTTTCTTTTGTCATTCTGGATTAACAGATGTTTACTGTACAGGACACAGGAAATAGTAACTAAAGAAAATGGACAGGACAGACTGTCAAAATGAAAAATTTCTCATCGAAAGATATCAATAACAGTCAAGCTAAAGGTCTGAGAAGGATATTAGACAGTCATATCTCATAAAAGACAAATATAGAGGGGCTTCCTTGGTGGTGCAGCAGGTTATGCGCAGCACTGTGAACCTGTCTGAAGCCTCTGCAGTGCCAGTTCAATTCCCTGCCCTCCAGGGATAATCCTACATGGTGGAGCAGATCCCTCCTGTCTCTCCCACTGCTCCCCTCAGCAGTGTGTTCAGTCATCTACCTGTTCTGCTCCCTGCTCTTTCTCTGATGAATCCTCTCACCTTCCCATGCCTCTGGCATATACCCCAGCTCTTACATAAATAAAAAAAATAATAATAAATCTTTTTGAAAAAAGACAGATATAGAATATGAAGTACTCCTGCAACTGAAGAAAAATTAGTTCAGTAAATAAAAAGACTTGAACAGTGACTTCACAAAGGAGGTCATAAAAATAGCCACCAACATATCAACTCAATATATTTGATCTCCAGGGAAATTAAATCACTATTCATGCATTGCAATGACTAAAACAGTATCTACGTGATTCCTGATAGTGGGTAAAATAATATAATTTGTTTGGGAAAAAATGATTTCTTTCAAAGCTAAATATTAATCTATTCATGGCCCAAGTTATATCCCTAGATATATGCATAAGGAAATAAAAACTTTTTCATAGGGATCATATTATATTCATGGTGCAGGGATGGCACCATGCAGGATCTCCATGACCTTATGCAAATGGGTGAAGAGTAAAGGAGAGTCCTGGAGCCCTCTCTGGCTTTTTAAGGATTTTATTGATCTTTTACCATGTATACATCAGGCAGGGGTGCCGGGAGGTGGCATGGACAGTAGGCTCGCAGGCCTCCCAGCACCCAGGAAGTCTTTACTCTTCCTGGGCTTTCCGGCATTCTCTTGCGGCCTCTGCTTCTCTGCTGGTTCTCCTACGGTCTCTCGCTTGTTCTTCTTCTTTCTGCTCAGCTGGCATCTCCGTGATGGCACCCTTATAAGCCCAGTCTTAGCCCAGTTATACCCACCTACATATGCCCACACCCCACTCCTGGTGCCTGCCATCAGGCATGAATTCAGGACCACAGATCCATTATCAATCTTAATGACGGGAGGGCAGAAAAGCCTGCCATCATTTACCCTACAGTATGTTAATTCACAATAATTATTAAATATGAATGTCTACTCAAAGGGGACTGAAAAATAGTAGTATATTCACTCCTTACAATATTATTTGAGAATAAAAAGAGAATGATTTATTTGCACAATCACATCAATAATGAGTCACTGTGCTAGTGAAAGAAATGGGACATTGAAAGATACATATAATTTGACTCATAGCATTCTAATTTGAGCAAAACTAATTCAGAAAGAAAAAAAATCAGAAAACTATTTCCTTTCAGGGGTTGTTGAGTCACAAAGGACACAGGGGATATTTTTTCCTCATGGAATATTCCGTGTCTCCTTAGGGATGATGACTACAGAGAAGTAACTCACCTCTAAACTCTAAAATTTTAAGCTCAGGCCTCCTTGGTGGCCTAGGAGTAAAGTCTCAGTACTGTCACCTTTATGGCCTAAGTTCAATCCGTGGCCAGGGAGCTGATCCACATGGCACAGCAGACCTCCCCTGTCTCACCACTCCTCCCCTGAGCAGTGTATTACAGTAAATCTGGCTGTTGTGCTCCTCACTCTTTCTCTAGTGAATCCTCTCACCCCTTGCACCTCTGACCTATACCCCAGTTCTTCTGATGCAAAAATAAAATAAGATTCTAAGCTCTCAAAACTCAATGAATGATAATATTAAACTTACTCACTTTACATTATGTCACTTGTCCTGCAAAAAGGAGTTGTAAACAATTATCAACTCTCATTAATGTTTGCTTTTCACAGCAACATGGATTAGAAAATCTTAAACTAACTTCTGGGTCTTTTAAGCAAATGAATAAATACATTGAGAGTAGCAGAAGCCATGTTTCTCACTCCTGAATACAGAGAAAAAAATGCAACAATTGAAATATAACTACTTCTGCTGGACTTAAATTAGAGACAGTATGACAATATGGATTCATATGATAATACAGAAATATGCATAGCTATATGTATATGCATGTGACTCTGTCTATATGTGAGCTCTCTGGCAAAGCCCAAGAACAATGCACATTTGTAGCAGTGACCATATGTAGGACCAGATCTTGCCTTGTACATACCACATCACATGAAAAGGAACAAAGCTTTTTATAAAAGTTCTTGACTCCAAGACTGGGGCAGGAAAAGTTCCCTAACAGCCAGGATCACCTTAAGATGGAAAGTAAGATAGTAGTAGAAGAATCCAAGGATCATGACTGAACTACACTGGAACTTTCTTGAAAGAACTTCCACTGGCCAAACCTGGGATCATTTCAGCAATAAAATAAAAAATGAGAAAAAGATTGCAAACCATTGGCTAAAATAAGAACAGTGAATCTATCCTAATACAGCGAGTCAATTGAATAAATAAATAAGGAAAAGGGAAAGCCCTTCCTTAGAATACCAACTAACAAAGAGTAACAGCAAAGAAAATGGTATTTTGTTATTTATTTGTCAATTGATGCTACAAGCAGTGGCTGAAAATATGACAAGAATTTATATTAAACATATTGCTAGTATAAAGATATTAGCATAGCTAAATAACCAGACTAATACAGTCAATATTGTGATGAAACGTGTTCTGCAGTGGCATATCTATTCAGGTGCGAGGGTGGAGGGCTGCCATAAATGAAACCATGAAAATCATTCAGACAACCCCAATTCAGGAATATTCATTAAATAAATCCCTGTGGACAACCTTCAAAATAATTAAGATCAAAGAGCAAAAACAATGTTGAAAAATTACTCCAGATAAAAATGACCTGAAAAGACACACAACGAAATTCTAAAAGTGGCCATAGACTGAATCTTGGACTAGAGAAAAATCAAGCTATAAACATTACTGTTTAATCAATGCTTTTTTTTTATAAAGCACCAATGTTAAATTTCCTAATTTTGATAACTCTTTTTTTTTTGTTTGGATAAAGAAAAAAGTTTATTAAAGAAAAAAGGAACAGAAATAAAGTGGGCTTGATAACTCTTCTTTGGCTCCATAAAGCTATTTCTTTGATCTGAGGAAACAGATGCAAAAATATTTAAGGGTAGTAAGGACCATGATACTTCCCACTTATAGCTAAATAGCTATACAGGCAGAGGTATATGGGAGAGAAAGGAGAAGGATGAGGAGAGAGATAGAAACAAATCACAAAATATAAACAACCAGTGAATCCATGCGGATTTCTTGTTTTATTTGTATAACTTCTGTGTAGTGTTGAAATTTCAAATTAAAATAAACATAAAAATAACTTAGAAGACTTCTACAAAGGAGGTTTGATAAATGTAAAGCTACAAGTGGTTGACATATATGGCTGATTACCTAAAGAGTGGATTTTTTAATAGAAGGGTTATCTTTTTCTCAAGCAGTCACTCTGTGTGATACAATCAGAGCAATTTCAAGGAGACAAATAGTTAGGATCCCCAAAATAGCTGGGCATTGTCTTTCTACTAACTACAAACTGGTTTTCAACACAAACAACAAACCCTTTCATTTAAAAGACTGTTTCAAAGCAATTCTTCACACACAGCTGACTAGTCCACATCCTACTTTCTTAAAAGTCATTATTTGTAAGTTCTATGTTTTCACCCAAACTCTCTATATTGCTGCATTATACTCAAGTTATTCTGTGCTACCCACTATCCAGAATTTCTCTCTGCCTCCGAAGGAAACTTACTCCTTTTTCCAAATTCAATTTCTTTCTTTCGTAGAACCACCCTTTTCCTGGGCTATTGCTTTCATCCTGCCTGGCCAGGAGCTCAAATATGTTCTCAGTCCCATCACTTGTCAAGGAGTTCCAAAATTCTCTCCCTTCCTTTTGCAATTTTTCTCCCTCATTTCTATTGATACCTTTCCAGATCTCTCTCTCTCTCTCTCTCTCTCTCTCTCTCTCTCTCTCTCAATAATCAATAAATCAATATCTATCTATCATCTATCTATTATCTATCTCTTTTATCTTTAAAAAATTAACTAAAACTCAAACCAAAAATTATCTAAAAGCATTGTCTCTTTGAATGATCTATTTTCACACTTTCTCTTTTCAGTGTTATAACCTCCCCAGACCTCAAATGTAGGTATTTTTGAGACTTTATATTTTTAGAGCAGTTTTATTTTTATAAAAAATTTGAGAGGAAGGTACAGAGATTACCCATATACTCATGCCCCCACACATGCATAGCCCTCCTCATTGTTAACATCACTCATCATGACTTTACATTTTTTAACTAAGGGTAAACCTGCATTGAAACTTCATGTTCATCCACAGTCAATAATCTGCTTTAGGGGTCACTCTTGGTGTTGTGAATTCTATGAGCACAGACAGAATATATCCATTGTTATAATATCACACAGAATATTTTTACTGCTCTTAATAAACTGTGTTCTGCTTATTCATTTCTCATGACACAAATGGCTTTAGTTTTGTTTTGTTTTGTTTTGTTTTTCCCCCTGGAGCAATAGGGTTTACTACTCACTAAGATGTTTACCTGAATAATTAATTTAATAATCACCATAAGCCTCAAAGTTCAATGCAGCTATAATCTCATTCTTGAGAGGAAAGAAATAGAAAATCAGAAATTAACTAATTTGCCCAAAGTCCTGTGGCTAATTAGTAGACGAGGCAGGTTTTGAACCAGGGAGGCTAACTGCAGACTCCAGAGCTTATCTGTTCTACTCCACAATTCCAAACTAATTTACTGCTATCCATGACCTCCACCTCTCAGTGCAAACCCACACAGATGCTCCTGAAGTCGACCATGATTTTTCTCAGGGTGTCTAGGGCTTCACATTGTTGAGAAAGAGTACAATATTGTGGTTTAAAATCTTAGCTACTTGAGCAGGAAATAAATGAATGTGAATTCCAGAGGCACCTACTTTCTAGCTGCATGACATGGCACTGACCACTAAAGTCAGGCTCTTTATCCGTATTGTATAGGAGTAAAATAGATCTATCTCAAATGATTTCCTTTATGAACTACATTAAATGTGGTCATGCATTAGAGAATGCTTATCCTAGTGCTTAACATTATATTTGTCACATTTAGGTTTCAATAAATGGCAGCAATTACTTTCCACACTCGACTTTGATTCATTTACTTCTTCACTGATAATTCTTTATGGCTCCCAGTCCCTCTTTCTCATACAAACCACAAAAATTCCCTCTCAGCTCTGTCTCCTGTATATACACTTTTTCTTGTATTTCCGACTGGAAACACTGCTACAGCTACACATGACTGCAGAGGACGTTGAGTCAGTACCTCAGACTCTGAAAGTTCTCTGATCTTCAGAGCTAATCTCCATTACATGTTGTTAGCTATCACTTGGCAGCCTCCTTAATGGCACACAAATTCTCTGATAAATAGGTTCAGCTCTTAGCAAGTCCATCTACCTCTTTGTTCTTTGTCCATCACATATCATTTTGACAGTCCTTTCATCTTCAACATCACTGGGAAGATCTATGGGATATGACCAGTGAATAATGATGCTAATTTTTGTTGTAAACTGGACCCATTGAATGTGAGGGGGAATAATCAGGCATAAGGGGTCAAAAGGGCCCATTCAAATATGGAGAAGGCAGGGCCTCCCCTGGTGGCGCACGCAGTTAAGCACTGCGCTATGAAGCTGCCTGCAGCCTTTGCAGCGCAGGTTCGATCCTGGCCAGCCGGCAAGGGTCCCACATGGCAAGACAGACCTTTCCTGCTGCACCCGCTGTTCCCCTCAGCAGTGTATTTCGTCAGTCGCCTATTCTGTTCCCCACTCTATCTCTGGTGAATTCTCTCACCCTCCTACGCATCTGGCCTGTGCCCCAGTTCTTGTATAAAATAGATAAATAAATCTTAAAAAAAAACACACACACACAAACATGGAGAAGGCAGATATGCTGTGGCCACAGAGGTTGGCAGAGACTAAGATGAGTAGGCAGAAAGATACCACCAAGCTGTTAAACATAGTTTGGTAAGAGGCAAAATAATATTCTTTGTAATTTATCAGGAAAAAAAAAATTGTTCTAACATTTAAAATTTCAGTATTTACAGAGATATTTTCTCTATACTTTCTTCAATTGATTATATGCCAGACCATGATTATATTTAAGTAGGTTTGATCATTTTGTCTTAGTAGGGCAGGGCAGATATGAAGCATTAAATCTTCTCTCCACTATCACTCTAAGAACTGGACTTTATATGAGAGTTTAAAATTTTCTCCTGTAACTAAGAATCTTTATGTCTAAAGATGCAAAGATCAGTAAATAGTGTTATGGGCTGAACTGTGTCTGCCCAGACTTTCCCTTGGTGAAAGCCACACCATCAGTACCTTAGACTACAGTATATGGAGACAGGGTCTTTAATGAGATAACTAAATTAAAAAGAGGTTATCAGGGTGGTTTCTAATCCAATACAACTAATATCCTTATAATCCCCAGGCCTCTCTTTCAATAGATATTTATAGAGAAAATATGATGCAAAAGGGAGAAAATATGGTAATGCATTAAGGCATTGCTATTTTTTTAATTTGTGTGTTATACATTTAGATAACATTAAATGAATTCCTACTATTAAAACTGAAGCCAAAATGGTAAAACATGACAAGACATACATCACAATAACATCTTTAAATACTCATCACCCAAAGCAAAGAAAGTGAAAAAAAAGATAAACACCTGGGATTACATCAAACTGAAAAGCTGCTGCACAGCAAAAGAGACATTAACCAAAACAGAGAGACACCCCACTGATTGGGAAAAAATCTTTGCACTCCAGTCAACTGATAAGGGACTGATCATAAAGATACAAAGAACTCACAGGACTCAACAAAAACAAAATAAACAATTCAGTCAAGAAATGGGCAGAAGAACTTAAAAGAACTTCCTCTTTAGAGAAAATGCAAATGGCTAACAGGCATATGAAAAAATGTTCAACATCCCCTATCATCAGGAAAATGCAAATTAAAACCACACTGAGATATCACCTTACACCAGTAAGAATGGTACATATCAAAATAACTAGCAACATGTGGTGAAAAAGGAACTCTCCTGCATTGCTGGTGGGAGTGCAGACTGGTGCAATCACTATGGAAAGCTGTCTGGAGGTTCCTCAGTCTACTAAAAATGGAGCTACTATATGACCCGGCAATTCCACTACAGGGATCTACCCAAATGACACAAAAACATTGATTCAAAAGAACAACTGTACACCTATGTTTATTGCAGCACTATTTGCAATAGGTAAAACCTGGAAACAACCCAAATGCCCAAAATAGATGATTGGATCAAGAAGATGTGGCATATATATATATATATATATATATATATATATATATACACACACACACACACAATGGAATATTATTCAGCAATCAAAAAAGATAAACTCATGTCATTTGCAGTGACATGAATGGAACTAGAAAAAAATATGCTCAGTGAAATAAGTGGATGGTTTCACTTATAGCAGAAATATAGCGGAACCAAATAAGACATCAGAGTAAAAAAAAGACAACAGTACAAAACACAGCAAAGCAAAAACAGGCAATTATAAATCAGAGACATCCTGCAGGGGAGAAGGAGGGCGAGGGTTCAGAGGGAGGGAGGGAGGAGCACAGGGGACTGAGGTGATGGTGCTCGGGTGCACTGGTAAAAGAAACTCTATGGGGACTGCACCTGAGGGCTTGTGGGAAAGCAAATATTGTTTGAATATGAACAATGATGTAAAAGAATAAAAAATTAATATTAAAAAACTGAAGACAAAATCATATTTAAACTTTCCTTGTTCCACATTTTTATGTTGTAATGTTGCTAAATTCTGTCTCAACAGATTTTTAAACAATAGTATTTTTCAATGACACTAGTGTCGTAGAATACATTGTATTTGTTCATTTATAATCCATATTTTAATGGATTTATAGTCACTGTTCTTTTATTGAGGCAACAAGAGTTTACAACATTGTATATGACATAGAGTTATAGATTCATCCTTCTCATTTAATTCGTATACTTTGCTAGACTGAACATCATCATAAATTAATTTTGTTTTCTGTTTTAATTTTTCACCAAAAAAGTCACATAAATATAGTTATTCTTTTGCCTTGCAAATCTAGAATGGTTATCTCCTGGCTTTAAATTTGAAAATCAGTTATAAACTTAGAAGATAAGTTGCCATATATCAAAAGTCTGTGGGGAATATTTTTTTTCCTGAGAATAATATTACAAGGTAGATCTCTGAACCAACCATGATAGTTCTTGCTTATATATCATTTTTTCACCTGTGACTACACAGCTTTCTCTTTAGTCCTAAAATTGATAATATCAAAATATACATTAAGCTTGTCCTTAAGGTACTTGAGGCTTTTCAATTAGAAGGTATGTTTACTTCAGAAAACTACTTTCTATTACACACAATTGCATGTATTCTTCCTTTCTGGTCATCTAGTTTTATTAATCTTGTATCTTTGGGCAAATTCTCTTTTCTCCCTTTTCATTCCCTGGATCACCATTTGAGGCTACCCTACTCCATGGTCACCAATCACTTAGAGAGTCAAGTGGTATTCAGAGTTGTACAATATGGTGGATGGGGTCTAATCATATCAACTGAAACAGTCATCTTGATAAAATAATTATAGGAAAGGACTTTTAGAACTCTGAAACTTAATTTTACCAAAGTTACTATAGTCATGGATGTCAAAGGAGGTAAGTGCCTATTTCTAATGCTTGACTGAATCTGATATATTGTTTCCTCTTTCAATGCCCCCTCTCCTTCCTTCCACCCCCTCTTTCTTTACCTGTTTCTCTGGTAAATTACATTGATTGATTTTTGCATTTGGTAACAACTTTGCATTCCCAAAATAAACTACACTTGGTTGTCAGGGAAGGATAAAGAAGATCCAGGCTGTCATCATGACTCAGTCTATTAACAACAAATTGTGTGCATTATAAAATTGCTGCTGATTCCCATCCACTCAAATCTCTCAGTAACGACTATTATAGCTCATTCTATGTGGAAACACATAGTAATGGTCATTTGGGGAAAGGTAGTTCACCCTGGCCAAGGTGATGCTTTAAAAGTCTCTGTCTCCCTCAATTTCTTGAATCCAAGTTCAGTTCTTTATGTCTCTTCCCATCCTCACTTTGATTTTCATATTTGTACCCCATGTCATTTCCCAAGGTTATGGGAGTAAGAATTTCATTTGGAGTCCTCAGAATTCTATACTATCAAGCCAGCTCATACCTGGCACTGTGATTCTGTAGTCCACCCAACTTGTTCTCTTTTTCAGGTTCAGAGTGGTGCTGTTCCTAGACTTTTGTACCCTAGCTAGAATCATAACTGTCAATCTCTACCTATTATCTCACCAGTTGCCAGTTCAACTTTGAATGGAATGTTAAAATATTTAAAATGCATTTTTCCTTACCTTTCATGTAAGAACTATCTGGGCATTTTTTCCCATTGGATACAAAATTTAATTTGAAACATTTTTTTTTTCCTTAGATTCTTATGCTTTAAACCTGCAACACTTGTTTACCTTTCTTTCCTTTTTTGCACCAAATTAAACTTATTAAGTAAAATAAGTTTATATCTTTGTATCTGCTCCAAGGGGTATGAGCTCAAACAACTACAAATGCATACTTCTTTTCTGCCTACATTTAAATAAGGCAGAATCTTGACATCCATAATGGAAGACTCAAGATTAAAAGTAGTTCATATGAAGAAAAAATGGCTTTCATTTTAAGTTGAATACATGCTAAGGTTAACAAAATATCCTGAAAATTAAACAATGCATGCCTCAGTTACTTTAGCAGAGGATAGTTTCAGTAGCAAATATTAACAATTAGGAATGCATTAAAGAATATACAGACAAGGGGTCTAAAAACAATGACTTTGACATAAATTGTGATGACTAATAATATACTTGGAGCAAAGGAGGTTTAGAGAAGTCATAAGTATCTGAGGACTGCCATGTAAAGATGGAGTAGACTTACATGTAATCCCATAGGAAAGAAAAAGTTAACAAACAATAGAACTTACAATGAGGCAGATTTTGATTCACTAACAAAATTAAAAAATGACCAATGGACAATCTCTTCCATGAAAATATTTGGTATATGGAACTGGAAGAGACAGGTAAGAAACAGTTAAGTGGTTCTTACGTCTGTCTGCATAACTGCACCAACTGGGAAGCTGATCAAATGTACAAATTTGATGATGCTATAGCACAAAACTTCTGATTCAACAGATGTAGGACTGAGCTCAGTTTTTTTTTTTTTTTTTTTTAATAAACTTTCCCAAATTAATTTAATATTCTGTCAAGGTCAAGCATCAGTGGATCAGATGGTATCCAGGATTCAGTAAAACTCTCTAATGCCGGATATTTCGGATATTTTAACTAGACTGAATGTCTATTTGGGAAAAAAAAAAACATAATAGAACTCCCTTCTGTTTACGATAGTCATTTTCTGATGTTGGCAAGCCTAAAGATAATTAAAACTGCCTTTCTTTGGATCACTTCTTGCAGTTTTCCTATTCTAGAAATGTGTTCCATTTACTTAATAATCACTGCCCCAATTTATCCAGTTCTCTGGCTCCTAATGGCCACGCCAATCCTGAATTTCTTTGTCCCTGTTCTTTTTAGCCAAACACCTTCTTGTATTACATGTTCTTTTGAAGAATATTTCTGTGACACAAGATACCAACATTATCACCATTCTAAAGAACTAAATCCTTAATACTAAGCATTTCCAAACTTTCATTTCTGTGTCAGTCATACAATTTTTACTTTCACAGACAGCAATATTTCTAAAAATTACCTTTAGTGATTGATATTTTCTCCATCAATAATGAATACTTTGGGTGGATTTTCAAAATTTTACTAAAATTCCCAACTTTTTGTTAAAGTTACTTTTTAAAAAAATATTAGAAGTCTTTTATTCTCTTTCATACCTATCATGCTTGGGGAAACGGGCTCCAGTAGCTCAGACTTCTTCCCATGGTTTCTCACAAAGCATTCCTCTGGGTGGGCAGGCTGGAGTATCAACTAACCTCAAGTAACTTTCTCTTTAGCTTCCTTTTTAATTTTCCTGATAATTTTCATTCACACCTTTCAGGAAGCTCTCTCTGCTCTTAGAGAACTTAATATGCTCATTGTGAATATTAATCATCTTGGAAAGAACGTTGTCCTTTATCTGTTTGTTTACGGCAATGCCAACTGTATGCTAGGTAAGGTCATAGACTATTCCAGTGTTGCCATGGTAACTTGGGTGGGGCATTCCTTTTTGAACAGTGCTCACTCCTTGTGGTCTGCAATGTCACCTTTCTCATCAATTCATATGAGAAATGACTCCATGTTTTCTAAAAGGCCTGGAAGACATATACCAATTGCATCTTCTCTTCACCTCTATGGTGGTCACTTTGATGATTTACTAGAAAATGGTAATTCCCACAAATTCCCAAGATTATAACTATTTGTCAACAAAGTCCTGGTGATCTATCATCTTATGGATGCTCTGTAATGATCTCCCTCTATTCTCCCTGTCCTCTACTCTGCACTAGGTCCATGGGCTTTCCTGGACTTCTCTTGCTTACCAAGAGCCCAGGTCTTCTTCAGAAACACTGCACTCGCCACTCCTCTGAGTTCTTCTCACTCACTAGAAAGCTGCATAATATTCGCAAGTCTTTTTTCTTTAGCTAAACATCACTTCATGAGAAATGCCATCCTTTAGAGCCCTAAATCTCTTACCTGTTTATATGTCCTTCCATAGCACTTACTTCTTGCAATAATTTTTATTTAGTTGTCTGTTTCTTTCCACCTAGCTGATATTAATATGTAAGCTCCCTGAGGCAGAGACTCAGATGCATTTAATTATGGTTTATCCTCCAGTGTTCATATCAGTGACTCACACATAGCAGGTGTTCAGTAAATATTTGTTGAATGAATAAGTGGAAGGATAGATAATGAGAAAATTTCAATCCTGGGCATTACAATTTGTCTGTCAATCTAAACTCCTGATTGAGCTAAAACTGAAGTGCCCAGGCCTTTTGCTTTTCTCTGTATTGAAGCAGTTGGTTGCAGAGAGGAGAGTCAATATAAGGAAGAGTTTAAGGAATTTGAGAGTTAGTCAAGCTTTGCATTTTTATCCTTTTAGTGGTGGTTGTAAGAATGTGTACTAGTTAATTTAAGTCATTATGAAATACACAAGAGAGTCATCATGGACAAATATGGAGGCATGTGAAACAACAAGTAATAAGAGATGTAATTTCCAGACCATACACAACAAAGGTGCATGCTGTGCATTGTTATACTTTCAAGGTAGAATATTATCTTGGTTTTTACAAAGTATTTCCCTAAAGCAATAAACATAGTAATTCAATTATCAGTTCCATTTAATTACTGGGGTAATATACTTAATTGATATACTCTAATTTCAGTCCTGTTAAATGTAACAAATCTCTGGTGTGAAATAATTTTAACAATCAACATAAAAATGGTGATCACATTAGTGTAATTTTATATTCTGCATAGATATTACAGTTTAGCTCAACCTATAATTAAGGCTTACACTAGAAATATGAATGTTTGTATACATAAGTAATTTAAGTTTAAAACAGCTGCCCTTCTAAATATAAAGATGTCAAGTGAATTTGATTTTGCATTTCTCTGAGGGTATACATTTGTGGGGGAAATGTCTGCATCAGTAGAAGTCTCCATTGTTTATGAACTTTTCAACACTGCTACCACCCCTGCAGCTATTTACCAACTAGTTAACTCCTAATTAATTTAAGTCTTTCTCCTAATCATTTCCTAAGTTGATACCAAAAATATCCCCCTTAGTCAAGTGTCTTGTTTGCTATATGACAAAGTCCAATAGAAATCCATGATTTAGTCCTATATAAAGCATGTTTTCACTGCTTAAATTGGAAAGTTTTGAGACTTTGTATAGACAGAAAGGAAATGAATATGAACAAAGAACTTACATCGTGGAGTATGTTTCAGTGTATTGACATCAAGAATAGTTGAAAACACAATGCAATGGCTTAGATAAATAACTAAAGTAGGAAGAAAAACAAAAGGAAGAATACAAAGAGGAGGACCTGGAAAAGACCAGTTCCTACAATAATTCATTGGAGCAAAAATGTAGCTGGGATTGTTTACAATAGTCAAGTTATGGAAACAAGGTAAGTGCTCAATGACAGATGAGTGGATTAAGAAGATGTGATATATGTACACAATGGGATACTACTCAGCTATTTAAAAAATAGGATTTATTGCCATTTGTGACAATAAGAATTGAATTGGAGGGTATGATGCTAGGCAAAATATGTCAGGAAAGAAGTGAGATGATTTCACTCATACATGGAATATAAAGAAGCAAAGCAAAGGAACAGGAAAAGCTAAAGCAAAAATAAATTTTTAAAACGTTGAAAGATATATATGTGAAGATAAATTACATTGAATCCAATGTGAAAATATTAAAGCACATGACCACTTTTAAAATAACTCACTATAAATTTTCCTAGAACTTTAAGTTTATTTACTGGCCATTCTTGCTAAAACTGACACAGCTACAGAGAAACAGACACTTAGATTTGAAATATCATATTTGATAATCAAGCAGAATCAAGTCCTTTGGAAGCATGGAAATGACATCTATTTTAAGTCTTATTACAACTTCAAGGTTTTTTTCTCCTTTTTTAATTAATAAATTTATATTTATATCATTGTTCATTTTTATACAATGTTTGCTTTCTCCCCTCAGGTATAGTCCCCATGGAATTCCTACCACCAATTCACCCATGCACCATTACCACAGTCCCTTGTGCTCTTCCCTCCCCTGTTTCGATCCCTCTCCCTCCCCCTCTCCTGCAGAATATCTCTGATTTATAGTTACCTGTTTTTTTTTTATTGTTATTATTTTTCTCCTCATCCCTTATTCGGTTCCCCTATATTCTGCCAATAAGTGAAAACATCTAATATTTTTCTTTTTCCTTCTGAATTATTTCACCGAGCATTATCCCTTCTAGCTCCATCCATGTTCCTGTGAATGGCATGAGTTTATCATTTTTTGAATGATGAGCAGTAGTCTATTTTATATTTATATATAAATATAAATGGTATATGTGGTGTGTATATATATATATATATATATATATATATATATACATATATATGTATATATGTATATATATATATATATATACACACCACATCTTTCTGATCCAGTCATCTATTTTTGGACATTTGGGTTGTTTCCATATCTTACCTATTATAAATAGTGGTGTAATAAACATAGGGGTGCAGGGATCCTTTTGAATTAATGTTTTTGTGTCCTTTGGATAGGTTCCAAGGAGTGGAATTGCTGGGTCATGCGATAGCTCCATTTTTAGTAGTTTGGGGAACTTCCACACAACTTTCCATAGTGATTGGACCAGTTTTCATTCCCACCAACAGTGTAGGAGAGCTACTTTTTCTCCACATCCTTGCCAACATTTGTTGCAACTTTAAGCTTTTTAACTCTCAGTCTCTTCATAAGCAACATGGCATTAGTAATATCTAGTAGATATATGTGCTCATATATCCCAAGGGTATTTTCAGAGGTCAATGGAATTGAATAGATATAACCTTTGTCACCTTAAAGTCATTGAGAGGCCAGTGAGCCAAAAAAGCAGGACTAGGTCTTGACAACATATGTGGCTTTATCCATGATCTTGTCTTAAGTCATTATTTAAGACTGATTACCTTATTTACATATCACTGCTGTAGCCAACTCCCAACTATTTACTTCTCTCCAGAATGCTTTTGATATGTTTTCTTTTTTTTTAAGTTTTTTTTTTAAAGATTTATTTATTCATGCATACAAGAGCTGGGGTACAGGCCAGAAACACAGGAGGGTGAGAGGATTCACCAGTGACAGAGCTGGGAGCAGAACAGACAGACAGATGGAAAACACTGCTGAGGGGAGTGGGGGAGGGACAGGAGATGTCTGCTGCACCATGTAGGTAGCTCCCTAGCCAGCCAGGAATCAAACCCATGCTGCAGAGGCTGAGAACAACTTCACAGCACTGCACTCAACCTACTGTGCCACCAAGGAGGCCCAGCTCATTTATTTTTAAGCACTGAATAACATTCTTTGCTTGGATATAACATAGTTTATTGACTCATTCAACTATTGATTGCTTGGTTGCTTCCAGTCAGGGGCAAGCCGGAAAAATTAAAACTGCTGCTATATACTTTCATATGCAGGGTTGTTTTTTGTTTGTTTGTTTTTCCTTTTTTCCTTTTGTGGACATAGCTTATACTACCAAGGGACACCTTAGCTAGATTGCATGGTAAGAGTATGTTTCACTTTGTAAGAAACTGCTAAACTGGGTTTCTAAATGACTATACCATTCCCTCTAAGAATCAATGAGATTCCCTTTGCTCTATATATTTGTCAGCATTTGGTGTTGCATTGTTTTGGATTTAAGCCACCCTAATAAATGTGTATTGGTGTAACATCATTGCTCTATCTCTGGGTACTGTAGGGACCCAGTTACAAAAGCAATCCAGTAGACTGAGCGCTAAAGAAATGGGAATTTCACAGAAGAAATAGAACATGAGCCCAGGGCATCTGATAGCAGAATATGTGAGAAAGATAATCCAGATGCCATAAAAAGCAGTAAGAAATCAGCTACATTTTAAACATATTCCTAAATGCTGAGCACAGGCTAGCATAAGAACATGAAGGAATAGAATAGAAGCTCTGTAAGTCATACAACGCAGGTATTTCCTTTACATTGCTATGTTCTTCCTTGCAAATCTCCACCAATAGCTCCCCAGAAAGGAATGAGGCTATGCAAGAGATCCTGGTGATGTCTGCCTTAGAAAGCAGCTTGGAAGTTTCTTATAAGGCAGGACATTACAGAAAAACTGAATGATTGCATATACATGCTTTACTCAAAAGAAATGAACATTTTTATTCACACAAAAACCTGCATATGAACTTTATAGTAGTTTTATTTATCACTACCCCAAACTGGAAACAGTCTAAATACCCATCAAATAGTGAATGGATAAAATATTTATGATATAGCCACATAAAAGAATGTTATCAGCACCCCAGAGCCACTAACACATTCAACAACATAAAATAAATGAATCTCAAATTATTGTGCTAATTATAAGAAGGCAGAATGAAACTCTATAGTCTGAAATAATTAATTTATATTATAATATGAAGAGAAAATATAGTGAGAGAAAACATGTGCTTTCCATAGGCTGAGGTGAAGTTAGGTTTTGGATGAATTTTTTGAGTTGATGGAAGCAAACGATTCAGAATTTTTATTGCATGAGTAGTTATGTGAATGTATACATTAACCAAAATCATACAATTGTGCACTGGAAAGGGTAAATTTTACTACATGTAAATTATAATAACAAAAAGTAGAGTAGTATAATACATTTCCCTTCTTACACACTGGGTAGTTGTCTCTACCAGTGAGTGAAAAGAGCAGCATGAAAAACCATTTCAGTTTTAGAGGTCAACCAAGTATCAGTGTTACCATTCTCATCATAATTCTGCTCTCTTTTGAAAACTGAGCTGTAAACTGAAAACATTATTTGAAAAGCTCAATTTAAAACTGTGGGCTGAATTGGTTAGGGATGCAATTTAGTCCTATATGTTTAATCTTGTGGCAATACTCTAGAAATATCTGAACACTCTACAGAATGCTTTGAATGGAATACTACATATTCTGAACCAGTTTGTAATCATTCTGATTTTTCAAGGACAAAATACCTCGAATAAGTACTACTGACATATAATTTGAAAACAAAAAATGATTCTAGTAAAATATAAAATTTAGGTCCACAAGGGGTGTGTGTGTATGAACTTATATTTCCATAAGCTGCTAACTGGGATAATATCTCTAGTATAAATTAAATTTTCAATGAAATACAAAAACAGAATGGCCTTGGGACTCCTCAGAAATAGATATATATAGCATCTATAATTTTCACTTGATTATTATTTGCATGTAGTCAATGCAACCCAATCTGTTGTTATAAGTGAGAAAAAAGATTTAAATAATGGGCTTTCTGTTCAAACACTGAAGAAAATAGTAATGATTCTCTTTGTCCCTAGTCTGATGCAAGGGAACAGTGCAGCATACCTGAAATCACAGATATCTTATGGGGTTTGATTACTCTTTCCAAGTGCTGACTACTTGGCAGACTCTTCTAGAAGCAGTTGGTGAGACTAGCAGCTCTTGAATTGCCTTGAGGGCTGTCATATGCCTTGGTGGTTGTTGAATTAATGGTCCTCTCAGCTCTCCTGACCCCAAATACTTTAGTTTACTTAGATAATCAAGCTAAATGAATAAAAAATGAAATCACATTAAAATCATTTTGTGATTTCAGCAGTCTCTTGGAATTAAATGACAGCCATTCTCAGATTTGATGTTTTGTGATTGGTATGTTATAAAGTCAAATAACTAAAAGTCATTTACCTTACTAGTGAATATAATCAGAACAATAGCTTTTCTTATTTATTGGGCAGGCACTGTCTGCACAGCACTGTAGCAGGTATTGAGGATGTGCCAGTAAAAAGACATAGACCCTGTGCTCAGGAACTGAAGGTTTACCAGGCAAGACAGATCTAACATGACAGATGCATAGCTGCCCAATGATGCATTACAGGCATGCCAACACAACACATGAAACACAGAGTAAGAGCAACTAAATCTGCTTTGAGGCCTTGGGGAAAGTTTCACAAAAGTTAAATTTATTTTATCTGATTCCTAAAGAATAAATATGATGCATCTTATTCATGGCGCATAAAGATATTTCAGAGAAGAGAAATGAAATGTATAAAAGCAAGTGCTATGTGTAAAAGGACATGATAAGATAGGAAAATGGCAAAATATTAAGAATAACTAAAGATGAATGTATTGAAGAAAGTTATAGGATACCATAGTAAAGAGTTAGATAAAGATTGAATCGGAAATGTTGTATATGCTTGTTCTACACATTGCTCTTTTGTTGTGTAGCACAGAGAACCCAAAACAGACAAAGGATAAAAAGAAACCTCTTAGGACCCAATAACAGAACACATGCCATACAAACTGTAAACCCCTCAGGAATGTGTACACTCTTTTCATCACTCAGAGGCCAGGTGATTTCTCATTCCTGCTGTTCTCTGCATTTAATTCATAGTTCTCTTTTGATAAACACTCACCCTTTGCATAACGTTTCTTTCATATGATCATAAGATGAGCAACAAATTTCCAAAATCTAAATCAACTTTATCTCAGGTCCAGCAGCTGGTTAGTTTCTCTTATTCCCCTATTATTTGCTTCCTGTAAGATAAAATAGGTCTGCCATTTTGTGGATATATTCAGTCTGAAGGCTTAAGGCAGCCTTTAGCACAGAAAGATCTTTTCTTGGACACTGCAGATGTTCTATCGCCATCCTTTTTCCAGAATACCCATTAGACATTGCTGGAATCTCTGAACCAATTATCTGCATATCCTCTTTTCCCTTATATTCTATACCCTTGTCACTTTGCATTTTGATTTGAGATAATTGATTAGGTCAATTCTCCACTGCCTTATTTAATTTTCATCTGTGTTCATTCTATTATCTTCATCTCTTGAGGGATATTCTTTTTTTAAAGATTTATTTATTTATGCATACAAGAACTGAGGTACAGGCCAGAGGTGTGGGGGGTGAGAGGATTCACCACAGACAGAGTGGGGAGCAGAACAGGCAGATGCACTGAAATACACTGCTGAGGAGAGCAATGGGTGAGTCAAGAGATATCTGCTATGCCATGTGGGTAGCTCCCTGGCCAGGGATCAAACTTGTGCTGCAGTGACTGCAGATAGCATCATAGGTTTACATCTTAAACTCTTGTGCCACCAGGGAGGCCCGAGGAATATTCTTTTCCTTCCTATATTCTTTCCTTTCCCTCCTCCCTCATTCCTTCCCACAAAGCTACTGTGTGGAGATGCAGCTTCCTCTCTCCTTTCAGTGTCAATGGCAGGAAAACCTTTACATTTTTTTTCTGTTTGTATTTAAGTTCTCCACAGTGAAAGTCTAATCTGTTTATTTGAACCTCTGCCCTTAACTGTGTGTCTTGCTTTCTCAATTTCAACTATCTTTTAGCCTTAAAAAGTGATTTCTCTGGCCAGTGTACATCCCTCCTGAGCTATCCCCTATTGAATCCTGGTCTAGGTATGTTAACAGGACACAGAATGAAATATGCACAGTTCACTACTAGTACTTTTCCTCCCAGGGAACACTTATCATTATTCAATACAAAGTTTTCACCAATTATTAATTCCCCTGACAATTATTTTCAGAGATTAATGCGTCACTCGAATCCAGTTACAGTACCTAAGCAACATTTCCCAGTTCCTGACTACAGGAATCAGTCAGTAAATATACATAAATGTCCTATGATAAGTATTACTGATCACTGATTTTTAGGGCAACAAACCTATTTTTCAGGTCTATATTTTCTAATATATACGATCAAACTTATTTCCCTGTGTTAAAGTGTTGTAAAATAGCTTCTTAGTTCCAAATTCTAGTTTGTCTTAACATTTCATAATTTTGGAACATTAATTCACCAAGATAATCTTTGAGTTTTCATTCTTTTGGACTTGTAGCATTGGACTCATTTAGGCTATTTGTAAATTCTCCTGTAATTTCCTTTCATGCATTAAGATCTTACTTCTTTCTATTTGTTGATATTGTTACTTTATCATCTTTAATTTTGGTGTTAAATCAAGTTCATGGGACATGCACACTGGTGTTTCTCTTGTGGTTTGAAGTTTGAAGTCTTTAATCAATTCTCCAGTTTGTTGCCTCATATATATATGTTGGGTTTTAATGATGAACACCTGAAACTTACATATAATGATTCAATACAATATTATCTCAATAAAAATAAATTTAAAAGTAAATAAAATAGGGAAAAATAACACCTATATTATACAATTGAAACTGTACCAAAAGAAAGCCAGGCCTACAAAAATAGCACAACTATGTTAGACCCTTCTTTATAGATAAGGATTGAATCAGGAAACAAGCATAAAGAGAAACAAAGCATAAAGAGGAACTAAATAAAATAATAGAATTTGTTTAGATTCTCCATGCATTTTCTCAACATGAAGAATTATATTTAATTATCATTATATTCTCACTTACTCCCTAGAGTAAGTGCTAGGCAGAAAGTGGTCAGTAAAAAGTTTTTGCTGCTCTACACTGTAACTTTAGTGGAATATAAACACTGAATTATTAAGCAAAATAAAAACAGTATTTTCTTCCTGTTATCAAGTGAGATTATTGATCACCTGCCTCAAACACTAGGATTAAACATCCATTGAAAGGCACATGTAAATTTTATAAATGCCTTCCTTAAACATTTTATATTTTTTAAAAACTTTCTCACTCTGGGTGTTAGAATTCCAGATAATATTCCACCAACCTCAGCCATTAATTTTAATTTGCTTTGTTCTTGTTATTCCTTTGTCATCTTTAGGTGCCTCTTCAGGGGAAGAAGTGTGTGGACGTAGAGAGGGAATGTAGACCTTGGCCTTCCCTCACTAATAAATTTGGTACTTTTTTCTTAGCAATTTTATAATAAAAGAGCAATAATGATAGCATGCATATGCTTGAGACAGGTCATCTACGTAGGTGTCTTAGTCTAACACTGAGACATTATTTCAGAAAAATATGATTATTGAACTAGTTATGAAGATTAGTTTGGATTTCCTATAATCACAGACATCTCTGGAAGCCTGTGGGAAATCAGGGAACTTTTGTGACTGGACCTTCAGCAGTATCCTGTTGCTTACAGAATCAAGAGATACCTTCAGCCTGACTTTAGTTTGTTCCTAAAACACTCATCAAACATTGTCTCTTAGTGCCCAGTAGAATTCCTCTGGGAAATGTGCTGAAAATGTCACCCCCACTGTGTCCCTTAAACTCCATATGGCTTGAGCAGTTTTTAGTATATGTTACACTTTTCCTGAATTGTTAGACAGTGACAGATGCCCCTGGAGTATATACTCAGCTCCATATGCATCACTAGGGTGTTGACTTAACTGTCAGCTTCACAAAAGACATGATGAGGAAGCTTTCATCGTCTCCTTCTATAACTTCATAACCTTGAGGGTTTCAATCTTAATTATTATTTGAAATAATAATAGTTTGGAACTTTAAAGAAAATGGTTCAAGTCATGGCCCTTTAATTATCTGAACCAGAATCACATGAACTAGTATTAAAAAGAAAGATTTCTCAGTTCATCTAGACTCACTAAATCTGTGTGTTTGAGGGTATCTCTGAAGAATTTGCATCATTCACAAGAAATTCAGGTGGTTGTTTTTCTAACTTAATCTTTGAAGCCCACTGCTCTGACCTGTATAGGTTCCTGAGGTTGAGTCAAAAGGACATTAAATTTCTCTTTCAAAGACAGGATGAATGGTGAATCTCACACAAAATTGTTGAAGAGTTTTTTCATGTTTTTTTTTTTTTTCCCCCCAATGGAAAACAAAAATAGCATATTTGACATATTCTACAGATAAACAATAAATCAAACTCTTCAAACATGGGAAATAATCTACTTTATCTGTTCTAATTTCATTTTGTTACCCAGTTTATTCTTTTTTGCTTAAAATCATATGTTCCCCCGAATACACCTCTCATCCAGGCGGGGTTAGGATAGAAGAGAAAACAGAGAAAAGCAGAAGAAAAAAGTGACATAATGATTGTATCTAAGGGTTTGTCCCACCAAAAATTAGAGATATTGTATTAACAAATTAAGAATGAGCAGAAACACCCACTGCTAAAGAAGTATAAAATAATAAAATAAAATATATTGATGTCAATACAACAGGAGACGTATCTATGCCCTTACAGTTGCCAGAAATCATAATAGAATTCTGGAAAAAATAAACAAACAAACAAACAAACAAACACAAATAAATGCAACGAGCATTCTGAGTAATAACTAAATGCAGAGGAAAGGGAAATTATAGCATAAAACATGTAGAACATTCCAGTCAGCATGCAATTTTAAGCATATTAATAAGTATTTTAAATTGATAGTAAATTAAGAGACAAGAGAATGGGGCCTCCCCGGTGGCGCAGCAGTTAAACGCTGGGTTGAGAAGCTGCCCGCGGCCTCTGTGGCGCCGGTTCGACCCCCGGCTGCTCCCCGGCACCAGAGGAGGGTCCCACATGGCTCGCAGACCTCTCCTGCCGCCCGCTGCTCCCCTCAGCAGTGTACTTTGTCACTCTGCCTGTTCTGCTTTCGCCCTGGCTCTGGTGAATTCTCTCACCCTCCCGCGCTTCTGACTGTACCCAGTGCATGTATAAACAAAAAAATGAACAAACAAATAAATAAATAAATAAAACATGCCTCTAAAAAAAAAAAAGAGAGACAAGAGAATGACTTTCCATAAAAAGAATAGGGCAATATTATAAAAGCAGAATCATTTATTGCAACGTATTTCCCAGAGCACATTTTGTATATTAAAATATAGATTTACAATGTCATCAAAATTATCATACAGAATAAATGAATTAAGTAAGGGTTATCTCACATACTAGGAGGCCTAGTTCTCCTTCCTTCTGTTATCTCCCTGTGGTTAGTAACCTATGCTTCCCTTCACCATGAGTTAAATTAACTATTTGCACATTTGTACCCTTTTCAGTAATGGCATTGAATGAACACATTGGTATTTTTTCTTTTTTTTAAGATTTATTTATTTATTTATACAAGCACTGGGAACAGGCAGAAGCGGGGGAGGGTGAGAGAATTCACCTGAGCCAGAGCAGAGAGCAGAACAGGCAGACTGACAAAGTACACTGCTGAGAGGAGCAGCAGGGTGCGGCAGGAGAGGTCTGCGAGCCATGTGGGACCCTCACCAGTGGCGGGGATAAAACCGGCACTGCAGAGGCTGCGGGCAGCTTGCAGCCCAGCGCTCAACCACTGTGCCACCTGGGAGGCCCCACATTGGTATTTTCTATGACAAAAGCTGGTGATGCTAAGAAGCCTATTCTTCCCAAGGGTTGCTCTCAGGAAAACATGAAACAAAGATTTTCAGTCTATGACTTTACATCAGTGTATAATTCTCTAAAACGAAGTACACATTTTAGTTCTGACTTACATTTTAGTTCAGTCTTCGTATACTGATAAAGTAACTTCAAGAATTTTGAGACACATGGATAAAATATTAATCACCATGAAGTTCATTCTTTGAAACTATTAATGTCGAAAGGGTTTCTGCATGGCAACAGGAAATTCTTTGTTTTAATAAATTGTATATTCACAATTTTCAATGAAGTTTCAAAGGCTTATATTCTAATATCCTTAAATTATACAATATGTGAGTTTAATGATAATATATATTATGTGATATCTTTCTCAATATTATAAATTCAGATACCTCGTACAGTTTCTGGTGATTCACAAATGACCCAGTATTTAAGTATTGAACAAAGACCTATATATGTATAGTTTCACATGCATTATCTAATTTGGTCATCAAAAGCCCTGAAGTTCAGTACAGTCTATTACCAATGGTACAATAATGGTTTTCAAAAATAACTACATATTTACTTGTATTAAGAATTTTCTTTTTGGAGGCCTCCCTTTTGGCCTTGGGGTTGTCTCAGCACTATCACCATTAGGGCCTGAGTTCCGTCCTCAGCCAGGGAGATATTGGCTCCCTTCCCTATTTTCCTACTATTGATTCTCATACCCAAATGAACTTCTTACAGTCCAGTTCATGTGTCAGTATCTATCTCTGGAAGGACCCAGTGTAACCAACCAACACTAGAAATAACAAGAGTCTTGGACCTCCCTGGTGTCACAAGGGGTAGGGTCTCAGCACAATGAAGCTAGGAAGCCACTGCAGCACCAGTTCAATCCCCAGCCAGGGATATACCCACATGGCACAGCAGACCTTGCCTGTCTTGCCCACTGCTCCCCTCAGCAGAGTATTTCAGTTGATCTGCCTGTTCTGCTCCCCACTCTGTCTCTGGTGAATCCTCTCATGCCCTCACACCTCGGGTTTCCATGCAAAGATAACTAAAATCTTTTTAAAAAAGAAAGAATTTTCTTGCAGGATGTCTCTGGTTTATAATTGTCAGGGAGGGAGGGAGGAGCACAGGGGACTGAGGTAATGGTGCACAGGTGAATTAGTGCAGGAAATTCTATGGGAACTACACCCAAGGGGGAAAACATTGTTTAAAAATGAACAATGAGGGTCTCCCCTGGTGGCGCAGCGGTTGAGCGCTGGGCTGCGAAGCTGCCCGCAGCCTCTGCAGTACCAGTTCAATCCCCGGCCACCGGACTGTACCCCAGTTCTTGTATGCATAAATAAATAAAACTTTAAAAGTGAAAGAAGCTGCCCATAGGTAAGAGTAAAATTATTATGCCAAAGTTAAACAAACATATACATTTTAAAAATTTGGTAACAAAAGTGAAAAATTAATAAATAAAATATGTATCACCATTATAAAAGAAGAGTTGAATATGAAGCTACTTTGTAAGAGGTTCAGGTGGAAATGACAATAAAAAGGAGGGCCTCCCCGATGGCGCAGCAGTTTAGCGCTGGGTTGCGAAGCTGCCTGTAGCCTCTGCAGTGCTGGTTCAATCCCCCGGCCGCCGGGCGAGGGTCCCACATGGCACACAGACCTCTCCTGCTGCCCGCTGCTCCCCTCAGCAGTGTACTTCGTCGGTCTGCCTGTTCTGTTCTCCGCTCTGGCTCTGGTGAATTCTCTCACCCTCCCGTGCTTCTGACTGTACCCGGTGCTTGTATAAATAAATAAATAAATCTTTAAAAAAAAAGAAAGAAAAAAAAAAGGAAAAGTAGGAGATCAAATTATTTTTGTCATGATTTTTGTATTAAATAATGGAAAGAGAATGGTTAATTAACTAGGTCCAAGAAAGACCCTCTTAAAAGATAAAGGCACAAAATGTGTAGAGAAGAAAAAAGCTAGTGGTGCAGGAAAAGGTTAACATACAGTAATAAGGGCAAAATGAAAGCAAAACTTTCTCAGAGGAGAGTAATAAGGCACTTGGAGGAGGTGGTACTGTACAGAACAAACCACTTATCCAAATCTGATATTGAATTATTAGGAAAGAACTGGTCACCATAGTGAAAAGCTGGCTATTTAAAACACAACAGTCTGCTTTTATATTTCAAATTTACTTCAGAACATCTTGATACAGCTAATAGTTTTATTTTCAAGGCTAAAATTCTGTTCTAAAGGGTTTTATGTACAACATGTGACAGTACCTATTAAGTTCATTTATGCACCATGTAGCTAGTTAGGAAAGTGTCATAAGTATCAATCTGAATAGTATGAAGTGTAGATTTGATGAGTGGCAGTCATGAATAATCAGTTTATTTAAACATCGCCCTAAACATTTATTTCATTGAATAGAAGAGGTGTGGGAACCTTTTTTGGCATAATATCTTCTTGATGGCGTTTATGGAGGGAAGGTCCTGCAGTCTATTATTCACATAGAAAATTGGTTGAATGCATGTTCCCAAAATGTAATACTAAGATGCACAGTGAGTATGTTTAACCTTTACAGAGCTTGAGGGTAAGACATTATTCTTATACTTTAGTTAAAAACCAGTGGAAATGGACCATTTTGAAAGGTAATTGATTCAAGTAATATTATTGAACAAAACAGTGGCAAGTATGTAGGTGTGCACCAGAGTTAGTTGTCTTACAATTTAAATTTTTTAGCTAAATATTATTTTGTATATATATATATATATATTTTATTTTATATATTACATCATTTTTTTAACATTTTTTGATTTATTTTATTTTATTTTATTTTATTATATTATATTTTTTAAATTGTATTTATACAAGCACTGGGTACAGTCAGAAGCGCGGGAGGGTGAGAGAATTCACCAGAGCCAGAGCGGGGAGCAGAGCAGGCAGAAGGACCCAAGTTCACTGCTGAGGGGAGCAGCGGGCGGCAGGAGAGGTCTGCACGCCATGTGGGACCCTCCTCCGGTGGCCGGGGAGCAGCCGGGGATCGAACCGGCGCTGCAGAGGCTGCAGGCAGCTTCGCAACCCAGCGCTCAACCGCTGCGCCACCGGGGAGGCCCTATTACATCATTTTTCATTGTTGCACAATGTGTGCATTTTCATCTTGGTTATAGTTCCCATACAATTCCCACCCCACTTATTTTGATCCTACTTCCCCCTACACACCCCCCTCCCCGCCCATAGTGTGTCTCTGGTTTATAGTTGCTTGTTGATTTAGACTTTTACTTTATTATAATTGGGGTTTTTTCCTGGTCCCTTATTTAGGCTTTCTAAATTCCTGCTATGAATGAGACCATCTGGTATTGACCTGGCAATTCCACTCCTAGGTATTTACCCAAAGGACACAGAAACATTAATTCAAAAGGGCACCTACACCCCTATGTTTATAGCAGCATTATTTATAATAGCTAAGCTATGGAAACAACCCAAATGTCCAAAAATATATGACTGGATCAAGAAGATGTGAGACATATACACAATGGGATATTACTCAGCAATCAAAAAAGATAAACTTGTGCCTAAATATTATTAATAGTAAATACAAGTAAATTTAGTAAACATAAGTTAATATTTGTCTTTATATCATGCACTCCTTAAAAAATCTAGAAATACTTGGGAAGAAGAACATTATATAATATGTATATGCTATTAAAAATTAGAATAGAATGTTTAATTTTCTCTGCCTCTAGTATAAGTAGTTGTATTTAATAGTGTACAAAATTCCCTAACAAAGAACATGAAACTAGGAAGAGACTGTTTGTCAAATCAGAATTTTATCTTCTACACACCCAACAGATAGTATACACCTACTCTGCACTAGTCATAACCAGTTACAGTTTGGAAAGGTGAATAACATAGGTTTCCTACCCTAAGGAGAATTGTAACAGAGAACTAAAAAATATTAATATATAGTTCTTAGGTAAAAACATTTTTAAGTACTAGAGCAATGTCATAGAGGAGGGAGGGAGTGGTCAAACCAGGCATCAGAGAGAATCTAACCATGAGTCGGTGTAGAAATATTCTAGAGTTTTAACCAGGAAGACATAACAAGAGGTGGGGACTTGCACATATTTGAGTTCTGAAATAGAATGATGTGTTTAGGGAATGTTTTTTTAGTACTTCTAAATGGTAACACATCTGCATATACCTATAGCTGCAGTGAAAAAAAAAAATAGCAAAAACTGAGTTCTTACATTCCAAACCCAAATTGTAAACATCAAAAGGCAGGGGAGACAATTTTGTGGTAGATTTGGCTTTAGATAGATCAGGATAATGGAGAATCTAGAAAGGGTCAAATTGTGAACTAGGAGTTTCCACAGGATCATTGTAACAGTCCAACAAAACTGAAGGAGAGAATAAGGCTGAGAGATATGCCTCAGATAGAACAGCAGGTGCATTTTCTGAGATTGAATGTGAGATTATGAGGTTACAGGAAGATTTGAAGATAAATAATTGATGAGTGACACAGGGTAACTTACTTGATATTAATTTTTATGTAATGATTTACCCCTGGATCGAAGAGATGCTTTTAGCCATTGGTGCTTAGAGTTTTAAGATAGTCTGTGAGCTGCCTGTAATGAATGTAAACTCTTCTGTGACAGTTTTAAGACACCCTGGATGTCACTTACTTTATGGTGATAATGTCCCAGGTGCCTGTGATTAGTGAGCAGTGCTGTCTTCACAGACCTTTAGCTGCCACATAAATCAGCAGTATATGTGCTTCAGTGAGCATTTGTAAATAACTTACAAATTAATTGCTCCTGTTGTTCAGATAATTCTGCAGAAGGATGAATTAAATTAAAGTTGCTCTGTGGTTTATTTGGCAGAATGGAGGGAAAGTGAACTTTCTACTAACTTATTCAAAGCAGCACATATAGGTACATTCTATGATTATCATAATCATTATAATGAAGGTAAAAATTACTTTGATATTGTATCATACAGCACTATACAAAGTTAACTCCCTCAAATCAAACCAGTATCCTTGGGTCCTTTTGCAAATAAAGATGTTATAAAGAATGAGGGTCATCTTTGTTGATATTCATTTTATTAAGGGATTGGCACCAAAGTTTATTTCACAGTTAGATTTCTGTGCTTATAAAATTCCAGTGAGCTTTTTATAGAAAATAATGACTTGGCTCTCAATTTAAATCCTTCACATACTTCTCACAGGATTACTTTGTGCTTTGTTTGGCTCAGAAACTTAGGTAGCTGAGAGGAAAAGAAAACGATACAAGAAACTGAAATTTTATCGGTGATATTTTCTACCTTTGAATTTTCAATTTCAGTTTTTTAAAGGAAAGGTATCTCATCTTAATTTCTATTTGTCTAATTGTATTTCTGAATACTTGTAATCCTATTTATATTGTATCATGGAAAATTTGGAAGTCTCTGATCTAGTGCATAAGTTGACATGGTTTATACTGCTAGGAAATCCAGCCACTAGAAAATTAGTGTTGTGACATGCAAATAAGAAATTATAAAATAACTTGATGTACTATCAAATCTTTCCAACTTTATTGAGGCATAATTTACATAAAGTAAAACCCCTCCATTTTAATTATGCAATTAATAAGTTGTGAAATTTTTATGATAGTGTGCCAACATCACCATAATCAAGATACAGAATATTTCTCTCACTCTGAAATGTTCTTCTCTATTTACAGTCAAGCCTATCACTAAACTTCAAGTGCTAGGCAAATTTACAGTCAAGCCTATCACTAAACTTCAAGTGCTATCACAATAACTTGACTTTGCTAGAATTTCATATAGATGGAAGCATATAGTTGTAGTCTTTTGTATTTGAATTATCTAACAGTGTTATATATTCAAGATTTTTCCTCTTTGTGGATGTATCTTTGGATGAGTAATACTCTAAAGAATGGATAAATTGTTTATCCATTCTTTAGTTGCTGGTATATTTTTATTTTTATTTTTAAAGATTTATTTATTTATTTATTTATTTATACAAGCAGTGGGTACAGTCAGAAGTGCGGGAGGGTGAGAGAAATCACCAGAGCCAGAGCAGGGAGCAGAGCAGGCAGAAGGACCCAAGTTCACTGCTGAGGGGTGCAGCGGGCGCAGGAGAGGTCTGCGCGCCATGTGGGACCCTCCTCCAGTGGCCGGGGAGCAGCCGGGGATCGAACTGGCGCTGCAGAGGCTGCGGGCAGCTTTGCAACCCAGCGCTCAACAGCTGCGCCACCCGGGAGGCCCATATTTTGATTTTTAAAAGAACGTTGCTATGGTGAGCCCTATGGTATAATGGGGTTGACATGATGGAGACAAGAAGAGTGATGTGAGGATGACGTTGAGCCAAGGAATGAGTATGACCTTTTAGACACTGAAAAAGAGAAGGAAGTGGACTCTTCCTTGAAGCCTCCAGGAAAAAAAAAAAAAAAAAAAAAAAAAAAAACAGCCTTGCCAACACTTTGCTTTTACACTTTGTCCTACAGAACTGTCAAGAATACTTTTGTGTTATGTTAGGATACCTGTTTGTGATCATTTGTTACATCAGCAGCAGGATTAACGTAAAGTTTAGGCTGTCTGTGTTTTGGTCTGGAAAGATGTTTTAATTTCTTTGGATAAATACATAGGCTTGGGATGGCTGGGCCCCATTTTAAGTATATAGGTATTATTTCAAATAATCAGATTATCTCAAAATATACTTTGTGAAAAGGGGATACCCCTTAATACTGTGTGTGTGTGTGTCCCAGGTAACCTACTGAAATTATGACAGAATGTGATTGTGAGTAGATTTAGTTAAAAAAATATATTGAGAAGTTTAGAATCATGTATGATCTAACCTGTTCAGTTAAAGTTAATTATGAGAGGGGCATCCCTGGTGGCGCAGCGGTTGAGCGCTGGGTTGCGAAGCTGCCCGCAGCCTCTGCAGCGCCAGTTTGATCCCGGCTGCTCCCCGGCCACCGGGGAGGGCCCCACATGGCGCACAGACCTCTCCTGCTGCCCGCTGCTCCCCTCAGCAGTGTACCTCGGTCCTTCTGCCTGCTCTGCTCCCCGCTCTGGCTCTGGTGAATTCTCTCACCCTCCCGTGCTTCTGACTGTACCCAGTGCTTGTATAAACAAAACAAACAAACAAACAAATAAATAAATAAATGCAAATACATGCTTTAAAAAAAAGTTAATTATGAGAACCTTTCAAAGCTTTGTTAGTATAAGAGGTTAAGAGCACATAATCAATGTACTACTATAATTAAAATATTAACATTATTCCTAATGTTTTCATTACTAATATAATGTGAATGTGTGTGTGAAAGAGAAATCTTATCAAACCTCTAAATCTAAGCACCAATTTGTAATGAACACAGAGTAATACCGTATCTCTATCTGTATCTATATCGAATCTATATCTATATCTATGTATCACAAGATAGAAACCTACATCCTATATGGTGGTGGAATATGTATGGCCACCTGTTTCTTGTGACATCCTCAACCAGTGATGATGATGATCACTGTCTAGATCCATTAATTCCTTAGAAATTGCAAAATGGTCATCTCCAAATTCTCTCATTTACTCCTCATTTGTTAAAATGAATACTAACATAAAGAATACATTTCCATCAGCTAGTTTGTTGCCTTCAGCCAAATTTTCACAAGGAAGTTTCATAGTTTTTCAGGTACCTAGGCAGTTTACCAGCATCCTCTTAACATGACACCTACATCTGATATTCATGCCTACAGTGTAATTAGCATTCTGTATCCAGCTATTATTTGAGTGGTATCCAGCAAAACTATAAAAGAATTTATCCAAATGAAAAAATGAAAGACACATTTTGTTAGAATAGGAGAGAGTAGAGGTTAATTTTATGAAGATGTCAGTTAATTTAAGCAGTTGTAGTTTTTTTTTTTAATTTTCATGAATTGTGTCTTTTACTGGTAAGAAATTTTAATATGTATGAAGAAAAATGTGAAATATTTTGTAAATCTTTAGAGTAATACTGCTAGTTTTAGATAGCTATTATGTGGTAACAATAACAGCAAAAACATACACACAAATGCCTTTGAAAATTAAAATTCTAAACCATCTTTTATGCATATAATTTAAAATCAGAATTTTATGTAAACAAAAGATTCTGAAGAACTTGAATGTTTATTGTTTAGAAAATGAGTTCATTTTTTCAGTTATATAAGATTCAAGTAGAAATTGTAGACACAAATTCAAAACTAGGGAAAATCTAAAACTGGAGAATACAAATATTTAACTCAAAATAGTACAGATAAAGCTCATATCTATGTATCTCAAGATATAAGCTTACTTATAATAAAGATATAAACCTCATATAATAAAGATTCTATGTAGGTTAAATTGCATTGGTTGACTCCTATTGAGATCATCAACATTACACCCTTTGGGCCTCCCCGGTGGTGCAGCAGGTTGAGTGCAGCGCTGTGAGGCTGTCTGCAGCCTCTGCAGCACAGGTTCAATTCCCGGCCGACCAGGGAGAATCCCAGATGGCACGGCAGACCTCTCCTGTCATGCCCGCTGCTCCCCTCAGCAGTGTATTTGGGTCGTCTGCCTGTTCTGCTCCCTGCTCTGTCTCTGGTGAATCCTCTGACCCTCTTGCACCTCTGGTCTGTACCCCAGCTCTTGCATAAAAATGAATAAATCTTTAAAAAATTATACCCTTTAATGAAATAATGGATCTATGAATTTTGCCCCATCATTGCTGCTAAAACCATGAGAGAAAGCTTTATGGAAACATTATCTAATGCTGGACTTCACCTGAATCCTGTGCTCCAGGAAAATAACACAGATTATGAAACCTAATGATTTTTTGTTTGATCGTTTTGGAGTGTGACTTATTGCAAAGAATCCTCCTTCTACATATGAATTGAAAGACTCATAAATACAGGTGAATTGGTGGTGGGAATTTCATGGGTCGAAGAAAGCATGCACTGTACAAAATGAAGAATGATGCAAAATATATATAAATTAAAAAAGTATATATATATATATAATAAAAACAACTTGTGGAAAGAAAAAAAAAAGAATCATAAATGACCCCCTTCTTTTCTTATTGTCTTTTTTTTAAGATTTATTAATTTATGCATACAAGTGCTGGGTTATAGGCTCGAGAGGCAGGGTGTGAAAGGATTCACCAGAGACAGAGCAGGGAACAGAACAGGCAGATCTACTGAAATATACTGCTGAGGGGAGCAGCAGGCGAGTCAGGAGAGGTCTGCTGCACCATGTGGGTATCTCCCTGGCCGGGGATTGAACTCATGCTGCAGTGGCTGTGGATAGCTTCATAGGTTGTGTCTTAATCCCTTGAGCCACCAGGGAGGCCCTTTTCTTAGTGCCTTAAGACCATACACTGATCCTCCAAATTTCAATGCCCTGTCTGACGAATAATTTTCCAACTATTTGTCTCTACTGATAGGTCTGGACAAAATGACTGCTAACTTGACCAGACTTTAATCAGGCTTCCTTCCCCATGCATACATATGAACTCTGATCACCATCCAGCCTGGATCAGTATCAGAATATGGAACAACCCCCTTCCTCTCCCATGGAGAAAAAAAGGAAAGTAGGGTAAAGAAGGGGAGGGAGAAAAGAAAAGGAGGAAGAGGAGGAGGATAGGAGGAATGGGGGAGAGGAAATGGAGGGAGAGAAAAACAGAGAAGAGAATGAAAATAAATATCAAAAAGAAAAACATCTACTCCACTGTCTGACTCTCCCATACACATGTATTTGGTTATATCTAGTCTCAGTAACTCTTCTCAATAAAACTAATTCTGAATGGTCTTTGACATCTGTAAAGATCTTATATCAGGATTTTCTCTTTATTATAATAAAACACATGATGCTGAGAACAAGTTTGAGGTTTTTTAAAGTTTGAGGTTTTTGGACATATAATGGTGCAAAATGCGGATTTACAGGGCATATGACCCAGTTCTTTTACTCAACTAACGTCCCGAAGATAGCAGGAAAAAAAAGGAAAATCCTAGGTAAAAGAACACTTAAAAGAGATGTGAAGAACAATATATAGGGCCTCCCTGGTGGCACTAGGGATTAAGTCTCAGCACAGCGAAGCTATTGATTTTAACAATCTGTTAAAAGCTATTTTGAGATAATCATGGAATACTGAACATGGACAGAATCTTAGAGGTTGTTAAGGGATTACTAATTTGTTTGGTATTATATTACTGAAACTATGTTTTGGAAACAACTTTATTTATTAAACATGAAATGTTTGTGGGTGAAATGGTATACTTGTTATCTCCTTTAAAACACAGTCAAAATAAAAACCTGAGAGCCATAGATGAAGCAAGATCAATTATGCAAACTATTTATGACCAATTCTGTGCTGGGCATACAAGAGTTCTGTGTGCAATTTTTTATAAATTATGCATACTTGAAATTTCCACAAATGATTAAAATGATGGTTATATACTTCTGGTTTCATTTCTGACCACTCAGGAGCCTGACAGTCAGCAGTCCTGTCCTTTCAACAAGGAAAATGCTGAGCAAGTAAAAATCGGCAACTTTTCCAGAACAATCAGAGAATTAAGATCACAGGGTGAAGTGGAACCAGAAAAATTAGAGAAGCAATCCAATACATGGGATCATAGCTGAGATCAGCTGTTTAGAGCAAAAGCTGTGGGAATCATAAAATGAGAGGATACCTAAAATTCTAAATTTGATGAACTGCTGGATACTGGATGTGGACAACAATTTGAAAGAGAAACTCTAGGGATCTGAATCTGAGGGCACAAATATGCACTCACAGGTTTTACCATCAGGTCTTCATGGTGAAAATACCTTCCAAATTCCCTTGAGTTTCTGGCAAAAAGGGGAGAAAATAAACCTTTTAAATCTTTCTCAGAGCCTGCTCCATCACAAGGCCTACTCGGTAAGGAAAAAGACTTGACTGATAAGGATCCAACCTGGGAAGTACAATTATTTCACTCTACTCTTATCTAGACTTCCTGTCTCACATAAGGGGAGCAAAAATGTTAAGAAGCACTTTTGAAGGTCAAACTGTAGCCCTAAGGCTCAGGCCCGCAAAAAAACAGATTTAATCATAAAATTATAGTATATGTGCCCCCACCTCTTACTGCCTGCAATTTAATTCCACCTCTATAAATTTTTAGTGTAACAACAGTAGATTGAAACTGAAAGAGGTGCGGGAAACCAACCCTGCTAAAGAAGGAGCTCTCTGTCCCTATTTGCCAAAAATATCAGGAGAGACAAACTGAGGACACAGAAGGAGCTGAGTTTCTAACACCTACAGCTATAGCCAACACTAAATAGAGTCCAAGTCCAAGCGTAAAACATCACACTGAAGGCCTACTTGACATAATTCCTCTTACCGATTCCTAATGTCTGCCTTTCTACAAAAAAAAGATAAAACAAAATGAAAAAATACTGGGCACGCTAGAAAATAATCTGAAGACTTTGACCCAGCACATGATTGGTTTATTTCAATTTAAACCCATCAACAATTTAGTAACAACATATGTGATTAGTAAATATTTACATCAATTTGAGTAACAATTATTTTTCTTTCTTTCAATCTCAGAACATTTGGGGACTAACATCTGTAGGAATATGTGAGAGGTGATTTCCTAATTAAATAATCGTAACTAAAAGTCAGTCACTTTTATAAAACTATATACCATACCAATTAATTTCTTTGATTTTTAGGGAGGGGGAATCAATGTTCGAGTCTCTATTCGTAAGGAGTAGAAAGCTTTTTATTTTCAAATGAGTTTTTTCTCCAAATGTGTTTTTTCTCTAGATAAAAATACAGGGGGCCTCCCCTGGTGGCTCAGCGGTTGAGCGCTGGGCTGCGAGGCTGCCTGCAGCCTCTGCAGCACTGGTTCATTCCCCGGCGGTCGGTGAGGGTCCCACAAAAAAAAAAAAAAAAAAAAAAAAAAAACAGGGTGAATGCCTTGACTATTCCTCTCCTTCAGTGACAAAACTCTCGTTGACTATTTTGAAGAAATAACATCTGACAAGGTTAATACAAGCAATTTATTCTGAAGGTGAATGTTATCTCAGTAACATAGAAATGTTTCAATGAAAAAAACACAGGACAAGAACCACTATGGATAAAAGAACAACTTTAACTGCCATGGATGACATTGCAGCTGCAGGATATATATAGAGAGAGGGAAATTACATATTTAGAGGGAAAGACTGAGATGTTGAAGTAAGAGCTAAATTGGAGAAGGTTGGACTGACAATGGAGAAGAAATAGGAGCTATGGGATACAAAGTTCAGTGCACTACAGAAAATTCATGGCAATGACTTAATAATTATACCTTCCTTGATACTGTACTAAGGTTTTATTGCTGCTGAGCAATACCAAGAAAACAGTAATACTATGTTTACTTCAGGCACATCACAGGACACAGTCAGAAGGTAGGGATTCCATAAAGCAAGATCGGTTATGGTGGATAATTATTAAAGCTGTATGATTGATATATGAGATTTCATGACAACTTGCTCCTTATATATTTATTGTCTCAAAGTTTTCCTCAGTGAAATATCCCATGTTTTTCCTTTGACTTTGAAAGTATAAATATATTTTCACTGTTTAACTACCACCAGAAAATCAAGATTTTTCATTCGTGGATTCGCTATTTATTTACTCAGAATCAACCATGTGCTGGGTCTAAAATCTTGGATTTATCATACTTTTCCACATTCAAACCAAGAACTCAGAGGGGAAGAAAAAGGACTGATAGTGTTTATCATCTGATTATAAAGAATACCAGAACAATGATAATGATGATGCATTGTAACAATTATACAGTATCTTCTGCACGTAAAAGAGAAAAAACAAATAAAACCAAAGTAATCAGTAAATTGGCAGACTATCAATAATTTGTTTACAAAATTTTTGCCAACCAGAGCCACCTGCATGGAAAGCCTGTGCTGCTCAACAAGAGGAAGAACGACACACATTGGAATAATATCGTTGTAATATCAGACCTTGTAAAATAAAACTACTTTCTGCATTTTCCCTTTATTATGATGCTTTGTATTGAAAAAATAACAAAACAATCACTTTATTGTTGGCAAAGGAAAGGAAGTAGTTAAAAAAGTTGGCAGTGAATGACTGTCTTGGGCTCCCAGCCCAGTTAGAAAATTCTCATCCTTATCAAGTTCATCAATCTGCATTTTCTAGGTGCTTGCTGAATGTGTGGCATATTCTAATCTTGGATGGTATACATTCAAGCAGAAAACAGGGCTACTAAAATATTGATAGGGCCTCCCTGGTGGTGCAAGGGGTTAAGCACCCCACTATGAAGCAATCCGCAGCCTCTGCAGCATGGGTTCGATCCCCAGCCGGCCAGGGAGCAACCCACAAGGCAAAAACCTCTCCTGTCTTGTCCACTGCTCCCCTCAGCAGTGTATATCATTCAGTCAGTCTGCATGTTCTGTTCTCCGCAATGTCTCTGGTGAGTCCTCTCACACCTGCATCTCTGGCCTGTACCCCAGCTCTTGTATGCATAGATAGTGAATCTTTAAAAAATAAAATAAATAAAATAAAATATTAATAAATTATTGATGATTTCACAACCACATGGTTCACTCTATTAATATTTATTGTAGTTTCTAAATGTTGTATGTAGGTTGACTGAACTGTAATGTCAGAATTCCAGTAGGGCAGTGGTACTATGAATATGTTAGTGGTTGCTGTCACAGAGAATATCCTTCTTCTCTATTTGTTTAATTCCAAGGCGTGTCTTGTGTTCCCACAGACTATCCTGTGGTGGCAGGATTGCCTTCTGGGCTCCAAATCTTTGGATCCCCCTCTGGGCTCCGACTGGTGGCCAGATGGGGCATGGTTTGTGGGGGCTTTTCAGCTCACCTCTGGCTGTGGGGGCAGCCCTTTCCCAGCTCCATGCAGTCTAGGTTTGTTACAGACACGCAAAATGTCCCTGATCTAAAATGGGGAGTCAGGCACACTTCCATGTGCCCGCGGTCTCAGGGCCCTTGTTTTGAAAGCTTTCAATCACTTTTTTCCCGGAATCCTTACAGGTAAATACATTTTCCTATTTTTTCCAGTACTCCAAGCATATCTTTATCTTCACTTTTACACATTGAACTTTTATTACTGGTTTTTGTTTGTGGTCTTTCCACTAAATTGAGCTTCTTCTGGGCAGAAATTTTTGCCTTACTTTTCTTTCTTTCTTTCTTTTTCTTTTTTTTTTTTAAAGATTTTTTTATTTATGCATTCAAGAACCAGGGTATAGGCCAGATATGTGGGAGGGTGAGAGGATTCACCAGAGACAGAGCAGGGAACAGAACAGACATACTGTCGGAAATACACTGATGAGGGGAGCAGCAGGTGAGACAGGAGAGGTCTGCCTCGCCATGTGGGTATCTCCCCGGCTGGCTGGGATCGAACCCGTGATGCAGAGGCTGGGGACAGCTTCACAGCACTGCACTCAACTACCTGCAAGACCAGGGAGGCCCTTTGCCTTACTTTTCTTTTCTTTTTTAAAATATTTATTTATTTATTTATTTATACAAGCACTGGGTACAGTCAGAAGCGCGGGAGGGTGAGAGAATTCACCAGAGCCAGAGCAGGGAGCAGAGCAGGCAGAAGGACCGAAGTACACTGCTGAGGGGAGCAGCGGGCGGCAGGAGAGGTCTGCATGCCTTGTGGGACCCTCCTCTGGTGGCCGGGGAGCCCCAGCGCTCAACCACTGCGCCACTGGGGAGGCCCTGCCTTACTTTTCTATAAAGATTTGTATCTAGAATTCTGGCTTGCATAGAGTGGGAACTCACTAATGGTTTGTTAAATGAATATACAACTTACAAAAATGATAAAATAGCTCTTCTTTTTGATTTTGTCCTTCATGCTGATTTCATATTAATACAGATAAAGTAACTCACTGATAATTTATGCCTATATTGGAAATTTTTTTCATGTTCTATTAATTTTATTAGTTTTATAGTTCAATAAAACATATATTCTACTGATAATTTTTTAAAGGAATGAATTATTTATTTATTTATTTATTTATTCATTGAGACAACATTGGTTTACAATTTTGCACGTAATTTAGAGGGAGAGGTTCTCCCATTTCAAGTGTTTTTGAACACTCTTCATTGCCAATTAAATAAATTCCAAATATTTTAAAGGAATTTTAAATTCACACATTGATGATTCAATTAAATCTGTCATATAAATAAGGTAACTGCATAATAATTGGCAGGCAGTTAAGACATTGTTAACTACTAAAAGCAGTTATTTCTAATTTTCCCTGTAGTTTATTTTTTACCCTATCTGAAATTGCACTTTTTAGTCATTCTAGATATCTAAAATAGATAGTAGAAATACTCCCTGTTCCTTATAGGAAACATGCATTTCTCTGTCTCCACATCTTTGATCACGAATCCTTAATGGCTATAGTATTTTTTAATTATTCAATAATACAGAATTTGCTTGTAGAAAAAAATAGTCTTATAATATCTATTTTTTTTTTACTGTGCATTCTGTTTTTAGATTGATTTTCTTATTTTCCCATTGGATTAGTTGAAAGCAAAAACTATATCTCAGTAATTTTATCTCCTATAATATCTTGCACATCACAATTAAATAAGGCTTTGTTGTATAAAAATGAATTCATGAATGGCTAAACTAGTGGTAAATATGGGTGGGTGTATGCTAAGTTGATAGTTGTCATTGAACAGTGGAGATTCTGTCTTGCATTTCCTGAGCCCATTTAAAAAAACAAAGTAGTGTTAAGGATTCACTTAAGTCTATCATGTAAATAAAATAAGTGTACAGTAATTAATAGGAAGTTCATTCATTTGTAATGACAAAAATAAGTTATTCCAAATACTTTTAAAATCAAATAATTGAAAAACAGAAACTAACAATGCAGGGCAAAATTAGAGGATTACAGAAAATGTATTAATCATTATAGTCAGGCATATCTATTCTTTTTCAAATGCTGTCATTTTCAACCTCTAATACTCATTAGGCAAAACTAGAAAGAAAAAAGAAAAAAAAAAGGAGGAAAGGGTATATAGAATAACTTTCTGACAAAAAGAGGAAAACTGACTGAGTTCAATGCAAATCCAGCACCCAGGAGGCATGAAAACTTAACCCAACAACAGCACTTCTAATTAGACTATTTTTAGAGAATGTTAACACCTATTTAATTTGAGTAGATTCACACCTTACATGGTAGGCATTTTAATAATTACCTTGGGAATAGCAGTAGGTTCCCTTCTTTGGAACTAAAATGTTTCTCTGAATTTAATGAAATATGGCGTGCCAGTAGCTCAGTTCCAATTCAATGTGCGTGCACAGTATACACCAATACATTTAACGTCAGAAATGCATCCATTTGATCAGAGAAAAATGAACATGGGGACCATATCAAAGTAAAACATCATTACAAGTAACTAAAAGTCATTTCATATTATAAACTCATTACTGAAGAAGAAATTTAAATACAGGCCTAATTGTTTCTTTAGATAAATTAAGTAATGTTTAAGGAAAAAGTCATAAATAATATGAACAACTTAGAAAGTCTCTTTGAAGAAATTGAAGGCAAATAAAAGTTAAGTATAAAGATTTTGTTGGGGGAAGGTTGTTGGTGCATGTACATTATAAAATAATGTATATATTGTTAACCGATATTTGACAAAAGAACCAAGATTAATCAATGAAGAAAATACAGTTTCTTCAAGAAAGGGTGTTGAAAAAACTGATATGCATGTTTAAAAGGATGAACCTAGAGTCTTATTTTGCAGGACTCACAGATGGATTAAATGCTTATAACTAAGACCTGAAATCCTAAAACTTCTTGAAGAAGACGTAATAATAAAGTCCATTGGCATGGGTCCTGACAATGACTTCTGGATGAGACACTTAAAGCACAAGCAACAAGATGAAACACAAGTGGGACCATATCAAACTAATAAACCTCTGTACAGCAATAAACAGAAATAATCAAAAAAGTGAAATGGCAACTTGTGATGAGAAAAGGGAGTTACAGTATATCTAATAAGCGGTTAATGTGTAAAATACATGAAGAAGGCCTCACTGTTGGTACAAGGGGTTAAGTCTCAGCTATCTGTAGCCACTGCAGCACAAGTTTGATCCCCAGCCAGGGAGCTAACCCACATGGCACAGCAGACCTCTCCTGTCTCACCTGCTGCTCCCCTCAGCAGTGTATTTCGGTAGAACCACCTGTTCTACTCCCCACTGTCTCTGGTGAATTCTACCTCCCACCCTGCCACACACATACCTCTAGCCTACACTCCAGCTCTGCATGCATATATAAAATAAATCTTTAAAAAATAAATGAAATACATGAAGAATTTAATCATCTCCATAGGAAAAACATACACACAGTCTAAAAATGGGCAAAAGACAGCATACATTTTTGACAGAAGATATATAAATGGTCAACAAGTATATGAAAAGATGTTCAACACCACTAATAATCAGGGAAAAGCAAATCAAAACTAAAATAAGATCTCAAGTCACAAGTGAGAGTGGGCATCATCAAAATGACAAGTGATAATAAATGCTGGTGAGGATGTAGAGAAAAGGGAGACTTGTTCACAGTTGGTGGGAATGGAAACTGGTATAGGCACTATGGCACATGGTGAGCATCACTGACAATAGCCAAGACATGAAGACAATTTAAGTGCCCAGAAACAGATTAGTGGATACACAAGTTGTGATGTATTTATACAAAGGGATATCATTCAGTCATAAAACATATATAAATGTTCCCACTTGTGACAACATGGGTGGACCTTGAGTGCATTATGCTAAGTGAAATGAGTCAACAGAGAAAGATCTATACTCTATGTTTTCATGTGCCATCATGCTAACCTTGTAAGCTGCCCCTTCCACTTTACTTTTTATCCACTATATAAGTTTTCTGAGGATTCTGTAATAAATTACCACAAACTTCTGGTTTAAAACAACATAATAGTATTTTCTTATAATTCTGAAAGCCAGAACTCCAAAATGGGCCTCACTGAATTTAAATTCAGATGTCCACAGTAAAGGCAAAAATAGGCCTACATTCTTCCTCGAGGCTCTAGGGTAAACCAGTTTCTATACCTTTGTATTTTCTAAAAGCTACCTACATTTGTGGGCTCATGGCCTCTTTCTAATTTACCCACTTTAAATATCTTAAGCTTTACTATTTAAATTAACAAATTCACAGGTTTCTCAGATTAGGGTATTGTAATCTTTAGGGGAACCATAATTCAGTCTACCATGACTTCCATCTAAACAATCCTTTATCACCAGAGTAATTTTGTTTTTTCATAACTGCATTTACTTCTTAATATCATCCAGTGATTTCTCAATCATCTTCAGGATAAAATCCAAAGGTTTTTGTTTGTTTTCTTCTCTTTAACAGAAATGACCCTTCTCAGTATTATTTTCCATGTTCATTCTTAATTTGTACCAGTGTTTAATTTGTATTCAGTGTTTTATTTCAGCCACACTGTCATCTCCTGCCCCTCCTCCCATGGTCCAGGTAAGAGGTAAGAGGGGTGGCATTGGAGCATCGTCATAATAAATAGAGAAAAGACGAGAGTTTCATGGTACATTAGGAAGTAGAGTTAACTTTACTCAATAATGTCTTAATTATAGGATTGTTAGAACTGAGGGGTGTGAGAGGATATTAGGGGGAAAAATATTGAACAAAGAAGAGGTTTTGGAGTGGAGGAAGATCTTGTGTTCAGTATAGGATATGCAGTTGAAAATATACAGTGGCTGTTAGGGTAAGAAAATTATTAACTCCAAGGACCTTCATGCAAAATTGAAGACCACCTTTTATGTCGATGGCTTAGTGGGCATTTTAATTATTTATATAGTTTAATTACACATTTTTTAAAATAAGATAAACATCTGACACTATAAAGAGGCACTGCTATTTAAAAATATTGTCCTGTAATGACTTATAGGTCTTCCTTTTTAGCTGTTCTGCACAATCTTGAAGACCACTGCAAAGAATGAATAATGAAATAATTTTTGATTTGCAGGGCAGTGCCAGGCATCTTGTCAGCTGTAAAAGACAGTTGGCCCACAATCTTTAGACATTAGTCTATTCAGTGCTTTTGATTTAATTCCAGGGGCAGGCTATGAATAGCTAACATGGTGAGATTTGTCTTTAGTTTGCTTGCAAAGCTTTATTTGATGCCTATTCATAAATTATACTTGCTGCATTACAGAATCTCATTATCCTTCATTAGAAAAAGCATACTAAATAGAAGTTAGTATTACATGTCAGGCACTGCCTGTGGGATGAAAGAGTTGTGAAAGCAATGGCATTGTAGTTTGCTAGTACAAAGAGGCAAGAAAATGCAGGATCTAATCCTCTTATATTTGATATGTAGCAGAACTTAAGTCTTGTAGTACAAGGCCTCAGTCAGGTTAATGTCTGATTAATAGGTAAGAACAATTAGTAAACTCTTAAGTGAGGAAAAGTTTGTTATTTCCCTGTCCAGCCATGAGACTGTGGAAAGTACAGTGCTTGGTACATAACAAGTTATTGGTTAGTGGTCTTTAAGTGAATTTGAATAGCTGCTGAATTACTCTCATAAGTGAACTCAATTTCATTTGTTAATCAGAAGATTTAAAATCCTCATAAAGTATATTACATATTTGTTGCACAGAAAATTATCTGAGAATTGTAATGTTCACGAAGATTTCCATTCATATACATCTGCAATGTGCATAAACACACAATGATAAAGATTCAACAATGTTGGTAACTTTTCCTCAATTTAAATATATAATGTGCGAAAGGTACTTTAAGTTGACAAAGAAATAGAATACATAGTTCCTAACCTCAAATAGCTCATGGTGCACTAATGATGATAGAACAAATACAATGGGAAAAACTAATATAATATTCATCACAAATCTCAGGCACATTTATATCATTTTTAAGATGTACATACTATCTAGGATTTGATTACTAATATAAATCAAACCAATCTTTCTAAGCAAATATTTTATTTTTTCTAATATATATTTTTTAAGATTTATTTATTTATTTATACAAGAACCAGCATACAGGCCAGATGCGTGGGAGGGTGAGAGGATTCAGAGCCAGAGCGGGGAACAGAACAGGCAGACTGACAAAATAAACTGCTGAGGGGAGCAGTGGATGTGACAGGAGAGGTCTGCTGCACCATGTGGGACCCTTGCAGGCCTGCCGGGATCCAAGTGGCACTGCATACGCTGTGGACAGCTTCACAGCGCTGCACTCAACAGCCTGCACCACCAGGGGAGGTCCTACACAAATATTTTAAAACAATATCTCAAAAACATTATGTAGATATAGGAGGACTTAGATTTTTGAGAAAATAGTTTAGAACATGTTTAGAAACAAGTAGAAGCTGATGATTCAGAAAATATAGGACTTTTAGCTACAGCTGTACACAACTCTGTAGCATAAGGCCTTCATGGACTTACCATCATTTTTAACTGTTAAGTCAAAGACCTACTTGCTACCAGATGTGCATAAAATATGGAATAACAGGACAACTGAAATGCCTGTAAAAGAGTTGAACAGAATTTTAAGATATAAACCCAATGGTCAAGACACTTTAAATTGCTGTTCCATGTAGTGAGGTGGTGATGGAGGGCTGGGGAGGTGGCCATTGCTACAGAGTGTAAGGGAGCAGTGCAGTTACATATGGTGTTAGAGAGGTGATAGATTAAAGAGACTGATGGATCAACAGAGACAGATGAAGTAATATTCTTAGCTTTTTCTAGGACATTTGCTAAATAAGTAGAAAATTCTGATTGGAAGGGCAAAATATCATTTACTGAACTAAATGAAAAGAAAGTTCTTACAAACTCAAGAAAGGGTACCTGCACTCATTTTATTGTTGTAGACCTAGTAGTCTTTGAAGACAAAAGGTTTTGAACAATCTAACCAATTCAGAGAAATGAATGCAGAAAGAGGTGGCCGGATCAGATTTCCATAGGGAGCCACGATTAATGAAACAGACACAGAATCAATATGTTGAAAAGATGTCACTGTGATAGACTGATGTGGTTTGGTTATGAAATGCAATTAGGGGAAGACAGAAAAAATAGAGTGGGATCTCATTATTCCAAGCATGGTAATAGAAAATTAACTTGATGTCAGAAAGGGAAGAAAAAAGATGACACACATTTGGCCTCCAAAACAGCTTTATTCTTTTTATGGAAAATGCTTCATTATTACATGTCATTTAAATATGATCATGGAAGAGGAAAAGAACAGGTAATTTGGGGATTTTATTTAAATATCTTCATTTAAAACACTACACTAGTCAATATTCTCTAGGGAAACAGAACCATCACCAAAACCTTTTTTGCAGGGTAATGAAGAAAACTTAAATGACAGTAATAGATAAACAAAACACAGATTTTTTTCTCTAGTTATAGAACCTGATCTGTGACTTACTTGCATCATTTTTTCTGATGGCTTATGGAAGACAATATTGCAGTTCTTTATTTTTCCAGAGGGAGACTGAAAATGATGAGCTTTCTTTTTCTTTTAAAATATTTATTTAGGGGCCTCCCCGGTGGCGCAGCGGTTGAGCGCTGGGTTGCGAAGCTGCCCGCGGCCTCTGCGGCACCGGTTCAATCCCTGGCTGCTCCCCGGCCACCAGAGGAGGGTCCCACATGGCGCGCAGACCTCTCCTGCCGCCCGCTGCTCCCCTCAGCAGTGTACTTCGGTCCTTCTGCCTGCTCTGCTCCCCGCTCTGGCTCTGGTGAATTCTCTCACCCTCCCGCGCTTCTGACTGTACCCAGTGCTTGTATAAACAAAACAAACAAACAAACAAACAAATAAATAAAAAAAATAAAATAAAAATAAAAAATAAAATATTTATTTATTTATACACGTACAAGAGCTGGGGTGTAGGCCAGAGGTATAAGGGGTGGTGGTGGTGATAGGATTCACTAGAGACAGAGTGGGGAACAGATCAGGCAGATTTACTAAAATGCACTGCTGAGGGGAGCAACTGGTGAGACCGAGGATTCTGCTCCGCCATGTGTGTCACCTTCTTGGCTGAGGATCGAACTCCATCAAACTTGATCAAACTCATGCTGCAGTGGCTGCAGATAGCTTCATAGTGCTGAGACTTAACCACTTGCATCACTAGGAAGGCCCCTGGATGAACTTTCTATCTAGTAGAAGTAAAAGGCAGGAAATTGCCACAGGAGGCAGACTGAGCCACTCATGAAACCCCACTGCAGATGGAAAAAAAAAAAAAAAAAGTTCCAACAGCTATTCCCTCATGGGTAATTACATATTTATATGAAAGAAAGTGATGTAACTCAATACAGAAAATGCATTCAAGTTATAATAGTTACAGAATCATATTGTCACTGATTGTAAGCAAAGAGGGATCACATTGAAAGGTACAAAAACACCATCCTTTGTGCCAGCTCTGAATAACTCTTCTTTATACAGGTAGATTATTCTATTACTGAACCAATATATACTAGGTCTATTTTTTTTCCAATTCCAATTAATTTACTTCAATATTTCCAATCTACAATTTTAGTTTCAGAAATATATATTTTATTTCTTTAAGTTGCTTATCCTGTGTGTCTTTTTCATAATATTGCTATACTTGCTATCCATTTGCATCACCCATGGTCAAATATTATAGTAACTAATAGGAAAATACTCACAGCAGCTGAAAAATAATATGCTGCTTCTGAATCCTAATTATGTTTAGAGTTTCTAAGAAAACAAATTGTTCAACTAAACTCAACACTATCTAAGCTGTAATGCCAAATCAAAATATGTCTTCATGAAAAAAATTAGTCATAAATGCATTTCTAAGAAAGCACTCTTGATGACCCTTGCTCTAAGTCTAACTTTAAATATGCATCAAGGTTGACATATGGCCAAAAAATAAGAATTCTTTTCCGTCAAGTTTTGCTGCCTCGTTACCATTATTGGTAATTGTTATGGTGGGAAGGGAAGGGGGGAGGTTTGGGAGAAGAACAAAAATCCATAATAGCTTCACTTTAGGCTTTGCAGAAACCCACCTTTCATTCTTTTAAAGAAGTGGGAAACATTTTAATACACTATTCCAAATGGCCAGGAATAGCTTCAACACTGCAGTGGTGATTGGAGGCAGACTTAATGTGCTGCACACAGAAGGCTTTGCAGTTCTGCCCGCCTTCCAGGCCATTGAATGTTCATTCCTTGTTTTGCCTCAGGGTGATCAATTGCTAAGGGAAATATCCTCCACTTTATCCATGAATGGGAATGATTCATGTCTGATTTTATGAATTTTTATTATATTCCATATAAAACTGGCAGACTTACCTATTGTACATTTCCAAATGGAAGGTGATTATTGAAAGTTTTTTCTCTCTGATTGGTTTTGGTTTAGAAGTCCCTGAATTCACATCTACATACCTAGTGGCCCACATGTCACAATTACAAATTAAATTAAAAAAATATTTCAGTAATATTGCATTATATAACATTATATGTTTCAAAAGGAAGTCAATGGAAATCTACACATTTACGTACATTAAGCTCAGTCTGATTCTGTCCACCATTACAACATAACTAAATTTTTTTAAACATTTATTTATTATTTATACAAGCACTGGGGTATAGTCCAGAGGCACGGGAGGGTGAGAGGATTCACCAGAGAGAGAGCAGGAAGCAGAACAGGCAGACTGACGAAATACACTGCAGAGGGGAGCAGCGGGCAAGACAGGAGAGGTCTGCCACACCATGTGGGTATCTCCTTGGCCAGCAGAGAATCAAACCGGCATTGCAGAGGGTGCACACAGCTTCACAGCACTGTGCTCAACCTGCTGTGTCACCGGGGAGGCCCCCATAACTAAAAATTTTAACACTGTTTTGTTAATACTTTTTATTTTCCCATTTCATAACATGAAATGGCAAAGTAATTTAGAATAATATTAGTATAAGTCCTATAACTTAGTTCTGGAGGAAACTGTATGAGGATACTTTATCATCACTATGAATGAACTGGGAGACCAGCACAGGTCTGTGAGTACAACAATCCAGATTACTGTTTGAGATGTTCCACATGAAAAATTCTAAATAAAATATCTTTTTTTTTTTCCTCCCACTTAGATGTGGTGGTAAGTTACTTTAAAAAAAAAAAAATTGTTGGGCCTCCCCTGTGGCATAGCAGGTTGAGTGCAGCACTGTGAAGCTGTCTGCAGCCTCTGCAGCATGGGTTCGATGCCCAGCTGGCCAGGGACTACCCACATGGCACAGTAGACCTCTCCTGTCTCGCCCGCTGCCACCCTCAGCAATGTATTTCGGTCCATCTGCCTGTTCTACTCCCCGCTCTGTCTCTGATGAATCCTCTCAACTTCCCATACCTCTGGTCTGTGCCCCAGTTCTTGTATAAAAATAAATCTTAAAATAAATAAATAAATAAATAAAAATATTTATTTAGTTATGCAACAAGAGCTGGGGTGTAGGCCCGAGGTGCAGAGGTGGAAGGTGAGAGGATCCACCAGAGACAGAGTGGGGAGCAAAACAGGTGGACCTACTGAAATACACTGCCGAGGGGAGCAGTGGGTGAGACAGGAGAGGTCCACTATGCCATGTGGGTCACCTCCCTGGCCAGGGAACAAACTCCGCTGCAGTAGCTGTGGATTTTTCATAGTGCTGAAACTTAACCCCTTGAGCCACCAAGGAGGCCCCTGGAGGTAAGATATTTTTAATGGCTAATATAGGTCATAAGTAAACTATCAAGGATTATTATTATTTGAGATCATTAAACTGTAAATCCCTATCCAATACTAATCTATTTGTTCAGTAAATATTTGCAATGCTAACTATTATGGTAGATTTACTTCAGAGCTGCTATAAAATCTAAAACTTCTTTCACTCTGGACATGAAAGTATAGCCTCCAGCACTTGCATTCATTAAAGGAAGCATCCTGTTTACAAATTGCTCCTGCTATAGAGAAAGGCTTCAGGTTTTCAAAAAGTTCAGTTTTATAACCAATTATTACCTTGGGTCATGCACACTATCGTGATTGTAGGCCAGATTCTTTTCTGCTTATTTTACCCAGTTTTGGATCCCCTGCTTCTACAAGGTTTCAGACACTTATTAAGCACTCTGTGAAAGTTCATTCAGTGAAGGAAGGTTATACATCCATGAAAACAGCATCATTTACATTCTGTCTTAAATGATGCAGGTGGTTAGTTAAGGGTCCTTCAGGCAAATGACTGCATCACAGCTATCCCTAGACTTACAATTACAGACTTAGTATTGTTCCACTCAAGATCTAATGAAGTTTTGGGAGCAGAATGGGACTTTATTTCAATTTCAACACAAATAGATGTGTACACATGGAAAACTACATTTTTCATATTAAAAACACATTTAGATTCTTTGGTTTTTAAAAATTATTGTTAATGGATGTAGAAATCTACCATATGTACTTTGCCATCTATTGAGATGAGTATAGGCTTTTTATTTTAATTTACTAACCAGAAAAATTAGGTTTTCTTGAATATTTGAGCATCATTCCATCCTCTACTTGGTTATGGCTTATCATTCAATTGATAACTCATTGCATAGTATTTATTACAATTTGAATGAAAAAATCTTGTTATTTGAGTGAAATTTATTTCAACATATAAGCTCTTTAATTATGATATTATATCAGTCTCCATAAAAAAAAAAGCATTCAGAAAACACCTCTAGCATGACTGCTGGTTGGAAGGGGCCTGGCATGGGCTAACTTCCCAGCTGGCCACTGGGTCCTCCAGAAGCCTTCTGCCCTTTTCAAGAAGTCTTAAGATATTTCCCTGTTCTATGGGGTGTTAGTGACTTTTTTTCTGGTCGCTAGGTGGCGCCAGAGATCTCTCCTATTGTCCTTGGGGGGCTGTTTTTCAACTCCCTCACCCCCGTGGGACAGGGAACAGAGAGCGAGAATGGTAGGGTAAACCTCAACGACTTTGGGGTGCTGTGTCTGCCTTGTGCCCCACCGTCGTGGAGAACCCACACCCAGAATTTCGTGCCCCGGGTCTCAGTTCAAAGCCCTCAGGTCCAGGACTTTGCCCAGTTCAGTGGCGCGGGAATGGCGCCTTTTGCACCCAGCTCCCGTGCCTGGGCGCCTGGTTCCTGCTCACTTAGGGAGGGACTTTAACCCCTGTGAGGGCCTCCTTGTCTCCCCGCAAGCCTAGGTCGCAGGCGCGGGGACCTGGGCAGCCGCGATCCCGGTCCGAGTTTGCTTTTCAAGTGCGCCAAGTGCGCCCGCAAGCTTACTGGCAGCCTGGGGCTGTGTGCGCGTCTCCGGGGGTCTTGTTCTTCTCTAATGGCGCCCGGAGCCGTTCGCTCACCGCCGGGGCGGATCCTGCAGGGTTCTCCACAGCTCCCTTTCACGGGGTGTGGTGGCTGCAATAGTTCCTTTCCACTCACAGTCTCGCTTGCTGCGTAGTTTGTTCTTGTTGGTCGTTTTGGTTTGTTGTTTTCCTCCTCTCTGCCGGTCGGAGAGTGCCGCCTCTGTGGGCGGGGGAGGGGAGCAGGGTTCTGCGCTTCCCTCCCTTCTGGTCCTCTTTTATGGCAACTTTCTTCTTTGGGCAGTTTGCTGGCGTCACCCGTTTATCATCCGTGTCCCACTTCTCACTGGGACCTGCCGCTTTTCCTCCCTATTAACTTTTTTTAATGGGAGATCTTACTCGCAGAGTCTCCTTGCCGCCATGTTGCTCTGCCCTTTCCATTTACATTTTAAATCTTTATACTTTATATATGCCACTAAGACAACTTTAATTATTTTTTTTAAGATTGGTTTATTTTTGCATAGAAGAACTGGGATATAGGCCAGAAGTGCTGGGGGTGAGAGGATTCACCAAAGACAGAGTGGGGAGCGGAATAGACAGATCCACTGAAATACACTGCTGAGGGGAGCAGTGGGTGAGACAGGAGTTGTCTGTTGTGCCATATGTGGGTGAGTTCCCAGGCTGGGTTCAAATGCAGATGGTAGCAGAGATAGTGCTGAGACTCAATCCCCAGGCCACCAGGGAGGCCCAAAACAACTTTAATTCTTATCTTACCTCACATTGAACATTTTCAAGAATTTAGAAAGCAGTAATTGTTACAAAATTTACCTTGGTAACATAGTTCATCTTACCTCACTTGTAATCAATTTTTCATAGATAAAACTTGGTTTAGAATATCTCTAAAGTTCATATCAAATATAAAGTTGCATCTTTTAAAATTAAGTCTGATAATTTATATGCCAATCCTTACATATCACACATGTACATACACACACAATATTCACATTACACTGATAGCCCCCTGTTACAGTGAGCTATTGCTATGTAACAAAACATAGCACAATAGTGTAGTTTGGGCAAGATTCAGGGTTGTGGGGATGACTGTTTCACATCATTTGCTCAGGTGGCTGTTGTTATTACCCTTCTGTACCTTTAGGGAAGAGCAGTCTAGTGAACTCCCATCTCCATTCTAAAGCACACACAAAATTCTTCTCAAAAAAAAAAATGGGGTTATAGAAAAAAGAAATTTACATTTGACACTTATAGATTTGCATGAATATAGGATGAAGAATATTTAGAAAGAAGAAAAAGATCTAAAGGTTGTAGAAATTATCAAGGCCACTTAGAAAATCAAAAGACTGCAGGGGCTAGAAATAAACACAGCTCAATTCAGAAGTCTGCCTATTTGCCTACAAAATACTTATAGAAATTGAGCATCTATAAGTGAAACGACCAGTTACTTCTGAATTAACATATTGAAACCCAGGAATAATTTCCCTTTGAATTTCTGTATCCAGCAGTTGAAAGTAGATCGATCTAAATTTATTTCAAATCCTAAGAGAAATATATCATTAAAAAATATGTGAAAGAGATCAGCTTAGCTGTCATTTCCTGTGGCATTAACTTGGAAAACAGTTCATTTCCATATACCTTTTTTAACCCTGTAGATATTTTAGATATTTAACTTTAATACATGTTAAAACACTACACCCTGTAATACAGTTTTTTTCATTTTACATGGACGAAGGCTTTAATACATAGACGAACAAACAGCAAAAAAAAACACAGCATTGAATTGGCATTTCACCCCCAGGAAAATATTTAAATTCAGTTTTCAATTAGGCAGCTAATTATACAATGAGGCCAGTCTAACAGCAAGCCTTTTTCAGACTAAGGCTGGATGGGTTCTGTTAACTCAGTTAATCTATCATACTACATCTCATTTTGGCTCTCTGGCACTTAAGATAATGTTGCAGAAAAGAATATGAACTGTTTGCCTTCAGCTTAAATACTGAGTCACTGGGTTAGTCCAATGAATACCCACACACAGCATGATTCATTATCTTGTGACTGTTAACATTTTTTTTTTAACAAACCTCAAGACTTTGTTGCTCTATGATTAGTAACTCTTCAAAGGCATTTTTCCCAGCCTTCCATAAAGGCTGTTTACAGCAACACAACATGATTCTGGAAAATAAGATAAATCTTATTTGCATGATTTAGCCATGAAGTTTTTGACTACCTAGTGAGTATTAAGTTTTGTCCTGAGGGATATGTAAATTATATTTATCACACTCAAGAGCTGAAAATTGAAGATACTACAAATCCACATGATAGTGGAGAACAATAAGCAAGCTTTGAATTGAACAGTAAGATAATGTATGTAATAAATATAAATTTTAAAGGCCAGTGATAAATGTGAGGATATTTCAAAATTTCTGAGAGATTAAGAGACTTGAATGAGATCCCACACGATGCACAAACTTTGGAAAGGAGAAGCATATGTAGAAAGCATCATAGGCATAAGCAGGATTCCTTTGCATTGATTTAAAGAGAAAAAATTATTTGAAATAATAGATAATGATTAAAAGACTATTTATTTATATTTTAAAATTTATGATTTAAATATTTGTTCAAAGCAAAGAAAAACAAGTTAAAAAATAAAACTGCAGATTCTCAAGTTATTTAGAGTTTAGTTTAAATTAATGTTCATATTTTTTTAATTTAATTTAACCAGGATTTATTGAACACCTATCAAATGCCAAGATGCAAGTTTTAAGAATAAATAGGTGATATTTCCTTTTATTAATAAACAGACTTCTCAGGAAGAGATGGCTTAGGGCTCGAAGGATACGTTCAATTTTGAACGCATCATATGTCAGTTATCTTGGCAAAGTTCAAGTAGAAAAATTGAGTTGAAAATCAGATCTACACATTGAGATTGGGATGGAGGTCAAGACCAGGAAATTGTGGGAAGAGATGAGATCACCAGTGGGTTATGAGAATATTTCTAAATGCCTGTAGACCTGGATATGAATGAAAGAAGAAAGGATTAAGATAGAAGCAGTTTCAAAGCAGAGATTCATAATGCAAATATGTGCCTATAAACTATCATCATATGGCCAAAGTATCTAGAAAATGAATATTTTCATTATCTGTTTACTTCATGACTAAAAACATCATAGTAGAATGTAATAGATTGAGTGGAAAGTAGAACTGGGGCATCGTTGTATTGTACTGAATTGTGTCATTGCATTGTGCTGTACTGTAATATTGCTGTAGTGTGTTAAGTTGTGTTGAAATTATTATTAGGAGTGAAATTAGGGCACCTGGCTAATAAGAGGATACCCATGAAAAAGATATAAGGTCTGCAGATAACATCTTAGGCCAGAGATCACAAATGTCAGAATTAGACTTGACATATGAAAGCAGAAAATTGTAGGATTTCTTTTACATATTTGAACTCACTAATGATAAACATGAGACAGTCTAACATTTTCTGAATCCCTACATTCAACTATATTATTCTTGCTTGCTGATAGTCCCTTCAAAAATTTAGGTGAAGTGCTTGCTAGTTACTTTGCCATTTGGCAACTGATCATTCAAAATCATCAATCTAATTTTTTATTTAAATTTTTTATATAAGTGTGTACATACACACATACAAACATATCATTCTCTTTCCAACAGAATGAGCCCTGGTAGATTTAGCAGCTTGGATGTTGGGGAGCCTCTACCTTTCCTCCCTATTCTCTGAGCTCCACCTTGACTATTGAATTGAGGAGAAAAATATTTATCCTTTGGCTTGACCTGTGGCAAAGGCTAAGTTCTCTCCCAGTTTGTCCAAATATTGTCCCAACCCATGTTATTATTAAGTCCACACTTTCATCTTCCATCCATGATTTCCAAGTGTAGGACCTAAAGGCAAGTTTGGCATTAACTTTGGACCGTTTGAAAACCATAACAAAGAGGGAATGTTATTTCTTTCCTCACTATTCTCTACATGTTCTCTTCTTTGCACACTCCCTCCCCAGGCCTTTTTTGTGACCTATTTCAGCAACAAAAGTCAAATTATCAATAAAATGTCCAAAGGTCAAATGCATTTTCTACCTGGTAACAACATGTTAACATACTGTTTTTGTAGGATTCCACATTTTACATATGATTACTCTGTGTCTGTTCTCTATTTGGTGAGGGAAGCCATATACTTTGCCTCTTCATATAGAAGTGAAGGGAGTAGCTTTTAAAGAATGCTGCACTCTATGAAAAGACCACACATATCTCTCCTCAGTTTTCTAATTTTATTAGCTAGGTTGGGAGAGGTGATAGTTATAGGATGGTTTCTCCAATGGCAACCTGAGTAAGCTCTACTGAAGACAGCCCATACAACAGCGGATAGGTCTCTGAAGGTAGATGGGGGCTTCTTTGGACCTTGTGCTTTGGGCCTGAACACTAGCTTTAAGAGAGCAGAAAATTTCAACTCAGAAAATAACATGACTTTACATGGGGATGAGTAAAGATACAGATTTTGAGGAGGAAGGAAGAAATCAAGGGAGTAGGTATGTAATCCATTTTGTTTCTGTAGGGAGCAAAAGCCTATGTTACACTGGAGATAGAGATAGACATTTAACTTTTTAAAGTAAAAATTTGTACTTTTACTACAAAATGGGGAAAGGTGAAATTTAAAATTAATATTATACACTTTAAGGATCCATCTGTTTTGAGAAGTCATACTCTCAACTCTAGTAAGCATATTCATATAGTTTTCTTTACTAGCATAGGTTTAGTGTCTGGGTTTGGTTCTTATTAGAAACTCTGAAGAACAGGTGTTGCTGAAGGCCATGGGGACCACAGGCATCAAAGGAAACTGGGGAGTATGTTTCAAATCATTCACCTCTTTGTTAACCTCCTTGAGTCAGATGCTTAGAAAACAAATCTTGAGAACTAGTTGTTGTAAAAAATTGAACATAACTTAAAATCAAGAAGAGAGTTTTGTGTTAATCCAGTGTCCTCAAATTGAAAAGGAGAAGAGCTGTAGGTGAGATATAAGCACACCCAGAACTATGAAAAGGGAGACAAACAAAGGTAAATGTGTAAGCGAGTAATAGGGAGTTAATTCAGGAGAAAAGTGAAAAGTAGTTCCATGAACCAGCAAATGGGGACGGATGAGAAACCCTAAATAAAACATTTCTTATTGTTTCTATCAGATATGTTGGGTTTGAACCACCCATCAAACATCCAGGTGGATATTTCCTGTTGGATATAGGAATCCAAACTTTAGGGAAAGGTTGAGTTTGGATTTGGAAATACATAGGCATAAGAATTAAAAATTGAGAGTAGCTGAGATTTTCCAAAGAAACTATATGAGCAGAAAGATCAATGGGTAAATAATGAAAAAATAATTCTTTTTATTTTACCAGTATAGCTGCATTTAATCATGTTATTTAAATCAACATAAAACAATTTGATTAACAGTAATATTACTTTTCTTCCAGAAATTTCCCCTAATCACAGGAGTACAAATACTACAGTATGCACAGATTTATTATTTTTTATCTCCTTGTACGTATTGTCTTTTATGAGAATTTTTCTATACAGGAATAATAAGAGGATAGTTTGGTGACTGACACAGATGCCTGAGATTCTAAGAATCAAACACCTGAGTAATTTTAATGGCAACTACTTCTAACCAACCAATAGCAAATATTTGCTGAGTACTTACAAGGTGACAGGTACAGTAAGCACCCAAGAAAACAGAGAAGAAATTTGTTCTGAATCTCACTATTACAAGCCCCAATGCTCAAGGCAATCTTCAGTTCATTGGAAAAAATAATTCTTAAGGAGGTTGGAAGGAGTGGAGGAGGGGAAGAAGACTTGATGGAATCTTAAGAAAAAAAAAAGCAAACAGGAGAGGCAAGAATCAAGACAGAGAAAGTACAGATTTTTAAAAGTATTTAACGATTGCAGTACTTTTGAAAAATAATGTATAAGCTTATTAAATTTAAAGTATGTGATCTGTTGCCTCAGCTAAATTTTAATTTTCCAAACTAATTTCTTTTTCCTTGCTATATAAATCTTAAAAATCATCATTTATGATAAACATTTAAATATTTAAAAATTAAACATAAACTATGTCAGTTTTAAGAGCTTTCAAAGTATCTTTAATATGAGCTTACCATTTTGAATATAAAATCAGAGAGCTACAGAAAGTTGAGATAGACCTGCAAAGGAGAAATTATTTGTACTTTAAGCTTAAATTTTAAGATTATGGGACTTAGATCCTCTATCTAATGAAATGTATTCCTCCTGACAAGGTAAATGAATTGGAAGGGCAAATTTACTTTTGTAATCCATTTATAACATACACAAAACTTACATTATCCTGAAGGCTCTAGCCTATCTCATGCACATACATCACTTCAGAGTGTACTAAAATATTCTAGTCCTGCCCTTCACTATGTTGATTGTTTCCTGGCTCTGAGCCTCACAGGGATCTACTGACCTCCCCCTATAACCTGAGTCTTTCTGTGATAAAGTGAACATTAAAAAAAAAGTATTTTTGGTCTCTCTGAAGTTGCTTATGTTCATCCTTTAAAGTGCTCTCTTCATGAGCAATATTCTATCATTCAAGTTATTTGTTTGGATTTGCTTCTGCCCCACACAGATGTCTATGATAGCAGGGTTACCCATATCAGCTCTCCTTCAGCATCCCCTCCACTCAAATCCCTACCACAGATAGGTGGAGTTGGCTTGTCCCCTCTCCAGTGAGGTAACATAACTGGGGTTATTTAAATTGCTCTGACCTTTGGAATATAGAGGATGGAAGGGATGGACTTTTAATTAAGCAAGACCTTAGAAGAATCTTCTATCAAAGCACTATAATTTTATCTTTCATTCTCTCTGGCTAAAAAGTCCTCAGTTAAAAATAAATTAAACTCAATAATTTTATTCACCTAATAATTAAGTTAACTCATCTAGTTCTTAACAATTCCATGAAGTAGCACTATCACTTGTACTCAGTCCTTAGATGTGGTGATGGAGTCACTGAGGCCCAAAGTCATGGAGTTGGTAATAGTGTCAGGACTCAGGACATGGTCTTTTTTTCCAGCATGAAATGCTGTCTCCTGTACAACAAATCTGAACGAGGATGAAGAGAGTAGAAGAGACTAATGTCTTAAGTCACGTCTTTATACATTTACATAGCCCTGCCCATTTATGCTCATAATCTTGTGTTAGGAAAAATCTAAATTCCCTCCCACAACTCTGAGCCACTGGGAGAATATAAAGAATAAACTATTAGTCTTAATTCTCAATATTGTGACTATTCTGTGTTGTTATTAGATTTTTTAATACTTAATTTTTGTTTAGGTAACTAATTTATAATAGTGTATAAATTTTAGGGGTACAGTTTCACCTTTCTTCAAATGTGGGGTTATTCTGTTTTTCTTAGTCATTTTAAGAATTTTATTGCAAAGCTGAATGGGCCTTGAAGCAACCCAGAGAGATTTCCTCTTAGATGAAGATCTTCTATTAAAAACTCTTGTTGAAATGAGTGACAGCATCAGAAATTGTGTTTCTCAGAGATTTACCTGACAGTAGTTTATGAGATGTGTTGAAATGAGGAGATAAGGGTTTCAAAAATAGCATGCTCATTTATGACTGATGGACACTGTTATCAAAATCCCTTCTCTCAAAAAAAAAAAAAAAAAAAAAAGGCTGTTTATAGAAACTTCTTAGAATTTGCCTTGATAACTCCAAGTAATATCTGTCTGGATAAGAAAAAAAAATGTGACTAGTTAATGCCGCTGACTTATTTAACTAATACCACTCAATCGGGAAACTTACCTAATAAATAAAGCCTTGCAGAATTTTTAGTGTTTGATATGCTTCTAGCTCAACTTCTATCTGGGCATAAAAAAATGTGGGATAACATTATTCACAGATTTAATCTAGCCTGAAACCCTGGTATGTCTTTGATCTATGCATTTGCATTCTCTGACAAAAAGTGCAATAAAGAATATTGCAAAGACTCACAAAAGACCATAATGACTGAAGACAGTCCTTGGTAAGAAGTGACTGTCCTTAGAAGAATGCAGAACCGCAAATCCATAGTGACATGGGATGTACCATACAGCCTCTCTATGAATAACAGTAACACAGTAGTTAGTTTATGCAAACTGACTCAATGACACTATAGCAAACTGGTAGTTTTTATAACTGACAATGTTGAGTCTTTTATGCATTTAACATTTATTTAACGCATCTCTTCCCACTATAAAATTGCAGTATTTCCCCTTATTGTTGGTTCCTGAAAGTGATAGGAGGGCTATTTAACAAACACACTTCTTTACAACTTATGAAATAACTTCTTATGATTGCAATAGAAAGAAAGCCTTTGGAAAAAATTTTCCCCTCTTTGCACAGACTGCTGCCAAGAGGAAATGAATAGTGTCTTTGAGATATTCACAAACATCCGGTGCGGATGGGGAAGCTCAGTTAGAGAGCCAGGATTTATTCTATTTTCTGTATTTGAACTGACTCTCTGCTATAGATTCTGACTGCTGCACCAGCTGTTGGAATATTTCTCCTCCCCTTCCTTCTTTCTCCCTGCTATGCTCTGGCTTGTTTCTTATTCTGGAACCTGGGGATATTAAGGTGTGAAACACGACCAGGACCCTCAGTTGCCATCCCTGGTTCAGCACAAGGGGAGCAGTGGAGCACAGTGGAGCAGATCAGAAATAAGAATATGCTTCCCCAAAGGTCTTCTCTACTAGTAAGTACTCATGATCCCCAAGAAAAACTCAGGTGAGACTAACAATTATCTTCTGCAATGTCCTCCAGATAAGTGGAAAACTTTGTTCGCCCTTTAGAAAAGACCGGCCATTTGATAAAGTATAATATATTTTGTTTCACCAGACCCCACTCCGGTCATCTCCTGGCACACACAGAGTGAAAAAGAATGAACCTGTCTGCATCATGCATTCCCTCACCGGATGGATGTGACATACAACCTACAAGAGCTTTGTATGCTGTGCTAATTACCCGAATACACTTCTCTAAGAATACAAACATTCAAATGTGATTGTGCTCACATTTGTTTTCCAACTTAATATATGTGTAATGAACAATCCCCATCAAGTTTCCATAATGACAGTCATTCTATTTATCTCCAGTGCACCTCCAGTCTCACATATCATTGGAAAATAATGATGTTCCCTGTGCTTGCTCTGCAGCTCCGGGGGCACTCTCCACTTATTCTAAGCCAAGCTAATCCTTAAGATTTAGCTGAATTCCCTTTTCTCCTTTCCAACTGAGTTGCTGGTTTATTTTCCAATGATTTTTATCCTCTTTTGTAAATTGGAAGCTTCTACTCTAGTTAGCTTCTTCAAACACCAAACAACCCCTTCTATCATACACAATTTCCAGCATCCAGGTATATGTTTTTTTCTAGTTTTCTGCATCCTTTAGCCAGTTTTCAATGTCATGAAAGTATTATTGTCATAAAGACATGAACTGGTAAACTGGCAGACCAGGATGAACTGAGAACCAACACAACTGACATATATGATTGTGGTTAAGCCAGTGGAGAGTAGAGGAAGAGATGAAGATTTGAGAAAATAAAGGCTAAATTCCCTCCCTTTTGGTCACATTGTACAATAACTCCTAAAATTTGAGCCACACTACTCTTTAACCCTACATTTGCCTTTGCTCCCACTACTTAAATTCTTCCTTCTCCCCTCATGGTTCCCAAGACTAATTGGAAGTTGTAAAATTTCCTAACTTGAGTCAGTAAATAGGGTTTCAGAGTTGGAGCAACATATGAATAGAGAGACAGTGAAGGCATTAGCAAAACCCAAGGAACAGGCATACTCTGGAGCCATTTACCCATATCAGTAAATCTACTCAGTCTATAAAGTTAGATTGCTGTCAGCGAGGGGTCCCCCAACCTACCTGTCACTCTATGATGTGGATTTTCTCTCAAAACAACTATAAATGTGATGAGGTAGAAGTTCGCACATTTAGTGTACAAAGGACCTTCTAGTGATTTTGGTCCCTCTTCCATTTCCATTCTGCTACATTAGATTAACATGAAATGAAAAGAAAGAAGTATTATCAGAATAGAAAGAAAAGTAATCAGAAAATTAATTAGAAGTTTAGTTTTTATCATCTTTGTCAGGAAAAAAAAACAAAGAGAGACAATCTTACAGTTAATTGTTACTCAGGGGCTAGTTTATGATCAGATATTTTTGAGATCTAAATTAAAATTGAGAGCTGGATTAACTTACTCTGGGAGAGAAGGAATGAATCATTAAAAAGCAGATCTAGGGAAAGTCGGCAAGAATAGGAGGACAGAGACCAGTGAGTGAGAACTCACTCTGAGGATTCTGAAGAAGACTGAAGATACTGAAGAGGTTCCTGGACCCCACAAGGACCAAGTATGTCCATATGGCCTTTCTGACTACAGGTATTATATAAATACAACTCTCCATATTATCCACAAAGTCTTCTGCTTTTATCTCAAATGTGACTTTTGAGATAAATTCCAAGAAACAAATATGATTTTTTAAGAAATAAACAGCTTTAGGCTTCAAGCTCTCGTTGAGACATTTCATTTTCATTAAACACTGCAGTGTACACATATCACCTAAGTATCATGTTTATATACACTTATTAATCATCTATATAGAAGATGATTAATTACACTGATAAGTACTGATACACACAGATAGGTACTGTACAAAGTATCTTAGAAAAGGATTGTTGTGCAGTTTCCCTTACTGCTTTGTCTCTGGAAATCTTTATAGACCACATTTTAGTTTTTCAGACTGGAAATGATAACCAGTTATCCTGAGCTCTGCCACAATCAATGTGAACATGAGTCGCTACCAGCTCACACAGGCAAAATCACAAAGAAAAAAAAAAAATCTATAATAACAAGCTAAATACACTCTTCCTGTGTGAGTTGTGTTGTTTAAGCTTCCTTTATATATATGAGGAGCTTCTACCTTCATATCCAATTTTTCATTCACATGAATTTTTATTTTTCTTACTGGGATAAGTTTCTGTTTTGATTCTATGAAATGTCCCACACTTTTCAAAATGTCAAATAATGGAAATGATAGGAATTATAGGAAATGTGAATATACTTAAGTCAAACAGGGTATGAACTAAATGCAAGTTTCACCAAGTCCTAACTTGCAATTTCTTGCAATTATTTATCCTCAGGCTCATAGCTATGAAAGGAGATAACAACATCTACCAAGAAGTTTGCCAGGAGGACTAAATGATATATTAAAAACATATAACTGACATCTAATCAGGCCTACATAAATGAAAATCATTTTTATTGCCAAAGATTATGTATGTCTTAGACTCCATATCTTGAGAGTTTTCTGCATAAAATTTAGATTCGAGTAAAGTTTAAACAAGAAAGTTACACATTTCTTTTTTAACCAAGGATCTTATGAGCCTCATACCCTGTTATGCCACACTCTCTCGTGCCTAACTCTGGAGATAAAATGAATAAACATATTTCAAATAGTTCAAACTTAACTAGGGAAACAGACACAAACAAATGCAACATACTGTGTTATACACAAGTCAATCAATACATAAGATATGCTTGTGACTGACATGAAGGTTGTTCAGTCTGTCTTCACCAAAAAAGTGACAAGTGTTTTTCTCTTAAAGGATGAGTGAAGCTTCTCCAGATATAAGCAAATATACATGGAAATATCTGAAATACAGAAATGTCTCACAGTTATATGAGGCTTGAATAACCTAAATGATACAGAATATGGAAATGCGTGCATTGACATTGAGCAGACAACATGTAAAATAGTGGACTACCTTGAGATATGAAGCTTAATGAACCATGAATGGTTCAGAATACATAATGTTGGTGTGACCTTGATTTATAAAACTAACTCACCCTATTGGCAATCACTTATATATCCCCATTCCCTGAGCCAGCACTACAAATAATGAAATGTACTCTACGTTCAGCTTCCTTGAAACTCATCAACTCACTTGCGTGTATTAAATCATGAAAGCAGCTACCAAATTCCCTGAAGTTGCTTGCTTCTTAGTATCCATTTTCCTTTCTACAAATAATAATGCCTATTGGAGAGAAACTATCACTTCTCCATTATTACTTATATATTGTTGATTGTAGTGTCTAGGTTTTACTGGCACGGTTCATTCTCTGAATCACAGTTCATTTTCTGAATCACAGAGGTTAGGAAAGAGTCTCAACATATTGATGCATTTATTGGATGAATTCACAACTGAATGGATGAATTAAGACTTTAGTCAATGGGCACATTATATTTTCCCAACTATCACTGTCTAATGATTTAATCCAGTCCTTTAAGTGTATTCTTAGAACAATCACTAGGGATGTGAGACAACATATTTTTATCTCCAATGGGTGTGAAGAGAATGTGAGGGCTGGTGCTAGCTACCATTTTATATCCATGAGGGACATCATTCTGAGCTTTGAGATATCCATGGGACAATGGGTAGTATAAAAGAGAACTTATAATCATTAGAATTGCAGTTTTTAATGAAAATGAAATATTTGTTTACATTAGCCAACAATACTCCAGATTTATTAATGCAATTTAAGTTAAATTGTCAATCAGAAAGAATACTCACTGATGGAAACCATCATCATTTTTGTCAACTAGTTGCAATTTTGTTTATGAGTTTTAATTTCCCAACTTTTGAGATCTTTTTAGTTGGTAGAAATCCAGAGTACTTTTTATCAACTTTCCAGCAGTTTCAAAAAATCAGGATAATCCAGGAATAAGCATCCATGTAACAGAGAGGAGTAAGCACAATGCTTTCTGATGCACATTGATTCTTTATTTTCCCCTTCATTTTATTAATTTTCTTCTTTAGTTCAGAAAGTCAGTTTCCATTCCCATAGATCTCCCAATGATTTTTCTGTCCTTAGCTCTGTCCTCATAGGAATGGCATATTTTTCCAATTTCATTTTTTATTTATTTCATAGAGATATGTAGCTCACATGTAGAAACACACACATATTTTGTGCCTTTTGGTTAACTACTAAATTCATTCTTAGCTTGTCAGAGAAACCATTTTGAAAATAGATTTTTAAATACAGTAAATTATTTTGAAAAATGATTTGGAGTAGTTCAACTTCCCAAAGATAAATCTCAGGATTTCACAAACAAATCAGGCATGAATAACAAATATTCAAACAAAATAAAATATGCATAACATTGAAAACATACTGTCCATATGTTAGCTTCTGTTTTTATTTTCTTCCTGAATCAGAAAGTGCTTCAGGGCTATCAAAAATGTTAATTAGCATTTCACTGTTAATTTAAAGATGAGTTTTTTTTTTTTCTAAAAATTAGCTTAATTGATCAGTTGTTTTTTTCTTTAAAGATTTATTTATTTATTTATTTATAAAAGCACTGGGTACAGTCAGAAGCGCGGGAGGGAGAGAGAATTCACCAGAGCCAGAGCGGGGAGCAGAGCAGGCAGAAAGACCGAAGTACACTGCTGAGGGGAGCAACGGGCAGCAGGAGAGGTCTGCGCGCCATGTGAGACCCTCCTCCGGTTGGCCGGGGAGCAGCCAGGGATCGAACCAGCGCTGCAGAGGCTGCGGGCAGCTTCACAACCCAGCGCTCAACCACTGTGCTACCGGGGAGGTCCTGAAGATGAGCTCTTAACAGAGAATTCTGGTTTACTGCTTGATGAATAAGTAAAGTTTTCTCTTATTTAAATTGACTGTGCTGTAATCCATTTCTTTCTCACTTAAATTCTATGTATAAATATGCATAAAATGTTAGCTAATAGTTACTCTTGTTTGTACTGCATCATTTATTTTTTTTTTTTTAGTATGTGACTTCAAATAAAAGTAAAATTTACTAAGGATTAAAAGGATTAAGTAATACATTCTCATCTGACTTTCAAATTAACTAATTAAACTCCAACCTCAAAATTTTCTTTGTTTTGAATTCATCCTTTTGAGTGGTTACAGACTCACTCAAGTATACTTCTTCTGTCTTAATGCTAACAGATCAGGGACTGGCTTGCACATCTTTATAATTGTTCATTAACTGCAAGCAGTATGCTGTGACTTTTATGTCCTTGAAACTATGAAATGTTTCTGTAATTCAGTTCTTCTTAATGTTTTGACTTTAAATAGAATGTATTATGAAACTGAGATCCAAGCATTTTTAGAAATTCTGAGCTAGGGATATCAGTTTAGTCAGAACAGTGTCAAATGTGGAACCCAAACAACATAATTGGTGCTTTGAGGTTGAGGTTGATGTGACATTCTCTTGAACATATTTTAATGCTTATGCATATTTAAATTAAAAATTTAACCTCCTGACATTCAAACTAATAAGTCATTCACCATTCAACTAGAGAAGCTTGTCTGACAAAATGACACACACACAAAAAAATCACTTCTTTTGGATCTCAGCTTATTACTCAAGAAATGTTCTAAATGACTACTTGTTTGCTAACATTTTTGGAGAGGATCCTGCTACTTGCTTGCCTTTCCTGACTGATTACACAGCAAGAATTCACTTTAAACATTTTTCCATATGTTAAATGGCTGTATCTAGAAAAGATGGTTTGGTATATATTCATGAAATCCACTGAGCTGCATGATTTTACTGTTCTGTGGTAGGTAGGTCTCTTGTGAGCTCACACAATATAATCTCCTGCTTCTAATAACATTGGATGAGAGATGAGCCTGTACTAGACACTCAACCCCTTCCTATCAGAATTCCCCTGTTCAAAAACAGTATTTCTCATCTTATCCCTGTTAGATCTCCGTTGTTAACTTACAAGTATTGATGAAGGGTCCCTGCAGAGAAGTTTATTTGTGACCACAAGTGCCAGGCTGGCAGGTCAGATACTACAGCTAGTTTGGCCCCAGCTTAGAGCTGTCATAACTCATTCAATCCCCTGCATCCACAGGTATGTGTTGGTTGAGGATTCTAAATTCAAATGAAAGTGGCAGGCCCATACATAGCTTGATCACAGTAGGAGGAAGGATCATCATTCAATCATTCCATGCCACTTGAAATTTATAACTTTATTTTGTATTTATCACAGTACCAGATTTGCAGTAAAATGCCAAAATTCTCATGCTCAGTAGCCTGCAGAAGTGAAAATTATTGTATCTGACTGAATTTGTGCTTGCTGGGAACAGTTGACATTTAAATTGGGACGTTGCCAGAGGCCTTTTGGCTTCATTCCATAATTGTCAAGTCCCTTGGTATTGAGGAAGTTATGTTAATTCCAAGCAATAGGAGCTATTTTGCATCCTGAGCTCCAATGCTGCTACTTAAAACCAAAATACACCAACGTTTATGACACTCAAATACAAGAGACCGTTCTTGCCAATTGCCTCTGTTTATTGACTTCAAGTCCCAGATGAACAACTCAGATCAGTTTTGCCACCCACATTATAAATAGCATAGCAAATTCATAAAGAGTCTTTCTTCAAAGAACGGAAATGATTCTGAAGTCTGATTAAACTCACATTGTCCCAGTGAGGGAGATGGGAAGAGGAAGGGTATTTTTTCTAATTTCAAGTTCAGGAAGGCAAGGAACACAAAAGTTAAGTGGCTGCTCTCCATTTATTCATATAAATTTATTCAGGAGCAGAGCCAGAAATAAAGATGAAGTCTCCTGGCCCAAGCAGCAGGCCCCATGCCGCCTCACAGCTTTCAAAACCTTAGTTTTCTTGGAGAATGTTAAAAAGTTTTCCCTGCTACAATACTAGATTCAGACACACTGCCATCTACTGACCCACCAAAGAATGTACTGCTTCTCCTTCAGAATGCCACCTCCAGGATGCCAACAGCCCTCCAGGATGCCAATAGCCTCAAGTGACTGGACTATGCAAGGTAGTAATGAAAAAGGTAAAACATTGACAGCATTCCCTTATTTTTCTGGCATTCTCAATATTTACATTACGATGCAACCACATACCATGCTGATCACACTTGGGACATTCTTGAAATCACCTGTTTCTCCTCATGCCCTTAAGTTGACACAATCTTCTAGGGATTTGGATCTTCTAAAACAACCATTATTTTTCACATAAAACAATTTGAGCAATGTTATAACATGTTTGTGCTGTGCTGTCTCAATTGTCCTACAAGATGCTCTAAGTATCCTACACAGTGCCAAGGAAGAATAACAAAAACCAAGCTAAACAGTCACAGTCTTGTGCTTGTAGTAAACACCACCAAATGTCTTAAGGAGATTTAGCAATAGGAGAATGGATCTAAATATATTTTCAACAAGATTCCCTTTGTTCAGATCCCGAGTATTCATTTCCCATGAACTGTCAGTATTTACCCAAAGGACACAGAAACATTAATTCAAAGGGGCATCTGCACCCCTATGTTTATAGTAGCACTATTGACAATAGCTAAGCTATGGGAACAACAAAAATGCCCAAAAATAGATGACTGGATCAAGAAGATGTGGTCCATATACACCATGGAATATTACTCAGCAATCAAAAAATACAAACTCATGCCATTTGCAGCAACATGGATGGAGCTGGAAGGGATCATGCTCAGTGAAATAAGCCAGAAAGAAAAAGAAAAGTACTGGATAGTCTCACTCATAGCAGGAATTTAGAAAACCTAAATAAGGGACCAGGAAAAAGACTAATTATATTGAAGTAAAAATCAAAATCAGCAAGCAACTATAAACCAGAGACACACTATGGGTGCAGGAGGGGAGAAGGGATTAAGGTCAAAATAAAGAGGGTGGAAATTGTATGGGGAATATAACCAAGATGAAAATGCATACATTGTGCAAAAATGAAAAAAAAAGATGTAAAAATTATATAAAATAAAATGAAAAAAAAAAAAAAAAAAAAAAACCTTTGTCAGTGTCTTCTTTCACCACATCCATCTTTTAGACCCAGCCTGCATCCTTCCTCACATGAAAGGAACATTTGCCATATCCAATCAAGTTATGGTGAAAACAGTAATTGCTTTCATCTCATTATCATGGCTGAGTTAAAGTTGATATGTATGTCTCTCTGGTGCTCCTCACTATATTTAATTTACTGCCTCTAAGAAAAAATAAAGATAAGCTTAAATAAAATATTTTTATAAGAACTATTGTATAGGGCCTCCCATGGTGGCACAGCGGTTGAGTGCTGGGCTGCAAAGCTTCCCACAGCCTCTGCAGCGCCGGTTCGATCCCTGGCCACCTGCGAGGGTCCCACATGGTGCACAGACTTCTCCTGCCACCCCCACTGCTCCCCTCAACAGTGTATTTCATCAGTCTGACTGTTCTGTTACCCACTCTGCCTCTGGTGAATTCTCTCACCCTCCCGCGCTTCTGACTATACCCAGTGCTTGTATAAATAAATAATAAATCTTTAAAAAAAAAAAGAATTATTGTACAATATTGCTATGTTAATACAGAATCAACATCAATTAAAGCAACTCACAAAAGCTTGAGAGGAGTCTATGCCACCCCGATTATTTCTCTGCATCCTACTTGATGACCTTAAAAAAAATTATTTCCTGTGATGGAGGTTCACAGATATCATGGCTAAGAAATGCTGAACAAGGGGCCTTTCTTGTGATGCCAGGGGTTAAGCGTCAGCACTATGAAGCAATTCATAGCTACTGCAGCATGAGTTCAATCCGCAGCTGACCAGGGAGCAAACCCATAAGGCACAGCAGACCTCTCCTCCCCCGCCCACTGCTCCCCTCAGCAGTGTATTTCACTCAGTCTCCCTGTTCTGCTTCCCACTCTGTCTCTGGCGAATCCTCTCACCACCTGCACCTCTGGCCTGTACCCCTGTTCTTATATGAATAAATACTTTTTTTTTTAAAGAAAGAAATGCTGAATAGAGTATTTACTTCCACTTTTCAGGATATAAAAGCTCTTTCTTGACAATTCGGTTGTTTATTATAAAGGAATTTTAATGATCTTCACAATTTGTCAGACCGAACTTATCCTTCGGAATCCACAATTTGAAATCCAATCTGAAGATCACTCATTTCATTTGCAATATGATCTATATTTGTCCATCCAAATGTTTACAGAAATAGGGCATTTTGAAATTATCTTAGGCAGAATTAAGGGATAATGTTTTCACATTTTTTAAGAATCAAAAGGGTGTCAAAGTCAAAGAAGGGGGGTGGTACGAGAACATATATAATTAGAAAGGAGACACTAGGGAGTTTTATTGACCTAGTAAAAGGAGAACATTGTGGAATTTTAATTGAAAAGTCTACAGAGAGAAATTTCCAGCCCAGAAATCTGGCCATCACATGTTCAGATCTTACTGAAGTTCCATTAGATGCTGGAAGATAACAGTGAGGTCAGGGAATGGTTACATGGAAAATGTGAAGACAAGAGGTGATAAAGACAGAGGGAACTGATAGGAGGTGCCAAGGTATTTGAACATTTATTATGTGAAACTGGCCACAAAACAAGGTATTTGGAGAGTTTATCTGGATTAACTGAAATACCAAACGTTTGTGAAACACTAACAAGAACAAAATCTTCCTTACTCTTATTTACTAAAGACACATGCATCTAAAGTAATCTTTACACATATTTAATTTATACTTGCTTCTCTTTTTTTTTAAGATTTATTTATTTATTTATTTATACAAGCACTGGGTACAGTCAGAAGTGTGGGAAGGTGAGAGAATTTACCAGAGCCAAAGTGGGGAGCAGAACAGGCAGATTGATGGAGTACACTGCTGAGAGGAGCAGCGGGCACAGCAGTAGAGGTCTGTGTACCATGTGGGACCCTCACCAGTGGCTAGGGATCGAACAGGTGCTGCAGAGGCTGTGGGCAGCCTTGCAGCCCAGCGCTCAAGCACTGCGCCACCGGGGAGGCCCACTTCTCTCTCTTTTTTAAAGATTTATTTATTTATGCATACAAGAACTGGGGTACAGGTCAGAGGTCTGGGGGGTGAGAGGACTCACCAGAGACAGAATGGGGAACAGAACGGGTGGATTGACTGAATGCACTACTGAAGGGAGCAGTGGGCTGGTCAGGAGAGGTCTGCTGTGCCATGTGCGTAGCTCCCCTGGCCGGGGGATGGAACTCATGCTGCAGTGGCTGCGGATAGCCTCATAGGTTACTTCTAAACTCCTTGTGTCTCCAGGGATGCCCCATACTTGCTTCTCTTTATGATATGGTAAAAATACATGACATTAAGATGTTTGCAGAAACATTGTGCTGCTCACGTTACTTAAGTTATATGTCCTTTTACTTTTTCTACCTTTATACTTTTTATCTTTGACTTAAAACATAATTGTAGCGGCATACATTTTCTTAAGTACAGAGCAAATAAATAATTTCAATTGACATTTCAGGCCTTGGTGCAAATTAGCATGACCTATTTTAAGCAGAAATGATCTAATCAGCTATAGTTGGAAACTATAGGTGAGCCAGAAGAAACACAAAAAGAAGCACTTGGACAGATTAGAGGGAACAATTCATACAGAGCCAGGAATATTGTCTCTTCCCATCATCCAGAAGGGTAGGTTAATCAAAAGAATAATAACAATTCTAAACACTTATGAATATAGTAATAGAGCTTCAAAGTGCAAGCAAAATGGATAAAACTGCAAGGGGAAATAGACCCACAATTACATTTGGAGAGTTAACAGCCCATTCTCAGTAATTACAGAAGAAGTGATGCCAATTCTACACGAACATCCAAAAATCGAAGAGCAAGGAATACTTTCCTAATCACTCAATGACAACAGTATTACCCGATACTAAAGCCAAGAAGAAGAAGGAAAAAAAAAAAAAAAAAAGGCTTGCAAGAAAACCAAAGGGCAATAGTTCTCATGAACATAGACATAATGTGTTACCAAATCTAAGTAAATGAAGTGCAACAACATGCAAAAGTGACAATGCCTCATTACTAAGTAGAAATTACACTAGAAAATATAAGACTCATTTAACATTTGAAAAGTTATTGGTATAATATGTGCCATTCTCACTGGTATAAGATGGTATCTCATGGTAGTTTTGATTTGCATTTTCCTGACTAGCAACAACAAATGTTGGCGAGGGTGAGGAGAAAAAAGAACTCTTCTGCACTGTTGGTGGGAGTGCAAACTGGTCCAACCACTATGGAGAGCTGTGTGGAGATTTCTGGACCTACTAAACATAGAGCTTCCATATGATCCAGCAATTCCACTCCTAGGTATCTACCCAAAGGACACAGAAACATCAACTCCAAAGAACACCTACACCCCTATGTTTATAGCAGCACTGTTTACAATAGCTAAGCTTTGGAAACAACCCAAATGCCCAAAAATAGATGACTGGATCAAGAAGATGTGGTACATATACACCATGGAATATTACTCAGCATTCAAAAAAGATAAACACATGCAATTTGCAGCAACATGGATGGCGCGGGAAGGGATCATGCTCAGCGAAATAAGCCAAAAAGAAAAAGAAAAATACCGGATGGTCTCACTCATAGCAGGAATCTAGAAAACTTAAATAAGGGACCAGGAAAATGAATAACTATAAGAAAGTGAAAATCAGAATCAACAAAAAACTATGAAACAGAGACACTTTTAGGGGGGTGGGGGGTGGGAGGGGAGGGATTGGGATCAGAAAGGGGGGGTTGCAACTGTATTGGGAATATAAAAATAAAATTTATTATTAAAAAAATACATCTATAAAAAAAAGAAAAGTTATTGGTATAATTTTCCATATGAAAAAAAGAAAAAGCCTATGATAATCTTGACAGATTTAGAAAGAACACTTGATGAAATCCCACACCTACCACTGATAAAAACTCTCAATATGTGAAGACAAGAACTTGATTAAAAACACACACTCAAACTCTACATATAACATTACATTTAGTGTTAAAAGATTGAATGCTTGTCTTTTAAGATGAGTTAGAAGAAAATCTCATTACTTTCTTCCAACACTGTATGTGTGGTTCTAAAACAAAATAAATAAGCAAACTACATAAGTTGAGAAAATAATCAAATCATAACCATTTGCAAATAACATGTTGGATATTCATGGACATCTACAAAAAAAAAACTAGTAGAATATGAGTTTAGCAAATATGCAAGATGCAACTCCATATGCAATAAAAAATTGTACTTCTATATATTAGCAATGAACACTCAGAAATAAAAACAGGATTTATTATTTTTATAATTCCAACTGAACTTATCTAGCTTCTCTAGATAAAACAATGCTGCCCAATACATTTTCCCAGTGTATTTTGAGGATGGAATTATTTTCATGGTTCCCCAAAATATACCCACAGAAACACATTAAAGGAATTAATTCCCTTTCCCAGAAATGTCTATAGTTAGCATATTTACAATAAGGACCTTTAAATGAGCAACTGCCTCTACTTTCAGAAGGAAAGAATTGAAGAAGAAAATATTCCAAAGAGCAATAAATGTATAATGTCCAATTTACACAACTGATGGAATCGACGAACACAAATATACGGGGTCATTCCGGACTTTACCCCTCAGGTGAAACTTTACTGCATCGGCCACCTGCTAAACTTGCCTCAACCAGGCCCTATATATGTGGAATGCAGAAAAGTTTAAAGCTCACCGTGGAATGGGGACAACCAGAGGACACGGCGAGGAAGCAAAGAGAGGAAGGGGGACAATGACCTGTGGTGGTGGACCATGGTGCTTAGGTGGAAGGCACTCTCTGCTAACAATGCCTAAAGGAGGGATCTTACACTTCTATTATGGAAAAGTGATTAAACCACTATCAACTCAATGAAAAATATTAAAAACAATAATAAATCAGGCCCTGTGGATTCTGAGGCAACACCACTCAGAGTAGCAACATTAAGAGGAAATTAAAAAAAAAAAGGCAGATGACTCTAGATGTTACCCAATCATGGAGTTTTTGGGTAAAGTTCCAGAACATATCTAGACCAACTTACTGGACTATAAAAGTATAGAGTCAAATGTGAATACTACTAAAAACCATTTCACTGCTAACATATCACTCTTCTAAAATGGTATGAATGAAGCGCAAAGATCGTGACAGTACATAAATTGTACCCAATGTACCCATCCTGAGAATCCCACAGCATGGTAGAGGGGCAAGGCTCCCTTCCTCTGAATATGTATTCAGCAAGAATTTATGGGGCAGCTGGCATTTATACAGAAAAGCAGCAGAACTCAGATGCCTTTTTATTGTTGATCAGCATTGCCATGGCACCCACCTCTGCAGAATCTGTGTATGAATTATCAACTGCAATGTTATTGTATTTTCTGCTCTGCAAAAATCGTCCCTGACATTATTTACTGGCATTCTTTATGTCTTTGGGAATAGCAACTAATTTTAATGTTAGTCTAGGCTAAAAATTAATTATGAAAGCAAATAAATTCTGCAAAAGACAACAAGCCAATCTTGCATCCCTAAAGCAAATATTATAACTCTGGTCGCTCCCTCAACTAGGTCTCCTGGCGGCACTCAACCAGCAGATTTAACTAGCTATTGTTGATTCTTGTTTCTAATGTAGGTTAGGTACTTTTATAAACATTGATTTATTCACAGATGTATCGAGCAACTTAATATGGGTCAGGCACGATACTTTCGCACTGGACTAAAAGGTCCAACAGACATAGTCATTGCCTCTGACTATAAATTGGTGTGGGCAGGATGGCTGGAGGGGATGAATTAGTTAACACAGAATTACTTACTATGTGGACTTGCGAAGATATAAAAGAGGATAGCACAAAAGCTCACACTAGATGTTATTGAAAAGATTGCAACAGCAGCTGCTATTGGAGTGTGCCAGGTTTCATAGTTTTAACTTTATCCAGAAGTGTTGAAATAGACTACATGGATTACTTTGAGATCCTAGAACAAGGCAGGAGAGAAATGTGGGGAAGAGAAAAGAGGGCAAATTTACCTTAAGGCAGCCCCCATTACCCTGGAGTACCATGTTTTTTTGTTTTGTTTTGTTTTGTTTATTTTTTTGTTTGTTTTTTTGTGGGACCTTTGCGGGTGGCCGGGAACAAACTGGTGCTGCAGAGGCTGTGGGCAGCCTCGCAGCCCAGCGCTCAACCACTGCGCCACCAGAGGAGGCCCCACCATATTTTTTTTTAGTTACAAATGTACTTGAGGGATGGCTGAGTTTCACAGGCCTTCTTTTGGTCTTCTCCAATACAGTAACTCTTACACTGAAGGCTAAGGAATCACAGTGCACTTTGCACTACCAGCTAAATATTTCAATATACATTTGGAAACAAGAAAATGAACACTGGATCAATCCTCACAACCAAAAGGCCCACTATAAATGAAAACTTTGCCAAGACTCTATTAGGTAACTTCTTCAGGGAGACCAGGGAAATACTTTGAGTCTCTAGGAATCAATGCCAATCCAGGCTGCTGTCCCACAGTCTGTAAAATATTTGAATGATACCATTCTCAATCCATTGCTTCACCTGATTCACTGTGTGTAGACCTGCAGAGGAAGGCCTGAGATTACTGCATATACTTGTTGGGTCCTTCCAGAGTCCTACCTCCTGGGAACCTAAACTCCTTTTCAACCAATAAATTCCAGATCTGAAAACAATCAGGGAACCATGCAAGGCAACTTTCCTCAGTCTCCTGTTTATCCCTACATCCTTGACTTTTTCTCCTGCTATAGAATAAGTATCTCTCTGTTTTTCCTATAGACATGTCATGTTCAGAACCCTTTGTTGGTCAGATGCCTTGCTTTCTACTCCAACTTACAGGATAATAAAATACTTGTAGTATATTAGATTTAATAGTAAACTCTACCACCTGTTCTGTTTTGAAGTAAATCCCGTCACCCCTATTATTAACAGCAAGCCACGATGTAATAGTTTCTCCTATTGACAGCCATGGCTTCCAGAATAAAGTCAACAACACTGAAAGTTTTAGTGTTGCTGGAGCCCTTCTCACCAGATCATCATTCCTCACAGCCCTCATAAATGTTGCCTTCTGAACCTTTCCTCTCAGTGGACTTCCATATCCATGGCCACATGCTCAGATCCATGGGCATTTCTATATCTTCTTCCCTTTTCTGAAATGGTAATGCATGTCTTTTAACTTGACTTCGTAAAAGTCATTCCTTTTTACATGCTTTTTGGAGACATTCTGGCAAGTTTGTTCCATCTCCTTAAATTTTGTCTTAGTGTTAAATCCTTACATCAGAGGAGAGAATCTCCAAGTCCAAAATACTCCTTACCTTTCCTATTTCATATTCTTATCCCTTGAATAAACACCCTCAAAATACAGTCCATTCATATTTTACCAGTACCTACTGGTATATGAAGCTATTTTTTGCAGCTCTTTTGGACTGTAGAAGCACCTCAGTTATGCTGTCACTTTCCCGCCCCCCGCCCCCAAATTGTGGCTGCTTTAATCTCCCTGAACTCTGGCTTTGTTCTTTCCATTATAGTAACATAGCCAAGACTCTAGGCTACTGCTTTCCCATCCCAGTCTACGCCCCCATCACTAACTATCAGCAAATGAACAAATGGGCAAATGTGGTTTCTCATCACTGGACTAGGTCTAGTCCCCAAAAATATTGGCTGCTGTGGCTGTTCTCTCAAGAATTCCAACAACTGGTTTGTTTCATGATTGTTTTCCTTCCAGCTTTGACCTTTACTTATTTCAGAAAAATTTCTTTGATATATTCTATCCCTTCTTAGACAGAAGCAAAACTCCCAACTCTGGTTTTAAAGATAAAAACTGTAATAGAGTTTGTAGCCAATTTAATATCTCACCAGCCTTGACACAATTGCTAAATTTGTGTCCTATTATCAAAATACCAAAATTCAGAGATATTTTGAGAAAAGTTAAAACTGCCCACATTTTGTCCTGTGGTCCCAGATACATACCAGAGCAATTTTTCATATTTGACAGTCTCTGGAGAGGCTCAGCTATTATTGCCCAATAAGGGAAGGTTAAAAGGAAAAGCCACAATAAAATGCAATAACATCAGGGAAATTGCTGAACAATTCATATGTTGGCCATGATACAAAAGGCACCCCTTCCCACACCCCTCTGTCAGTTTTAGGATGCCCTATAGATCCCACTCCATCGCATGTATGTGTGTGTATATTAAATATACATTGTTAATGATTTGAAATGAATGATGAGTAAGCTGATGTGACTGAAAAATCTTGTGGCAACTGAAGATGTTCTTTTACTTCTTTCAGTTCCCTCCACCTCATCATCTTATAAGTCAATATACTATTATTTACTGCAAAGGGAGTGTGTTTTTGGTTTTCACTGTTTAATTTTTTTATTGATAGAATTTCTTTATTGTCACAAGAAGAAAGCTTTGAAAGAGTGTGGTACACATCCCATTGGATGACACTAGGCAGAGGTCAGTAAATTTCATTAGCCCTACAAATAAATAGAGTATGAACTTGGAGAGTAATAAGGATAGGTATCAGGGCATGTCTTATCGAGAAACAGACTGAAAGGGACAACTCAAGCATGGATGGGTTTCAAGTTGGATGACTTCCCCTCTAAACAATGCCAAAAGAGACAGGCAGTATTTCCCTAAAAATAAGTAAAGTTAGAATCAGAAGGAAGTCATTGTGTTAAACAGGAAAAAAGAGAAGAAAACAGGATGAGAGACAAATTTTGAAGTATGGGGATTCTGAAAGCAGGGTGAGTAAGGGACACTTCACAGGGTGTGTATAGAAATTTGCAACTTTACTCACAACCAACCACATTCAAGGGAGTATGTCTTCACCATTGTGCTCTGTGCAGATGTTGGAGGCAGAAGTGGATGTGTAAGAGGTCAGACTGAATGTCAGGTGTCACCCTATATCATGGGAAGACCACCTACTACCCTAAAATGGAGGTCTAAACTGATCTGAGTGCCTTTATGATGCTTAAGCATATTTATGCTGTATTTGGAAGATGTTAGTCATTCTGTACTCACTCATTCCTGGTCACTATGCCACCCTTCTAAATTTTACCTCTCTCCTAATACTGCCTACCTGCTTTCTTCTTAACTGCTTCCTTTCCATCATCCTCCTTCTAGCTTTCTCTTTTGCATTTTTATATTCTTTCTCTTTATTTTGTATACCCACTCTTAAAATTCACCAGGAAGGAAAAAGAAAAAGAGTTAACCTAGGAATGTGAGAAAAGATAATTCGAGATCATTTATAGATACATCATATCTCTACCCCACACAAGGACAGCCTCTGCCTTATAAAAATCTATTTTTTTTTAAAAAAATATTTATTTATTATTTATTTTATTTCATTTTTAAAGATTTATTTATTTGTTTGTTTGTTTATTTATTTATTTATTTATTTTGAGATTTATTTATTTATTTATACAAGCACTGGGTACAGTCAGAAGCGCGGGAGGGCGAGAGAATTCACCACAGTCAGAGCGGAGAGCAGAGCAGGCAGACTGAGGTAGTACACTGCTGAGGGGAGCAGTGGGCGGCAGGAGAGGTCTGTGCGCCATCTGGGACCCTCACCCTGTGGCTGGGGATCGAACTGGCACTGCAGAGGTTGCGTGCAGCTTCGCAGCCCAGTGCTCAACCACTGCGCCACCGGGGAGGCCTAAAGATTTATTTATTTATGCATACAAGAACTGGGGTACAGGCTGGAGGTAACGGCTGCTGCACCATGTGGGTATCTCCCTGGCCAGGGATCGAATTCATGCAGTGGCTGCAGATAGCTTCATAGGTTGCATCTTAACCTCTTGCACCACCAGGGAGGCCCATTTTATTTAATTTTTGTGTATTTTTTTCATCACTGTTCACTTTTAAACAATGTTTGCTTTGCTCTCCCCACCTCAGGTGCAGTTCCCATAGAATTTCCTTCACCAACACACTCCTATACCATCACCAGGTCCCTTGTGCTCCTCCCTCCCTCCCTCTTATCTCTCTCCTTCCTCTTCCCCTGGAGGCTGTCTCTGATTTATAATTGGCTGTTTGTTTTTGTTTTGTTGGGTTTTGTATTATTATTATTTCCCCCCTATATCTTATTTGTTTCCCCTATAAATTCCTCCTATAAGTGAAACCATCTGATATTTTTCTTTTTCCTAATGACTTATTTCACTGAGCATAATTCCTTCTAGCTCCATCCATGTTGCTGCAATGGCATGGGTTTATCTTTTTTGATTACTGAATAGTACTCCATTGTGTACCACATATTGATATAGTCATCTATTTTTGGGCATTTGGGTGGTTTCCAGGTATTACCTATTATACATTGTGTAGAAGAACTGGGGTGTAGGACAGAGGTGGGGGGTGAGAGGATTCACCAGAGATGGAATGGGGAGAAGATCAGGCAGATCTACTGAAATGTACTGCTAAGGGGAGCAGTGGGCAAGTCAGGAGAGGTCTGCTGCACCATGAGGGTAGCTCCCTGGCTGGGGATCGAACACAGACCTTAGTGGTGGTAGCTCTGAGACTGAACTCCTAGCCACCAGGAAAATCTAAAACATCTTCACATAGCTATTATTGAAACACCCAATCATGAGAGCCTCAGAGTTGACTTATTCTACTCATGATCATGTACAAGGTTGGAAAAACTTCTCGTAGTGAGCTGAAATCTATCCCTCTCAAAATTTGTTTAGGCTAGGTAGTTTTGTTAATTCAACTTTCTTCTTTTTTTTTTTTTTTTTTTGGGACCCTCACCAGTGGCCGGGGATGGAACTGGTGCTGCAGAGGCTGCAGGCAGCTTCACAACCCAGCGCTCAACTGCTGCGCCACCAGAAAGGCCCCTCAACTTTATTCTTAACATATATGTTCTGGTAGGATATAGAAACTTTACCTGTTCTCAGATCATTTTTACTTGTTTTAAGGTTTCTAAACTAGTGCTTTTCACATTTGTTGTGGAACTACGATTGTTGTTGAGAGGCCAATGGTATTTTGTTACTGCAGGGCACTGAGTGGACTTAGGATCCCCTTCCCACCCACTGGCAAATAATCTAGTGTCAATAAGGAAGTTTGGTTAACACTCAACTACAGTCATTCCAGCTGGCAGAGGATTATGCATTGATTAATAATGAATTCTGATTATCAGCCTGATTTTGGATTACCTTTATAATCACCTCTGGGCTTTACCATAATCCCTTCAGGCCAACACAACATTAATTCTATGTCTCCTCCACAGGAAAAGCTCAACAGATCAAGTTAAAGAGATGCATAAAGAGAAAGTTTAAAAGCAGTATTTGGTTACCAAGAATGTGGCAGTACACATTTCTAAATTTGAGGATCAAAGAGAAGATAAGTGTCAATCTCAGCTTTAGCTCCCCTTCAGAACAAAGTCAAATCCAGGAGAGAGGCATGAGGCCTGGGCTTCACCACAGGCTTTGCCACTGCATTCCTGTGTGACTCTGGGCAACCAACCTGACTCATGACACTCAATTTTCTCATCTATAAAGCATCAATAAAAACAAATAAATAAGACATATAACCAAAACCATTATCAACACCTTAGATGTCATTATTCCTATTCTTCCCCCACTAAACTATGAGTTTCTAGAGAGTAGCAACTAATAATACTTTTTCATTTCTCAGAGGCAAATAATTCTGAAACCTAAAAATAAGTGCCCACTAAAAGTTTACTGCAGAGAAAAGGTAATGATAGCTACAGTATTTTTTTTTCTATTACCTCTAATTTTGTAGGGTAAAAAGTGCCAATAAATACAAGATAAACTCTTTAGGGTTAAACAACAGCACAAAGCTTGGGAATTTATATATACATTAACAATATTACAAACTCTTACAAGAAGGTAGTGCCAGAATTTTTATTTTAAAATATGTAATTTTATTAATAAAATATAGCAATTTAAATAGAGATTCCTCACTAATGCAGACCTTCCCTAAGTTTTCACAACACTGTATTAAGTAAATTAAGTAAAACCCACTGTATTTAGTGGGTTTACTAAACAAATGGATATATGTCCTAGAGGGTTTGGGCTGCACCTCTCCCTGCCCTGTAACACTAGTATCCCTAAACCAAGAGAACATCCAAATATCTCCTGTCACATTAATAAAACTGTTATAGGACAGGGAGAGGGGCAACCCAAACCCCGCAAACCTGCCTATTCTAAATGGGTTCTGCCATCCACCGCATCAACACAAAACATATGAGACTTTAATGGGAAGGAACTTTAATAAAACTAGGAAACAATACAGGAAAGGCAAAGAGTCTAGTTTCTAAATGAAGCACCCAAAGTTACCCGTACCCTCGTGGGTAAAAGTCCATCCATATGGGAATGGCCCAGAGCAAGGCCCCAAAGCCTGCCACAAGTCTAAAGCATCTTCCAGTGGGGACTCACAGAAAAGGGTCAGAAACAACCAGACAAGCCCGGAAGGAAAAGAGCAAAATCAACATCAAGATAAAAGCTGCCAATGTCACCTCCCCATGGGTCTCACCCACATCTGTGTCACCCAGTCCACGACCAAAAGACAAGCACAGTTTCTTCACGTGTCTCTAGGCTCCATGCGCCTCCTCCAGGTCTCCTGGCTCCATCCTGCTTCCTTCCTCAGTCTCTTCTGCAGCTTCTCCTCTCCCTGCTCAGCTCCACCCTCCCTTGGGTGGGGCAGGGAAACTCCCCCTTTCCTGGGGACCACCCTGTTACAAAACTACCTTTTATGTTTAAATCATAATCTCTAGAATTCAAAATAAGAAAACAATTTGAGTAGATATCTCTTGAGAGCTGAACAACATGCTGAGGATGAGCTTTCAATGTTATAACCTGAAAAAGGTCTTTGACATGGTAACCATAAAAACACTGATTATTCACAGGAAGTGTCTAATGATGCCACCATCACTGAGAAAATAAAAAATAGCGCTAATACAAGTGGATTGTCAAACTGCTTCCTTCTGAAATGAAGTACTGTAAATATAAATACGAATACGCCTCCTTAAATCTCTACTTCAGTGCTATGGTGCTACGTGACTTTCAAAAATTACTCAGTTAACACAAATAAAAAGCTATCAGGTAGGTTGTTTTCAGCCCAATAAAATTGCTGTTTATCAATAAAATACCTGCCTTTGTAGTCACCAATACCTAGAGTCATTGCCTATTTTGCTTCACAGCATGAGCTAGAAATAAGGAGAACTTGCTTACAAAAGACTCTTGTTAGCTGCAACCTCCTGCAGACATCTGTAATTAGGATTAAATGGGTGACCCCATGCTTATTTTGAAGTAGAAAATACTTAAAGAAAGAAAGAGGATACATTTGAGTTGGAACTCAGGAAAAATCAAGCATGGGGATCCAAAGTGGATATAGTGTTTTAGGAAGTGGAAATAGCATGAACGCTTGGAGGAGGAAAAAATGTCACCTTGAACAGAGAATATGACATAAAATAAATGAAAAATAATATTTAAAAAGTAGATAGGGGTAAAATAATGAAAAACTATGGAAATCTAGCAAAGAACATGAACAGAGCTAACTGGACAGTGATGTGCCATTGAAATATGACATTTTAAACAGCCAAAAAAGAAATTGTACTTCCTATAACTGAACCTAATCATGATTTTTTCTAATGCTGCATATACTGATTTTTTGAGCAGTATGTCACCATTTTTAAAGTTAGAATTACTTTTAAAAATTCAGATGTTCATTACTTCATAGAGCACTTTGTCACTATAGCTTTAAAATATGGAGAAATGCACTTCCAAATATAAATAATTCAAATAAATGAGCACTAATAAAATCAAATGCTGTTTATGATTATGAAGTACTCAGGCAATTATAAAATGTGTCACATGCATTCAACATTTAGTGTCTTCAAGACAATCACACATCCAAATTACGTCTTGTTTTAAACAATATTTTTCTAATGATCACACATACAATTGACATTTATATAGCATGCAATTCAACAAGCAGTCTTCTTTTTAACATCCAAATTTAATTTGGAGATGTCATTTGTCTCTGAATATTCTTTAGCAACACAGTATCTATTTGTTCTCATTAGTGTCTCCCATAATAATTTGAGTTTCATTCACAGCTTATCATTTTGTTCTCTTATCTATTCACCCTTCTTCCTTTATGGGTGCAGGATTGTTCTCTTTTGTGTATGTGTAGAAGTACTGGGGTGTAGGCTAGAGGTGTGAGGGTTGAAAGGATTCACCAGAGACAGAATGGGGAGCAGAACAGGAAGATTTACTGAAATGCAATGCTAAGGGGTGAGACAGGAAAGGTCTGCTGAACCATATGTGGTTAGCTCCCTGGCCAGGGATCAAACTCAGGCCATAGCAGTGATAGTTCTGCGACTTAACCCCTAGGCTACCAGGAGTGCCCCAGATTGTTCTCTTTATCATAGTCTGCCTCATGGAAAAATAACGCTGGATTCACTTGCTATCAACTACATAGGCATGTCCCTCACAACCAAACTATTTTAGAGTGTAGACACAGTCTTGTAAGCATTTTCCATGCTTGTATACTTATGTTTCAAGATAATGTTTTGCCTCCTTGTCTAAAACTGGAATGACTATGAAGATTGTGGCTTTTTATGGAACCAATTGGAATAGTCCAATGAGGGTACCCAAATCCAGTGATTTAACCAATAGTCCAATTTAACCAATGAGAGAGTTAAATCCAGCAGTGGCACAAAGCAGTATCCAGTGTTTTGAAGCACAAATTTTCTCTTATATTTTTGAATGTATCTCCTTGAAAGGATTTCTTTGTGCATTATCTTAATTAGAATTTGATATTTTTGGCAAAGAATTCTGATTAATTGATTATATAATACCTGGTGAAGAACTGCAGGAAGCCTTTTGAAAGTGTCCAGAGAATATATCCTCTCTTGAACTGAACTGAAAAACACCATTGCTGCCATACCACTATCACAAATCCCTACCTGTCAGGAGCACAGTGGCAGTTCTATGTACTGGCAGAGCTGGGCAACGAGAAATGGTAGAGGGTAGGAAATGCAGATCTGATTGTGTAGTAAACTAAGTTGGAGCCTCAAACTTGTTGCTCTGAATCTTTGTGCACTCGGTGAGTCCTTTAATCCCAATTTCTAATCTTTGAAAGATTATTATTTTTTAACCTTAAAATATGACTTCATTAAACTTATAGGAGATACTGGATATTTTCACGGCTTAGGGACAGCAGGACATTTACCTAAAATGAGAAATATATATAAAACTGAGTTATCAGTTTTATGTTTTTTTGTCATACCAAGCTCTTAAAAATTTGTAAAATGTAGATGAACTGAATAATCTTAGAACCAGTTGGGCAATGGAAAACACATCTGAGTAAATTGAACTGAAAAGTGTAAAAGTTCCCTGTGACCATATTTACTCTTAAGATGAAACTCATCTCTGTATATAAGAAGGTGATTTAGGGAAAGGCTATAAGTAAATAATACTAAAGTATCTATTTGCCATTAATTCAGGCTGAGAGATCTAGATATTGAATTCTCTGTATGAAGTGGCCATATGTATTGATATTGTGATGATCCTGATTGATCAAAATGTTACATGCATTAACATTGTAATGATCTTGACTGTTAGAGTGGTGAAGGCAATTGAGAGAAAACTACTGAGTTATCATTTGAAATACAACCATATTTTTACCAAGGTACTTATAGACATGCAAAAAGGCAAGGGCAGATAAACTGGCTGTAAATACATGGAAAACTGTTCATCATCACTTCTAATGAAACAGATGTAGGATAAACCACCAGGACATACCATCTCACACCTGTGAAAATGGGGCATATTTAAAAGATCCCCAATAACAAGTTTGGAAAGGAAGTAGAGAGCTGTATTGTGCTATTGGTGAGGATACAGATTGGTGCAACCCCTATGGGAAACCATCTGTATTTACCTTAAAAAAACTAAAAGTGAAAATACCATATAACCTAGCAATCTCACTCTTATGTATCTATCAAAAGAATGATAAACCGGGCCTCCCCTGGTGGCGCAGCGGTTGAGCACTGGGCTGCTAAAGTGCCCGCTGCCTCCGCAGTGCCAGTTCAATCCCCGGCCGCCTGCAAGAGTCCCACATGGTGAGCAGACCCCTCCTGCCGCACCCGCTGCTCCCCTCAGCAGTGTATTTCATCAGTCTGCCTGTTCTGTACTCCGCTCTGGCTCTGGTGAGTTCTCTCACCCTCCCACGCGTCTTACTGTACCCAGTGTTTGTATAAATAAATCTTTAAAAAAAAAAAAAAACTGTTTCAAAAGAATGATAAACCATCAACTAAAAAAACTAAATGGTCTACAGTGTTCATTACAGTGCTGTTTACAATAACTATAATATGTAAGCAACCTAAATGCCCATCAATAGAAGGTTGGATCAAGATGTGGTTTAGCTATACTAGAGAATACCATTTAGCCACAAGGAAATACAAAATGCCACCTTTTACAGAAAAATGGAAGGAGCACAAGGGAATTATGTATAGTAAAGCAAGTCAGAATAACAAGTTCATATATTGGACATTTACATAGTGGATGATTTGACAAAGTAAAATACTTACAAACTAGTGGATTTTAATAAACTAAGTAGATTTCTGAGATTAAAAGGATGGACGTAGAAAGGATAGAAGAGATAAGAAAAAATAAAATCAAAACCAGCTGTGCTGAGAAGTCCTACCTAGATAAGATTAACAGGTGGTTTTGATAATAATCCTCTAAAAGTGGTATAAATTTAGGGACTGAATTTAAAGCAATTTGAGATGCTTATGGAGAGCCACACCCAGCCCTGAATCCTTCTCCAGGTTTTGGGAAGGCCACCCAGAACTCTCACTCTGAGAAGGGGCATTCCCACCCCTGCCCTACATTTGGATAGCCACTAGGAACTCCCCAACTGGGCTCAGCTACTCTGCATTGCCAGTCTTCTGAACTTTGTCAACAGGTTCCTTATCTCCCCACTTTTGCTACCAAATAGTCATATGTATATATTACTGCCTTGTGTGTTCCTCTCCCAATTAATTAATATTGAGGTTACATATATTTGACTTGGTTGTAAGTTGTAAGGAAATCTCCCTCTGTGGGGATCCTCAGAGATCCTGAACCTGATAAAACAAAAGCAAATTGGATTCTTGGCTTAAAATATAATAAAAATGCTTCACTCTTACACATATCACATTCCAAATATTGAGAAAGTAATATTTTTGATACTTGACAATCACACAAATCTATACTACCTAGTGTTACCTGGATTTTATCATGGGTCTGAAATAGGATTTTGGCTTAATAAATGTTTATAATAATATAATAACTGAGAGTGAGCTATAGAGTAAAATGTCCATGCAGGAGGCCTGAATGCAAAAGCCCACCAGGAAGCCCCCTTGGGGCCAGGAATGCAGAAGCCTGCCTAGAACATTCAGACAAAAAGCATCTCCCTGCCCTACAAATCTTTTCGCACCCTACAAACTTCCCTCCCCTTCCCTCCCCCACCACCCACAGTACAAACCCAGTTTCCCTCCTGATCTCTCCACACCCTATAAAAGCCTGCCTCCCCCAGCAACATGCTTGACTTCACCAACCCCTACCTTGGGTCCATGAATTCCTCCCAGGGGGCACAATAAATTTTCCCCTCCTTTGAGAAAGCTTGGCATGGCTCTTCTTTTCTTTATCGCCTCATGAGTACTAGAAAAGTAATGCAACTTACAGTCTGAGGTTGTGGAATAAACTCTTCCAATGTAGATCCATGCAAGGAATTGTCCTGTGATGTTTAATTCTTTGCCTTTAGTGTCCTTATCTATAAAATGAACATTAATAATGACACTTTGTAGGACTGTATAGGAAGTACAAAGTGATAAAATACATGTGTAATGCAATCTATAATGACACAGGCAAATATAAATTATAGGAGTGTTAGTGTCTGTGATAAAACAGGAAAGCAAGACAAAAAATAGTAAGATTACAGACTGAAATAAGCCAAAAGAAAAAGATAAATATTGTGTGGTTTCACTTATATGAGGAATATAGAAAGGTCAAACAAAAGGTAAAAAAAAAGACACAAATAGCAAGCTGACCATAGATCTGAGCCAAACAGAAAGGAAGGGGACAGGGGAGGGGTTGAAACAGAGGTGGGGCAGAAGAGTACAAGGGGCTATGGTGAAGGTTCACGGGTGATGCGGGTGAACTATGGTGACTATAACTGAGGGGAGAAACCAATTACTGTACAAAATGAAAAACAATGTAAGAGAAAAAAAAAATTACAGGTTATCACTAGTACCACACATTCTGGAGGAGAATAAAACTAAACCTCTTCTAAAGACACGAAAACAAAAGGTCTTTCATTCACTAACAGGTCTTATAAGAAAGAACAAGAATCTGACTAGGGAAAACCAATTGTTCACCTAGACCAAGTTACTTACAATTCTTTAGTTCCCAACCCCAAATCTGTATTAGAAAGATTTCACTAAATCTTCCATTTAATGTTAAAACAAATTTACTGCAAACAGCTTTTAACTCATAAATGATAACCATGACAGAAAATAGCCTAGGATTAAGGATCAATAAAATATAATATCTTTGGTATGTTAAGCTAGAATGAAAACATAAACTATATAGTTAAAATTAAACTAAATCAATCTGAAAAATATTTCCAAATAAACCAATAAAAAATAAACATATTTAAGTCCTAGAAATACAATGATGACAGTATCAAAATAAACAAGACAAATAAATGAATTGATACTGCCAATCTATTAGTAAATCAGCCTGTTGAAGTCTGCTTCTGCTTTTATATGGGTATTCAATTATATCCTAGGGTTTAGTGTCCTGATGCATCTTTTGATTTATTTATGTTGCATTTTAATTTTATTTAAAATTGACATAATGTTTTTGCTTCTCAGTGAAATTTGAATACTCCATTAAAAACATCAGTTCAAAAAAAATAAAGACTTCAAACATTTCATTAACTTTTAAAAAATTGCTTATTGAATATAGATTTGAACCACTGAGTGATTAAAATTTACATTTTGCTACTCATTGATTTAGCCAAATGACCTGTAGCAACACTCTCTAATATCCCTGAAAGACTTGAAAGGTTGACATAATGAAAAATGTTGACTGCTGAATAATTATCTTTTTCATAAGTGTTAATGTATTCCTATAATAAATATGCTGTATCAACAGAATGGTAAATTATTTCTTTAACGGAGCAAAAAAATATCTATTCAGTGAGATAGGCAACACTTTAACAAACTTGTAGCAACATAAAACTTGTACAGACTTCAATCACAGAAAAAGGTTTGTGTAAATTAATTTTAGAAATAAATCCTGAAAAATCAGGCTATCAGAAAGTATTAATTAATTATAAGGAAAACATGCATTGATAAGCAATTCAGTCACTGAAGACAACTGGAGTGGTAGATAGGAAATTTTCCAGTTTGAAATCCTACTTTTCAGGATCAGCAAATTTCCTGACAGTTTTTTAGATTGGGTGCATGTGAAGTCTGAGTACTTTATTAAAAAATGAGACATCACAAGCACTTGGCTATTTGTTGATCATGCTGTTAAAAATCTAAATGGATTTTTCACTTCACATTTGTATACATAAAAATCCAAAAATGCCTTAAAAATGAGAATAAACAGTTTACAATTACATGTTGCAGACTAAAAGGAGTGTAAAGTATCTGTCTTATTGATGACTTCAATTGTTTTTAAGGTGCTAGTAATTAGAATCTGGATACTTGTAAATGTTCATTTTGGTTCAATCAACCTATTGGTTTCAATAAACCAAATTATTCTAAATGAATTATCCTTGCTATCACACTAGTCAATGGGCCTGAGGGCATGATTAATATTCTTTTTTAAAGATTATTTATTTTAAAAGATTTATTTATTTCTGTATATAAGAACTGGGGTGTAGGCCAAAGGTGAGAGGGGATGAGAAGGTTTACCAGAGACAGAGTGGGGAGCAGAACAGGAGGATCTACTGAAATACACTGCTGATGGAGCAATGGGAGAGATAGGAGAGATCTGCTGTGCCATGTGGGTCAGCTCCCTGGTAGGGGGTCAAACTCATGCCTCAGTGGCTGATGATAGCTTGACAGCACTGAGAATTTAACCCCTGTGCTACCAGGAAGTCCCCAGATTAATATTCTTATCCTTGTTAATTTGCCATTCCTCACAGAGAAGGAGAAAGTTATATAGAATATTTGTATACCTATGTAACAATTTCATCCCAAACCAGTTATTGGTCAAGCTAGTTCAGATCTTGTGATTAAATAATCCAAACTGAAACAGCCGTGTTTCTTAGACATAAGAAATGGAAAATAAATCTGGATGATTTCATTCTTCACCTGAAAGGGGGAAGGAGAATCAGAAAACACTAAGAAAAGGTAAAATTTGGAGCCAAAACCAGAGCCTTGAATCAATTCCAAGATCATTGCTGTATCAATGTGAACAATGGGAGCCATACCTTGTATCTATAGCAATGACCTCCCCCTCATTAACGCTGCATGCCTCCATGCTGTCTCTGTCACCTCTCTGATATATGTTTTTCTCCTTCCTAGAGATGCTTAAACCTAATTAAAATGCACGAAGATGTGATAATATAAACAAAGGGTTACGAAGCAGCTATCAAAAAAGATAAGCTCATGCCATTTGGGGCAACATAAATGGAGCTAAAGGGGGTTATACTAAGTGATATAATCCAGAGGGAAAAAGACAAAAACTAGATTGTGTCACTAATATGTGAAATATAGAGTAACTAAATGAAGGGCCATATAAAGACAAGATTAAAAATTTTGAAAAGCTTCATATGCTTGTCGGAAAAGACCTGTCTTGTTTATATTGTATAATTGAATCATCCAGAGGGGAAGGTGGGGAGAGAGGGGTGAGAAAAAAGTGTGGAGGGAGCACAATGGACTTCCCCTCTGGTATGGACTATGGGTGCTTTGATGGTGGGAGTACTATGATAACAATATACTTTCAAAATACAAAAAAAAAATATGTAAACCACTTTTACCCCAATGTGTATGTATATTTTAAATTGCAGAGTAGGCATATTGGATTGGTGATCCCCATATTTGACTGTTTCTGCTGGGTGACAAGTAAAGTATCTAGATGTTCAGAGTTCATAGTGAGAAGCAGACTCTGCCTACCATTAAGATTCATATAGTGTACATACAGCTGCAATGTAGGAAGGATGTTCATTTGTTGGGTGGATAAGCAAACAAACAAGAGACAGATGCTCACTAAACTATATATTGATGAAACTGGAGAAGCCTGCCTGCTACATCAGATGATGATTTTTGGCATGATATGAGCTATTGTGAATTTTGGCTCCCCTAGTTCCATAACCTCTAACCTGCTTCCTATCCTTTTAGAGCATCTGCTAGTTTGTAATTTCCATGAGAACAAGAACTGTATCTGACTTGCTTGCCATCGTATTTTCAGCAGCTAGAACGATGTTCAGCAATGAGCCAAAGCTCTAAAATGGTTCTTGAACAAATGACAAGACTAAATTCCACTATTGCACATGCTGACAGCATCTTGTAAAATTACTCCTAAGCACTTAAACATTTTATTTGCTTTGGTGAATATTTGACTTTGGTGTGTTTCACCACCACTATTCTAAGCGGAACATAGCCTTTAAAGCTGACTGATTACTTGCTGAATGATGAATGAATGAGATATTGGATACATTTTCTCACCTTCAAATTGGATATAGCATGCATTTCAGGGAAGGTTTCAGTGAAAATATGTACAGAGATTCTTACATAGTAAATGCCTATCATGTTTTTTTTTTTTTTTTTCCTTTCTGGACAACAAAACTCCATCATTATTGTTAGACTGAAAATTCTAAGAGTTAAAATTCAGGCCACAGTGAATAACAGTACCGTTATTTTTTTTTCCATATTTTGTTCTAGTTTATTTAAATACTTGTCTCCTTTAACATGCTGAGAACTCCTCAAATACAGAGAACAAGCATATATTTTTGTTTTTAATCAAAGCCAATGCTTAGTAATACCTAATATATGAAACGTCCATTTTCTAGAAAAATAATAAATGAGTGAATGGTTATGTGATAATGAAATTTCATTATTTCTTAGAGTCCCAGTATTCACCTCAGAATCAATAACATCAGTTTCCATGTTATGAAAGAAATATATTATAAATGCAGAGAAGACACAGACCACAACTCCTTTCCTCTCCACCCAGGTTTGTGTGAGAGATCCAAAGTTTAATATTGTGATATGCCTAAGTTAAAGCAAGATTCTAACTGTTAAGTACACACTCCCAAAGAAGTACTGTTGTTTGTGTTTTTTTGTTTTTTTTTTAATTTAATTTTTTTTTTTTTTGAGAAGAGAAAGAATTTTGACACAAAGTAATAGAATTAGGTTTCAGGATCACACTAGGTCTAAGTCAAAAAGACAGAAACAGAGAATGGGACAAAGCCAGTGAAATCTAGTGAAAGATGTTTGTAGAGCAGAGTTGGGGTCAGGGAAACTGGATCACATTGCCTAGGTATAACTAGACACTAAACTAAAAGGGGACAAGTATAAAAGAAAATATGAAAGGGCTTCTCTGGTGGAGCAAGGGGTTAAGCATAGCCCCATGGGAAGTTATCTGCAGCCACTGCAGCACAAGTTCGATCCCAGGCCAGCCAGGGAGCTACCCACATTGCGCAGCAGACCTCTTCTGTCTCTCCCGCTGTTCTCCTCAGCAGTGTATTTCAGTCAGTCTGCCTGTTTTGTTCCCCACTCCGTCTCTGGTGAATCCTTTCACCCCCCGCACCTCTGGCCTGTACCCCAGTTCTTGTATGCATACATTAAAAAAATCTTAAAAAAAGAAGAAACGAAAATATAAATTTGCATATCAACTATATATGCATATGTAGATATATAATTTGAAGCAAGAATAAATCCCAGCTTTGAAGAACATACTGAGTCTGCCAATTGAAAGGGTTTACTGAATTAAAATTAATTAAAAATATCCATCCATATTCATCTTCATGTACTTTCATAAAATAGTGGATAAAGAGAAAATTTTAAAGTCTACATTGGAGAAAACTATCCTTATCATAGAAATGAGAACAAAGTAATATTGCACAACTCAAGAGCAATTCTGGCTCCTATAGTCACACATATCATGTCTTGTCAATTCTGAGAAAAGAAAAAAAAAAGAACCTAGCATGTTTTGCCAAGGTCAAATAACATTAATATTGGAAAATAGATTAAAGAGATTTTAAGATAATAATGAACTTCAGCATTTAAATTTACAAGTACCCTTTCCTAAGAAGGTTTAGAAAATATACTTATGGAAAGAAAAACAAAAAAATATATGGGATGGCTTGCAACGTACACAGATGGTTTTTCAAAGTCCCAAGACAACTCTTCCTTGGTGGGTGTAAGCAGTTGACAGATCAGGCTGGGAACAAGTTGAAGGAGAAAGATAAACAAGAATTAAAAAAAATAATAAAATTAAGAGAATGTTATTTGGTGTGTTTCAGCACCAAGTATGGCTTGTGTAAGAAATTATCAATTTTGAAAAAGTAATGATAAATATGAGGAAGATAAATATGAGTAGAAAAAAATAGCCTACATTTTTAGGCTTCATCAATGAAAAAGTAATATATATATATATATAATATATATATATATATATATATATATATATATATATATATTCACCTAGGTAGAATAGTCAACAGCCTGCTACTGACTTAACCAAGTATATTGCAAGTATGTTCTGAAGAAAAAAAATCAACATATAGGGCAGAAATTATGTAAGGCAGTTAAAAGCCTCAGATACTATAATGGGGACTCAATAATCTCTGCCCAAATTAAAAATTCAGAAGTTTTAAATCTTTATTGTCCAGAAATAAGGATGGGAATATCATAAAAAATGAAAGAAACAAAAGTTATCATCATTCAAGATTAAAATTGGTGAGAAGGAGGGCCTCTCTGGTGGCATAGGGGTTAGCTCTGTGCTGTTACCACTATAGCCTGAGTTCCATCTGTCCGGCCAGGGAGCTAACCTACCTGGCACAGGAGACCTCTCCTGTCTTGCCAGATGCTCCCCTTAGCAGTGTACTTCAGTAGACCGCTTGCCCCAATTCTGTCTCTGGTGACTCTTTTCACCCCCAGCACCTCTGGCCTATACCCCCAGTTCTAGTATTCATAAATAAATAAAAATAAATCTTTAAAAATATTGGTGAGGGGCCTCCCCTGGTGGTGCAGCAGTTGAGCGCTGGGCTGCGAAGCTGCCCGCAGCCTCTACAGCACTGGTTCAATCCCTAGCTGCTGGCTAGGGTCCCACATGATGCACAGACCTCTCCTGCTGTGCCCTCTGCTCTCCTCAGCAGTGTATTTTGTCAGTCTTCCTGCTCTGCTCTCTGCTCTGACTCTGGTGAATTATCTCACCCTCCTGCACTTATGTCTGTACCCAGTGATTATATAATAAATAAATAAATAAATCTTTAAAAAAAATAATAATATGTTGGTGAGAAAGAGAACAGGGCTTGGGAAAATCTGTTTTTGGGTATGAAATTTATAGAACTATTTAATTATTATAAATAATATGGCATTAGTATATAGAAAATAGCCACTATAAAAATACACTCAAGAAAGGACCAAAGTAATTTCAATAAAATGAGAAACATTAAGATATAATACTGGCCATGTACCAGCAAACTTATATTCATATATAATTATTTCTATTTGTAATATGACAACATATCTAGAAAATCCATGGCAGTCAAGTGGCACATTCTTAGATTAAAAGGGTTAAGGGAATTAAACAAATACAAGATGGGCTTGTAAAACACAGTTGCTTTCCTCTGTAATACCATTAAATATTATAGTGATATTTTGGCTGCTTCTTTTACCTTACCTACTCCCTTTCCTACTGTCAACTATAATTCCTTTGAGGAAATCACTTTTCTATGTAATGTAGCTTTTCTGGGAGATAATTCCAGGACTTCAACTAAACCTAAATTTTCTCTCTCAACTCTTTGGAATTGAAAAGTGGTAAGTACACCATCTCAGTTCATCTACTAGACTCTCCAGAGTTTTGAATATTGAGCCCAGGACTCAGGTTGAGAAAGAATGATGTTTTTTTTTTTTTTTTTTTTTTTTTTTTTGTAGAAACAGAGTACACAGTTGATTGGGCTTGCTAGTTCAGTTACTGTATTTTTTCTTATCATTCTAAATTGACTTCGCTTATTACATATTGAAAAGCTTCCAGGATCCCATTTTTTAATGTGTGAGCCTCCAATATCCTTAGAAAAAGTAGTCTATTTTGGGTGATGTGTCTGTAAAGATGTCTTTTATGTGCAAATCACGTAGCGTTTCGCCTATATTTCCTTCTATATATTTTATGGTTTCAGGTCTTATGTCTAGTTCTTTAATCCATTTTGAGTTGATTTTTGTGTATGGTGTGAGGTAGTGGTCAAGCTTCATTCTTTTGCATGTAGCGACCCAGTTTTCCCAGCACCATTTATTGAACAAACTCTCTTTGCTCCAATGCATAGTCTTTGCTCCTTTGTCAAAGATTAGTTGACCATAAATCTGTGGGTTTATTTCTGGATTTTCTATTCGATTCCATTGGTCTGTATGTCTGTTCTTATTCCAATACCATGCAGTTTTGATGATTATGGCTTTGTAGTATAGCCTGAAATCTGGGAGTGTGATGCCTCCATTCCCTTCCTTTTTTTTCAGGAGAGCTTTGGCTATTCGAGGTTTTTTGTGATTCCATATGAATTTCATCAATAATTGTTCTATTTCTTTGAAGAATGACATTGAAATTTTGATTGGAATAGCATTGAATCTGTATATTGCTTTTGGTAGGATGGCCATTTTAATAATGTTTATTCTTCCAATCCATGAGCAGGGGATGTCTTTCCATTTCTTTGTGTCTTCTTCTATTTCTTTTAACAGTGTTTTATAGTTTTCTTTGTATAGGTCCTTTACCTCTTTTGTTAGATTTATTCCCAAATAATTGATTTTTTTTGTTTCAATAAAAAAAGGGATGGTTTTTTTGATTTCGTCTTCTTCAGATTTTTTGTTTGTGTATAGGAAGGCTACTGACTTTTGCGTGTTGATTTTGTATCCTGCCACTTTACTGAACTGATTGATGAGTTGAATTTTTTCCAGAGAGATTTGTTGTTTGCAACCTAGAATCTTAACTAATATGAGCACCTAGGGATGAATATAACAAGCAATGGATATGATATGTATAATAAAATAGCAAAGCTTTACTGAAGAAGATAAAGAAAACTCAATAATAATAAATTGCAGGGGAGGTGGAATGGTTATGTATATGTGTATGCGTGTGTATATAAATTCAATGCATTCTGATGAAAATCACTGAAAGGTACTCATAGAACTTGCACTGATTCTCAACTTCATCCATAAAGTAAAATACTCTGGTATGCACAACATGATTTTCAAAATGAAGGACAATGACAACGCAATAATGATTATGGTACAATTACAGGAAAACAAATGAGTCAATGAAATCTAAGCAGTTTAAACCAGTTCCTTTTAAACAGAGAAAACTTCAAATCAGTGAGAAAAGTACAAGTTATTTGAACAAGTTGTCATCAACTGTTGGAAAAATACTTATGACGTTATATTGCTCTTTCATACTATAAAGGAAAGAAACTTTTAGAGGCATTTAAAAACCAAACATTTACAGCCAGTATAGGATTTTTTGTTGTTGTTGTTGTTTTAGAAGAGAAATACTTAGGAAGCTAGATATAAAAACCATAAACTATAAGAAAGAAAGCTATAAAATAAACTTCTACAGGAAGAAAAGTATCAAAATTAAAAGAAAATTATAATTTGAAAATATAGCAGAGCAGTCATTCAGAATATATTAAAAACTTATATGATTAATTAAGAAATATACTCCAAAACTAATTAAAATATATAAACAAGATTCCCACAAAGAAATATAAAAGTTTTCTAAGGAAATAAAAATATGATCAATAGTGATAGTAGTCAGAAGATGCAAATTAGACAATTCAGAGAATGCTACTTTGGAAAATTTAAAAACTTCGTAATAAACACTGGAATTAAGAAAGGGATACAGGCACATGCAAAAACTGGTGTTAAACTTCTGAGATGACAAAGTCTTCTTAGAGGGCATGTGGGCACTGCTTATTGAAAGTAATTTATTCCTTATTTATGCTTTAATGTAAAGTTTATTTAGTTAATAAGAATATCAATCCCTGCCATCCCACATGGTGGACAGGCTTGAGGGAATATTGTTGACAGGAAGAACTGGGGTTTAGACCAGAGACTTGGGAGTAAAAGAATTCACCAGATATAGAGTGGAGAACAGAAAAGGTGGATTTATTGAAATACACTGTGAGGAGGAGCAGCAGGAAAGACAGGAAAGGTCTGTTGCCGAAAGCATATTTACTTTAATCAAGCAATTCTACTTCTTGTTTTCTAGCCACCAGGAACAGTTCCACATTTGCACGCATAATGGCATTCATCAAATATTGTTTTTGAGAATGAACAAAAACTGGAAACAATCTATTAAGGGGAGGATTAAAGGAGATGATCCCATATACTGGGACAAAGTTTATTGGAAGAAAAATCCAGAGTTCTGGGACAGGCTCCAGACCAGATGTCAGATGCCTAGAGAGGATAATATAATCCTTCAGTGAGGAGTTTATGACCTGCATAGATAGAAGTAGCTGTGCCTCCTTGATTGAATCAGGGCATGGCTTGTTTCAGACAGAAGGGAAGAGTGAACCTTGCATTCAGCTCCATCCATCCTACCGTTACTGCATTCAGGACTGGAGGGGTGTTAGTGGGCCCAGGCCATCATTAGATGCTTTGGTCTCCACTCCTGATGACAGCTGTATGACAGGGCAAACTAGTGACTTCTGCCTTGAATTTTCTTTTCTTTTCTTTTTTTTAAAGATTTATTTACACAAGCACTGGGTATAGTCAGAAGTGCGGGAGGGCGAGAGAACTCACCAGAGCCAAAGCGAGGAGCAGAGCAGGCAGAAGGACCGAAGTACACTGCTGAGGGGAGCAGCGGGCGGCAGGAGAGCTCTGCGCGCGCCATATGGGACCCTCTTCTGGTGGCCGGGGAGCAGCCAGGGATCGAACCGGCGCTGTAGAGGCTGCGGGCAGCTTCACAACCCAGCGCTCAACCGCTGCGCCACCGGGGAGGCCTTGCCTTGAGTTTTCAACTCAGCTTTATACTGGCATTATTTCTTCTAACTACACAGGTGTAGATAACATCATGATTTTTTTAATGAAGCCAACTCTACTTAGACTGTTGTACTGTAAAGGATAAGTCTTATACAATTGGCTAAAAAAAAAAAAAAAGAAAAAGAAAACTTATGTTTTCAGAAGTTTTGTAACCTATTTATTAAACTGTTGGTGGTTTGAAAGCAGCAAGAGTGAAAGTATTTCTGCCTTATATGCCATAAAGGTAAAGATCAGGGCTTTATTTTTTCCTCAGTGAGGTGGATATAAAACACTTCTCAGCACTGCTTTTATTTCTAGCTTCTCATTATGAAGTACTGCATAGACATTTACAAGAATGAAGGGGAGCTAATTTTAAAAACATGAAATAATTTCTAATATATATTACCCAGAAGAACAATTTTTTATAGAATATGATTTTTTTTTTGTAGAAAAGAAAAGCTTATATGAGTTTAAAGATAGACTTGTGAATATATAGAATTAAATCTACAAAAATACACATAAAAAGCTTACCAAGATTAGCCGAGAAGAATTGTGGAAAGGTCAAGGTCTTCTGTTTTACTATCTATCTCCATAGAATACATAATATTTGACATATTTACTAGGAAAATCTGCCATGAGACTATGTAAATATGGTTTATATAAAGCTGTTTAATATCAAAGCTAACTAAGAAATAGGGAAAAGATTCGCCAAACAAGTGTTAAATTACTTTTTACACATAGGTATTTTTAGTACACAAGAAATTTCTGACAAGTAAACATCACACTAATATAGAGTATAAAGGATACTAGTTAACCAAGGCAACAGAATATTTCAGATCCAAAATAAATATAAAATCCTGACATAGGTTTTCCTGTAGTTATTCTGTTGCTGTTCATTGTGGCTAACTTATAAAGGAGAATGAATTCATTGTCATGTGACAGTCTAACATAGCAATACAAAATGGTCATAAATCTCCCACCAGTACACAGATACATTCCTAAAAGGAAAATAAGCCACATTAATGAATAACATCTTTTACTCCATTTATATTTTGCTTCTAACTTTTTCTCAAGAGGGAAATTGCACATCTTAGTGAAAACATCAGAGCCCACCTCAACTACATCCCTGCGTGTTGAATGAGTGCTCCTGCAAGGTCTCCCACAGAAGTTCCTGTCTGATTAACCACCCATTTTGTCTATTTTTGGCAATACAATGAAATCAGGGCTACAGCTAAGGATTACCTCTGTCCTCTATATTCAGATTTTTTTTAATTTTAAAAATACTTTATTTATGAGTGACAATAGGAAAAATACTGGGAAGTAATGTATTAATGAACTGGATATGATAATGAACTTTATATTGGAAAAATGAAAAAAAATAAGTAACCAAAGTAAGTCTGAATACCTACTAATAAAGACAAGCCATGTGAAAGCTAGTTTATAAAAAGAGAAAACAACATGTCACTGATGGGGGATGGAAGCGATATTAGAGATCTGGTTTAAGTCCCTTAGGTGTGGTATGATTGATGATTTTCCTGAAAGATGGTGATAAGAAAAAACAAATATTTAAGTTAAGGAGTCACCAGATCCTCTAAGTATTTTGAAGCTAAAGTCTAAACTATAAGGATGACCTGTTTGCAAATTTTGCCATTAGCCTGTCACAGTTAATGGAAAAAGAGTAATTGTCAATGTGATGTTGTTTGGCAAAACTATCACGTGTATACAGATGACAGTTCTGTCTCCAGATCTCAAAGTGAAATCTTCACTTTCAACTAAGGGAAGAAGAAGAGTCCTAACTTTTTAGCATATTTCCCTCTGTAAAATCATTGAACTTCAATGGTTTTGAAGATATGCTATTTAGATTATTTGGCTATCGTTGATGAATTAGAAATATCAGTTAAAAAGCAATACCTTAATACATGTAATAATTATATGTTCTTACTAAACAATATCCCTAATAATATTTTTACTTTCATATTTATAAAAATAGGAAATAAAATATTTTTAAATAAAGAAATGATCATTTTAAAAATCTTTCCTATGTAATTAATTCATTCAATAACCTAGATTTTTTTTTCTTTTCTTTTCTTTTTTTTTTTTTACTGAAGAAACTGTATCTGATTAGAAGATTGGATTTAAACACTTGTGAGAATAAGGCATATGTGGTCCAACTACAACTGGCACCATGCTTGGAATTAATACTCGTAAGTAACTCTCCTGAATTAATAACAATTTTATCTTCAAAGTGTAAGTGAAGTTCAGTGGGACAATAGAGTGTGTACCAGGAGTATGGAGCTTTGGAATAAGAGTGGGTCTGAGTTTTACTACCTCTCTGCCCCCATCAGACAAGTTCTCAGCTACTTAATCCCCCCCCCATGCCTTTGGCTATACCCCCAGCCTCCAGCAACTTCTGCTATGCTCATTTTCATAACTGTATAGCACAGATTATGGTTGAGGGAGTTGCTGCATTCCACATCACCCGCAGTCCCCAGTGAAGACCTGGATGCAATCAAGGAGAGGACTGTGTTGGCAGGTTCTCTGAAGGATGTTAGGGAGGAGCTAGATTGCTGTCCCAGACTGGGAGAACCAAAGTGTGTTCAGCAATCCATCTACTCAGCAGGACCTCAGTGAGTTCAGTAGAGACTGTAATACCTTGGAGGCATGTATTACCTTTCCTCATGGATAGGGATAGTGGGAAGAAATTCAATATAACACCAATATGACTATCTTCTCCCCTTATCACACCAGGTTTGTTCTACAACTCCTCTTTGAGCCACGTCTCAGATTATTTGTCAACCTCTGTGTACCCATCCATTGATAGACTATTAAACCACTTCCTCCTAGTTGATAAATGTATCTATATAGGTTTGCCTCAGAGTCTCTTGGGATATAACTTGTTGTCCTGAGAGAAGGTGAGTGTTATGGTTTAAATGTTTATGACCCATCAGAATGATATGCTGATATCCTAACACCAGATGGGATTGCATCAGGAGGTGGTACCTTTGGGAGGTGACTAGGTCTTGAGGGTGAAGCCCTCAGGAACTAGTCTAGTGCCCTTATAAGAAGAAGTCAGAGAATTAATTTTGGTCTCTTCATGATGCCATTAGAGGATATAAGGACAAATGTGCAGACTGGAAGAGGGTTTTCACTGGAACTCAGTCATGAGCTTGGATTTCCAATCTTCAGAACTATGAGATATAAATTTCTGTTGCTGATGAGTCAACCAGTTTATGGTTATTTTGTAATAACAGCCAAAGATAAGGCAAAACATCCTACAAAGAGGTACTGTTACTACCATTAAAAGGGTTAACATTTATTAAACACTTCCTAATGTCAGACTCTGTGCTGAGTGCTCTTTAACTCAGTCTAAAGCCCTATGAAATGGGACTTATTTTAACCCATTGTACAGATAAAGAAGAAATCTTAATTCACACAACTGCTAAATTGAGACTCAAAGTAATCCCAGAACACTACACAAAACTGCCTCCTAAGTTTGGGGGTTCCAACCACTGGTTTCCTTCTATTCTGTTTTGGCAAATTAATTTTTAATATTTTTTCCTTTACAGTCATCTTCATTTTTGTTTCCATCAGAAAAAAAAAATACCTCATTTTACCTAAGGGAGGACCAGGATTGCATAAAGATAAGCACTGTATAAGAGATTTTTGAAGTCATATTACTAAATGTGGTTTTAGTCTAGCTAGCTCATGAAATACATGTCACCAGACACAGAGAAGTGGTAAAGATTCAGCTTGTTTGGGTGGCAAATTGTGACATCTCTGTTTCCTAGAAGTAAACTTAGATTGAAAGGTACAGAGAATAGCAATAAGGAGTTATCTCTTAGATGTAAATACCTGAATTTGTTATCTCTTCTCAAAAATGATCTGAGAGACAAATAGCTCTCCATGTAGATAGGATAGCAAAACAGAAGCAAAAAAAAAAAAAAATCCCAATCTATTTATTTTTTAGTGTTAACCAAGAAATCAATCTCTAACAGAGGCTGACACCAGTGTTGTGTTGCATTTTATACCACTATTAACAGGGATAATGCAGCAAATTCAACCAAAGTTGTATACATAATAGAAAAGTGTGAATTGTGTGAAGATAAAGAAGATGACAGAGGGAAGGGGAGAAATTTTTCCTAAGGAGTATTTCACCATTCCATTCTATATACTTTTTAAAAAGATTTATTTATGCATACAAGAACTGGGGTACAGGCCAGAGGTGTGGGGGGTGAAAGGATTCACCAGAGATAGAGTAGGGAATAGAACAGGCAGAACACTGCTGAGGGGAGCAACGGGCGATCCAGGAGAGGTCTGCTGTGCCATGTGGGTATCTCTGTAGCCGGGGATCAAACTAGTACTGCAGTGGCTGTGGACAACTTCATGGGTAGCATCTTAACCCCTTGCACCACCAGGGAGGCCCCATTCTATATACTTTTAATGAGAGTGTTAGTTGCAGTCAGCATTTACACTATGAAAAGCATACTTTATAACCAAGGAGTTTCTATCACAAATATTCAACTCTGCTAGTGCAGCTATAGACACTCACAAACAAATGGGAATGGCTATGTTCCAGTGAAACTGTCTTATAAAACAAAAACTGGCAACTAGTCTGCAAGCCACAGTTTGCCAATCTCTGGTCTAGAAGAGAGATTCAGAAACAAATCCTTCTGATAAAAAGAACTGATACTACTTAATGATGGAGCCTTAAAAGATCACACTGGATGGCTTCTCAAAATTATTACTAAGGGAGTATGTGCTAACATTCTTCATATTATTTATGAGTATAAACACAGGGAAAAAACTGCATTCTATAGCTTAAGGCAGTGTGACCCAATTAAGAAGAAGTTTTTAACAAAGTCAAGACAATGTCATCATTCAGCTGGTGAGCCTGGGTGATTATTAAAGATTCTATTGCAGCATGAAGAGAAGTTCACAAGAAACACAACCACACACAAAACTATTAATTGCATTTGAGACCATTTTAGAATCTCAAATGTGAGATGACTGACAACCCCAAAACTCTTTGCTGAGGTCCTTACAGATTCATAGCCTATGTCTATCCTCGCTATTCCTTGTTCTAACCTTTGTGGAATATTTAAAAAGTAGTATTCAGTGCTTTACAATGAATTCATGCCTACATATACACACATAAACACACAAAGAAAAGATAAAAATCACAATGGTGTACAATTTAAAGAATAAGTACCTCCATGCATAGACACAGAGAAAATGTCCTTTGTCAAGGCATTCTCCTTCTTGACTCTCTGATCACACATGATTGTGAAAGTTGTTTTTTGTTTTTGTTTTTTTTTTTTACCTACTTTTGAGTGCAAATCACCTGCTGAGAAAAGCATAATTACATCAGAGACAAAGGATGATCACTCCTTCTCTGGGCACAGGAAAGCTTGTAGTATTGACAAATCACCCACAGATTAAAACTGGACAGATAAGATAATCTATAAAAAGTTGCTGCCAAAGGTTTCCCTCATGTTTTCTGTACATTGTGGATTATAGCATTATCTCTGCAATCACACAAGCTAGAAATATAGGAGTTACATTACTTTCTCATATTCTCTCACTCACCAATTCCCAGTTCTGACAATCCTACAGACTATATGTTCATACCACTCCTCAAGCCTGACCTCACACTATGTGTCTATTCCTACTGTCTTGTCTCCTAAGGAAAATACCTATCTCTTATATTTAAAATCTTGGTATTATACAAATCAATACTACAATGAGATAACATTTCATCATTGTTAGAATAACTATTATCAAAAAGATATGTGATAACAAATTTTGGTAAGAATATACAGGAAAGGAAACCCTTATGTACTATTGGTAGGAATGTAAATTGGAACAGTCACTATGGAAAATAGTACAAATGGTCCTCAAAACATTAAAAATAGGAATGCCAGATGATCAATAATCCCATTTCTGGATATATAGCCATAGTAAATTAAATCAGTATTTCAAAGAGGCGTCTTTACCCACATGTTTATTATTCATATTAGCTAAGACATGGTAACAACCTTGGACAGATGCAAAAGACCCATGGGCAAATGAATGGATAAAGGAAAAGTGATACACACACTCAAACACAATGGAATATTACTCAATCATTAAAAAGGGATCCTGTCATTCACAATAATATGGATGCACTTTGATAGCATTATAAAGTTTTATTTAATTATTTATTTATACAAGCACTGGGTACAGTCAGAAGCATGGCGGGGGGTGAGAGAATTCACCAGAGCCAGAGCGGGGAACAGAATAGGCAGACTGACGAAATACACTGCTGAGGGGAGCAGTGGGCATGGCAGGAGAGGTCTGCCGCACCATGCGGGACTCTCGCCGGTTGCCGGGATTGAACTGGCGCTGCAGAGGCTGCAGACAGCTTCACAGCACTGCACTCAACTACCTGTGCCACCAGGGGAGGCCCTAATTGTCCTTTTAAAAATTAAAAACTTAATATGTTTTTCCTTCTTTAAATCCTCTACTGGATAAGTCATGCACATGGAATAAACTGAATTATTTGGCAGAACATATCAGGCTCTCCATGAACTATGTCTGGTCTTAAGGGAAAAAAATGCCCACTTTCCCTGTTCTCTGGTGGTCCAACCTCGACTATCATAAAACTCATTATCCTCATCCATGCTGATGGGTAAAAAGCATGGCATGTGATGCAAAGGAGGTCTGTCAGAGTTCCTGGAACTTTATAACACCAGGGTAGTAAAAGATCATTATTTCCATTATTAATGATGTCACTAAAGAACCTGGGTACAGAATGAAGTTCCAGTTTCAAAGGTACTCCCCTGCATATTCCTCTTATATGCAAGAACAGATCAAGAAACTGCACAGGAAAGAGTAAAAATAGGAAGTGGACACTATGCTGATAGCCCAAGTCCCCACTGCAGCTGCCTATAACACCAGCTCCCCTCTGTGCTATCACTGTCGCCTCTCCCATCTTGTGACCTAAGAAATGAATTTCCTTTTTGGGCTTAATCTACAGTATCAAGTTAATATCATTTGTGAGCAAAAACCTTTGACTAAAACAAACTTACATTTTTCTGTCTTCAGTGCTCTCTGTAACCTTTTGAATACTTGCTTTCTATCAATCACTGCACCATTATCCCTGGACACTGCTGCCATCCTGAGATCAGAGTAGTATTTCTCTTTTCCTTCCTCAGTTTCATCCCTGTTTTATGTAACCTGGAGTAGTTTGTTTTTCTGAGTCCCAAGAGATAGACTGTCAAGAGCTTTAGAATTCAACCACAGTATCTTTTAAGAACCCTAAAAAGTCATGATAGTACCAAAGAGAAATAAATTTTGTTGGACAAAGCCAATCCCAAAAGGGATGGACACTTCTGAAACAAAATAATCAAGAGGTTGTCACATGAAAGATTGTTGGGAAGGAAGATTAGACTAAGGAAACTGAACAAAAGCCTCAGCCCAGCACTTCTAACAAAGAATTGTTAGGACTTTGTGATATCAGTAAACTTCACTAGTTGGAATGCATAAGTGTTTGAGTCTTTGGACGAACAATTGAAACTTATCAAGCTTCAGTTCTCTTTCCTATTATTATTTATCACAAACTTATGGAAGAACAATTGAAACTTATCAAGCTTCAGTTCTCTTTCCTATTATTATTTATCACAAACTTATCCAATTACATCATAGTTATGGTATCTCCACAACAAATTAATGAATGGGTAAAATGAAAATTGAATAGAACTTTGTAGATTAGAGTATCCCAAAAAACATAATATCAACACTTCAAGCCAAAGGAATAAATCTCAGATGATGAAACTTCAGATGCTCAGGAAGGCTGGTAGAACAAGAGATTCTTACTTCTCACACTTAGTTACACTACAGGGGTTCTATTTTCTATTTACTTACCTATCAGCACTATCAAGAGTTAACAAGGTGCTATTTTCTGAGTAATTTAACTTTTTGAGGGTAACAGGAAAAATATAATTTCTGTTTTTTAAGGCAAATTCAATAAATAGTATAAATACACACCAAGTGAAGTCATGGCAATTTCACAGATTCTGCTAAAAATTAAATAAGGGAAAAATGCTATTTGGAACTTCTTTGAGAGTTTTTTTTTTTTTTTTTTTTTTTTTGCTGATGCTGCAAAGATTCAAGATAATTATATTTATGAAACAACATAAGAAGAGGTTCCAATTTCAGCAATGTGACAGGCCCATTGATAAAAACTGCTCGGGCAGAAATCAAGTTGGGACAAATGACAGTTTATTATTCTACTTCTCCTGAACTGAAGGAAATATCTTTAGAAACTGTAATCCACCAATCCCCTTTGAAGCAGAGATGTCATTAATCTTTTTCCTTCATTAAAATGAACACAAATTGAACATTCCTAAATTGATTCTCTCTATTCAGCCTCGGCTTGAAAGTTGGCTTCCTATATATTTCAAGAGGTACTTTCCAAGTCAGAATCTCCTGGCAACACAATCAAGATGTAGCTCTGACATTAAGGCAACCAAAGGAATAGAGTTGACCTAGTACAAACTTAAAGAAAATGTAGGGTCTGCCTTTAAAATCAAGAGAATAGCAAAGACTTTTTTTTTTCTTTACCACTGAGTTCCAAGATTTACAGATTTAGTGTAACAATTAGCACTTCTGTGTAAATATAGTCATCTAATCAATTTCTATACCCTGCTATTTCTATGTATTTGTGCATTAGTTGTTGAATGCCTTCTATGTGGAAAGCAGTGAGTTGGGCATAGGTTTAAGTCTACACCCTAGCATTACTTTCAAAGAACATAAAGTCCTGTAATGACCTTCATTTTAGTTTTATGGTCTCGGGTAAATCATGTTTCCTAAGTCACACATTCATTCAGCACACTTTTATTAAGATCTTCCCATGACCCATGGGCTGGACAAAGATGCACTGACAAACAAACAGACATGGCCCCAGCTTTGTGAAGCTGATGTTATAGTGGATAAGACAGATAATAAATAATTGAGTACAAAGATAAATAAATTGTGTCAAGTGTGATGAAATTATTTGCTGTGATAGAATATTTAAAACAGACCATTAATTTATTTACCAATCCTATAGAATGCTTATTTAATAAAGTGAAATTGAATCTGATACCCAAAGGACAAGAGAAAACTATATATCAAGAGCAAAATAATTAGTGTAACAGGTTGGAGGGACTTGAAGTCTAGAGGTTAGAACAGAAAGATCAAAGGCAAGAAGAGAAGAAGATGGGAATTTAACAGTTAGACATAGCCTGCATTGTGTAGGTCTTATATATTTGAAGAAATTTGTAAATTATCCTAAGTGAAAGGGAAAAAAAAATCACTGAAGGATATTAAGCAACTGGATTACATGATCAGATGGGTATTTTTTTAAAGGTTTATTCATTCATGCACACAAGAACTGGGGCACAGGCCATAGGTGTGGGGGGTGAGAGGATTCACCAGAGACAGAGTGGGGAACAGAATAGGCAGACTGACTGAAATACACTGCTGAGGGGGCAACGAGAGAGCCAGAAGAGGTCTGCTGTGCCTTGTGGGATGTTCCCTGGCTTGCTGGGGTTTGAACTCGTGCTGCAGTGGCTGCGAATAGCTTTATAGGTTGCATTCTAATCCCTTGTGCCACCAGGGAGGCCCCAGATTAGTATTTTTAATGGCTACTTTAGCTATAGTGCAAAAAGAACATTGATGGAATTACATGCAGCAGTCAGAAACAAAAGACTAGATAGATGTACACACTGTAATGTAGATAGATTTCCAAAAATGGTAGCATGAAAAGAAAAAGAAAGCAAAATATGTTCCATTGCACAAAGTCATTTATATAATGAAGCCCTGACAAGAATACATACAAATAAAAAGGACATATATTAAACCACTTGAATTGTTGCCCACACAATGCTGCATGAGAATGGGGATAGAGGAGGAGGTAAGAGAATAAATCATTGATAAAATGAGAGCAGGGCTGCATATGGACCAGTGATGATGTGATAGCAGGCACAGAACATATGAGAATGATTAACAGGAAACCCCGTACTTGACTTTTTTCTTTCGGTGCATGTAGAAGTAGCATTTGAGAGGAATCTTCATGTATAAATAGGGTTTGGGTAGAGAGGGATAAACATTATTTTAGGCATGGCAAGAATAAAGCAAATATTTGCAAAATACAGAAAATGCCTGAGTGGAGAAATTTAGGTTTAGTTTGGATAGAACATAATTACATATATAAAAAAGACAAAGGAAGGGAAAAGACTGAAAATATTTGGAGCAAGATAATGATATATGTGCATGCACTAAGGAGTTGAACATCTCTCTTTTATTTATTTATTTATTTATGTATTTATTTATTTATTTATTTATTTATTTATGCAAGCACTGGGTATAGTCAGAAGTGCAGGAGGGTGAGAGAATTCACCAGAGCCAGAGCGGGGAGCAGAACAGGCAGAATGACCAAGTACACTGCTGAGGGGAGCAGCGGGTTGCAGGAGAGGTCTGTGCGCCATGTGGGACTCTCGCCTGGGGTCAGGGGATCAAACTGACACTGCAGAGGCTGCAGGCAGCTTCGCATCCCAGCAGTCAACCACTGTACCACCGGGGAGGCCCAGTAGTTGAACTTCTCTTTTGTAATATCTGATACCCAAATGAGTTGTAAACACATGTGTAAATTGAAAAATCTAAGAATAAGTCAAATTTTAAAACTGTGTGGGCAGATTAAATGGTGAGAGAGTAGTTGAAAATTAAAAGAAGAGAGATTAGGTAAAAAATTCACAGCATAAACCAGAAAATCTTAAACAGAAAATTACATAGAAGTGCAGGGTAAAAAAATGATGAAAGGCCTGCCTGGTGGTGCAAGGGGTTACACAGCACTATAAAGCAATCCACAGCCTCTGCAGCATGAGTTCGATCCCCAGCCTGCCAGGAAGCTACCCACATGGAACAGCAGACCTGTCCCATCTTACCCTCTGCTCTCCTCTGCAGTGTATTTCAGTTGGCCTGCCTGTTCTGTTTCCCACTCTGTCTCTAGTGAATCCTCTCACACCCTGCATTTCTGGTCTGTACCCAGTCTTGTATGCATAAATAAATAAATTTTATAAAAATGATGAAGATTTTACTATGATTTTCCAGGAAGAATGGGAAACATGAAAGTGGAAATATTATGTTCAGGCTTGGCTACTAAAGGGAACAATTGGGATGAAGAGAAAAGATATAGCCAAATAAATCAGATAATTATGGATAACCAGGAAATTGAGATCTCTTTATCAGAAAAGAAAAAGTAAAACATGAAGATGGGAAGGTAATTTTATATAATTCAACTCTAAAGTATTAAGAGAATAATCAGGTGAGTGCATTTAGAGGTAATGCACATAGAAAATCAGAGCTGATGAACAAGATAAACATAGAAATTATACAGAGTATTAAGATCTTTGGAGTCCAACAAATTTGGGTTTGTATTGATGGTGATTATGAGGCATTACATATATTACCCTTAGTAATTTTAATCTGTTATTCTTTTAATATTATTTACCACCTATTAACTGTAGGACAATTCCAGAAACTAGAAAAACAGCAGTGAATAACTGCTGTTAGCATATATTAGAACACATAGTTACTGCTCCTGTCACTTATACTGGGAGGTTTTCACATGCATTGCTTATTGAGCATCTACTAAGTAGAGAGGATGGGGATGAGCAGATGGAAAAAGATATGCCCTTTGCTGTATTGTGGCACAAGTGGAGAGCTAGGGATATCCAGAGGAAGGAAACTCTGGGGAGGACATTGGAGCTAGAGCTTGAGGAATGATCAGGGACCCATTAAACAAAGTGCATTCTATATATTATCAACTCCTTTATTTTTGATCTCCACTCTGTAAACAGTACATATTAAAAGTTCACTTATTAGGGAATAGTCTGAGTTACCTAGTAAAATGATTAAAAAAAAAAAAAAAGATGGTAGTCCTGTCAATCATTGCCCTACTCTTTCAAATTTCATTGCTTTGTTTGAAGTATGCCTTTTTATTTAGTTGTAAGTGAAAGAATAAGTATCCTTTGAGAAAACCATCTTTCTGGGATGTTTTCCAAACAAAATACACAATTTCTAACAGATTATGACTAATTCTGTTAAATATATTCTTCAATGAAATCTTCATTTTCTACATAGAGGTAGATTTAGTAAATAGATTAAAATAAAGGCCTTTTGTGAAAATGATTTTTCTGAAATATAAGGAAGGTAAATGTGCAAGCAAATTATCTTCACTTAGATTCAGCATTTGATATCATACACTAAAGGATTTAAGTTTTAGCTGAATATAAAACCTACAGCCACAATTCTAAAAGTTAAAAATTATCCCACGAATGGGCCTCCTCGGTGGCGCAGTGCTTGAGCGCTGTGTTGCGAAGCTGCCCGCAGCCTCTGCAGTGCTGGTTCCATCCCCGGCTGCTCCCTGGCCACCGAAGGAGGGTCACACATAGTGCGCAGACCTCTCCTGCTGCCTGCTGCTCCCCTCAGCAGTGTACTTCGGCCCTTCTGCCTGCTCTGCTCCCCGCTCTGACTCTGGTGAATTCTCTCACCCTCCCACACTTCTGACTGTACCCTGTGCTTGTACAAATAAATAAATAAATCTTTATAAAAAAGATTATCCCACAAATTAAGTGCTTTATTTTGCAAAGCACTCATTGTGCCATCTAAGAAAAAGGAATTCTGTCTTCTGTTTAATTAGTTCTTCCTGAGGATCACTGTTGGTAGGGTGTCAAAAAAAAAAAAAAAAAAGTCAAGGGCACCCTGCTTTGGTATCCATGCAAAAAGGATTCAATTATCCCTGATGAGTTGGCAAAACTTGCATAAGTCATTAATTTGAAAAATATGAGAATCAACACAGAGGATTTTGAAACTGAAGTAGAAGACATTTTAATATTATTCCCATTTAAAAACTTATTTAAAAAATGCCTAGGGCCTCCCCTGATGGCACAGCGGTTGAGCGCTGGGCTGCGAGGAGGCTGCCTACAGCCTCTGCAGCGCTGGTTCGTTCCCCCGCTGCCAGCGAGGGTCCCACCAAAAAAAAAAAAAAAAAAAAAAAAGGAAAAAACAAATAAAAAATGCCTAACCTAGCTAATTTTAACACTGTGAATCATAAACCACACAATAAAAATACATCTGATCAACTTGATCATCTTACTTTTGGCATAATTTCATGTAAAACTCACCATTTCTTTAGAGTAAATATGACTATATTACAGAGCCAATATGACTCAAATTAGTATGCCAGCAAAGTATACATAAATTATTAAGGGAAGAATTAATTCTCTCCAATTCAGGTAATGTACATGAACATAAATGTACTCTCGTTGTCTACATGTCTGAGGCAATTGCTTATTTTAGCTGTACCTGCCCCCAGTAGATATACAGTGATTTTTCTTACAACTTCAAATATTTTTAAAATATTTAAAATCAAATGTCAATTTATCCTCCATTAAGTACAAGGCCCTATATAAGACAATGGATGTTAGAACAAGTCATTGGTCCATGAACTTGATAGGCATATAATATAGTAAAACATTTTATTTTGATTGATAGTTATATAATTGCTATAGTAAACGGAGTCACTTATAATAGGGAAACCTCAATTCTGTGGGTTTTTTTTAAATATTTATTTATTTATGCATATAAGAACTGGGGTACAGGCTAGAGATGTGGGGGTGAGAGGATTAACCAGAGACAGAGTGGGGAGCACAACAGGCAAATCTACTGAAATATACTGCTGAGGGAAGCAATGGGTGAGGCAAGAGAGTCTGCACCATGTGTGTTGCTCCCGGGCCTGCCTGGGATCGAACTTATGCTGCAGTGGCTGGTGATAGCTTGATAGTGCTGTCTTTAACCCCTGCACCACCAGGGAGGCTCTATTCTGTGTTTTTTTTTTTAATAATAAATTTTATTTTTATATTCCCCATACAATTGCAACCCCCATTCTGACCTGAATCCCTCCCCTCCCGCCCCCCACCCCCCAAAAAGTGTCTCTGGTTCATAGTTTTTTGTTGATTTTGATTTTCACTTTCTTATAGTTATTCATTTTCCTGGTCCCTTATTTAAGTTTTCTAGATTCCTGCTATGAGTGAGACCATCCGGTATTTTTTTTTTTCTTTCTGTCTTATTTCGCTGAGCACGATCCCTTCCAGCGCCATCCATGTTGCTGCAAATTGCATGTGTTTATGTTTTTTGAATGCTGAGTAATATTCCATGGTGTATATGTACCACATCTTCTGTGTTTTACTTCTTCCTTTTATAGATGAACTAATCAATTTTATTCACTACACATTTTCTCTCCTCAATTTCTTATAAACCCTCTCCTCTCCCACTTCCCAGTGTTCTTGTTTATATCAACAATAATCTCCATGTTACCACAACCATTGTTTAATTGTCAAGTCTCATTTTTCCTAACCTAGCAGCAGAATATAATTGATCACACCCTCTTTCAAATAATTTATTCAATTAGATTCCATATTAGTTTACTCCATTTTTATAGCATTGATGAATTTCAAATTTATATCTCTATTTCTCAACTCTAGACTTATATATCAACTGTAAATTTAACATGGCGACATCTAGAATCTTAAATTTTCCCTCTTTTTGTCACTTCCTTCTCAATAAATGACAATTTGATTCTTCTATTTATTTGGCTCAGCTGAATACCTGGGGAAATTTCTTTCAAATTTCCTTCAAATTCTATATCTAGTTTATAAGTAATATCTGCTTTTAAAAATATATCCAAACTATGAACTATTTTTACCTCCTCTACTTCTATATATCTATTCCAAAATAGTCATCCTTCTCCGGGATTTTGCAATTTGTCTCACTTTACTTCCAGCTTCATTCCCTACTGTGTTCTATTTTCAAATCAGTTATTTTATTTTATTTTATTTTATTGAAATACAGTCAGTGTTGCTGAACTACTTAAGTCTTAAAGGGTGTGAGATTTCACTCAGTTAAATCCAAAGTCCATGCAAGTACCTCAGCTTCTCACTCTCTGGCTCAGCTTCTCCCTTCTCCAACCCCAGACCAGGCACACTCCCACCACTATGCTTGTGTATGGACTCTATTTTCCCTGGGATGCCTTCCTCCAGATACCAACATACTCTGTTCCTTAGTTTATTCAGATCTCTGCTCAACAAGAGGCTGGACCAGTGCCAAAGATAAATGAAAAGAGACACTAGATAAAGTGACACATTTCAATTAGCAATATACTACTGCAGCACAGGAAAGAGTCCAGCAAGAACAAAACTCAAGTTTGATTTGTACAGAGGTGAATGGATGTTTTAAAGGGAGAAGGAGAGAAGTAAGGGTGACCAGGAACTCAATATTCAGGAAAGTAGAAAGTTATAAAAAGCAGGATTTGCTAACTTTTGTTTATCAAGTTAAGCCCCAACCCTTTAACAGAGACTGGCAGACTGAAGTCCTACTTTTAGGTGTTGGTTGAAAGAAGTAGCAAATTATTGTTAGTGTGGTTTGTACTCTTTATTTTTTCTCTCTGCCTGGTTCTGAATTAATTGATTTTTATTTAGTGGTGCCATCTTATCTCCACTATAGGTTTATTATACTGCTAAGTTATCATTTTAGTTGTTGCCCTAGGGTTTATAATATACATCTTTAATTTATTACTATCAAACATAAAAATAAATGCACTGCCTTATTTACAATACAGAAAAAGTAGCATTTTCCATTTCTGTCTCCCATTCTTTTTGTTGTATTGTCACATTTATTTTCACATATATTAAAAATAACTCATTATTTTGTTACTATTTACACCTTAAACAGGTAAACATCATTTAGAGCAACTAGGGGTAAGGAAAATATCTCTTATATATTCCTTCATCTTAACCATTTCATCTACCAATGACTGCTGAGCCCTGAGGAGCAGTGTGATCAGGGTTTATTAAGCATGAAGAGACAAGGGTTTAGGGCAGATCTGCCAACTTTTAACAGGTTATGATGCTATTCTGTAAGCTATAAGTACAAAGAATTTGGTCCTGTCTCTAGTAGAAAAGCAGGTAAGCTTCTTGTGGATTCAGGTAGATGGTTGGGTTAACAAGGACTTTCTCTCTCCATGTCAGTCTCTCCTTATAATGACCTAGTTGCTGAAAAATAATGTTTTGCTGCAAATTGGGATTCTTGGCTTTCCTGCTGTATGGTGACTGCTCTTGAAGTCACTATGAATTTTCATATGTTCGGTTTTCTGTCTTGTTTTCCTGAATTTTTGTGTTCTATATTCATGCCACCTTCTTTGACAGAACCTAAGGGACATCTGTCTACTTTAACACACACGTACTACCCAACTGGACCAGCACCTACAGGGCCAGGTCCCTGTTCAGGCCCTACCTCGCACTGCCAACTCCGATTCCAATTCTAACAGAGGCTGAAACTAGAGGGTAGCAATGAACAGGAATACAAACATACAAACATGAGAATTTCAGTTGTCAGAGTCACAATTTCCTCTGGGTGAGTAACTTTCAATTTCACTTTTCACATTGCCCACGGAAGTATTCAGTTATACTTCCTTTTTCTCTTATATAATTTTTTTTTTTTTTTTTTATAGAGGCATGCTTTATTTATTTGTTTGCTGGTTTGTTTGTTTGTTTTGTTTATACATGCACTGGGTACAGTCAGAAGCGCGGGAGGGCGAGAGAATTCACCAGAGCCAGAGCGGGGAGCAGAGCAGGCAGAAGGACCGAAGCACACTGCTGAGGGGAGCAGCGGGCGGCAGGAGAGGTCTGCGCGCCATGTGGGACCCTCCTCTGGTGGCCGGGGAGCAGCCGGGGATCGAACCGGCGCCGCAGAGGCCGCGCGCAGCTTCGCAACCCAGCGCTCAACCGCTGCGCCACCGGGGAGGCCCTCTTATATAATTTTAGAGAAAAGAAACCTACTCCCTCTAAAAGAAATTATCTGCATAAGTACTGATATGAGTTGAAAGAGATCTGACCTCTAGGGAAATACTTTCCAAATTATATTAATAAAACCACAAATAGAAAATGCAGGAAGTCATGAAACCCAAACATTATATTTGGTATAGGAATATCATTTAGAGCCATCTGTGGATATATATATATATGATATTGCATAACTAGTTAATTATGAAATTTTGATGAACAGACATGCAAGACAGAATATGACCTTCTAATTCAAATATTACCATAATACCTGCAGGTATTATGAAGTGCTGAGGAATCTTAAAGTTTCAGGAGTAGCACTAGTCTTAGCAGTATCATAATTTTCAAAGCATGTTCATAAACACTTTTCATTTGATTCTCACCTAATTTTCTTAACACTGCCAGGGGACAGTTAACTATTCCTGTCCCAAATAAAGAAACTGAGGCCCATAAAGATTTATGCCAGTAATTGAAAGCATTCTACCTCAGATGTGGTACATATACACAATGGAATATTACTCAGCAATCAAAAAATATAAACTCATGCCAGTTGCAGCAACATGGATGGAGCTGGAAGGGATCATGCTCAGTGAAATAAGCCAGAAAGAAAAAGAAAAATACCAGATGGTCTCACTCATAGGAGGAATTTAGAAAACCTAAATAAGGACCAGGAAAAAGACTAATTATAATGAAATAAAAATCAAAATCAACAAGCAGCTATAAACCAGGGACATACTACAGGCAGGATAAAAGGAAGTAAGATCAACACAAGGGTGGTGGGAACTGTATGGGGACTATAACCAAGAGGAAAATACATACATTGTGCAAAAATGAAAAATGATATAAAAATATATAAACTTAAAAAAATAAATTAAAAAAACTATACACCCTGACATTTGCTACTCTGCATTATTATTTTTCCTATTATATATATTCCTTATATTTCCCTTATTATTTATAATCATGCAATCTATTACATATGCAGCTTATTTACCCTGTTTCGGTATAACACACACACACACACACACACACACACACACACAAAGAATGTAACACAAGCTATATAATGTAGGATGCTTGCTCTGATCTATTTGCTTTTGTATTCCCAGAACCAAGAACAATGCTTAGAATGTAACAGACATTTAATACATACTTACTGAATATGAATAAGTCAACCTAAGATTATGGCAGAACTACTCATCAGCATTCATAAGTGCCTAAACGTGCCTTTAAATAACTGTAGCCAGCATTTACTGGGCACTGATAGAATGTCAAGCATTGCAAATACATGCACGTTCCTACAGTGGAGTTGATCAGTGTGCAAGAGAAAATGATCTCCAAAGCGTTACTTCCTAGGTCTAAATTACTTGTCCACACTTTTTAAAAATATATTTATTTATTTTTATACAAGAACCAGGGTACAGGCCAGAGGCACAGGCCAGAGGGTGAGAGGATTCACCAGAGACAGAGCGGGGAGCATAACAGGTAGACTGACCGAAATACACTGCTGAGGGGAGCAGTGGGTGAAACAGGAGAGGTCTGCCGCACCATGTGGAATCTTCCTGGCCAGCCGGGAACCGAATCCACACTGCAGAGGCTGAGGACAGCTCCACAGCACAGTGCTCAACCCGCTGCGCCGCAGGGGAGGCCCCTACTTGTCCACACTTAATGGCTTTATGGTCTCAGAAAATTTATAGAATTTCTTAAAATTTCAAATGTTAATTTGTGATATGGAATTATAAAAACATGACCTAATGAATAAAATGTTTGCAAGGATAGGACTGCAAACCTATGGTTATTGCTCAGTTAAAAGATATATTAAAAGTAGTCAATATGCTTTGTACACTTAGTTTTCCCATTGTGCAGGTAAAGATGTGAAGTGTAGTAGTGCGACAAAAACATGTGATAAAGATCACATGGCAAATTATAACCTCAGAACTTTCTGAACTGGGTTTTCAATCTATTTTCAAAATCATGATTAAGTGTCCTCATTGCATGGGGCCTGTGCTGCAGCAAATGTTTATTAAAATAAGTTCGCTTCCTACTGGGACATAGAACTAGTTTTATTAAATAGGAATTTTCGTTGAAGTAGCATTTGGCATTTAGGATTTCACCATGTGCCATAATCTCTCAGTCAGTAGTTTAGATTTTAAGTGCATCTGAAAAGGACACACCCGATATATAGAACATACAATAATATACCAAAATGCACATTTGCTGATAAATATTTGGGTTCATTATTCTTCTCTTTCTCCCTCCTTCTTTCTCGCTTTTCCTTCATTGTCAATTTCTTGAAAATGCATACATGGAAATTCAGCAATGTGTCAATGATTGTTGAAATAATTTTCTCCAAGAGGTTTCTTTTTATAGCAATGACTGAAAAAGGATCATTTCCAGATAAATGCAATGCAGCAAATATGTATGTCTGGACAAAGACACTCCTGGTGCAGGGAGCGGGAGAAGAGAAGAAGGAAGAAGACAGGAAGAGAAGGAGAGAGAAAATATGAAATGAGAGTTAGAGACTCTAGCACTGCTAGGGCAGAATTCAGAATTCTCTAGAGAAAAACATTTTTTAGGTGTGTTTACTGGAATTCTACAGTTTAGCTGCCTGGACAAATATACTTAGCTATTCTGTTTTCCCTTCCCCATAATAGGGTCAGTGGGGTGAGCTCTTATTTATAGAAGAAAATGGTTCCAGGAAATTGAGTAGGTGGTTATAGTGGAGTTTGTTGTAACCTTCGTCATAGGTTTCACGTGTAATTCAGGAGTGAGAGACAGGGGAAAGAGCCCAATTCCTTGTATTATTTCTACCTGCCTATATATCATCCTACCAAGAACTTGGCATTACCTTTTCCCTGAATTACATTCTCATTTGAATCAGATGTTGATTAATATTTTCTTTTTACATATTTCAATCAATTCTCATACATGCTTTTTTACAGAAATGTTTATATATTGCAACTGATTTATATGTGTTACTAATCATCATGATGAATAACCTGTCAAAATGATATGTAATGCATGCCAGACAAGTAAGACATTTTTAAGTGAAAAAAAAATCTAAACAGTCACTGAAAGTATAATATCTAGTGGCTTATGCAATATCTGGATGAAGATTCTTAGTGTGTGTATGTGGGTGCATGTGTGTGCGTGAGTGTGTATGTGAAGCCCTGAAACTGTAATTCTGTTACACCTTTCAGTTTATTAAATTCATTATGCATTGTTGTACCTCTAATTTTATAATCTCAACATCAGAGAAATATAAACAAGCCAAAATGTATTTAGTAACTTAGCATTCAGGAGTTGGATGACACTTTCAGTTGAGTACCATCCAGCAATAACTGTGAAAGTCCTACTTGTTAAGTCTGAATCATAAATGGGCAATGTTGTACATGGAAAATTCAATCCCAAAGACACACAGGAAGCTTGACCATAAAAACAAAAAAAACAAAAGTGACCTTTTTACCGTCTATACATGATAATTTCTGCAAATACAAATGTAACGTATGAAAACAAATACACCTGACTGACACTGTGGCCACTTGGTAAATTCTACTTGATGAGTAGGATTTTATAGTGAAAAGAAGCACAGGATTGAGAGTCTGACTACAGTCAAACTCAGTTTCAATATTTATTAAATATATATATTGCGTTGGGTGATTTACTATATACAATGTTTAATTTTATCTTCTGAAAACTGACACTAATAATGCCAGCCTCACAGAGGTTTAATAAAAATGAAGTATTGTATATATTATAGCCTCTGGGTCATAAATCACCTCATTCATCATCTCCATTACATCACAGTTATGAGTATGTTTCACCAGTTTTTTTTTTTTTCCAGATTACCTATAGTCCAAAAGAGCTAGATACAGAAAAGCAAAATTGTGTCACCTAATAATTAAGGTAGTTATTAGGAATCAAGGCCAAGTTTTCCTGACAGAAGAACATGGGGAGATTAGAAAATAATTAAACAAGATTTAAAAAAAAAAGAAAATCTAGAAATACAGGTGAACAATGTTGCAGAAGGTAAAGGGAAAGTAAAGTTGGGACTCTGGACTATAAAAGAAGATGGCTGTTGGGAGTCATAAGAGCATATATGTTTAAAGCATTAATATTCAATGACTGTAAATCCCTTCTCCTTGGTTCAGAAACAGCTCAATTTCTCTGTCTTTCCAAAGAACAAAGTAATTTTTTGACTTGGAAACATGAATATACAATAAGGGCTACATAATTATTTCCAAGAAACAAAAGGGAAAGGCATTTAAATGAACATAATTTGTCCATGCAGTAGTGTTCCACAGTGTCATTGTTACATTACTATAACAATGTTTAAACTCTGGTTCCTACTTTTAAGTTTAACGTGGGGGGAGGAGGTGTTCATTTTCTTTTTACTTTTTTTTATAACAAGAAATTAATTTAATTTTATTTTTTTAAAGATTTATTTATTTATTTATACAAGCACTGGGTAAGGTCAGAAGCACAGGAGGGTGAGAGAATTCACCAGAGCCAGTGCGAGGAGCCAAACAGGCAGAAGGACCAAAGTGCACTGTTGAGGGGAGCAACAGGCGCAGCAGGAGAGGTCTGCATGCCATGTGGGACACTCGCCTGCAGCCGGGGATGGAACCGGCGCTGCAGAGGCTGCAGGCAGCTTAGCAGCCCACCGCTCAACCGCTGCGCCCCTGGGGAGGCCCTGTTCATCTTCTTATATTTAGAAATATTATTCATGTATCTATGAGAATGGCCCACTTACCACTAGTATATTCTTACTGGTTTATTTATATGCAAATATATAAATCTTGCATAATTTTATGTATGATTTAAGGCATAAAAATATTCCCCAAAAATAACTATACAGGCTGTCTTTTCCTTTGACACTATGAAGTGGTTAAGGCACTGATTTGAGTACATTGTTTCTAGTGAGCAAAAAGTACAGTAGGTTACCTACTCCAAGATCTACCTTTTGGGGTATAAATTGTTTAGATGGCTCTATATTGAGCAAAAATAATCCTACTTTTCATCATTCAACATTAGGTCGCCTACAGCTAATCTTTGCAACCATATTTCTATCATATCTTCAAATATAATCTTAGCCTTGGACCAGGCACAGTACAGTTATGTGATTAGGGAAGAAACAAATCACCAAAGCAGGGGAAAGATACAAATCTGTCAGGGTAAGCATTTTTGTTTCTTCTGTATGTCTTCCTTGTGAAAGTGTGAGCTGCTTGAAGGTATCATTATCTGCCACTATATACCATGATTCTGAAGCATATTTAACTGCAGGTGAGAAGTGACTGGAAAATGCAAATCTACTTAGCACTCATGCACACCAATCAGGATGCTGAATTGACACTTTCCGCTTATGTAGAGACTTTCTCCCTGTTAATAAAAAAATGCCAGAATCCAAGGAGACCAAGGTAATCATTTTTAATGAAAACAAATGACTAAAATGATCTATTTACACATTTATCAGTGTGTATAAGCTGTTTAAAAGTTTTATTCAAATCACACAAGGCACAAAAATTAATCTTCTCAAGATTTACTTTTAAAAGCTGGAAAAAAAACCTTTCTGTTGACTTTACAAACTTTGGAATGGAAAAAAAAAACACTAAATACAGCTGAATTTTTCAACTTTTACCAAATTAAAATCATATTTTTAACTCAAGAAATAGTGAATAATAGCATTCCAAACACCATATTCCTATCTCAGTGGGACACACTATCAAGTGAAGCTATTGTTAATTGTCCAGAATGAATATTGGTGCTAGAAGAACCTTAGGAACTCACATTGAAAGAAAATGAAGTTGCAATTACTTCTTTATAGTGAATTCCTACCTTCTTTCACAATATTGAAGAGTATCATAAATAGGAAAATCACATGTCTTGAATGAAAACATTCCTCTTGTGAAAACATCAAAACAACATGAAGTAATTGATACAATTATATTTTTTAAGTCTTTGCTTTGAAATTTGAAAATCCCAACTTATAAATGGCTTGTAAATAATTAATCCAGAAATCTGTTCAGCTCCCACAGCATCCACAATAGAAACACACCTCATTTTGAAAGCAAAACATTTTGTTATGTTGTATGAAGGCGAAACCTTTAAACAGTGTAATAGATCACTATGGGGAACTTTATTCAGAGATGCATGGAATGAATGTATTTTTATCAAAATGGTGTTTATGAGACTTGAGTCTAGGTATACATCTGCCTAGGTTATTAAAAAGTCAAAGTATGTAATAGGCCACTGGCATGCAGCTAAGTTTTAGTCAGCATTTTCTGTTCTATTCTGCACAAATCACAATAAATCCAGGAAGATGTCAATTGTTAACACCTCTGAACTCTACCACTGCACAGAAGAGAAATGAAATAGCTAAAGAGTCTAACATTTTTGTGAGTGAATTAAAAAGGATACGTTTAGATAGGGTTTAGATTTAACAGTTCTTTCCACACAAGCGGAAACCTATCGCACTATCTCAGAATCCATTCTACAGCATTAAGGACTTCATTTCAGCAGTTTTTGCAATGGACTCTGCAAATGACAAAGATGGGTATTAGCCAACTTGCCTAGCAGTGAGATAAAGGGAGACTGGAGACTTAACTGTTCCCCAAGAGTATTTTGATTAAAGTTGCAAATATTTAGCTATTACTCACTTGGAGTTTCTCAGCATTTATATTTATTTATTTTGGCAACTGTGTTAGTTAAGAGTTTTCTTTTGGGGGGCTGCTGAAATATGATCAACCAAGATAAAAACAGAATTTGCCTTAAGCAAGTAGATGCAAGAATGTTTGATCTGAGTGTCTCCATCACCACTGATTAATTCAAATATTTACTATGGGGCAAGATTCTGGGGGCAGCAGTTTCATTTTGAGGGAAGGAGAAAAGCTGTGAACTCTCTAGGCTTACATCTCAGGAAGGTATGCAAAGAGACTAGGAATGTTGGCACTTCCAACCCCAACCCTCACCCACTTGAGGTACCATGCTCACTTAATGGTATCTGAAATCCCACCAAAAATGTAGGCGTGCCTGTACTTTACATAACTGTAAAAATGTGTGTTGATGATACAGTCAAAACTGAATGCAAATTTACTTTAACTCATATACTTCATCAATTAAAATGGAGTTGAATCTCACAAGATTCCTAGAACAATGATTCTAAAGCCTAGAACGACTGGAACACTTACCTAAACCACCACTGCTCCACACCCTTCTACCAGTAATTCTGAAATACTTTTCCTGGGAGACAGGTCCCCAATAATAGTAAATTTTTAAACCTCCCTCTATAAAAGAACTCTGAGCTTTCCTGGGCACTATACTGGGAAATAATCTATCAGAATGTCCATATGCATTTTGAACTAGGGAATATTTGTATGTGTGTGTGAATGTTAGGGGAAAAGTGATATGTTTCCCTGGGACCTTATTTTTATTAATAAATGTACAATATTATCTTCAATAAATATTTTTACTTGGAATTCTACACTATTTGTTAACAAGGTCATAATGGCCTTTCTATACTATGGTTTACATTATAAATCTTTTCTCAACCACTTACATTCAATATAGCTACACCTTGTATTTCATTTTAATTAATCTGCTGGTCATTTACATGCCTATGTCACTTTTGGGTTATAGTTTTACTCCTCTATATGTGCATATGCTTTATTCACCCTCTTACACACCTCCCATGCTAATGCCTTGTCCCTCCCTACCTCCCCTATTCCTCCAGCAGCCAGCATACTATTCACAAAGTCTAAGAATTGTTTTGGCTGTATTTTTCTAGTATGTGATTTTTGGTTAGCATAACAACTTGAAAATCCATCCATTTTGTCCCAAAAGGCACTATTTCAAGTATTTCATCTTTTTAAATAGCTGAGTAGTATTCTATTGAGTATATAGTCCACAGCTTCTGTATCTAGTCATCTGTTGTTGGATATTTATGTTAGTTCCGCGACTCAGTTGTAGGCAGTGCTGCTATAAATATTGTATATAATTATTTTTGCATTGCCCATATCCTATGGGTAAATATTTAGCAAAGATATTTGTGGATCATATATGATTTCTATTTTTATTTTTTTATAAAAGTATCTCCATGCCATTTCTCATAGAGTCTGCACCAAACTGCATTCCCACCAAGAGTGTCTAAGTAGTCCTTTTCCTCCACATCCTTGCCAACATTTGTTGTTTCCATCCTTCTTAATATAGGTCATTAGCACAGAGGTGAGGTGATAGCTCAGTGTTGTTTTCATCTGCATTTCTCTTATAGTAAGAGGGTGTTGAACAATTTTTCTTATATGATCTGGATGTCTTATTTAGAAAATATCTATTTATGTCTTGTGTGTGTGTTTTGTATAATTATGCTTTGCATTTAGCATGCCTCTTCAATTAACATAATATGGTTGGAGAGACCTTTTTTATTCATTCTGTCCATTCTGTCTTTAATTAGAGGTATTAGTTCTTTAACTTATGTTAATGATTGATGTATTTATTGTATGGTTGGATTTAATTTTCTTTTACTCTTTGTTTTCCATTCCTACCCACTGTTTATGCACATTTTTCTTACTTCCTGCCTTATTTGGATTAACCAGTTGATGATTTTCCTATTTTAGGGGGAAAGAGGAGACTAGATATTTCATTTTAATTAATAATTTATAGATTATAATTAGATATAGTTGTTATATTTATATCTAGATAGCTAAGGCTGTCTAAAATCTAAAATAAAATGCTATGTTTTTATTTAGACATCTTATGTATTATATTATAATTGAAAGAAGAATATTATTTTTTATATTTATCTGTAAATTTACTACTTGCAAAGTTTTCCACTCCATTTTAGAGGGCAAAGTTTCCATCTGACTTTATTTCCCTTCATCCTCGAGAACTTCCTTAAGGAAGGCCTTCCTTACATTTATCAAAACAGTCTTTATAATTCAGATATTTTTGATGAACATAGGTTTCTGGGTTAATAGCATTTTGTCTTTTCTTTGCCTCTTTAAAGACATGGTTTCCCCTTTAGCTTCATGCTTTCTAGGGAAAATTGTTTCACTGAAATTGTCACTCAAATTGTTTCACAGGTAATACAACAGGTTCTATCACTGCTTCTTATCTTAAGCTATCAGGAATCTTAGTGGGATGTGCCTATAAGTGGCTCTACTTGGATTAAATCAGCCTTTTTCACTGAAGTGGTAGATCAGTAAGTTGATCTAAATTTGGGAACTGTTTAGACATTTTTAGATTTATTTAAAAAATGCCCTACCTTATTCCCTCTCTAATCTACTTTTGGAAGTTCAATTATATGTATGTTATATATTTTTCATTTGGGCCAAAAGTTTCCTAATTGTTTATTTTTATCAAAATTTTCCCTTATACTTGAGATTGGAATATTTCTTCTTCTTTTTAAAAATATTTTGAAGATTTACTTTATTTATTTATGCATACATGAACAAGGAAGCCCTGTCAACTCTATTCTAATGTTATGCATAGCCTGCAATTTTTTTTTTTTTCAGTTACTGATTTATCAAATTCAGCATTTCACTAACTTATTTTTTTCTAGTTCTCTGCTGGATTAAAAAAATTGTTATGATCAAATGTTCCTCTGCTTCCTTGAGCATAGATATAATAACTGTTTTAAAAACCTTGTTTACTAATTCCAGTGTTTAAGCTATCTCAAAGTATATGTTTATTGTCTTTTAAGCAAATGTTTTCCTTTTTGTCCATATACTGAGTAGTTTTTAATTATATCTTAGACATAAGTGAATTCTATGTTTTCAAAAATTCTGGACAGGAAGTTAAAGTGGTTTAATTGATATGACATGGGATAGCAGGGTCAAAAGATAGTGGGAGGGAGTGGACTAAAATATCATTTACACTACTTGATAAGCAATCAACATCACTCTCCATATCCCACAAGTCCATAGGTTGACCTGAGAGGGCCTGGCGGAGGATATGGTAGCCACAAAGTGACTGCTCAATGACCTTCCTGCGGTTGTGGTAGTGAACATTCTGCCATCTTGGAGGCAAAAAACAAATGTGCCTGCAATGACTACTCTAAAGCACATGCATAAAAAATCAACAGCTGTCCCAGACTTTGCAGACCGCAGTGACTACACAAGATTGGAGAATTATGCCAATACCCCAATAAAGGAATCTCCTTCAAAACCTTTTTTCTTCTCACTTTGGAGAATCAACCTGAAACTTTCCTTCTTGATGCTGTCTTCCTTGTGCACAAGTCTAATAAAGCCTCCTTGTTAAACTGTTTTACAAAGAGGAAGAATCCCTGGAAGAAATCCCTGGTTAGTAACAGAACTAAAGCTGCAAAATTTGGTGCCCCTGTGGTGGGTTGCAGCTTAAATTAATAATTATTTGGCTTTATATTGATGAACTTACAGTTTGCACTATTTCACATGTAGTCAAGGTTCAGGGGAAAGTTTCTACATGAAATTTAGGGTATGTAACCCTAGTGCTATATTTTCTAGAATTTGCACCTACAAATTTCAGTCCCAAAACCAATTTGCTGGTTCTTCCTGTTAGAAATAATAAATGTTTCAAGAGAAGTTTTACCTGATCTTCTTGGTGCTAATTAAAATATGTCTGCTGGCTAAAAGCTGTAAATGGTATAAATTCAGTTATAACTTTTCCCTTCATTTTCTATTTTTCAGATTGTCTAAAATTAAGATGCAATTAACATATAAAATTTTGCTAGTTTTAAGTGCACAACTTAATAATTTGATATATTTACTCATTAGAAAATGATTACTCAGTTAACATCCATCACCACACATTGTTAGAATTTTTATTGTAATTTGACAGCAACTTTTAAGATCTATTTTATCAAATATTTTCAAATGCACATCAATTCCCCTCTATTTCATGGCTGTTTACTATAGGAAGATTGATTGACCTAGAACCGTTTTGCTATATCTAGATTATGTCAAGGATGTTGTTATGTCAATTAATCAGATAGGAAGAAGACAGTCAGATCAAATGAAGAATTCAATTGGGTATAATTAAAATGAATTAAATTTTAAGAATCTTATATCTTAGTTAGCTGAGATTTTTTTCAGAAGTTTCTCAGCAGAAACTACTCTGACATTTTAAGGTTACCTGTGATTATATTATAAACATAAAGCAAATGATGGGTTTTGGACCTTGTTATAAAGTAAACCTAATGATAAAAGTATCACCAAATACTGGTATCAGAGAGAAGGTATTTTTTCCCTTTTGCCCCTGTATGTAAATATACTAGAATAAAAAGACATCTCAGACAACATATTATAAGAGCAATAATCATGATTAAATAAGCAGTATTATAAGGACTTTGAGTCTTTTTTCCTTGAAATAGCCAGTTCCTTATCAGTTTGCACCAGAGTTAACCTGTCCTATAAATTAATGTTTATAAAAATCCATGACCTCATTCTCCAAACAGAAATCTAGAACATTTCAATTTTTTTTTTGAAAAAGCAGAAAATTTACCCTATTAAGGAATGACATTGTTAGAATCTTTCCTAACACAGTATTACCATTTTTTTTTAAATTTACATCCTTGGATAATACAGGAAACAAAATAAATCATTAATTAAATTAAACTGCTAACAAAATTAAAAATAACATTTATCTGGCCTTTGGGGATATGTAACAAGCTTGACCAAAAACTGAGCCAACATCTTTTTCTGCTGTTGTTTTCATCCTTAAAAATGTTCTAATTATTTATTTATTTGTGAAAATAATCCCTTCAAGGGAAATTTCAGTACACTTAGACCACCGATGAGTACCATGCTATGCAGACATTGAATAAAGTTCCTGAGCTCTTTCTATTTGATGTTTCACTCAGCTGTGTCAAACAGCAAAATGATAAGACCGTCAGAGTATGAGAAAACTGGGGCTAAATAACAAGCATGATCAACATCTTGACCAACATGTTTTCTTAGAACATGAGTTCCTTAGCGGCATCCATAAGAGTTTGTATTATATCCTGTAAGTGATGACAATTACATGCTGGTTCCATTGAATATAAGCCTTTCTTGCTCATGGGTGAAGAGCCAAAATGTAATAAAAAGCACATTATGACATAAGTCCTATGAATTGGTGACACTTTGGACAAAACAAAGTCTAAGTCTAAATATAAAAATAGGGTTGTTTTCAGGAAGTTGATTGATTGCAAGGTTTACATATGAAATATTTATAGAAAAGGGGAATTACCAGCCAGATCAAGAGCATTATGAAGATTTTTTGATAAAAGGGAAAAAATAAGCGAAAGTGATTATCTATTTGTTGTTTGATTGTGGTAATGCCCACAACAAGAAGAAATAATAGAGATCCAACAGTACAAAAGAGATTACTAAGTGAATAAGTTATTAGAAATCTAATGTATAAGTACAGAATATATGTCCCAGAAGAACACAATGAATAATTCTAATGCTAAGAGCTTTGTTTCCTTAAGAAACAGCAACAGCACAGTCATAGGCCTTGAGATTAACCTGAGTTGAGTATATGCCCTGCCTTTGTACTGTCTTTGGTATCAGTCAGGAAAGGTTATGCTATAGTAACGTGACCCCAATATGTCAGTGGCTGACAATGAAGATTTATTTCTGGCATACATTCCGTATCTATATTCAGTTGGCTGAAACTCTGTTCCACATCATTTCACCATTGTGGCCCCAGCTGATGGACTGGGCTCTATTTTGAACTTTGCTAGTTCTCATGACAGAGCAAAATGTGAACCACATGCTGGCTCTTCAAGCTTCTGCTCAGAAGTGACATATATTACTTCTGCTTGCACTTCATCAACCAGAGCAAGTCACATGTTCTTGCCTGAGTTGTCCAGGATGCCCCATATAATTTTCCCAAACACAAGAACACCTCAAGGAGAAAAACTAAGTGCAGATGAACACCATAAAATAGACCACAAATGTCTATTAGCTAAACCTGGGCATGCAATTTAATATCCTTTTGTTCTCTAAAATACTGTTCATTATTTGTGACAAAAAGTTAATGATTCAACATTGAGGATTTTTGTGAAGATGATGAATATTAACTGCCTAGAATAGGAACTGATGCCCCAAAATTGTAGCAGTGTTTCATTTTTCTTTCCATTTACCTACAAATATTCTTACAATAACATACTAACTGACATAACTTGATTATAAGAAGTCACAAAGGGCAACACAAGAGGTGTCAGCCCAAAATGCTGGCAGAGCCCATGGCAGCATTGTTGTGAAATCAATAGTTTCAATGAAAATTCATGTTTTTGACAATCAAATATTTTTGTTTTATTTGCCACAAATTTTGTCCCTCAGAATGAAGCCTCTGGAGATGGGACTGACTGATTGACTGATTAATTCATCTTATTTAATGAGAAATAAATAATTCCCTTATAGAGAATTATAGAAAAAAAGAAAGAAAAGTTAAGACTTTAATAATGGGAATTTAGTGTGAATATTTCCAGTAGTTGAAATTCATAACAGTTCCAAAAAATCTAACTCAATGGGAATTAATCCAGTATTAATCCACATTCCTGAAAGCCTTCCCCCCCTACCCCCCCAAAAAAAAAAACAAAAACTAACTAAGGATCCAGTTATTGCAGGTGCTACAGCAAACATGGTCCAGTATTTTCAGGAATTCACCCCAGTTGACCTGTGCTTGCCATTGTTTTCACCACTAAATGGAAAATTTTTGCTAGATCCCCTTACATGTTCTGTAAACTATAGTGTTTCTGGTTTATATCGACACAAGATCCTGAGACTAACACTAATTGCTTGCAAAAGTGGAATTTTCTAACATATTTTAATTGAACAAAATCCTACATTTTACTTTGCTAGGACATCCTAGGGATTTCCTACAACTCTCTATCAATCATCTTTTACTGACTCAATGAAAGAGATTCTATGAAATTTATACTGGAATGGACATAGATCATTCATAAAAGAGTAAATCTCTTGTTGCTGCTATTTTTTAGTAGGGGGATAGAGGAGATTTGAACTAGTTGGGGTAAAATAAAACTGTATTTTTATTGTGAAAGAGTCACATAAGAATCTTTGACATAGCTATTATTTGACTACAGATTCATAATCAATTTGCTTATGTCCCTTTGTAGAGCAAAATTTACTAGTATACTTCACCATACATAGAATATGTTGAAAGCTCTTTATGTCTAAGTTTCAAAGCTAGCAATTCAGGAAAAAAATCATAAACAGAAAGATCTTTCAGAGTCTGTATATCTACAAAAAGAGATAACCCCTTTTCTGAAATTCTCAGTTATACCCCTCATTTGTATATGTGCATGATTGTATGTGTTTATTGTTATCATTTATTAGCTCCATTAGAAAAGGAACTGTCTGATTTTAAGGGTACCGAGTTTTGCATTTTTTTTTGTTTTTTTTTAGGATTTTTTTCCTGTTCTTTTTTTTTAAAGATTTATTTATTCATATAAGAATGGGGGTACAGGCCAGATTCGCGGGAGGGTGAGAGGACTCACCAGAGACAGAGTAGGGAGCAGAACAGACAGACTGATGAAATACACTGCTGAGGGGGAGAAGCGGGGGAGACAGGAGAGGTCTGTTGAGCCATGTAGGACCCTCACCGGCTGGCCGGGATTGAACCGGCACCCCACAGGCTGCGGACAGCTTCACAGTGTGGCACTCAACCACCTGTGCCACCAAGGGAGGCCCTCTTTTAAATATATATATATATATATATATATATATATATATATATATATATTATTCATTTATACAAGCACTGGGTACAGTCAGAAGTGCGGGAGGGTGAGAGAATTCATCAGAGCCAGAGTGGGAGCAGAACAGGCAGACTCATGAAGTACACTGCTGAGAGGAGCAACGGGTGCAGCAGGAGAGATCTGTTGCACCATGTGGGACCCTCGTTGGCGACCTGGGATAGAACTGGCGCTGCAGAGGCTGGGGGTAGCTTCGCAGCCCAGCGCTCAACTGCTGCGCCATTGGGGAGGTCCTCCTTTATGCATTTTTTTTTTAAATCTTTTTTTTTTTTTTTTACCTCCTTTATGCATTTTTAAAGCAAGCCTTCCTTCAGGATTGGTTGCCTTGTTTCAGGGAAATGTGAATATTTTATATTGTTTTCATCACTTCCTTTTACACCCCCAACTTTTATTTCTTGAGATAATATAATATTACATGGCAAATTTAGAAATTAATACAGGTCATGATAACAGTTATTACATTAATTCAGTATCAATATGAACACATGTTACATATAGTATCTTGTTTTATTAATATTTCATAGCTGAGATTGGTTTTATACATTTTAAGATTTATTTTTATTTATGCATGCATGCAAGAACTGGGGTGTAGGCTAAAGGTTGGGGGTAGTGGTGAGAGGATTCACCAGAGACAGAGTGGGGAACAGAACATGTGGCTCTACTGAAATACACTGCTGAGGGGAGCAGCGGGTGAGACAGGATAGGTCTGCTGCGCCATGTGGTTAGCTCCCTGGCCAGGGGATCAAAGTTGTGCTGCAGTGGCTGGTGATAGCTTGATAGTGCTAAAAATTAACTCCTTGCATCACCAGGGAGGCTCCTGTTTTCTCTTTTGACTCATCACTAATAACATGGAAGTCTTTAGAAAAGCCACCTTATTATTGATAAAAGACAGCATGCCATGTATTTTGTCTATGTATATTTATTTGTCTAAATTTTATAACAATTTTAGGTCACATTTTTTAATTTTCAGTGTCTCAATATGGAAACTGATGCTGGCAAAGTAATTCAGAAGCTCACATAGCCATACTGGTACAAGTTCATGTACTTGTCAGTACTCAGACAAGGTAGTCAGTCACTGAAGTTCATGCTCTTGATCACTACAATGTGCTGCCTCATCAAACTTAGGGTTATTATTCAAAATGAAGATTCAAAAAGTCTACACCAAGTCTAAAAAGCTCATAATTTTAGAATTTCTCTTGCAAGCAGGAAGAACAATCTACTTCTTGGTTCATTTGCAAAAGAATGTTCATGACTGACATATACCCAATCTCTAGAATCAGCATGATCTTCAGGATAACTGAATGCTCACTTCAGCAAAAACCTTTTTATTGGAAGCAACTGGAGTCAGGATGTAGCCTGTTAATCCATGTAGTCATTAAAGAGATCATAAATTATTATATATACAGCTAAAGGTTACTTATCTTAAAATATTTATATATATATACGTAAAATTGTTAATATTTTAGTGTTGGGAGATGACCTTTCTAAAAGCATATTCAGCTTTGATAAGGAATTAGCATTTTCCTGCTTACTTTAATCTCAATTAAAATGCATTTTATATCATTTCTGACCTATGTAATGTAATCTCAGAGACATATGCCACAATATTTTAATTGTTTTCTTTCTCAGATTTTAACAATTGTCTCAGCCACAGATAAGTTAGCAGCAAAATTTTTTTTTGCATGTCTTATTTACTGAACAATCTAAAACAGCCTCCTAGGTGTTCATGTAAATAATTTATCTCCTTTTCTGCCTAAGTGTTTCATTATGCACTGACAAACACAAATCAACTAATGTTAGCTGGTTAAAAACAACTTAGCTGGACGGAGCACAAAGCACAGCTACTAGCCTTGTGCTGTCAGCAAATGAGCTGTCTCTGTGTAAGGTAATGAAGAAATGGAAACCTTTGGGCAACCTAAGTGTGAAAGTGGCGGTTGAGGAGGGTTGACCTGTGAAGGCATGGGTCAGGCTGCCTGAATACCATGGCTCAGAAATAGGGATGTTGATGGAGGGATAATGAACAAGTGAAGTGTTTTCCAAGAGAACCTGAAAAGTGCTGCTCTTTCAAATTCATGTCTGTTGCTGAATACCCATTAGTCTGCATATTTTAGAATTTCAGAAATTTTTACCTTAATCTTAACTAATGGAACCTTTATATTTTATTCTATTAAAAGGAAAGAAGAATCTAAGTGTGGCCAGCAACAAATGAATTACTTTCAAATGGAAAACACTCTCTGGAAAGAAAAAAAGGCAGATCTTATGAAACACATGTTAAGTAGAAGAGGTATATGGCTTTTTCACTTAGGCATGCAAAATAGACATCTTGCTATTTTCTAGGTGATACAGATCTAAATTCCACTACAAAAAGAAGTTTTATTAACTGCTCTCCTGGGCTTTGTCAAAATTATAATCAGGTATCTATTGAACTTACTCAAACACAAATAAAAGAAATTGTGATAAATACATAATTATTTAAAGTTACTCCAGATTATTTGCTTTTTATATATGTTATTTAAAAATTGATAGTCTATATTAAGCTTAATGTACTCAATCTGAAACATTTTATTCCACTGAAAGATTGCCCTTTATAGAATGTCAAGACAAGTATTGAGTAGCATAAGATTTGGGAGGCTGCAGCTCTATTCACAATAGCTAGAACATGGAAGCATTCTAAATGTCCATCAACAGACAAGTGAATCAAAATGTGTCATATCCCCAAATTGGACTATTTTTCAGTCATAAGGAAAGATAGAATACAGCCATTTACAGTAAAATGAAGGGATTTTTGAGGGAATTATGTAAAATGACAAAAACAAATACTGGGCATTTACATCATGGACAATTTGACAAAGTAAGATTATAATGTCCACTAGTTTTTAAAAGTAAGTGTCATGAAGGATCTGAAATTAAAAGGGTTAAGGAACAAGGGATTCAGGTGATGGAGGTGGGTAAAAAATAGCCCTAAAAAATTGAGTGGTAATTTATAATAATCTAATTTATAAGATCTTTATTTAGCACTTCAGTAGTAATGGTGGTAGCCAGAATAATGGGCCCCCAAAGATGTTCATGATCTCAGGACCTTTTACTATATTACATTACCTGGCAAAGGGAATGAAAATTATCATCATAATCAAGACTCCTAATGTGCTGGACTTAAGATAGGAGATAACCCTCCATTATCCAGGTGGGCCCAATATATTCACAACAGACTTGTATGAACTAAGCAATTTTACAATATTTTTTTTCCATTCCAATGAGTGTCTTACTTTTTCTTTTATTTGATATTTTTCTTACTTATTTTTTTTTTAATTTTATTTTTATATTCCCCATACAATTGCAAGCCCCTTATTTTGACCCCAACCCCTCCTTTCCCTGCCCCCACCCACCCATAGTGTGTCTCTGGTTCATAGTTGTTTGTTGATTTTGATTTTTTCTTTCTTCTAGTTATTCGTTTTCCTGGTCCCTTATTTAGGTTTTCTAGATTCCTGCTATGAGTGAGACCATCCGGTATTTTTTTTTTTTTTTCTTTCTGGCTTACTTCACTGAGCATGATCCCTTCCAGCTCCATCCATGTTGCTGCAAATTGCATGTGCTTATCTTCCTATTTTTTCATTTTAAATAATTCTTTATTCATGCATACAAGAACTGGGGTACAGACCAGAGATGCGGGGGGTGAGAGTAATTAGATCTTGATTTCTCCTGTAAGAGGTAAGAGTGAGTGTGATTATAGAATGAACTCATATTGGAAATATAGTTAAGAATAAAAAAAAAACCTTTGTCATTATGTGACTTGTACGAATGAGGTATGATAATGAGTTGGTTTTCAGTTCAGAGTGGAATTCTCCTCATATTTTGTGTGAATTCTTTTTTTATTTAAAGATATATTTTTTAAGGATTTATTTATTTATTTATACAAGAACCAGGGTACAGGCCAGATGCGCGGGAGGGTGAGAGGATTCACCAGAGACAGAGTGGGGAACAGAACAGGCAGACTGACAAAATACACTGCTGAGGGGAGCAGCGGGGGAGACAGAGAGGTTTGCTGAACCATGTGGGATTCTCACTGGCTGGCCGGGATCAAACCCATGCTGCAGAGGCTGCGGACAGCTTCACGGTGCAGCGCTCAACCACCTGTGCCGCCAGGGAGGCCCAATAAATAAATCCTAAAAACAAACAAAACAAAACAAGGGAGGGAAGAACACTAGGGACTTATGGTGATGGTATACGGGTGAATTGGTGGTGGGAATTCTACGTGGAGTACACCTGAGGGGAGAAAGCAAACATTAAAAATGAACAATGATGTAATATATAAGTAAATAACTGACATGTATATATATTTAAAAAAACAAAACTTAACTGGGGCCTCCCTGGTAGTGCAGGGGTTAAAGTCTCAGTACTATGAAGCTATTGCCAGCCACTGTGGCATGAGTTCAATCCCTGGCAAGGGAGCTGACCCACATGGCACAGCAGACCTCTCCTGTCTCACTGGCTGTTCCCCTCAGCAGTGTATTTCAGTAGAGCCACCTGTTCTGCTCCCCATTCTGTCTCTGGTGAATCCTCTCATACTCTGCACCTCTGGACTACACTCCAGTTCTTCATGCATAAATAAATGAAAATCAATCTCAAAAAATAAAATACCAATAACCAAAGCTACTCTCAGAGTTGAGCCAAATATTAGAGATGGAGGCAGAAAGTGTATACATATCCAGGGGTATGAATACAAGTTGGAACTAGAAATTGGAGCCACCTCTGCTATCTACCATTAGGAATGCGTTAAGTGCCTATCATGAAACTTTCTTTCCTCACTCAGAAAACCCTACCTCTGGGTTGCTGATGATGATACACTTTGTAATCATAGATTTGAATATCTTGGGAGTCCACACATGAAGAAAGTCTAGAAAGCATCACCAGGAAGGGATGAGGAAAAAAAAAAAAAAAGACACCTTGATCTAGAATTCAAAACATATAACATTGCGAAGCAAAGAAGGTTTTGAGCCCAGTGAGCACCTATTTAATTTTAATCTGGATAAACATTTTGATTTCTATGAGTAATTCAGTTTTATGAATATGATTTATTCTTAAATTTTCTAATATATACTTCTTTCTCATTCAATTTGCTGTGTTTAGTCTAAGGAGAATGTATTTATTCACATATAGATAGGATAACTAAGTGTAGCAAATACACAATCTAGTAGAATCAGGGTAGTCAGGAGTAATTTAGGCAAGAATTTTGAAGGCAATATACTTGCCAGTAAGAGAGTTTTCTTCTAAATTACTATGCAGTAATTATTTTACTTAAACATGTTTATAGTTTGTATCCATAAAAAGTAATTTGAGAGTAATTTTTCATGCAAAAGATTAGTGAGTACATGATGAAAAGGGTATCATTCAATTCGGTCATGCAGTTTAGTCATTAAGTTCTACCTCTGGGGAATGAGATTTCACTTGGATGGTAGTTTTGTGAGATGGATCTGGCTGCTCTAGGAAGGACATTTCATTCACATCGAACATATTCAGGGACATGGAGTCTTTTTGTAACAGTACTGGAAGAAGACAGATATCAAAATTGTGTAATCACAATCAAATACAAAAGATGGATAGATGTAGAAGACATTGCAAAAAAATAATGAATGATCATTATTAAGCTCCAGTTCACATTTGAAGCTGAATATACAAACTCAAATGCTTAATTATTGAAAAAGCCTGAGGGCTTTCCAACAACATTTATTTCAACTTCAGTGAAAAATAATCTTTTTAAGAGGAGCAAACATGTATCTTAATACTGGCTCATAAATTCATTTTTTTCTGCCAAAGTTTGTATTGAGTGCATTCAGTAAAGCTTAATTTCTTGTCTATATTTAGTTCTATCAAGGAAAACAGATAATTTTAAGTTAGTAATGTCATTACCATTACAACTGCAGTAATATTACAATCACATAATCCTCAGCACTCCAGATCATTTCATACATTTTCCTCCCTAGTGCTAGACAATTCCAGACATTACCATTCTTTTCCAACATAACAGAAGATGACAAATGTGTATTTTATGACTATGCTATATATATACCCTATATATGCTGGGACTTGGCATTCTAATCATGGGTTTATATAAAAATTGGAAATTAACAACAAAATTAAAATGCAAATATTACAGCCTGCCTTTCCTGGTGAGAATTTAGCATTTAACTTAAGTTTTATCTGAATTTGAATGTTCACTTTACTGAACACAAAATAGAATTATCAGGGCCTCCTCGGTGGCACAGTGGTTGAGCGCTGGGTTGCGAAGCTGCCCGCAGCCTCTGCAGCGCCGGTTCGATCCCCAGCTGCTCTCAGCCACCGGAGGAGGGTCGCAGACCTCTCCTGCCGCCCACAGACCTCTCCTGCCGCCCACTGCTCCCCTCAGCAGTGTACTTCAGTCCTTCTGCCTGTTCTGCTCCTTGCTCTGGCTCTGGTGAATTCTCTCACCCTCCCGCGCTTCTGACTGTACCCAGTGCTTGTATAAATAAATAAATAAATCTTTAAAAAAATAAATAAAATAAAGTATTTTGAAAAAAAAATAGAATTATCCTTTTGCTGTGATCTAGGCTAAACATAGCAGAGAGAATTTAAGATTTTAATGAACTGTAACTAGTATTTGCAGCTAAACTCCTAAAGAGGAGCACAATGGTTTGTTCATGCCTGACCTTTGTTCTTTGTTACAATTGCCAGAAATAGTCACACTCACAATGAAACATAATTGGATAATAATGTTTTGCAGATTTATAAAAACTCTCCCTAATTTGTCTTCAAGATCAATGTGGACCACAAACTATAAATTCAAACCATCATTTTAAATGTCAAGCTGCAAGTTTTCTCAAGTGAATTGAATGATTAGTTACACTGGATGGCAGATAAAAGTTTTTACTCTCCAGAAACCACCTCAAGAGCTTACTTTGCAGGATGCATGAGTGTTCTCTCCTGGGCGCATACCACAAAACCTAAAGGTGAATAATGAAATATTTTCCTGATGAACATGCTTGAGAGCCAAAGCTCTTTTTCCCCCAAACTTTTTTTCCAAGTTCTGAGGCACAAGGCAGAAAAACAAAACCACAGAGAAATAAAATATTCTGTTTGCCCTGTTTCCATTAGTCTGTAAAATCTCATAGTTTTTGTTTTCACTTGTGTGGCCAGCATAACAAAAATATTTCAAGGGGGAAATAATATCTGAAAAAGGAGGTTTTCTGATAATTCTTTAAAGTAAATGGCAAACAACAGTATAAATATTTTGCATAGTAACACTAATATCTACATATCTAAGTCTAGTAGACATGTCTAGTTTCCCAAATACTCCTTAAGCTCAATCAGGGTGCTCTGGGGCAAGAAAGAAGAATGCCCCTCTCCCTACCCAAGCACAGGCTCTTGTTCAATGCTTTGGATTATAATAGGGTAATTAGCAGGGAAAGGGGAGTTTCAGGTTCCTTGCCCCACTCTCAGGAAGGGTGGAGCTGAGCAGGGGGCGAGAAACTAGAGAAGGCAGGAAGAAGGAAGGAAGGGAATCAAGAAGGAAACCTGGAGGAGGCACATGGAGCAGAGAGACAAGTGAAGAAGCTGCACTTTTCAGTCTTGACTTATACCAGGGATTTGGGGCATGGAAGGAGACACTTGAAAGAGACAGAGATGTGGGTGAAAGACCCATAGGGAGGTTGACAATGGCAGCCTTGCCTTGACTTGTATTTTGATAGTGCTCCTTTGATCCCAGACTTGCCAGGTCCCTTCTGGCCCTTTCCTTTGGGTCTCCATTGGAAGGTGCCTTAGACTTGTGGCAAGCTTTGGGGCCTTAGCAGTCCTGCTTTGAGCCAACCCTATTTGGCTGGGCATTTACTCATAAGGGAGGAGGTAACTTTGGGTGTCTCTGGGGGAAATTATTTTAACTATTTTTTTTTCCTTACTTCATCTCACACTAATTTAGTAAAGCTATTTTCTACTGAAAGTCTTATGCACTAGAGTATGTTTTTTTCTTAATGTGGCAGATGGCAGGACCTATTTAGAGCAGGCAGGTTTGGGAGTCCCAGGGTGCCCCTCCTTATCCTATAACAGGATTAGGGCAAGAAGTCTGAAAGAACTTAATACATCAGGTCATGGAACATCAACAACATGCAAAATGCTGTCAGGTGCTCAGAAATTGTGTTCCATTTTATGTAGAGTGATGCCACCACAAAGTACCATAAACTGGATGTATTGACCCACAGAAATTAATTTTCTCCCAGTTCTAGAGACTTGGAGTCCAAGCTGATATGGGGCTTCCCTGGTGGCATAGGGAGTAAGTCTCAGAGCTATCACCTTACTGCCTGAGTTCAATCCCTGACCAGGGAGTTAACCCATATACAGTGCAGTAGACCTCTCCTGTCTCGTTCGCTGCTCCCCTCAGCAGTGTATTTCAGTAGATCTGCCAGTAGATTCCCCACTCTGTCTCTGGTGAATCCTCTCACACATACACCCCACACCTCAGGCCTACACCCCAGTTCTTCTGTGCATAAATAAATGAATGAATGAATAAAGCTGATAGGGTTAACCTCTGCAGGTCTGCCCTGGCTTTTTTTCCTGGCTCACAGGGGGCCTTTCTCGCTGCTTCTTTGCAAAGCTGCCCCTCTGCATGAAGAGTGTGTATGCAAATTTTCTCTTCTTATAAAAACACCAGATAGATAGGATGAAAGTCAACCCTTATCACCTGATTTTAACTGAATCACTGTTAAAAGCCTCTGTGCCTCGCAGTCATTTTCTGAGGTACTGGGGGGCTATGGAATTCAATACATGAATTGGGGAACACAATTCAGACAATGGTGGCCACCAGTTCCATTCCTACCCACTAAGTCACCAAGAAAAGGGCTTCAGTTGCTTGGTTTATGTGTTCTGACCACAACATACTTGAGGATAAAATTTTTTAAATGGACTTTAAAGAATTGGAGGAGCCTCCCTGGTGGCGCAAGGGGTTAAGTCACAGCACTATGAAGCTATCCGCAGCCACTGCAGCACAAGTTCTTTCCCTGGCCAGGGAGCTGGCCCACATGGTGCAGCAGACCTCTCCTATCTCACCCACTACTGCCCTCAGCAGTGTAGCTCACTAGATATGCCTGTTCTGCTCCCCACTCTGTCTCTGGTGAATACTCTCTCATTCCCCACACCCTGAGCCTCTGGCCTGCACCCCAGCTCTTGTATGCATAAATAAATCTTAAAAAAATAAAGATTTGGATATGAGTAAGGAGTCCATATTCTCACCACAAATTATAAGTATAAGAATGTTTTATAAATAAAAAAATGAATTTGTATGAAATGTAATTGCTCTGAGGCAGTCTATTTTAGCTATGTTTTATTTTTAGAATGCCATAGGTTTCAAGGTTCACTGTCCCAGAACTAAACACACTCGAATGCATCGATGACAGATCCAGTGTGGCAGAGTCTGGAAAATCCTACCAGGAGGCAATTTGTGGATGATTTGATGAAAAAAATACATGGGATTGCTTACTAGGAAACCTGTGTTTTGTTTGCCTGGCCCACTTAAGCTACAACATTTAAGATCTGTAAAATTCAGGTCCAGGGCAAATAATTTTAGCACTAAATGATTCATTCACAAAACTATTCAGATGTCATGCCTCCCCTGGTGGAGCAGCGGTTGAGCGCTGGGTTGCAATGCTTCCCGCAGCCTCTGCAGTACCGGTTCGATCCCCAGCTGCCGGAGAGGGTCCCACATGGCACATAGACCTCTCCTGCAGCCCACTGTTCCCCTCAGCAGTGTACTTTGTCAGTCTGCCTGTTCTGTTCCCTGCTCTGGCTCTGGTGAATTCTCTCACCCTCCTGTGCTTCTGACTGTACCCAGTGCTTGTATAAATAAATAACTAAATCTTAAAAAAAAAGAAAAAAAGAAACCATTAAAAAACAAAACAAAACTATTTAGATGCCTCTGAAAATTCCTTTTGTTTTGGGTGTTTTTTATCAAGTCAAATCACACCAATGGTGATGGCAGCAGTTTTTGATTGAGGTAATAGGGCCTGAAGAATCATCAGAAGTTCAATGTTCTATCTCTTAAATAAAATAAATATATATGCTAATCTCAGAGATTAATGTCACTGAAATAATTGTGTTTCCTCCCTTATACAGCCTCTATTTAAAGTGTTATCCTAGTGCTTTAATCCAAACAAATTCAGAACTTCAATTCTACTATTATTAATGGGCATATTCCCTGTAGTTCTTAAAACAGTTCATTCTCTTCCCTAGCTTCACATTATCCAAGTACAGTATTCAACAAATAATTTTATTGTTTTATAATCATGCCCTTTCTGCTTGTTTCTGGCACACTGGAGTCAGGAATTAAGAGACTACTATAAGCATGAGCTGGTAGTTACTGATTTCCTGTCTTGACTTTGCTACATGGTACCTGTGTGTCACCTTTTGAGTCTCAGTTGTCTTTTCTGAATCTAGATGTCCTACCATTTCACAGAGTTATGAAAGTTAAAATACACTGTACCTTGGAAAGTGCATTGTGAAAACATATGAAAGAGGAAATATTCTGGCCTTCTATGGTAGGTTCTGAGATTTCATTTTTTATGATTTGTAAAATTGTAAGTCAATTATTATTAAGTCAGTTTAAGGAAGAAAATTCATGAAATGTAGGTATGGGTCTAAAGTTAAGAAAAGTTTAGAAAATGCCATTATTTACCCCCTGTCTACTGAATATGCATTAGCTAAAATTGTAATATTTTTCCCTTCCATGATTCTTCCTGGAAGGAGCCAAGGTACACACACACACACACACACACACACACACACAGAGTACAGGTCCCTGTGATCCAAAGAACTGATGTTCTATTGGTCAATAGGGCAGATATTTCATTATTGCAGTGTCCCCTTGATGCTCATGTTCATGCACACTGAGTTGCAGGATACAGATGCGACCTGTTCTGTCTAAACACAGACATATTTTGAAGGAGCCAGCCACAGTGTGTATTAAGGTGCTACAGAAAAACTGTGTGCCTTCTGTTTACTTCCTGCTTCTTTCCTATGAATCATTAAACAGGAAAGACAAATATCATAGTCACTGTCAGCAGTGCCTGCCTGTTCAAGGCTTCTCTGATGCTGGTACCCCAGCCAGTGCTCGGCCACATGTGTCATCTTGTATATATGCATCTGGATCAAGGTCAGCAACACACAACAGATGAGTTTTAAATATGCTCATGTTTATTGAGTGAATGTGGAAAGCATAACCAAGTTATCCTTGATTAAGGGCTCTGTCCTTCAGCAGTGAGCATAAAATAGGTTGAACAGAGCCAGACCTCTTATGTAACCTGCCTTGTTCTGCTGGAGGTTGGCAACAAGTCAGACAGGGCACCTGGCCAGATTCAAGTCAGTCCAACTTGTCTACTAATAGCCAAATTTGAGGTATCTGATGTTATCTATAGTGACAACAACCCCTAAAGTTAAATTGTTTAAATGTATATAAAATTGCTTAAATTTAGTATACAAATCCAAATATCTATTGAAATCTTTGAATGTTTTAATAATATAAATTTTCATGACAAAACTGAATATCTGACTATATTTACAGATGTGGTCATACTGCATTTTACCTTAAATATTGATTTAGCTACAGTTTTCCAGTATTTAAAATTTTAGAAAGTTCATTTCATTGGAGAATGTAATGAAGACCTTATTTAAAGAAGGAATGCAATTTAGTTAGAAAACACATTTACTATAACATTAATTACATAAAATGTAGTTAAGTTGTCATAATCTCATTAATATCACGAATACAAGAATCATGTAGAAATGCCATTGATCTGTGATACATCTGTATCTTCTCAATAGAAATCTAATTTTTTTTAATTTTTTTTAAATTTTTTTAATTTTTTTTTTTAGGATTTATTTATTTTATTTATTTATTTATTTATTTATTTATTTATTTATTTATTTATTTATACAAGCACTGGGTACAGTCAGAAGCGCAGGAGGGTGAGAGAATTCACCAGAGCCAGAGCAGGGAACAGAACAGGCAGACTGACAAAATACACTGCTGAGGGGAGCAGCAGGCACGGCAGGAGAGGTCTGTAGCAATATGTGGGACCCTCGCTGGCAGCCAGGGTTCGAACCGGCGCTGCAGAGGCTGCGGGCAGCTTCGCAGCCCAGCGCTCAACTGCTGCGCCAACAGGGGAGGCCCGGAATTTCCTTTTGAAAGCATTGTTGCTGCAGGCTCACTTGTTATTTGGACCCACATCTATTCTAAATCATATTCAAGGTTTTGGCTCTAGTCCTTCCTTTCAAGACCAGTCTTGACCTTTTCAATATTTATGTCAATGGTACCTTTCAATTTTTAAATTCTTTCATACCACTGAAAAAAATAAATGTCTTATTCCCTGGATCAGTAGGATTACATCAGGAAACTCTTTATCTAATTATATTATGCTACTTCCAACACAATGCTTCCAACACCCATATCGTCCATAACCTTCTACACTCTCAACTATTAAAATAGGTACTACTTCACATACACATCTATCTCTCTTTAACAGTCCCCTTCTACCCTCATTTCCACTTTCTAATTGCATACTACATTTTTCTACTTAGATAATCTTTACCCTCTCCTGTGTCTAAAATTTAATTCAACTCTTTTCTGAAATGGGAGGTTTATTTCAAAATTCTCTAAGTATTTTACCACTGGTTTGATCTTTTTTGAATATTCTGAGATATGTATATACTGACAGATTAATGAAATTTGAGAGAAAAGAAAAAAAATGATTCTAGTAGTTCTTGTGCAGTCTTCCTAAACAAGAACAACCATTGGATCACCACCTCCTTCATAATAGCTCTTTCATCTTTCCTATTGTGTAAATTATACACTGTCAGTCAGTTCAATCTCACTTTGTCTGGCTTACTTCATTAACATTCTAATTGGTCTCTGGTCTTTTGCTCTATACTCCCTCTGTTGCCAGCTTAATCTTTTTAATATAGTTTTCCACTGCAGAAAAACTTCAGTGACCTTCTGCTCTACCCAGACTGATTTATTCACTCTATATTCATCATACAATGCACTTTGTCTATATAGATGTCATTGGTTACATCATTTCACTCTCCTGAAATGCCCTTTCCTTTTCTTTCCTCTTTATCTATTTGCATTTGCTTATCTTTTGGCCCTCAGGTGAGGTCTGATTTGCCATAAAGCTTTCCAGAGTCATGTGAGACTTCATTAAATGTTCTCCTCTTTAAATAATGTATCATTCCTTTTCTTTTTAAGAGAATAGCTAGATGTGTATAAATGGATGTATATTAAACTATGTATTTGTGCTTTAAAATCTGAAGAAATGCCATTTCTATAGTTAAGATATGTTGTATATATTCTTTCAAGAATTAACACTCTTGGGTTTCTATGCTTGCTATGTATCTCATCTTAATAGCATTGACCATTGCTAAGTCCTATTCACAATTTATTACCTGTCAATGCTATTTAATCTTAACAATAGTAAAGTGAATAAAGTTAATGAATATGCATTAAATGGCAATTATAATACACTTATATAATGTATTTTATATATAAAACATGTGTCATTATAATTATAAAGTGAAATTATAATTTTATAATTATAAATGCAAATATTTTAATTATATTTTAAAATAAATTCCATTTTAATATATTTTTTAAAAATAATGTATAAATCAATTACAAAGTGCTTCTCAAGTACATAAAATACCTGAATGTAAAGGTCAAAATCCTGTGTTCAAAGTAAAGAAAGCAATAACCATAAAGATAATAAACAAAATGCAATCCCTGATGCCTCCACAGCAGTGTTCCATGCTTAGATTCATAAGAATAGAGCTTTGATTAAAATTCAGGAATTTGATTTCCATTATACCATAGGATCCACTTACTTCACATATTCTAAGAATTAATTTGATGATGAAATACATATTACTTTCTGTAATGGGAAGAATTGTGTCTCCGCAAAAATACATATGATAAAGTTCTAACACCCCAGTGCCTAAGATGTGACTGTATTTGAAGACAGGTCCTTTAAAAAAAGGTACTGAAGGTAAAATGAGGTCATATGGTAGAGTTCTAGTCCAACAGATTGATGTCCTTATGAAGAGGAACAATTTGGGTAGAGACAACACAGAGACTGAGGGGACACCATCTGAAGACACAGTGAGAAGGTGTGCTTCTACAAGACATGAAGTCTGAGAGTGAAACCAAGCCTATGGACACCCGACCTTGGACTTCCAGAAATCTAACAATTAAACTTCTCTTTTTTAAGTCTGTGGTATTTGGTATAGCAGCCTTAGTAAATTAATATACCATGCATAAAATATTTATATTTGATATTCACTTCTTCAAGTTTCTATTTTTTCAAGATCCATATATTCCACTCTAAAGTTAAAATAAATACCTATAAATATCAATATGACAGCATACTATTTTTGATGTATGAACAGACATTATTTTTTAAAGAATATCTAAATGATCTTAAACAGCTAATCTTTGTATTCAATATCAGCATCTAAAATGAAACAGAAATGTATTCACTACTTTAAATCCACATCATTGAATTTTGCTTGGTATTATATTTAATTCTTCCCCTTAGAAGCAACACTCAAGTTACTGTCTTTTATAGTTCTCTGAATTCAAATGGCCCTAAACTGCCACAAAAGCTTAGTAATAACTTGATAGTTCTTTTTTGGGCTTATTCAAAATCTCAACTAGACAGAGTAGAGATTATGTGACTGATGGTCCAATTTCTTCCTGAAATAAAAAGTGATTTTCCTAGTCACTGTATAGATTAGAAATGTGGGGGATTATTTTCGCCAAGGCTAAAAGTACTGCTGTGAGGATTTGTATAAACACTCAAAATGTCAAGACCAATTTAAGCAGAACCAAAATATGCCCAATATTGGGGTTGACACCCAGGTTAACCCACTCATCATGCAAGCAACACCTGGAGTAGTAATTTTAAACACAGTCTTAAAAACCATTCAACCTCCTTTCCTCTTATTTCTATATAAATTATTCTTTTTCACATTGTAAATTTTATTCTTTTTTATGATTGTAAATATAAGCTTAAAAACAGGGCCCTAAAATGAGTCATTGCTTTGATGATAATATAAAAATACTAAATGCAAGTTTTTCTGTGCTTTGCTCTGCATGTATACCTGCCTTCCAATTTTTATTCTTGCAAAGAGAAAAGTGTTCCAAAGTGTTGTAGTTTGGATAGAAATTTGCATGTAGAGAATTAATTTGAGTTGGCAGTAGGAAAGCATTATGAGGCAAAGCTAGGGACTGAGCTGAGATGCAGCCACTGGCATGTCATACTCAGTCCATGGAGAGCTCTGATGCCAACACATCCTGCAGACACCCTCCATCCAGGGGAATGAGAACTAGACCTTTCACCTCCACAAAATCCATAAACAGAATGTCCACTGCTTTGGAAGAGTGCTGGCCTCTGTGTCATGTGACTCTTCTCCACACACAACAATTATGGAGAACGACTCATGAGACCTGCCACTGTCAACATTTCCAGAAACTAGGGGAATGGATACCTTGATGTTGGAGAGGAGACTTCATGCTTACAAACCAGTGTCCACCATAGAAAGACACGGATTCAACTTCATATACATTGGCCACTTGTTTTCAGGGGAAATATTTAAACCATTATTAACCTCAATTCCCTTCTTGTAACTCTGTAATGAGCTAGTCTCACAATAATTTTCTTAGGTTCACTAGGGCTTAGATGAGTGAAAATTATTTGAGTGATAAATGATCAGGGCTAAAATATATGTTAGATATTAACTAGGTACTTTTTTTCTTTATATGGCTAAAGAAATTGAAACATAATATGGAATGATGCATTATTCACACTGGTCTAGTATTCTATGCTTATTACCTTATATAATTCTTACTATGATCCTATGAGAAAAATAGAAAATGAGAAGTCCTGTGACCAAAGTCACATGGTTGGGGATAGAGAATAGCACCAATGATACCTCTTCCCAATAGCTGTACTTCCAACCACTATAGAAATTGCTTTTGGTGAGACAGTAATCAATGGAAGAATAAGAGTCAGACTTACAACTCTGTCATGTGCTTTATTTAACCTATCCCTGGAGAACATGGTGGACTGTGAAACAGAAATCAAGCTGACAACCAGGGGGCAGAACATCCTGATCTGTTTGCTGTATTGTTTGTTCTTTTTTTTCTTTTTTTTTTTTAATTATTTTAATCTTGTCAGGATTTTATCATGTCATGTGAGTGAACACAGATTATATTTAGTATCTCACTGGTAAGTTTAGTATCTCTAACCTTTTACCTTTTCACACTAACTTCATGCACTGGAGTTTGCAACCCAAAGTTGTCCTTCTGTAGACATGTTGATGGTTATAATGATGAGATAATGATGATTATGGTATTGATGATGGTGATAATGGTAATGATGATGATGATGATGGTGATAATGGAAGAGGAGGAAGAGGAGGAGTTAGACCAGAGGGGAAAGATGAGAACAAGACAGGAAAGAGGAGGAAAGTATATACAAAAGAAAGGATATGGACTATAAAGACAGAAAGTAAGTTATTGTTGCTAATAATACAAAAAACATTTAGTACCTATTAGAGTAGGTTTCAAATTATCCTATATTCTATTGTCTTCTCTAATATATCTTATCTGACATACATCTGCAGAGGAATGCTACTCTATTTTTTCCTCACAGATATATTGAATTTTTTTAAAGATTTATTTATTTACTTATGCATAGAATAACTGGGGTGTAGTCCAAAGGTACATGGGAGGGGTGAGAGGATACACCAAAGACAAAATGGGGATCAGAACAGACAGATATACTGAAATACACTGCTAAGAGGAGCAGCAGGCGAGACAGGAGAGGTCTGCTGTGCCAATATGTGGGTTAGTTCCCTGCAGGGGATGAACTCAGGCCACTGTAGTCATATCGCTGAGTCTTAACCCCTAGGCCATCAGGGAGGCCCAAAGATATATAGATTTAAATAAATTCATGTTACCATACAGACTGCCTCTTTACATAGGAGCAAAAAAGTTGGCAAACTAATAATATACATAGATATGGGGTAGACAGTACAGAAAGAGAGGGAGAATAGAAGAGGCTAGCTCACAAAATATTAACATATAAACATTTTGTTTCATATTTAATCAAATGCCTATGAAAATCAGAGACATAATAATTTCTTAATAATTACTTTGAACAGGGAGAGATATTTCCACATACAGGAATTGAGACCTTTTGGTAAATGTGTCTCTATTGAACATCTACTTTCTTATAGGTATCATATTTCATGCTGATGATACAAAAATAAAAGCCAGACATTTTCAATCATGGAATAAATGCCAGGAGAGTCTAGAACAGATGGTGTAATTAGCACATGATTAATAAATACAAGTCTCCAATGATCAGAGAAGGATCCCTGAAGGAGGTGAAATCTCAACTCATTTCTGAATATATATTAATTATTGATTAGTTAAAGAAAAGGGAGAGAGTATAAAAAGGATGAGGAAAAACATATAAAATGATAGAGTAATATGAAACAGGAAAATATAAATAGCTTATACAGATGTAAGTATGTTTGAAATTGCTGTCAGGACTCGGTGCCATGTGAATGTCCAGGAAAGCTCAGCTGAGAGGTAAGAGGCCAATCTCTGATGGTTGTTTAAACCCTCTTACCAGCTATGTATGAATCTAGCATTTATTACTTTTGAGACTCTTCATATCCAGGGCCTATAAATCTCCTTATTTGCTTAAGTTAGTAAGAGGTAGGTTGCACTTGTAACCAAGAATTTTGCCTAATAAGTTATTTTCCCTCTTGCATTTGATTTGAAACACTTTTAGAAATCCATGTCTTATGGATCTATGTACAGCATCTTGTACATAGCACTTTCATCCTGCTCACCATGTACATACACTCCTCAGTCTGTATACATATACACACTTGAAGATTTACTTGCATTACAGGAAATGGTTAAACAGCTATGATTAAGCCTGAAGTAAAAAAGACCCAGAGGAAAGCAACAGGGTGGACTCAGAAAAATGGCAGTGGAAAATTTCTATGAATATCTAACCCATGCACATGGTCAATGTCTCCTGGTCGCTGATCAAAATATTTTTTTTAAACATCTGCCAAAATGTAGCCATTTATTTCTAAAGCTAATTACACAATTTTAGATATTTTGTTCTCTGATGCATCTCTCATGTAATTTTCCGAATGATGGTCTACTTGGCAACCTGCAAGTTCACTGCTGAATGGGCCCAGACAAAAATGTGATAATAGTTGTAATAATCTATTTGTCCAGTGAAATACATGATGAGGTGTTTTTGTGGGTGAAGAACAGAAAACAAACACTGAGTCATAAAACGAATAAATAAAACATTCTATCCAGTTGATTTACATTTAGACGTACTAGGAAAACACATTGAATTCATATTGTTAGAAGTAAGATTACTGTACCAGGAAATTTTCAATTACTCTATCCTCATGCTTTTATTAAAAATACATTTAATTCTGTACTTTTGCCAAATGGGTGATTGAATACTAGAAATAATATAGTCTTAAAACAGTTTAGCATCCCATTTTTGTGTGCTATATTAGAATAACATGTACCAGAACAAACTCCTTATATGAAATTTTCCCCTCCAGGCTAACTAAAAATCAAATAATATATGTTTCAGATGTGGGGGTAAGATAACAACATTACAGGTAATTGCTTTCCTGACTCAAAATTTTCATGAAATGACCAACAGAAAACCATCATCATATTATGGTTATCATGGGCACAGACTGATTTCTTCCTTTTGTACCAGGCATTATGCCAAATAACTTTAGAGCCATTTGCTTATTTAGGACAACCAGGTGAGATAAGTAATATATAGTCCTCATTTTTTATATAAAAAAACAAAAATTTACATAAGGCAACCCATCTAGGAAGACGTAAAATTACAAGCCTGAGTCTATTTATCTTCATAACAATTTTTAATCATCATATTATAGTTCGAAAAATCTGCTGAAAACCAAAACTGTGAGATCTGCATATAAGAAATGTCTTCTTGATGTAACTGACATAAAGTTTGATTTAAAGTATGAAGAACTATCAATTTTCATCAACCCATTAGGAGACTCAGAGGGGTTGGGGAGAGCAAAAGTATCAGGTGGGCAAAAGCTGGACAAACAGACAAACAAAAAATCTGTTTTTTTCTTCAAGAACTAAAACATATGCCCTTGTCCTTTGCCTACACACTTTTCTATAAGCAAAAAGAAACAACAAATCAAGTTTTATTTAAAAGAGGTAACTTATTCTATCAACTTAATCACTCTAGTATGTCTTAAAAAAGTTAAAATATTAACAATAAGCTTTTCATTATATTAATCAGCAGCTGACATAATAACGGTATGTAACCAAGAGACCACTGCAAAATCCAATAAAGTCACATGCCTCTATTCCCCCATTTGCAGATCTGGAAGTTAGCTATGTGTCTGCTGTGTATCTGCAGAGGCTTTGCTTCACATACCACTTGCAGGTCCAAGCTGCAGGGACAGTGCCCATCTGGGGCATGTTCTTTTTATGCAAGAGGTCAGATGCTGCCAGGGGACAAACAGAGACATGTGACACATTTTAATGTTGCAGCTCAGAATTTGCACCCTGTCCAATTCACTTACAGTCCAACAGCCAGAGAAATTACAAGGTCAACCCTAAAATAAATCAATGAAGCAGAAATGTGGTATTTCTCCCACAGCTGAAGATTAGGAATAAAGATTGGATGACTGATAATCTAAATTGTCACAGTCACTCATTTCAAAACTGAACAGACAAAAATCATCTCGTTTCTGAATCTTTTTCTTTGTTAACTCTCATTTTTTGTGATGTTGATTTTGTGCCTAGAATCCCTTTAATCTCTCTTCCTGCCTCATGAATTTATATGCCTCTGCAAAAACCTGCTCAAATGTCACCTCATTTGCAGTCTTTCCTAACCCACTTTGTAAATTGTACGTGTAGACACACATTGCTATTAAAAGGGATATAAACCCTCAGAAATGCCCACTTTAAGTATTTAAAGCAAGTTTTCTCCCTTCCTTTGTATTTTCTGATTCTATTCAATCTCTCTCTTTCTCTCTCTCCCTCCCTCCCCTGCCTTCTTCCCTCCTTTCTTTCCTACATCTCACTTTTTCTCTTCCTTTTTCTCATTTATAAACAGCTTTGCAAAAGATCTTGATGCCAATCACCAATAATTCTGTTTCTTTCCATTCTGACCACCTGATAGAATTACAAATAATTCTCAGGACCTGGTAGTCAAGCAAAGCCACATGGTTTGGGTTGGCCAATAAAACATGTGCCAAAGGTGAATGCATATTTAAGATACATGCTTCTAAGAGCACTGTCCCCATTTTGCCATGTAGTTTTGATTAGCAACAAAAGCAGACGATGGGGCTACCCTCACTCAGGGTTTCCAGGTGAGAACAATAGGGAGCTGAATCCCCCAGGGATTATATGGCATGTAATATGAGGAACTAGCACCCCTCAGTTATTTTAAGACACTGAGATACTGGACCATGGCCACAGCATATCTTAGACTATCCTGACTGATACAGATAAAGTCATACTGCCAGCAGCAGTTGCCCAACTATTATGATAGAGAATCTATTTCCTCAAGGACACCTGTAGTATCACTGTGATTATAGAAAGTTTGAAACTGAAGTCGGCACATCCTTTAGAAAAATAAATTTAAAAAAATATCTAATTGATATAATCACATATATAAATATAAGTACACAACACTAACTGCAAATAAGGTTAAAACTTAAGTAAAATAATCATTAGAAAAATTATTATGTCAATATTTTAGTAAAATGTATTTAAATAACCAATTTTAGAAAAACTTATCATTAATTTAGTGGAGTTTAGGTTAAAAAGTCTGCTATTCCTGTTTCTCATTAATACCCCTACGCTCTATACAAGAAGAAGAGATTTCATTTCACATTTACCTAATTGACTTTATCTCAGCAATTCATCTTTTCCAGGATAGTGAATTACTCCAATATTAGATCTATTTTGACATGGTTTAGTTATGAATTTTCAAAATCATTTAAATTATACTGAATACTGCAAATAGTACAAAATGCAGTCTGATAAATAAGCATATATTACTGTCAAGATACTGTACTGCCACTGGTTTAAATACAAAGCATGGATTTGAGGATTCATATACATACATATATGATTCATTCTTTCAGAGTATCAGAGGTAGAAAGAAAAGCCTATCTATTGAAATAAATGCATGAGGGGCCTCCCCGGTGGCGCAGCGGTTGAGCGCTGGGTTGCGAAACTGCCCGCAGCCTCTGCAGCTCTGGTTCGATTCCCGGCTGCTCCCCGGCCACCAGAGGAGGGTCCCACATGGCACGCAGACCTCTCCTGCCGCCCGCTGCTCCCCTCAGCAGTGTACTTTGGTCCTTCTGCCTGTTCTGCTCCCGGCTCTGGCTCTGGTGAATTTTCTCACCCTCCCGCGCTTCTGACTGTACCCAGTGCTTGTATGAATAAATAAATAAATCTTTTAAAAAAAAAAAAAGAAAGAAATGCATGAGCAGGTAAATCAAAGATCTCAAGGACACAATCCAGTCCAATCCAATACAATCCAATACAATCCAATCCAATACAATCCAATGACAAAAGCTTCAGAAGTCAAAATGCTAAAATGTATTTACAAGGTTACAGCAGATTAATTAGAAGGACTGGGCACACTGCCCTTATACGCAGTGATTTTCAGTACATTTCCTTTAAAAAAAAAAAACACCTGCAGATAGTTTTCTTGAGGCATAAATCTGACATTGAACACAGTGCTTTTATATGGTAGGTATTGGTAGAGTGGGACTGTGTAGCGTTTTAAGCTGCATTAAAGAACACAAGGGACTATGGTGATGGTACGTGGGTGAATGGATACAGGGAATTTCACAGGGACTATAACCAAGATGAAAATGCATACATTGCACAAAAATGAAAAATGATATAAAATATATAAAATAAAATAATATAAAAAACTGGAAAAAAAAGGTCAATACCTAAAACCAAATATAAAATCATAGAAGCATCAAAGTTTCAACTGCAACATTTAAACTTACAAAGTCTATTTACAAAAAAAATTATATATATATATTATAAAATAAAGAACACCTATGACTAAAAGTGGGAAATCAAGGAAATACCACTCAAAACTCAAAATTACTATTTTTATTTTCTTTCTTAAAGAAAGAATGTAAATAAAGTCAATGTGCCTGGTTGAATTACATGGGATGTTGTATTGAATTATTTACCACAGTGCTTAGCACATCATAGGTGTTTCCACTAGATTTGTAAAGATTTGTCAAGAACTATTTTTTTGTACTTCTTTATATTTCCCCACAGGACTGTGAGCTTTCAGAGTGAAAGATGCACAGTTGACTGAATTCCCCTCCCTTCCACGTCCACCTCCTCTCAGGAGCTAATGCAATAAATGATTTTGGATATGTAAATAAAAAGATGAATAAATGAATACATTCATAAATCAAATACTACTACTCAGGTTGATAAAAGAAGTAAAACAGAATCAAAGGGTTGAATCATCTTGTAAAACACTAAAGTTCTTAGGATACAATTGATAGATCTGATTTACAAGTACTTAAAAGGCCAACTGCCAAGGTAAGACAATTATTGCTCTTAGTCAGTGCCTACTGATGGAAGTATAGTCAATATAGTTTATTCTACACAGATAGTTCTGATTCAAACCAGAAAACCTGAGAAATGAGGGCTTATGGTACAATCCAATATGAAACTGAAGACTCCAGAACCAGAGGTCCTGACTGCCAAGTACCGAAGAGGATGAATATTTCAGATCAAGCAGAGAGCAAACTAACCTTTAACACATTAAAAGATGCCCACTTGCATAGTAGAGCATGATCTTTACTATTAGTTCTAATGCTAAACTCTTTAGAAACACTCTTGCAGACATAACAAGAAATAATCCTTTACTGGATCTCTGGATATCCCCATTAATCCAGACAAATTGACACATGAGATTAATGGTCACAATGATCCACCGTAATTGGCAAAATTCCCCTTCTACTTCCTTAACTCTCTATCTCTATTCTTTTCTACTCTGCTTTGTCTCATCAGACATGCTTCCACCTCACCTAGGAGTCTCTGTCTTCATTCTTCTTACTAAGAATATCTTCACCCAAATATCCTTCAACTACTTTAAGTTTATACTCAGATAAAGTTATCTCTGTAATATCTGAAATACAACATAAAATTACAACTTCCACTACCCCTCCTTTTTAACATTTTTAAGTCAATCTATCACTTTCAAAGACATTGCAAATGTATTATAAACTTTTATGTGCCTTTCTCCCAGAAAGTAAATTCTTAAAATAGAGACTAATTTACCAAAAGCAATACACAGATATAATGCAATTCCCATTGAAATTCTAACAATATTCCTCAAAAAATTAAACAAAAATACTAAAATTTAATGGGACCATGAAAGATCTCAAATAGGTGAAGCAATTCTGTGGGAAGAAAAAAAGGAAGAATGGAGGCATCATTTTACCAGATTTTAAACTATATTATAAAGTGATAGTAATTAAAACAATATGGTATTATAATAACTAAAGATATGGATCAATGGAACAGAATTAGAATGAAAGTCTAGAAATAAACCCACAAATATATCAGTGCCTAATATACGACAAAGAAGCCATGACCATACAATAGAGAAAGAAGAGTCCTTTAACAAATATCACTGGGAAAACTGGACAGCCATATGTAAAATAAAGTTTTATCACTCTGTAACTCTATAAACAAAAACAAAATCAAAATGGATTAAAGATTTAGACATAAAACACAAATTATACATAGAAAAATAAGCAAAAGAAATCACAGGTAATATGTTGCATGCCATAAATAACGAGGTGTCTTTGGGGATTCCACCCCTATAGCAGGGAAAATAAAAGCCAGAACAATTGGAATGACCTCAAATTGCATATCTTTTAATTTAAACAGTGAAAGAAAGTTTAGCAGGTTAAAATACATCATACTAAATCGAAGAAGATAGTTACACATCACACAACCAACAAGTAATATCCAAGGTATAAAAAAAGACTCATCCAACTTAACAAGAAAAAAAAAAAAACAAAAACAGCCAAGCCTATTAATATACTGGCAGCAGATCTGAACACACTATATTTTAAAGTGGGGATACAGAAGGCCAGCAGATATGTGAAAAAATGTTCATATCATTTTAATAAGGGAAATACAAATCAAAACTACAATGAGTTGTGATCTCTTACCTAAGAGAAAAGCATACATCAAAAAAAAAAAAAACTGCCAACAACAAGTGTTGGGGAGAATATGGAGAAAGAGGAACACTTATACATTACTGGTGAGAATGTGAATTGGTGCCATTTCGGAAAGTGGTCTGGACCAATCTTAAAAAACTAAAATTGAAAATACCATGATTTAGTCATGCAACTTTTTGTTATCCAGAAGAACATGAAATCATCAATTAAAAAAATATGTCCCACAATGTGTATTGTGGTATTATTTTCAAAGAAATGGAAGCAACAAAAGTGCCCATTGACAGGGGGCTGGATAAAAAAGATGTGGTTTACACACACTGCGAAAAAATTAATATATAAAGAAAATAAAATGTTAGTATTTACAGCAGAAAAGAAATAATTTGTTGGGATTATGTAAAGTGAGGTGAGTCAGAAAGAAAAAGAAAAATTTTGAACAATTCATATATAATTAATATAAGGAAATAATTGGAAGAGCAGATAAAGTAAAATACTTACAAACCAGCAGATACTGAGAACTGAAAAGAGGTACGTGTGGTTAAATAGGAGGGATAGGGAGGAAAAGTCAACAAAGTGTAAGTGTTTAGTGATGATGGGGGTTAAAAAATTAAAATATTTTACATGTATTAAATTGATCTTGAAAATAGCCACAGCTAGCTGGTACTTAAAGCTAGAAACATGGATCCTATACTGTCTCTTACAGTAATCCTCAAAAAATAAAAATAAATAAATAGAAACATGATGATTAAATAGAGCAAAGTTTTGGGATGTAAAACTCTGAAAATGCATCACTGATATTGAGAAATATAGCACACAGACTGTAACAGGCTGGGTAGAATCTGGATTGTTCACAATCTAAGATTTCAGCATTGAGATTTTCTACAATGATGGAAATGTTCAATATCTGTGCTATCTTATGTGTTCCACTATCTGGGTGAACTGCTGAGGACTTGACATATGAATGGTATGACTGAGGAGATGAATTTTTATTTTATTTATTTTTAATTACATTATATACAAATTTACATGCATCTAATGTTTATTAGACAGCATAGGTTTAGATATAGATTTCTAGACTTTTTTTAACTTTCTGATATTAAATTTTAACATATGCAAAATAAGATTGATAATTTTCATTTGTTAGCACTAACAGGAATTAAATAAAATGCAAATTTTAAATGGTCCCATTATAACGCTTGACACATAGGGGTCACGCATGTAAGATGCTCTTGCTGTTACTGCTATTTTCCAAATATTATGATGGTTTTACTGAAATCTTGGCATATGTCCCCTAACTCCTTTTTTTACTTTTGTGACTCTATACCCTTAGGATACCAGACAGAACTTGATCCCTTGAGTAAGATTACTTTAACCCTATGTTTGCCTTGTTCCATTAGTTCATGGCTTATTTGTTAACAGATCAATCTAAACCTCTGGGAGGAAAAGTGTAAGGGAAATTCTTCAAAGAGAAAAAAATGATGCTATAATTATCCAGGTATGAATTCAGACAGAGTAGTGCGCTTGCTACCAGATTCCCAGTGTTCCAAAGATTGTCTGTTTCTTTTCTATCATCCATGTGCAGACCTCAGTCAAGAAAAATCTTATTCTGCTTTTATGGTTTTTATTACAAAAAACAATAAATCTACATGCTTTATAAACTGATTTTATGCAGCACCATAAATATTAATCTTTTCATGCTCAGGAACATTTCATTTTCTATCCTGATTTGGGATCAAACAGGTAAAAATTCTCAAGAAATCTAAAAAGTGTCTGGGTCTGAAAGAACCATTTAAATTAACCTGATTTAAATTAACCTGATTTAAATTAACCAGGTTTAAATTAACCTGATAAATATATTGAGAAAAAATAGATTTTAAAAAAGGCTATGATTTGAGAATATCATTTTCCAAAACTTCAATAATTTTTCTTCTAAAATTATATATATATATATATATCAAACTTCAGAGATCACAGCTTTGTTTTTTTAAAGATTTATTTATTTATTTATACAAGTGTTGGCGCCTTACCTCATGGCATCAGGATACTCCCCCTTTCTGTGATGGCTGTGCTTCTTTTGGCCCAGTGCGCATGACGACCTCCCGCGCACCAAATAAGGGCATGTGCCCTTCCGGGATTAGCTTCTTTTGGCCCAGTGCGCATGACGGCCTCTGGCGATCTGTATATGTGTTTGATCATTGGCTAGGCACTGTTGGCCTGCTTCTTCCTCTTCCGGTCCCCAGCTATAAAGCTCTGCCGAAACCGAAAGTAAACTAGACCTGCGGTAGTTGAACGAAGAGTGTACGTGTCTCCCTCCGGTGTACCCCTGTTCTTCAGGTCACTGCTCTCCCCTCGAGAACCTCGTTGACCAGTCCGCGGGCTCGGACATACAAGCACTGGGTACAGTCAGAAGCGCGGGAGGGTGAGAGAATTCACCAGAGCCAAAGCATGGAAAAGAACAGGCAGACTGACGAAACACACTGCTGAGGGGAGCAGCGGGTGCTGCAGATGTCTGTGTGCCATGCAGGACCTGGGGATAGAAGCGGTGCTGCAGATGCTGCGGGCAGCTTCGCAGCCCAGCGCTCAACCGCTGTGCCACCAGGGGAAGCTCAGAGATCACAGTTTTTAATTCTTGATTCATAACAGCTTGATAACATGTTGTTAAAAAAAAGATTTATTTTGGGACCTCCCCGATGGTGCAAGGGGTTAAACACAGCAGTGTGAAGCTATCCACAGCCTCCACAGCTTGAGTTTGATTCCTGGCCAGCCAGAGAGCTACCCACATGGTGCAGCAGACCTCTCCTGTCTTGCCCACTGCTCTCCTCAGTAATTTATTTTAGTCAGTCTACTGTTCTGCTCCCCACTCTTGTCTCTGGTGAATACTCTCACCCTCTGTACCTCTGGCCTATACCCTAGTTCTTGTATTCATAAATTGATAAATCTTAAAAAAAAACACCCATTTTAATAACAAAGTAGTAAAAGAAACATCCCAAATTAAATTAACAGAAATAAGACGTTCTCTTTGTCAAATTTTAACCAACTTTTTGCCTTTAAATCTATCCTGTTTTGATCTGTAAGTTTTGAACCTAGATATATAGCAGATTTTAATTTTTAATTGATTTTTTAATACGAAAACTATTTTTGCAGACCAGGAAATTGAGCAGTTGAATCTAACAACACATACATATACTTACCCAATTCACACTGGACAATGTAAGGATACACTTTACCATTTGTTGTTTTGGGGATTTTTTTCAGTCAATATCTTTCTCTACTCAGTAGACACACACACACATACACAGCAGCAGTCCCTACTCCATGTTTCTATCATATTTATAAAGTAATACATCACAGTATGGACTTAAAGTTGTATTGAAGGAATGAATAAACTGATTCTGACCTGTCCACAGTCATTTGGATGAAGATACTAGGCTGAAGTCGGGTAATCAATTATAAAGTCTGCAATTTTATTCTCTAACTTGAATACCTAACAGTAAAGTCTCAATTTTAATTGCATAGCTATTTAAGTATCAAGGGCACTGAAGAAGTTTTGTTGCAGATAGTAAGAATGAAATTGATACAAAGTGTGAGAACCATTTCATGAGCTCTTTCTGCACCCACAACCCCATGCCCCAATACATTTCATTTTGCCTTATGCTAGTGCATATGGAATCTTGTATTTGTGGCCAAAAGCCCCACAGCAAGACATTATCCCTACTGATCTGGAGACAGAGGTCTCTCCAAATATGTCACACCTCACTGGTCTTTTACAAAATGATGCTGTTCTGGAACTTTCCTTTGGCACCATCTTTACTCTTCATTGTTTCCTCAATCTATGTTGTGGTAGGTTCCATGGTTTATTTTGTCTCTAAAATTTAGTAGAACCAGAAGTTGCAGTACATTCTGTACCATCTGGAATCATTACCCTGGCACAGTTAAAGCTGCACAAAGTGAACCAAAAGATGAATTTACTAAAATATGCTATTATTCAACTAAATGGTATCATTGTAGCTTTCATATAATAGACACTGGTTAACAGTTAAACCTGCTTCCTCTTATTTTGGGTGCACTTAGACCACATTTAGCACTCTCCCATGTGTATATAAGGAATCATGTTACTGAAGTCTAACCTATCACATGCAAAAATAACTGATGTGTAGCACCTGTTAGTTTGACCCGTAAGAATCCCCCATATGTGCCTCTTCATATACTTCCCCTTTTGACTGAGATGGGAACAACTGCAGGGACCGTGGAAGACTCCTTGGAAGCTGATAGAGTTGCATGATAGAAGAAGTTGGATTCCTGTATGAATACTTGGAGCACAGCCTCTAAACAGCAAGGTCTCCCACTTTGGACTTCACGCGAGTGAGAAATAGATGCCTACTATGTTAAGCCACTGAAATTTGCAAGTTCATCTGTAATCACTAGGTAACATTGCTCTAAAATGCACCTGGAAAGAGGTCTTACTTTCCGTGAGGAGAAGAATAGGTGAGAATACAGGAAAAAACCAGGGCCACAAACCCAACCCACGAAATCCAGGTGTCTTTATGCCTCAGAATCTTATGAAATACAAATGCTTCAGCATGAATATTAAGCTTAGAAAACTGAGATAATTAGGGCTCACAAAAGAGAAACAGGAAAGCTGTTAGGATGCACCTGACACTGAATAGTGGGAAGAAGACTCATTGCAGCTGTCACTGAACTGATTATCTGAAGGCAAAGCAACACTATTCTGTGCAAACAATATATAATACTTAGGGAACAGCAATTAGAATCTTGAGCCCTTGCATAGTGAATGGGGCCTGATGGTGTTTACTCAATTTTAAATTGCTGGGGTAGCGACAGAAAAATAAGTCCTGCAAAGCACTTTGGAAAATTTACTCCCAGAACATTAATGACAGACTAAACTCAAAAAGCTGAAAACTATGGAAGAAAAAGTCACAACCTGCATTTATGGGGGTTCTCCCCTGAGGTCTCCCCCATCATCTGTTTCCACAGTAACTCCAAATGTCCATGAGTTTTACAGTTAGCATTCATTTAATGCCAAAACACTAAATGAAAAAATTCACTGTTGAAAGTGAACTACTTACCAGAGTATTTTATTCTAACTCAGCATTTCCTTGTGCATTTTAACAACACAAGTACTAATCCAGAACAATAACTATAGGAAACTCATTATTTATATTAACTAATACAAAACACTTACTCTTTTATGCAATTATAATGCAGTCCAGTCTCAGTAATGCATTTTATTTAGTATGCCTGGCTAGTTTCATGGCTAATTTTTCTGGGTTACAGCACAAAATTTATATTATAAGGACACTCAGATTTCATTCTTTCTTTCTTTCTTTTTTGTTTTTGTCCCCCAATTTGAACTCTGAAAACTTACTGGGAATTCTTCCAAAGGACCATGCAACTGGGTGTTTTTAAATAAATCTTTAGTAGGTATAATTAATTTAAATCTCATCAAAATGTGAAAAGCATTTAGTCAAATATGTAAATCTGTCCATAAGATAGACACAGCAGGTGGAAATATTATACTTCAGGCTTCCAAAAATGATCAATCCCACAGAGAAACAAATCACTGTCTTAGATAATCAGGCACCAAGCAGTGTAATTAACTGACTGGTTTTAACTCAAAATGTTAGACTTCAGACTCTAGACATCAATAATGTATATGGAATGCCCTCTTAGAACCACAATTGATTAAAAAGGTGTGGGGGGATATATTTAAGGATAAAATCCACACAGAAAGTTTCAATGATACCTATTTATAAAAGATGTCTAGTGTGGGAGGTAGTTAGGAAGGAGGGAGAATGGATGTGGGCAGCGGTGGAGAAAGACCTTAAAGACCAGGGTAGATTTCACCTCCTATCACTTAAGGGGATTTCAGATATACTAATTCAAGATAAAATACCTTTGAGTCATTTCACTCTGACAATTATCTATTAGGAGAGGACTGTAAAGCAGGTATCGTTGTACCTGCAACATGAAAGGGATAAGATAAAGCCAAGTAAGACAGTAGAACATTCCTTGAAAAACCTAATGAATTAGTGGGGGGTGTGCAGATGATTCAGCTATGGCATATAAAAAATAGTTAAGCAAGTTTGGCAACATATAATCATAATCCAGGGGGGTTAGAGGAAAGAGGGTTACAATCTTAAGGTGATCAAGGAAAATTTCTGTGAAGGAAGTTACTGACATCACCCTAAAATACTAAAGGAATCGTAACAGCCATTGCTACATGGAGAAGATATTTGGGACAGAGGAGTTAAAATTCACAAAACCTTTAACTGTTGTTCTGGAGGAACTACCCAGTGCATGTGAGCCTTCAATCTCTTCATGTTGGTACTCTCCCTGCCATACGCATCCCATACCTGGGATGGACATTGAGCTGAGCTCAACAAGCACTTTCCTTCTTTGCAGATTGATGTATATTAACTGAGATGCACAGATTCTGTTAGTACCCAAGTCCAGAGTTAGTAGTCTAGAGGATGACAACAAACCTCTTCTTTTTTTTTTTGTTTAAATAATAAATTTTTTTTTATATTCCCCCATACAATTGCAAACGCCCCATTCTGACCCCAATCCCTCCCCTCCCGCCCCCCACCCCCCTAAAAGTGTCTCTGGTTCATAGTTTTTTGTTGATTTTGATTTTCACTTTCTTATAGTTATTCATTTTCCTGGTCCCTTATTTAAGTTTTCTAGATTCCTGCTATGAGTGAGACTATCCAGTATTTTTCTTTTCTTTTTGGCTTATTTCGCTGAGCATGATCCCTTCCAACGCCATCCATGTTGCTGCAAATTGCATGTGTTTATCTTTTTTGAATGCTGAGTAATATTCCATGGTGTATATGTACCACATCTTCTTGATCCAGTCATCTATTTTTGGGCATTTGGGCTGTTTCCAAAGCTTAGCTATTGTAAATAGTGCTGCTATAAACATAGGGGTGCAGGTGTTCTTTGGAATTGATGTTTCTGTGCCCTTTGGGTAAATACCTAGGAGTGGAATTGCTGGATCATATGGAAGCTCTATGTTTAGTAGGTCCAGAAATCTCCACACAGCTCTCCACAGTGGTTGGACCAGTTTGAACTCCCACCAGCAGTGCAGAAGAGTTCCTTTTTCTCCACACCCTCGCCAACATTTGTTGTTGCTAGTTTTCTTAATATGTACCATTCTCACTGGTGTGAGATGGTATCTCATGGTAGTTTTGATTTACATTTCCCTGATTACAAGTGATGTTGAACATTTTTTCATATGTCTGTTGGCCATTTGCATTTCCTCTTCAGAGAAGTTTCTTTTTAGCTCTTCTGCCCTTTTTTTGACTGGATTATTTTCTTTGTTGTTGCTGAGTCTCATCAGCTCTTTGCAGATTTTTGTGATCAGTCCTTTATCATAAGTGTTGGGTGCAAAAATGTTCTCCCAGTTGGTGGGGTTTCTCTTTGTTTTTGTTATTGTCTCTTTTGCTGGGCAGAAGCTCTTTAATTTGATGTAGTCCCAGCTGTTTATCGTTGCCTTCACTATCACTGCTTTGGGTGATGTGTCTGTAAAGATGTCTTTGATGTGCAAATCCCGTAGTGTTTCGCCTATATTTCCTTTTATGTATTTTATGGTTTCAGGTCTTATGTCTAGTTCTTTAATCCATTTTGAGTTGATTTTTGTGTATGGTGTGAGGTAGTGGTCAAGCTTCATTCTTTTGCATGTAGCGACCCAGTTTTCCCAGCACCATTTATTGAACAAACTTTCTTTACTCCAATGCATAGTCTTTGCTCCTTTGTCAAAGATTAGTTGACCATAAATCTGTGGGTTTATTTCTGGATTTTCTATTGGATTCCATTGGTCTGTATGTCTGTTCTTGTTCCAATACCATGCAGTTTTGATGATTATGGCTTTGTAGTATAGTTTGAAGTCTGGGAATGTGATGCCCCCATTCCCTTCTTTATTTTTCAGCTTTGGCAATTTGGGGTTTTTTGTGATTCCATATGAATTTCATCAATAATTTTTCTATTTCTTTGAAGAATGACATTGAAATTTTGATTGGAATAGCATTGAATCTGTATATTGCTTTTGGTAGGATGGCCATTTTAATAATGTTTATTCTTCCAATCCATGAGCAGGGGATGTCTTTCCATTTCTTTGTGTCTTCTTCTATTTCTTTTAACAGTGTTTTATAGTTTTCTTTGTATAGGTCCTTTACCTCTTTTGTTAGATTTATTCCCAAATATTTGATTTTTTTTGTTTCGATAATAAAAGGGATGGTTTTTTTGATTTCTTCTTCTTCAGATTTATTGTTTGTGTATAGGAAGGCTACTGATTTTGCGTGTTGATTTTGTATCCTGCCACATTACTGAACTGATTGATGAGTTGAATTAGTTTTTCTGTGGAGTTTTTGGGGTTCTCTATGTATATTATCATATCATGTGCAAATAGTGATAGTTTGACTTCTTCTTTTCCTATTTGGATTCCTTGGATGTCTTTCTCTTGTCTTATTGCTCTGGCTAGGACTTCCAGTATTATATTGAAAAGCAGTGGTGAGAGTGGACATCCTTGTCTTGTTCCAGATCTTAATGGAATTGCTTTCAGCTTTTCACCATTGAGAATGATACTGGCTGTTGGCTTGTCATAGATGGCCTTTATGATGTTGAGGTATGTTCCTTGTATCCCAAGAATTTCAAGGGCTTTTATCATGAATGGGTGTTGCACTTTGTCGAAAGCTTTCTCAGCATCTATTGATATTATCATATGGTTTTTATATTTCTTTTTGTTGATGTGTTGGATAACATTGATTGATTTTCGGATGTTAAACAATCCTTGTGTCCCTGGAATGAATCCAACTGGTCGTGGTGAATTATCTTATGGATACATTGTTGGATTCTGATAGCTAAACTTTTATTGAGGATTTTTGCATCAGTGTTCATTAGGGAGATTGGCCTGTAGTTTTCCTTTTTTGTGTTGTCCTTATTCTGTTTTGGTATTAGTGTAATATTGGCTTCATAGAACGTGTTTGGTATTGTCCCTTCCTTCTCAATTTTTTGGAAGAGTTTGTGAAGGATAGGCACTAATTCGTCTCTGAATGTTTGGTAGAATTCATTAGTAAATCCATCAGGTCCTGGGCTTTTGTTTTTGGGGAGGTTTTTGATTACCATTTCAATTTCGCTGCTTGTAATTGGTCTGTTTAGGTGTTCTATTTCTTCTTTATCTAGCTTTGGGTGAATGTAGAGTTGTAGGAATTTGTCCAACTCCTCTAGATTGTTGAACTTGTTTCCATATAACTGTTCATAGTAGTTACTGATTATTCTTTTGATTTCTGCTGTGTCCGTTGTGATTTCTCCTCTTTCATTTATGATCCTGTTTATTTGTGCTTTCTCCCTTTTTTCCTTTGTGAGCCTGGCTTGGGGTTTGTCTATTTTATTTATTTTTTCAAAGAACCAGCTCTTGGTTTCATTGATCTTTTGGATTGTTTTTTTAGTATCAATTTAATTTATTTCTGCTTTGGTTTTTATTATTTCTTTTCTTCTACTGGTTTTGGGGTTTTTTTGTTGTTCTTTTTCTAGATCTTTGAGCTTTGAGATTAGGTTGTTTCTTTGAGTTCTTTCTTGTTTTTTGATGTGAGCCTCTATTGCTATATATTTTCCTCTTATTACTGCTTTTGCTGCATCCCATACATTTAGGATATTGGTGTCCTCCTTGTCATTCAATTCAAAGAATTTTTTAATTTCTTCTTTGATCTCCTCGTTAGTCCAGTGGTCTTCCAGTAGTGTGGTTTTTAATCTCCATGAGGTAGAATAGTTCCTTGCCTTCTTTTTATGGTTTATTTCTAGTTTGATACCTTCGTGGTCAGAAAAGATGGTTGGTATGATTTCAATCTTGGTGTATCTGTTGATGTTTGTCTTGTGCCCCAGTATGTGATCGATCCTGGAGAATGATCCTTGTGCGCTTGAGAAAAATGTGTACTCCGTTATTTTTGGGTTCAGTGTTCTATAGATGTCTGTTAAGCCCAATTGTTCTAGGTCCTTATTTAGAGCTTTAGTTTCTTTACTTATTTTTTGTCTTCTTGATCTATCCATTGTTGATAGTGGTGTGTTGAAGTCTCCCACTACGTATGTGTTTTCTCTGATGTCTGTTTTCAGAGAGGACAACAGTTGTCTGATATATTTTGGTGCTCCTTCGTTTGGTGAGTATATGTTAATGAGTGTTATTTCTTCTTGAAGTATTGTCCCCTTGATCATAATGTAGTGACCATTGGGGTCTCTTTTTATTTTTTTGAGTTTAAAGTCTTTTTTATCTGATATAAGTATAGCTGTTTCTGCTTTCTTTTTTGGTCCAGTTGCTTGTAGGATTGTTTTCCATCCTTTAACTTTGAGCCTATTTTTATCTTTTGTAGCTAAATGTGTTTCCTGGAGACAGCAAAAGGTTGGGTTTTGTTTCTTAATCCAGGCTGCAACTCTGTGTCTTTTTATTGAAGAGTTTAGTCCATTTACATTTAGAGCTAATATTGATATGTTAGCATCTGTATTTGCCATTGATTGTCTTTCCTTTGATTTTATTTATTTATTCTTTTAATAACTTTTTTTTTTTGGCCTTCTTTCATTGTTATTCGTCCCTCTGAGGTTCTGGCTTTAGGACTCCTTGTAGTATTTTTTGGAGTGGGGGTTTAGTTGTAATGAAATTCCGGAGTTTCTGTTTGTCTGGGAAGGTCCATATTCTTTCTTCAAAGAGGAAGGAGAGCTTTGCGGGATAGAGTATTCTTGGTTGGCATCTGTTTTCTTGGAGTCTGTTGACTATGTCCCTCCACTCTCTCCTTGCCCGTAGTGTTTCTTCAGAGAAGTTTGATGTCAGCCTGATTGGTTTTCCTTTGAATGTTATTTGTTTCTTCCCTCTTGTCAGCTTCATTATTTTTTCCTTGTCCTGGATTCTTGGGAGTTTTACTATTATGTGTCTTGCTGTATTTTTCCTTTCGTCGTGGAAGTTTGGTGTTCTTCTTGCTTCTTGTATATCAATTTTCAGCTCCTTCTTCGCATTTGGGAAGTTCTCTTCAATTATCTCCTGGAATATTTTCTCTGTTCCTACATCTCTCTCCTCTCCTTCTGGAATTCCTGTAACTCTTATATTTCCTTTCCTCATGGAGTCAGATAGTTCCCGAAGTCTTTCTTCATTCTTTTTCCTTTGGACTTCTCTTTCCTTTTCTGTTTTGGTTCTTTTTATTTCTGTGTCTTCAAGAGTACTTATTCGTTCTTCCATTTCATCTATTCTGCTTTCATTGCTTTTCCCAGAGTTCTTTAGTTCCTCCATTAATTCTTTGATCTCCTGCATTTCTTTTACTTCCCTCTCTAGGGACTCAATTTCATTTTTCTGACCATTGTTTTCCCTCTTTAGGGACTCAATTTCCTTCTTCTGATCATTTTTTTCCTTTATGACTTCTATCACTTTTTTAATCATGGCAATTTTAAATTCTCTTTCTGGAAGGCTCAGAAGTTCTTCCAAGTTGCTGTCGTTGCAATCTGGGGAGTGGTTTTGTTTTTGTGGTGTGCTTCTTTCCTGAGGAGTTGTTAGGTTGCGTGTGGTTCTTCTACTCCCTACTGTCTGTTTTCTAATTTGTCGTATGTGTTGGGACACTGTGTTGCTCGGACTGGCTGGCATCTTGGGTGAACTTCTCCGCTCCCCTCTGGCTCCTGCAGGAGCCATCTCTGGCTTCTGGGGGAGCTTTCTGCTGGTTTTAGGCAGTCTTTACTGAAGAAATGTCCCTGTTCTAAAATGGCGAAGCGGGATGCAGTCCCTGCGCCTCTGGTTTCAGGCACACTCTTCTGCGCGCCCGGTCTGCCCCAGACGTGGGTGCCTGCTCCCTCTGTGGGCTCAGACTGCTGGTTGGAAGGGGCCTGGCGTGGGCTAACTTCCCAGCTGGCCACTGGGTCCTCCAGAAGCCTTCTGCCCTTTTCAAGCAGTCTTAAGATATTTCCTGTTCTATGGGGTGTTAGTGACTTTTTTTTTCTGGTCGCTAGGTGGCGCCAGAGATCTCTCCTATTGTCCTTGGGGGGTTGTTTTTCGCCTCCCCCCACCCCGTGGGACAAGGAACAGAGCGGGAATGGTAGGGTAAACCTCAACGGCTTTGGGGTGCTGTGTCTGCCTTGTGCCCCACCGTCGTGGAGAACCCACGCCCCGAATTTCGTGCCCCGGGTCTCAGTTCCAAAGCCCTTAGGTCCAGGACACGGGCTGTAGCCCAGTTCAGTGGCGCGGGAATGGCGCCTTTTGCACCGCTCCCGTGCCTGGGCGCCTGGTTCCTACTCACTCAGTGAGGGACTTTCACCTCAGTGAGGAGGGCCTCTGCGTGTCTCCCCACAAGCCTAGGTCGCAGGCACGGGGACCTGGGCAGCCGCAATCTGTGCGCCAAGCGCTCCGCTTTTCCGTGCAAGCTTACCGGCAGCCCGGGCTGTGTGCGCATCTCCCGGGGTCTTTGTTCTTCTCTAATGGCGCCCTGAGCCGTTCGCTCACTGCCACGGCGAATCCTGCAGGGTTCTCCACAGCTCCTGTTCACAGGGTGTGGTGGCTGCAATAGTTCCTTTCCACTCACAGTCCTGCTTGCTGCGTAGTTTGTTCTTGTTGGTCATTTTAGTTTGTTTTTTTCCTCCTCTCTGCTGGTCGGAGAGTGCCGACTCTGTGGGTGGGGGAGGGGAGCAGGGTTCTGCGCTTTCCTCCCTTCTAGTCCTCTTTTATGGCCACTTTCTTCTTCGGGCAATTTGCTGGAGTCACCCGTTTATCTTCCGTGTCCCGGTTCTCACTGGGACCTGCCGCTTTTCCTCCCTATTCACTTTTTTTGATGGGAGATCTTACTCGCAGCGTCTCCTCGCTGCCATGTTGCTCCGCCTCTTCCAACAAACCTCTTCTTGACCTACCTTTAGTCAGGCTTTTCTAAACTCCTAAGGCTGCCTCCCACTTTAGGCTCTGTCCTTGGCCAGTTTCAGGAGCATTTTGCTGTTATCAAAATTCGAAAACCCACTGATCTCCATGTTGCTTCCTGGCTTTCAGTTTCCCCTTATCCTTGTATACACATAAGAATTCTCTTATTGTAAGTCAATGCTGTAATAGTTCCTCTGAATAAATTCTGCCTTACCATTGCTACAAGGGTCAGGAAAAATTTTAATGTGAATGTTTTTTTCCTTAATAAAGGAAACATCATGAATTCCTATTATTGAGAGTCTGAAGAATTGAAAATTTTCTCAAACTTTATGGAATTTGTTTTATTTTTTCATTGGTTTTGCTTTATGTTGTGTTGTTGTTACACTTCTTTAATATCTGAAGTAGTCCCTTTTGGTTTAAAATGGTGCTAATTATCTGAAATAGCAAATGGATATTAATTAATTCATCTCAATATTTAAAAAAAAATAGTTTTGTTGCCAAAGAGTACAAGATATAGTTGTGGACTCAATTGAAGTTCAGGGCATTTAGACAGAGATCTTAATTGCAATACTAAGGGGCTGAACTTCCTTCCTTAAGATATGAAGCTGGGCCTCCCTGGTGGCGCAGGCAGTTGAGCGCTGCTCTGTGAAGGTGTCTGCAGCCTCTGCAGCGTGGGTTCGATACTGGCCTGCGAGCGAGAATCCCGCATGGTGAAGCAGACCTCTCCTGTCTTGCCCGCTGCTCCCCTCAGCAGTGTATTTCATCAATCTGCCAGTTCTGTTCCCCGCTCTGTCTCTGGTAAATCTTCTCACCCTTCTGCACATCTGGCCTGAACCCCGGTTCTTGTATAACAATAAATGAATCTTTAAAAAAAATATGAAGCCATTGAAGAATTTATGATAGAACAATGATATAACTTTAGGGAAGATAATTTTCAATGTGTTTTAGTTCTACTTTACAATGTGGTTTAGTTCAAACAGAAGATGATCAATGAAAGATTGGCTAAGATTCTATGTTAATAGTTGAGATAATGAGGGTTTTCAGGGATGTTGCATGCATATCTGCTAGCTTTGCATCACAAAATACTCGGGAACACAATTTACATCACACTCTCTGGGAATGGCACTATTAAAATCGTGCACTAGACAGCTCCTTAAACTCTGTGACAGCTCACTGAGTGTGAAACAGGGTGGCAGCCATAATATTTATTTATTTATTTAATTTAAAAAATTATTTTATGTAATTCTTACATAATTCTTCATTTTTCCACAATGTATGCATTTTCATTTTGGTTATATCCCCCATACAGTTTGCACCCCCTCCTTATTTTGACCCTAGACCTTCCTCTCACCGTGCCTCCCCCCGCCCCAGTAGTGTGTCTCTGGTTTATAGTTGCTTATTGATTTTGATTTTTACTTTGTATTAATTAGTCTTTTTCCTGGTCCCTTATTTAGGTTTTCTAAAGTCCTACTAGGAGTGAGACCATCCGGTATTTTCCTTTTTCTTTCTGACTTATTTCACTGAGCATGATCCCTTCTAGCTCCATCCATGTTGCTGCAAATTGCATGCATTTATCTTTTTTGATTGCTGAGTAATATTCCATAGTGTATATGGACCACATCTTCTTGATCCAGTCATCTATTTTTGGGCATTTGGGTTACTTCCATAGCTTAGCTATTGTAAATAGTGCTTCTATAAACATAGGGACACAGATGCCCTTTGGAATTAATGTTTCTGTGTCCTTTGGGTAAATACCTAGGAGTGGAATTGCTGGATCATATGGAAGCTCTAGTTTTAGTAGGTCAAAAAATCTCCACAAAGCTCTCCATAGTGGTTGGACCAGTATGCACTCCCACCAGCAGTGCAAGAGAGTTCCTTTTTCTCCACAACCTTGCCAACATATGTTGTTGCTAGTTTTTTTTTTTTTTAATGTGCCATTCTGGGCCTCCCCTGTGACGCAGCGTTGAGTGCTGGATTGTGAAGCTAATCGCAGCCTCTGCAACATCATTTCAATCCCCAGCCACTGGCAAGGGTTCCACATGTCACAGCAGACCTCTCCTGCCAAGCCCGCTGGTCCCTTCAGCAGTGTACTTCATCACTCTGCCTGTTCTACTTTCTGCCCTGACTCTGGTGAATTCTCTCACCCTCCCATGCCTCTGACTGTACCCAGTGCTTGCATAAATAAATAAATAAATCTTAAAAAAAAAATGTGCCATTCTCACTGGTGTAAGATGGTATCTCATTGTAGTTTTGATTTGCATTTCCCTCATTACAAGTGATGTTGAACATTTTTTCATATGCCTATTGGCCATTTCCATTTCCTCTTCAGAGTAGTTTTTTTTTTAGCTCTTCTGCCCATTTTTTGACTGGATTGTTTTCTTTGTTTTTGTTGAGTCTCATCAGCTCTTTGTAGATTTTTGTGATCAGTCCTTTATCATTAGTGTTGTGTGCAAAAATGTGCTCCCAGTCGGTGGGGTTTCTCTTTGTTTTTGTTATTGTCTCTTTTGCTGTGCAGAAGCTCTTTCATTTAATGTAGTCCCAGCTGTTTATCTTTGCCTTCACTATCACTGCTTTGGGTGATGTGTCTGTAAAGATGTCTTTGATGTGCATATCATGTAGTGTTTTACCTATATTTTCTTCTGTGTATTTTATGGTTTCAGATCTTATGTCTAGTTCTTTAATCCATTTTGAGTTTGTTTTTGTGCAAGGTGTGAGGTAGTGGTCAAGTTCATTCTTTTGCATGTAGCGACCTAGTTTTCCAGTACCATGCAGTTTTGATGATTATGGCTTTGTAGTATAGTTTGAAGTCTGGGCTTGTGATGCCTCAATTCCCTTCTTTTTTTTTTTTTTCAGGAGAGCTTTGGGCAGCCATAATATTTAAAGGAGAGAAAAGATATGGCAGATTTTTACTAAGATAAGATTTAAGAGGGTCCAAGACATTTAGGAATCATTAGTCTAGATTCCATGTTAACTAGAAGTATTTTTTGTTCTTTTTCTTTCTTTTTTTTCTTTTACATTTTAAAAGGACAGGCTTACAAGGAAAAAGAGAAAGAAAAAGAGAGGCATCTGCATAGTCACAGGTGGGCAGGAGACTAGAAATATTTCTTATAAAAGTGGTTCTAATAGAACAACTTGCCCAGAAAAATCCAATTAAAGTAAAAAAGTATTTAATTTTTGAAGTACAGAGTGGGAACAAATTTACATCCAAGTAAAATGGGGAATGGTGGCAACATTTCCATATAAAGGACTGTCAGAAAGCAAGCTCAGTTATGACTTTGGAGTGGAAAATTAAGTTTAGTATAATGTTTGGATTTGCATAGAATGAATGAGAGGTGCTTGTATGATACTCCAGTGAAGATATACAAATGAGAATGTAGACTTGCAAGTCACCTGCTAGTCCTTGCTGTCACATAAATAGAAAGGCAAGAGGGCTTGAAACAAGGGTGGGAAGAGCACAAGGGACTCTGGGTTCACAGGTGATATGGTGGTGGGAAATTTTCTGGGACTTCACCCAAGGGAGAGATAAAATATTGTACAAAAATGAATAATGATGTAAGGAAATTAAAATATTTAATAATAAAACAAAATAATACAAAAGCAAAAATTACAGGAAATGATTCATTCAATCCTGAAATAAACTGGGAGGAGGAATAAAGCAAATGAATAGGTAGAAGAATACAGAACTCCAACTACACAGGAGTTTCACTATGACAAGTAAGGCCAACACTATCAAATTATATGGGAAGATCAGGGAGATAGAATATGCATTGCTGAGCCTTCCCTGGTGGCACAGCAGTTGAGTGCTGGTCTGTGAAGCTACCCGCAGCCTCTGCAGTGCCAGTTTGATCCCTGGCCACCAGCGAAGACCACGCATGGCGCGCAGATCTCTCCTGCCGCCCACTGCTCCCCTCAGCAGTGTACTTCGGTCCTTCGGCCTGCTCTGCTCCTCGCTCTGGCTCTGGTGAATTCTCTTACCCTCCCGCGCTTCTGACTCTACCCAGTGCTTGTATAAATAAATAAATCTTTTAAAAAAATAGCTGAAGAAATTTCTGTTGTAAAATTTCTTATTGGCTTCTAGGACCTATGTACACATAGATTTGGATGAACATTGAATTCTAATTTTTCCTTTCTTGCTTCTGCTTCTAAAAAAGTATCCACCTCTCTTTTTCTTCAAGTCATGCCTCACCTATGTCGTTGTGTCACTTCACCCCTTCAACTCTGAGATCCAGATTCCAGAATGTTTGTTTTTTTTTTTTAATTGTGCACCTCTCCTTTATCTTCCATGCAGACACTTTCCATTTTTCTTTTTCTGCTGCTTCCTCAGCAATAATAACTACTGCTAAAATATACTGAGCACTTTGCTGTAGGAACTATTCAAGATGCTTTATTTCTAACAAGTATCTCAGTCTCATGAAATCCTGTGATTTAGATACCAACTATTCCCATTCTGCCTGTAGTGTCTGCCAGAATGGTGTGCCCAACACCCACGGACATGAGCGGAGTCAGGATACAAACCTATGGCGTATGACTCTGAGCTCAGATTCCTAGCCATTCTCTCCTTCATGCACAACTTAAAAAAAAAAAAAATCTACTCTCAAAATGTTGTCCTAAATTGCCTCAGGCATTTATTGAAAGACCTTAAATGATTATTGAAATTTAGCAAATGACTCTCAGATGCTCTAATGTTTCAGAATATCTCATTTAAACACTTGTCATCCAAACTGTGCTACTAACTCCTATCTACTGTATTGTACATTTGAGCAAGATTCTCCTTCAATTACTTCTAAAAACAGTCCTATGTCCCCCAAGCTCCTTAGAATTTCAGTTAATTCCTGGCATTTGTTTACTTTCTACTGTATGTTTTCAACCACTGCTATCTTCCCCCTGTGTTCTGGGTTCTAAAGTCAAAACACACCATACCAACCCTCTTCCCCTGCCACATGTGACTTGGTGTGTTTCACAAAATCATTGAACTGTTTTAGTTGCTGTTCCTCACCCACCTCTCATCCCTTAAAGCCCAGTTCAAATGGCACCCATGATAATCTAGAATATATAGATATCCCATATTCTTAGCATAGTCCAACAAATTATCATCCCTGATACCAAAGCACTTTTACATCTCACTAACATAGCTATACTCTGACAGGGAGTTACATTTACATATAAATTTATAACATATATGTATAACTCTATACATATAGAGGTATACTCTATGATAGTTGCTTTTGTGCCTTAATTGGCTAAATGGTGAGTTGCTTGAAGACATTAAAGTACTGAGTTCAAGAGAAATCTAGTGGACAAATGGGTAAGGATTGGGTAACAGGATTTTTTCAGAATCATTCAAAACAGGCTGTCAGGACAGATCCTTGACCTGACATAAGGCAGGAACAGGCAGAGGGCTGCTGTGATGGGTTGGAATGTCAGTACAGGAAATAATGGTCTGGGGACTCAAAGGGGACAGAAAATCTAGAACACAAAATACACCATTATCACAAATTCTCAAAGCTGGTCTATTTAATAGATGTCTGCATATTATTCTGAAGCAAAGACTTCACATCTAAAGAGTAAAATGAAGAAACTAAATGAAGGAATCTATCAATCATCAAACATAGAATTCAATGTACTTGACATATTCTAACTTGGTGTGAATTTCTTCTGACTTTTTTCAGAACTACTCCAAAATGGGCAGAGAAAGATGGAGCTATATGTGTCTAATGAGCTGAAGAGAGGTTTTTAAAGAAAAATTATGCATTCATTTTCTATTACAGTCAGGTACTTTAGAATGATGAAAACTTTCACTAAACCAGAAGCATACGAATTGTAACTACAATGTCTATAATTTCATTTTAGCTACTGTTATAATGCTGGGGTTTGAGCTAGCCTTAGAATGAATTAAAAAATAAGCAAATTTCTGTGTGTGTGAGTTTGTGTGTGTGTGCGTGTGTAAAAAAAAAACTTATTAATGTGGTATCTGTGCTGTCTTTTTTCCCTAGAATCCTGTGGGGAGAAAATTTAATATATTCATCTGATCAAAGAACTCACTGACTCCTTATGAAACGATAGACCATGTTAAATACGCAGGTTTTGAATTTGGAAATAACATCTACATAATCACCCAGTTCATTTTAAGTTCCACACTGGATACATGATTTGAAAGTATTATTACCTTAAAGAACCTATTCAAGAATATATATCCTTTATCTATTTTATGTTTTCTACAGCACAGACTGGAATATCTCAACCCTAAGCCTCATAATCATGGAGGACTGCATTACTATTCCTAAATGTGCTCCCTTTTACCTTCTTTCTAAATTATGTTGTTTTAAGGTAGTTTTACATCTTTTTATCTGCTCTGGGTTAAAGAGTAAAACTTTTATAAATATGTTTTCCCACCTTGCCTACCATCAGTGCCCATCAATCCTCCACAATGTTCCACTGTGCGTCTTCCCTCCTCAGCTCCCATCCCACCACCCTCCCCTATCCCACCATCCTCCCCTTCTGACTGCCTCAGTTTTGCAGTTAGATATTGAGACTTTGTTATTACTCTTTGGTCATACAAAATATTGACTCAGATGCCTATATCACTGCCAAATCAGGAAAATACATGTATTTTAGGTTTGGGGGCCTGGGAAAGCAAAGCAAAAAGAAAACTAAAATTTATGGGGGCTATAACCCAAATGAAAATGCATACATTGTGCAAAAATGAAAAATGATGTAAGAATTATATAAAATAAAATATTAAAAAATAAAATTAAAAATAAAACAACATACATGTGGGGATGTAAAGGATCTAGAAGAGCCAAAAAAAAGAAAGAACAAAAAGAAAATTGAGCCTATATAAATGAGTTTTTCATACTTTCTTGTTTTTCATATTTTAGTCTCTCTGTTTTTTTTGGATTGAACAAGAATCACATTTAATTAGGAAAGATAATTCTGTATTTTTCCTACCAACCTGTATCAGAATCCTTGAAAGTTTATCATCTGCTCTCTGATGGAGAATCAGCAACACATTTGTTTATAATTATTAAAGTAAAAATAAAAGAAACAATAATGAAATAGGACTAGTTTGAAAAAATAGGCAAAATATTAGAAATAAAATATATCAGTTAAATTTTAAAAAGCCAGAGATGCATTAACTGCTGGTTGGATAGAGCTAATTTTTTTGTATATTAGACTCAAGTTTTTCATTACTGAGATCTCTTTTAAAAAGTGAATCATATTAAACAGATAGAAGCAAAGGGAAGAGACTAACATTTAGTGGATTCATGCCAGAGGTATTTGGTTGTTTCATAACAGACTCACATCAACACTGTGGCACTGTGGAGTACATTCTATATGATGACATTTTACAAAGATGTAGTTCATGTGGGCAAATTTTAGGCGGCCACCTGTTTTAGTCATTTCTTGCTCTTGGATACACACTGCTTTCATTACTTAACGTACTCCCAATTTCTTTTTTTTTTTTTTTTTTCCAGTCTAAACTTATCCTTTAAACTCAAGAGAAACATACTCTACTGTCAACAATCATATTCTGGAATACCAGACTGCCTCTTCAAGTCAAGCTGATGTATTCTTCCCCATCTCCTACTCTAGGTTGCACTATCAGTAACTGACAATATTCACTTTCTTCCTTCAACTCTCTTATCTAACACCAAATTCTACGTCTCTACATCTCTAAATAGAACTTACATGCAGATAATTCCATCCACTGCTAGTCTGAGTCACCAAATCTTTCATCTCAAGTGTTTTAACAACTTGCCATTTGTTCTTCTTCCCTGGAAACACATACTCAGACAGCCATGTTCTCAAAATGCATATTTGAGCTATGCCTATTTTTTTTTTAATTGAAGTAACAAAGCATTACACCATTATGTAAGATTCAGGGTTTTACTACTAAGAATCAACATGTTACCAGGTCCTTTATACAAATCCCAAAATATCTCCTTGCACATATTTATAATGTCTTTCAAATCTAGACACACTGCCTGGACCAAGAGCCTCACATTGTAGCAGGCTCTCTCGCACATTTGGTTCATGACAGATAAAATGAAGTTCCACTCGTTTCTACAAGTATCTGTATTTACCCATCTCCAAAATTTCATTTATTAGGTTTATCTTAACTGGAACATAGGTATGACTATCCCTACCTTCCTTGTTTAACATCTCATACTTTCTCTCTTGGGATAAACCTCACTTCTATTTGGATCTTCAGGTTTTGTTTTTACTCTCACTTATTCAAATGGAAATTCATGAGTACTAAAGTAGATAAGTAAATGAAGTGGTTTGTGCAGTTCATTAATTCGTTCATTCATTCACTGTACAAAGTTACCAAAAAGACAGCATAAAATGGTTAAGCACACAGATGTAGAAGCTTTAATTCCTGGGTTTCTATCTAGGCTTGGCAACTTTGCTGCTGTGCAAGTTCTGCAAGTTATTTAAGCTTTCTTTTCCCAACAATAAGCATGTAATTAGAAAATAGGAGTGAATTCCTGGTTAAGTCCAATATAATCCATCAGTTGATCAAATAGGGTATCAGAGTCTTTTTTCAGACAGTTAACTAAGTATTTAGGAGGAATATCCTTGAAATAGGACACGGATATACTTTTCATATACTTTTTTTTCTTGTGCTGTATTTGCCACACATTCTATTCTGCATAAATATTTAAATCATTTTTAATATTTTCCTTAAACATTCTACTTTATAGATACTAAACCAATTTTAAGAAAAAAACATTTGCTAAAATATTTACCATTCTAAATAATCATCATTCTTTTATGTGGATCCATGTTTATATTTGATATTAGTTCTTACTTTTGATATGAATACATGCAAAATGATATTATATATAAATAATTATATACAATTATATTGTAAATGCCTTCACTGGGACACATTACTAACTCAAAGTGCCACTGATGTACCTTTAACTCTCCATTAATTGTAGAAGCACAGATCTCTCCCAGTAGCCATTTCTTTTTCTTTTTTTTAAGATTTATTTATTCATTTACACAAGAACTGGGGTATAGGCCAGATGTGCGGGAGGGTGAGAGGCTTCACCAGAGACAGAGCAGGGAACAGAACAGGTAGACTGACGAAATACACTGCTGAGGGGAGTAGCGGGTGCGACAGGAGCGGTCTGCCACGCTATGTGGGACCCTCCCCGGCTGGCTGGGATCAAACCGGTGCTGTAGAGGCTGCAGACAGCTTTAAAGCACAGCGCTCAACCACCTGCGCCACCCAGGGGAGGCCTCCAGTAGCCATTTCAGCTATCTGCTGCAGGCAGATATATTTTATATATATATATATATATATACACATATATATTATTTTATTCTTTTATATATTATTTTATATATATATATAAAATAATATATAAAAGAATAAAATAATATATATGTGTATATATATATATATATATATATATATATATACACACACACACATATTATGTTCTTCCTGACCAAGCTCCTATACAACTTTATTTATAGATAACTATCCAGGCTGGGAAATATGCCAGAAACTTTATCAGTCAAAGAAAAATTATCAGCAAAGTCTAAATTCTAAACTGAACCAACTAAGAAAAGATTCCAATTGTCTTCTTTGTCTCCAAAGAAATGAGCAGGCTTTGAACCTAATTCAGCTGAGATACTGAGTAAACGGGTGGGAAACATTTACTTGCATGTATATTAGTAGATAATGGTGGGGTTCTATTTTTGTTCCTCAGAGGCTGTGTGGATTTATTTATACTCATTTCTTAAAAATGAAATACATTCTTGAAAAAGAGTGTGCAGTTTGTGGACCCAAAACATTTGGCACTGGAGTCCCTGCTTCTCACCAGCATTGTCTCTCCCAGTTAGAATAAACATGTTTATGGATTTCTGGGAGTTAGAGCACTGACTCTTATGTATTAAAATTGGTTAGGAAACTAGGATGAAATTTCCTATCATCAGCAATCATTAAAATTTATCCCACAGCAGAGAGATTAATCATTAAGAGCTGAATATATGGTAATCGTTTGCTTTTACAGTAGAGGAAATGAAGAAAGGTAAAAAATGATATGAGAAAACCGCTACTTTATAAAGAAGCAAATCTGTGCATGTGATTGGATGGCTATAAAGAAATAAACTAAGATTTACTGTAATACTGTTAAGTTTTTTGTCAAGACTATGATTCTGAATTTCTTCCCTGAAGTAGAGGGGAGTTCTATGTTCAAGCAATGAAGCTTCTATCTGTTCTATCTTGATTTAAAGATAAAACTACAAGTTAATGTTTATTAAAAGCACAAAATATCTCCACTCATCACCCAAAATTGAGATTAAAACAACAAGCCAAGATAAATAGGCTGTTACACAATGTCACTCTTATTTGTAAAATTTTTATCTTAAGTAGGCCTAACACCTTCAAAATAATTACATGGCCTAATAATTATTCATAGAATGAAATAATATCTCAGATAATAGCATTTAGGAAGACATGGATGGCAAATTAACTTGAATAGACATGCATGCAGTTAGATATTCTTTCTCACATGATAGGATAGAGACTTTACTTTAGAAAATCATGTATTCTTCAATAAAATGTACGTCATTTAATAGAATTGAATTTTGGAAGTTCAAAATCCATTTAAGAATTTGCTAAAAGTCATAGACCCTGTCCATGAATGCACATGAGCAAAGACAGTAATTTCATATATAACCACAAATAATTCATGGACTCCCTAAACATCATCCTTGGACAATGGTAAGAAAACTTCCCTTATTTTTTTTTTCTTTTTTTTGAGATTTATTTTATTTTTATGCACACAAAAGCTAGGGTGCAGGCCAGAGGTGTGGGGGAGTGAGAGGATTCACCACAGACAGATTGGGGAACAGAACAGGCAGATTGACTGAAATACACTCTGAGGGGAGTAGTGGGTAAGTCAGGAGAGGTCTGCTGCACCATGTAGGTTGCCCCTTGGCCAGAAATTGAACTCTTGCTGCAGTGGTTGCGGTTAGTTTCACAGGTTGTGTCTTAACCCCTTGTTCCACCAGAGAAGCCCTTTATTTCTTTTTAAAGAAATTTGTTTTTAATTAATACCTTGAATCACTGAAATTTCCTCTGGAAATTAATTTAGGTAATATCTTATCCATATTCCACTTAAATCCCAAAGAAGTAAAGTGATATCCCCAAGGGCACACTGGAACCAGGTGAGTCTGGAATGGGTCTCCCAGCTCTTTAATCAGGGTTCTTTCATTTAAGATTGCCATTCAAATTCTAAAAGTATGTTGTTGGCACTGAATAAATGTCCAAAAAAAAAAAGCAGATTTGAAAACTGCAAACAAGCCCTTCCCCCACAATAAGGGTCATCCTGAGTGATGGTTGCTACCTTCTGTGATTACACAGACATCAATAAATAAAGGCTACTTCCTGTTTTACTCCCAAAATCCCCTAAGGCTAAACTGAACACACTGCTCCTGTTAATTTCAAAGGGGATTTTAGTTCAACTCTCTCAGGGACACAAAGCAAGACAAGATGCAGGTCAATAACTTTGAGATGAAAACTGGAAAATTACAGTAAGCCACTTAGTTGAACAGCAAGAAAAATATACCCCACCGCTATTGACTATTAATTTTCTCTAAAAATCTCCCTTAATCTATAGACATTTGTGTCTCATTCTTTCACAATGGTGTTTCTATCTCAACAATGACATCTGGACTGTTTCATCTCAGGGAAACTTGGATACAATTGGTTAATCAGGACTGTGGATCTGGACACTCATGCCATGAGGAATTTGGCTAGCAATGAAGTTTGCTGAGCTGCATTGCCTCACAATACTCTATAGAAACACTACAATAAAAGGCTTCTGATTTTTTCAAAGAAAGATTAAGTACAAATCTTTCTTAATAAGTTAATATTCTTCAACCAGGAAGTTAGCTAAGGAACTACAAGTTACTGGGCTGCTGAACGATAGATCATTTCAAGAGCAGGTACTTTAATTTTTTTTTATAATAAATTTTATTTTTATATTCCCCATACAATTGCAACCCCCTTATTTTGACCCCAATCCCTCCCCTCCCGCCCCTTACCCCCCATAGAGTGTCTCTGGTTCATAGTTTTTTGTTGATTTTGATTTTCACTTTCTTATAGTTATTCATTTTCATGGTCCCTTATTTAAGTTTTCTAGATTCCAAGAGCAGGTACTTTTTAATAATGGAAGGCCAAAGACAAAGTCAGGCTCCATAATAACAGAAGGATTTGCATGCCCCATTCTATAAAATCAAACTAGCTCAAAAACCAAAAATATATTTTGATATGTTCTCAAACTGTATGAAATAATTGAAAAGAGGGGATCTAGACAGAGTATTTCTCGTATTTCAATGGGACAATCACCAAAGGATGTGGCACAGAATCAAATTCTGTTCAGTGTATACGGAGTAGACCTGCAGAGTCTGCATTTCTCTCAAATTCCCAAGGATGGCTTAGCTATACTTTGAGGAGTAGGACATGGCTCTGGGCCAGACAACCAGAGTTGGGCAACCTATGAAGAAATTTTTTTTTAAATTTTTATAAATTTTATTTTTGTATTCCCCATACAGAAAAATTTTTAATAAGCATTAATGTTTACCAAGTGCCTACTATGTTCCTAACACTTGACCTATATCATGTTCAACACCTACAAGACATTACTGAGGAAGATATCCTTTGCCCCCATTTCACAGATAAAAAATAAGGTTCACGGGCCTCCCCAGTGGTGCAGTGGTTGAGTGCTGGGTTGCAAAGCTGCCCGCAGCCTCTGCAGCGCTGGTTCTATCCCCTGCTGTCGGGCAAGGGTCCCACATGGCGGGCAGACCTCTCCTGCCGCCCACTGCTCCCCTCAGCAGTGTACTTCGTCAGTCTGCCTGCTCTGCTCTCCCCTCTGGCTTTGGTGAATTCTCTCACCTCCCGCGCTTCTGACTCTACCCAATGCTTGTATAAATAAATATATAAATCTTAAAAAAAAATAAGGTTCACAAAGGACACATACAATTTGAATAAGGTAAAGAAAATACAAATAGAACTGGAATCTGCATTTAAGTTTATCTGGCTCAAAGCCTCTTCTTTATTATTATAATATTATTATTAAGCAAATATAGATGGAATACCCACATGTACAAGAAATTACAATGGAGTAGCAAACAAAAAAAAAGGGTCTGAACTCACAGAGCTTATGTTCCAGTAGAAAAAATGAAACTAAAACAGTAAATTCCACCATTGTTTAATTAAATAGGATTTGTTAAGTCCTATGAAAGAATGTTCAAGGTATTTTAAAATACTTTAGAAGGAAGGACTGGGATAATCTGAGTATAAAATGAAACAAAAACTAAAAGAGACTTTCCCAAAGAAATGACTTTGAGTTGGGTTCACAGAGATGAGCACAAGTTCAGAAGGTGCTGTGGAGTGGTGAGCAGGCCCGCAGCAGGGCAGGCCTCCACCGGCAAGTGAACAAGGTATGAAAAACCCAGGCAGAAAAACACCAGTGCTGGTAGAGATCAGGGATATTAAATGGGGCTGGTAAGAAAGCTTAGGACCAGATCAAGCAAAGTGATGAGACCAAGTTAATAATTTTGTTTAAAAATGGCCTCCTTTGTCTACAAATAATGAAAGGCTGGGAGAGGTTTAAATAGACTAATCCCAATCAAATTTATATTTTCTTGTATTGATAGGATACTCTATCAGCAGGGTAGAAAATAAACTGGAGAGAATAGGTAGTTTAGAAAATCTTGGAGGACTCAGGTTGAGCTGGATAGTAACAGTGGAAATGTCAAGAGAAACAGATTCCTATTTACTCCGTAGTGGTCTATATGCAGCCACATTACCTAGCATAACCATGCCAAATGATGTGGTTGCATTTCTTCAAATTTGCAAAATAAATGAGCAAGATGGTGGCATTTTTAAATGTGTAGTCTGTTATTATGGTATTAAAAAATGACAAGTCATGATTTTGAGACTGCTGCACCATTAGGTGTACAAATCTTGTGATTTCTGGAAGGTCAAAGATCCCAAGAAGCGCATTACCATATGTATTAGATTCTTACTACAACTGTAACAAATCACCACATACTAAGTGGCTTAAAACAACAGACATTTATCTTACATTTTTGGAGGTCAGAAGTCTAAATTCAGATGGCAGGTCTATTTTATCTCTGAGTCTCCCTCCTTGTCTTTTTTAGCTTCTAGAAGTTGTCTGTACTTCTTGGCTCTTTCACCTATCTCACGTCAGTCTGCCAACCCTGTTCTGTTGATCCCAACTCCCCTGCTTCACTCATTAAATTGTTGTATTATCTGGGCCACCCAGATAATCTTCCCATCTCACAGTGCTAAATTTTATCCTACCTGCAAAATGCTTTTCATGATTTGGCAGATTTCATATTACCAAATCTCAAGGATTAAGATGTGGACATTTTTGGATTGGTGTGTAGTGGAGTGTGTGTGTGTGTATGGTGTGTCAGGGGGTGTCTGACCTTAATCTAAGCAGAGTGTATATTGAATTCTCTTGTCTTTTTAAATTCTAAGTATAACAACTGTGAGTTTTATATAGCTTTTGAACCATAAAATATGGATAACTAGATTCTCCTATCTATTTTTTTTATCTAGATTGTATTAATTCATGTCAATAAACTGTAATAGCAAATCCCCCAAAATCTCTTAAGTATTGTATGAGACTAACATGAATAAAGATGGCATATATCCTGAACACACAGGGAAATTCAATAATTGGTGTAGTCAAATGGATTTGTTCAGTCATTAGGAAAACACAGATTAACATCCTTTTATTTATGTGTATAATCTCCTTTCTCTCTCTCTCTCCCTCTCCCGCCCCCATAGCATCCTTGAATGGGTAGCAGGGGCAAATAATCTTTGCAAACTTTCTATTACACAGTAAACATTCAATGTTTGGTAGTTTCCCAAACTTTCCCTTATTTTCTCCCTCAGTGTAGACAAAGTAGTTTCAAATATACTTAAGAAATGAATGTAGATATTTTTGCTTTGCTCTTGCTTTTTACTTTTTCAATGTATATTTTAGTCGATTGGGAATTAAGATGGTATAAAGTATCTGATAAATACATGTTTAGTGCACATATTATTGTGTCAGTAGCTAGAAGCAAAAATGCTAGTTCATTGAGTATATGTAAATGGAGCTTATTAGATGCTGCTGAAGAGTTTTCCGAAGTGGTTGCACAACTTAAAATTCTACAAGCAAAGTACAAGCACATTAACTGATTGATGTGCCTTCTAACTCAGGGTGCAGTCTGTTTTACTTATTCTGGTGAATGAATGATGGTATCATAATAATACCCCGGTAATTATAATGGTAAGAATCTTTCTACATGTGTTGTCACTTTGCATATAATCTTTCATGAAATTTTCCAGTTTTTGCCATGCTTCTGTTATTTTTATATCTTTTTATTATATGTCATTATATATGTATACATAAACATACATATTTGGGAAATGAGTCCTTTGCTTGTTATATGTGTGGCTGATATTTTCTTCCATTTACAAACTGCCTTTATTTTCTCTTAATGATATCTTTAAATGAACAGAAGGTCTTCATTTCAATGGATTCTAATTTATAAACCATTCCCTGTAATTTTAATGCTTTTGGAGGCCTTAAAAAATCATTGCCTAATTATATAGTCATTTCAAAGATGCAGAAAAGGATTCTGTAAGATTCAACACCTGTTTATGATAACAACTCAATAAAATGGGTACAGATAAATGTTCCTAAATATAATACAGGCCATATATAACAAACCCTTAACTAACATCACACTTAATGGTTAAAAACTGAAGACTTTTCTGCTAAGATCAGAAATCAGACAAGGACCCCCAAAGAAGTAAAAGTAAATGGTTACCTATTTTTTTTTCCTAATTTTACATGGTTAGAATACATGATTAATATGTGCCACTCTCACTGGTGTAAGATGGTATCTCATTGCAGGTTTGATTTGCATTTCCCTGATTACAAGTGATGCTGAACATTTTTTCATATACCTTTTGGCCATTTGCTTTTCCTCTTTGGAGAAGTTCCTTTTTAGTTCTGCCCAGTTTTTGACTGGATTATTTACTTCATTTTTGTTGACAACCCAAATGCCCAAAAATAGATGACTGGTTCAAGAAGATGTGGTATATATACACAATGGAATATTACTCAGCAATTAAAGAAAGATAAACTTATGCAATTTGCAGCAACATGGATGGAGCTGGAAGGGATCATGCTCAGCGAAATAAGCCAGAAAGAAAAAAAAAAAAATACTGGATGGTCTCACTCATAGCAGGAATTTAGAAGACCTAAATAAGGGACCTGGAAAATGATTAATTATAATAAAGTAAAACTCAAAATCAACAAGCAACTATAAACCAGAAACACACTACGCGGTGGGGAGGGAAGGAGGAATTAGGATCAAAATAAGGGGGGTGGGAATTGTATGGGGACTATAACCAAGATGAAAATGCATAAATTGTGCGGAAATGAAAAAATGATGTAAAAATATATAAAATAAAATAAATTAAAAACAGAATACACAATTAAAAAAGCACATCTGAGAACGGTGTCATCACATTTTCAATATCACTTAAAAATATCTTCACGATTTTGTAAATATCGCTATTAAGACAGTAAACATAACCATAAAGCCGTGACTAAAATAAGGCAGGATTAAAAAGTTGGACAGGGCCTCCCTGGTGGCGAAGACAGTTGAGCGCAGCACCGTGAAGCTGTCCGCAGCCTCTGAGTGCCATTTCGATCCCCACTTGCCTCAGAGTAATCCATATGGCACGCAGATCTCTCCTGCCGCCTGCTGCTCCCCTCAGCAGTGTACTTTGGTCCTTCTGCCTGCTCTGTTCCCTGCTCTGGCTCTGGTGAATTCTCTCACCCTCCCGTGCATCTGGCGCGTACCCCGGTTTGTATAAATAAATAAATCTTTTCTTTTAAAGACATTTAAAAAAAAAGTTGGACAGTAACAATCAGTACCTTAATACATGTATCAATGCTCTGTTATGCAAAAGCTCATGATGAGGTAAAAGAAAGGATAGGGAAGAAGATCAGCAATCCTCTCTATGGCAATATAGCAACATCTCCTCACTCTCAAAGTACCACAAAAGAAGAGTAAATCTGCCAAGGAGAAAGAGAGACTCTGTAAAGCAACTTGCCATATTTCTCCAAGGAGAAAATTTCCTCTACTCATCCTCTCCTTTTCCTTCTCATTTTCCTCCACTTCCTCCTGTTTTTCCTCCTCCTCGTCCTTCTTCTTCTTCTCCATTTTCCAAAAGATCAAATTTGTATTCATAAACATAGCCATGAATTCACAGACTACTAAATGTTTAGTGTTGAAATATTTAGAACAGGGCCTCCCCTGGTGGCGCAGCGGTTGAGCGCTGGGCTTCGAGGCTGCCCTCAGCCTCTGCAGTGCTGGTTCTTTCCCCGGCTGCTGGGGAGGGTCCCACATGGCACGCAGACCTCTCCTGCTGCACCCACTGCTCCCCTCAGCAGTGTATTTCATCATTCTGCCTGCTCTGTTCCCTGCTCTTGCTCTGGTGAATTTTCTTACCCTCCCACGCTTCTGACTGTACCCAGTGCTTGTATAAATGTACAAATAAATAAATAAATAAATAAATCTTTTAAAAAAATATTTAGAACAAAATCTGCACTTTTCATAAAGTTAATGGCTAAAAATATCCACTGAACACATTTGTCTTTGTAACATTCTTTTTTTTTTTTTTTAAGATTTATTTATTTATTTTATACAAGAACCAGGGTACAGGCCAGATGCGTGGGAGGGTGAGAGGATTCACCAGAGACAGAGCGGGGAACAGAACAGTCAGACTGACGAAATACACTGCTGAGGGGAGCAGTGGGTGCAACAGGAGAGGTCTGCTGCACCATGTGGGACCCTTGCTGGCCGGCTGGGATAGAACCGGCGCTGTAGAGGCTGCGGACAGCTTCACACAGCGGTGCTCAACCACTTGGGCCACCAGGGGAGGCCATGTTTTTGTAACATTCTTACTTTTCAAGATTTTGATATTTTGCCAATGAGGATTTTATTAATTGTTAATATATCTAAAAGAATATTTCATAACAGGGCCTCCCCTGGTGTCGCAGCAATTGAGCGCCTGTCTGTGAAGCTGCCCGCAGCCTCTGCAGCACTGGTTCAATCAGCCTCTGCAACGCTGGTTCAATCCCCGGCCGCCTGCGAGGGTCCCACATGGCAGGAAGACCTCTCCTGCCAAGCCCCTGCTCCTCTCAACAGTGTATTTCGTCAGTCTGTCTGCTCTGCTCTCTCCTCTGGCTCTGGTGAATTCTCTCACCCTCCCGCTCTTCCGGCTGTACCTAGTGCTTTTATAAATAAATAAATCTTAAAAAAAAAAAGAAGAATATTTCATTAAAAAAAACCTTGAAATTCTTAGCTTCTAAATTCTAAATCACCATCATCCTGCTAGCCAGCAATCCTGTAATGTGGAAGAGAAAGCTTGGTGTTTCGGTTTGGGTAAGTCTTGCTTTACATGATATAGAACTGAAAAGGAATTTGGAGAGTATCTTTTTGAGCTACCTCACGTTTAAAGTTGAAAATTTTCCATTTAATATTATGTGTAGTATGATTATTTTAGTTCTTACAAGAACACTAGTGAGATCCATCTTTCAAGTGACAGCTGGCTAGACTGTAGTCCCCAGGAATTTGATGACTCAACTAGGTTTCTGTGAAGCATTTTTTCTTTAAGATTTATTTTATGCATACAAGAGCTGGTGTATATAGCCCAGAGGTGTGAGTGTGTGTGTGTGTGTGGTGGTGGTGGTGGTGGTGAATGGATTCACCAAACAGGGTGGGCAACAGAACAGGTGGATCAACTGAAATACACTGCTGAGGGGAGCAGCAGGCAAGACAGGAGAGGTCTGCTGCGCCATGTGGGTCACCTTCCTGGACAGCTGGGTAATCAAATTTGTGCTGCATTGGCTGCAAATAGCTCCATATTGCTGAGACTTAACCCCTTGCGCCACCAGAGAGACCCCTCTGTGAAGCATTTTCTAGATGCAATTGTGGTTCATAGCAAGTTTGCTTTGAATAAGGGTGAATATCCTAGACAATGGGACTGAATCAGTTTAGTAAGTTAAGAGAACTGAGGCTTCCCTAAAGGAAAAATTTAGTCTGTGAACCTCATGGTCCAGAGTTCCATTTGCCCTTTCTGACAATCTGGTGTATGGATTTTGGACATGAATACCTGGTCAAAACAATCATGTAAGGATGTTTCCTTGCAATACATCCTTTAATATATTTCTTCTACTGGTTCTGTTTTTCTGCCTGAAAGTTATTGATCTGGCTCATAATATAAAATACAATTACATAACACAGGTTTACACTCAGTGCAAATATAAAGATAAATCTCAACCTCTTGCAGAGCCTTTCCTGTTCACAAAGCTGGTTTTAAAGACCTTATCAGGACCTAGGCATTAGATTAAACTCTATAGGATATGCACAGGCTACAACATTTTAAAGTTTGGGCCATATCAGCAAAGATTAAACCAAATGTCATTAAACAAGAACACAGCACTGTAAGTGCAGAACAACTTGCCAAAATACAGAGAATTATTGAATATCACAAAACAATTTGATTTGTAATTGTTATTGTGAGGTAGCTGATTGATTTGCTGAAAAGTACCTTAGCAATTAAGGTATTCCCTAATACATTGTTTTATGTTTGGTTGGGATACATTGTGTCTTCCTTCCCTATTCATGGCTAGTGTTCAAATTATTCATTAATTAACAACTTCAAGTATATAGTGAAATATAATCTTGTGTCTGCAAGTGGTCAGATGCCTAAGGCACTGACCCAAAAATGCATATAATACATTGCTTTCCATTTGAATTGTTCAAAAGATTTATGACGAGAAGATCATTTTTTGCATTTTCTTTGACTACTGAGGTTAACAAAAATTAACAGGCAAACAGAGATTTCAGTTCAACCTGTCCACTAATTGATACGTTCTTTTTTAAAGCAGAGAGGTGATTGGGCCTCCCGGGTGGCGCAGTGATTGAGTGCTGGGTTGCCAACCTGCCCACAGCCTCTGCAGAGCCGATTCCATCCCTGGCCACAGGGCGAGGGTCCCACAGGGCTCACACACCTCTCCTGCTGCCCGCTGCTCCCCTCAGCAGTGTATATCGTCTGTCTGCTTGTTCTGGCTCTGGTGAATTCTCTGACCCTCCTGCACTTCTGACTGTACCCAGTGCTTGTGTAAATAAATAAATAAATAAACAAACAAACAAATAAATAAATAAATATTTTTAAAAAAGCAGAGAGGTGATTGAATCATTAAAAATTAAGAACATTCCTGAGATCCATTTGTGAACAACTGAGTCAGAAACTCTGATGGTGGAGCTCAGCAGTTTGAGTTTTAGGTAGCCCTTCTTTAGGTTAGTTTAAGAACTACTGGCTATTGTTGTTACATGGTAAAAAACTGCAATTTCAATTTCATAATGATCACCCAACCTGGTTTCAAATCATGCCTTAGCTGGGTGACATTGGGTGAATACCTTAACATCTCTGAAACTCACAGTTAATGTAAATAACATCTGCAATATTTAAATGAGCTAGCTTAGAATATAAGCAAGAAGCACAAAGCCTACACATAGGCAACTCTTAAGGAACAGTAGAGATTAAAACCATGAAAATGATGATGATGATGCATATAGAAAGGAGGCAAAAGTTGTGTTTTTATATTATCCTCACCCTAGGATTTTTCTTCAAGGATGCTTACCTCAATTCTTCTGCCAAATTTCTTATATGACATAATGTGAGGGTTCAAGGAAATGGGAAAAAGCACAACCTCTGAGACCAGAGAGTCCAGAGATAAAACTCTATTCTACCTGCAGTTTTCAGATTTAGCAAATAAAAAAAAGTGATGGCTACCGAAGCCTCTCTAGTGGCATACAGGTTAAGTCTCAGTGCTATCACCACTACAGTCAGAGTTCAATCCCTGGCTAGGGAACTAACCCACATATGGCACAGCATACCTCTCCTGTCTAACCTGCTGCTGCCCTTAGCAGATTATTTCAGTAAATCCACCTGTTCTGCTCCCACTCTATCTCTGGGGAATCCTCTTACACACAGCCCTGCACCTCTGGCCTATACTCCAGTTCTTATATGAAAAAAAAAAAATCATTGAAATAAATAAAAGTGATGGCTACCCAGTTAAATTTGAATTTTAGATGATCAACATTTTGAAGTTTAATTTAATTCAATTCAATGGGATATCTGGAACATCTTTACGCAAAAAAAAAAAAAATGCTACCTATCTGAAATTCAAATTTACCTGGGAATACTGTATTTTATCAAGCAGTCCTATCTATGTGACCTCAGCAAGTTATGTAACCTCTATGCGTCAGCATCCATGTAACAATAACATGATCTACAGTATAGGATCCTGTTAGGAATATATGTAAAGGATGTATGTATCACATGTGTATGAAACAGAACAGTCTCATAAATAATAAAATCAATCTGAGATGTTATTATTAGTTATTCATAAAACAGATCAGGTTTTTATTGCAGTCCATGATAAGACTTCTTATTTATCCTTCTGAAAATATGCTTTAAATTTTGTGGGGCTGAGGATGTTGGTTGGTGCAAGAACCACTTACACCTAGTAATACAACTAAATGTTTTAAAAATATGGAATTCTATTAAAGTAGAATTCATTAGCATATAAATGTTTCTTTCGAAAGAGAACAAGAACATAGACTTCAAAACTGCTGCATATAAAAACTTTTCCACATTTATTTCTAAAGCTTGGCATTCATTATGCAAAATACCCAAAGCATTTACTAAACTTTTCTAGAATTTTTTGAATTCTAATGAGTTTCAAAATCAGCTCTATAGGATAAAGAGTAACACATAAATTATATTTTTCACAGATAAAATAACCCCTCAAGATTTTCAGAGGTGCTTTTTTCTTCTTATGGATGCATTTACTGTGAGAGTTGAAAATTCATTGCTGGTCTATTAGTTTAGGTAATAATTTTTACTTCACATAGATTAAAGTTGGGTGCTTTTATTTTTATTTTTCTGTTTTTTCCAGGTACAGAAAGATGTAGAACTTTGTTTAAAATTTGTGCCATCAATGGAAGTAACTGAATGTACAATGACATAAGCAGAGATGTCTATTATTTGGAAATATAGTTCATTTTTAATGCATTCCATTTTTACCTAGTTTATTTAATAGACTGATCTGACTGAAGTGGAAAGTCACAACTTTTGGGAAATAATTGTGGAAGAAAAAGAGTATATTCTATCAGTAAAAATACTGATAGAGTAAAACATCTGTTAAATCTATGCTTTCTGTTCTTATATATATTTTTTTTTCTACAAGAGAAATACAGAAAACTATACTGTTCTGAGATTAGTGTTTCACAAGTGTAGTGTAAATTTTTGGTGGTATATATTTATGGAATGGCATAATGCTAAAGAATGATGAAAACTTACCATTTTGTTAAAATAGTAAAACTGCTTTTCCTATAAATGTTATTTTACTTTCCAAACATGGATCCAGTTGAGAAGGGGTTTCAGACAATCTCTGACTTCAACAATTAACCCCAGTTTCTTTCTTGCTATCTTCTATCATTGGCATTGATACCATCATTAGCTTTACATTTATAAAGCTATTTTATTTTATTTTTTAAAGATTTATTTATTTATACAAGAACTGGGATACAGGTCAGAGGCACAGGAGGGTGAGAGAATTCACCAGAGCCAGAGGGGAGAGCAGAGTAGTCAGACTGACGAAATACACTGCTGAGGGGAGCAGCGGGCAAGGCAGGAGAGGTCTGCTCGCCATGTGGGTTTCTACCTGGCTGGCCAAGAATTGAACCCATGCTGCAGAGGCTGTGGACAGCTTCACAGCGCAGCCCTCCACCCACTGCGCCACCAGGGAGGCCCTATAAAGCTATTTTAAAAGCACTTATGAAGCAAATTTGCTGCATCCTACCGTAGTTCCATTATTAATATTGTGAAGGACCTCCTACTATTTTCCATAGTAACTATTCCAATTTACCTTCCCACCAACAAAGCACAAAGGCTTCCTCTTTTCCCACATACTTGTCAACACTTGTAATTCATTCTTTTTAATAATATCCATCCTAATAGATGTAAGGAGATACCTTATTGTGTTTTTGATCTGCATCTCCTTAGTGACTAGTGATGTCAAGCATATTTTCATATACCTATTGGCTTCTTTCCTTTGGAAAAGTTTTGTATGCATGTGTTCTATCCATTTATTAATTAGGGTTTTTCCTTGTGAGTTCTATCAGCTCTACATTTAATTATTTTCAATGTGATGGAATTGTTTTCTTAATTCTATTCCTTAAAGTTCACTTAGTTTTAGTACAACACCAGAGTTTTGTATATTGATATGCTGCAACTTGACTGAATTTGTTTATTATTCTAACTTTATTTTTTTTGGTGGAGACTTTAGGTTTTGTATGATATCCTTATGTATGTCATCACAAGTAGTGAGTTTTACTTCTTCCTTTCCAGTTTGTATTCTTCTTGTTTCTTTCTACTGATTATTCTAGCTACAGTTTCTAATATTATGTTGAATAAAAGTGTTAATAGTGGACATCACTGTCCTGTTCCTGATTTTACAGGAAAAGGTTTCAGCTTTTTACACTGTTTGATATTAGTTGCAGACTTATATGTGATTCTTTATGATGTCAAGGCACATTACCATTTACCATAAGGCCACTTTTGCTGAGAGCTTTTTTTTTTTTTTAAGACTCATTTATTTATACAAGCACTGGGGTACAGTCAGAAGCGCGGGAGGGTGGGAACATTCACCAGAGACAGAGCAGAAAGCAGAACAGGCAGACTGATGAAGTACACTGCTGAGGGGAGCAGCAGGCATGGCAAGAGAGGTCTGTGCGCCATGTGGATCCCTCGCCCAGTGGCCGAGGATTGAACCGGCAATGCAGAGGCTGCTGGCAGCTTTGCAGCCCAGCGCTCAACCGCTGCGCCACCGGGGAGGCCCCAGCTTTTTTTGCTTTTTAAAGATTTATTTATTTATGCATACAAGAGCTGGGGTACAGGCCAGAGATGCAGGGGGTGAGAGGATTCACCAGAAACAGAGTGGGGAACAGAACAGTCAGACTGCCTGAAATACACTGCTGAGGGGAGGAGCCCATGAGTCAGGAGAGGTCTGACAACCACCATGTGGGTTTCTCCCTGGCCAGCCAGGGATCAGACTCGTGCTGCAGAGGCTGCAGTTTGCTTTGTAGTGTTGTGCTTTACCCCTTGTGCCACCAGGGAGGCCTTGCTGAGAGTTTTTATAATAAATGGATGTTGAATTTTGAAGCAATGCCTACAGAATTTAATCTTTCTGCATCTATTGAAACAACTATATGAATTTTTGCTTAATTTTGTTAATAAGTGATATGCATTGATTAAAAAAAATTATCCTTGCACCCCTAAATAAATTTCACTTGATCATGGTGTATAATTATTTTAATATATTGCTGAATTAGGCTTGCTAATATTTTCTGGAGAATTTTTCCATGTATGTTCATTAGGAATATTGGCAGGTAATTTTCTTTTTTTGTGGTGTCCTTGTCTGGTTATGATAGCACACTAATGCTAGCTTTATAAAGTGAGTTTGCAACAGCTTAAGAAGGGTTGGTATTAATTCTTCTTTGGGTATTTGGGAGAATGAATCACTAAAGCTCTCACTACTCTTCAACTTTGTTGAGGGAAGAGGAACTATTCTCTTCACTGTTGTTCCTGTCCCAATCCCATGTTTAACCACACAGCACTCTCTCAAATACTGGATAAATAAACAGACAATTTCTCCATTTAAATACTGGGAAGTTGAGAATAAGAAACTATTTGCTTTTTCAAAAAACTATAAAATGAGGGTTATTCCTGAAGCTTTGTGGGATAATAGAGATAAACTGAGTCTAACATATATACTTTTTTTTTTTTTTTGTGGGACCCTTGCCAGCGGCCAGGGAGCAAACCGGTGCTACAGAGGCTGCCGGCAGCCTCGCAGCCCAGCGCTCAACCGCTGTGCCACGAGGGGAGGCCCTATACTTTCATTCTTGATTCAAAACTCATTCTTATTATGGCCACAATTCTCTGCTCATTATTACCAGTCATACTTCTTAACAAATATCTTCAAATATTGTCTGCATGTTCTTACCTCTAATTATTCTTCAGTTTGCTATATCCTGACTTGCATATTTTCAATTCTTTGAATTTGCCTTGTAAAATTAAAGGAATATTTAAAAAAATATAAAATGAATATGAAAAGGAATGTTTATGTTATTACTTCAACCGTCCCACTTACAAAATAAGCCTCTCTTCTCAAGTCTCCACAGGTTACATATTTTCCTACTGTCTCATACATCACAGGTTTATCCTTATTCTTCTTCTATTGCAGCATGTCTCATGGTTTTGTCCTGAGCTCTTTCCTCTCAGACTTCTCAGTATCATCAATGTTGCCAATCTTGTGTTTCCTAGACCATCTTATCCATCCATCACAGTAACACCAGGATACTATAATCCATGTTTTAATTCTTTATTTTTATGTCATTGATATCATCAATAAATCTTGTGGGTTCTTCTATTTTTTAAAATACCTTGCATACAATCATTTTTGAAATAAGTTACACAGCTACCAAGCCAGTTTAACTCATGATAACATTTCACCTGAACTACTGCAAATGCCTTCTAACTGGTTCATTATCGTTTTTTTGCTTGTTTTGTTTTAGTTTTGTTTCGGAGGGCAGAAGTGGTAGACTTACTGAATACAGTGCTGAGAGGAGCGCAGGCAAGACGAAAGAGGTTCTCTGTCCCATCTCATTTCTACTGAGGCCAATCTTCAGTCCATTTCCCCTGTAACACAAAGCTAGAGTAATCATTTAAAAATGTTAAATCAGAAGGTTCCTTCTGCTTATACCTCTAGTATTTTTAGATTATCTTTAAATTAACAAAAAAAAAGACCTTCTGTGGCCTGACTTCCCTCTTGCATTCCAAATATTTACTTTAGATAATTCCCCACCTGGACTTTTCTGCTTCCTTCAGTTATACTAACTTCTCTTATGTCCTTGTACAGGCCAACATTTTAAACCTTGACTCTTTCTTTGATCTTGTTCCTCTGACATGGGATTGTCTTTTGTTTCTTTTACATGAGCTGGCATAGCTCATCCTTGGGGCCTGAGAGACCATCTAATGCACACTCATGTTATTTGTTTTCCTTTTCTCATGTGTTGGTAATTATCAGATTGCTGCTTCCTGCTGGTTGTCTGTTCTCATCTGTGAACACTGATCATGTGTGTGTCATGTTCCCCACAGTGAAACAGCAGAACCTGGACTGCAAGCACTCACTGAAGACCTGTTGACTTGATATATGAATAAATATTACTAATTATGTGTGTGATCTTACACCTTGGTCTTACCAGCTGAAAAATGAGAGGATTTAGAATTGATCATGTATGTACTATTTTCCAGGTCTCAAATTATTTTAATTTTCGATCATATTGTTACTGATCAATTTCTCATATATATAATAAAAATGCAAAACACTGAGCAAAATAACTAGTGTCCTAAAGCAAGGTCAAAATCTTTTATTTATTTTTTTTTTAGATTCCAAAAGAAACACTTGTTTATTGAAGATAATTTGGAAAATGTGTGCAAGTATATACAAAGAAATTAAATCTACCACTTATCCTTTCATACCCAAATAGCCAGTGTCAAACATATTCACATGTTTCTTCCCAAGATAATTTATGCACAGTGTTGATGTCGTTTTCACAACATTGTATAATCAAAAAATGTATATATTTTACCAAGAAAATATTTTGTAAAAAAAAATAAAACAGGGGCCTCCCTGGTGGTGCAAGGGGTTAAGACACAACCTATGAAGCAATCCACAGCCACTGCAGCACAAGTTTGATCCCTGGCTGGCCAGGGAGCAACCCACATGGCGCAGCTGACCTCTCCTGACTTGACCACTGCTCCTTTCAGCAGTGTATTTCAGTCACTCTTCCTGTTCTGTTCCCCACTCTGTCTCTGGTGAATCCTCTCACCATCCAAACCTCTGGCCCACTCCCCAGTTCTTATATGCATAAATAAATCTTTACAACAAATAAATAAATAAAAGCAAGGTCACAAGCTTTAAGAAAACAAGATTGGGACTGATTTTCTGGGATACTTGCTCTCTGAGAAATACATTATCTTCCATGCAAATAACTGGAAAGAAAAAACAGGAAATCAAGTCCTCAGGTTTTGTCTGTTAGGTTGGTTTTCATTGTCTTGACTTTTATATTGTCATGAAATGAACTTGCAAAATTTTTGAATATTTAATTGATGATTTAAAAATCACTGAAATATATCAATATACAACTATTTAATTTTGATAAAAAATAATGATTTCAGGGTTCTTGGAAAATCATGCTTCATTAAAAAACCAGGAATGGTCTATTTTTTGGCACTGTATATCTGAAATTAACTTTCTTTGAAAGGTGGCTCACAGAATTTAAAATTCGAAATGTTTGTTTACCAAAGGACATTCTAGCTGGGCTTTAACAGTTACGGGTGGGTAGCCACCCCAAATCCATATCCGCTCATCTCTTATTTTCAAAGCCTTGATGTATTCAGTCATCGTCTCTTTTCCACAAGGCCATATGTGCTTCTGGGTAGGTAGACTGCACCCTCGGACACAGGGTCCTGATATTTCTAAGCTGAATGGTTTATCGTGAGCAATGGACCACATGGCTCCTGCTAAATGTTTAATTGCTCTTTAAAGGAAATGCAAAGAAAAGATGGATCCTTTCCTTTCAATGATTTCTTTCATTTCCTGAGTGCAGATCTCTCTGGAAGCAATGCAGTCATCCTACACTTACAGGGGATTAAGGGAACCCTGCAAAGACAGCACAGCACACACACACAAAGCCTGGTTCTTTGGGGTTGTTCCTGGATAACACATTTTCGTAAATATTTTGCTTGTGGAGCTTTCAATGTCTATTATTGATGTATAAAGATATTCTAGAATTTTTTTAGATTGTAACAAATTATATTTAAACATGGTAATATTAAACCCTTATTTAAGGGGGAGAGAGGAGAGGAAGGGGTTGACAGGGGTAGTTTGGTGAAGGGTGAGTGGAATGCGTTCACATGTGGAGGAGCAAAAAATGTAACCAAAAATTTAAAATTAAAAATAAACCTACCATTTATTTATGGACTCAGTCACATTTAATGCCTTATTAAAAACTATTACTGAAATGTTTGTATCTTATTTTCCATTAAAAAAAAACACTTCATCCATTAATTTCTGAGTTATTTTCTTCCTAGCATGACGCTGTATTAATCTAGTTCCTGTCCTTTCAGTTATTACTCTATGCATTTATAAGTAGCTTGACAGAAAGGAAAGGAAAATCTAGAGGAGTGTTGTGAAAGAAAGTGATAAAAGTAAATTTAATAATAGATTTATTTAAAGCAATAGATCCAGAGCCTTCCTGGTGTCACAGGGGTTAAGTTTCAGAACAATGAAGCTATCACCAGCCACTGCAGCATGATTTAATCCCCATCCACGGAGGTCACCCACATGGTGCAGCAGACCTCTCCTGTCTCACCTGCTGCTCCCTTCAGCAGTGTATTTCAGTAGATCTGCTTGTTCTGCTCCCCACTCTGTCTCTGGTGAATCCTCTCACCCCCTCACACCTCTGGCCAACACCCCAGTTCTTATATGCATAAATAAATAAATAAACAAACAAAAAAATAGATCAAAGTATTATCATTTCAACATGTAATCGACTAATTGACCTAAAATTACTAATGATGAACATTTTTTTTAATTTACTTTTATTATTTTATGCATACAAGAACTGGGGTACAGGCCAGAGGTGTGGGTGGTGAGAGGATTCACCAGAGACAATGTGGGGAACAGAACAGGCAGTGGGGGAGACGCTGCTCCATGTGGGTAGCTCCCTGGTGGGTCCAGGGATTGAACTCATGCTGCAGAGGCTCCTGATAGCTTTATAGTGCTGTGCTTAACCCCTTGCGCCACTAGGGAGGCCTTGTGAGGAACTTTTGTTTCATAATAAGTCTTCAGTTGCCAATGTGTGTTGTATACTTACAGAACATCTCAGTTTAGAAAGCCACCTGTCAATAGCAGCTACTAGATACCAAACTGTATAGCCATGCTTTACCATGACAACATAGTAATGACAGCTAAGCCACAGAGCAATTGAACCTGTAATATCAGAGTGACATGTGGATTAAATCTAATCTATATAGCTATAGTAAACAGAACAACCCGACTACACCTCTTAAGAGTAGATCCAACAGGATTTATTGATCTGTTGGCAGTAAGCAACAGATCTCACTATGTTCTTATAATAAGAGCTTTTTCAGTTAGACCTCTTCTTGCTCCTGATTTCTATGTTATATTGGATTTCACTGCCATCTTCAGTAGACTGGGGCCAAATATACTACTGATTATATCCTCTCTTCCATTACACACTAGCATTTATCTTCTTATATAAAGACAGAGGAATAAAGCCCAGAATTTGCATTGATTGTAAATTAAAGAGAGAGATCTGGTTAAAGGGTTTCTGTGCAGCATATAATGAGCTAACCACAGTTATTTTAATGGATCAAGAAATGTTCATTGTTTGTGCCTAAGGACTTCTAGGAACTACAAGATCATGTTTAAAAGCATTTTTATAAAATACTTTAAAATGGGGAAACTTTGTGAGCCATTTCTTCCATCTCTTTCATATCACTTTTCCTGTGGCTATACTCCTGCTGATCTGCCTCTCGTTCTCAGAAGTTACAGCCTCAGCTGTTAATTATAATAATAAAATCTAAAGCTCAAGATTATTTTCACAATGTGTCTATCCATGACAGCACTCCACTGCCTAGGAGAATGTGTGACAGCAACGAATATGATCCCAACATAGAACAGGCCAGCAGGTAGTCGTCCCTTTGTATCTTGGGTCACCATCTATAAACTGGACTTAAGAACAGTTGCTTAAATGTGGAGGACACACATAAGACACAATATCAAAAGTTTTCCATAGAGTCTGTCACATTCAAAATGTTAGGTTTTTTTTCCATATGTTTCATATATTCTATATGCATTCATTTATCAAAAAGAAGAAAATATGTGAGATTTTTAAATGGAAGCAATAATGCAAGAAAAGAAACAGGGAGAAAGAAAAAGGAGAGAATGGGGACAAAGGAAGGAGAGAAGGAAGAATAAAGAATGGGGGCAGGAAGAAGGAAGAACCAAGGGAGAGAGGGAAGAATTTTCTAAATCCCTTGATTTCAGGCTATGCATCCCCTAATAAAGGCAGCATAACTGTGTTTAAGAGTTCAGTTTTCTAATCCTAGACCTACATAGTTTTGAATCATGACTTCTCTGTGTCTCAGCTTCCCATTTGTGAAATAGAAGTAAGAACAGTGTACTCACTGTAGAAGAGCTGTGAGGATTAACGAGATGTGTACAGAGGGCCTCCCTGGTGGTACAGGGGTTAAGTCTCAGCACTATCAAGCTATCTCCAGTCACTGCAGCACAAGTTCAATACCCAGCCAAGTTGCTACCCACATAGTGCAGCAGACCTTCCTGTCTTGCCTGCTGCTCCCCTCAGCAGTATATTTCAGTAAAATCTGCCTGTTCTGTTCCCCATTCTGTCTCTGATGAATCCTCTCACCCCCCTCCGCACCTCTGGTCTACACCCCAATTCTTCTATGCATAAATAAATAAAACAATCTAAAAAAAAAAAAAAAGATGTGTTCAGAGTCTTCCTAATTTTGCCCAGTAAGAAACAAATGTCTGATTATTGCCCATCATTATTATTACTTGAAAGGATCCTTTCAGAGTCTACTAGGACTCTGGAAACCAAATAGGCAACTATACACTTATTATTGCTAACATGTTGTTTCCATTTGCAGAAGGATGCAGCTGCAAGCAGTTGCAGCAGAAAATAAGACATCTGGATTGAAAGAATAATAAAAACAAATGAGCACATGAAAAAAGCCATCGCTGGATTGGGGTGGGGGGGAAATCTACTTTAAAGTCTTTTTGCCTACCAGCTATGTAAAAAAGATGTATAGACTCTTCCTATTTTTTTTTTTTTTTTTTGGTGGAGTTGAGGTCAGAGAACATAGAAGCTTCAGTCTGACCTGAATCTGTTCTGCTGGGGAACCTCAGTGCACATATTCATGAAAGAAACCCCATGGAGGCTCACACTGTGGCATTTCCTCACAGGTCAATAGTAAGATGAGAACCAGAGTCAGGAATAGTCTAACAGCCCTACTGGGCATCAGATGCCACATTTTAATTCAAACTGAAATAAACTAGTTCAGATTTCACCCAAAAAAGGCTGCAAGAATTCTCTGCTGCTTCTATACTTCCCTCCTATCCTCTCATCTCCTACCCACTGTTGGTTTTGTTCTAGAAGTTGGCTACTCTGCTCATTGTGTTTTAAATGTACTTTTGAAATGCTGAGAGCAAGACCCTTGCTCCAGAACAAGAACTGGGGTTTCCAGTAGAGTCATTCAGTCAGCCTCACCTCACAAGGAAAAAGCTTCCTAGCCAAATGTCATGTTTGACAGTAACCTTTTCATTTGCCTGATTTTATAAAACACACATCTTATTTTCTTATTATCAGTACCCATGAAAAAAATTGAAACAACTTTATATCACTTTTTTTTAAACACTTGTATCTAAATCAACAAATAGAATGTGTAAAAGAGTTCTAATTTAATGTCTGAGCCTCATTTGAGCACTGTCTCTGTCCCATTATAAGGCTAATGGAAAAAGAAAAGGAAAGGCATGGGCCTCTCCAGTAACTTAAAGTCTAGTAACAGACACCATCACGTGAATAAACACTTGGTTAAGAAACATGTTAACTGTTGAGGAAAATGTTCACAAAAAATAGTGATGCAGCTCAGTGGAGATGAAATGACCTATCTGGAATGAGATGGGGGTTGGTAGTTGAGCTCTTCTAAACAAATCACACTTGATATTGTGTGTTACAGGAAACTATGGGGCTAGTTTTCTTAATGTAAAGAGAAACCTTGCTGGCTAAGACAGTGTAACTAAGTATTTTATCAAAACAGAACCAACTCCAAGTTCTTAAACTTTCAAAAACAAAACAAGTTACACAGATACATGCATGTGCACCAAAAAGAGCACAATTTCTATCATAGATGGGTTTTTACGTCATTTTTTTGGTTTTTACATCTTTATTGAATTATTATAGTTATAAAATTGTGTATTTTATAAACTTGACAATTATGGCATTGTGAGCATTCAAACATAAAGTCAAAGAGCAAAACCATCAGATGGAGGGACTGGACAGTTAGTTCGTAAACAATGTTAAAGTTTTCTGTATAGCAAAGCAGTCTGCTTCTATGAAGTGCCTAGAACTTGCAGTAGTCTACAAAAACGAATGCACCACCAAAAAAAAAAAAAATCAATTTTACTAGGCTAAGAAGAATAAAAAATAAAACAAGAGTGTGCATATGGGACTTGGGAAACAAGTGGCGTTCATGATGGATTTCTTTCTTTCTATCTTCTTCATCCAAGACTTTAACATGCCCTGCATAAATCTCTTTTATAGTGTCCAAACAATGAAACATCCTGTCTCCTGTCTCCACAGTGGTCATGGCTGGTAAATGAGCACACACAAGCACATATCCACAGAGGTGCATGAAGATGAACCAGGGAGGAAGAATGCTCTAATTTCTATTCTGGTGACATGCTCAGCTATCAATTATCAAAGGCAGCTGGGCCGATGAGTCAGTACAACCACTTCAAGTTGATTCCCCTCTGGCAACTCCTGCAGAAGCTTCTCCTCCTCTTTGCAGAACAATCAAGGCTATAGGCATGTTAAGGGGGAAATAAGAGCAGAGACAAGCAAGACTTGCCTAATATAACACTAGAAAATTAACTTTGACCCAGAAATCTGTTTTCCACTTGCATTTGCTTTGCCTTCAAGATTTTGATCTATTGGTATTCTCTTTATAAAAGAGAACAGTCTTTACAGTTCTTTATAAAATCGTGTGTGTGTGCATGCATAAGGACACTTTAAAGAACATTAGATATATTTAATAAATCCCTTAAAATAATGTCTACAGAAAGATATAACAATCAAAGAGTACCTTGATGACACATAGCCTCTCACCCCTTTAGTTTCATCCTACACACAGGACTCAACTTACTGAAAGAATAAACCCTCAATGCTCTGTACATCACATTTCCATGTCAAAATTCAGAAAAGTCATATTTCAAAGATGCTTCTCTGAAGATACAGACAACCATCTGACATTTGGGAATTGCAGCTTCCTTTAAGGTACATGCCACTCAAAATATGTCTGAAATCAAGTGATGAAGTTGTCAGGGTCATCACTCACAGGGCATGAGGTTGCTTTACTATAGACACTCAAAGTTCCTTGGGAGGCAGGGTGCAGGGAGGGCACAGGCTGTTGAAACAATCATTCATAGAAAACTAAGCATGGGAAGAGAGCAGATATTTTTATAAGGGCAGCAGCCCTTCCGGTCAGCCTCTCCTCCAGTATATACACTCAGGAACCCCAAGGGAAAATAAAAACCAAAATGGATTAGAAAAATAAATGTTATCACAATATATTTTATGATACTAAATTTTATTTCTGAATTCATTTAATTCAAAAGATGAGCAAATACTTCCAGCTAGATGCTGAATGGTTTTGTTTCAGTTGGATATTATAAAATATAAAGGCATTTGAGATATTCCACGAAATATTAATCCCCTTCTGGATTTCACAATACATACTCTTAATTAATCCCTGATTTTGGAGTCTCTATTTAGAGAACATCCATGAAGTCATCATGGATACTTATTGCAGTCTGCCCTAGGACTGTTTTGAATTGAATCAGTTGTTCTCTGACCACTCATGGAGTTACCTTATTGCCTAAGGTGATGTACTTAGTACAAGACAGCCCCAGCAGTCAAGGGCCACATTCCAGATAACAGACACTCATATATACACAGATATTGTAAACAGAGAGAAATAAATGTATAAAAGGGCATGAAAAGGCTGTATCATGACCCAATAAGAAGCACCTACTCCAATTTGGAAGTGGGGCAAGTCTAGAAGGGTCCAGAGAAGATGCAATACCACATCCCACATAGCAAGCAGCAGCTAATGCAAATCAGGGAGGCTACTGAAGGCCAGGGCAGGTGGCTTCTGGATCTTTATACTCCCGTGTGTCATGGACATCTTCACATGTTCCTCATCCAAGTCCATGGAGAATGCCATGTCAGAACCAACTCCAACTGGTGGAGGTAAACAGCCAAACTGAACATTCTGAAAAACTGGCCTCTATAGAGAGTGACATGTGACAGATTCACTCTTATGTTCTCCTCACTCCCTAACTACCAGCATCCTAATCTACTTCAGCCACATGTTGTTGTTTTTTTTTTTATAGATCACATTGCCTTTATGATCACAGTTAATTCAATGATCAGTGCTATTATTCATAATGTCATTACAAAATATTTTATTGATGAAATAAGAATTTGAACTTTGAATCCAATTGGTGTTGCTTGCTCTATTTTTTTTAAGATTTATTATTTATTTATTCACACAAGAACAGGGGTCTAGGCCAGAGATGCAGGGGGTGAGAGGATTTACCAGAGACAGAGTGGGGAGCAGAACAGGTAGATCAACTGAAATAAGCTGCTGACGGGAGCAGCTGGCAAGACAGGAGAGGCCTGCTGTGCCATGTGGGTTAGTTCCTTGGTCAGGTATCAAACTTATGCTGAAGTGGCTGGTGACAGTTTGAAAGTGCTGAAACTTTAACCCCTGTGCCACCAGGGAGACCCTGGTATCGCTCTTAAGAAAACATATTGAAGGCCTCCCCAGTGGCACAGCAGATGAGCGCTGGGTTGCTAAGCTGCCTGCAGCCTCTGGCGACCAGGTGAGGGTCCCACTTGGCGCGCAGACCTCTGCGCAGACCCACTGCTCCCCCCCAGCAGTCTGCCTGTTCTGCTCTCCACTGTGGCTCTGGTGAATTCTCTCACCCTCCTGTGCTTCTGACTGTACCCAGTGCTTGTATAAATAAATAAATAAATCTTTTTTTAAAAATTAAAAAAATAAGAAAACATATTGATTGCTCTTAAGAAAACATTTTTTTAATTAATGAAACTTCAAGTCATGAATTGGGATGTAGCATTTTATACCCATCTCTAAATCACTTATTAATTTAATCACTAATATTTTTGAAATTCCTACTACAGGTAAGGCTGATAGAGGCCTTTAAAATGTAGACAAATAAATAAGACTCCTGTCTTAAAGAAACTAGTGGCTCAGTGAGGAGGTGGAAGGGGCAAAGCAAGAAACTTTAATATGAATCTGAGCTTCAGATACCCATGAAAGACAACTGGTGCTACCTTATTCAAAAGGATGTTGACAAGAATATATTTATCCTGACGGTAGTTTAGTATCTAGTGGATCATAAATATATAGACATTATGCAATTTTTTAAATTTTTTAAATTTTATTTTATATAATTCTTTTTTTTTTTAAAGATTTATATATTTATTTGAAGTACACTGCTGAAGGGAGCAGCGGGAGGCAGGAGAAGTCTGCGCGCCATGCGGGACCCTCGCCCGGTGGCCGGGGATTGAACCGGTGCTGCAGAGGCTGCGGGCAGCTTCGCAACCCAGCACTCAACCGCTGCGCCACCGGGGAGGCCCCTATTTTATATAATTCTTACATCATTTTTCATTTTTGCACAATATATGCACTTTCATGTTTTTGGTTATATTCCCCAAACAATTGCACCCCGCCCCTTATTTTGACCCTAGTCCTTCCTCTTCATTATGCAATTCTTTTTTTTTTTTTTTGTTTAATATTTTATTTTATATAATTCTTACATCATTTATCATTTTTGCGCAATGTATGCATTTTCATTTTGGTTATATTCCCCTTACAATTGCAACCCCCTTATTTTGACCCTAATCCTTCCTCTCCCCGCACCCCTTCCCCATAGTGTGTCTCTGGTTTATAGTTGCTTGTTGATTTTGATTTTTTTCTTTATTATAGTTAGTCTTTTTCCTGGTCCCTTATTTAGGTTTTCTAAATTCCTGCTATGAGTGGGACCATCGGGTACTTTTCTTTTTCTTTCTGGCTTATTTCGCTGAGCATGATCCCTTCCAGCTCCATCCATGTTGTTGCAAATTGCATGAGTGTATCTTTTTTGATTGCTAAGTAATATTCCATTGTGTATATATACCATATCTTCTTTTTTTTTTTTTAATATTAAATTTTATTTTTATATTCCCCCATACAATTGCAAACGCCCCATTCTGACCCCAATCCTTCCCCTCCCGCCCCCCACCCCCCAACAAGTGTCTCTGGTTCATAGTTTTTTGTTGATTTTGATTTTCACTTTCTTATATTCATTTTCACCTTGGGTAGTAAAGGATATGAAACATACACTTTGAAAAATATTTTTTTATTTTTTTTTCAAATTGATGTCTGGAAATGTCTATGTGATACAAAAGATGCGTAAAAGCAGTTGGTTTTATTTAATCATAGATTTTGATTGCCGTGTTCCTTGGCCTAGAAAATTCAATTGAACTATCTTTATGTGTTAATTTGTTTAAATGGTTGTGAATATGAGCTAATTTTTTTTTAAAGATTTATTTATTTATTTATTTATACAAGCACTGGGTACAGTCAGAAGCGCAGGAAGGTGAGAGAATTCACCAGAGCCAGAGCGGGGAGCAGTACAGGCAGACTGACGAAGTACACTGCTGAGGGGAGCAGCAGGTTGTGGTAGGAGAGGTCTGCGTGCCATTTGGGACCCTCGCCCGGCAGCTGGGGATCGAACCGGCGCTGCAGAGGCTGCGGGCAGCTTTGCAACCCAGCGTTCAACCACTGTGCCACTGAGGAGGCCCAATATGAGCTATTTTTTAAAGAAAGTTTCAGTGGCTAGACTTGAGAGCTCTGTATGGATTGAATTCAGCAGGAACATTCAAGTGTTCACAGATCTGTTCCCAACTGAGTGGATGCTACTGTCTTGATTTAGAGACAATTGTATTCTCATCAGAACCCCACAAGAAGCTGGGCAGAGGTCAGTGACTGCAAACGAGCTCTTTTTATCTTCAGTACTTATCCAAACATACCTATTCCTGCAGTGTTATAAATTCTTTAACTGGAAGACCCCTAAATTTCAGTCTTCATCAGTGAATGTCAATGTCATAGTAAGTTAAGAGATCAATGTTAGCATTTCTTATCAGCAGGTTGTTCTTCCCATCCTGTGGCTCCCCTTCCCTCAATTTCCTAGGACCACCAAGTATGCAGAACAGTGGCAATGGGAGCGAGCTACAGGATATTTCTCCATGCAACATTCATAGCATCCAGTCTGACTAATGGCACCTATCACTTCTAGGCAACTTCTGCCAGCTGGAAGATGTTCTTTTGGGCCCACCTAATGACAAAGAAAGATGACCAAGGGGATCTGGTTATGGGGTCTACTCAAAGAGTACTGAGGATTGTGATCAATCAGTAGATTCACCATTCTCTAATAAAAATCTAGCAATAATTTAGGGCTGCTATCTTAGGTCCACTGTCCTATTAAAATATAATTATTATTATTTTTTTTTATAGAGGCATGTTCCATTTTTATTTGTTTGTTTGTTTTGTTTTTGTTTTATACATGCACTGGGTACAGTCAGAAGCGCAGGAGGGTGAGAGAATTCACCAGAGCCAGAGCAGGGAGCAGAGCAGGCAGAAGGACCCAAGTACACTGCTGAGGGGAGCAGCGGGCGGCAGGAGAGGTCTGCGCGCCATGTGGGACCCTCCTCCAGTGGCTGGGGAGCAGCCGGGGATCGAACCGGCGCCGCAGAGGCCGCGGGCAGCTTCGCAACCGAGCGCTCAACCGCTGCGCCACTGGGGAGGCCCTAAAATATAATTATTAAATCATGTTTATGCTTGATAATTCCTCATATAAAGGGAAAGCAAAAATCTTTTTGGATAGCAACAATTTTGATAGCAACATTATATATATATCTTTCCACCCCCTCTGGATCACAGTATGCTTAAAAAAAAAAAAAAGACATCAGGACTTCTTACACCAGACATCAGGATCAGAATTTACCACTGTGACTGACACTACACTGTGATTCTCTTGTCCACAATATATATCGACTGTCCTTTGTCATAGATACAGAAAGGTAAAAACTGACCTCCAGATTCACCAGATGCCAGAGATTGCACTGTTACTCAGTCACGACCAATGGGTTCTATAACTAAAACATGCTAGAGAGTTCAGAGCAAGGTTTTCCTTTCCTGATATTTTTACCCACTTTTTCTCCTTCACACTTATTTCTTCTAGATGCTGCCTGGAACAAGAGCCTAATGGCCACAGCTGTGGCTGCACTGCTATCTTTTCACCATGAGGGGAAGGAACAGACAGTGGCAAAGAATCTAGCCCTGACTCTCAGCCACGGAAGCAATGCCGGCAGCTGCTTTCATGCACACTGTCTTTTATATGAGAAAGCTGGAATCCCCATGGTCATTCACAGCTAAATTTATTTTATACAACTGACAGTCACATCAATAAACTTCAATAAGAACTAAGAGCTACTTTATAGTCCTTTAGAGCCAGTTAACCTCTGTGGAGCCCAACAGTCTTATCTTTAAAATGGTCATAAAAATATCTATGTCCCACTGATACTACTAGAGTTATAAAAAACAAACATGGTTTAAAATGCATAAGGGGATACTGGATGGTTATTTTATTTTTAGCACTGTATTATTATTACTTTTAGTTATATAAACATGAACACTATCCCCAAAATGTTATCAGTTTATTGAAATTTTGATATAATAAAAATAAGCAAATTTGTAAAAAAAACATTTGTAGAAGACACACCCAATAAAAACTTATATCCAAAATATAAAATAATTCTTAAAACTCAACAATAAGAAAGCAAACAACTGAAAAATAATAGGTCAAAGGCCGTAACAGATTTTTGATCAAAGAAGATACACATGGCAAATAAGTATAATCCCAAGTTTTGAAATTATGAATAAAGCTGCCATAAACAGTGTATCCATGTGTGTGTGTGTGTGTGTGTGTGTGTGTGTGTGTGTGTGTGTTGGGGGAGTGACTCTGGTAAGTCATTGCACCTTCTGATCAATATCTCTGAACTTAAAATTACCCAAAAAAGTGAAGACTTAAAAAAAGAGAGTACCTATTGTATTACTTTCCTCCAGAACTGGAATTAGTTTAAATAATTTGGAAAATCAATTCTTATCCAATCATGGGTATAAAATAATTTGGCATCACTAATGACCTGACAACTGAAGAAAGTTGAGGGAATTCATCCCCCTGACTTCTGGGAATAATTAGTTCTCAGTTGAAAATCTCAAATGGCTAATTTCTTAGGAAAAAAAATAAAGAGTATAGTCAAGGGTGATTGTTATCCAACATTTAGGAAAGCAAAGTGTTCACATCTAGTATGTGACACAAGTGGTGTGAACTAGAGGAGGAGAAAAGAAAATTTCACAGAACATTAATCTTTTATATTTTCAGAGATTGCTTTTATATTTGGTAAAACCTTAATATTAAAAATATAATCCCTCTTAATTAGTTTTCTAATACTTCCAAAGGCTCAGTAAAACTGTCTTTGCCTTAGGGTATAATTTAGTCAGAATTCATATAGCAGCTTATTACTGTCCACATGCCCTTCCATTATTCTAACTCTTTTAACAGGTACTCAAAGAATTAGTATTTTATTTTAATGATTATTTTCCATAAACTATTTTTTTGTTTTATTTTTTAAATCCCATTTCAAGCAGAGCTCAGGACAAAAAATTCAGAATTTGGTGGTCAGGCTGGTGTGGGGGCATACATCTGAGGAGGTGTGAACCCATTCCCTTAAATCATATACAGTGCTATAAACCACTGCTACCTTAATTTAAAAAAAAAAAAAGAAAGAAAGAAAAGATAAAGCAGCTGTTTCCTCTGCTCAATTTCCCCTCAGTGGCCTCTGAAGAGAACAGTCACCATGCATAGCGGAGATTGAGTGCTCAGAAGTTTGCAGGCCCCCTGGCAGACTGTAGACTCTGACAAAAAGTGTGGAGTCTCTCTGTTATACAGATTGGATATGTCACAAATTTAGCAGGTCAAGAATTCCGGATAAAGTGCTTCTGCCCTCAGATCATGAAAACATGGTGGGGATCCACAACACCCTCAACTTGTTACCAGAATAAAAAGTACAAAAAAATATCCATACTGGGGAAAAGATTTATAAAGATGTTTGGATTAGAAAGAGCATGAACTCTTCAAGTTCATAAGAATAACCATTCAGAGACTGCATGACCTAAAGCTGTTCAGTATGGTAAAATTCAAGCCCCCGAGAATATCATTACAACTTCCAGCAAAGGAGGACACAGTGACATGTGTCTCCAGAGCACTGGGCACTCAGTAGTGCCACAGCACCTAAACATTCTGGACCATGAAGCAACCAAGCCCTAATTTTAGGGCAATTTCAGATTGAAAAAAAAAAAGAGAGAGAGAGAGAGAGAGAGAGAGAGAGAGAGAGAGATATTTTTATTTTAAACTGGTAAGAAAGTGTTTCTATTAAAATCTATATTTAAATAGCTAAAAGAAATTAAAGCTGTTTATTGGTGCTAAGGTTTGAAGACTGGCCTCCAATCCTAAAGCCTAAAGCCTAAGGGCTACCATGTAAAAAATCCCTTTTCTAATCCTTTTTAGACCATCAGAAATCAACATTGCATAGGCACAACTTGTTTAAGCCTCTTTTCTTTAATCAGTTATCTTCTCTTCCTCTTTCTGACTTTAACCCTCTGGAGACACATTTTAGGTTTTCTACCTGAATCTGTGTAGCCCAAATAAACATGGTTTGCCTTTGTAATTGTGCCCTAATTGTTTTAGGTGAGAATCATCCCCTTTCATTCTCAGCATCCTCACATCTACCACATGTGACCACTCACTAAGACTTCAGACTTAGGTGTCAGAAATCCTCTACTCTTGCTGTAAGTTTTAACCCTTATTTAACATGTCTCAATTCTATGTCTCAATTTTCATTATAATACTGGAATAATAGTATTGTCTATTTCATAGTGATCACAGGAAATTTTAAGAGACCTAACATCACACAAATCAAGAATGCTATGAACTAGAAACTTAAGATCAGAATGAATGTACCCCTTGAAATCTGACCACTCATCATAAGGAAAAGGGAAACTACAATGGTAATAGTAGTGGAAAGAAAATTTCAGTCAAAAGAATGGGACAGTGGGTTTCAACAACCGACCAGATTCATGGGAGGACAAAGATGAGCCTCCTTGGGAAGTGATAGGATATTATGAAAAAACACAAGAAGGCTATTGTTCTTGAGACTAGTCACTGTTCTTCCCTATGACTTTGGCCAGTGGTGGTTCTGAGGTTGAGTAATCCTGTTGGGAATAAGAGGACTGAATTCTCGCAGTGCTTTTCATTAGAAGGTTACTGGCACTCTTATGGCATAGACACACTGACCATCTTTACTCAAATTTGTATTCCCAATTAAAATGACTCGACAGGTAGGAACAGCAAGTTGTTCTGGAAGTGAAGTACAAGCAGAAAATAAGAAAGATGATTCAGCAAAAGGAAGCACACAGCTTTTAAATAACATATTCCCATGCAGTTCTAGATAGGTATCCTCTTTAGCTTTGTCAATAATGAAAAGGAGATAGATGTGCTGAAGTTTTTAAAGATTGTGGGGCCTTGGGTTGAGTGCGTCTTATCCTAATAGCTGGGCACTAAGAGTTTTAAAATAAAAATTCATAAAGAAATTCTTAGTGGGCATTTCCAACTTTGATTCAATACAGTTATGAAGTTTCCTGGCATAAGAAAACTTTGAAAAAAAGGTAATTTCAAAACCAAGGGAGTATCATTAAAATTCCTGGGCTGAAAGACAAAACCACCACTGTAGACAAAAAAGTAGAAGAAATGAATTAAATATGAAGATACACAAGAGGACTGACCATAGATCTTTTATAGAAAATAAAATAAATTGAGGCTTTCATTTTTTTTTAACATCATTATGATATTGCCTATCAGTACAAAGGTAAGCCAAGCTGCCAGGCACACTCCTAGGGTATGATTTATGAGGCTCTGAAAAAGTTATTCTGTTAAAAAAAAAAAGTTTTTCTACTCTGAGCATCTGGAATATTAAAATAACAGGAAATCATTATTACCAGCCCATTCTTTGGTGATATGTCAGTTCCTTTTTAAATATAGACACTCTAAAATTAACTTATTAGAAGAAATGCTGAGCCTTTATATATAATAAAGATAAATTTAATATGTGACTTTTCTTCTAACTAGCTGAGAAGGAAAACAATTGAGGAAGAAGGAAGAGATTTTGTAGCAGTCCCCACTGGGGTCTGAAGAATGGGGCAGTGAAAATATACTAAACACCTGGGCTGTGAGGAGAAGAATAAAAACCAAGAATAGACAAAGGAGAGAAAACATTAACACCCAAGACTGCAAGTCTGCATATCACCCCACATATCCACAGCCAGCATTGCATAATGACCTTGTCAATTTTTTGGCAGAATATAGCAAAGATGGAAATAGTTGGTTCATAATAATATCAGTGGCAGTAATGCAAGAAAATGTTGAATGTGAATTGAATCTACAAAGGCATGGCATTGTGGTACATTTTGAGCGGGCATTCCTTTCTCCCAGATTTTACTATCAAGGAAGCTACCAATCTGGTGGTTGGTGATTGTTCTAGGGTCACAAAACACTGATACCTGAATATTATTTTGATTTCATTGTTTCTGTGTGGACTGGAAGATCTCCATGTGGTGTTAGGCACCAGAGATAGCCAATGAGTGCCTTTAAGAATAGTGAAGATAAGATCCTGGGCTTCAAAAGGCACAGAGATAAAATAAGCTCCTGTATTCTAGTACAAATCCATTTTTTCCAAGACTATATATCATCTCAGGATCAAGGGAACTAAAATCTTCTCATCATCTACCAATTTCACAATGAGGGAACCAAAGTAAAGTGAAGTGACTTGCTGAGGGTAAACAAATAGACTCACAGAACAGAACTTGACATTAACTCCCAATTCAGTGCTGACTAGTCAACTGACCTTTCCAGAAGCTCTTAGGAAAGAAGCCAAAAGAAATCTTTGGCAGAACATCTCTGCAGAGATTATTTCTATCTAATATCAAGTAGAGAGAAATTAACCATCTTTTGATATATTTCAAGTATTTGAAACAGCCACCTAAGAGAGAAAATATTTACCTTTCAGCTGATAACCAGAGTAACCACAGATACAGCATCCAAAACCAAACCGACAATGGCCAAAATCTCAGTGAAGGCAGAAAATAGGACCCAAAGTGCAATAATAACATGATATTGTTTTATCCCAAGAAAATATATTTTAATGTAAAGTGCAAAGAATATTGAGTCCAGAGATAAATTTGTAGGCCAGTCCAGATAAAAATCAATGTAAATGGTGTCTACTTTAGTTTTGTTCTTATGGAGATTTTTCTCTTTGTAAAACGGTAATAACAACAGACCTGATCTATGTCCAAATATGACTCCTCTGAGAGAACAAGAGGAAACTGGCCTGGCAGGCAAGTTTGTCAATACTTAGTGCTTAAGTTGGCTTCCAAGGAGTGGACTGAGAGGCAAACTAGGAGATAAGTTCAAGCCAGTGGCCTAGAGACAAACTCTAGAGAGGCAACACACCAACACCAGGGACCAGAAATAGGATGAAAGCTTGGATTATAGTACTACCTCAATATCTAGAGACAGATAAAGATGGCAGTGGAAATGTGGGATGGAGAAGATGTGAGAGGAATTCAAAAAAACTAGAAGCACTATAACTTCCTTTTTCAATTTGTGGGTGAATGTTTTTGGTTAAGACCTAAAAGGAACTATGTTTTGTGAAACAAATCAGAGATAAAAGGAAAAGTACCATATGATTTCACTGATATGTGGTACACAGAGGAAATAAGAGATGAATTAAATAATGCAAAAACAAACTTTTTGACTATAAGACCAATTACTAGTTACCAGAATGGAAGGGGTGAGGAGGAAGGGAGGTGTATAAAACAGGAAGGAGGGCACAATGGTATGGTCAAGAATAGATCTGAACTTTTTGTTATGAACAATGAAGTATGTACACATGTTGATTCTCAACAATGAAGACCTTAAACATATGTAATGTTATCATGCAATACAAATTAAACATTGCAGTATCTGAAAATAGTGATTTATCTTTCATTTTAAAATATTTAAGTTCTCATGTACTTTCTTGACATATTATAATAGCTGGACCCCCATTATAAAGTAAAATAATAGCATCGCCAATGGACATTGTTATTTTGCTTACATTGGTGCATATGTGTACATTATGTAAACACCTGAAAATTCCATGAGAAATTAGTGACAGTTTTAAAAGAGATAGGATGTTCCCAATCTTCCTAGTTTAAGATAATTCAGGTACTTATTTTTCAGTTGTTTTTGAGCTTATGTGTATTCATATGGATTTTCATTTTTACTCTAGAAAAAATATATTAAATCAGATTTCTTAATATGTAGTCATTTGATAAAGCATAATTAGTTACCATTTGCTAATAACATACTGCACACATACTAAAGGCAATGTGCTAACACTTTTTTTTTTTTTAAGAGTTATTTTATTTATACAGAGCCGGAGTATAGGCCAGATGCACAGGAGGGTGAGAGGATTCACCAGAGACAGAGAGGAGAACAGAACAGGCAGACTGACAAAATAAACTTCTGAGGGGAGCAGTGGGTGAGACAGAAGAGGTCTGCTCACCATGTGGGTTGCTCCAAGATGGTGGGGATTGAACTGGTACTGCAGAGGCTGTGGACAGCTTCACAGCACTGCACTCAACTACCTGCGCCACCAGGGAGGCCATACTAACATTTTTATATAAATATATCTCTTTACATGCATACATACATACATGCATGCATACATACATACATATACATACATATATATATATATATATATATATATATATGGAGGGATCTGTGTTAAATTTATTTTTCTTGCCTAAATGTAAATATTGTTTTTGGGTTCCATGCAGTCTAAAAATGCTTCAAGCCTATTAAATTTCTGAAAATCTGATGGTAATGCCAATGAGAAAGGATGAGAAAAAGAGATAATCCTGAAACATGTGCCAAAAAGTTCATGCATGTTTAATTTGCCATTGTGATAATAAAATTTAACTGGAAAGACAGAGGACTTATGGAGAAATGAGAAATAGTTAACACACATTAATCCCAAAAATGATGTAATTTTGTGCATGAGTCTCAAGGTAAAAAATATGACCAAACTGTGAAAGAAATTCTAATATATACAAATGACCTAAGATAAGGTTGGTTTCATTGATGATTGGCCAGTTTTCGGGGATTTATAAAAGAGATATGCGATTTCTTTCCATAAAAATTCTATAGAACTATTTGAGGAACTAGGACTATAAGACAAACTCTAATAAAAATGGACAACAACATCTGTTTCCAAATTGTTGGAATATTGATGAAGTTGATTAACTCAACTTTTTGTTATTACTATCTCAGATTTTCAAATAGAAAATTATTTCTTAAATATTCCATTGGCAGATGTCTTTCACTTCTGCTTGTGAGGTTTACTTGACATACCCTAAAGAAATAATAAATGAATGTTTCCTGCATATACATTTAATTAGGCTCCAAAGTTTTCTGTTTTAAATCAAGGCAAATACCACTGCATTTATTTTGAAAAGAAATTAAAATATTCACTTAAATCCGACCTTAGAAAGTGTAATCACATTAGATAAGCACATAGATTAAAAAAGAAAGAAAGAAAACTCCTGGGTTATCAAGCATATGAAATCATAATTGCCATTGAGACAAAAATGAAAATGATTGCACAAACATGTTAATGGTGTCTAAATAATATCCCAGCAGAGATGGTTGATGACAGATAATTTTGAACAATTTCCTCTGAATATTAAATGTGGGGCATTGAAATAAACAAATAATTCTGTCAAGCTTTCAAAAATTCTCTTTGTTTCAGACCAGCTCACAAAATATTGTTAGTTAAGTATACTGGTGCTCTTATGTCATGTAATTTTCAGAATAATGCAAACAAAATTGCACAATTTATTTTGTACTTTATTCATCAGAAAAGTTTAAAATCATAAACATCATATTAAGTATAGAATCATACAAACTTATTGTAGTATATGGGACATCAAGATTCATCCATCTGAAGGAAAACAACATGTCATCCTAGAAAAGATACAAGTTTCAAAAAACCCAACCTTTTGCTGTCTCCAGGAAACACATTTAGCTACAAAAGATAAAAATAGACTCAAAGTCAAAGGATGGAAAACAATCCTACAAGCAAATGGACCAAAAAAGAAAGCAAGGACAGCTATACTTATATCAGATAAAACAGATTTCAAACTTAAAAAGGTAAAAGAGACCCCAACTGTCACTACATTATGATGAAGGGGACAAAACTTCAAGAAGAAATAACACTCATTAACATATATTCACCAAACGAAGGAGCACCAAAATATATCAGACAACTATTGTCATCTTTGAAAACAGACATCAGAGAAAACACATACGTAGTAGGAGACTTCAACACACCACTATCAACAATGGATAGATGACCGAGACAAAAAATAAGTAAAGACACTAAAGCTCTAAATAAGGATCTAGAGAGCTTGGGCTTAACAGACATCTATAGAACACAAAACCCAAAAAAATCTGAGTACACATTTTTCTCCAGCACACACGGATCATTCTCCAGGATCAATCACATACTGGGACACAAGACAAACATCAACGGATACACCAAGATTAAAATCATACCAAGCATCTTCTCTGACCATGAAGGCATCAAACTAGAAATAAATCATAAAAAGAAGTCAAGGAACTCTCCTACCTCATGGAGATTGAAACCCACACTACTGGAAGACCACTGGACTAATGAGGAGATCAAAGAAGAAATTAAAAAATTCTTTGAGTTGAATTACAAGGAGGACACCAATTTCCTAAAAGTATGGGATGCAGTAAAAGCAGTAATAAGAGGAAAATATATAGCGATAGAGGCTCACATCAAGAAACAAGAAAGAACTCAAAGAAACAACCTAATCTTGAAGATCAAAGAACTAGAAAAAGAACAACAAAAGAACCCAAAACCAGTAGAAAAAAAGAAATAATAAAAACCAAAGCAGAAATAAATGAAATTGAAACTAAAAAAACAATCCAAAAGATCAATGAAACCAAAAGCTGGTTCTTTGAAAAAAGAAATAAAATAGACAAACCCCTAGCCAGGCACACAAAGGAAAAAAGGGAGAAAGCACAAATAAACAGGATCACAAATGAAAGAGAAGAAATTACAACGGACACAGCAGAAATCAAAAAAGTAATCAGATACTACTATGAACAGTTATATGAAATCAAGTTCAACAATCTAGAGGAGATGGATAAATTCCTACAACTCTACAATCACCCAAAGCTAGATAAAGAAGGAACAGAACACCTAAACAGACTAATTACAAGCAGCAAAATTGAAATGGTAATCAAAAACCTCCCCAAAAACAAAAGCCCAGGACCTGATGGATTTACAAATGAATTCTACCAAACATTCAGAAATGAATTAGTGCCTATCCTTCACAAAATCTTACAAAAAATTGAGAAGGAAGGGATAATACCAAACACATTCTATGAAGCCAACATTACACTAATACCAAAACCAAACAAGGACAACACAAAAAAAGAAAACTACAGGCCAATCTTGCTAATGAACACTGATGCAAAAATCCTCAATAAAATTTTAGTTATCAGAATCCAACAATGTATCCACAAGATAATTCACTATGACCAAGTAGGATTCATTCCAGGGACACAAGGATGGTTCAACATCCAAAGATCAATCAACGTTATCCAACACATCAAGAAAAAGATATACAAAAACCATATGATAATATAAATAGATGCTGAGAAAGCTTTCGACAAAGTGCAACACCCATTCATGATAAAAGCCCTTGAAATTCATGGGATACAAGGAACATACCTCAACATCATAAAGGCCATCTATGACAAGCAAACAGCCAGTATCATTCTCAGTGGTGAAAAGCTGAAAGCATTCCCATTAAGATCTGGAACAAGACAAGGATGTCCACTCTCGCCACTGCTTTTCAATATAATACTGGAAGTCCTAGCTAGAGCAATAAGACAAGAGAAAGACATACAAGGAATCCAAATAGGAAAAGAAGAAGTCAAACTATCACTATTTGCAGATGCTATGATAATATACATAGAGAATCCCAAAAACTCCACAGAAAAACTAATACAACTCATCAATCAGTTCAGTAAAGTGGCAGGATACAAAATCAACATGCAAAAGTCAGTAGCCTTCCTATACACAAACAATAAATCTGAAGAAGAAGAAATTAAAAAAAAAAATAATCCCTTTTCTTATCAAAACCAAAAAAAACAAATACTTGGGAATAAATCTAACTAAAGAGGTAAAGGGCCTATACAAAGAAAACTATAAAACACTGTTAAAAGAAATAGAAGATGACTCAAACAAATGGAAAGACATCCCCTGCTCATAGATTGAAGAATAAACATTATTAAAATGGCCATCCTACCAAAAGCAATCTACAGATTCAATGCTATTCCAATCAAAATTTCAATGTCATTCTTCAAAGAAATAGAACAATTATTGATGACATTCATATGGAAACGCCAAATAGCCAAAGCTCTCCTGTAAAAAAACAAAAAAAAAAAAAAAAAAGGGAATGGAGGCATCACACTCCCGGACTTCAAACTATACTACAAAGCCATGATCATCAAACTGCATGATATTAGAACAAGAACAGACACACAGACCAATGGAATCAAATAGAAAATCCAGAAATAAACCCAGAGATTTATGGTCAACTAATCTTTGACAAAGGAGCAAGAATATGCACTGGAGCAAAGAAAGTTTGTTCAATAAATGGTGCTGGGAAAACTGGGTCGCTACATGCAAAAGAATGAAGATTGACTACTACCTAATACCATGCAGAAAAACCAACTCAAAATGGATTAAAGAACTAGACATAAGGCCTGAAACCATAAAATACATGGAAGGAAATATAGGCGAAACACTACATGAAATGCACCTCAAAGACATCTTTTCAGACACATCACCCAAAGCAGTGATAGTGAAGGCAAAGATAAACAGCTGGGACTACATCAAATTAAAGAGCTTCTGCACAGCAAAAGAGACAATAACAAAAACAAAGAGAAACCCCACCCACTGGGAGAACATTTTTGCACACAACACTAATTAATGATAAAGGGCTCTCACAAAAATCTACAAAGAGCTGATGAGACTCAACAAAAACAAAGAAAATAATCCAGTCAAAAAATGGGCTGAAGAGCTAAAAAGAACCTTCTCTGAAGAGGAATTGCAAATTGCCAGCAGGCATATGAAAAAATGTTCAACATAACTTGTAATCAGGGAAATGCAAATCAAAACTACCATGAGATACCATCTCACACCAGTGAGAATGGCACATATTAAAAAAAACTAGCAACAACAAATGTTGGCGAGGTTGTGGAGAAAAAGGAATTCTCCTGCACTGTTGGTGGGAGTGCAAACTGGTCCAACCACTATGGAGAGCTGTGTGGAGATTTCTTGACCTACTCAAGATAGAGCTTCCATATGATCCAGCAATTCCACTCCTAGGTATTTACCCTAAGGACACAGAAACATCAATTCCAAAGAGCACCTGCACCCCTATGTTTATAGCAGCACTGTTTACAATAGCTAAGCTTTGGAAACAACCCAAATGCCCAAAAATAGATGACTGGATCAAGAAGATGTGGTACATATACACCATGGAATATTACTCAGTATTCAAAAAAGTTAAACACATGCCATGTGCAGCAACATGGATGGAGCTGGAAGGGATCATTCTCAGCGAAACAAGCCAGAAAGAAAAAGAAAAATACTGGATGGTCTCACTCATAGCAGGAATCTAGAAAACTTAAATAAGGGACCAGGAAAAACAATAACTATAAGAAAGAATACATCAAAATCAACAAACAACTTTGAACCAGAGACACCCTATGGGGGGTGGGAGGTGGGGAAAGGAGAGATTGGGGTCAAAATAAGGGGGTTTTAATTTTGTGGGGAATATAAAAATAAAATTTAAATTAAAAAAAGAAATTGGGAAAAAATAAAATATAATTTAAAAAGAAATAAAATAAAGTAACTTTTGAAGTCACATCATCCAAAAATAAAGGCTTCTCCATCAAATTGAAGAAATGTTGATGACTCACCACTAATATGTTAATAAATAAATAAATAAATAAAAAATAAAAACCACTGGGTAAAAAGAAAAAAAGAACATAAAAGAAAGTGAGAAGATCATTGACACAAAATACAATCTCCATAAAATTTCAATAACAGCTATTGTAAAGAACTATAGTTGCTATTGTTATTACATTCAGGGGAATTGTATATCTCATTGATCTTCATTTGAAAAGGGCACCTTCTGAAATAGAGAACATGTTCAACAATATAGGTTACAATAAATTCAATTAAAAAAAAGTTACAAGTTTCAAACATGGGTATAGGTGTCATATTTTGTTATATCAATATATGATAGTTTCTGTGTACCCTGAGAAGCAGACTCTATAATGGGAATTAAAATGCAAGTAGTTTATTTGGGAGGTGAGAGCACACAAGTAGAAAAGAGGGAAAACAGAGGTAGAGCAGAAGGTATCACAGTAGATAAAACAGTGACTCATTAAATCAGCTTTCACAATGAGTGACTGGAACTTAATCCCTTATGGAAAGTTGTGGGTAATGCAGGGAAAAGCACACTGACAACAGTAACAAAATGTTCCTTAGATTCTCCCACACAGGACAGAAGAAGTGGTAGTATTTGATGAAAGTCACTGGTTGATGGTTGTCTCAGCGTTATTAATTCCCAAGCATCTATAGTTGGTATAAAACATCCATAAAAGAGAAATGAAGATTTTACAGTTAGAGTTAAAGTTCTCACTGACAGGCCTATTAATAGGAACGGGGCACTGGGAACATCCTGAGCATTTCATGAGCAGCTATTAAGTCAGCAAGTACTCAAAAGAGAAAATTTTTTTAAAACCTGGAGATGAGTGAAACTGAGGACACCAACCTATCAGAACCTATGGGACACAGCAAAAGCAGTACTGAGGAGGAAGATGCAGTAACACAGGCCTAAATCAAGAAAGAAGATAGATCTAATATAAACAATCTAGTTTATAGATCTAATATAAACAATCTATGTTTATAGCAGCACTATTTACAATAGCTAAGCTTTGGAAACAGCCCAAATGCCCAAAAATAGATGACTGGATCAAGAAGATGTGGTACATATATACCATGGAATATTACTCAGCATTCAAAAAAGATAAACACATGCAATTTGCAGCAACATGGATGGCGCTGGAAGGGATCATGCTCAGCGAAATAAGCCAAAAAGAAAAAGAAAAATACCGGATGGTCTCAGTCATAGCAGGGATCTAGAAAACTTAAATAAGGGATCAGGAAAATGAATAACTATAAGAAAGTGAAAATCAAAATCAACAAAAAACTATGAACCCGAGACACTTTTTGGGGGTTGGGGGGCAGGAGGGGAGGGATTGGGGTCAGAATGGGGGGTTTGCAATTGTATGGGGGAATATAAAAATAAAATTTATTATTTAAAAAAATAAATAAAATAAATAAACTGAATATCCCCACTGTTAAAAAAAATAAAATAAAATAAACTTCCAAGATTTGCAAAAAAAAAAAAAAATGATCCATACATCATGATCAAATGGGGTTCATTTCCATAGATGCAAGTATATGTCAACATACTCAAGTCAATCAAGAAATCCATCACAAACCTCCCTGGCGGTGCAGGTGGTTGAGCACCACACTGTGAAGCTGTCTGCAGCCTTTGTAGAGAGGGTTCAATCCTGGCCGGCCAGCGAGAATCCCACATGGCGAAGTAAACCTCCCCTGTCTCACCGGCTGTTCACCTCAGCAGTGTATTTCGTCAGTCTGCCTGTTCTGTTTCCCACTTTGTCTCTGGTGAATCTTCTCATCAGGCCTGTACCCCATTCTTGTATTAAAAATAAATAAATCTTTAAAAAAAAATCCATCACAACAAAAAAAAGTTTAAAGTCCTATGATCATATCAATATATACAGAGAAATCATTTGACAAGATTCAACATTCATTTATTATTAAAAAACTTTAAAAAATGGTAAAGATGGAACATACCTAAACGTAATAAGGCCTATATACAACAAGCCCATAGTTAACATGATATTCTTTTTTTTTTTTTTTAAGATTTATTTATTTATTTACACAAGCACTGTGCACAGTCAGAAGCACGGGAGGGTCGGAGAATTCACCAGAGCCAGAGCAGGGAGCAGAAAAGGCAGACTGATGAAGTACACTGCTGAGGGGAGCAGCAGGCAGCAGGAGAGGTCTGCGCACCATGTGGGACCCTTGCCTGGCAGCCAGGGATGATCCGGCGCTGTAGAGGCTTCAGGCAGCTTCACAACCCAGCGCTCAACCACTGTGCCACCATGGGAGGCCCTAACATCATATTCAATGATGAAAACTGAAAGCTTTTCCTCTAAGATCAAGTAAAAAAATAAGTATATCCACTACACCACTATTATTCAATATAGTATTGGAAACCCTACTTAGGCAATTAGATAAAAGAAAGATAATCCAAACTGGGAAAGAAGAAGTAAAACTATCACTATTTGCAGAAAACATAACAATATAGAAAGAAAACCCCAAAGTCTCCACTAAAAAAAAAAAAAAAAAAAAACTTACAAAATCAGCAAATTGGCAAACTTAAAATCTACATAAGAAAATCTGCTGCATTCCTACATGTAAAGAACAAACAGGAAGAGAAAGAAATCAAGAAAATTCCAATTATAATCATATAATAATGAATTTAGTACCGGGCCTCCCCTAGTGGCACAGGTGGTTGAGCGCAGCACTGTGAAGCTGTCCACAGCCTCTGCAGCACGTGTTTGATCCCAGCGGGCTAGGGTTCCACATGGTGTGGTAGACCTCTCCTGTCATGCCCGCTGCTCCCTCAGCAGTATATTTTGTCAGTCTGCCTGTTCTGTTCCCCACTCTGTCTCTGGTGAATCCACTCACCCTCCCCCTAATCTGGCCTGTACCCTGGTTCTTGTATAAATAAAGAAATAAATCTTAAAAAATAAGAATTTAGTACCTAGGAATAAATTGAACAAAAGAAGGTGATGTGAAGTTGACTCAGTTTATTTTTAATCATTTTTTCAAAATAAATTAATAAGGAGAATCTTAATCTAGAATTATCAATATATTTTTATAACTATGTAATAACCCACAATATTTTATACCAAACTATTTTATTATCTGAGGATATATTCTAAAAATAATAGCGTTTATGTGAATCATAAATTTTAATATACTCTCAAATTACTTTCCAAAATGACTATAGGAATTTACACCACCATAGATCATTTGTAAGAATGTCCATTTCCATGCAGCTTTGTCAGAGTTGGAGGTGACTTTTTTCAGTATAATGGGTAAAACATGCCATGCCATTTTTATGTTTAATGTGAATTTGCTTGACTTCTCACCTGTTACAGTTATCAATGAATTTCTTCACTTAGTTAAGAAGTATTTTAGGGAATTTCAAGTATAACATTTATTTCAATGGCATGATGTCTAACACTAGCAGACACTCATTATATTATCAAATAAAAATATAAAATGATAGGCTATGAAAAACATACATCTTTTCTTGAAAAACTGGAGTTTTTCATTTTACATTTCAAAACTATGCTAATAACCCTGAGCACAAGAATACAATTTTCTACATGTTAAGATAACAATAAAAATTTAAAAGAACTTTAGTCATCATGCAGTATTAAAAATTTAGCAAGGTGTATATTCCACCTTTATTGGCAATGCAATAAAATGTTCAGGTGTGATGCATTATGGTTCACCAGCTGCTAGGCAGAATCAGTAATAATCATTAATACTTGCTCAAAGCTAACACAAAAATCAAACGCTTATTATGCTTCTTAATTTAGGAAACTGTATAATTATGTGTGTATGTACAATATACTACAAAGAAATGTCCATACATATATTTAATTAAAATTAAGTAAACTGAGTATTACTGATCAAAACTTTCTCTATTATAGTATGGTCTTTGCTGTACTTTCTTTTATCTTACTTTAATGCCTTTAAAATACATACTTTTGGGGATTTTCCTTTTCTTTTCTTCTCCTATCTCAATCCACCAAATTCCAATGTGTTCTTTTCAACATTAGATAGAAATGACAATTAATCTGCTATGTCTTTGCTGGCTGTGTGATTAGAATTGCTCTCACTCGCCTTTAAATACCTTAGTCTTTTAACTACTATTGTTATCACATTCTGTCATTGAGATTCATGTACACATGTGTCTCTCACTTGTATGCAAACTCATTTAAGAACAGGGTTTCTTATTCTATGGATAAGTTTCATAAGACCAAGGTAAAGAAACATGCCTTTTTGAAAAATCACCTTTGAATGACCTTGGTATTTAATATGTCCAGATCCTTGGAGCTTTCCAAACTGCTTATTAAACTATAACATTCATTTAAATTCCCTTTCAGTATTTAGCACAATGACTGAACTATTAGGTATACAAAATTATTTTATTTGATCAAGGGCTCCTGGAGCTGCCATCTAAACCCTTTCAGCCTTCTGCATCATATGATTTCTGTACGTGTGATTAAGAACGCTATTAAGAATTCTCTTTCTTCGCCATACTTTAAGTTCCTTCATTTTAAAAATCTATAACTCCAAGTTTATTTGTTTTGTTTTACTTTTCATTTGCTTCAGGGTTGCTAAAAACAAGCCTGAAGAGCCTATGTTGAACATATCACATTGCAATGAGACATTTGCTTTTGTGTCATGTTTGCAACTGTATTCTTGGTCCAATAAGTGCTCACAGCAAAAGATTAAAGCAGATAACTAGGTTTTCAATGTGTATGCAAAAATCTTTATTCCTGAGAGTATGCAGTTTAAACATGTTATGGAGATCCAGTTTGGCATTCAAATTAAATACCTCCCTACTCAATTGCATAAGCAAAGTTCTGAGTTCTCAGGTTCTTTCATTATTTGTTTAGTGGGAAAAAAAAATTAAGCAAATAATGTCCATATTACAGAATAATGTTGATATGCATTGATTTGACTTTTCAGCATCATTCAATTAATAAAAAGTTACTGAGTGTCTAGGTACACTCACTTTCTAGGTGCTGACTCATGAAGAAAGTGCAATAGCAAAAAAATAAGGTAAAATAAAATAAAGGACACAAAGCCTCTGCTCTCCTGGGCCTTCTTTTCTATATGTCAGGGAGTAGTTTCATAAGAGCAGAGTAGGGTAAGAGGACAGAGAATACCTGGCATGTGATTGCTACATTTTGATTACATGCATCAGGGAAAGCTCATCTGATAATATTGGAGCAAACACAGGCAGGCAGGCAGGCAGGCAGACAGGCAGGCAGGCAGGAAGGAAGGAAGGAGAGAAAACCATGCCAGTGTTATGAATAGGGTTGGGAAAAGGTAGAAGAAATCAGAAGTAATTCAGAAGAAAGAACAGTGCAATGACTGCTGTAGAGCTGGGATTGTCATGTTTGTGAGATAGCTAGGAGGTCCGCGAGAATGACTAGAAGTAGGAAAAGTGGTAGAACACAAGATCAGAGGGCTAACAGCAGACCAGATCTGAAGGGTGGGAAAAGGCTGTTGAACAATTTTATTTCAATGTGAATGACTTAGGAAAGCTGTGGAAGATTTTGAACTAGGAGTAGCATGATCTAACTTACATTTAAAAGATCACTCAGGGCCTCCCTGGTGGTGCAAGGGGTTAAGCATTGCACTATGAAGCAAACCGCAGCCTCTGCAGCACGAGTTCAATCCCCGGCCGGCCAGGGAGCTACCCACATGGTGCAGCAGACCTCTCCTGCCTTGCCCACTGCTCCCCTCAGCAGTGTATTCCAATCAGGTGCCTGCTCTGTTCCCCACTCTGTCTCTGGTGAATCCTCTCACCCCCGTGTCTCTGGCCTGTGCCCCAGCTCTTGTATGCATAAATAAATAAATCTTTTTAAAAATAAAAAAAAATAAAAGATCACTCACATTTCAAGGTGGAGTATGTATCATCTTAATGCAAGGATGGAAGAAGAGGGGTTAATTTTCAAAGGCAATTGGAACTTCTAGGTCAAGACATGAAGGTGTCTTGGTCAGAAGTTGTAGTAACGGAGGTGTGGTTATAAAGGGGAAGATGCCTAATGTATTTTTTTCTTTGGTGTTTTAAATTTAGAGCATAAATGAAAAATGAAAGTTAAAAAAAAAAACAACTAAGAGTGTTCTGATTTGATGCAATGGTAAGATAGAGAAGACTGCTAAAGATGTGGGAAGAATAGGCATGCATGCCTAGAAATAAAGAGTAGATGAAGGTAATCAGCATAGTTATGTTACTGGAAGCATTGTGACTGACTGAGATACCAAGGGGGGAATGTAGATACAGAAGACAGGATATCCATTGACTGAACATTGGAATGCTATAATGTTTTGTGGTTGACAAGATAAGAAAAATGGAACAAAGAAGACAAAGACTGGCTAGTGATGAGAATCAAAGCCAAATGAAGCAAATGAGTAAACAAATTCTCAGCTTCATCAAATGTTGTGAATGAATTAAGGACTCACTATTATTGATTGGATAAGATAATATGTACAGCATTGGGGACTATAAAAGAGCAGTTTCAGGGCCCCCCTGGTGACCTAGAGTTTAAGTCTCAGCACTACACCAGGACAGCCCACTGTGACAGCCTGGTCTGAGTCCAATCCCCAGGCAGGGAGCTAACCCACATGGCTCAGCAGACCTCACCTGTTTTGCTTGCTGCTCCCCTCAGCAGTGTATTCCAGTAGATCTGCCTGTTCTGCTCTCCACTCTGTATCGGGTGAATCCTCTCACCTAACACGCCTCTGGCCTACGCCCCAGTTCTTCTACAAAGAAATAAATAAAATTGTAAAAAAAGAGCATTTTCATAGAGTGATGGAGAACAATGCTTAATTGCACAGATCAAACAAAACACAAGGCAGGAGATCAAGGGGAAAGACCAAGTACCAGAGTATTGACAGGTTTACAAAGTGTAAAAAGTGTATGGGGGATGGGAAGGCAAAGAACTGGAGTGGATGCATAGTTTACTATGCATAGTAGGCGCAATTAGATGCATAGTCAAGAGGTATTCTGTTAGAGTATCCCCCATGATGTTAGACTGTATTTATACAATAATGGACACTATTCAATTCAGGAGAGATGATGATAATGTATAAAAGATGGTAAATAATTTCAGGATCAAAGTCCTCATAAAGTGTGACTCTGTGACCCAATACTCACTAGAAGGATTTGCCATAAAAAGAACAAGTAATTCCAACCAAATAAGAAGGAAGACAGAGTATATGGCTTCAGATGCACGCATACTAGAAGATTTTGTGGTGTGAGCACATCCATTTTCTCTTCTGATTGCTGCTTCTTCTGCTGCTATTTTTTAACCAGTGAGATTTGAGGACAGACTGTTGGTTGAGAGTTTGAACTGGAGTATACTGGAGGTTTGAGGGTACATGAAGTTGTTGAAAATACTTGTCTAAGTGGGTCAATGAAGGAATCAGAATTAACTCTTCAGAGAATAAAATAAAGATGCAGAGGGTCAGAAGTGATTTTTCCCCCAGTGGGGACAGTAGAATCAGGATTTTCAGCCCTGCAATTAGTGTTCTGGGATTTCAGGCTCCAATAACCTAGGGGTAGAGCCTAATGTTGGCACCCTAAACAGACAAGTTCTCTGGCAGGATATTGGTAATGCCTTTCCTTCTTTAGGAACTTGCCAAGTCTGCCTAACATTCAAATAAATTCTAGTGTCTACTAAGCACTATTCAACTAGTTTTCTTCTGTATTTCATGTGAACCAGAATTGGTTTCTGTGGTTTGCAACCAACAGCTCTTTGTACAGGGGAAATAAAGTGATTTGATCTTGCATTAACCACCTTGAATCCATCTTGATTTAACCAAAGTGACTCCATACTGTACCCTGGGAAAACAGCTAATTTCCCCATTCTTTCCTCATATGTATTAACATGTACTCGTGATTTTCACACAAATCTATTGAGCTTAGTAAAACACAGACATATATGACATAATACCAGACACTGGGTATCATTAGTCTCAGACAAGAAAGATCACATGTACTAATAAGGAGGGTATAAGAAGATCTCTGGGACCTCCCTGAGGGTGCAAGGGGTTAAGTCTCAGCACTATGAAGCTACCTGCAGCTATTACAGCACAAGTTCAATCCCATACCAGGAGGCTAAACCACATGGTGCAACAGACCTCCCCTGGCTCACCCGCTGCTCCCCTCAGCAGTGTATTTCAGTCAATCCACATCTTCTGCTCCCCACTCTCTCTCTGGTGAATCCTCTCTCTCTCACACATACACACACCTGCAACTCTGGCCTACAGCCCAGCTCTTGTATGTATAAATAAATAAAATCTTAAAAAAAAATGTATCTGTAGGGGTAGGGAGGGTGTGGGATCTGCTTCCAAATGATGTCTACTGGTTCCAGTATCAAGAACCCTTGTACATAAATTGCCCTGAGTAAACCTTAGGTGTGATTAGAGGGCAACTACTTTATTTTCCAACCAAAATTACCTTCCTAGTTTTGTTACCGAAACCACTCCTCAGCAGTGGGAGCTGGCAGGAGCAGTGGTGTCCTCTCCCTCTGCTGCTCCACCACGAGTCAGTTATGGCAGTTGCTCCTCAGAGCCCAGTAACTGCTTTTGTGGCAGTTGTGGCAGTTGCTCCTCAGAGACCTTTCATGTAAAGCACACTTCCTGGATTGTGTAATGGACCAATCAGGTGCTATGGGCTGACTGGTAAATTGTCCAATCAGCCACAGGTTTGAAAAATGGTCCAATCATACTTGTGCATGGGCAGGGGGGGGGTGCCCTGAAAGAGGATAAAAACCAGGGTCTGAAGGAGCTGAGGGGAGGCAATGCCAGTCTGGAGAGAAATGACACCAGCCTCCAAAGGAAGAAGAAAAAGGGGAAGAGTCCATCCCTGGCCTCTGAAGAAAGAGCAGAAGCAGCATCCAGCAGCTGACCTCTGAGGAGGGAGGAGAAGCCGAAGGACTCTGTCACAGACTGGGCCTAAATTCTGTCTCTGATATTGCCTGAAAGGAGCACCAATGGCCCTAGGCCTGCTATCTCAAAGAGCTGTTTGATTGGCCTCCCTGGAGGCACAAGGGGTTAAGTCACAGAACTATGAAGCTATCCACAGCCTCTGCAGGGACAACCAGGGAGCTACCCACGTGGCACAGCAGACCTCTCCTGCCTCAGCCGCTGCTCCACCCAGCAGTGTTTCAGTCAATCCGCCTGTTCTGTGCTCCCCACTCTGTCTCTAGTGAATCCTCAACCCCCACACCTCTGGCCTGTACCCCAGTTCTTGCATGAATAAATAAATTGTAAAAAGAAAAGAGCTGTTTGTTGTTGTTATAACCCAACAACTCACAAAGAGCTATTAACACTGGGTGTCTCTGACACCGTCTCTGCAGGACCAGTAGTAGCCATCACTTCTGGCCAGTGCTGTCCAGCACTCCTGGTGACCGGTGGCAACCATCACTGATGCTACCTGGGTGAGATAGCAGCCACTTGTGGATGAAGTAAGCTCTTTGTTTCTCCTGTTTGTAAAATAAAAACCATGGTTGTTGTTCCTGGAGTCTGAGGTATCTTTCAATTTTGTGCACATGTTAGAACCCACAGAGAGTGACCTGATAAGTTAGGCTTTAGCCCACAGGCCCCTCTTGTGTGGGTGTTGTATTGCAACAGCTCTTGGTTTTGGTATTTGGCCTTTTGGGGCTTTTTGGTGGCTTTCTTGTCTCAGAGCCTAGGCAGGTGGGTGGCCATTCCATCCTTCTATTCGAACTCCTGTCTTGTTGCCCTTTTGTGGCCCTCTCCACCCCCGTTTCAGTTTGGGGAAGATTATTCATTCCTGTAGCTACACACCTATGTAAACTGGAAGTCATTAGTTGAAGTTAGCCAAGATTTGTGGCAAATATCTGGATGCCTCAAGGGAATTATATCATAAAGTAACACACCACAGCTAGTTTTATGTTTGAGAAATTTTGCTCAAAATAATAAAAAAAATATATTTTTATTTATTTATACAAGCACTGGGTACAGTCAGAATCGCGGGAGGGTGAGAGAATTCACCAGAGCCAGAGCGGGGAGCAGAGCAGGCAGAAGGACCGAAGCACACTGCTGAGGGAAGCAGCGGGCGGCAGGAGAGGTCTGCGCGCCATGTGGGACCCTCCTCTTGTGGCCGGGGAGCAGCCGGGGATCAAACCAGTGTTGCAGAGGCTGTGGGCAGCTTTGCAACCCAGCGCTCAACCGCTGCACCACTGGGGAAGCCCAAGAAGCCATGCTTTTAAGCTAGGTAACTTCTAACAGAGTCTCTATCTGAAGGCATCTAAAGCTATGGGTTTTATGAGGACATCAGGTGGTATATTTAGAGACATAATCATCACTGTCAGGAATGGTATGAAATTTTAATCAAATCCTACCAGAGAATTTTGTAACTAGGTCAAGAAACATTTCCCTCTAATGAGCTGTATCATGTAAATCACTCCCAGGAAATATAGGAAATACATACTCGGTAGAGGATTAGTTAACACTAAGTAAGGCATCTATTCCAGTAGTCAGCTCCACAAAACTGCATCACTGATAGTATAAAACTGAGAAAAGAAGTTGTTACATATAATTCAAGCCTACAGCTGTAACATAAACAGAATAATTTCTCTCTATATATAAAATATATATCTTTATATATACACATATAAATATACTTGTGTGTATGTGTGTGTGTGTGTGTGTAGAGAACTGGGGTGTAGGTCAGAGGTGTGGAGGTGAGATGATTCACCAGAGGCATAATGGGGAGCAGAACAGGTTGTTCTACTGAAATATACTGCTGAGGGGAACAGCGGAGGAGACAGGAGAGGTATGCTGTGCCATGTGGGTCAGCTCCCTGACCAGTGATCCAACTCAGGCTGTAGGGGTGATAACTCTGAGACTTAGCCCCTATACCACCCAGGAGGCCCAGGATTATAATTTCGCAAGATGAGACTGGTCCACAGTTAGTCCACAGCACTGTTCCCATTACATCTGAATGTCAGTAATTGGTTCATAGACCACATGTGCTCTATTAACAAGAAAATTCAAATTCTCTAAATTTTATCCTAATTTCTCAGTGTCCCCTTCCTTATATATCAAGAAAGGTTATAAAATTTTCTATACTTCTTATATCAAACTAAACCTTCATACAGCCTCTGGGAACTAAAAAAGTACAAATAAAAACAAAAAAAATATGTAAATATTGTTGTACAAAGTAAAGATTTTTTAAATGCCTTTTTCCCATAAAGTTGTATTTTATTTATAAATTCATAGGTACACTCCTATTCAATAGTATTCAATAGAATTCCCTGTATTTTCAATCACAGTCCTAAATCATTCTTGAATGATTATCTGCTTTCAGGTTCCTCCATGAGGAATAAGATGGCTTCTTCTATCATTATAATTTTTTCATTTGCCTTCAAACCCTTTTTTGAACTTACAAACTACACAAATGCTTATTGCAATAGATAGGGCATCTCCACTTGAAGTATAATCAATAGCATATCAACTGTAATAATTTTCTGACACTGCCTAAGCAATAATTCTGATAAAGAGAAGATGTCAGTCCTAACAAAGTAATGAAATCTAACTTGACTCCAGTGTGGAGCCAGTCTTCCACCTACAGCTACAGCTCCCCTATTGTTCATGGTTTGGGAATGGTCACTGTCATACTCAACTGTATTAAACTAAACTATCCTTCTCTGTGCAGGGTCTTGTATTTCAAAGATAGTTCTCTATTTCATCCTCATCCATTAAAGTGATTATGTGAAGTATATCTTTAAAATAATAATATCCAATACATCTAAGTCCTTACCCAGCCATTCTTCTGAATGTTTTACAAAGAAACAACTTAATCTCACATATCAAAGAACTAGAAAAAGAACAACAAAAAACCCTAAAACCAGTAGATGAAAGGAAATAATAAAAATCAAAGCAGAAATAAATTAAATAGAAACAACAACAACAACAACAAAAATCCAAAAGATCAATGAAATTAAAAGCTGGGTCTTTGAAAAAATAAATAAAATAGACAAACCCCTATCCAGGCTCACAAAGGGAAAACTGGAAAAAGCACAAATAATTAGGATCACAAATGACAAAGGAGAAATCACAACAGACACAGCAGAAATCAAAAGAATAATCAGAAACTACTATGAACAATTATATGCAAACAAGTTCAACAATCCAGAAGAGACGGACAAATTCCTACAACTTTATAATCACCCAAAGCTAGATAAAGAAGAAATAGAACACCTAAACAGAACAATTACAAGCAGTGATAATTGAAATGGTAATCAAAACCCTCCCCCAAAACAAAAGCTCAGATGGATTTACAATTGAATTCTACCAAATATTCAGAAACGAACTAGTGCCTAACCTTCATAAACTTTTTAAAAAAACTGAGAAGGAAGAGATAATACCAAACACGTTCTATGAAGCCAAATTACACTAATACCAAAACCAAACAAGGACAACACAAAAAAAGAAAACTACAGGTGAATCTCTCTAATGAACACTGATGCAAAAATCCTCAATAAAATTTTAGCTATCAGAATCCAACAATGTATTCATAAGGTAATTCACCACAAGCAAATAGGAGTTATTACAGGGACACAAGGATGGTTCAACATCCGAAAATCAAGCAATGTAATCCAACACATCAACAAAAGGAAATATAAAACCCATATAATAATATCAATAGATGCTGAGAAAGCTTTTGGCAAAGTACAACACCCATTATGATAAAGGTCCTTGAAATTCTCGAGATATAAGGAATACCTCAATATCATAAAGGCCATATATGACAACCCACAATCTCATTCTTAATGGTGAATAGCTGAAAGCATTTCCATTAAGATTTGGAACAAGAGGGCCTCTCCTGGTGACGCAGCAGTTGAGCTCTTGGCTGCGAGGCTGCCCTCAGCCTCTGCAGCGCCGGTTGGTTCCCCGGCCACAGGCGAGGGTCCCACCAAAAAAAAAAAAAAAAAAATGAAGATTTGGAACAAGACAAGGATGTCCACTCTCACCACTGCTTTTCAATATAATACTGGAAGTCCTAGCCAAAGCAATAAGACAAGAGAAAGACATACAAGGAATCCAAACAGGGAAGGAAGAAGTTAAACTATCACTATTCGCAGATGATATGATAATATACAAAAAGAACCTCAAAAACTCCGCAGAAAAACTAATAAAACTAATCAATCAGTTTAGTAAAGTAGCAGGATACAAAATCAACCCACAGAAATCATTAGCCTTCCTATACATAATCAATCTGAAGAAGAAGAAATCAAGAAAACCATCCCTTTCATTATTGAAACAATAAAAATCAAATACTTGGGAATAAACCTAACAAAAGAGGTAAAGGACCTATACAAAGAAAACTATGAGACAGCCAATTTGAAGTTTATCACTATCCTGTGAGATAACCGTTATTCCTAGTTTATATATGAGCAACCTGTGGTCTACTTTACAAATGTGAATTCAGCAGGGAAAATCACTTTCTATGATGTTTGCTAAATATAACATTTGCAGTATTATTTGTGGAATGAAAAAGTTTGATGACTAAGTAATGACATTACAGGAATGTATCTACCAGTTTTGTTTTGTTTTTTTTGTAGTGTGTGTTTTTGCCTAAAACATATAAAAAGGATATTTAAGAGTTTAAAAATAAAGCTTTCTGCCAAGACTATTTCTTTACTAGAAATCACATTTTTAATATTTTCTTGGACCATTCTTTTGACAAAACATTGCACTGTCTGCAAACTTTATTGTCAAAAAGTTTCCAAGTGTTCAAATACAAGAATATCAGGTTCAGAATGAACTTTTTATGGGGTCTATGCCTTTGCAAACAGTCTAATGCAAAAGGAAAATTCACTTTCTAGATAGCATTTTTGTGTAAACGAGGTCACCTTTCTGTAATTCTCTGAAGGTAAAACCTAAGAAAACTATATTTGGCTAGGGCAACTCAAATGGCAGACCAGAAAGGAAACTATCACACACACAGCTTGTCAGGGTTGCCAAGGCTCATTTCAGTTCTGTGTACCTACTCCAAACTACTGGACTTTATCACAAAGAACATCCACAGGGAGCCAGGTGGGAAAGAAGCTACAGTCTCTGATCATTTGATCTATTTTGCGTTAGCCTGATCTAAAATTTGTTTTTTACACCTCAACTAAAACCTTTATCAGCTAAATGAATTGTACATTTCTAATGCACATTTTATTTTGGCAAGAGGTAATCCGATTTTAGCTACTGCTATGATGCAGTCTCATTTTTGCTAAAATTTTGGAAGATAAAATGATTATTTTTATCTAAAGATATATCTGTCCAGTACAAAATCTAAAGTGAAACAGTTGTTTCACATGATTGCTTTTGAGCAGGGATTTAAATAAGTAAGCCCTAAAGGTAAATATTTTGTGTTTGTATCTGTTCCATAATTTTCTAAATTGTCACATTGTCTGATAGAAAATAATCAAAACACAGCAGCTAACTCTCCCTTCTTTTGAAGGCTTCTTTGAGGAAGCAATTATGTATATGAATAAAGAGTCAGCTACTGTGTAGCATAAATTTTTATGAGAGCAAACTCCTTAAAAAATATTAACCTGCACCATCTTGTCATGTGGATAGGTAGAGAAACAATATTTTTGGAAATAGACACAAACCTAACTAAAGGCTTTCTATACTTCATTAAATATCCCACTTTTTTCTTTATGGTACAAACACATCATAGAAACACATGAACTGATACAGTTTCTAAAATTACTAATATTAAGAAAGACTCAGTATTTTTATGGCAATACTCATGAAAGAGATAATTTGTATCAAGGATTTTCTTATAGGTATATATACAAATATGCCTCCTTATAGGCCTGCAGGGGAGGAGGAGGGAGAGGGATCTGAGGGAGGGAGGGAGGAGCACCGGGGATTGAGGTGATGGTGCAGGGGTGCATTGGGTGCATTCCTTGTGCATATGCACAAGGAAACTCTATGGGGACTATACCTGAGGTAGGGGGGGAAGCAAATATTGTTTAAAAATGAACAATGATGTAAAATACATATAAATTAAATAAGAAAATAATGTAGACACAGAAGACAATCATACTTGTATGCTCCCCGTGGAGGAAAAGGATTACAAATAGAAAAGATATCTTAATGCTAGAAGTAATAGTTTCCAAACAGTTGCTCCTTAACTTTTTCTAAACTTTTGTGTTCAAGTAGTACTCAGTAAAATATATAATTTTCAGCTGTGCATCATTATTAAACATCCGTTTGTACTACATTAAGTTCACCACTAAAGTCCAAATCTATCCTTCACCAAACATGTACTCCTTTTAGCAGGTTTCCTTAAGCCCTTCCCCAAACCCTTCCTTTCTGGTAACCACTGATTTACTCTTGACTTACAGTCATATTGTCAGTCATATTGTCAAGTCAGAATTAAATATCTGTGTAGTTTTTGCCTTTTCTCTTGCAATTAAACACAAGACTACGCAATGACTCCATAAAGAGAAATGCATGGAATTGTTATATCTTAAAAATCTAAGCACATGGAAGTATAGTTTGTAATTTAGGAGTTCAAAGAAAACCTTTATGAGGTAGTCTTGTGAAAGATGAACATGTTTACCTGCATGAGACAACCTCCATTAAAGGAAGATTGACTAATCTAGTATTATATACCTATAAAAACATTTGGGTTTCTATCCTTCTATTATTGGTAGTATCACCTCTTCATCCTGAAATCATTTTTTCTTCTCTCATAGTGCATCTTCCCTCTTCCACAACCATTTTTCCACATGTGCAGAAATTTTTTGTGATAACATATTTCTTGAGAATGTTGAAGTAAGCATAAATAAACCAAATAGTCTTTATTCCAAAACAAACTTGTTTTAAACTTGTTTTCCAAAATAAGTCACTATTGAAACTGAAAAATAGTAAAATATAAACTACAGTGGCTAGATGGGGTAGTAGGTATGCAGATCTATTTTGATGTTGTTGTTTTTCTTTTTAATACAATCACTCCTCTCACAATGAACCCTGGCCTCAATTCTGTCTGAATATAGAATGCATCCAAGAAGTTTATTAAATGACATTCACCCTATCCCAGACAAACCCCCACAATATGTGACCTGAAGCCCTCATATTGCTCCTTTTTAAAATTTGCTTTTATTATTTTTCTTACATTGTTGTTCATTTTGTACAATATTTGATTTCTCTGCTCACGTGTAGTCCCCATAAATCTCCCACAACCACATCACCATGAACCATCACCATAGTCTTTTGTGCTTTTCTGTCCCATTTTGACCCTTTTCCTCCCCTCCACTGCTATATGCCTCAGAGCTATAGTTTGCCTGCAAATTTTGTCTCTCTTTATTTTTCCTCTGACTTAATTCACTGAGCATAATCCATTCTAGTTTCATCCATGTTGCTGCTTTTATATTGTTCCCTAGGGAATAATAATGTGCAGTCAGGTTTCATAACCACTGAACTGGGGATATTGAGGGCACCTAGCTGATCACAATGATTATAAGTAAAATCATAGAACTATTTGTTACATCTGGGTTTCTCTCTAGATTATAGTTGAGCAATATAAAGTCCATTTTGTTAACATCTGTAATGATAAATCAGCATCAAAATTTCAATGTCCATGATGTCAACATCCCTAGATGATAGATTACCATATACTTCAATAGAAACATAGAATCAAGAGAAGTAATTTATTTGCTCTGACTTTCGTTTATTGTTAATTTTTATAATAACAATAACAATAATTCCTATAGAGGAATAAATGTATCTGTGATATTGATTTTTTTCTCTAAATTTCTTCTTATTCTTTGAATGGCTTCACAAAATAAATTATATTTGAGGGAAGGATACCCATAACAAAATCTCATTTTGGATTATGACTCCTTAATATGGAGAAGAATCTTTAGAGAATTTTGTACATTGATAATCCATACCTCGGTTGCTAAATCTATTGCATATTTTTAACTTAACCCTGATTTTTATGAATTAAAAAATTGTTGAGATTTTTGAAAATTGATTCTCCAATAAAAATACCCTCTCAACTTCTCAATCCCCAATTACCCCCTTACATCCCCCACTTCTCCACAAACATACATAAACATCCATCTATACATGCATATATGCATGTGCACACACACTTGATTCACTTGCTTTGATTCTATTTCACAATTCTGAGCAAGAGAATGGGATCAATACATGATTAATTTCCTATTATGCATACTTTGTGGCCATGGACAAGTCAAATTAATTTGTTGAATCTCTATTTCATCTATAAAATGCAGGTAAAGGGTCTCCCTGGTAGCTCAGGGGTTAAGTCTTGTACTATCAAGCTATCACCAGCCACTGCAGCATGAGTTCAATCCCTTGCCAGGGAGCTAACCACATAGCCCAGCAGACCTCTCCTGTCTTACCTGCTGCTCCCCTCAGCAGTGTATTTCATTACATCAGTCTGTTCTTCTCACCACTCTGTCTCTGGTGAATCCACTCATTCCCTCCCCTCCCCACACCTCTGGCCTACACCCCAGTTCTTGTATGCATAAATAAAATTAAATCTTTAAAAAAGTTAAGTCCCCCCGTCTACCTTATTGAAATTGTTCTAATGACAAATGAAATAACCCTGTGACTATCAATGTTTTTATTTATAATTCAAATTTTGAAACAAGGTACACGTAAGCAAAAGAAAAAAATGCATAATAGAAACACATAACAGAAACATTTTCTAAACATAATAGAGGCCATATATGACAAAACCACTGCTAACATCATACTCAACAGGGAGAAACTGAAAGCTTTTCCCCTAAGATCAGGTATAAGATAAGGATATCCACTTTCACCACTACTTTTCGCATAGTATTTGAAGTCCTAGCTAGAGCAAATAAGCAAGAAAAAGATATAAAATAAATCCAAATTGGGAAGGCAGAAGAAAACTATTAGTACTTGTAGATTACAAGATAATAAACATAGAAAACCCTGAAGACTCCTTTAAAAAACTATTGAAAGTGATAAATCAGTAAAGTGGTGGGTTATAAAATCAAATTCCAAAAAAACAAGCAGGTAACTAACCTAATTTGGCAAAATGGAAAAAGATCAACTCCAAAAATAACAAGGAAAATAACCACTGAAACAAGAGTCTAGCATGCCTCTTATCAAATATACTTGAGAACTTATAAGATATGGATAATATTCAAGAGAACTACATTTTATCAGAATTGACCCAAGATTATATGACAGTATTAACAGATGACTAATCTCTATGGAAGAAAATGAGAAATTTCTAAGTATTATTGTGACAACTTTCCCATAGTACTTCACAGTGGAATTCTATGAAATAGTCTATGACCAGATAAACTTAGTACTTAAACTTGATAAAGATCACTAAATATAAAGATGTTAAAGAACAATCTAGATTAAATGTAATTATAAAAATATGTAAAATTCTAAATACAATGAGCAAACAGATGTTGTAATATATAATATCTCATTGCAAAATAATACATCATGAGCATGAGGTGTTTTCCACGAATGTGTGTGGAAAACACACACTGGAAAAATTTATATATACATATTTATATATATGCACATATATATATATATAAAAACATTAATGTATTTTTAAAGATTTATTTAATTATGTATACAGAAACAGGTGTAGGCCAGAGGTGTGGGGGGTAAGAGGGTTCACCAGAGACAGAGTGGGGAGCAGAACAGGTAGATCTACTGATACACTGCTGAAGGGAGCAGGAGGCAAGACAGGAGAGGTCTGCTGTGCCATATGGGTTATTTGCCTGGCCAGGGATTGAACTCACGTTGTAGTGGCTGGTGATCAGTTAATAGTGCTGTGTCTTTAACCCCTGTGCCACCAGGGAGGCCCCGCTTAATTTATTTTAAAGTTAAAAATATTTTATTATGATATTCAAAGATATTCAATGAATTCAATATTCCTTGATTAAAATCAAATTTTCTTACTAAATGGTCAATCATTGACTGAATTCTGGTAAAATCCAGAACAAGACAAGGATGTCTAATAAATGGTACGTTTTTAAGATATTTTATTGGAGACTTTAGCCAAAGTACATTGACTACTTTAGCCAAAGTGGCCTTCATTTTGCTCTGTAAGTCCACACAGAATAAGACTGAATCTTCTTTTATATGACAGTTGCTTAAAAATGTGAATACACACACACACACACACACACACACACACACACACACACACACTCTCCATCATTCTGCAGCTTGCAACTTGTTCTTTTCCAAAGATGTCTGAGTCTTTCAAATACCCCTTATGGTTTTCACATTGCTTGCTTGTTTGCTTTTTGAATGGACATTTCATTAACATCCTTCATAAAATATTGCCACCAGATTAGGACATTTAGCAAGTATGTTGCTCAGCATGAACTAGATAGAGCTAGTCAGTTGCTCTACTGATTCTGAACATGCAATCTGTCATTCAAGCTGTGACCATTTTACAAGTGATAGAGGGTATAAATAATTATGCTGGGGTAATAGGAATAAAATGATTTTTTTTCAACTAAGAGAGTATACCTTCTTCTCTCTTTTTAATCTGCATTCCATATTTCTGTTCATGTAATCTTCCGTTAGCTTTCTCAGTTCACAGGAAGCACAGTATCATAGGTGAAAGAATCCAATTTGGTATATTTTGTAGTGACAAGATGAATGACCTTGAATAAGTTTCACTTACCTGAGCCAGAGTTCTCTTTTCTATAAAAATGATATAAAAATATCCAAAACACAAATCAAAGTAGAAACTTTAAATGAAAAATTAGAAAAAACATTTTCAATTGCCCAGTGTCTCTAATTTTCATTCATTTATGTACTGTGTGTGGGCAAAACATTATTAACAATAACAAAATATCACCATTATTGATGATCTTCAAGGACAGGCAATTTACATTCATTATCTCTAGTTCTTACAAGGACACTGTAGAAGATTTACAGTAAGAGAACCAAGCAAGGTTCAGGGAAAACAGGTAAGTGATTGTCCAAGTTTTTACAGCTGGAAAGTAGTGAAACTGAATTATGGCTGAATTTCTGCATATCTTTTTAAAATTTAAAGATAATTCAAATATTAAAAAAATACCAGAATAATAAGCATTAATGCACTTACCATTCTCCTATATTAAGTGAACTGGGTTTCATGAATTATTTAGTGATTTGTATTGTTTCAACCTTATATTTTATGTTGATACACTTGAACAGGGAGCTCTTACATATTTTTTCATGCATTTATTATCTTGTTAAATACTTATGTCATTTCCAGAAATTAATGATCACAATCAACCAGGAGGTAAATATCCATGTGAATATCTACACTTGTATGTGGGTTGGAACCTCTGATCCACTCATTTCCCAAATCCCTCACAGAACTGAAATTACCCTTCCACACTCTGCCTTGTGTTTCTGGTGTTGAACTCTAGGCTCCCTTGCCAGCTGGATTATTCTTAATCTCTGCCAACAAGAAATGGCAACAGATTTGAAAAGGGGCAGGGAGGGAGAGAACAAGCAGGAGGAGGAAGACAAGGAGAAAGAAAAATGTCTGCATCTTTCCAGCATCAGAAGTTCAGGATGGAACTCAAGTCTGGAACTCAGATTGCAGACAGAAGCAACAACTCTGCAGGGAGCCTCCTATAGTCACAGGACCAGTCATGTTCACCCCACTGCCATGCCATAATATCATAATTTCTACACACAGTGAAAAAGAAAATGTCTCAGATTAGAAAGAGGTCATTCCACATACACACACAGATGTACACACACACGCGCGCGCTCAAGTTCTAGTTCCTCATTAGTTTGTGGTTCTCAAAGTTTCTGTCTGGTCCTCATTAAGAAATAAGTACTTTATTTGATCAAGACATTGTTCCTCTAGATGGAAAATTACAGGCTTTAGAAAAATAAATGACCTTGAAATTCAGTACACCAATTTATGGAAGTTTCCTTTTCTAATCATTGCTTGAGCTTTAATGAAATGCAACAATTAATATTTTTTTATTTATGTTCTTAATATCCCACACCCCTTGAAAGTGTTTCAGAATATTCAAAATATGACAGGCACATTAATTAAAATGGCAAAATACATTTTCTGCATGCTAATATTTTAAAAGGACTTCGCATCATGAAATGCATGCCATTAGCTTTATAAGGGAAAGAATCAGAATTAAATTGTAAAAAATGATTGATAGATCAAAGAGTGCTATTTAGCTTTCTTGAAAATTAAGTCAACAATAGAATATAGTCTAGAGATGAGTAGATTTAAATAAAAAACAAATGTCTTGTAAAAAAGTTATTATGATTTTATTATGACTTCTTTCTCTAGGCCACAATGCAATATTTGAGATAAGCCTTGAAGCCTAATTGTCTGCAGTTTAGCATCTCCCCCATCGGACATGACCTCCACATACCTGTCAATGGCAGAGTGTAAGATTTAATAACAGCTGCTACTCAATAGATGTCTAATGAGATGAGCGTAGAAAATCAGCAATAAGAGTCTAAAGAGATATGCTAGCAGATTTTGCAATCATTAGAAGAGGATTAGAGATGCAAGGATAAAATAACAGGCCTACAGCAGGGGAGGGGGAGGAAGAGGAGTCACAACAGGAGAGGGTAAAGCACAAGCGACCATGGTGAGCACCAGTGCTATGGTGGTGGGAGAACTACATGGACCACACCTGAGGGGAGAAGTCCAATATTGTGCAAAAAGGAGCTACGATGTAAAAAAATAAACTAGGGCCTCCCTGGTGGTGCAAGGGGTTAAGCACTGCACTATGAAGCAATCCACAGCCTCTGCAGCACAAGTTCCATCCCCGGCCAGGCAGGGAGCAAATCACATGGCCCAACAGACCTCTCTTGTCTCATCCTCTGCTCCCCTCGGCAGTGCATTTCAGTGCATTTCAGTAGATCCGCCTGTTCTGTTCTCTGCTCTATCTCTGGTGAATCCTCTTACCCCCTGCATCTCTGGCCTGTACCCCAGCTCTTGCATGCATAAATATATAAATCTTTAAAAAATAAAATAAAATAATAAAAAAATTAAATAACAGGCCTAGAGGAAGACATTTCTATTACTACTACTATAAGCAGGAATGTTCTTTCACAGGTTTTTTTTTTTTTAAATCATGTAACATAAACATACGTGTTGACAATTTGGTGATCTGGTCAGGGATCTTTTACATAATCTGTCTCTGTCCCATAGTTCTCATTCCCTAAAGGAACTTTAAAAAGTTTGGATACTGAGATCCCTTTAGAGGGTGTTGTTTGAAAGGCTTGTTTGTTGACATGTAGGATTTCAATTGTGGAAATCTGAGTCGGGTTGGGGAGTGGAAATAAGGGGAAAAAAAGCGTACTGTGTAGTATGTTTAACCATGTCAGCTTTATAAAGAGGGGATGATAGATTTGTATGAACATGTATTTACCCTTCTTGTGTTTGTCAAGAGGAATCTATGTAAAAGAGCCTTTATTTACATCACCAAAACAAAAATGTGGAACCAAAAGAATAAAAATTAAGTATTTACACATTCTTCTTTTTACAAACATAGTCTCTTAAAGAACATTCAATGAGCATGAATAAAAGGAGCACCAATGAAAGAAATAAAAGAGAAAAATGACCTGATCTCAGTGTCCTGGGTTCTAGTTCCAGTTTATCCCTTAAATAGCATACTGGGAATAAGACACTTCTTAGGATCAACTTTCCTAATGTGAGGTGGTCTAAGGATTTTCTACTCTGAGTCTGTAATTCTGGGAACACCCAGTTGTTTCAAGTGTTTGGTCTCAGAATAAGGATTCAAGTATAGGAAATTTGATGAAACTAACTCATTTTATACTTTGACCAGGAAAGGAGAAGTAACCATCAAATAGGAAAAATTAAAATGCAACCGGGTTTCTATTAATGAACAGCAGAAATAGCGACATTTTAAAACCCACTTCAATGACCTCAATACTTTTAGTTACTACTTTTCCACTCAGTGTAGCAGAAGAAACTCCGAGGTCTAATATTTTATTTAAATCCCAATCAACCTAATTTAGCAAGATGACATTTGGATATTCCCTTGTCTGATATCCTTTCCTTCAGTAAAAACCACATGAAATTTTGAGAAAATTATTTTTCAGTGGTGATTTATTTCACATTAGATCATAACAACCTAAGTTTAACTTTTTAGATAATTTACACATGTAACCAAATGATGTGAGAAAATGAAGAAGAGATTGATGGTTTGAAAATTTCTATACTAAAATCCTACCAGTGAGCTACTCTTTTCTGAAAATTCTCTCATTCAGTCTGAAAAGCAGTAGCTCATGAGAAAGGATTATATTCAAATTGAGAAAGTGTTAGGTTTTAATAGGAAATCATCACTATACTTCAAATTAATTTATAAAATATGTTTTTGAAATGGTTTTCATGCTCTTTAAATTTTATTATAGTGTCATTATTATAATCTTTCTTTGCTAATTAATGATTGCAATTTCTTTCGGGTGATTAACAGTTCTTTAAAAAAAACTGGATAACTTGAGTGTGCTTCTGAAAATACAACTAGTCTATGATGCAATAGTGGAAAATGCAGATAATAACCAATTTACCATCACGGAAGTGACAAAAAGTGGCCTAGCAAGTTTTCCCCCTGCTAGTGCAAGAGGGATTTCTAAAGATGCCTTAAATGTGAATGTAACTCTTTATGATCACCTGGCTACATTTTGTAAACACGTCATGAAAAGCTGTGCAATACTATAATTTACAACCTTTTGTTATAGAAAGTTTTACACAAAGTAGCAGTTTTCTAGTGAGTCTCCATGTACCACCACAGATTTCATCAAGATTTGTAAAGCTTTACATATAAATCCACATACAGAGAAGACTATACAGGATTTTGAAAGAAGGGAAGAACATTTCTCTCAGATGTATTCAGGTTTAGGAACTCAAGGTAGTAAGGGCCACACATTAAAAAAGCAAGAGGCTTCAAACCCAGAGTCCAGCACTGGGATTAGGACAGTCATTTGGCAGTTTTGTGAACTATGTGACTCTCTTAACCTCTCAGTGTTTTCTCTCATCTAATAACTGGAGTGACTACTAGCACCCTGCTGACCTAGTATAAAGATGGACTTCATTAACATTCTTAGAATATCTTCAAAATAGTTCTTAGAAAATGAATTATATCTCTTTACTTACCTCCCGGAATCCTGACAAGGCTGAAAACTTCTTGAGGTCAGAGATGTGTCTGAAGTTCTTTAAACACCAAAACATTGCCTGAAACATAGGAGATTCAATATATAATTAGCTAGTGAATGGATACTTTTACCGAATGGGCTCTAGATAGCAGGCTGTTGAAATTTTATGATATACATTATTGTATTTATAGAATACAATATGATTCCCAAAATAAAAACTACTAATCCTGAGACTTGGATGCTAGGTGATTAGCGAGGCTTTCTCACTTAAGCATATGCCACAATGGAGGGAACTGGAGGGAATGACAATAAGTAAATAACTCAGGAGATAGACAAATATCAGATGATTGATGATTTCACTGCAGAAGTGAGGCTACAAAAGTTACAGGGTGGTAGGTGGGAAACAAGGGGAGGGGTCCAATGAACTGAGGTGTGCACAATGGGTGTTCTGGCAGTGGGGTGGTATGGTGCACACACCTGAAGAAGTGTGAATCTATATCCACACACAGTGCTGTAAACCAACTTAAGCTCAATAACAAATTACATTTTAAAGAAATTAGTGAACCCAAAGTGAGGACACGAAATGGTAGTTTGGGGGTAGAAATAAGCTCTTAGAACTTTAAATTATTTTTATCCAAATTTTATTTTATTTTACTTTTAAAGATTTATTTATTTATTTATACAAGCACTGGGTACAGTCAGAAGCACGGAGGGTGAGAAAATTCACCAGAGCCAGATGGGAGAGCAGAGCAGGCAGAGTGACGAAGTACACTGCTGAGGGGAGCAGCGGGAGGCAGGAGAGGTCTGTGTGCCATGTGGGACCCTTGCCAGAGGCCAAGGATCGATTTGGCGCTTACAGAGGCTGTGGGCAGCTTCACAACCCAGTGCTCAACCGCTGAGCCACTGGGGAGGCCCTATGCAAATTTTTAAGAAGTTTTGCTGATGTTTAATATTACAATTTCACTTGCACCATCTCTCTGCATTTCAAATACACACACATCCAATTAATTTCAAGAAGAGTGGTCATTCCTATAGGTGTGGGTGTCCTCACAATCATATATATTTTCAGCATATTACCACACATTGTAAGTCAAATAAATTTATAAATCCTCTAACTTGACTTAATAAAATATTCCTCCATATAAACAAGATGAAAATGCATACCACTTTTTAGTGAGTAGATAAGTTATGAATACAATAATGAAATTAACACTCATGAATCCACAACCTCAGGATAAATATAACACCCATAACCTGCAAGACACTGCTGTGTCACTTCCCACGTCTCAAAGTCCAGAGGTGATCACTATCATGAATTCATGATTCTCAAGAACCAAACCATTTTTAAAAGACACGTGTGTATAGCCTACATTCTGTATATAGCTGTATGTGTACCTCATTTATCTGCAAGACTGTATGTGTGATTTTATGTATGAGGAGGGATAGTTTTCTTTTTTTCTATTTTTTTTTCTAGTATATTTAGTGCTGCCGTGAACTTTTGCTTATTTTTTAGTGCATACATATATGGCCCTCTTTCATCTAAATCAGTTTAAATAATAAACAGAGTGTTGGCATTTAATACATAGATTGTATTCATTAAGCAAGGAGAAAGATTATGCAAAATTAAGTAAAAATGATTTTCTACTCTGAAAACTAAATGTGATAATCATATCTTAGTAAAACACAGGACCTTTAAGACAAAATAAAAAATCCATTAATTTTTCCTTTCTTCCACATTTGCATTCTGCAGGAAATTGTTTTTTTGACAATATAGACCACAAGCTTTCAGGATTCTACTTGTTGATTATGCACAAGAATTTTATCATCCTTTGAGTCTTGCCACAGATCTTTTACACCCATGTTGTATTTGACTATGAGTCATAACCATTTCATCCACTTTGACTTGACATTGACTCTTTCTAACTATGGGTTTCCTATGTACAAATCTTTACCAGACCACTAATTTTCAGTGGAAGCAGTGCAAATATTTGACAGAGGAGAGCTAGGGTAGGAAATTAAATAATTGAATTTTTTCTCTATAAAAAGATTCTAGAAGTATGAATATTAGCTTTGAATGTGGCTATGACTCATTCCTCTGCATAGCTAATATTGATCTTGGATTGTTCATAGGATGGGAACTGCATAAATTCCATACTAAGTCAACTCAGATTATATTAAGAAGAGAATCATAAAGATGATTTCCTAAATATTCAATTTGTCTTAAGATTTTATTTATTTATTTATTTATTTATTTATTTATTTATTTATTTATTTATTTATACAAGCACTGGGTACAGTCAGAAGCACAGGAGGGCGAGAGAATTCACCAGAGCCAGAGCGAGGAACAGAACAGGCAGAATAACGAAATACACTGCTGAGGGGAGCAGCGGGCGGCAGGAGAGGTCTGCGCGCCGTGGGACCCTCGCTGGCAGCCGGATAGAACGGGCGCTGCAGAGGCTGCAGGCAGCTTCGCAGTCCAGCGCTCAGCCGCTGTGCCACCAGGGAGGCCCTAAATATTCAAATTTTATGTTAGCTAAACACTAGAGAAAAATTAGTTAATATCTATTCAATAAAATCATTTTTAAAAAGTTTTGAAAATGATAGAAGTCAGATATATTTTCCTGGCCTGCCTAGAAAATGCAAGTAACTGAAATATAACTCCCTCAATCTTTACGCTAAAGGTGTTTATTAAAAGCAAATCAAATTGGAGAATGTGGATGTGGAATCCAATATCATTGGGGCATCTGACTTCAAGACCTGGCTTTACCATTTATGAAAATAAATCAACTTTCCCCTTGAGGCGCTCAGAGCAATACATTATCTCTGTGACACCTTCCAACATTCAAATTCTACTAACTCTGAATATGTGAGACTCATATAACTGAACCCAGCTGATCGTTACAACCCAAGACTAGGTGTTGTAACTTATTTCTCAAATATGCTGTTTTCAGTAAATGACTATAACTGTGAAATCTATATGGAAATTTGTGAACCCAACTCATGAATAACACTCATGAATCCACAACCTCAGAATAAATATAACACCCATAACCTGCAAGACACTGCTGTGTCACTTCCCACATCTCGAAGTCCAGAGGTGATCACTATCATGAGAACCAAACCATCTTTAAAAGGCACATGTGTACCTTAAGGGAATATCATGGAACAGATTAGTCATCCTCACTGGCATAACAACAGTAAATGGGTTGGCACTCACAATTGCAGGTGGAAAGTCCTGCCCTGACATCACTGAGAAAAGTAATTAGGAAACCTCTCAATTTGCACAGAGGCCACAATTATGTATATGGAGTACTAGAAAATGAAAAGATTTTTTAATTAAACTTGGCATTTATGATCTCACAGATGTTCCCTTTCATGTCCTATAAAGTGCCTTGACTTTGGTATCAAGAGAATAGAGGTCTATAATATAATTCCCAAAGGAAGGTTTTATTTTACTACAAACAGAGAAATTACTAACTTAATCAGAATAAAAACTTCCCCTAAGTCACAGCTCAAAGATTCAGTTAAAACATTTGTGGGAGGGGGCTCAATTCAGTTACATCAGTGGAAACGGAGTGAAATTACTTGCACATATTTAATAAAAGAGAAGGTAAAGCATCAACAGACCATAGGAAAAAATTAGAAATAACTGTGAAATTGTAAATATAGTGAAAAAATTCATAGATTGTGTATGCTTTGCGTAGTTTTACAGAGGCTATTAAGCAAATGTATGATTTTTGCTAGTACCTAAGCTGGTCAACAGAAAGAGGAGAGCTGGCCAGGTCAGAGATATATAAGCAGGTAAACATAAAATTGAGGGCAACAAGAAACACAGTTAAGGAGATGGTTTAATTAAAATACTTTGTTTTCCCCAGTAAAGGCCCTGACATCCTTTCTTTCTTCCCTGTCCCTCTCTTAGCTATCAAAGATGACATTTAAAGACAGGTGGCAAGTCACGCAGGCCTGCTGGATGTCTCCCATATATACAGGAGGTATATAGGTTATATGGCTTTTTTTTTCTTATTAAAGAAAGTTTACATGAAATTTTCAAGGATACCAAGGATAAGCAAGTAAACCTAATGGACTGTCTGAACAACTGGCAAGGAATGTGCCAAATTTATGTTCTTACTTTGTGATTAAAGGAGGACATTAAGAAATGGGTAAACCCCACCAACTGGGAGAACATTTTTGCACCCAACACTAATGATAAAGGACTGATCACAAAAATCTGCAAAGAGCTGATGAGACTCAGCAACAACAAAGAAAATAATCCAGTCAAAAAATGGGCAGAAGAGCTAAAAAGAAACTTCTCTGAAGAGGAAATGCAAATGGCCAACAGACATATGAAAAAATGTTCAACATCACTTGTAATCAGGGAAATGCAAATCAAAACTACCATGAGATACCATCTCACACCAGTGAGAATGGCACATATTAAAAAAACTAGCAACAACAAATGTTGGCGAGGGTGTGGAGAAAAAGGAACTCTTCTGCACTGTTGGTGGGAGTGCAAACTGGTCCAACCACTATGGAGAGCTGTGTGGAGATTTCTGGACCTACTAAACATAGAGCTTCCATATGATCCAGCAATTCCACTGCTAGGTATTTACCCAAAGGACACAGAAACATCAATTCCAAAGAGCACCTGCACCCCTATGTTTATAGCAGCACTGTTTACAATAGCTAAGCTTTGGAAACAACCCAAATGCCCAAAAGTAGATGACTGGATCAAGAAGATGTGGTACATATATACCATGGAATATTACTCAGCATTCAAAAAAGATAAACACATGCAATTTGCAGCAACATGGATGGCGCTGGAAGGGATCATGCTCAGCGAAATAAGCCAAAAAGAAAAAGAAAAATACCGGATGGTCTCACTCATAGCAGGAATCTAGAAAACTTAAATAAGGGACCAGGAAAATGAATATAAGAAAGTGAAAATCAAAATCAACAAAAAACTATGAACCAGAGACACTTTTTGGGGGGTGGGGGGCGGGAGGGGAAGGATTGGGGTCAGAATGGGGCGTTTGCAATTGTATGGGGGAATATAAAAATAAAATTTAAGATTAAAAAAATAAATAAATAAATAAAAGGAAAAAAAAAAAAAAAGAAATGGGTATAGGCAGGCAGTTAGGAACAGGGTGTCCCAAGCCCAAGCTCATTTATCAATCAGTGGGAAATAGGAGGGCACCACCCCATCCAAGCCCAGGTGCCCTAAGTCCCCAGTCTTATTGAGAAATAATTGGTTGGAGCAGGAGGGGGCTACCCCCACAACCCAGTAATGATTGGAATGTCCAGAACACCAACACAATAACACAGCACTAAAGCAACAGACAGAAGGTAGTTTCAGGAAGGTAACCCAGGTAATACAGGCAAACTAAAACTCTGTGGGCCTCAGTAGCCTAGGAGACCCCAGGGGCCCAGCCAATCAGCAAGAGACACAATGAAGAGACACACAACAAACAAACCCCGGCTCCATATAAACACCTGCTTCTCACCCCCTCAGTGGTTTCATAGCTGGGACCCCTCTCCAGATGTAGAGCTTTCCTCTCCTTGTTCCTATCTATCAATAAATCTCTTGCTTTTCTGTAACTTTGTTCTCAGTGTTGAATTATTTCCTTGCCAAAGATAAGAACCAAGAAAGAGATTGCTTGGGGTCCTCAAACCTAGGGTCCTCAAACTCTGGACCTGTTCCCAAAAACTCCTCATTCCAAATTATGCAGATAAAAAGGTAACCCTGGATTCTAAAATGGTAAGTGAATGGATTTATGTATTCCTACATTCATTGCAACATCTATTTAACAATAGCCATGCTATAGAAATAAGCCTAACTGCCCAAGGATGGAGAAATGGATTAGAAAAATGTGTAAAATGTGTATATGTATATACACAGTGGAATAATACTTGGTTACAAAAAAAAAATAGAAATGAGAAATGAGCTCTTGCCATTGCAACATCAATGGAACTGGAGGGGATCATGTTCAATGAAATAAACCAAAAGGAAAAAGACAAATACCGGATGGTTTCACTTGTATATGAAATACAGAGAAACAGAAACAGAACATATAGGGTTGGACAAAACCAGACCAATAACAAACCCTAGAATTCTGAATGTGGAACTGAAACTACAAGGCTGGGAGTGAAATATAAAGAGAAGAGGTTGCAAATTGACCATGGTAGAGGGGTGAGGATGCCTTGGTGGCATGTATGTGGTGACATGTATGTGAGGAGTTGTGATCTATGCCTTTGAATCACAAATAGTGTGTTACCTCAATAAAAATCAATGGGTAGGGAAAACAATACATCACATTGAATGATTGTTTCTAGGTCAATGGCTAGTGTCTGTTAAATGGCAAATCAATTATATATTGAATTAACCACATGAAAATGCATTAAAACAATGAAACAAAAAGAAGCATACATAATGGTTAGCAGTAGTTATTCTGCAGGGATGGATCCTTTTCTGCTTTTCGCTCTATTTTCCAAATTAACTTTCTGTAGCAAGAGATTTCAATGCCAAAATATATTTTATTTCTCAAAATACAAGAGCCAACTTCCCAAATAGCAAAGAGAATATAAGAACTGAAATAACAACAACAACAACAACAACAAAAAAAACTTTGGTCCTCCTTGGTGACACAGGTGCTAAGTCTTAGTGCTATCACCTCTACTGCCTGAGTCCGATCCCTGGGCCAAGAACCTAATACACATGGTGCAACAGACCTCTCCTTTCTCACCTGCCCGCTGCTCCCCTCAGCAGTGTATTTCAGTAGACCTGCCTGTTCTGCTCTTCACTCTGTGTCTGGCGAATCCTCTCACCCCACACCCCATCCCCCAACCCCGTACCTCTGACCTACACCCTAGTTCTTCTATAAATAAAATAAATCTTCAAAAAATAACTTTAAGAAATATAAGAATAAGCCCAGGAAGAATGATACTTAGGAGTTTTCTTCAGACTCTGATCATTTCAAAATTTCTGATTTTTTATTTTTATTTTTTAAATTTTTTAATTTTTTTTATTTTTTAAGATTTATTTATACAAGCTCTGGGTACAGTCAGAAGCACGGGAGTGTGAGAGAATTCACCAGAGCCAGAGCAGGGAGCAGAACAGGCAGAAGGACCGAAGTACACTGCCGAGGGGAGCAGCAGGAGGCAAGAGAGGTCTGCGTGCCATGTGGGACCCTCCCCCTGAGGCCGGGTATCGAACTGGTGCTGCAGAGGCTGTGGGCAGCTTCACAACCCAGCGCTCAACCGCTGCGCCACCGGGGAGGCCCTCAAAAATTCTGATTTTATTGCAGAATTTTTGAATCTAAGAACACATTCACAATTATGGTGATTTGCCAAAGATACTCTATGTGTTATTCACTATCTTAAACAGTTGGCATTATTACTATGATTTAATTTTATCCATACTGGAAGGTAGGGACAGGCTCCCTGGTTTAAAGATGTCATTTTAGAAGGTTAAGTAATCCTTACAAGGTCACTCAGCTAATAGGCTGTGGTGTCAAAAGTTAAACTCATGCTTTTTTAAACATTGTTCATTTTTTAAGGAGATAGTAACATTTTATTTAATCAAAACAGGCTTGTCTGTGGAGACATCTAGTTAAAGCATTAACAATTTCTCAATTATGGCCAGAGCACTCATAGAAGGCCCAACTATGATTTTCTTCTACAATTCAAAAAAATCATGTAAGTACATAATAAGAGGGCCCCGAGCAGTTTTATTCTGGGTTCTAAGCTACATACTTTTAAGTTTCTTAGGGGTAGTTAACTTCAAAGACTTTCAAAGCAGATCACTGTGGTCTAATAAAATCTTGTTGGTATTCAGGAAGTCCTTTGCAGCATCCCTTTGAAGCTAGATTCAATTTTTTTTATGCTTTAATAATAAAAATTGCTATTTTCTCTTTAATTTTGTTTTATTTCGGTACACTGAGTTTTTGAAGTCCTACTTTACCAGCGCATTTTTCTGAAACATTTTATTTTTATTTTCATTCATGTAAAGTTATTCTTTGGGAAATATCTGTAAAGTCACTATGAGACATGAATAAAAAGTCAGCTAACTATTTCTCAAACTCAGTAACTAGAAGAATATATCACTCATAAGTGACATGACCAAAGTTATACAATTTAAATGTTTTACTATAGAAGAAACAACACCTGTATTTTCACAATTCTGAGGAGCACGAGTTTCAGAGTCAGACAGACCTGCAAATCCAAATCTCAGCTTTCTAGTTTATCAACCAGGTGATGAGGCATCATCCTTATTTGTATATTGGGGACAATGCCATTGCCTCATTTATTATCTTTTTTGTTGTTGTTGTTGAAAGAAAGAAAAAGTTTATTGAGAAAAGGAACAGAAAAAATCCAAGTTTAATATCTTAACCATTAATTGAGTTAAACATAAAAGTAATCAGCAAACTTCCTAAAACTTTGCACCAATGAAGAGTCATTCTCTTTGATATTTTATTGTTGTTGACTGACACTTTATGCTTATTTTCTTCACATGAAATGACACTAAATGAAAGTTGACTGGTAAAATAGCTGTATGCTTCCCCACTTCTATGTCTTTCTCCCGCATCGCATCAGTGACCTCAAAGTGGGGCTGGAATATCACTTACATCTGAAACAGTGAGTGTGTTTTGAATCCCAAGGAAATGATCCTCCAAAATGGGAATGGGGACTTAGTGAGAGGGTACGCTGCTCCTTTGTCAGGAGCACAAAATTCCCTTCCCCCTCCCAAGTGTCTGAAAACTGTTGACAGAATAAGCCTCAATGTCTGCAAATACTTGAGTATCTAAAAAACTGCAAAAGGAGAGGCATGGGATGCATACAGTGACCATGCTGAATGAAAAATGACAGCCCAGGAAAGGGAAAGCTAACCACAGCCTGAATAACAAAGTCAGGAAAAAATTTAAAAATCCTTGCACAAATAGAGCTAAGAAAAAAAAGCTCCATTACTCTTTACATCCAGGAGAGATTATACAATGCAATTAATTTATACATATGAACTAGAACTTTCAAAGTGTGCTTGTAAGGATTTAGGCAAGGACAAAAGTGCTCTAATGATAACAGTAACATAACTAAAAAAGCCAGGCACCGTATATATGCACATATGTATACATGCACTATATATGTATGCATGTACAATAAATAATATAGTATGTATCCTTAGTTATCATTTACCATAATTTCTAACTGTTAAACAAAGAAAACAAGCATTATTAAAATGAAAGGTACTGTGTTGCCTCCCAGGAGAAAAGAGTGAGAAACAGCATTTAAACTTTATCTCTTTTATTTTTGGGCATTTGGGTTGTTTCCATATCTTAGCTATGGCAAATGGTGCTGTTATAAACATAGGGGTACAGGTGCCCTTTTGAATTAATGTTTCTGTGTCCTTTAGGTAAATACCTAGGAGTGGAATTGCTGGACCATATGGAAGCTCCATCTTTAGCAGATTGAGGAATCTCCACACAGCTTTCCATAGTTGTTGGACCAGTTTGTACTCCTACCAGCAGTGCTGGTGAGTTCCTGTTTTAACACATCCTCGCCAGAAATAGATAACTGGACTAATAAGATGTGGTACATATACACAATGGAATATTACTCAGCAATCAAAAAAGATAAACTCATGCAATTTGCAGCAACATGGATGGAGCTAGAAGGGATCAAGCTCAGCAAAATAAGCCAGAAAGAAAAAGAAAAAAATATCAGATGGTCTCACTTATAGCAGGAATTTAGAAAACCTAAATAAGGGACCGGGAAAAAGACTAATTATAATAAAGTAAAAATCAAAATCAACAAGCAACTATAAACCAGAGACATACTACAGGTTGGGGAGGAGGGATTAGGATCAAAACAAGGGTGGCAGGAATTGTATGGGGAATATAACAAAGATGAAAATGCATACATTGTGCAAAAATTAAAAAATGATGTAAAAATATATAAAATTAAAAATAATAATAAAACATAAAGAAAAAAAGAAAAAAAAAAGAAACTTTATCTCTCAAGCTCCAGACCATTATCCTTACACTAGAAAACATTAACAAGGGCCTCCCTGGTGGTGCAGGTGGTTGAGCGCAGTGCTGCAAAGCTGTCTGCAGCCTCTGCAGTGTGGGTTCGATCCCCGCCAGGTGCGGAGCAACCCACATGGCGTGAAAGGCCCTGAAACATTCCCATGAGGGAGACAAAGACAAGAATTCAAACTCTAGAGAGCCCAAGATAAGCCAGAGTGTCCCAATCAGGCCAGGAATACCTGATGACCAGCTCTTCAGATCAGGGGACTGACCAGGCAATGGATGGTTCTCAACTGATCAGACCTAACAACTTTTCTTTGTCAAATTTTTCATTTTTTACTATGTTGAAATAAATTAGTAGATAAATACCCCTGTATTTTTTTTAAAGTTAATACTGTGCTGTTGTTGCAACATAAAAGTAATTTAGAATAAAATTATATGCATTACATTGTGTAAATTATCAGTCATAATGACCTAGATAAAATGACAGTATCTTGCACCTACCTGTGGAATCACAGGGATGCAGGTCCTCCAAGCACAAAATAATATGAAGAAGCCGCACTGACAACTTAAATGCCACAAGTGCCTTTTATACCCATAAACAACTCTTGCAAAAACTCCAAACCCTGAAAAAATTCAGCTGTCTTTTCCATTTGCACAATAATTGCATCCTTGAAAATTCAGTGTATATTGAAATTCAAAGGAAGCAAAAAAGACAGTGTGCATATACATGTAAAGTGGAGGTCAGGTCTAGGTTCACATAATAATGAGAATTTTCACTTTCATGTATATCTGAATTTCAAAATTTATTAGTTCTCATGGAAGTTCTTTGTGTTATGTAAATGTCACCAAGAATTGCAGGAAGTCTGTCTTCTTTGCCAAACATTCTCTGTCCTCCAGCACCATTACCAAAAGTTAGATGTACCCCTTAATCATTGTGAAAACCCAAAAATCATCCACAAATCTACCAATCACTACCCAAGGGTCAGAAACTGTCACTTTATTGTTATTTCATAAATCAATTCATATAACTTTTAGACAATTTGATACCACAAGTGCCTTTTCTATCCATGTGTAAAGGCAGGACTGGACCACAGTGCAGATTTTCTGATCCCATGCAGACCAGGTAAAGGACGAGTCAGAGTCCTCAGTGATTTTGCAGGTTTTTTATTGGGGTTCACCAGGCATATGGCAGGCAGGGGTGCTGGGGGGCCGGGAGGTTGGCAGGACTCCCAGTCCCCAGCAAATCCTCACTCTATCTGGGCTCTCTGGTGATCTCGGCTTCTCTTCTTTGCTTCTCTTCGGCTTCTTTCTCAGCTTCTATTGCTGCTACTGCGGCTGCTGCTACTGGTGCTGCTGCTGGCGTCCCCGTGACGCCGCCCTTAAAAGCACAGTCTTAACTCAGCTGAATCCCATCTACCTATGCCCACACCCTATTCCAGGTGCCTGCCCTCAGGCATGCATTCAGGACAAGGATCCATCTTCTATCCTGATGGCGGAAGGGCAGAAAAGCCTGATATTTTCTTTACCCTACACCATGAATGACTCTTGGCAAAACACCAACCCCTCAAAAAATGCAGCCTGCAGGATTAGACTAGTAGACTAACATAATCTAGCAGCTCATTAATGGCTAATTAAAAGAAAATGTAATTTGGAGCCAGACAATCCTGAATTCAAATGCCAGCTCTGTTGTTCACTATCTTATCATCCTAAACCAGTTGTTTTGCTTTTCTGAACCTTAATTTCCTCATTGAGAAAAGAGAATAATGTAACAATCTAACTGAATTTTTGTGATGATTAAATAACATATACACAGCAACTGGCACAATATCTTCTATATTACGATGCTCAATATTATGCTTATTGTTACTACCTGACATATCATTAACCATTAAAATAATTCACAATGAAATAGTGAAAATACTGTTAGTTAGCATGTAGGGGCAGGCTAGGTAGTATCCTCAATGCTTGCTGGGTTGGGCTGGTCGATGGTCCAGCATGAACAAAGGCACTTGAGGCATAGCAATAGGGTAATTAAGGTTAAGAATAAATCAACTTTGCCTCTATCCCATAATTTTTAAAACCTAGGTATAACTGATATAACTTCTGATAGATATTTCCCCTTTAAAAATTAGATTTGTGCTACAGCTGCTATTTTATTATTTTCATGATTTTTCTTAAATTCAAACAATTTGAAGGGGATTAGGATACATTTTGAAGTAGAAAGTTATTTCCAGAAACAGCAGGAGTGGATGTGTAAATGTACGAACCGTGGACATGCTTATAAACACAGGGAAATATCTAATAATATTTAAATTGTTAAAGCCTTCAAAATAATCTAGTAAAATATGCTATCAGATTTGCTGTTTTGTTTTATAATTGGCTTTAAGATGACTATCACAGACATTTGTTGTTTTGTTTTGTTTTGTTTCATTCCAATGAAGATTAGCAGTTTTTTTCCATTCCAGTGGATTTCTCCATTAATGTTTTTACTTTAGGTCTCCGTAGCAAAATAATCAATAGAAACAGTGAGGACTTGTTTCAGATATGAAAACAGGCACTAAACTAGGGAAAAAATGAAGAAGTTACTGAAATATTCCTATCTGACTAGGCCCAAATGAATTGTTTACAATGCCTTTCAAGAAAACAAGTAATACTTGCATCAATTGCAAGTCTGTAGGTTGCCAGGGAGAAATGCATGACCCTCACACACAAAGCCCAAGGAGAGGCCTCAGAAAGGGTCAGCCCATACAGGTGAGCAGGTGGCAGCTTTCCTAAGCAAGGGGACATTCTGCTGTTTGTTGTGTGCAGCTGCAAGAGGAGTATATCCTCATGCCTGCCACCACAATAATAAAAGTGGAGAGAGAGGCCCAGGCTGAGTCAGCCACATATTTTGTCTCGATGGGCTCAACAACACATTACTCTCTCCAGTCTGTGTCCTTGAACCATTTCTAGCTGAGGGCACAAGGAGCGGAAAATCCATTCCAAGGACAGAGGTGGGGGAAGGAGCCTCTGATTGCCCCAGTGGAGCTCACACCCTGTCTATGGTCTCCTCCAAAATATAATCCCCATGGCAATAAGAGGTACTGTAATATTAAAATATTTAGAAGAAAGAAGCAAATTAGGGTAATATTAGCTTCCCAATACAAACACACTTCATTTTATTGAGCTTTGCTTTATTGTGCTTTTATACAAGTTGAAAGTCTGTGGCATCATCTTAATGAGTAAGTCTATGTTTCCATTAGCATGTGCTCACTTTGTATCTTATCTCACATTTAATTAAGGTGTGTACACTGTTATTTTTGACATAATATTACACATTTAACAGACTGCAGTACAATATAAACAAGACTTTTATATGTACTAGAAAACCAAAAAATGTGTGACTTGTTTTATTGCAGTATCTGAAACTGAACCCACAATACCTCTGAAGCGTGCCTGTACTTCATTTTCTTGTTATTCTAACATGAAAAATAAGAAAGCAATCTAGGATGAATTAACATTTTAGTTAGTCAAATGGAAAGTGTTCCAAGCTATCCTTATTTGAGGTATTACAGTCACTGTAGGGTAAATGATGGTCAGGCTTTTCCCTGCCCTCCCGCCATTAGGATTGATGATGGATCCTTGTAGTCCTGAATGCATGCCTGATGGCGGGCACCTGGAGTGGGGTGTGGGCATATGTAGGTGGGATTCACCTGCGCTGAGGCTGGGCTCATAAGGGTGGTGTCATGGGGATGCCAGAGGAACAGAACTACCAGAAGGAAAACAAGTAAGAGAGGGGAACAGAATCAGCAAAAGAGAGAGAACGAGAACAGAGAGAACAGCAGAGAACACAGAAAGAGTGAAGATTCATCTGGGGCTAGAAGGCCTGCCAGCCTCCTGGCCCCCCGGCACCCCTGCCTGCCATGTACCTGGTAAACTCAATAAAAGCCTGAAAGAGCCACCGAGGGCTCCAGGACACTCTCCTTCACCCGTCTGCTCCAATCATAGAAAACCTGCTCTGTGCCCTTCCTGCCACTACAATCACCAAGTACACTCAGAGGGATGAAGGGAAGTTTATGGGGCTTAGAGATGATAAAGTTAATCCTTATAATGAAGGATTAATAATGAGGACCCACAAAATTGAGGCCTCTACAGAGACACCTGTCAGTCTGCACTTATGGGAATCGCCTGTTCAAAAAACCTAATATACACCAATGACCTCCCCCATTTCAGCTTCAGAAGCTTAACTGGCCCTATAAAACAGGACCTGCTCCCCTTACATGGAAGCCCCTGATCTCCTAGTCAGTTATGTCCTGTTTCCACATGGCGTCTTCTAACATTCTGGAAAACTCACTTATGCCCAAAATGCTTCAATGCCGCTAGTAACGGCATTGTTCTTCCCTGATCCATGAACTCTTATGCCTGAATGAAGGACATTAAGCTTGTTACCAAATTGCTCTCATTTCATCAATTGGCAGAAAAGAAGATGGAAGATTTCTGGAGACTCATAAAGATGGTGCAGGATTGAAGAAGGCAGCGAGCTCTCACCACCTGGGAGTTATTATTAAAGAGAGCACATGTGCACAACTGATTCCCCATTCATCAAACTGTAAAGAGTATTTTTTTCAATTAACTTTCACCCCAAAGATCAGGTCTGAAGGCGGTGGTTATTTTGTGTCCAACAGCAGCAGGAATGTAAAAACTTATATTTTCACTAAATTCCCTTGTATAAATGCAATCTTATTTGTGATCACAGGTGATGCCTGTAGAAAAAGGAGTTGTATATTATCAATAAAAGAACCAGGTCCCATAACTACCATGTTTGCCTCAGTCTAAGGCATGAAATAAAATATATGGAGTACTGCAAAACTTTAAAATCTTAACAGATATGACAGTCTGCTAGACTATTGTAGTCTCTTCTGCCAAACCTTTGGAAACAGGAATAAAAATTATGATAGTCACTTAAGGGAGAAAAGCAGGCTAAAACATCCTAAAATAAACTGCTTTTGATGTAGCAATAATATGAAAATTTAAACCACTCAGCAATTGGTAATTTTTTTTCTTGTTACATCGTGATGCGTGATTATTCAGGAACTGTTTTCTCCAGATTTTTCCACATAAGTGAATTAATGACAAGAAAGAAATGTCTAATGATCTTCAAGTCTATCTTCAAAAGTACTAATGTGTTCCCTAAATTACTTAATTAATATCTCCACAATATTCTAAAAGGCCTCCGAGTAACATAAATGCATCTTGGAATATATACTGCATTTTTTAAAGCTGAGTAAGAAACAAGACATTTGAGAATGCTGTAAGATCCAGGTTTTAGCCACAATGATAAGGTCTCTTCCAATTGTGCACAACGACTGATCAGGTAACCTTCTTCTGCTCTTGGGAATGATATATTTTCTACAACTGATTCTTAGAGCTGTAAAGGAATTGCAACGTTACACAAAAGAAATAAATCTTTTCATTTAGAAGAATGGAATGTCTTTCACACCATCAGCTCAAACATTCCAGACATAAAAGGGGACCCTGGTTATCCCTTTAGTTATAGAACTTGGAGACAGGAACCTGCTGTCTGTTTGCTTTACTTCTACCTCGGTACAGAACTCAATTAACAAATCTGGGCCTCAGTGCCTCACAGGGAGAAGCAAGGGCTTTTAAAAATGGCTTTTTGTAGACTAGACAAAGCTCTATTTTGTGACACTTTCTATTTATACTACTTTCCCTTGAATTATGGATATGTAGAAAGAATTTTTCAGAACTTCTCAAAATATGAACTATCAATTAATCAATCTGTATTTTACAAATGCCAAGATTATCTTTGGTTCACAACTTTCCCATTCTGCCTAAGGTTTAAATGATAGGACAAAACAACAACTCCTGGAGAACTACAATACCATGCTAAAGTCTAACTGTATTTTATAGTAATAGCAACAGATAAAAATTACAGAAATCTTGCTTGTTAGGATTTTTTTTATGTCAACAGCTAGATTGTCTGTGGCCTCAAAATCCCCCCTCTGATAACCATTAGTTTCAGCAAGATAAAACTTGAGCTATAATTTTAAAAACTGCATTTACGCAATTGCCGTTCTGTTTATTAAATTCCAGGTATAATGTATGGTCTGTTAACAGTAATTACAGTACATTATAACCTCCCCAAAGGCGTGAAGCAAGGTTGCATTAACTGAACATTTTATGCCATCTATTTTACTCAGGAATGCATGACAAACCACAAGAATCCTGAAAACTGGTCTTACAGTGTGCTTCTGGTCCTCCAGGAAATTCTTACAGTTCACTGGGCTGTGAGCATCTTCTCAAGTTCATGAGACAGTCATTTAGGGACTGCTGATTGCTTCTGACTACGCTCTGGAAATGCATGTTCAAGCAGATATTTGGGCCAAACATATGTAAAAGCTTACCAAATACTTGAAATAATGATATGTAAGAAAAAAGACCTCTATGCTAAGTCAGCACAGTGCTATGACCGACAATGAACTAGAAGCAAACAAAGGTGAAGCAGTGACTCATGAAAAAAGCTTTATCCTGGACCTCCCCTGGTGGTGCAGGCAGTTGAGCGCTGTGCTGTGAAGCTGTGCGCAGCCTCTGCAGTGCCGGTTCAATCCTGGCCAATTGGCGAGGGTTCCACATGGCAGGGCAGACCTCTCCTGTCTCGCCCGCTGCTCCCCTCAGCAGTGTACTTCGGTCTTTCTGCCTGCTCTGCTCCCTGCTCTGGCTCTGGTGAATTCTCTCACCCCCCGCGCTTCTGACTGTACCCAGTGCTTGTATAAATACATAAATAAATCTCAAAAAAAAAAAAAATCTTACAGAAAATTTGTATTCCTTCAATGAATATGCACTTAATGATTATGCTTATTCTATGCCAGGTATTGTACTAGATTCTAGGAGTGGTGAAATAAAAGGTTATGACTCCTACCATTGAATTGGTTCATTTTTTTTCACCTGTTCAGTTAAAAAAGTAAAAGGATGTGCCTGTACTCATATATGTATACAAAGTGTATTATGATTTTTTACGAAGAATTAAGATTTTTTTTAAGATTTTATTTATTTATTTATACAAGCACTGGGTACAGTCAGAAGTGAGGGAGGGTGAGAGAATTCACCAGAGCCAGAGCGGAAAACAGAATAGGCAGACTAACGAAGTACACTGCTGAGGGGAGCAGTGGGTGGTAGGAGAGGTCTGCACTCCATGTGGGACCCTTGCTGGTGGCCAGAGATGGAACCGGTGTTGCAGAGGCTGTGGGCAGCTTCACAGCCCAGCGCTCAACTGCAGGGCCAGCGGGGAGGCCAGAATTAAGAGTTTTTTTAAGATTTATTTATTTATACAAGAACCGGGGTGCAGGCCAGATGTGCAGGGTGGAGGGGCAGGTAGAGAGGATTCACTGCAGACAGAGTGGGTAACAGAACAGGCAAGCTGATGGAATACACTGCTGAGGGGAGCAGCGGGAGAGACAGGAGAGGTCTGTCATGCCATGTGGATATCTCTGCGGCTGGCAGGATCAAACCGGCACTACAGAGGCTGCAGACAGCTTCAGAGCACTGTGCTCTACTGCCTGAACCACCAGGGAGGCCCATAATATGATTTTTAATTGCAAAAAAAGGTACTATTCTTGATTATGATCCATTGATATTGAGAACTTATATAAAATGAATAAAGTCAAGGAGGAAAAATTTGAGAGTGCTGCTTGCTTTTTTTTTCTTTTTTCTTTATTTTATATATATTTGTACATCATTCTTCATTTTTACACAATGTATGCTTTATCATCTCAGGTGAAGTCCCCATGAAATTCCCACTACCAATTCACCCGTGTACCTTCATCATAGTCCCTTGTGCTTTTTTGATTAAAATTGTCCCACTAAGGAATTGTGTATTATTGTTTGCCACAAACTGCCAGCTATTAGAAATTACAAATCGACATAAATCTCCTCTATTGCTCTGTTCTCCCTATTTCAATGGCTACTAGAAATAACATCAAAGACTCTTTTTCCTAGTGGACCATGAAATTAAAGCTCAGCAAAGTGAAACAGCCAGTGGGACTCTTCACTGGGTAAAGTCCAATCTGTGAAGTCAGTAAAGAATGCAATGGGAAAAACTAATGTCTTTACTGAAATGTTTTAAGTCTTAATATCAGGAGAGCCTAATGCTAGGGAGCGGTAATCAAATGTAGTCTAAATGAATCCTTAGGATTTTGAGTAGGGTACTGAGGGAAGAGACAGAAGACTATATATGAGAAAATGTTCCTGCCATTTACACAGTAAACAATGACTTCTTTCCAAAAGAAAAAAATAAAAAAGAAATATAGTCTTTTATATGTGGAATCTCCACTTGTTCTGGTCATAGGAAAATATATTCTTTAATAATCTTATGATAGTGAGGTCCTAGAGATTTTGTGATTTGTGTATAAGATCATGACAATACTTACCATTGCCTTTCATTTATCAATTCTATTTTATAATAGAGAGTTGTTTTGAGAACTATCATTTTTGAGTTTTCATAATATGCCTAGTCCTGTTCTAACCTGCATTTGCATATATTCTTTTAATTTTTATGACAACCCTATGATATAGGATCACAATTATCCTTATTTTACCAAAGGGAAGACTGAGGGGCATGAAGAGCTACTATATGATCAAAGCAGTATTTAAAACCACAACATTCTTAATCATTACATAGCACTTAACACCAAGTACATACCAGACTATGTCAAATGTCAGAGATCCATAGCCATAGACAAATACATGCAATAGTTGCCTTTTAGGATGTGCAGTCTCTTAGCAGGAAATAGCAGGTAATTTTTAAGGTGTGATAAAATAAAAGATTTTCTATCATAGCAGTATATGCTAGCTTAGATGAGATTACAATCAGAATCGTATCTGTGATTATGAATGTACACAAGAAGATCTTGAGATGCTACTGAATTAAATCTTCCTTTTACTATCAATATACCTTTATAAGAGATAGTAACATTTATTGAATGTACCTCTATGCTACATATCATTTAAGCCATTCACATGAATTAGCTCATTCATACCCATGAACACCATAATAAATTAGAACTTTTTCAACTGTAAAGGTTGAGACACAGAATGTAAAGTATCTTGACCAAAGCAGAAAGAGGTAGGTCCTAGATTGGATCCTAGGCGGTAGGATTCCAGAATCTGAGCTCTAAATTATTATCCCGTGGACTACATATTTAGGACTAAGATTATATATGGAGGCTGTATCCAAATGTAACTGTCAACACTGGTCCTGAGGAATCCTGTGCCCACAAGCTCATCAGACATAGACAGATCTTCTTCATGTCAGAATCTATTTTTAAAAGGTCATAAAAAGTATTGAGCAAAAGGTCAATTCCTGTTTTGTTCGGCGATATTATAAGAGAATGAATAGGTAATCATGAACAATATTTTAAAAAATTATAAATGAATAAAAAATAAGGAAGATAATTTTTGTTGGGTACCTACAATGTTACAAGGACTATACATATTTAATTAATATAATTTAATGTTTACAAATAGCTATCATTATATTGTATGTAAATATTAAAAATACAGATCAAATAATTTCTAAAGAGGGCCTCCCTGGTGGCGCAGCAGTTGAGTGCTGGGCTGTGAAGCTGCCCGCAAACCTCCACAGCACCGGTTCGAACCCCGGCCACCGGCGAGGGTCCCACATGGCATGCAGACCTCTCCTGCCGCGCCCACTGCTCCCCTCAGCAGTGTTATTTCGTCAGTCTGCCTGTTCTGTTCCCCGTTCTGGCTCTGGTGAATCTCTCACCCTCCCACACTCTGACTGTACCCAGTGTTTGTATAAATAAATAAATAAATCTTAAAAATAAATGCATAAATAAATCTTTAAAAATAATTTATAAAGAATCATGTAGTTAATAAATCCAGTGTTTGAGCCCATTTTTATTGTGACTCAAAACAGTCTTTGATTACTCATTATACCCCATAGCTACTTATATAGATGTCTAAACCTTGAAAGTCTAATGACAAAATGCAGAATTGTTTGCCAGAAATTGTAATTGTAATCATCTGTGTTTAAAAATCCATGTGAACTGAATATTCTGATGTATGAATTGTTGGTACAACCTGCATGTTTGGGAAAGCTCTCAACAGCCTCATAATAACTCTCAATCCCCTCATAATAACCCCTGTAATGTAATGGATAATGATTGGGCCATCCACTGTAATGGATTATTGCAGTGATATCACAGAGGGATAGCTAATAATTCACAAGTGCTCCAGGTTCGAGGTTGTTTATATGTTTTGGTCAAAAGCAGTATCTTTGATTCACTGTAAACCTTCAGAATGAAGGTATATGAAGCCTAGTTACATTTTTCATTTCAAATAGGTCAGATCCCAGGCTATAATAATGGCAAATAAAGAACAAAGAAATAGAATAAATTAAAGAGAAATACAATTGAACTAAAGATAACAAAATAAATAAATACTATACAATTTCCCTTCATTAAGACAGACAATTATGTTTTACAGTATGTACAGCAAAGAGGAAAAAAACATATGATACAAGTTTGTGCTGATTAGAAGATATAGAAAACTAGGTCATTCCATTTTTCAACATGCTCACCCCCACTTGCAAAAACAGTGTTAAATAAAGAAAAATTAATTGCTACATGTCTGGGAGTTTTCATAAATACCCTTCAATATGTAGAGATATAGAGCAAGGAAGAAAATAGAAAATTCTGAAAAATAAGTAAGGCAAAGCCTTTATGTTAGCTACTCCTACATGTTACAGAAGCATCTCAGTCATGAAAAGGAATGATAACCCAGCATTGCCAGCTTCCAGGCCCCTGTCCCCAGTGACTAGCCCTTATGAAGCACAATGTGGAGTGGTACCTAGTAGAACCTTAGAAGAGAGAGCAGTGAGGCTAGCACCCATTTCCCACCCCACTCAACACACTATAGAATAGGGTCTTCAAAGCACCATCCAGCCTTAATTCTTAAAAGCTCAAAAGGAAGATGGTAACTTGATTACAAAACAGTTAGGGACTTTGTCAAGGGGAATTTACTTATAATTTTATCAAATAGATGGTTGAGAATCAAAATAATCAGACTAAGAACATCTAAGAAGAAAATTAATGGCATGCCAATTGCACACAAGGCACCACAAAAATAAAAATCAAAACAAAATTAATAGGCAAAAGAAACCTGAAAATCCAGTCTAGAAGAAAACTCAAGCAATTATGCAGAATTTTATCAATTGCCTATCATATAAATTCTCAAATATATATCAAAAATGATTGAAAGAAATAAATACAAAAATGGAAATATCACATTAAGTTGTAGACTAAGGAAAATATTAAGAATAAACACAGCATTATTTATTATCTAAGTTAGAAATGATAAAAATAGACATTTCTGAAAATTGAATTAATGCTGTGGAGAATAGGTTAAACTTAGTGACTTTAGAAACAAAAAAAATCAGTGAAATTAATTGGAAAGATCTAGATCAACTAGACTAAGGATGACTTAAAATGAGATTATTATTCTTTCAACAGAGGGCCAATAACACATCTAACAGGAAAAGTGATCAGAGATGCTACTGAAACAATGAATAACTAAACCTGCAAAACATAAGACACAGAATGCACTAGTCAAAGGTTCATATGTTAATTTTAAATTAAATTTTGGCTAACTTATTGAAATGCAAGATGAGCAATGGTATGGAGAAGTATAAGAATGTATGAAAGTTAATCAATTTTCATAGCAGGTCGTTTAAAGCCTGAGATTAAAAAAATTAAAGATTCTAACACCTTAATGATTTTTATAATGACTTTCTGAAAGGAAGAGAGACATTTTTCAAAATATTAATTTATATTGGGTATACATTTATATGAAGTTTGGGAATCCACTGTGACTTCCTTTTCATTTACTGTGTTCAAAAAAATAAAATGTAATAATTTTGATTTATTAAAAGTATACAGGATAATATTTTTTTATAAAAGTATTTTCCTTTCTAGGTACCATCCATTATTCTTTTTACATATACCATGAGATAGAATTCTGAAATAATATTCATGAAAAGTTAATACAGGTTATTTCTAGGTGATGAGATTTGTAGAGTGTGATTCACTGCTTGTCTTGTTATGGTTGTCAATATTGTTATTTTTTTGGGCCTCCCCTGGTGACACAGTGGTTGAGGGCTGGGCTGGGAGGCTGCTCGCAGCCTCTGCAGTGTGGTTCATTCCTGGCCACCGGCGACGGTCCAACAACAACAACAATAACAACAAAAAAAACACTGATGTCTTATTTGCTCCCCTAGGAATATAGGGGAACCAAATAAGACATTAGTGTAAAAAATAATAATAACATACAAATCACAACAAAGTGGGCCTCCCTGGTGGAGGAAAGGGTTGAGTACTGTACTGTGAGGCAATCCGCAGCCTCTGCAGCATGAGTTTGATTCCCGGCCAAAGTGGCCCACGCGAGGCAGACCTCTCCTGTCTCGCCTGTTGCTCTTCTCAGCAGTGTATTTCAGTCAGTCTGCCTGTTCTGTTCCCCACTCTGTCTCTGGTGAATCTTCTCACCCTCCCACACCTCTGGCCTGTACCCCAGCTCTTGTATGCATAAATAAATAAATAAATCTTAAAAAAAAACACAACAAAGCAAAAACAGACAATTATAAATCAGAGACATACTGGAGGGGAGTAGGCAGGAGACAGATCAGAGGGAGGGAGAGAGGAGCTCAGGGCATTGAGGTGATGGTGCATGGGTGCATTGGTGAAGGAAACTCTATGGGGACTACACCTGAAGGGGTGGGGGGAAGCAAATATTGTTTTAAAATGAACAATGATGTAAAAAAATTAAAAAATAATTAAAATATGATGTAAAGAATTATAGTACATATCAATTATCTTAAAAACATTGTGGGTTTGTCTCTTTCCATATAATTTTTGCTAATAACTATTTGATATAGCCTTTGTGAATAACTACAACAAAAAATGTCAAGATATATAAAATGTAACCCCTGTTAACTGGAAATTCTTTGATATAAGGAATTAGTGATTTTCTAACCCAATACATGCCGAATGAAAGACAAGCATTCCTATAATCTGGAGATGTTTATATATAAATCTCAATTTGACTCAATTCTGATAAAATAAAATGATTGATTTTAAATTCATTTGAATTCAATTGTCTGCATGAGTATAACGTAACAACTGAATAGTTGCATTTTCCATTGGGTGTTTTAGCATAGATGCAACCTGATACAAGAAGGGGAAAAAAAAACTGCTTTGACACTTCATTAATCAATTACTATTTATTAAGTTTTCACTAAATGCAGAGTACGCCTCTACTGAACTAATTTCACCCATGGTTTCAGCTCCTGAAGCAAGAATGCACTCCTCAGAATAGCAATGAAGATAAGGACTTCATTGAAGAGTACTATATAAATGACAGAAAGCCTTTATATTTTAAAATATTTTATATTGATTGAAAAACACTTATGTTTTATGCAGGAAAAAAAAAGCACATTGTCAAGAGTTGCATTTCGCCATTCTTTCATTTCTCAATTAACTAGAAACTTTCTTGATTTTTTTAGTGATGCTTCTTGAATGTTAACAGGCAAATTATGTAGATCTCATTTTGTGCACTTTGAAATTGCTGGGAACTTATTTCATTTAATTTTATAAAATACATTAGCCCTGAAAAAATTTTTCCAGATGTCAGCTTTAACATTGTAGCTATGCTTAATATTATTTGAGGACTTTAAAAAAAAAATTAAAAAAAGCAAATAGCAGCTTTTATTGTGATATAGTTCACATATGATAAAGCCCAACCATTTAAAATGCATGATTTAGGGCCTTCCTGGTGGTGCAAGGGGTTAAGACACAACTTGTGAAGCTGTCTGCAGCCTCTGCAGCACAAGTTCAATCCCCAGCCAGCCAAGGAGCAACCCACATGGTGCAGCAGACCTCTCCTGACTTGCCCACTGCTCCCTTCAGCAGTGTACTTCAATCAACCTATTCTGTTCCCCACTTAGTCTTCTGTGAATCCTCTCACCCCCACATCTCTGGCCTGTACCCCAGCTCTTGTATGCATAAATAAATCTTTAAAAAAATAAAATAAAATGTATGTTTTAGTGGGGATTTTTTGTATATTTACAGAGTTGTGCAACCAGCACTACTATCTAATTCTAGAACTCTTCCATTACCCCCCAAAAGAAACCCCATACCCATTTGAAGTCAATCCAAATTTCTCCCTCCCCCAGCCCTTGCAAGCATTCATTTACCTCCTGTCTCTATGGATTTGCCTTTTCTGGACTTTTCGTTTAAATGGAAGCCTCCAGTGTATGTTCTGAGACCATGATGACTTTTTTTTTTTTAACTTCATATAACTTTATATATAGCATTTGGAGGCTTAGCCTGGAAATATTACATCTGTCTCAGAAAGAGGGTTAGAATAATTTCAGTGATAATATATCACAGTAACATTATAAGAGGTATCAAATAATTTTTGGAAAGCTCACAAGGTAATCATGACACGTTTTTGAAATTTGAAAATAGCGATGCATAGAAAAACAAGAATACTTATCTAAATCAACATCTGTCCTCTAGGTAAAATTGGAAATGTAATTTCACACTCAGTTAGAATGGCCCAGTATGATACTGGCATCCTTGAGAAGAAGCCACAGTAGCAACTTTAAACATGTGTATATGGTTCCTATTTAGATCAGTACCATTCACCTTTACCAAGTTTAATGGTAAAAAGAACAAAAATGGAAGTTTAATACAGCTTAATCATTCAGTAGTCAAAAGTAACCTCAAGATATCCTGAATCCAGGATATCTAAAAATTTTGTTTGGGATACTCTATCAGTGTATTTCAAAAACAACAAAACGTTAAAATGGAAACAGTTGTTATGCAATTTAAAAATGAGAATGTGGAACCAATAATCAAACTATACTTGATGGGAATATGTGAGATGTGCACAGGTCAGAATAACTGAAAGGCAGTCTGAATAAATTACATAACTACATTGGTTTGGCTTGGTTTAAGGATTGTCTACTATGTGATGCATGAACTTTTCAGGACTTCTGCAGCTATATCAGCAGGGTTGGTAGAAACACCCCAAACCTAGCTCTATTTTTCCTTTAATGCTACTCCCACACAAATCATACATACAATTCACATGCAAATACTACATGCAATCCCTTGCATTTGACTAAACAACTTGCTTCATGCCTGGGGGCATGTTCTGCTCTCCCAGTTTGAAGCTATTTACTTCCTATGTTTTTCAAACTGTTGCACATTCTTCAAACTATGCAAGTGCTACTCTGTCAGGTCTCAGAAAACTCTCTGCTTCTGAAGGTGTTATGATCCTTTCTACCATTGTATCCTGTAACTACTGAAACCTACATTATATCCTGCATATACATTTTCAATGTATCTACTACACCATTTGTTCAATTATTAATACTCCATGACTCCTACCATGCTCTGAACCCAAGATGCCATATATTTATTTCATTTACCTTCGCATTCTATCTTCACATGCTGTGACTTTGGCACTAAAGAGTCACTTAAGATGGGGTCCTCCCTGGTGGTGCAGCGGTCAAAGACACAGCACTGTCAAGCTGCCGCCACCCACTGCAATATGAGTTCGATTTCCAGCCAGGGAACAAATCCACATGACACAGCAGACCTCTCCTTTTGTGCCCACTGCTCCCTTCAACAGTGTATTTCAGTAGCTCTGCCTGTTCTGCTCCCCACACTGTCTCTGGTGAATCCTCTCACCCCCCATATCTCTGGCCTACATCCCAGTTATTGTATGCATAAATAAATCTTTAAGAAAAAGAGTCACTTAAGACATGATTATTTAATAAAACTCAATAGTGAATGTGTAATGACTATTAAGTAAAGAAAGTGTTCACCATCAAAAACTCTAAGAATTCTCTTTATACATCCTGTTATATAACTGATTCTGTATTTCAATATTACAGATTGAAAAAGCAAAGGGAGATTTGAAAAAATGTTATTTGGCCACATAATGCAGTTCCACAAAAATAAATAACTGGAGTAACAAAAATATACCCGTTTGTATTTGGTGAGGGAAATGAAGCAGGGCTGGAACAAGGAGAGTTCATTACTCTGCTCTTCAAGGCAATTATTTATTTATTGTAATTGTTTATATAAGTATTTACTTGTTTCTGAGCTGATGAGAATTGAGAATTTACTGCTGTAAACATGAGGACTGTAGATGTAGGTAGCTGTAAATGTCCCACATTGTGGGGAAGGGAGAAGAGGACTGAGCTGTTGTCGCCACCACAACAGGTGCTGGGGAAGTAGGTCCCACACTAGCTCTCACTTCAGGAGGGGGCACCCTAAGAGGGAGGTACCTTAAGTCATGAAGCACAGGAAGCAGCAGACCTGATTCCTAGGGCAAGTTAAGTTTAAGCAGGCAGCTTCAGGGTGAGTAGAGTCAGGAGAGTTAAAGAGGCTTCTGAGATAAGGACAGTGAGGTCTATGAGGTGCTATCCAAACACACCGCAGAGATGAGGGCAGAAAGTCCCGGAGGACTAAATAAACAAGGGCAGCAACACATGAAAGAATAAGACCTTGGGCAGGGGAGGTAAAGGAGAAACACTGAGAGCAGAACTGGGGAATAGGCACATCTGCCGGGAGAAGCATGGCCACTGCGGGGAGAGCCCAGCACAAGGTATGATGATGAGATTTTAGAGTAGACAAAGAAAGTTTAAAAACACTGCTGGACACGGGCCCCTGAGGGCTTATTCGGCCTTCCCAGGTACAGAGCACCTGGAATCCTTGCTCTTTTCCTTTGAACAAGCTGTTCTCTACTTTCTTGAGTAAAGGTTGCTTCTCTCTGCTTACTTGTCTAAAAAAAAATCTGTGGATTCCTTTTTTTTTTTTAAAGATTTATTTATTTATTTATTATTTATCTATTTATTGATTGATACAAGCACTGGGTATAGTCAGAAGCACGGGAGGGTGAGAGAATTCACCACAGCCAGAGCGGGGAGCAGAACAGGCAGACTGACGAAGCACACTGCTGAGGGGAGCAGTGGGCGCAGCAGGAGAGGCCTGCTCACCATGTGGGACCCTTGCCGGGGATCGAACCAGCGCTGCAAAGACTGCAGGCAGCTTCGCAGCCCAGAGCTCAACCGCTGCGCCACCAGGGAGGCCCTGAGAATTCCATTTTACAGCTTCCTGGGACAAGAACCCGTGTTGGCTCAAGGATTAAATTCCTGGCTTTTCACAGCTGGACTAGGGTGCAAAGCAGCAGCAGCAGCTGTAGTTGCGGTAACTGCACACTCAGGCCTCAGACCTGGAAGGGGCAATAGGGAGGAGTTCGCCCCGCACCTGGGCAGAGCCTGAGTGCAGACCCAGGTGATGGTGCACACAGAATGGGTCAGGCCGGAGGCAGCCAGGCCAGTCACGCACCCCAAGCACAGGGGAGGACAGTGCGAAGGCAGCAGGAATAGGGGTCCAAGCAGCCAAGAAGCCAGGCCACAGGTGTCCCAGCCGACGCCCTAAATTTCGAGTTTTCACACACCAGGTGTGGATTCCTACACCATGAATTCTGTTCCTCCTTCCTGACAACTCTGCCTTCTAGGTGTCGCTATGCATGTCATTTACCTTCACTTCCCAGGGCCTGCTGCAAGGCCAGAGGGAAGTGAAAGGACAGCTTACCGCTGAGGAACAGCTTACCGCTGAGGAACAGCTTACCGCTGAGGAACGGTAAGGACAGCTTGAAAGGACAGCTTACCGCTGAGGAACGAGGGGCCATGGAGAGCAGCATTCAGGATGGGGTCCCGGATGAGTGAGGGCTAATGTAGACAGGATGCTGGGGCCTGCTTGCCTAGAACCTTGGCAAGTGTGGGCCTGGGGCCCCTTGGTCTCCTTGGATGTCCAAACAGCAGCTTGATACATCAGCGCCTGAAAAGCCAATGGAGTCCCTGCGCACGCTCATTTCTCCTCCCTGCCTGGGTGCGGGCCTCCTGGTGCAGGTCATTTAGCCAGAACAGTCCCCACACCTAGCGCAGGGACCAAGGGTGGGGGTGCTGCCTCCAGGGGTCCGCTCGTGTGGACGTAAGGAGCCTGGGCTGGAGGCCAGGTGGTGTGAGCCGCGCTCCTCCAGGCGACTCTTGCAGGAGCGGCCTTCAGCATCTGTGCCAGGTGTCTTATCCCAGAACCTCCAGAGTTCCCAGAACTGGCCAGAGGGATTTATCTGCTCACAGCTCACCTTATAGCTAAAATAATTCCTTGCATTTCTCTGACAAATTAATGATGGTGCCTCAGTTTTTCACATTAAGTTAATTTGGCTTCCTTACTTTATGCTGTCACTTAGGTGACTGGAACCCTTTGAACATGTGGAAGACTTTAACTGCAGGCTTCATTGAAAGTTAATAGTGCTGTATCATTTATTCTGGGTCGCCAATATCTCTAACCAAACCCAAACCCCAGTATGCCTTAAAATTGTCAAAACCACTAAAAACAAGTCTGAGACACTCATGATCAAAAAGAAGTCTAAGAAAATATGATTTCTAGGGGCCTCTCTGGTGTTGAAAGGGGTTAAGATGCAACCATATGAAGCTATCCATAGCCACTGTAGCTCAAGTTTGATCCCTGGCCAGGGAGCTACCCACATGGCACAGCTGACCTCTCCTGACTTGCCCACTGCTCCCCTCAGCAGTGTATTTAGTCAGTCTGCCTGTTCTGTTCCCTGCTCTAGCTCTTGGGAATTCTCTCACCCTCCCGCACTTCTGACAGTACCTAGTGCTTGTATAAATAAATAAATAAATCTTTTAAAAAAATCAAAAAACAAATAAATTTTGCATTGGGTACTTATGTAATTTCAACTGGAATTTCAGGTCCTTGACTAGTTAAGTCTGCTGAAGTCTGTCATGCTTAACTGTTGTAACACATTCAAGAATTGCAATAAACTTTGGCGGGGGGGGGGTGGGTGGAGAGGAACTCTTCTATTTTTCATATGATCTTTATTGTGTTTTATACTGAATTTATAACAAAGTGGATATATCAAAAATCCTTCTGGGCCTCCCCGGTGGCGCAGCGGGTTGAGCAAGGAGCTGTGAAACTGTCTAAAGCCTCTGCAAAGAGGGTTGGATTCCAGGCCAGCCAGGGAGACTCCCACACTTTGTGGCAGACCTCTCCTGTCAAGCCTGCAGCTCCTGCTCCGCTCCCTCCTCTGTCTCTGGTGAATCCTCTCACCTCCCCTCTGCCCCCCACATCTCTGCCCTATACCCCATTTCTTGTATAAAAATAAATAAATCTTAAAAAAAGTCCTTCTGAATGAAGAATGTTTCTAATATCAAGAACACACTGTATACTGCTCTGCCCTCAGGAATCGTTATTACCCCAGATCCCCAGTTTTTGCTAGGAATACTTCCATTCAGTGAAAGGACCTATCTACAAATGACTTTTGAAAGTATGAGTGAAGTATGATGTAGTAACACACATCTAAAAAAAAAAAAAAAGTAATTATTTAGTGGAAACTGACCCTGGTTGTTTCACTGAAATCTAAAAAGAAATTCCTATATAAGCGGTTTTAATAACACCAGTAGAGTGACTTGCTAGGTTAACCTAGAATAGTGAGCAAGTACTGCAATCCAATAGCAGCTTCAAACCTCTTCCAGCGTAAAACAAATAAATGTTCCACTATGAACCTAACCAGAATTCCAGGTGACACAAGGAATTGGTGCCACCTACTATGAAAATAGTAAGAATTCTGGGGCCTCCCTGATGGCGCAGGTGGCTGAGCACCACCCTGTGAAGCTGACCGCAGCCTCTGCAGCGCGGGTTCAATCCCGGCCAGCCTGCGAGGTTCCCACATGGCATGGCAGACCTCTCCTGTCTTGCCGGCTGCTCCCCTCAGCAGTGTATTTCGTCAGTCTGCATACTCTGTTCCCGGCTCTGTCTCTGGTGAATCCTCTCACACTCCCGCACATCTGGCCTGTACCCCGGTTCTTGTGTAAATAAAAAAAAAAATTAAAAGATAGTAAGAATTCTTAGAGATACATGATATTTAACTTTTTTCATTATTGGATATTTCTTTTCCAGGCTCAATTTGGCATTTCACGATAACCTGAAATCACCCCCAGGAATTATTGCCACAATTCCCATCTCACCCATCCCCTGGGAAGCCTCCCCTCTCCTTCATTCTATATATATGCACATGCATAATAAATCAGCTCTCATCACTCTGTTTCCTACTCATCAATCCATCAATTCACATCCACCAAACCATTGTAATTTCTTATATTCAAGTTTAAACTCCATTTCACTCTATGTGGAGAATCTATCTAAATTATCAATCTTTTTTTTTTTTTAAAGATTTATTTATTTATTTATTTATACAAGCGCTGGGTACAGTCAGAAGCACGGGAGGGTGAGAGAATTCACCAGAGCCAGAGCGGGGAGCAGAGCAGGCAGAAGGACCAAAGCACACTGCTGAGGGGAGCAGCGGGCGGCAGGAGAGGTCTGATGGGCCATGTGGAACCCTCACCCAGCGGCTGGGGATGGAACCAGCGCTGCAGAGGCTGCGGGCGGCTTCGCAATCCAGCGCTCAACCAATGCGCCACCAGGGAGGCCCTAAATTATCAGTCTTAACAGAGGTTATGATTTTTGTTGTTCAAGGACAAAACTCATTCATTTTATGATCTACCACAATGAAAGTCCTACAGAATATGTTTTGCTGCTGATATATTTGGAAGTAAGGTGAAAGAAGGTAAAGCAGTTTGATTAGCATACAACCTATTTGCTAACTAGCAAATTATAAATATATGAACAAAATTTTACAATCCCCAACATTCTGAGTTGGTACTGAATTCCTCCATAAGCCACAGTTAATATTCCTAATCCCTATTTATCTCTAAGGAAACATATTCCCTGATATGCAATAATTCAGGAAAATTCCTGAACATAGATGAAAATATTACTATATGTGTGGCCATCTGACCTACTGCCTAACGACACTCTATAAAAGCAGGATTTTAAGATTTTAAGACACTAATAAAACTACGAAGTGGAATGGAATTCTATATTTCTTATATACTACTTATTAATCTATCTCTAGATACTTTCATCTCAAATCTCACTGGCTTTAGAATTTCTGAAATCAGCTGCCACCAAGAGTCTGGCCAGATGTGGTCTCTGACAAATTGGTTCTCGAAGGAATGGTAGATGGGAAATAACTCTTTATTTTAGCATTAGTGCTAGCCTCATCTTCAGGGATTTTTAGAAGTTGAGTCATTATCTCTCCTTATATTAACTGAGACACACATCTGTGACTCATCCACCAGAATTGCTCCCTTTGAAAGTGAACTGCCCAGAGAGTCATTCCCAGCAAATGTGACAACTGAAAAAGGGGCAGCATTTTAACCAAAATTATCCACCAAGGTCTCACTAAGAGGCAGCTCACAGGAATATTTTCCTAAATCCAACATGTACTGTGTATTTCCTATATACTGAGTTCAAAATAAATAAATCCTGTAACTTTCACAGTATCTGACATAACAGACTAAAAAGTTCCATAAATTTGTGAGGCTTTAGGGTCCAGCAAAGATAAAATGTGTTACTGGTAATAGAGTTTGAATGTATAGGGTTAAAAAGAAATACCAGTATAAGGTAAAAGTATCAGAGAGTTCTGGAAGGGAATGAGCTGAGTCTCAGATGTGCTTAGTGTCTATGGCCTTTCTGTATACAGAATGCACTTAATGCTGGATGCAATTCCAAGTGGTAAATACTACTGCAGCCATTTTGCAGATGTGGAGCAGTTTTAGAGAGGCTAAATAACTTAATTTGCCAGTTCAGTACATTCACTTATCATTGATAGTAGCTATGTTCTGTCAAGTTACTGCCATCATTGAATCAGCAGCTGTAGAACCCCGGGTCCTAGAGGTGAGGTTCCTGCAAGTCTCTAGCCACACATTTTTTATTTTTGTCACCTTATCTCTATATAACCTTGTTATCTGTGTGTTTATGTTTAAAGACACCTTATTTGACATATATTGTTGATTCATTAGCATTGAATTTGTGGCTCACGGTACAAGAATTCATGCCTAAATGGAGCTTACCTAATAAATTTATTTTCTCTGTAAGGCAGAGAAAATCCGCTTCTTGGACTTAGAAACTCTAGCTATCAGTGTACCCACCAGCTCAGAACCAAAGAGTGAGTTAAGAACCAAAAGCACAAAATGAAAAAAAAAAAAAAAAAAAGCACTAAGTAGACTACAAAATGGACTACAGTGAGAGCCAAATAAGGTCAAGTTTCACCTTATTGGACCTCACCTGGGAAAATGTTCTTTTGGGGAACTCAATTGTTAGCCCCTCTGAAAATGTCTGCAAGTGACTATGAAAGTACTTTGAGTAATGATGTTTACGTTACAAATAAATTTGAGTAAGTCAGCAAATTCAAAAACACAGAATACACAAATGATGGTGGTGTTTTTGATTAATACTAGATATGTTAAATTCTAATGCATATACTCTTCTGCCCCCCCCCACCTAGATTTCTCTTGGTGGTAAAAGTAATACATGCACCTCTTTTGTTAGGTTATTCCCAAGTATTTGATTTTTTTTTTGTTTCAATAATAAAAGGGATTTTTTTTTTATTTCTTCTTCTTCAGATTTACTGTTTGTGTATAGGAAGACTACTGATTTTTTCATGTTGATTTTGTATCCTGCCACTTTACTAAACTGATTGATTAGTTTAATTAGTTTTCTGTGGAGTTTTTGGGGTTCTCTATGTACATTATCATATCATCTGTGAATAGTGATAGTTTAACTTCTTCCTTCCCTCTTTGGATTCCTTGTATGTCTTTCTCTTGTCTTATTGCTCTAACTAGGACTTCCAGTATTACATTGAAAAGCAGTAGTGAGAGTGCACATCCTTGTCTTGTTCCATATCTTAATGGAAATGCTTTCAGCTTTTCGCCATTGAGGATGATACTGGCTATGGGCATGTCATACCATAAAATGCTGTTAAAAGAAACAGAAGAAGACACAAAGAAATGGAAAGACATCCCCTGCTCACAGATTGAAAGAATTAACATAATCAAAATGGCCATCCTACCAAAAGCAATTTACAGATTCCATGCTATTCCAATAAAAATTTCAGTGACATTCTTCAAAGAAATAGAATAATTATTGATGACATTCATATGGAATCACCAAAAACCCTGAATTGCCAAAGCTCTCCTGAAAAAAAAAGGAATGGAGGCATCACACTCCCAGACTTCAAACTATACTACAAAGCCATAATCATCAAAACTGCATGGTATGGGAATAAGAACAGACACATGGACCAAAGGAACTGAATAGAAAATCCAGAAATAAACCCACAGATTTATGGTCAACTAATCTTTGACAAAGGAGCAAAGAACATACATTTGAGCAAAGAAAGTTCATTCAATAAATGATGTTGTGAAAACTAGGTCACTACATGCAAAAGAATGAAGCTTGACTACTACCTCACACCATACACAAAAACTAACTCAAAATGGATTACAGAACTAGACATAAGACCTGAAACCATAAAATACATAGAAGGAAATATAGGCAAAACACTACATGACATGCACCTCAAAGACATCTTTACAGACACATCACCCAAAGCAGTGATAGTGAAGGCAAAGATAAACAGCTGGGACTACATCAAATGAAAGAACTTCTGCACAGTAAAAGAGACAATAACAAAAACAAAGAGAAACTCCACCGAATGGGAGAACATTTTTGCACACAACACTAATGATAAAGGACTGATCACAAAAATCTACAAAGAGCTAATGAGACTCAACAAAATCAGAGAAAATAAACCAGTCAAAAAATGGGCAGAAGAGCTAAAAAGAAACTTCTCCAAAGAGGAAATGCAGGGCCTCCCCTGGTGTTGCAGCGGTTGAGTGCTGGGATGCGAAGCTACCCACAGCCTCTGCAGTGGCAGTTCAATCCCCAGCTGCCGGCGAGGGTCCCACATGAAATGACAGACCTCTCCTGCCATGCCCGCTGCTCCCCTCAGCAGTGTATTTCATCAGTTTGCTTGTTCTGTTCTCCGCTCTGACTCTGGTGAATTCTCTCACCCTCCCACGCTTCTGACTGTACCCAGTGCTTGTATAAATAAATAAATAAATAAAATCTTAAAAAAAAGGAAATGCAAATGGCCAACAGGCATATGAAAAAATGTTCAACATCACTTGTAATCAGGGAAATGCAAACCAAAACTACAATGAGATACCATCCTACACCAGTGAGAATGGCACATATTAAAAAAAAAAAAAACTAACAGCAAATGTTGTTGGTGAGGATGTGGAGAAAAAGTTATTCTCCTGCACTGCTGATGGGAGTGCAAACTGGTCCAACCACTATGGAGAGCTGTGTGAAGATTTCTTGACCTACTAAACATAGAGCTTCCATATGATCCAGCAATTCCACTCCTAGGTATTTACCCAAATGATACAGAAACATTAATTCAAAAGGGCACCTGCACCCCTATGTTTATAGCAGCACTATTTACAATAGCTAAGCTATGGAAACAACCCAAATGCCCAAAAATAGATGACAGGATCAAGAAGATGTGGTGCATATACACCATGGAATATTACTCAGCTATGAAAAAAGATAAACACATGCAGTTTGCAGCAACATGGATGGAGCTGGAAGGGATCATGCTCAGCAAAATAAGCCAGAAAGAAAAAGAAAAATACCAGATGGTCTCACTCATAGCAGGAATTTAGAAAACCTAAATAAGGGACCTGAAAAAAGACTAATTAATACAAGGTAAAAATCAAAATTAACAAGCAACCATAAACCAGAGACACACTATGGGGGTGAGAAGGAAGGGGCAGGGAGAGGAAGGATTAGGGTCAAAATAAGGGGGGATGCAATTGTTTGGGGAATATAACCAAAATGAACATGCATACATTGTGCAAAAATGAAAAATGATGTAAGAATTATATAAAATAAAATATTAAAAAAGTAATACACTCACATGTGAAAAAAAAACACAAAATATTGTCAAACAATTTTTTAATCAATTATAAATAATATCACCAAAAGTCAAATATCTTTTTATCTATATGTACATGTGTGCACACACACACATAATAATACCTATAAAAACATCATATTGCTTTAAGAATTCTGGAAAAAGATAATTATAGAGCTCTCCATTAAATATTGAATATAGTTATGTGTCATCATTATAAAAGACTGCATCATATTTTTTCACCACTCTCACTGATGGATATATAAATGACTTCTAATATTTATCTATTCTAATATCTAATATTTACCTTCTGCTCAAAATTCTCAGTATATGTCTAATTATTTTTTATTTAAGTTCCTGAAAGCACAAGCTAGATTTAAGCCCATATTAATTTGCACCTGAAAAGTGTTTTCTCCAAGTTTAAGCCATAGACTACCAATGTCCCAGCTACTGCAGCATCAATTCTCTGTTTAACTTCATGCTGGGTGTCCTTAACTAGAAGGTAACATCCTCTATAACCACAAAAAAAGAGATGATTACACCCTGATTTACAACTAAATGTCCATAGGTGAGACTGTACTAAAAATGTAAGCACCAGCACAGTTGCAAGAGTATATAAATTAAAGAGCCAGTGCAGACAGATGTTGGGAAGATAGCAGTGTTGCCAGCATAACCTGCATTTCTTCAAATCCCTGCATAAAGAATAGAGAAGTTAGTCAACAAAATAAAAACTATGGAAAGAATAATAATAACAAAAGCTAGAGGAATAAGGTACAAAATCCAGGCATATTCTCAGCTAGAAGACCAGAATGACAGTAGCATCTGTGTGGGAGGAAACAGGAAATGTACCAAGGAAGTTGATGGACCTAAAATAGAAGACATACGTCTTAATAAAAGACACCCAAAATCATGATAAGTATTCACTGGAAAAGACACAGGCAAATTTGAGAACGGCAACTGCAAAGGGAGAAACCTTCCATCCAATAGCTGATGAACATAAAACATGAGGGACCTGCTCTAAATAGTGTGATAGGGCCTCCCCTGGTGGGCAGAGGTTGAGCACTGTCTGCGAAGCTGCCCGCAGCCTGGTCCCACATGGTGCGGCAGACCTCTTCTGTCGTGCCCACTGCTCCCCTCAGCAGTGTGTTTTGTCCGTCTGACTGTTCTATTCCCTGCTCTGGCTCTGGTGAATTCTCTCACCCTCCCGTACTTCTGACTGTACCCAGTGCTTGTATAAATAAATAAATAAATAAATATTCAAATATAAATAAAGAGATATTTAAATAAATAAATAAATAAATAGTGTGATAGGGAAAGAGAAGACCACAAGCTTTTACTCAACTTCAAACATGACATTTTTTCCTTCTTTCCATAGCAAGACCTAACACTGACAAAAACCGATGGGGCTAGATTCAACATTTAGTATGTTAGGCATAATGGAGATGGAAGAAAGAGAATGCCTGGAGAGAAAATAGGGAGACAGAAGCAAAACAACTCATAATTCTCACATAGTTTTCACATTTCTGAACATTATGCCAAAAACAACAGAAAAGCAGCTCTGTGAAATTAGAAAGGCTTTCATGAACCACACCATCTAAAGTTCAGTAAAAGTAACATCACATTAAAGTGAACAATTACACATAAAAATGGGGTTAAAAGCCATCAAATTATGAAAATAAAGGAAACAAGAAAAAGACACACTTACTAATAAGCACACCTAGAACCAAAAAGACATACTCAAAAATCAGACCAAAAATATAACTATTACTTCCAAAGTTGCTAAATTACAAAATACAAACTCACATGTATGGTTTAAGAACACATAAAAAAAGAAGATATAAAAGAAAAATATATCACTTCAGGTTGAAAGAAAGAAGGAATAAATTAGAGGGAACACAGATCTGAAAACATCAGAAAATGCCTTAAGATAACAAATAGAGAAAATAATCAAAATTAAAAACTTTAAAACATGAAGCAAGTGATTAAAAAATGTTTAATGAAAAGCACAAATACTGATGACAATATTAAAAAGCTCCAACAAATAGAAAACTGAAGAAGGAACCTAAAGTAAAGAAATAAATACTAAAATCTATAATATAACAAAAACCTCTGGAAGTAAAAAAAGAAAGATTTGAAACTCTATGTTGAAAGAATATACCTTAAACCTGATAATTCTCAACCTGGCCAGAAAAAGCAAAATTGAAATAGATCATTTTATTTTAATTTTAAAATAAATGGAAAAATAATAGATTTTGAGAGGGGGTTGACATGTAACTGATAAAGGGGAGAAAATGAGTTGATAGTCCTCAGACTTTCCCTCAACAAGATTTGACAGGAAAAAGAAAATGGAGTGGCATATCTTAGATTCCTGGTAGGGGGGCAGGGGGCGGCATAGAGAACAAAACCATATGCCCAGGATGTCACATCTAGCAGAACCCTATAATATTAACAGTACAGAGTAATGTTAGCTGCTTGCCAAAATTTCAACAAACATTGTTGCTAAGAGAAATCTCTAGTTGAATGAGCTCTAGAAATCCAAAACACCCAGAGATTTAGTGACATAAAGACAAGGTGTAAATATTAAACGCAAATTTACCTGCAGATTAAGAAAAATGAAAGTTCAAAGAGAAAGAAGTTGTATGTAATGATGATATACACAGATAAAGTAGCGCCTGAGAGCTACCTGTGCATTTTTTTCAATTTATTTATGTATAAAAGAACTGAAGTGTAGGCCAGAAGTGCAGGGATTTATCACAGACAGTGGGGAGAAGAACAGCTGGATCCACTGAAACACACTGCTGAGGGGAGCAGCAGACGAGACAGGAGGGGTCTGCTGTGCCATGTGTGTTAGCTCCCTGATTGGGGATGGAATTCAGGTCATATAAGTGATAGTGCTGAGACTTAACCCCTATGCCACCAAAGGAGGCCCTACCTGTACATATTTCTTTCCATCTCTATTCTCCATGATTTTACCTTGGTAGCTTGAAATAGATCAATTATGACAAGGAGATTGGCAAATGATACAATAAATCAATTTTAGTTTGGTTTGGTTTGATTTGGTTTATAAAATGTGGCCATTGGATACTTACAGTTTTAGTCTGCCCAAGCTGGGCTGCCTTAGCCAAATGTCACAGACTGGATGGACTAACCAATAGATATTTATAAAGAATATTATACCAGGAATATGTAACCTGCAAGAATCAAAGGCTGTGAAAAATTGTCCTGTGGGTAAAGAAACAGAGAGAGATTTAAAGAACACATTAGATTGAAAATTCTAAATGGCAAGGTTAAAATATGGAATCCATGAATGCATGACTGTGTTAAACACACACTCACACACATTCACATTGAAGTGACTGGTACTGTAAAAGTCAGGTACTGGTTATGCATGGGGATCCAGAGCATTAAAATTAAGGTGGTCCACAGGAAAGGAACTTCTAGAATGACTATCAAAATTTCCGTCTCTTTGGGCCTCCCCTGGTGGCACAGGTGGTTGAGCACCATGCTGTGAAGCTTCCATAACCTCTGCAGCACCAGTTCAATCCCGGACAGCTGGCGAGGGTCCCAAATGGTGCGGCAGACCTCTCCTGTGCCTGCTGCTCCCCTCAGCAGTGTATTTCGTCAGTCTGCCTGTTCTGTTCCCCACTCTGTCTCTGGTGAATCCTCTCACCCTCCCGCGCATCTGACCTGTATGTACCCCAGATCTTGTGTAAATGAATAATAAACCTAAAATATATATATATATATATTTAAATTTTCCATCTCTTGTCCTGATCATTTATCATGCATTTAATTTGTGTGACTTTCTGCACTTTTGTCTTATTTTACAATAAATGTCTTTTAAAAGGAGTGAATCTTTCCAAGTATATGACTACATCCCCAAAAGATCAGGACAATAATATGAAGAAATATAAATGTTAGACTAGAAATTAATTGTCTATTTAATTATATATGCAATAATTGAATTAAATATTTCAATTAATTTTACCAGGTAGCAAAGAAACCGAAATGTAAAAATTTACACCAAAGAATCGTCTTTTGAAAATTCACTCTACAGAGAGGAAAATACTTGGAGGAGGTATTTAGAGCAGAGAGGCATGTGAATAAATCCCACCATTTTCTCAACTTTGGACTTATATCAGGGACTTGGGGAACTTGAAGGAATCATGTAAAGTTGAGACATGTAAAGACACTTGGAAAAGACATGGGGGAAAGACCTGTGGGGAGGCTAACAAGGGCATTTATCCATAAGGGGATGGGTAACTTTGGGTGCCTATTTGGAAACTTACACTTTTTTGTCTTTCCATGCACACTAATTCTATTAAAGTTATTCTTTAAAGTTATTCTATTAAAGTTCCTATTAAAAACTCAAATAAAATTCAATCTTGCCAAATAGTAATCTAATCAAATTTCATTCAGTTACTAATCATTTTATTGAATTGACAAAATTAATTATTGTTTGGCATATTTGAGACAAATATTTAGGACATGACTAAAATACCTCTGATAATATTGAGTATGCCATGATTTTCTCAATTTAATACAGGGATATGACAGGAACTAACATCATAACTCATATAAAATCTGATAATCTGAAAAAAGAACCCTCTACAGTAAAAAGAGTTTTTCTCACAAAGGTCATCTAACAAATGCTTTAATCTGTAGTTTTCCAACAGATTTATCCAAGCTTAGAGGGCAAAACAGAATGAAATGGCTGCCATGGCTAAAGTCTAAGGAGAATATTTCATCTGCATAGTGATTTATTAAATGGGATGATATTCATCAGTCATATCAAAGAGGAATGAATGTGTTTGTTTCCTTATCAATTCTCCATTTATATTCCCATTCTCTTTCCATCCCCATCCTCAACCACCTGCAGTATTTCCACTGAGAGACACCTATAGAAGTTAAAACCTGAAGTTGTGTTTGGAGGAAGAAGGGTTGAGGGGACATGGAAAGTAAGTAATTAATCAGAGCAGTCAGGTCACTATGAAAGCACAGAAGAGGAAAGGATCTTGGCTTGGGACTGCTGACCTCAGTGAGGGGCAGATTACAAGCCTAGGTGAGCAGCTATGATCCTTCATGAGAGACCTACTGAAGTCCTGATGTGGGTAAGGAAGCAGAAGCAAAGAGAGTCCTGTGGGAGGACAAATTATCTTGCAGGGGTCTCCCTGGTGGCGCACACGGTTGAGTGCTGTGCTGTGAAGCTGTCTGCAACTTTGGCAGTGTCCGTTCGATCCCCGCTGGCCACGGAACAACCCATAAGTCGCAGCAGACCTCTCCTGTCTTGCCCGCTGCTCCCCTCAGCGGTGTATTTTGTCAGTCTGCCTGTTCTGTTTCCTGCTCTGTCTCTGGTGAGTCCTCTCACTCTCCCACAAATCTGGCCTGTACCCCGGTTCTTGTATAAATAAAATAAAATAAAATAAAATAATATCTTGTGGGACCTTGATAGTTCTCCAATAGTCTCACCAGCAAAGCTGTGTGAAGTAATTTATACAAGTGAACCCTCCAGAATTTAGGACTTTATATTATTGCAGAGATTTGATCTCATTTTGCCTATATTTTCTTTCAAATTTCTATTCATTATAATCCTGCAAAGGAACCCACTCTCAGTTACCATAAATTCATTCTTTCAGTGTAGTTCTGACTTTTAAATAGCTTGCCGCCACTTAGTTATTGCTGATCCATGCTGTGTTTACTAAGCTCAGCTTCTCTAAGTCACTTTCCATATTCCCTTAATCATGGCAGCTGTGGTTCATGAATCACCTTCCTACCTATGTCACCACTGGTAGTAAAGTGCTGGATCTCGGGGATAATTACTGTTTTGTATTTATATTATTATTGCTTTGCATTTACATAGCCTCCTTCTTTTTTAAAAGATTTATTTATTTATGCATACAAGAACAGGGGTGTACGTCAGAGATGTGTGGGGTGGGGGCAGTGAAAGATTCACCAGAGACAGAGTGGGGAACAGAAAAGGCAGATTGACCAAAATACACTGCTGAGGGGAGCAGCGGGCAAGGCAGAAGAGTACTGCTACGCCATGTGGGTTGCTCCCTGGCCGGCTGGGGCATCGAACTCATGCTGCAGAGGCTGCGGAGACTGTGGACATCTTCATAGGTTGCATCTTAACCCCTTTTGCCATCAGGGAAGCCCCTACATAGCCTCCTTCTTCATCTACTACGTAATTCACAACCAGCTTTTCCTGGTGATCGCTGCTAACCATACTAAAGGTACCACAGCATAAAGAAACGCAAGAAGAGATTTTCTGGATCCTTTCACTTCATCCCTTCATTTTCAAAGGTGGAATCTGAGTCCAGGAAAGGTTGACAGAGTTGCCCAAAGTTGTTTATAGCAGAGACAAAATTAAAGAATAATGTTCTTGGAGACCACAAATTAACTTTTTGAAACAAGGCAAGATGTAAAAGCATTATCTTTTTTTTTTTTTAAGATTTATTTATTTATTCATACAAGCACTGGGTACAGTCAGAAGTGTGGGAGGGTGAGAGAATTCACCAGAGCCAGAGCGGAGAGCAGAGCAGGCAGACTGACAAAGTACACTGCTGAGGGGAACAGCGGACAGCAGGAGAGGTCTGCGCGCCATGTGGGACCCTCGCCCAGCGGCTGGGAATAGAACTGGTGCTGCAGAGGCTGCATGCAGCTTTGCAACCCAGCGCTCAACCGTTGCGCCACCGGGGAGGCCCAGCATTATCTTTTTTGATCACTTGTAGTAGTTTAAATTGATTACCATGCCATTACAGACAATAAACATATTCTTATATTAAAAGGTATTAAATCATCAATAATTGATTACATAATAAGCTAATAATAATAAGCTAATAATCATGGCTCATAATCTTGAGTAACAGCTACACTTTCGTGGTTATTGCTTACTCAAGAAGACATCCTCTCAGGACAGCCAATACCTAAGTATGATCACTCTGGGTATCAGAGTTCCCCCAGATAGAGAAAAGCAACCTTACTACATGTCAGGATGGTGGTGGTGGCAGCACATTAAAAGTTGCCAGAACAAGTTCCTTCTGTGTCTCCCAGTATTCGAGCCACACACATCTCTTTAGTGTTACTTTCCTACAACAGAGCGCTTAATACTCAGTCTTGATTTATACCATTTTCCAAATTTTAAGATTTAAATGATTTTTTGATGTCTTTAAAATGGTGTTTGAAAAAGCTTGCTACCTTCTTTGTTAAATTTCTAAGGAATTTTCATTATTTCTCTAAGCAATTTTCTGCAATATTTTCCTGGAGGCCAGACATTTATTTCTAAGTACAAATGGAATAATGAAAGAGCAAATTCTCATTGGGGTTCCAGTTGCAGTTTCTCACTGTGAAAAAGAGGATGTCAAAGTCCTTCTAATGCTACACCTTAAAAACTACTTGGTTACAAAGGCAAAAGGAGAAGTTCCAGGGAATTACTTTCTCTTTAGTAGCAAGCATAGGAAAAAATTTGTAAATGTTTTTTAACTTTAGAAATAAGAGAAATGCTTGATCTCTTTAAAATAAAAAGCAGAAACAGTTCACCAATTGCATTAATTTGGAAAACATTACCTAATCCATTTATTGTAGTATTTTGGGATGATGAAAGCTAAAAAGTTATTAAGTACTTAGAATTAGTATTTATTAAAAATCTATTATGTAGCTAACTCTTTGGTAAATTTTGTGCATCCACAGAACAGATACAGGATATAATCCATAGCTTAAGGGTGTTCATAATCTAATCAGGGAACAAAACTAATATACTTGAAACAAAGAACTAAATAGAAAGTAATATGATAAAATTAATCAGACTTTATGGAATATTCCACAACACAATGGAAGAGATTTATAGATGAAAAGAGACTTGAACTGTGTTTTAGATATATGGGAGCAGGTGAGGTGTTTAGGTAGGATGTAGTAGGCATCCCAGGGATCAAAGTTTCTACAGAATAAAATAACAAAAACAAAAATAAGCATGATGTACATTGGAAATACAGAGATGACCCACATAATTGAATCCACATTTTATTGAATAATAGGAAATAATTAATACCCTTGTAAACATAATTATGACTTGCAGAATTCCAAGCACTTTTCTATCCTTGGCACCTATTTGCTCAGTAAATATTCACTTGATTTAAATGATATGAGATATATTAGTCCTACTTGTTCATTTTACACAAAATAAAACAGGGCCAGAGAAGATGGATAATTGAAAAAAATCTTCATGATTGGCACACGTTCACGAAGGTCTTTTTTTTTTTTTTTAAAAGATTGATTGATTGATTGATTGATTTATACAAGAGCTGGGGTACAGGCCAGACTCGCGGGAGGATGAGCGGATTCACCAGAGACAGAGCGGGGAACATAACAGGCAGACTGACGAAATACACTGCTGAGGGGAGCAGCAGGCGAGACAGGAGAGGTCTGCAGCGCCATGTGGGACCCTGGCCTGCCGGCAGGGATCGAACCCACACTGCAGATGCTGTGGACAGCTTCATAGCTCTGCTCTCAACCCCCTGCGCCACCAGGGGAGGCCCATCATGAAGGTCTTTCAACTCCTTTCCAGGACCATTTCCTGTTCCATGTGGTGGAGTCACCTTTATTTTCACCCACCCAAAACCCACTAGCAGCTATTGCATAGTTCTTGCTGAAATCAACACATAGGCAAAAACAGTTCAATCTCTTTAGAAGGACGGTAACTCTTCAATGGAGAAGACATGACACTGACTACATTTTCCACATTATCCTAAATGCAAAAGAGGCTGACAACCTCAGTGAGCTGAGAATTCAAACTCCACCAGAAGCTTTCTTACCAAGGAAAACAGGTAGACCACCTTACCCAACTAAGGCTTCCTAAATCATGGGGTGGCTGGGATGATGTCCCAACCACCTTCTGTCCTTAGGGCTATATTGTTTTTGCCCAGCAGAGTTTGGAGGGGAAAGGACATTCATAGCAAACTTTTTTTTTTTTTTTAATGTCTTCTCGGAGGAACCTAAGTGCATTTCTAGAAAATGGAAACTCTAGAAAATGGAAAAACTCTTTCATTATCAGCTAATTGCTCCATATTCTTCCAGACATCTTTCAAATTAGCAGAATGTGACAAAGGCAACAGTTTCCATATTCCTTGACAGTTTCACAATAAATATTGGACTGATGGATTGAATTTCTCACATTATAGCCATATGGGTTGCTTTTTTCCAATAATGTAGAAAACGGTTTTCCTAGTCTTCATTTGTCTCAAGATAAATGTTATGTCACTATTTTTTATTTCCTATTAATAACTCCTTTAAGTTAGCTTTTATCCTTGTCATATCACTATAGTGTGTGTGTGTTGCCCCCCCCCCCATTTTAGCCTGACCAAAACTAATTAATGAATAAACTAACAGTGGTACTAACAAACCCCTAATACACAGAAACCGGAAACAACTTGCAATGTCATACCCACTAAAGATTTCTTTATATGTTCATTTTTGACCCTGCTGTTTGGATTTCACTACATCTCCAGAATCTTGTACAATAAGGCACTCACAATTATTTACCACAATTATTTACTGAGTGCTATGTTCTTTAAATTGGAGCACAAAGAATAAAAATGAAGAGGATAGAAGGTGTTCAATTGCAAATGAAAAAAAAAAAATAGCAATGAAATCCTCCCTGCATCAGATTACGAGAGAACTAATTTGCTGACTACCTCAAACTCTTTCATGTCTATCGGATCTTACCAGACCATTCAAGAACCCCGTCCTCCAGCGAAAGCAGGTATTTTAATGGCCCAAGGAATTTATTGACTTACCTAGGGTCATATAGTCAGTAAACAGAGGTATTCAGACTCCTGATTATAAGGCTGTTTTTCTCCCCTCAAAATATGCTACTCTTTGAATCATTTAGTCCAGATTTTGTCTTTTGTGGAAACAAGTGATAGGGCTTCTAGTTGTTTCCAATTTGTGAGCTTGTAACTGGTTTTCTACTTGAATAGTCATTGAAAGATCTGATATATTTTTTTAAATAAAGTGTAAACAAAATATAGCAAGAAGTGTGCTAAGTCAAAAAGATAATAGCGAACTATACACACAGCCAGCCTTTGCTTAATTAAAGCTATGCAACTTGACAGTTCATTAATATCATTTTAGCCAGATTCCACGACACAGGCAGCAATGTTAGATCAATCAACTGCAGGCCAAACCTGCCTTTCATGACTGATGTTCCACAGAACTACATCCTAGGCAGTAGACCTGCCAGAAACTCAAAGAGCAGCATAAATAAGATGTATATATAGGGGCCTCCCCGGTGGTGCAGAAGGTTGAGCACAGCACTGAGCTGAGAAGCTGTCCACAGCCTCTGCAGCGTGGGTTCGATTTCCGGCCAGCCAGGGAGATTCCCACATGGTGTGGCAGACCTCTCCTGTCTCTCCCGCTGCTCCCCTAGCAGTGCCCTCGGTCTGTTTGCCTGTTCTGGTCCCCGCTCTGTCTCTGATGAATTCTCTCACCCTCCCATGCTTCTGGCCTGTACCCAGCTATTGCATAAATAAAAAATAAATAAATAAATATTTTTTAAAAGATGTATATATAGATAGTTTTGAAAGCCTTAAAATAACCTGTATTTTCATCTCCTAAGCTTATAATTAGGTACCATATTTGTGTTGCTATTACAGGTATGTGCATCCTCTCCGAGAGCTTTTATCATGGTGACACATGCTCTGCAGTGAGCGAATAGCAAGGAAATAATGAATTGGAAGTGACAAGTGCTTTTAGCCAAAAGTCCAGGGGAATCATCATCTTGAAATTATACATATCAGAGGGAGCTGAGAAAAGAATGAAATGGCAAAAGTTCCAGTGTTAATCCAAAAATTAAGCTCAAGGGTTGTGTTAGGCCGAGTTAATTGAACCAGCATTGGTCTTCCTTTCATTTTGAATTAAAGTGTGTTCACAAAGAGAGGACATGCTGGAATGTCCTCAGCTAGATTAGGGGAAACAAGACAGCTGGAATCAGCAACATAATCAAGAAATATTTGCTAAAGTGAAGTGGATTTATTGAGCAAGATAAATAGCTGTGGCTCCATCCCTGCAAGAGTTTACAAACCAGGACTGACAGCATTGATCTGAGGGCAAAGAAACCATCAAAAAAATATTGAGTGAGTGATGTTTGGTGAGGGATAGATCTGTTCTGTGTGTAAATGCAGTTTCCTTCTCCCTTCTGGAAAGTTAGAATTTAAGAAATATATAGTAACAGCAGTATCAGAAATAAGCTTATCACTATCATCATTGGAGCTATTTCTGAGCTATCAGCTAGTGCTAAATATGTTAAGGGCTTTTCGTGCATTGTCTTTTGATCCTCATAACACCACTAAAAGTTACTAGTGTGTCCATTTTAACATAGAGGGTTAAAGATAAAACCTTGTTGCGGTCTCGTAGTTAGTAATGGATGGATTTTAAAAAGTTCACACCAAAATCTATGTGTTGTTCATCCAAAATACCCACGTTAGGGCCTCCCCTGGTGGTGCAGCGGTTGAGCGCTGGGCTGCGAAGCTGTCTGCAGCCTCGGCAGCACCAGTTCAATCCCCAGCCACCTGCGAGGGTCCCACATGGCGCGGCAGACCTCTCCTGCCACTCCCACTGCTCCCCTCAGCAGTGTATTTCATCAGTCTGCCTGTTCTGTTCCCTGCTCTGTCTCTGGTGAATTCTCTCACTCTCCAGCGCTTCTGACTGTACCCAGCGCTTGTATGAATAAATAAATAAATCTTTAAAAAAAAAAGTCATGTTATTTGTTATCCTGGACAGTGAAAACTAGAGAATGATTATATCACAAAACACAAACTAGCCATCAGCACATTTAATGATAAAAGTGCTATTTATAATTGCATAGGGAAGGATACTAGAGCATATATCTAACCCAGGTGGTAATCACTATTATATGAAAGTATTTAATGTGACTGAACTGTAGCTTCGAGAAGTGAAAAATAAAAATGTCACCTCTTTCTTAAAGCACCAATGACTGCAATGAACTTAACTGTCTTAATACATTTAACAAATGTTTATAATTAAAAAGAGACATTAAGCTAACATTAACTAATGAATTTCCAATTAATGTATGTCCTTTAGATAAAGATAGAAATGCCAAATCTCAATTAAGAGCAGACATCATTTGTTTAGACTTTCTTGAAAGATAATGCATGTATAATATACCCTCAATGAAGAAGAATCCAGCCTCACTGGTGTAAACATGAAGACATAGCAGGAATGTTTATAAAATAAAATGAAAAAGGACTGACAGCTCGTCAAAGCACTGAAATAAACTCCACTGGTCTATGGCACAGCATAGGCAAGGACCAGATTATTTTTTATTCAGGAGAAAATGAGGATAGGCAATAATAAGACACTTATTCACTGACCTTTTTTTTAAAGATTTATTTATTTATACAAGAACCAGGGTACAGGTCAGATGCACGGGAAAGTGAGAGGATTCACCAGAGACGGAGTGGTGAACAGAACAGGAAGTCTGACTAAAATACACTGCTGAGGGGAGCAGCGAGCATGGCAGGAGAGGTCTGCCGCACCATGTGGGACTGTCTCTGGCCGTCCAGAAACGAACTGACACTGCAGAGGCTGTGGACAGCTTCTCAGAGCTGTGCTCGACTGCCTGGGCCACCAGGGAAGGCCACTCACTGCCCATTATAGGTGATATTTTTTCCATTAAAATCACTTATTTAAGACTGTTGGAATAAGTAAAATTAGGCTATTTCAGGGATAGGGAAAGTGATTATTGCCAGAGAATAATTGATTTTACAAAGATCAGTCACTCAAGGTAGGCATGATATTTTTGTTAATTATTTTTCAGTTAGAGCTCAATGCTTTAAAATTGAAAGAGATGGACAAAGTCAAAGCAAACAGCTGTTTTTAGTTTGATGGGACTGTCCATCAGATGGAATTCTGGAATTTCTAGATGGTGGTCAAAATGGCGACTTTTGCTAGATGACTTCTGTTTTGGACAAAATATGTCCATGAGAATCATGTGAAAATGTGATTACTTGTTCCATTATGGAACTTATCATACTATTTAGTGTAATATCAAAATCCATTGAATGGTGTGTGTGCTTTAAAAATTTCTACACAATTTCTGCTTGTATAACAACCATAATAATTAAAACGCAAAACTGACAGCAGCCCTCCATCCCACCTGTGTCTATCCAGGTGTGTGTCTTCACTGACCATCTCCTTTTGCAAAATAGCAGAGGCAGTTTTCCTCCCAAGAATGCCCACCTGTGACAACGCAGCCTCTCTTTTAGCAAACCTGTCCCTTTTGGGGGCAGCTCTTTGTCTGCTTGTGTCTGTACAAGTGTCCTTTATTCTTTTGCTCCTTTTTTAAAATAAATCTGCCGGGCCTCCCCCGTGGCGCAGCGGTTAAGCGCTAGGTTGCGAAGCTGCCCGCAGCCTCCACAGCGCTGGTTCGATCCCCGGCTGCTTCCCGGCCACCGGAGGAGGGTCCCACATGGTGCGCAGACCTCTCCTGCCTCCCGCTGCTCCCCTCAGCAGTGTACTTCGGTCCTTCTGCCTGCTCTGCCCCCCGCTCTGGCTCTGGTGAATTCTCTCACCCTCCCGCGCTTCTGACTGTACCCTGTGCATGTATAAACAAACAAACAAATAAATAAAACATGCCTCTATAAAAAAAAAATCTATTAAAAAATAAAATAAAATAAATCTGCCTTTTTGTATATAAAAATAAAAAAAAAAAACACAAAACTATTCCATCACCCTCAAAATAGCAGTAATGGGGGGAAAAAACAGTAAGGAGATTTGCTCATTGAACTGAGCTTGTTCATCCTTGAAGCCAGTTCCTGTCCAAAATGATAATGGGATTTTAATTCTATTTTTTCATAGACCCGGGAATAGGTGACCTTGCTCAGGAACACCCCACCACTCATTTCTTTTCCCATCTTCCAGTTTCCTTGTTACTGTGCATTCCTACTACCTACCCACTTCCGAAGCTGGACCAAGAAGCCTTTTATAAAGTCGCAGTTTGAGATTTTCTGTCATGAACAGTAGTTTCTTCAAACTTCTTTCCCAAATGACATGAAAAGTGAGTTGTTTTCAAACTGTACTTTTTTTTTTTTACAGTGAGGTTATTGTCATCAGCAGTGATGACACAATCTTGTTTGGCCACTGCACCCATCTTTTTATAGTCACTCCAACACCTTGTTCCTTTATATATCCCTCAGAGCTACTGCTGCTCACCAGACACCTTTTCCTCCCAGCTGCTGAGTGATGGCGCGGTGGGTGTGAGAGGGGTGCAGATAAAAGAGATCAGAGACCAACATGGTGCTGTAGCTTCTGCATATTTAGTTTTTAAGAAGTTCTCAAAGTATCACTACCACTTTATATTTGTGTCTGTAATATATTAAAGATCCATGTTTTCCGTATCTTCACCAGAATTTGCTACCATTACTGTATTTTTAAATTTCAACTGTTCTAATAATAGTTGTGCAATGATACCTCAACAAGGTCTTATAATTCAATCCCTATTGTTCAGTGGTGTTGGATATAATTTGCTTATTCCATCTGTCTGCATGTCCTCTTCAGTGAAATGGCTCTTTGTGCATTTTGTCTACTTTCTGTCTTTTTCTATTGTTGAATTTTGAATTTTTTTTTTTTAACCATACAAAGGTCGATAACAGGCAACAGTATTTAGAAATGTGTGTGAGTAGTAAAACCCAAACAAAGCAAGAAAATGATCTTCATGCAAGTCAGAACAGTTGTAGGGGTGAGAAGGAGGAGGATTGTCATCAGGAAGATATAAGAAGCTCCTGGGAGATGATCAATGCTCTTTTTCCTGATCTTAGCATTCTTTTTCTCAACATTGGTGTTTACATTGTAACAGTGTATGTTACAATATGCATACAATATGCAAAATATGCATTAAGCTATTTTTAAAATAATCATAAACACTAGAGTTATGAAGCATTTACTAACTGTCAGAGAGTATGCCAAATGCTTTACTGAATTCACTAAGTTATTTAACCCACTGTCTTACCAGTGATCCCAAGAAAAAGGTTCTATTATTATTATAATTTATAAAGAGGCTGAGGCTTAGAGTGACTAAGTAGCTTCATTGAGGTAAAATGGCCAGTATGTGTCAAGACAAAGGATCATCAGCATCTTTCTGATTCCAGGGGTCATGCTCTAATTGTTACCTAGTACCAATACCATCCTTTTTGGAACAATAATAGTAAGAGCTTATTATTTCAGTTGTGATGGATATTTGGGAATCTGAGCCATTGTATAAAGATTGAGATGTATAATTATTTCATTAATGTGCTTCAAGGACTATGAAAATGCTCTTTTAGAGATACGATCATTTTATTTTAATAATCTGTGATGATATAGTCAGATGAACTCTGCCTCTTACAATTATAAAGGAATATAAGGAATCATATCCATGCTATTTCCTAGCATAATAAAAAGTATCATAAATACCTGTTATGATCACTTTGTACAGAAATGTTGATGAGGGTGCAGAGGGAAGGTTTCCTTGAAAGCTGATAATGGTATTGGAGCTGGAAACTCCTGATGATATGTTTGCAGAAACATCTAACCATCCACTAGCCAACAATACTACTCTTGGACTGTGGCTGCTTTGTTTGGTAGACTAGACTTCTATCTCAAAAGAAAGAAAGAAAGAAATGTCAGAAAGAAAGTAATATCTGCTCATTGACAGTAGAACGCTGACTACTTCAAGCTATGCAGTTGTTATAGAAGTGTAGAAATGAATAAAACTTTACCTCTACCTTGAAAGCCTAGTGAAAAGATAGATTCTAAAGTATGATTATCATGAAATGTGAAACAAGTGACAAATAAGCTATGCACAGGGGGTCATCATAACACAGGCAACTCCTAACTCAGACCTGAGAGATATATTCCTAACTCAGACCTTGAAATATTAACTAATACTGCTAGGATCTGAATATCAGTCTCTCAAAGTTTCCACCTCCTAATACATTGAAATTCCAATGCTAGGTGATAAAATTAGGAGGTGCAGCCTTTGAGTTGTGAACAAGCCATTAGGGTAGAACTTTCATGACTAGAAATGGTGCCTTTACAAAAGAGACCTAAGGAGAGGAGATCTCTTGTCGTCACACCTGGTAAGAATACAAGAAATCTGGGACCCAGAAGAGGACCCTCACAGGTCTCGCTGACACTCTGATCTCAGAAGTCCAATCTCCAGATCTGTGTGAAACAGATTTCTATTTTTATGTCATTCAATATGAGGTATTATTTATAACAGCCCAAAGAGACTAAAACAAATACTAATGCTGGGCCTCCCCAGTGGTGCAGCGGTTGAGCACTGGCCTGCGAAGCTGCCCGCAGCCTCTGCATAACCTGTTCGATCCCCGGCCGCCGGGCAAGGGTCCCATATGTATAACACACATATAATTTAATAATAAGCATTAGTAATTTTTTTAGTTTTTTTTTTTTAAGATTTATTTATTTACACAAGCACTGGGTACAGTCAGAAGCGTGGGAGGGTGAGAGAATCCACCAGAGCCAAAGCGGGGAACAGAACAGGCAGACCGACGAAATACACTGCTGAGGGGAGCAACAGGTGGCAGGAGAGGTCTGTGCACCATATGGGACCCTTGCCCAGCTGGCCCTATTCCTTCTTAGAAACAACAAATTATCATTTTACAGATGTGCTTCCATTAAGCATTTCAGAAAGCACAAGAACTCTATAAACATTTTTTTCACATCTGGATAGTGTGATAAGAAAGGGAATAGAACCAGAACTACCACTGGGGAATAGATGGATTGCTTAAAACTTGTTCATTTTAACAACTAGACAGAAAAAAGAATTAAATCTTTCAAGAACAATCTACATTTAGTTTTGCATTCCAACAATTTGTGTGCATATATCAATTATGCAATTCAGAAAAATATGCATTTAGAATTATTTGGCACCTTGTGGAGGTTGGAAATGAAAATAAAAGCACCAAAATAATAAAAAAACATAATCAATTTGGAGATATTTATCATCATTATGAAAACAAAGCAACAAAGTCACAGGTGCATATTACTATTGAAACATAAACTAAGTTTATTAAAAAGGCTAGAAATATCCTTTATAATAACCTACTGAAAATAAATCACATTTTTAATTCATTTACTCACCTTTCTCTTCCAAAATGTTCATGAGACATTCAAATAAGGAACAGTTTTATTCAGCTCTTATTTTAAATATGTTATTCAACTTCCAATTTTAAATCTGCAGTAAAATTAACTTTGCATAAGAAATATATTTCTATATATCTAAGTAGCCTACATACATCTTTGCTGCTATTTACTTTGTTCTGTTAAATGTCAATTGAAAAATTTAGTAAATATGCTTTCAATTATGAACATAAAATAGTTTGTAATGGCTTACTGTTACATTTAATCATTACAGTAAAGTACCATTTAGTTTAAAAACAACTTATTTAGGTGTAATTTATATTGAGAATGTCACTATAAAAAGTATATCATCAATGACTTTTGACAAAAGTACATAGCCATGTAATACACTCAAAAACTGAAATATAAAATCAAGATTGCCCTTCAAAATGCCCCTTCACATCTCCTATTAGTCTCCTAACTTCAGTCACAGGTAACTACTGATACGTCACTATAGATTGGTTTTGCCACATTAGAACTGTGTATAAATGGAATCATATTACATGTCTTTTTGTGAGAATTCCTTTTTCTCAGGATAAATGAGTTTGAGATTCATTCATGTTATGACACGAATTTAGCTGTTACTGAGTAGTATGTCACTGAATACTCAGTTTATCTCCATTTGTTTACCCTGAATTTGTTTATTCACTCAGCTGCTGGACAGTTAGATTATTTCTAGGTTCTAGCTACAAAGAATAAAGCTACATTGAACATTCATGTGCAAGTCTTAGTGAAGCAAATATTTTTATTCCTTTGTATAAACATCTAGGAATGGTGATGCTAGATCAAAATATAAGTGTTTATTTAATCTGACAAGCAATTGTCCAGTGCTTTCTAATGAGATTGTGGCACCAGTGATATATGAGGATTCTGGCTGTTCCCCATCCTCTCCAACAGTTTCATGCTACTTAAGGTCAATCATTTTAATGTCTGTCGTGATATCTCATAATGGTTTTCATTTGCATGACTAATGAAATCGAACAACTTATAATAGGCTCATTAGTCATTGCTATATCTTTGTTTTTAATTTTATTATAATTTTGGAGTTACATTTCTATAAAGTGTCTGTTGATTTTCTTACCTATTTTTATGTGTGCCTGGCACTATTATTGAGTTAAAAGGATTTGTTACATATTTGTGAAGAAATTCTCTTACTCAATAGTTTTTCATTTTCTTAATAAAGTATATCAAACAGGATTTTTTTTTAATAAAGTATAATTGAGGGCCTCCCCTGGTGGTGAAGGCAATTGAGCGCAGCTCTGTGAAGCTGTCCTGTCTGCAGTCTCTGCAGTGTGGGTTTGATTCCAGCCGATGGGCAAGAACCCCGCATGGCGTGGCAGACCTCTCCTGACTCTCCTGCTGCTCCCCTCAGTAGTTATTTCGTCAGTCTGCCTGTTCTGTTCCCTGCTCTGTCTCTGGTGAATCCTCTCACCCTCCCACACATCTGGCCTATACTCTGGTTCTTGTATGCATAAATATATCTTAAAATAAATAAATAAATAAATAAATAAATAAATAAATAAAATACATGAAGTATAATTAAGAAAATATTTCTGTGGCTCATGATTTAGGAACTTAGATCTAAGAAACTGACCAATTCAAGGTCACAGTGAGTGTCTGGTACATATTCTTCTACAAAATGTTTAGGTATAGATTTTATATTTACATATAAGGCCATGATCCATTTCAAGTTAATACTTGTAGAGGAGGCAATTTAATGGTTGAGGACCTTTTCTTACTATTTATTTTTGAATATTCACTTGTTCCAGGACCAGCTATGAGAAGACAAATTTTACCCACTGAATAAATACTATAAGATTTTTCAATAATCAATTGACTAGCTACCAGTGGAGTCAATTCCTGGCAGAACTTCTCAGAGTAAGACAACAATATAACTAGCAGAAATTAGGAAACAAACTATCCATCATTTAAGTCTCTAAAATTATCCTAGTAACATATATGTTGATTTCTTTAATATTTATTTATTTTATATAAGAGCTGGGGTACAGGCCAAATGCATGGGAGGATGAGAGGATTCACCAGAGACAGAGCAGGGAACAGAACAGGCAGACTGACGAAATACACTGCTGAGGGGAGCAGTGGGCGAGACAGGAGAGGTCTGCCCCGCTATGTGGGACACTGGCTGGCAGGCCGAGATTGAACCGGTGCTGCAGAGGCTGCAGACAGCTTCACAGTTAGGCGCTCAACTCCTGCGCCACCAAGGGAGGCCCATATATTGAATATTTTTTGAATGTTGGAATATCTCCTTTATCTTTGGGATAGTCCCATTATTTTGATTGTATAAATTCAATATTCAAGTCTTCTGTTCATTAAGGATGAGACTTGTAATGTCTGTTCCCTTGAATAAAATAAAAATTTTATTATATAAGTATTTGATATCATAAGTAACTTATCCTACAATGTCATTAGATCAAATTGCATCTAAATTTCTTTATCATTGTATTCTCTGTTGTCAGAAGTAGCAGAATAGAAACAAGAATAATTTTGTGCTTCCTTAAGTGTTATGCCTTTGGTCATAAAATGTTTTTGTTGGGTCTCCCTGGTGGCACAAAGAGATAAATCTCAGCATTATGAAGCAATCTGCAGCCACTGCAGCAGGAGTTTGATGCCCAGCCAGGGAGCTAACCCACATGGCACAGCAGACCTCTCCTGTCTCGCCCGCTGCTCCCCTCAGCAATGTATTTCCGTCAGACTGCCAGTTCTGCTTCCCACTCCATCTCTGGTGAATCCTCTTACTCCCTCACACCTCTGGCCTATACCCCAGGTCTCGTAGCATAAATAAATAAATCTTTAAAAAAAGTTTTTGTTTTGATTATTTCAAAATAAACTGTATTCCTTGGTCACATTTTCATGTGAATGAATGTATGAACATGTGAAAAATGAATTATTGTAATGAATTGCTGTACCTATTAATTTTACTAACATCTAAACAGGAGCTGAGCTTATCTAATGCAGAAATATAATTTTTTTTTGGTCTTGCAACTTTCTTTTTTAAAAAAAAACTGTATTTTTTTAACATTTATCATTTTAAAAAATTTTTAGACAATATTTGCTTCCCCCCATCCCCTCAGATTGAGTCCCCATAGAATTTCCTTTCCCAAGGTACCTGTGCACCATCACCACAGTCCCCTGTGCTCCTCCCTCCCTCCCTCTCACCCCTCACCCTCCTCCCCCCTGCAGTATGTCTCTGGTTTATAATTGTCTGTTTTTGCTTTGTTGTGTTTTGTACTGTTACTATATTTTTACAATGATTTCTTTATTTTTATTTTTATAAATTTTAATTTCATATTCCCCATACAATTGCAACCCCCTTATTTTGACCCCAATCCCTCCCCTCCCCACCCCCCACCCCCCAGAGAGTGTTTCTGATTAATAGTTGATTGTTGATTTTGATTTTCTTTTTTTTTTTTATTCTTTTTCTTTGAAAAAAATATTTATTTATTTATACAACCACAGGGTACTGTCAGAAACGTGGGAGGGCGAGACAATTCACCAGAGCCAGAGCCGGGAGAAGAACACGCAGAAGGACCAAAATACACTGCTGAGGGGAGCAGCGGGCGGCAGGAGAGGTCTGCGCAACATGTGGGACCCTCGCTGGCTGCCAGAGATCTAACTGGCACTGCAGAGGCTGCTGTCAGCCTCGTAGCCCAGCGCTCAACCACTGCACCACCAGGGGAGGCCCTGATTTTGATTTTCACTTTCTTATAGCTATTCATTTTCCCTGGTCCCTTATTAAGTTTTCTCGATTCCTGCTATGAGTGAGACCATCCGGTATTTTTTTTTCTTTCTGGCTTATTTCGCTGAGCATGATCCCTTCCAGCGCCATCCATGTTGCTGCAAATGGCATGTGTTATCTTTTTTGAATGCTGAGTAATATTCCATGGTATATATGTACCACATCTTCTTGATCCAGTCATCTATTTTTGGGCATTTGGGTTGTTTCCAAAGCTTAGCTATTGTAAACAGGGCTGCTATAAACATAGGGGTGCAGGTGCTCTTTGGAATTGATGTTTCTGTGTCCTTTGGGTAAATATCTAAGAGTGGAATTGCTGGATCATATGGAAGCTCTATGTTTAGTAGGTCCAGAAATCTCCACACAGCTCTCCATAGTGGTTGGACCAATTTGCACTCCCACCAGCAGCGCAGGAGGGTTCCTTTTTCTCCACAACCTCGCCAACATTTGTTGTTGCTAGTTTTTTTAATATGTTCCATTCTCACTGGTGTAAGATGGTATCTCATTATAGTTTTGATTTGCATTTCCCTGATGACAAGTGATGTTGAACATTTTTTCATATCCCTGTTGGCCATTTGCATTTCCTCTTCAGAGAAGTTTCTTTTTAGCTCTTCTGCCCATTTTTTCACTGGATTATTTTCTTTGTTGTTGTTGAGTCTCATTAGCTCTTTGTAGATTTTTGTGATCAGACCTTTATCATTAGTGTTGTGAGCAAAAATGTTCTCCCAGTCGGTGGGGATTCTCTTTGTTTTTGTTATTGTCTCTTTTACTGTGCAGAAGTTCTTTCATTTGATGTAGTCCCAGCTGTTTATCTTTGCCTTCAATATCATTGCTTTGGGTGATGTGTCTGTAAAGATGTCTTTGAGGTGCATGTAATGTAGTGTTTTGCCTATATTTCCTTCTATGTATTTTATGGTTTCAGGTCATATGTCTAGTTCTTTAATCCATTTTGAGTTGGTTTTTGTGTATGGTGTAAGACAGTAGTCAAGCTTCATTCCTTTGCATGTAGCAACCCAGTTTTCCCAGCACCTTTAATTGAACAAACTTTCTTTGCTCCAATGCATATTCTTTGCTCCTTTGTCAAAGATTAGTTGACCATAAATCTATGGGTTTATTTCTGGATTTTCTATTCTATTCCATTGGTCTGTGTGTCTGTTCTTGTTCCAATACCATGCAATTTTGATGATTATGGCTTTGTAGTATAGTTTGAAGTCTGGGAGTGTGATGCCTCCATTCCTTTCTTTTTTTTTTTTTTTTTTTCCAGGAAAGCTTTGGCTATTCGGGGTTGTTGTTGATTCCATATGAATTTCAACAATAATTGTTCTATTTCTTTGAAGAATAACATTGAAATTTTTATTGGAATAGCATTGAATCTGTTTATTGCTTTTGGTAGGATGGCCATTTTAATAATGTTTATTCTTCCAATCCATGAGCGGGGGATGTCTTTCCATTTCTTTGAGTCATCTTCTATTTCTTTTAACAGTGTTTTATAGTTTTCTTTGTATAGGTCCTTTACCTCTTGTGTTAGATTTATTCCCAAGTATTTGATTTTTTTGTTTCGATAATAAAAGGGATTTTTTTAATTTCTTTTTCTTCAGATTTATTGTTTGTGTATAGGAAGACTACTGACTTATGCGTGTTGATTTTGTATCCTGCCACTTTACTGAATTGATTGATGAGTTTAATTAGTTTTTCTGTGGAGTTTTTGGGGTTCCCTATGTATATTATCATATCATCTGCAAATAGTGATAGTTTGACTTCTTCTTTTCCTATTTGGATTCCTTGTATGTCTTTCTCTTGTTTCATTGCTCTGGCTAGGACTTCCAGTATTATATTGAAAAACAGTGGTGAGAGTGGACATCCTTGTCTTGTTCCAGATCTTAATGGGAATACTTTCAGCTTTTCACCATTGAGAATGATACTGGCTGTTGGCTTGTCATATATGGCCTTTATGATGTTGAGGTATGTTCCTCAATATGTATCCCAGGAATTTCAAGGGCTTTTATCATGAATGGGTGTTGCACTTTGTCAAAAGTTTTCTCAGCATCTATTGATATTATCCTATGGTTTTTGTATTGCTTTTTCTTGATGTGTTAGATAACGTTGATTGATTTTTGGATATTGAACCATCCTTGTGTCCCTGGAATGAATCCTACTTGGTCGTGGTGAATTATCTCATGGAAACATTGTTGGATTCTGATAGCTAAAAATTTATTGAGGATTTTTGCATCCGTGTTCATTAGGTAGATTTGTCTGTAGTTTTCTATTTTTTGTGTTGTCCTTGTTTGGTTTTGGTATTAGTGTAATATTGGCTTCATAGAACTTGTTTGGTATTATCCCTTCCTTCCAATTTTTTGAAGTTTGTGAAGGATAGGCACTAATTCATTTCTGAATGTTTGTTAGAATTCATTAGTAAAACCATCAGGTCCTGGGCTTTTGTTTTTGGGGAGGTTTTGGATTACCATTTCAATTTTGCTGCTTGTAATTGGTCTGTTTAGGTGTTCTATTTCTTCTTTATCTAGCTTTGGGTGATTGCAGAGTTGTAGGAATTTGTCCATTTCTTCTAGATTGTTGAACTTGTTTCCATATAACTGTTCATAGTAGTTACTGATTATTCTTTTGATTACTGCTGTGTCCGTTGTGATTTCTCCTCTTTCATTTATGATCCTGTTTATATGTGCTTTCTACCTTTTTTCCTTTGTGAGCCTGGCTAGGGGTTTGTCTATTTTATTTATTTTTTCGAAGAACTAGCTCTTGGTTGCATTGATCTTTTGGATTTTTTTTTTTTTAATTTCGATTTCATTTATTTCTGCTTTGGTTTTTATCATTTCTTTTCTTCCACTCCTTTTGGGTATTTTTTGTTGTTCTTTTTCTAGATCATTGAGCTTCAAGATTAGTTTGTTTCTTTGAGTTCATTCTTGTTTCTTGATGTAAGCCTCTATCGCTATATATTTTCCTCTTATTACTGCTTTTGCTGCATCCCATACATTTAGGAAATTGGTGTCCTCCTTGTCATTCAATTCAATGAATTTTTTAACTTCTTCTTTGAACTCCTCGTTAGTCCAGTGGTCGTCCAGTAGTGTTGGTTTCAGTCTCCATGAGGTAGGAGAGGTCCTTGCCTTTTTTTAATGGTGTATTTCTATTTTGATGCTTTCATGGTCAGAAAAGATGGTTGATATGATTTCAGTCTTGGTGTAACTGTTGATGTTTGTCTTGTGTCCCAGTATGTGATCGATCCTGGAGAATGATCCGTGTGCACTTGAGAAAAATGTATACTCAGATTTTTTTGGGTTTAGTGTTCTATAGATGTCTGTTAAGCCCAAGCACTCTAGATCCTTGTTTAGAGCTTTAGTGTCTTTACTTATTTTTTGTCTTGTTGATCTATCCATTGTTGATAGTGGTGTGTTGAAGTCTCCCACTACGTATGTGTTTTCTCTGATGTCTGTATTCAGAGATGCCAATAGTTGTCTGATATATTTTGGTGCTCCTTCGTTTGGTGAATATATGTTAATGAATGTTATTTATTCTTGAAGTATTGTCCCCTTCATCATAATGTAGTGACCATTGGGGTCTCTTTTTATCTTTTTGAGTTTGAAATCTGTTATATTTGATATAAGTATAGCTGTTCCTGATTTCTTTTTTGGTCCATTTGCTTGAGGGATTGTTTTCCATCCTATAACTTTGAGTCTATTTTTATCTTTTGTAGCTAAATGTGTTTCCTGGAGACAGCAAAAGGTTGGGTTTTGTTTCTTAATCCAGCCTGCGACTCTGTGTCTTTTTATTGAAGAGTTTAGTCCATTTACATTTAGAGTTAATATTGATATGTTAGCATCTGTATTTGCCATTGTGTTTGTCTTTCCTTTGATTTTATTTATTTATTCTTTTAATAACTTTTTTTTTGCCTTCTTTTGTTGTTATTCGTCCCTTTGAGGTTCTGGCTTTAGGACTCCTTGTAGTATTTTTTGGAGCGGGGGTTTAGTTGTAATGAAATTCCAGAGTTTCTGTTTGTCTGGGAAGGTCCTTATTCTTTCTTCATAGAGGAAGGAGAGCTTTGCGGGATAGAGTATTCTTGGTTGGCATCTGTTTTCTTGGAGTCTGTTGACTATGTCCCTCCACTCTCTCCTTGCCCGTAGTGTTCCTTTGGAGAAGTCTGATGTCAGTCAGATTGGTTTTCCTTGAATCTTATCTGTTTCTTCCCTCTTGTCCCCTTCATTATTTTTTCCTTGTCTTGGATTCTTGGGAGCTTTACTATTATGTGTCTTGCTGTATTTTTCCTTTCGTCATGGAAGTTTGGTGTTCTTCTTGCTTCTTATATATCAATTTTCAGCTCCTTCTTCACGTTTGGGAAGTTCTCTTCAATTATTTTCTTGAATATTTTCTCTGCTCCTACATCTCTTTCCTCTCCTTCTGAGACTCCTATAACTCTTACATTTCCTTTCCTCATGGAGTCAGATAGTTCCCAAAGTCTTTCTTCAGTCTTTTTCCTTCGTACTTCTCTTTCCTTTTCTGTTTTGGTTCTATTTATTTCTGTGTCTTCAAGAGTACTTATTCATTCTTCCATTTCATCTATTCTGCTTTCATTGCTTTTCTCAGAGTTCTTTAGCGCCTCCATTAATTCTTTGATCTCCTGCATTTCTTTTACTTCCCTCTTTAGGGACTCAATTTCATTCTTCTGATTGTTAATTATTTTTCCCTTATCATTGTTATCCTTTATGACTTCTGTCAGTTTTTTAATCACAGCAATTTTAAATTCTCTTTCTGGAAGGCTCAGAAGTTCTTCCAAGTTACTGTTGTTGCAATCTGGTAGGTCGTTTTCTTTTTGTGGTGTGCTTTTTTCCTGAGGAGTTGCTGGGTTGCATGTTGTTCTTCTACTCCCTACTGTCTGTTTTCTAATTTGCCATATTCCTTGGGACACTGTGTTGCTGGTACTGGCCGGCATCTTGGGCAAACTTCCCAGCTCACCTCTGGCTCCTCTGGGAGGCTTCTGCCAGTTTCAAGCAGTCTCTACTGAGGAAAGGTCCCTGTTCTAAAATGCCGATGCTGGGACATGCTCCCCTGCATGCCCGGTCTGCCCAGGCAGTGAGTGCCGCTCCCCTCTAGCTCAGACTGCAGGCCAGAAGGGGTCTGGCGTGGGCGAACTTCCCAGCTCACCTCTGGCTCCTCTGGGAGCCTTCTGCCAGTTTCAAGCAGTCTCTACTGAAGAAAGGTCCCTGTTCTAAAATGCCGATGCTGGGACACGCTCCCCTGCATGCCTGGTCTGCCCAGGCAGTGGGTGCCGCTCCCCTCTAGCTCAGACTGCAGGCCAGAAGGGGTCTGGCGTGGGCGGACTTCCCAGCTCACCTCTGGCTGCTCCGGGAGCCTTCTGCCAGTTTCAAGCAGTCTCTACTGAAGAAAGGTTCCTGTTCTAAAATTACACTGATTTCTTATTTGAGTCCCCTATATTCCTGTTATAAGTGAAACCATCTGACAGATTTCTTTTTATTTCTGGCTTGCTTCACTGAGCATAATTCCTTCTAGTTCCATCCACATTGCTGTGAATGGCATGAGTTTATTTTTTTTTGATTGCTGAATAATATTCCATTGTGTATATATACCACATCTTTTTCATCCAGTCATCTATTTTTGGGCATTTAGGTTGTTTCCAGGTTTTACCTATTGTAAATAGTGCTCAAAAAAACATTGGTGTACAGGTGCTCTTTTGATTCAATGATTTTGTGTCCTTTGGGTAGATCACTAGTAGTGGAATTGCTGGATCATATAGTAGCTCCATTTTTAGTAGACTAACACAGAAATATTTTTAATACACATGCAACTTATAGGACTTTAATTTTATTTCTGAAGTAAAAGAATTCCCCTCCCATGGAAATTATATAGATACAAGTCTTTATTTTTTATGTGTGTGATTCATTTTAATTATATAATTATATAATTATTTTATATAGAGAAATCATTTGGATTGATCTATTTACAGGATTTTTTGTTTGTTTGTTTTCATTTTCATTAGCCAAATATATTTCACAAAATAGTCAACATTTACTTGGATGGTTCAACACTGTAAATCTGCCATGACAGGAATTTTAAGACTAGGATCTCATTTTAACAGAAACATTTTACAATAAAAGATTAATCAGTTTTTTTTCTATTATATGAATGAATTTTCCATCAAATAAATAAATTTGACCAAATAATATGGTGAAATTTCCAACACATATCATTGTTTCTCCTCAAACCCATTATTTGCAGGTTTTATAAACCAAGACAATTAAAATTCACATCCCCTCAAGCCTTCAACAACTTACTACATACCCTCAATTTTAGCTTTTTCTCTATTCTACCACATTCTGGCACAACCAGACATTTTAATTTTAAGACAAAACTACTCTCCATTTCCCTCTTATCTTCAGACACCACTAAAATTTTCAACAAATCATGAAGGTGGTTTCTTTTCAGTAGTCCAAAATACAAGGAGGCACTTTGTGTGTTCAATAAAAGTCTTTAAATATTTGCACTAAGCACTTGGATGGATTTTATTCATTTAGTCAGTACGTATAATACTTTGAGGTAACATAAATTGAGACATAATTCCCAGAAATCACCCCAAAGCTAAAATTATTACAAAACTACACATTGTTTATCATGACAATAAGTATTATTTTATAATTCCATAAATATATTGGGTATCTAATATGAAGTTTTATGTCAGAAGCTAATTACATAACTGTGTAAAAGATAAATAACAGGAATTCTCCAGAAATTTACAGATGAACACATATTACTGGATTGAGTTCTATAGAATTTCTGAGATCTGAACATATAACATGATGACTGAAGTCTTAACAAATATCAAAGTTCATAAAAATGCATGATGTTTGGTTCCTTCTAGGTAAATTGCATTTATTCCAAAGATGTATCTGTTGTTCTTCTTTTAAAAATCACATTAGAGTATATTTTTCACTCCTTTAAATCTCCTTTGGTCTCAAATTTCAACCATAGAAGATAAATTAGAATTTAAAAGTAATTGCCAAAATATAATTAGGGGAATATTTTTAGCTACAATAGGAAAGTAAATCATATTAAAGTTAAAATTGGGGCCTCCCTGGTGGCGCAGGCAGTTGAGTGCAGTGCTGTGAAGCTGTCTGCAGCCTCTGCAGCATGGGTTCAATCCCACCTGGCCTGGAAGAAACCCACATGGCATGGCAGACCTCTCCTGTCTTGCCTGCTGCTCCCCTCAGCAGTGTATTTCAGTCAGTCTGCCTGTTCTGCTCCTCGCTCTGTCTCTGGTGAATCCTCTCACCCTCCCACACATAGGGCCTGTACCCTGGCTCTTGTATGCATGAATAAATAAATATTAAAAAAAAAGAAAGAAAGGAAAAAAAAGTTAGAATTGGCTGAAAGATGATCATTCTTGCAATTGATATTCTAGTCTAGCTCTTTCTAGAGAGAACAATTTTAAGGTCATTGTACTCTTGAGTTCCCCACTAATGATCCATACTCTAGTTTAGGAAATTTTGTTTCCCCTTAGTTCAACTTGACATCTACAGGATAAATTAGTGTAATTTTATAAGCAACTTGCAGCTTCACAGAAAGTCATATTAATAGCATAATAACTTGTTGAATAAAATAACTGGAAATAATAATAGTAATACAATACACTACAGTAATGCAATAATAATAGTAATAAAATAAGAGGCAAAATGTGATCTTATAAAAATGCTAACAATGCTTACTAATGCCATTATGATAGTCATTTACTAATTAGCTCATGTAGCTATTAGTTTTCTAGACATTCTCCCTGTGACCTTTAACCAAATGGTAGCTGTCATGTTAAAGAGTGCTGATCTGGATTTAAACAAATTTATATTTGAATCCTCACTATACCATTCACTAACTGTGTGACATTGGATGCATTTTTACTTAATCTTTGCATGATTAGGTTTCCTTCTGTATTAAATAGGGGTCATAATTGTGCCAACACCATTGGGTTTTGTTGAATTAAATCAACATTATATATGAAGTATTTGAATGGAGTTCGCATCCTCCAGTCAAAGCTTAATCCACACACATTGGCTTTAGAGTCCAGCTTCTCTCATCCATCTTGTCACTTCATTGTCCTTCTCCCTACAGAAAGTGTTTACCTTTTCCTTCAAGATAAATTATCTGTTATAAATATACCCACTGGCCTTCAGGTTGTTATTAATAATAATAATAATAATAACAACAACAACTCACATCTCATTTGAGTTAATGTCCCTCCTTCTCTAAGCATTTCAGTAGCAATTTTCCACACGTGGGTCACAATCATGTATCCACTTTTCTCACCTCCTAAACATATTCCTGCCCATCGAGCTTTGATTCTTATTACTAGGAATAACTGTGAAAATCCATGTCACCCAGTTTCTCCATATTGTCAAATTCATATGTCTCTGTGCATCCCTTTTTCTAATCCCATAAACTTTCACTTATCAACACCCAGAACCCTTTGTATCTACAAGTCAGTTATTAACAAGATCCTCTACATTCTCAATTTTCTCTCTATAATTTCAGTCAACTAAACATGTTAATTAAACTTGATCGGTTACCTGGTGATTTTGATTCCTTTAGGTCTCATGACAATTGACTGTTTTGCTCTCTAAGACCCTCACCTCTGGACCTGGATTGTGAGGCCAGGACCTGGTCCAGGGGGCCAGGACCACAAACTGCTTCCATGTCTGCATCTGGAAGATGGCAAGTGTCCTCATATGGTAAATGAAGATGTTCAAGCTTTTATCTGCGCTGCAGGACAAGACCTTGTATGGAGGAGGAGACCGCCCGCGAGGATCAGCCCACTATTCCTGAGGCAGCAGACTCAGAGGGGAAAATTAGTCTTTCAGAGCTCACCCAATAGCAACACAAGGATAAAATTGATGAACTTGGACTAGTAATTCCACCAGAAGACAGGGAACTTTGGCAGGTTGATGTTCTATCATTTGTATACCCTGGGAGATGAAAATCAAGGGGTAGTAGTGGGCCTCATGGCCTAAAGCAGCCTGGAGTGGTAATGGCCCCTGTGGGCAGGTTAGAGTGGGGGCAAGGGTAGGTGTGAGAGCAGCTCAAGACTGGCTAAGGGAGGAAGCCCTTGCCAGGTTCTCCGCAGCCATGCAGGAAAGGTATCAAAAGCCAACTTAGACAAGGCAAAAGCTGGTTCCAAGTTCAGGAAGTCCTGAAAGATTGTTCAGCAGCTGAAAGGATGCTAAAGAAGACAAGTGAGCCTCCTAAAATCACCTGAGTGATGCCCTGTTCACTTTTGGATAAGGGTAAAGTGCTGAGGAAACTGTCCTGAGGGGAGGGGAAGGGAACATGGCTTGTGGTGCAGACCCCAGCCTGAGAGGGAACTAGCCAGAGACCACATGGGGAGCTTGTATCCATGGATCCCTGACCCATGTGCATGTGCAAAGGGTTGACCTTAGTTTAGGGGTCTGCTTGTCACACTAGTAGCTACGAATGATGAATGTTGAAGTGACAGCAGTGAGTAGTCCTGGGGATTGAGAATTACCCCTAAAAGCATATAAAGTGTGTTGCCAGTCTCAGAATGAGCGCATCCTGGGGGTGGATGTGGTGTGGGCTTGTGGCTGAGATCCCAGTCAGAGAAGGCCAGGAAGCCTGATGGCTCCCGGTGTGTGATGACAGATGCCATAAGTGAAGAGCGGTTCCCCCTCACATGAGCAGTGCCTTCAGTAGCAGACTTGATGGATCATCTGCTGCTGCTAATAATCTTGTCTTTTGGCACCTAGGTTGGTGCCCTGGCACATTTAGTGGACTGGGATTAATTGTATTGTTTTATTCAGTTGCATTCTGTTTACTTTTATGAGTTATGGCTGCAGTGTTCTACATTCAGCAAGGGAATCTTGTGTGTAGGTTGTATGGTGAAAAACCCTGAGGGACTAAATTGTAGGGTAAATGAAGATGCTCAGGCTATTAAGTTGCTGGCCTCTGTGACTACTACCTGCTATGGGTTCCTATGATCTGACTACTATGGGCCACTTGTGGGCAACTGTGACCTATTTGCTGTCTGCAAATCACAGCAGAGCATTCCTTGACTACCTACAGCATATAGAACATATCACGAGGCAGATCCGAGGACGCCTAGGCTGCTGTTGACCTGATTACGTAACTATCTTCCTGGTGGTCTCTGGATAACTTGCCTGTGATAATACAAAATACTTTGCTGACACAAATGTCTCTTGACATATGGTCATGATTTCCCCTTAAAACTTTGTCCCCCATTCCAATCTCACCCTCCAGACCATTGTTGCATGATCAGCTTTTACTAGCTTGTGTGAATGATTTCAATAAATAGCTCAAGTAGCAGAGTCTTGCCTTGCAAACCTGCTCCATGACTGCTGTGTCCCACATGATGTTCCTGCAGCAAAGAGGCAACACAGTTCCTGTCTCAACAACCTCCAGCCTTGAATGCAGAAGACCCTTGAAAGCGTGGGTTGGGGTATGCATGCCTGATGGTGGACACCTGGAGTATGGTGTGGGCATGCATAAGTGGGCACACCTGAGCCCGGAGGCTGAGCTATAAGGGCAGCGTCACACAGAAACAGTAACAGCAGGACAGCAGAATGGCTGTGGCCAAGAACAGCTACAAAGGGCAACAACTACAAGAAGATCCATGACTACAGAGAGACAGGCCCCAAAGAGAATGCCCAAAGAGTAGAGATTCCCTGGGGTCTGGGGGAGGGGGGCTACCAGCTTCCCAGCCCCTCCAGCCCCTGGCCAGTCCCTGGCCAGCCCTGTGCTTTGCTTCTATTACAGTCCTCTTTCCTTCCTAGGAACTCCAAACTTTGAGCCATCTGTCATAAAATTAACACTCCTGTTTGATTCATCTACTGACCCCAGGGGAACTGTCCTTTACTTACTCAGGATTTTAGCCTAAGATTCTATGTTATTTTTCACAACATTTCCACTGTCCTAATTTTGACGATTTCACGTGTGCATAAATAATCCTTACAACAGAAAGATTTTTTCCTCCCATGGTGTGCCTCTTGTCATCAGATGGAGTGTTTTTTTTAAGAAACACACTCTGGAGCTTGTGTGAGGCTTTAAAAAGAAAATTAGATATAACGTGGCTTTGAAGATAAAAGTGAGATTTAACAAAACAAAAGGGACCAATGTGGTGGAGAATAAAGGGAGGAAATATTGCCTGAGAGAGTATTTAAGGATTGTTTCCTTAAACAGATTTTTTCAATATCCTTGTTATTTCCCAACTAGAGTATTATATCCCCTCCCCTTTCTGAGTATTATATTCCTTCATGTCTCTCAGCACACTGAGCAGAACTTAAAACCTTCGTACAATCATTCCCTGACCACCTCAACACGAAGCCCAAGCAGCTTTCATTTAAATTCCAGGTGCCCTAGAAAACTCTTCCTGTACATTAACTTCTCTCACACTTTTATTTGTATCTTCACAGAAGTCCTTTAACACACAGTGTATATTGAGCTCATGGAAGTGTAATAGTGTAATCTGCTTAGGAAGAGGAGGTTCCGGTTTCTCTGGAAGGTTCCAGGTTTCCTCCACCTATGGGAGGGCCCAGCTGAGGGGCAAAAGAAAACTAGAAAGGTCTGGGGAGAGGAATCCCTGGAGAAGACCTGGAGGAAGCACATGGAACAGAAAGACAAGTAAAGAAAAGGCTGTGCTTGCTTCTCAACTTTGGATTTGCACTAGGGACTTGGGAGACATGGAAGGAGACGTGGAGTTGAGACAAGTAGAGACACTTGAAAGAGTTGATTGATTAGGAAACTATTATCCTTTCTTCTCTGCACTGCACACTAATTCTGTGAAAGATCTTTTCTATCAAATGTCTTACATGCTAAGAATCTGCATTGTCTTTATGTAAAAGATGGCAGAGCCCATTCAGAGCACGCAGGTTTGGGGGTCTTGGGATACCCCTCAGTCTGCCTGCTAATAGAAGGAAGACTAGGGTATTACACACCTTTTACCTCCCCTTTAAACACATGTATAAGGATAGAGTAATTTATAAAACAAATGGGGAAAAGGAGGGTAATGTAGTCTTGGTGAAAAGAAAAAAAATGCTGTTTTTTTTTTAAAGATTTATTTATCTATGCATACAAGAGTTGGGGTGCAGGCCTGAAATGCGGGGGTGAGAGGATTCACCAGATACAGAGTGGGCAGCAGATGTACTGAAATACACTGCTGAGGGGAGCAATGGGAGAGATCTACTGCACCATGTAGGTCACCTTCCTGGCCAGGGATCAAACCTGTGCCGCAGTGGCTGGTGATAGCGTCATAGTGCTGCATCTTAACCCCTAGCGCCACCAGGGAGTTCCCGGTGCTTTTTTTGTTTGTTTGTTTTGTTTTTGTTTTTTATAAAGGGATATCATTGCTAGGTATACATCTCACAAGAATAGGCATAAGCTGTCCTGGAATCATAGGGCATAACAAGGGAAATAAACTTTGCTTCCTTTTGTTGTGCAAAGATGAATGTGGAGTCTTAGGGGTGGTGAGAAATAGGAACCTATCACAAAATCTCAAGCCTGAACCAGAATTTTAGTTTTTAGTTTTTTTTTTTTTTTTTACTCTTTAATTAGCATTCCTTCCATTCTACATCACCATTATTATAATTATTACTGGTATCATTATTGTACTTCATTAAGTATCTATAAAACCAACTGTGTTTTATTAGAACCCTAAAATCTTTTCACATGTGACCAGACATTATTGTTTGCTACTCATTTCACATTCTTTCCTCCTCATCAGCTAAGGGGCACTTCAAGATGCATTGTCTACTCCAGAACAGCCTTTGCATTTCTCAGCACCACTTCTTAGTGGTACTTCCCAAGCTCTCATTAGGAAGCCATTCGGTTGTATTAGAGACTGGGTACACATTCTGTAGAAAATTGAAATTTTTTTTGAATAATTCATTTTACTCAAACATAAAACACAATTTTTAAATTGACTCTTAACAGTTCTCACTCCTTTTGTAGAGGCCATTGTAATATCCACATACTTTCAATAAATTGAGTGAAATTGTTAATTATACATTTAATACCCTTTAACACAATCAGTTTGTTGTTGCAACAATTTACAACAGTAAACAATTTAATGGAAGATATTATTATCCAGAGAATCAAATTCATCTGCAAACACTACAGTTTGGAGGCTCAAGCTCCAGAAGTCCTGTGATTTTTCTGCAAGCATGGTGTTACACAATAAATAGTGTGGTAGCATTGTAAAAAGAAATCAATTAGAATTATGCAATCTTTCTCTTTTTTTCTGGTTCCTATTATGTTTTTGCTGTATCTTGTCCTTGGAGGCAACATATTGTAAAATGTTCTGGAAAGAGCTCTTCCCTGGTCTAGTGGGTAAAAGAGAAAAGTCCGCCACATAGACTTGAAGTCTGTGAAGCAGAAATTCAAAAATACCTCTGTAAGCCAGCCTTTCAACCCCCACTAATGACCAAGGAGTCAGATAAAGAATATTCAAACAGACTTTGCATCTCCACAGGGTATTATTTAGAAGCCACTCAGCATTGTACCTCCCTGGTAGTCTAGGGGTTAAGTCTCAGCATTATCACCACTCTAGCCTGAGTTTGATCCCCAGCCAGGGAGCTACCACATGGCGCAGCAGACCTCTCCTGTCTTACCTGCTGCTCCTCTCAGCAGTGTATCTCAGTAAAATCTCCTGTTCTGCTCTCCTCTCTGTGTCTGGTGAATCCTCTCACCCCCTGTACCTCTGGCCAGTTCTTTGATGCAAAAAAAAAAAAAAAAAGAAAAGAAAAGAAAAAAGAAATCACCCAGCACTCTCCTCCCTCTGTGCAGAGATAGCATCAACATATCCTTAAGTCAAATTAACTTAGGACCAGAAGCCACCCTGAAGAATAGTTACATTTTTTACTCCGATGACACAACATTCCTATGTAAATTAAATGTGTGATTGTTGGAATAGTTCTCACACCAAGCAAAATCTGTGGGACTACTTTCTGGGTTTGAATCCTTACTTTGATTCACGAATAAACATTTTTTTCTCCTAAATAAACATTTTTTCCAGTTAACAATGGTTTTAAAGTCCATTTTTTTAAACAAACCTGGTGTTTTGCTGACATAGTTCTACCTCCAAATCTGAGTCCAAAGTACTTTTATAGACTTTTACCTGACATCGATCCCTGGCTCATATGTTTACTGATAAAACTGATGAGGTTTGTGGTTAGATGTGAATTATTCACCACACATTGTGTGGTTTCTCTGTTGTGCACTGTGTCAGAAACAAAGATGGCAAAATTTTAATTTCTGATCTCTTGCTGCTTACCAAACTTACAAGTATACAGGAGATATTGCCCTAAACAAACCTACAGCTGAAAAATTAATTCTTCCTTCTCTTAAAAGGCAGCTACTGATAATAATGACTTAGTGAAAACTTGTGGTTACTAGAGTGATACCTTGCTATTCAAATGGGGATCTCAAAGACCAGCAGCACCTGCCACAACTGAAAACTTGTCCAGAACACAGAATCTCAAACCACTTCAGAGCTACTGATACAGAATATGCATTTTAACAAGGTCCCAAGGGGACTCCTATACACATTGAAATTTGAAAGCACTGTTCTAACAGACCCACTCAGTTCTGCTCATTCTGTCTGACTGGATGCTTACCAAATGTCAGTTGTGTTTTTTTTCCCCATATGCACAACTGTTTAAATCATTTTGTGTTTCCATGTGTTCTTGTCATTCAGCAGGATGAAATGAATACAAAAGGAGGTAGTGACAGCTTTATGCACAAAATCAAATACTTTCTCAAGTTTCAATAAATGTGAAATGCTGCTATAATTGTCACTGAATTGTTTTTAGGCAAAGCAATTAATTACTTAAGGAAAGGGGAAAACTAAAATCTGGAGGGACTGAATTTTGATTGCTTCTTACACATAAGTCCCCACATTAATTTAAATATACAAGAAAAAGCCCCACAGGAAATCATATATGTTACAAAAAACAGTTTGAATTTCTGTCCTGCATAATAAGATTAGTGAACATTTCCCTTGCATGTATATAGTTTAAATAAAGCCTCAGTGGGGCCAGATCTCAGTAGCCCTTTAGGACAAAATAGTCAATTATCCCAATCTTGTTTACATAATTTTTCACACATGCATAGTAGGCAGTAATGAAATGACTGCTCAGTGGGGGTATGAAGTTCATGAAACATAGTGTTGGGCCATTGGAAAGAGTGCAAACCAGTCCTGTGTAATTCATTCTTTCAACAGATAAGCCTGAAGAGTCTCCCAGACTCTTGATGGATGCTAGAGACACAAGTATCTACTTACAGAAATGCTTATGACAGGGAGTTACGATGTTGCCGGTTTACTTACTTTCATTGAAGCTCAAGCTTCTGCTCCCTATACACAATCTTACCTACTACACAGAATTTTGATGAAGGTTAAATGAGATATGTCGAGAGTCTAGAAGCTCAATAAATCTAATCCTCCTCTTTACCTTTGTCAGATATACAATGGAAATCACTGGAGTTTTTGGAGCCAAGGACTTCCTTGATCAGAGGTGTTATTCACAAAATCAATTCAGCTTAGAGATTCACTGGTCTAATTAGGATGGGCCTCCCCCATGGCGCAAGGGGTTAAGCACAGCACTGTGAATCTATCTGCAGCCTCTGCAGCACAACTTTGATCCCTGCCTGGCCAGGGAGCCACCCACATGGCACAGCAGACCTCTCCTGCCTCTCCCGCTGCTCCCCTATGCAGTGTATTTAAGTCAGTCTCTCCCCCCTACACACATACACCTCTGGCCTATACCCCAGTTTTCTTGTATGAATAAATAAATAAATCTTTGGGGGGAAAAAGGTGATAGAGGAGACAATGTACAACAAAAATCACCTTTCCCACCAAGAAGTTTCCTGACTAATATATTTCATTCTTCCAGAAGCATGGTCCCCATGTAATCACCTAAATAGCTAAATTCCTGACTTGTAATTCTCAAGCAAACAAAACACAAGTAAAAGCTCTGGAGTGTTCCTTGCACCTGGAAAGTCATGAAAGTCACCTCTTCTTTATGATTTTTTGAGAGAAATATTTTCTAAAAATTAGACATGTGACACAGACAAAGCCCTACAAACTGTAGTCATACCTAAACAAAGTTCATTCCTTCCCAGAAAATCCAGAGCCCACATGTATATTTAACCCAAGTGACACTTTCAAGACCACCACACTGGACTCCCCCTCCACCCTTTGTCCCCACAGTCTGCTGTTACCAACAATGCCCATCTAGAGTCTCAACCTAGAATTAATTCTCATATTTTTACAAGTCTTCCCTCTGTTTAATGGTTTTTATCTGGCATTTATAATAATCATCTTCTGGTTTTATTTGTAGTCATTAGAAAAGGAAGATATTTGCTTCAGTTGAACTAAGTTGCATAATATTTGAGCACTATTTTGGAAAAACCATGTATGCTATAGTTCTGAGAATTTGAAGGAATTCATAAGGTAACAAGATCAGCCTTTATGTTCTTCAAGATATTTTTTTCCTTTAACTATAGAAAGACTGAGTTCAACTTATAAAACATCTGGATGCAAACTGCCCTGAGGGCCCTTGAGCCTATGCTCTTTAAATCCAGCCATTTCTTCTACGACCCTACAGTTCCCCTAAAAACCACTTAGTGTATTTTTCCTCCAGTTTCGGAGCAGATCCATGGTTAACTTTTATGTCTATTCCCAAGTACTCAACAGGCTCAGGAAATAGATGAACTCAAAAGCAGAATACTCTTAGGATTCTATTAGTTACAATTAAGTAATTAAATCAAAAATGTTGGCCCCAGTGTGTATTAGGAAGAGAAGCAATGTTCTAGAAGGGTGCCTGTCTAACAGACCTGGATGTGATCCCAGACTTAATAAAAATACATTGTAAACCAGGGAAACATCACTTAAGTCTTTCAAAATTCAGCACAATGGCAATATTGGCAACTACCACAAAGAGGTCTTTGAGGCAAAATATGTCATTCCAGGCACACTGTATGTTCCAAATAAAAGACACTGACTTTGATTATTCAGTTGTTAACAGTTGTTAACCATTTACTAGCCTAATTTTCCTATTTTATTTTAATTCTAATCTCTGATGAAGAAACAATAAGTGGCTGATCCCTCTACCACAAGGTCAGTGGTACAGGATATTTCCACTGTGATGCTCTGCTTACATCATTTATTCATGTTTTCTCCTCTTATTCATTTATAAAATATCTGAGCACCTGTTAAATAGTTAGCACTGTGCCATCTGCTATAGTATTAATAGAAAAAAAATTTCCAGTATACAATATATGGCTGGAAAACTAGCAAAAATGACATAAGTTCCTGAAAAGAGGAATCTGTGGTCTATTTCATATATGCAAACTCAGACTGATATAGGTGAAGTTTACATTAGAGCAAATATAACCTGCAGTCTCTGTATGTGACCTAAGTGCATTTGCTCCAGCAGTATTCTCTTAAGCCAGAAAAGTCAGAAGCAACTGCTACATGTACAGGATTTGGCACAAGGAGGTGACAGATGAAGGTGCAAATATTACTATCAAAATTTTCAGTAGGTTTCAAGATAGGTTTCTCAATTGACAAAAAATGCCAAAACATATAATGAAATGAAAGATGAAAGGTTTGCTCCATTTGTGTTTCAAGCAGTCAGATGATTGGAATAATAAACACATCTCAAATTAAATACATATCATACTTTATAAAATGAATATTTAAGTGATAGTACATCCTGTAGTTAATATAAATTGTAATTTCATTGCAGTTATTTTCCAATTAAAAATCAATAACAGAGTAAAATTAACAAAAGTATAACGTGAATATTTATGCTAATAAAATTACATACATAGGAAAAATTTCTTCAATGCAATTTTAGGAAATAATCCTAACTAACATGTGTACTTAATTTTTCCCTTTATTTTAGTATTAATATGGTTCTATTAAAATCAGTAAATATTTTAACATTCAGCTCCACACTTGTATCTGCACATGTTATCTATTCATTCTCCACTCGATAGCAAATCACTCAAGTGAAAATATACTGCAAAATTCTGTGCAATTTGAATGTAAATTAAATCAATACAATAACTTAGAAGAGTTTGCCCTTGGAAAGGGAGCAAGTTCAGGCAGCTGCTTAGGATCCTTATTTTGTTTAGTCCATCTCCAGTAGTACAACTATACTTAGGGCATCTATTGCAATCACATTTTCAAATATAAAGCAGCCCAGGGGAAGAAGAACTTATAACCAAAAGATGAATGTATTCTGAAAACTAAGCAGGGGATATCAGGACTCTCTAAATCCAGTCAAAATAATACACCTTGTCACATAAAAATAATGGAATTCAGCTGTGGAACTAGATAGGAAATACTACTGTTTGTGCCAATCATTTGTCATGTAACTAACAATGAGTATGATTATTGTTGAAAAAAGTACTTTGTAGCTAAAAAAAGACTTTTTTCAGAATATTCCACTGGATAATTCTAAAAGATAAAGCTATTATCTGATGAGCTTCTCTCCAATTTCTATAAGCTTTTTACGATGAAAATGAAACCCAAAAAGAAAATGGATCAAATTTCCTAATGTGAAGTAGAAATTGAACTGTTTTTTGAAAACATTTTCATATAGACCACATCTAAGACTTAGCAATATTACTAATTAAGTAATGTTTACCTTAGCTTTGGAAGATATAGCATACAATTTGTGAATAGTGTTATAATTAATCCACTCCACAGACATTTAAGTCTATGGGGATACACCAGAGGCTCCCAAAGCCTAGAGGTGCCCTGTGAGGACAGGAGATTTAGGGGTGTTAAAATCCCTTAGCAAATAGTGGCAAATACTTAGCAAATACTTAGAGTCTAAGTAAGGCTGCAAAATACACTGATACTCAGTACTGCTATTAGCCAGACCATGGGGCAAGGAAGGCTTTGGGGTTACAGTGGTGCAGAAAACACTTACCTCCAAACATGTATTGGAAATGGGGGCACATGTAAACAAAGGACAGGTGTATGACGTATCCAGAGATACACTCATACCTAGAGAATGAGTCCTGGTTGCAAAGAAGAGAAAGTTCTTAATTCTGCCCAAAACAAGGTCAAATTTGCACAAAAAAAGATACTTGAACTAACAAAAGGAGACAGCAAAGACTCTTATTCTTACTTCAAAATTATGCAGTCTATGGGGATACACTAGAGACTCCCAAAGCCTAGATATGCCCCGTGAGGACAGGGCCTTTTAAGGGTGTTAAATTCCCTTAGCAAATAGTGGCAGTCACTTCTTTATATGGAGTCTAAGTAAGGCTGCAAAATACACTGGCAGGTATCACCTCCTGATTGGACACACTTAGGGACCATGTGCAAACATCCCAGCCTGTGCAACACGCTCATGTGCTGGGGCCTGAGCACAAGGGAGATTCTGACTGACAGAATCAAAACCCAGTTAGGTCTGGGTCTCTACCTGGGAGAGATAAAATGGGAAAATGATAAAATGATAATATTGATAAAATGGATTTTGGATCCTATCTTTCTCCCAACTAATTATTCATGTTCTTTCTCCATCTACCTATATACCAATAGTGTTCCCCTTCTAACCACTTTCTTCTTCAGAATTAGAATTTCTCTCTCCATTTTTCATGGCCTTAGCAGTAACCTTGAAAAATTCCAGGAGGTGTGAGAGAATGAAACCATCCTTGAGACAGTTTTATTCTCTGTGTGATAGAAAAGACAGCCAAGTCATAACAATGAGGCCAGAAAACAAGTTGAAATGTTTTGGGAGAATTGACTTTCAGGATAAAGGAAATTAGAGATCTCAGGCAAAAATGTGCCAGAGCAGGTGCCAAAGTCAGATGGATTTGAGTAATCAAAGCCAAACAGACAGCCCTGGTAAGAAAGAATTTAAGCAAAAGAAAAGAACATACATATGAAAGCTTAGGTCTGCAGACTAAATTGTGGCCTTTTAAAAGCAGGGGATCTGTTACAAAGCCCTCCTTAACACAGACTTAAGACACTGGTTAATCCAATAAACTACTGTGTTAATGATGGGTATTTTGCTTAGAAATAAATATAGTATCCTATATCCTATGTTTACCCTCTATGTAACATTTATTGTGCTAATTTCAGGCACGAAGGCCAGCATAGGTGAAGCAATTTCTGAGTAAAGGAAATTTTCCTCCACCCTTAAGAATCACATCCAGGGCCTCCCTGGTGGCACAGGGGTTAAAGACAGAGCTATCAAGCTATTGCCAGCCACTGCAACATAAGTTCAATTCCCCGCAGCCCCCACCAGGGAGGTGACCCACATGCCACAACAGACCTCTCCTGCCTTACCTGCTGCTCCCCTCAGCATGTATTTCAGTCAATCCGTCTGTTCTGTTCCCCACTCTGTCTCTGGTGAATCTTCTTACCCCCTGTACCTCTGGCCTGTACCCCAGTTACTGTATGCATAAAGAAATAAATCTTTTTTAAAAAAGTGGGGGGAGAATCACATCCATACAACTTAGGTTGGAAAATAACAGTTCTCATTCATGTCATTACATCAGTGGGATGTATTAGTGGATGGAAATCTCACCCAGAATTATTGTTCTGGAAGTAGTTTCTCAGAAGATGTACTTCTTTTGGACACCAAATACATAGCACTAAAAACTCACAGTGTCCCTCACATAGTATTAGTACCAATCTTCAGTGTGCTGATTTCTTTTATTAAATAAAAACAAAACAAAAAAACAACATTGGCCTCCCCTGGTGGCGCAGCGGTTGAGCGCTGGGCTGCGAAGTGCCTGCAGCCTCTGCAGCTCTGGTTCGATCCCTGGCCGCCAGGTAAGGGTCCCATATGGCGTGCAGACCTCTCCTGCCATGCCCGCTGTTCCCCTCAACAGTGTACTTTGTCAGTCTGCCTGTTCTGCTCTCTGCTCTGGCTCTGGTGAATTCTCTCAACCTCCCACCTTCTGACTGTACCCAGTCCTTATATAAATAAATAATTCTTAAAAAAAAAAAAAAAAAATTGATTTATCATTGGTTTACCATACATATATGTTTTAGGAGTACAGTTTTGTATCTCAATATCTATGACACATGATAACCACCATGAAAATTCTAGTGCCATTCCCTCTATCAAATTTACCTCCTTTTATTTGTTTTTTTTTAAGATTTATTTATTTGTGCATATAAGAAATGGGGAACAGGCCAGAGGGGAGAGAGGATTCATCAGAGACAGAGAGGTGAAGAGAACAGGAGGATTGACTGAAATAGACTGCTGAGGGGAGCAGCAGGAAAGACAGGAGAGGTCTGCTGTGCCATCTGGGTTAACTCCCTGGCCAGCTGGGGATCGAACATGTGCTGCAGTGGCTGCAGATAGCTTCATAGTGATGTGACTTAACCCCTTGTACCACCAGGGAGTCCCCAATTTGACCCCTTTTTACCCTTTCCTTCTACTCCATTCCCCATCCCCCCTAGTAATGACCTAATTTTTCTCAGAGCCTAAGAGCTATTTTCATTGTGTTTTGTTAGTTAGTATGCCTTGTTTATTTATATTCTGCATGTGAGTAAAATCACCTGGCAATCATCTTTCTGCTTCTGACTTATCTTGTTTAGCTTAACTACCTTGAGTTCCACCCATATTGCTGCAGGAGACAAGGTTTCATATCTGTAAATAGCTGAGTAGTATTCCGTTGAGTGTCTATACCGCAACGTTTTTGTTCAATCATCTGTCAACGGGAATTTATGTTTTTCATGTTCTGGCCATTGTGAATAATGCTCACTGTGCTGATTTCTTTGTCAAGGCAAAAACTTGGAACACTGATTTGTTTCTGGCAGATAAAATGATTCCATCACCAGATATAATGGAAGCAGAACCTACTTTCTTATATCTTAATGGGGTAAGGCTGGTTCCATGAGCAGAACAGTGGAGGTGTTCTTCTCCTGTGGGGTGGAGAAGAAAGGTGGTAATTTGAGAAGGCAACTGGGTGAGAGAAAACCTCTTTTCTTCTGAGCTGAATTCAATATCTGTATTTTACAATCATAGATGTTCTCTCTTTAAAGAACTACTTGAAACTATTATTAAACAAATACCACAGGAAAAAAAGATAAAATTTGAAAGTGATACTTTTCCACTAACAGACAATAGGTAATTTAAAATGTTCACTTTAATCTAGTTTTTTTTTTTTTTCTGTGTAAAAATACTGGATGTGGAGGGCCTCCCTGGTGGCACAAGGGGTTAAGCACTGCACTATGACGCAATCCACAGCCTCTGCAGCACGAGTTTGATCCCCAGCAGGCCAGGGAGAAACCCACATGGCGAGGCAGACCTCTCCTGTCTCGCCCGCTGCTCCCCTCAGCAGTGTATTTCAGTCAGTCTGCCTGTTCTGTTCCCCGCTCTGTCTCTGGTAAATCCTCTCACCTCCCCCACCCCCCCTTCCCCACATCTCTGACCTGTACCTCAGCTCTTGTATGCATAAATAAATAAATAAATATTTAAAAAAATATTGGATGTGAAAATGCTTGTGTTCAAGTGTGACATAGGAAGAGGCTAAAATAAGGCTTGGCATCTCTTCATATTTAGGGCATGTTCAGTCCCCTTAACTCATTAAATGTGTACTATTTCTGAAACAAACTCCAGCGAGTGAGTGTCATATCTAATCTTCAACATCTTCAGATGAACCTGTTATCTGGGCTTAAAGGACAAAATACATCATGAAGAGTCCAGTGGACTGAAGCATCTGCACAGGGGCTCTTGAATGACACCTAAGTTGTGTAGTGAATTTCTCATGAATGTACATAGAGAGAAGTGGAGAGTTACCAGCAAAACTTTCTATTACTGTACATGACAGGTTTGAGGATGCTTCTCATTACTCATGAAGTGTGTTGTTTAAGAAGAACACCTTGTTTTATGGAACATACAGATAAAATTAAGCATTGAGGAGACCACATTTATATAGCACCTATCAGGCACTGGGAGTTTACATAGATGGCATTGGGTTGGATAGATCTGTTTGTTCATAATTTGTGTAGGTAGCATTATTTCTCCTCATCCTGATTGTTAATTGAATATCACTTCTGGGGACTGGTTACATGAAAACAGAACCAGGAGAGAAAAGAGTTTCCATGTGGCCTATGTAGTCTTCTTGCTCTTCTCTTAGTCAATTTACTTAGTGTGTTTTTAATCAACATTGGATGATGTTTACTGCACACTCTACCCTCTTACTCCTCCCATCTACCTACACAGATTGAATGGCTTTTGGGGAATTTGACATGAATGAGAACTGTTATTTTCCAACCTAAGTTGTATGGATGTGATTCTCCCTCCACTTTTTTAAAAAAGATTTATTTCTTTATGCATACAGTAACTGGGGTACAGGCCAGAGGTACAGGGGGTAAGAGGATTCACCAGAGACAGAGTGGGGAACAGAACAGACGGATTGACTGAAATACATGCTGAGGGGAGCAGCAGGTAAGGCAGGAGAGGTCTGTTGTGGCATGTGGGTCACCTCCCTGGTGGGGGCTGCGGGGAATTGAACTTATGTTGCAGTGGCTGGCAATAGCTTGATAGCTCTGTCTTTAACCCCTGTGCCACCAGGGAGGCCCTGGATGTGATTCTTAAGGGTGGAGGAAAATTTCCTTTACTCAGAAATACATATGTATTTTGCTTAGAAATAAATATAGTATCCTATATCCTATGTATTTTGTCAGTCTGCCTGTTCTGTTCCATACTCTGTCTCTGATGAATCCTCTCACCCTCTTGCACATCTGGCCTGTACCTCGGCTCTTGTATAAATAAAATAAATCTTAAAAAAAAAAAGATTTCAAATCTTTCCCCACCCTTTCTTGTCATGAATCCAGACATTATATCAGAATGGAATTATCCCTACAACGGAAGACCTTTTATATAGACATTTTTACCATTTCTGATCCTCGTTTCTTTCTTCCATGGATCTGTATTTCTATCTGACATCATTTTCCTTCTGCAAAAAGAACTTCCCTTGACATTTCTCAGCACAAGTCTACTGGTGATGAATTCTTTCACCTTTGGCTGTCTAAAGAAATCTTTACTTTTCCTTTATGTTTTAAAGATATGTCACTGGATAAAGAATTTGGGCTTGAGAGATTTTATGTTTCTTGTTTCTCTGTTCAGCATTCTCTGACTTCTAGACTGCATTGTTTATCCTTCTTGTATACTTTACCCATTTGATGATTAGAAAGTTTTCTCTGATTAACTCTACCACATTCATTTTCAAGTTTTTTTAAATTAATTTATTTGTTTGTTTGTTTATGTGTGTGTGTTTGTTTGTTTTTAAAAATATAGCTCCTCTAGGAGCAGTTCTGTGCATGTGTGTGTGCGTGTGCATGTGCGTGTGTGTGTGTGTGTGTGTGTGTGTGTGTAGAAGAGCTGGAGTATAGGTCAGAGGTGCAGGGGGTGAAAGGCTTCACCAGAGATAGAGTAGGGTGGAAAAGAGGTGGATTTTGGGCTTCTCCAGTGGCGCAGCAGGTTGAGCGCTGCACTATGAAGCTATCAGCAACCTCTGCAGCTAGGTTTAATTCCCAGCAGGCCAGGGAGCAACTCACATGGAGCAGCAGACATCTCTTGTCTTGCCTGCTGCTCCCCTCAGCAGTGATTTTGGTCCATCTGCCCATTGTGCTCCATGCTCTGTCTCTGGTGAATCCTCTCACCCTCCCGCATGCCTCTGACCTGTACCCCAGCGCTTGTATAAATAAATAAATCACTGCTAAAGAGAGCAGTTGGTAAGACAGGAAAGGTCTGCTGTGCCATATATGGGTTAGCTCCCCTGGCCACGGATCAAAGTCAGTGGTAGTCCTGAGACTTAAACCCTAGGACACCTGGGGAGGCCCCAGGGACATGCATTTTAAATGTTGCTCCTCTTCTACACCAGTAAACTTCTGGTCATAAGTATCTGTTCTCATTCTTTATTCCTCTGAATACTATATGATATGTCATTTTTCTTGTGGTTGATTTTAAGAATTTTTTTTCTTTGCCACTGGTTTGAGTAATTTGATTAAGATGTGTTTTGTTTTTCTCCTCCTTTACTGCCTTACTACTTCTCAGATCCATAGGATCATGTGGTGAATCAAATTTGTAAAATGCTCAACCACTCTTTCTTCAAGTAATTTTTCTGGCTCCTTCAGGGGCTCCAATCATGTACATTAGACTACTTAAAGTTGTTCTGCAGTTCAATGAAGCATCTGCCTTTTAACCCTGCAGTATTTTTGCTTCTACATTTCATTTTGAATCATACCATGTGTCTTAGACTCACAAATCTTTTAACCCTCTTTAATATCGTCTCTAGTTATCCTTTCCCCACCCTTTCTTGTCATGTTTCCTTCTACCTTCCTGAATAACTGGAATATATTTATAATTGTTATAATATCTATTTGAGCTAATTCCGTACATATTTTTTAAAATATAATTTATTTCCTCCAGTGTTATTGAGATATAGTTGACATACAGCACTTTATAGGTTTAATGTACAACACAGATGTACAACACAGGACTTACTTGTATATGATATCACAATAAGTTTAGTTAACACCCATCAACTCATGTAGATAGAAGAAAAGGGGGGAAAGTTATTTTTCTTGTCATGAAAACTCTTAGAATACACTCTCTTAGCAATTTTCAAATATACAGAAAGCAGTGTAAAATATAGTCATCATGTTCTCCACTTTATCCCTAGCACGTTACATACATACTTAGCTTAGAAAATGATGTTAGGGCCTCCCTGGTGGCGCAGCGGTTGAGCACCGGGTTGTGAAGCTGCCCGCAGCCTCTGCAGTGCTGGTTCGATCCCCAGCTTCTCCCCAGCCACCAGAGGAGGGTCCCGCATGGCGCGCAGACTTCTCCTGCCGCCCGCTGCTCCCCTCAGCAGTGTACTTCGGTCCTTCTGCCTGCTCTGCTCCCCGCTCTGGCTCTGGTGAATTCTCTCACCCCCCCCCCCGTGCTTTGACTGTACCCAGTGCTTGTATAAATAAAATAAAAATAAATCTTAAAAAAAATAGATGTTAGTATCTTTTGATCACCTTTATTATATTCCCTACTCCCAGTGCCTCTGCTCCAGTTAACCACAAATTTAATATTTTTCTATGATTTTTATTTATTCCACATATGTTAAATCATACAGTATCAGTTTTTGTCAAATTTATCTTACTTAGATTAATTCCCCTTAGATCCACTCATGTTGTTGCTAGAGGTGGGATGTCCTTTTTTATCCATTCATCCACTGATGCACACTTAGGTTGTTTCAATATCTTGGCTCTCATAAATAATAATGTTATGAACATGGAGGCACAGATATCTCTTCAATATGTTTTAATTTCCTTCAGGATACCCAGAAGTATAATTCTGGTAGTTCTATTTTTAATGATTTGAGAAATTTTATACTATTCCCATAGAGGTTGCATCAATTTAAAATTCTACTAACAAAGCACAAGGATTCCCTTTTCTGTACATCCTCACCAACATTAATCATCTCTTATCATTTTCATGATGGCCATTCTAACAGCGGTGCGGTGAATTTGTGTTATTTCTTAATTTCCTCATTATCAAAGAACTGTTATCTCTCTTTGCATGCCTGGTAATCTTTTATTAGATGCTAAATATTGTGACTTTTACTTTGTTGATGCTGGCCATTTTTTTTTCCTTTAAATTTTATTGAGTTTCTTTATGGACTGCAGTTACTTGAAACCCTTTGGTTTGTCAAGGTTCTTCTTTAAGACTAGTTAGGCTAAGCCACCAGAGTTTTTATTCCAGGGCTAATTTTGCTCTGTTACTCAGACATCTTGTTCTAAGTATTCTATTTGATGCTCAGTGTACTACAAGACACACCTCCCTCCCTGCCCCCCAACACACACTCATTGGGTCTTAAAAGTTATAGATAATAGAAGTTTCTGGGGACAAGTTAACAATTGGGAAGATAATTGAGAAGGCATTTACAAACCAAAATAGGTGAGTGTGAACTGCTTATAAGTTTTGGTGCTCAAAAGTAAGATACTTTTGGCCATGTTTTTCAGTGAGAGAATGAGTTCATCTTTCCTGAAGAACTTATATATATTTTTTCTTATATTCTAATAACATCTTCCTGTTCTTCTTTACCAAAAAGTGATGAATCAAACTTGAAACCAAACTTTAATCTGACCTAGATTATTCCTTAGTTTATTCAAGAGCAGTGATTGAATGCTTACTATAAATCAAGTACTGTACTTGATCACTTTGATTATACGATTGAATAAGATTTAGTCTCTCCTCAAGAAACTGAGTCTCTTCTTTCACTTATATAATCAAAACATGTGAAATATTTGGATAGTCTTGACTCTGAGTGATTGCTTATGTAAATCTGTAGGTAGTCTCCATAGCCATGAGCCACACTGGTAGTTGTATCTTGTGTTGCTCAAATCCTTGTCTTGTCCTCCATCACTTTTTACCAGCATACTGCACTAGTAGCTTTTTTCATAAGCCTGTGCTCAAAGAAGTATTTGCATATTTTTTGTCTCCACTTAGCATTCATCAAACTTCCTTTTAACTTTATTTATTAATGGTTGCCCTAAGATTTGTTCCTCCCCAAATATCCTGCAAAATGTGCTGCTAATTTCCTCATATGCATATATAGTTATTCAGCAATTATGTTCTGTCCCTTTTGCTAAAAAGAATAACATCCTGAATTTGACCTGAGATGAAAGAAATTCATGAATTTCCTTCCTTAGGGAAAAAATAATAAATGAAATAATATTAACACATTCCAGCTGCCGGGTGCAACTCAAGGGTACCACAGTATTTGGAAGCACTATCTTTAATTTCAGATTCTGAAAATCAGTGAACTAAGGTTTTCCTGATAACCAGACCATGAATGTGCTAGATCACCTTAGTTTCTCCCCTTCTTCCAATTCTTTCTTTTTTCTATTACAATTATGGGTAAATAAAGCTATCACACTTTCTTGATGGAATGTTTTATTTGTAATTAATTACAACTATTTTGACAAATAGGGCAGCACAAGCTCATATTCATCTCAACCCTTTGGAACCTTCCCATGAGACTAACCAGATGCTCAGTTGCTTTGGAGATCTAGACTAAATCCAGCAAAGATCTTTTTTATCCTTTGCCCACTGTTTCATAGAAAAGTCAAAATATTATGGAAAATGTTTTCCAAAATTCCATAACAAGTCAGAACATCATTACAATGAAGAATTAAGAACTTTACCAGACTGAATTTTGATTAATATTTAGGGACTTTCTATTTACTATATTTGTATTTATATTTATATATTTAATATACTTAATATTCAGGTTACTCTTGGAGATATTTGGCTATCCCTTGCAGTTTAGACTGACTTATTTCTGATCCCACATAGAGCAAGACTACATTTTCCCATGCAATTGCTTCCCAAGTTTCAGAAAGCCAATAACAAAAAACTGAAGAAACCTCTGCCTCCAAACCACATAATGTCAAAAAAAAAAAAAAAAAACACCTAAAACTACTAGACGTGTGATACCAGATGGCAAGTGATGTCTTTATCTTAAAGTGGAGAGAAATCAAGGGAGAGTATATCAAAGGTTTCTTCTGACTCTATGATTTTTTCACATTATGTTCAAATGTTAACATTGAACTTAAAGGTTATACATTATACGACAGCACAACCATTTGCTGCATGCAATTTTTTACTTAATATAAGGCTAACTTTCAAAGTATCTTTTCGTGGCACTTTTCTATGGGCATTAAATATGTAGCTTGACTTACACCCTTCATTGGCACCACAGGGTGAACCTGGCTGCTGGGGATATGCTGTCCATATCGCCAGAATGCACAAGTATACTGATGACACTGAACAGAGTACCCCCAAGTATAAGAAGTCATGTCTGCTCAGGAGGTGCTATTTTCTTTATCTCATTACCAGCCGGCAAATGATGTTTAAACAACAAAGAGAGACAAGTTGCTGGGGCCCTATAGAAAGAAATCTATCTCTGCCTTTTTAAGAGCGTAATTATTAAGGAAGAGTCTTTCTCAGATGATGAGACAGGTATAAAATAAGGCAAATTAACAAATATTTTGCTCCCCCCAAAAAAAATCATGTTGGCCATCACAATGGCTTTCGGTGCCCCCTTCTGCAACTTACATCGTCATGCATTTTGTTATCAGATTTGTCTTAGAGGAACATGGGTTTGTGTCTCTCCTCCCTCAGGGAAGAGAACTTTATGGAGGTTGAGTTTATTGCTCTGCAGCCCAGGAACCAGGACAGCCTAGGTTATGATTTTTATATCATGTCAGTGCATTCTCTCAGTTTCACACACTCTACTCACTCATTGCCATCTCCATCTCGTCTGCTCTGTTCCTCCTCCTACAAATAAGCCTTTGACCCCTAACCACCTTTTCATAAGGACTGAGAAGTCATTGATACTACTGTTATGCTATAATCCTCATCATACCCCTGTCCTTGTGTTTGTCCCTATAAAGCTTCGATTCCATCTCATGTTTCTCACTATGCTATTGTATTAACTTGGTGACAGTCCCATGCCTGGTGACATCCAACTTTCCATCTAATCTATGTTTGCTCCAAGGCAGCAGACACATTGCAGAAAAGCACATAATCATGCTGATTGGTCTCACTTCAAATGTGAACTCTGAATGAGACTGGATGCAAGCCAAGTGGGCCCTCGCTGCTATCTGGTAATCATGCTAGTCGGCCAGCTCTTTTTCCACCCTCCAAGCTGAAAACTAAATGCCTTCGTATGTCCCCTATGAATGGCATGAGCCTCTGTTTTCCTTCTGACTCTGAAATTCACACTGGCTCCTCATCAGGACTCTAATCTTTGCTCTAAAATGAAGTTTTCTAACACTCCATCCATCTCCTTTCAAGTGGAAGAGTGGCCCAAGAGAGAGCAGGAGACACAGGGACAAAAAACAAGGAAGGCTAGAAACAAACTTAATTGAACAACACAGACTTCAGTTTTCCCATAAAATCATGAAGGTAGGGGTGGTATAGAACAGCAGTAAATTCCCTTTATTTTATAAATTCCTAAGACTTCAAAGTGGGGGTTTATTTAGAGCATCTTCAAAGCATCCAAAACTATCTGGACTCATGCTTCCTTTGAATTTCATCAGCAATTCCTTAGGCCCAGCAGCAAGGAGGTCCCAACTCAGACTAATCCAGTTGCTCATTAACCACAACATCTACAACAACTGATTGCTCAAGGGCCCTGTTTCCATCCAGCACTGATTTATGTAGAGAAAGTGATCCAACCTCTGGAATCCTCCCAATCATAGGCAATTTGTTATCCACAAGGGTACTCCTCAGAACACAGAATTCTAGACTGTTCATGTAAGCCAGAATAACAGGAATTACTTTCCTAATTTCACAAGATTGGCTAGAGAACAGCAGTAATACATGGATGGCTTGCTTTGATGACATGGCAAGAATTTATATAAACTCAGGCCAAGTATTTTATGAGACATAATGCACAATTCTATTGTAGCTGCCATACTAGGAACCAATGATTCTTCTCTTCTTCAGTCTTGGTGTGTCAATACCTCACACCAAGACTATGGTCATCTCAGACTTTGATATGAATCCAAAGTTGAGTAGGCTAGGCTAAGGCATGAGATTCAGAGGATGGCAGGGAGGGAAGAATTGGAGCCTCATTTTATTCCCTCTCTGGATGGAAGCAGAGTATATCTGAGGCAGAAAGTGTTCAGACTATTTAGGATGTTCAGGTTGTAGTAAACATGTCAAAATGAGCTCAGAATCAAATCAGAAGCTAATACAGACTTTTGGGTATGATAATAGTTCTCACTAGAAGTTAAACAGATGAGTCTCACATCTAAAAAAGCATATAGCACTTCAGTAGGTTGGTGTTTCAAAGGTCAACAGAAAGACCCATATGGGGTGTACTTGTGTGTGAGCATGATTACACACATAAGCACACAGGCCTTCATGCCTTAAAACATCAAAGTGCATTTGCATCCTCAGATCCATCTGCTCTAACAACAGTAAACCGTCTATAGAGGCTTAAAGCATATGGATACAGGGTTTATTTGACTTAAAGGCAAAGCATTTGCCCAGAGTTTTCCATACTTGATGAAAACGTTTCAGCATCCCCCTCATTGTTCTTGTCAGCATTTACTTCTGATGGCAGGGGTCCACCATGATTATTACTGCAGGTGAAGTCATAGGAGAAGCTCTTACTTAAATGTTTCCAGAATCAAATTGCCTTTCTGTTCATGTGTTATTTTCTTTACCTGGATATTTTGCTTATTTGCTTGTGAAAAGATATGCTTACATATCCTTATGAAAAGATATCCTTATATAGTGAAAAAAATATCCTTCTGAAAGTTCTGGCACTGATTTTGGTTAGGGTTTTTCTGGAGAGTCAGTTGCATCTAAGGGAGAGCAGCCATGGAAGAAAGTATGGTAATGGTGCAAATTTCATCTGCCAAAGTCCTTCTTCAACAGCAAGGAAACTCACAAGTCTTGCTAAGCTCAAAGTATTAGTTGGGTGGGTACATGAGGACAGCCATTTGGGGAAATGAACACTATAACCTTGAAAAAGGAGGGTAAGAATTTCCTTCTCTTGTCCTCACTTTATATTGACATCTTCTTTCACTACTATTGCTTGTGACTATATGTTACAGCCAAATTTCTTCTACAATGCCTAAATAAACTAATAAACTACTAAAACTAAATAAACTACTTTAGATTCATATCAAAGTCTGAGATGACCATAGTGTTGGTGTGAGGTGTTGGCACTCCAAGACTGAAGCAAAGAAGAATCATTGGGTCCTAGAAGAGGTAGGTAGCAATTTTATTAGATTAGGATAGTTGGGCCTAGGGAGATGATATTATGACAGTTGTCAGCCATGCCTAGGCGAACATGACAATATGGCAGCTACAATAGAGTAAGGTCAAATCAAGGTCACACAGTAGGCCTTCACAGTCCTAACCATTTATTTTAAGGTAACTCAAAAGATAGATGACTAAATAAACTAATCTCTAAGTGTATATTTCAAACCTGTAAGATTTGTGTGAAGGGAATTCAGGAAGACAAGGCAGTCTCAGTCTTCTCTAGAGTACCCCATACCCCTCAAAGATGAAAGTATCACTTTTAAGACAAATTTTCATCTTATATATTAAAATTGACTTAAACAATCTTTTGGGAAATGTTAGATTCTTGAAAAGCAGCATGTAACAGGAAAATAACTGCTAGAAATTATAAGTGGTATAAAAAACAGACCATTTCAAAATCACTTTGTTAATTACTATTAAGAGAGAAAGAATAAACCAATACCTCCTTCTTCCACTTACTCATTCATGCATTCATTCATTCATTCATTTGTTGGTTTAAATGGAAAGAAATCCCACTGGTATTGAATTAACAACTGGATAGATTTTAATAAATTGAGCAGACAGGCCAAAAGTTTGAAAATTATTGTGTTAGATGTCAGGGAAATAATAGCAAGAGTAAGTGGAATGTAATAGAGTACAGAGTTGACAATTTAAGGAAAGAACTATTGCCTGACTCCCTCTTAAACAAAACCAAAGAGATCTATGCCAATTTGACCTTGTTTGGTTAGAGAATTTTTCAACTCAACTAAGGTATCCAAATTGTAGTTAGAGGGCAAAATGAACAGATCAGCCATGGAGTGTAAAGCCTATAAATTCCTGTCTTATATAAATAATGGTATATTGTATCCAATATGCCATTGTATACACAGCCCACTCTTGACCCAGATATAAATGCATGCATTTTGATACACTTACAGAGTTGTGACGAAATCCAAAATTGATACCAAAGCAATCATACTCCATATTGGAGGGATGATGAAAGAGCCTTCCAAAGGGGAAGAATGGCTGAAATATGCTACAGACATCTTTGAGAGCATTATAAATTACAACCCTGTGTGAATCTTATAACATTTATTTGTTCTTTAATAGGCTTCTGGAAAAGGCTGGATATCCAAGGGAACTATTACTTTTTTTAATTTTTCTTACATCATTGTTCATTTTTTAAACAATATTTGTTTCCCCACCACACTCAGGTGTAGTCCCCATAGAATTTCCTTCACCAATGTACCTGTGCATCATCACCACAGTCAAGGGGACTATTTTTTGCACAAGGTTAGGGTAATAAGTTAATAATGCTCCATGACAGCACATATTCTGTTTCCTCTTTTTCCTGCTAAATATATAATAACATATATGTGGAGGTGCTTGATGGTAATGTTCTCCATATGTGTTGGTTTTCAGGTGGGCATAATAGCGCCTCCCATTTGGATATTAACATAGTCTCCTGACTGGTCTTTTGAGTGTTATTCTTCTTTTTTAAAAGATTTAATTTTATTTAATTATGCATGCAATAACTGGGATATAGGTCAGAGGTGCTGGGGGTGAGAAGATTCACCAGAGACCAGGTGGGGGCCAGAATAGGCAGAAATACTGAAATACACTACTGAGGGTAGCAGCAGACAAGACAGGAGAGGTCTGCTGCCCCATGTGGGTTAGATTGAACTCATGCCACAGTGGCTGGAGATAGCTTGGTAATGCTGACACTTTAACCCCTGTGCCACAAGAGAGGCCCCCTCTTTTCTGTTATGCTTACTCACCACCCTGTTCCTAATCTCTAACCAACACTGGCACAATTTTTCTCAAAGTAAACACTCCTAGGAATCTTTCTGGACCAGCCTCTCTGACCACTCCTGCATCTACCACACTCCAGCCACTACTGTTTTCAATCCCAGCCTCAACTTTGCTGTGACTTGCCCAGCAGTCTCCTCTAATTGGAATATCCTTCTTAATTCATGCAGATGGCCCTTTTGTTCATTCAAATCTCAACTAGAAGTATTTCAAGAAAAACAGGAAGGACAATAGCAACCAACACTTTGACAGCACTTAGCATATGTCTAGTGTCTTTCTAACTCAGTCTATCATTCCAATTTATTTAATAACAAACTTTCAGGTAGATCCTATTGATATTGATATCTGCCCCTTTTTACCCCCTTTCAGTAAAGAAATGAAGTCACAAAGAGGCTAAGAAAATTGCACAAGATCAGACAGTAGTAATAGAAACAAATTTGATCCTATATGGAAAGTCCATTATTTTAACCATTTTATTACCCTGTCTCTCATAAAATATCACCGTATTTTAATTTTCTTCATAGACCTAAACTACCTGATACTTTTCATGTCTATTTGTTTAGAATATATCTATTCATTTGCTTTTACAATTTGTCCCCTTTTTCTAAAATGTAAGTTCTCTTAGGCGGATATGCATTTCTATTTTGTTCACAGCAGTAGATCTAGCATTGAGAGTAGTTCCTGGCATGTAGGAAGCACCCACCAACATTGGCTGAAGAATTAATCAGCAACCTAACATGTGTCTGCCTATCTGATTATCAGCACAGGCTTCCAAGGTGGTGAATTGGATTGTCCACTGATCTCAGGGGGTTGGAGTCCTTAACCATTGCTTTTTGTAGAAGTGATCAAACTTCTTGAGTCATCCAGACCTGGCTGAGGAGAGGTTGATTTATACATCATGTTAACAACAGATTAACTGTCCATTGAGTGTCCTGTCAGCCAGAAAGTACATTCACCACCTATTAGACAAGCCTTCATGAGAAAGTAAATTAAGCTCAAAAGGTTGTTCTGCAAATGCAAAATCAAAGCAAGGGGAATTCAAAGACTGAAAATATTTTAATTAAGCAATGGCAGCTGCCCAAATCACAAATACCAGCAAATTTTACCAATAGACCAGGATTTCCAGCCAACAGAAACTCTTATGTCTTCATAAGAACTACATACTCTCACTCCCCAACTCCAGAAATCTTTATTCTCCAGATGACCTTCACTCACTTTTGCATTTATCTTTTCTAGTCCCTTCAGTTTCTGAGAAGAAACCCATTTCCAGGAGGCACCCACCTCCAGTTTGTGCAGATCCTCACAGTGGACCCTTTCTGGTGACCCTGTTATGGTAATTCAATTCAGAGTTTCAAGATATACTCTAATAGTCTCAGACCAGTTGATCTATTGGCTATTTGAGGATCAGGTTTCCACACCTGATCTAATTATTTATGTAGGGATCAGAGCCTGGAGGAAAACAAGGAGTTGTACAAAAGACTCAGCAAAGGCTTTGGGGAATAGAGGTGGTTTGTCATGGGGAAGAAGAAGCAAAAACTACCCTACTGAAGGCACATCTAGTTACACCTACCTTCTTCTGAGATTGCCCACTCCATTGTCCCTAGCCTTATGCTTTCTATAATAACTATGTTAAGAGTAGCAGTAGAGCATAGTGAACAAGAGGACCTACTGTGAAGCGACAGTGTTGGTGTGAATTCCAAGCTCAGAATTTACTATATTAACTTCACTCTGTCTCAATTTCTTCATAGTTATTGTACCAACTTCATTAAGAGTAGTCATGAGTATTCATGACATGATACTTATGAAGTTATTAGCACAGTGTCTGACATATTCTATACAGTGTAATGTAAAACACTAGGCATTGATAATAATAATTACTATTTAACCAGTGGCAAAGGCTTGGGGTATATACAATAATATGAATAATTCCAAGTACACTAAAATATTTAATAGTAGTATAAAAATTTTCCTCTCTTTTGAAATAAAAACTAATTCTAAACTGGCTGTAATAGATAAGAAAACATTGAAATATGACCAAAACAGAATCTCCTTGTAAATCTGACTCCTAAGCAATGACTTGTCCACAGTGGTGGCCAAGTACATTGTTAGAACACCAAGTGCCCGGGCCATCGCTTTCCAAGGTTAATTATGAAACCCACAGGAATAAATGAAAATAAAAGTTCCATAATCAAATAAGATTAGGAAACAATGTCCATCTCTTTTGGAAAGCCACAGCCCATACTAGTATATTAAGGGCAGCAAAGGAATTTTTCAGTAAACATTTGTCAGTCCGAATTGATAGTCAGGACACTTCCTATACATGCTTTTTTGTTTGTTTGTTTGATTGATTTTTAATGTTCATTACTTCAGAAAGTAATGCTCTGGAGGGCACATTTTTTTTAAAGATTTATTTTATTTATAAAAGAGCCGGGGTATAGGCCAGATGTGTGGGAGGGTGAGAGGATTCACCAGAGACAGAGCGGGGAACAGAACAGGCAGACAGACGAAATACACTGCTGAGGGGAGCAGCGGGCATGACAGGAGGGGTCTGCCGCACCATGTGGGATCCTCGCTGACAGGCTGGGATCGAACCCACAATGCAGTGGCTGCAGACAGCTTCATAGCGCAGCGCTCAACTGTCTGTGCCATCAGGGAGGCCCGTGGAGGGCATGTTTTATAAATCCTCCAAAGGCACAGACTGAAAGGTAAATGGTCCCCTCTCCCTTTCCTCTTTGAAATACATACACAACTCCCCCCACCACACACACACACAGATCACTTGACAAATGCAATGACATCTGACTCTTAAATCTTTCCCTCCACCACAAGGTTATCCACTGTAGCAAGCAGAATAAAGACTGTGCCCTGGAAAACTTTTCATGCAAGTCCCAGGGCCTTGAGCAAGTTACAATCCCTGACAGAGGAAATATCACTGAAGTGATTAAGTAGGACTTTGAGATGGGGAGATTGTCCTGGATTATCTAGGTAGGCCCATCATAATCACATGAATCCTCAAAAGTGAAGAACTCTTACTGGCTGGGATATACAAACAAGAAAGAAGAGTGCCCCATGAGAAGGACTTAGCCTGCCTTTAATACTTTGAATGCAGAGGAAGGGGACCAGGAGCCAAAGAACACAGAAGCTTTGAGAAGCTAGAAATGGCCCGATGCATACAGTCAACCAGGAACACAACCACTTACATGCACCAAGCACAGGAGCTGAATTCTGCCAAAACATGAACAATATATCAATACATGAACAAAGAAATAGATCCTCCTCAGGAACATACAGAAAGAAACAAAACTGATAACACCTAAATTTTATCCTAGTGAGACCATTATGAAATGTCCAACTTACAGAAATGTAAGGTAATAAAGCCTTGTTTTAAGCATCTAAGTGTGTGATAACTTTTTCCAGGAGCAACAGGAGTACAATCACCATCATTGCAAATAACATTTTTGATTTCCTAATGTGTGCCAGGTTCATCTCTACATACATAGCATGTGTGTGGAATAATCTATGAATCAACCCACTCATCCTCACAACTATCCTTGAGGGAGGTGCTATTATTACCTCTAGTTATGGAGTGGAAACTGAGGCAGAGAGAAGTTAGGAAACTTGTCCAGTGCCTAAGCCAGAATTCAAACCCATGCCATTGTATCCAGACTCTGGACTCTGATTCACGAATCTCACTGTCTCTGCGAGGATAATATTCTAGGGATTAAATAATAGTCTAAGTGTTTTCAGACTCCTCCATTCAAATTAATTGATAAATATCTAATTTATTTTCACATTTAATTTAGACTGCACATTTTTCTACTGCTTTTCAGATGATGCAAATTTCAAGGCCAAGTTGAACATGAATTGTACTAATTTTATTAGGCTAATTTCAATTTTACACACAAGCAAATTTATGCATCCAATTAGTCGTAAACCTAGGTCTTACAAGAAATATTCTCCACACTCTTAAAAGCTTCATCCATCACTGGGAAAATACTGAACATCTGAGTCTTCTATTTATATACTACTTCCCTATCATTTACTCAGAGAACTCATTTATGTGCTTAGTATTGTGGGTAAGCAGCAGAAATAAACAATAAAATGTGTAAGACAGAGCCTTGTCCCTAGTATATGTAAAAGCCAAAAAAAAAAAAATGAAGGTGACTCCATTAGGGGGTTTAAACACTCAGAAGCCCCCATTATACTGCATGCCTGCAGAAACCAGTTGAAAGATTAAACCAAACGTGTCACTAGGAAAAAAATATTTAAAAAAGAAGATAAGGCATGCATATCAGAATACATTTTACTGAAATTCTCAAATTGCAAAAATCCTCCTACTTTCTCACCAGGAATGAGGATATTTGAATATGCCATAGTTTATAATTCAACTTTTAAGAAGTCAATCCATTTATTAAAATCTGTCCTACATCCCTTTTCTCAAGTTTTGAAGTAAAACATATGCTCTATGAGTAAGAATTATAAGGTTGAAAACACACACCCAGAGAGAGACACAAAGCATTAATATACATATGTACATTGCCCTCTTCACATAATTAAGCTCTTCTGGCTCCCAAATACACACACCCAGGAAAATATGATCCATACTTTATCACATACATACAATTATCCATAGCAAACTATGGATCCTTCCAAATACCTAGGATGTCAAGTCCCAAATTCCCCTTTCATGTTGACCCTTTGTAATCCAAGAAATAACCCTGAATAAACCTCTGGATAAATACTGGCTAGGCAAAGCATGAAGAATAAGGGTACCACAGATCTCCACTAAGTTCTCCTTACTCCCCCCAACACATCTCCCTGAGCCAGCAGGAAACCTCTCTGCAGTTCTTACAGCTTCTCTTTCCTGAGCATCACCAGTGTGTTTATCTCCTCCAGTCTTCACCACAGTTTTCCTGAACTGGAGTTCCAATTTATCATCCAGTTAGGAGTCAGAGTCCCTTTTCACAAAGAGCCTAGGAGGAAATGAAAACAGTCACCCTGTGTCCCCAAAATGATCAGGTAAATGCATGTTTTGTTTTCTGAAAGAGTAAGGAAATTTATGATAAAGAAATTCAAAGAAAAATGAACATTTTTTAATACTAAAAAAGGACACTGGAAGACTTCAGACCCTCATAAGACAGGGTTCCTAATGAGAATGCTTATTTGATTCCTATTCTAGCTTCTCTTCAAGTTCACAGCGCCCCCCACCCCCACATTCAGCTCTTATTCTGAAACTGTACCTTCATGTACTTGGCTGAGGAATAGAAACAATGAAAAGAATAGGGTGAGGAGTCTTAGCAGCAATACAAAATGTGAAATTTATGTTTGAGGTTTTGTGGTATAATTCTTTATAGCTTAGTCTAATAAAAAAGTGACATACTAGGAAACACATTTTTTGCATTTAATAAACCTATAAATAAAAAGGAAATTATATCACCTATGAAAAAAAACAAAAGTCAAATGCCAAAATCTGTAGCCTAGTAGAATACTCCAGCAACCACAACTGGACATGCTGCCTCTCAGGTGGGGCTTGTTTGCCCTCCTTGGAACTGTAATGCTCTTCCTCTGGAGTCCTTTTTTGAGACCTCCTTCTAATCCTTCTTTCTTTTTAGGACCTTCTATTGGTTTATGTGAAAGCCAACTCTAATCCAAATATATATTTCTCTGTTCAAGGCAGCTGGTTGATTTATAAAATGAAGCCTTATGAAATCCTGAACAGCATCTTAATGGAGGAGTAGCCCTTAGCTCTATTTGGCATCACGAGACCAGAAGTGTCTCTCACATTTTCCATTTAGTTTTTCTCCTGATTCCTGAAGCATTTTCATAAATTGCCTTATGTGGTTGATTGCACACTTGTATTATTTCCCATTAACTCTCTTACTAGATTACAATGCCTTGGGCTATTTATTTTGAAGAGAGTCCTAGAAAAGGAAACACTAATTTAAAGATTATGGATATTTTCCACCTCTTTTTGAATTAAAAATTAATTTTTAGACTCACAGAAGTATTATGGAAGTAGTACAGAGAGTTCAAATGGTGATGCAGCATTTCCTAAAGATAACACATTGTATAACCACGGTGCAACTGCTAAAACTAAGATGTTCACATTGGCATATTACACAAACCAAACTATAGACTTCCTTTGGGTTTCACCAACTTTGTCATTAATTTTGTGTTTCCGCACCAGGCTCTAACCCAGGTTCCTCAGTGCAACCTGTCATCATGTGTCCTTAGTCTCTTCCAATCTGTGATGGTTCCTTGTCTTTCAGAATCTTGGAATTTCTGAAGAGTACCCAGCAATGATTTTGAAAATGTGCTCTTACTTTGGGTTTGTCTTAGGTTCCTTTATAATTAGATTAAAACTATGCATTATTGGGGACTCCTCTGGTGGCACAGGAGATTGAGTGCAACATTGTGAAGCTGTCCGCAACTTCTGCAGCACCAGTCCGATCCCGGCCGGCCGGTGAGGGTACCACATGGCACAGCAGACATCTCCTGTTGCACCCGGTGTTCCCCTCAGCAGTGTATTTCCTCAGTCTGCCTGTTCTGTTTCCCCTCTGTCTCTGGTGAATCCTCTCACCCTCCTGCGAATCTGGCCTGTACCCCTGTTCTTGTATAAATAAATCAATCTTAAAAAAAAAAAACTGTGCATTATTGGACAGAATACCACCAGGGTGAAGTGTCTCTCTCACAGTATCTTTTCTAAATGTGCATGAAATGAATGTATATCTCATTCTGCTGATATCCAACTGGTCACATGGTAAAAGTAATGTCTCTATATTTTTCCAATGTAAAGCTATTATATTTTCCCTTGCAATAAATATTTGCTTTGTGGAAAATACTTGGAAATGAGGCAAATGTACTCTTTATGACTAATTATTTTCAACTAACCTTACCATCCATTTGTGTATTGTATCTGCTGCAATAATCATACTGGTGTTCCAGTGCAGATTTTCTACTTCCTGCATTCCTTCCGATTTATTGGAATTAATAAGTTGGACTTCCACAAGGAAGCATTGTCCATTCTCCACCATTAGTTTATTCATGCAGTTTTTTTTTTCTGCATCAATACATATTTATATCTGTTTTGGATTTTAATCTAATATTATTTTTATATTGTTGTGCAAATTACTCTTTGAATATTAGGCTCTGCTTTTGTGCCCTTTCAACATATCTACAGCATATTTATGCTACTGTGCAAGTACTCCCTTACTTTTGGACTCTGAGATTCTCCAGAATTTTTATTTAATTTCTGAGTTGTAGTTACATTTATAGGCATACCACAGTTTGTTTATCCCTGAACCAATTTGAGTGCCACATAACCTATCAACATTCATACCTAGGCTTTGAACAAAAGTTTTTAATCTGGCGCTTATTAATTCTTCCTTTTGTGGATCATGCTTTCAGTATTGTATCTAAAGACTCCCTAATTTTATTGTATCTAAAATCACCAAGGGCATGCACACCTTCTAGTATTTCATTTTATTAGTCTTCTGGTTAATGTTTTGCATTTATGTCCATGATTCATTATATATGCATTAAGATGAGAAGTATAAGCCAAGTTCATGTTTTTGTGAACAAAGATTCATTTGTCTTAGCACCATTTTTTAAAAGACTTCCTTCTCTGTTTAATAGACTTGACAATTTTCCCAAAAATCAATTGACTACATTTGTGGGGGTTGATTTGTGGGCTCCATATCCTATTTCAATGACTTAAATATCTATCCATTCACCAATATCACACACTTTTAATTAATGGTCTCTATAGTAAGTCTTAAAATCAAATACTTTTTTTGAAGGTTTCAAGTGTACTTTATTTTTTCAATTATGCCACAACTTAATGAGCATATAGAACTTTTACTTGGCATCAATTACGTGTGTTTTTAAACAATTCAATGTTATACCAGCTGGGATGGTTATTGATCTTTCCATTTCTTTTGGTGACTATGCCATTAGAAGAAAATTCCATTCTATACAATTTGTGTTGCCATATATGCTGATACAGCACAAAGAAGAAAGTGACTCCACTAGCCAATACAATATCACCATATTTGTCACAGAATATATCTACCATATATGTGCATATATAGAGAGAGATGTACTTATAACAAATATTACTGTATTTATATATATACATCTATATTATTTGTGGATTGTAATTTCAAGTCTTTCAAAGTGAAAAGACATTTTTAAGGTAAAAGCAGAAGTCATTAAGCACAGCAAAAAATATTAGGAAACTTAAAATAATTTAAACCTGGTTCATTTAGGTAAGTAAATGATAGATATGTGTGTGTGTGTGTATATATATATATAAATAAATATATATATGTTTCATTGTTTATAGTATTTATATAATTAAAGCAAGTTTTGCTAGGCTTTACTCTGTAAATATAGCACACTTTAATTGCAAACAGAATATTTATGTTTTCATGAAGCAAATTTGAAAACAAATAACCATGGGAAATGAAATAGTCTATTGCTTTTCTTGTGGGTTTTTACACTAAACTGGACAAGGTTAGTTCCCTTAGGTAGTAAGCATATCTCCAGAGACTGTTTCACCTTCATTTTTCAGAATGATTTATCACCAATCACATAAAAACCATTAAGAAGACCTAATAACTTGATTAAATGTGATTATATCCTCATCTGTCCTTATATTTGTTTCAGGCAATTCCAAATTTATCAGAGAGGAGGTTAATCATAACAACTCATGGCAATTTGTGGGGGGGGATATCATACAGTCACTTTGGTTGAGATGTTTTCCATAAGTTAATTCCATCATTAAAGAAATATGGTTTCAGGAATTTATAAGAGGACACTGAGAATATCAATATGCTCAGTATTCAATTCAGCAAGAAATAACCAAAAGACAGAGAGAGAGAGAGAGAGAGAGAGAGAGAGAGAGAGAGAGGAAATTCTAAAATACAGAAAGCACAGCTGCTAAATGGATGTTCATAATAAAAATGTGCGAGTTTTAGACAAAAAGATCCAAAAGAGTATGCTTGGTGTTTTATGTCAGAGACAGAGAAGGTTTATAGCATATGAATAAAGAAGAAAATTTGGAGAGGTATACCAGGTGTAATGAGGAAATTGAAAAGGGAAATATAATGAAGGGTTATTAGATCTTTTTTTTAAATAATAAATTTTATTTTTATATCCCCATACAATTGCAACTGCCCCATTCTGACCCCAATCCCTCCCCTCCCGCCCTCCACCCCAAAAAAGTGTCTCTGATTCATAGTTTTTTGTTGATTTTGATTTTCACTTTCTTATAGTTATTCATTTTCCTGGTCCCTTATTTAAGTTTTCTAGATTCCTGCTATGAGTTATTAGATCTTTTGCTGTATTGTTAATTGGATCTCCTCTGACATTCCATATAAGACCTTTAATAAAACATTGAGATATTTTCCAATTATTTTTATTTGCTCAACTACAATTTCAAGCAAAGATTAAACCTTATACAATTTTTGGCTTTAAATCATTTGTTGAGGGCCTCCCCGGTGGCACAGCGGTTGAACGTTGGGTTACGAAGCTGCCCACGGCCTCTGCAGCGCTGGTTCGATCCCTGGCTGCTCCCCGGCCACCAGAGGAGGGTCCCACATGGCGCGCAGACCTCTCCTGCCGCCCGCTGCTCCCCTCAGCAGTGTACTTCGGTCCTTCTGCCTGCTCTGTTCCCTGCTCTGGCTCTGGTGAATTCTCTCACCCTCCCGTGCTTCTGACTGTACCCAGTGCATGTATAAACAAACCATCAAACAAAACAAACAAATAAATAAATAAAACATGCCTCTATTAAATCATTTGTTGAGCCATTACTATTACATTTTGTCTTCTTACATTATTTCCTTATTATTTTATGGAAATAAATCATTCCCCAGAAACAGCTATATCATTAACTCCTTGAGAAAAGGAATTGTAATCCCCAAAGTGTATGGTATAAAAACAAGCAAAAGTAATTTTTCCCTGGAGTAAGACATCTCCACTATAAGATATCAGGTGGTCTCAGCTCACATTTTAGGATCTAATCTTGTGGCAGATGCTGCTTAACTTTGTTTCCTGAAAATATAACAGCAATTCTTCAAACCAAAAATTATTTCTCATATTTTATCTTTATTATTTGACATGGTATTGATAATAAATCCATGCAAATATGCCATTGAAATATATGATTACAATTTGTCCCTACTACAGACCTATGAATTTGAGGCTGATTGGTAAAATACCCATTTTGCAATAAGAAAAATGAGGTGCTATATCAAAGATACCAGAAGAAACAAGTGCTAGCAAGAATGTGGAGACAAATGAACTTTCATACACTACTGTGGGAATGTAGACTGATCTAGTCCCTATGGAAAAGGATATGGAAGCTTCTCAAGAGATTAAAAATGTGGTCTGCCATAGACCCAACAATTCCACTCCCAGGCATCTACTCAAGGAACACAAATAAACTAATTCAAAAGGAAACTTGAACTCCCATGTTCATTGCATTACCATTTACAATAGCCAAGACATGGAAACGACTGAAATATCCAAAAACAGATGAATGGATCATGAAGATGTACATACATAGGATGGAATACTACTCAGCTATCAAAACATATAAGCTCTTTCTATTTGCAGCAACATTGATGAGGTTGGAAGGGATTATGATAAGCAAAGTAAGTCAGAAGGAGAAAGACAAATACCAGATACTGTCACCTGTATGTGGAATGTAGAGAAACCAAATAAAGGGTCAGATAAAGCCAACTAAAAAACCAACCCTTGAAAGGTAACTACAGAATGGAAACTACCAGAGTAGGAAGGGGTAAGTGAGGAGCAAGAACAAAGAAGGAAGGGAACAAAATGGACTATGGTGGTGGATTATGGTGGTGAACTACGGTAGTGTTTTGGTGAATGGTGTGCTATGGCGACATCAGCTGGGAGCAGGGAAGAACTCCACACTTTCAAAATACAAACAACAATGAAAAACCAAAGTCACCACATTAACAAAAATTTAATAAGGAAAGGAAAAACGAGGTACAGAAAAAAAAAAAAAAAGCCACGTGTTAGTGGTCATATGGCTGAATTGGAATAACACCCAATTGTCTGCGCTTAAGTTTATGTAATTTCTAAAACCCCATATACTGATTTTTTTTTTAATTTTTATTTTATAGTTTTATTTTTTTACATCATAATTCTCCCTCAGGTGTAGTCCTTGCAGTTTTCCCACCACCATTATATCATGAAACAGCACCATAGTCCCTTGTGCTGCTCCTTCCCCTGTTTTGACCCCTTCTCCCTCACCCTCCCTTGCTGTTTGTCTCAAACCCATGGTCAGCTTGCAACTTTTGTCATTTTTCCTGACACTTTGTTCAGTTTTTTTTTTTTAAATTTCACAATAAGTGAAACGATTCAATATATATTTTTTCCTTCTGACTTATTTCATTGAGCATAAACTTTTTTGGCTCTATCCAAATTGCTGTAAATGGCGTGAGTTTATCTTTTTTAATCACTGAATAGTATTCCATTGTGGATATGTACCACATCTTCTTGATGCATTCATCTGTTTTGGGGTATGTAGGTTGTTTCCATACCTTGGCTATTGTAAATAGTGATTTAATAAACATAGGAATGCAGGTTTTCTTTCGAATTAGTGTTTTTATGTCCCCTTTGGTAGACTCCTTGTAGTGAAATTGCTGTATCATGAGGTAGATCCATTTTCAGTATTTTGAGTTATCCTCCACACAGCTTTCCATGCTTTTTATTTTATTTTATTTTTATATTTATTTAATAGCTTATTTTTATTTATTTATTTATACAAGAGCTGGGGTACAGGCAAGATGCACAGGAGGGTGAGAGGATTCACCAGAGACAGAGCGGGGAACAGAACAGGCAGACTGACAAAATACACTGCTGAGGGGAGCAGTTGAGAGACAGGAGAGGTCTGCTTGCCATGTGGGTTGCTCCGAGGCCGGCGGGGATCGAACCCGCACTGCAGAGGCTGCGGACAGCTTCATAGCTCTGCACTCAACCGCCTGCACCACCAGGAAGGCCCTTTGCTGCTCATTTTAAAGAACAAATAATAATTATTTTTTCACATTAAAAATTTAATCTAGAAAATGCTTATTTAATGTATATATTGAAACTCCATTTTAGATTGTTTGAAACAACTGAGTAATGATATATTACAGATTAAAATCTTACTGTTTTTTTACCATCATACACACAGAAATTATTTTATAATTAACTCTTTAATGTTAAAAATCTATCTCCTCTCCTAGCAAGAAATATAGAAACATGTTTCCATCAACAGTGAGATTAAAAAGAACTCCTAAGATAAAATGATAAATCATTGAGCAATATCAGATTCTCAGTGATAGTCAGAGAATTACTGATGTAAAGACTTAATGTCTTCCTGAATCACAACTACTGTTTTTCCTTAGCTCACGATGTTTCTCCCTGAAAAGAATACAGCGACAAGAATCTAGGGCAGGTAAGAAGATGAGAGCAAAGAAGTCTCTCAGCCATGAAAGGAGGCCCAGAGATCACCATTAATAAAGGAGGAGCTTGCTCATCAGCAAACACACTGGCAGAGTGACATGTACCAGGCTCTCTCTGTCCCCAATTGTAAGAAGTGCTATACACCTTCTTTTCCTGTGTTTCTTTTATACAATTCTAAGCCCCTAAGGAGTTATCAGGGAGAAAAAAAAAAAAAAACACCTTTTTTCACTAGATCATCATCATCATTTTTTGACTTAAAGATAAGTTTAAGTTTAAAGAAAGAAAAATAAAAGGAACTCTTTCACTCCCACTGAAGTCCATTCAAGTCAGAATTGGTCAAACATCACTCAGATTTCACTGTGGAATTGACACCAGCAGGAATCTTCACAAAAGTCAAGACTTTTGTGAAGATTCCAGTCAGTGGAAATAATTCCAAATATTCCATGTTCATGTTTTATTATTTGAATGATTTTTCCTTGTTTTTTAATGGGATTTACATATTTAGGAAGAAGAAAAACGGAGAAGGATAAAAAGCAAAAGTATTCATTTGGAAAAGCTTTATGGGGACAAATGAGAAAAAGAGACATTTTTAGCTTCTCAACTCTAACCCAATCTTGCAGGTTCTCATAGGACTAGACTTTCTTAATTAGAATACATAGGACTTACAAAACACATTTATGAAATTTTGCCTTCACCTTGCTTAATTTGAGGGAACTCAGCGTGCATGGTTGGCTTTGGTGCTTTGTTACAATTTTTTAGCCTGGACTACGAGAATAATTGTTTCCTGTCTCTACCTCAGGGTAATACTATAGATGTGTTTTAAGGTCCTGAAGAGAATTTCACAGAATGAGAAAGTAATTATACTCTACTCAATTTCATGTTTCTCAACAAATAGGTATCCTTATGAACCTTTAAGCAGAGGAAAACAGATAATGAAGAATTCACATAACAGCATAAAATCCCCAGTGCAAAACTACAACGTGAGATTATTACACTAGAAAGAACATGTGTTGCTGCTGGGAACACATACTTTTTATAACTTTGAACTTCTGAGAAATCAGGAGTAACCTTCATCAATGCCAAGGAGTGACTTGATGGGAATTTAATTTGCTCAGGATATATGGTGGCCTCTGTGAGACAGTCAGACACAGGATGATTTGGAGTAAAAGGTAGATGGAAACTTTGGAAATTGGACAATTCCTGTTGTCTTCAGTCCCTACTCTGTACTCAGCCTCTTTGGGGGTTCTTTCCAACCCACACCTGATTCATTTACTCATTCATTATCATCTTGAATTGTTACTTCATTCTACAAGTACTGGAAAGGTAGCACTAGGTGCCAGACACTCTTCTAGAAGTCTGGAGTGCAAAGATGAGAAAAACTTAGGGTTTTTTGTTTGTTTTTTTTATAACTCTCATTCAAGTCCAGTGAAGGAAACATCCTGGTGCAATATGACATGAGATGTGGGCTGACAGTGTCACGCATAGGATGAGAACAAGTGTCTTGGGGGATATCTCTCCATCACAAAGAGAGAAAGAGCTTCCAGGCATGACTTCACAGCATATCCAAGTCTTAAAGGATATTAGAAAATTAGTTAACCAGGCAAACAAAGAGGAGGTGAGTGCCAAACACAAGGGCAACAAGAGTAGCTATGTGAAGTGTGTGCAAACTAAACCTGTTGGGGTAATTAATCATTTCACAAGATATGCATATATTGTACCCCTTAAATTCACACTGTACTATTTGTTAATTGAATCACAATAAGGCTGGAAACTTCTTTAAGGAATAGTCAGAAATATGTAAGAGACATTTATTTCCTTAATATACATTCTTTCTCTTCTTTTTTTGCTTTTTCTTTTAAAGAAAATGAAAGCATTTTTACAGTGGAGTGGTTTTTCAAAAGGCAGAATCTTCCAAATTTGGATAATGGGCATGCTGAGGAGGGAAAACAGGTGCAACAGGGGCAGACAGGTGAAAGGGAGAAACACCTGCTGGTAGTAATGGGAAATATGTAAATTAATGCATGCAGAGAGGGCATCCTGATTCCCCTGTTTAAAAGCTCTGGAAATAAAAGAGCACCTGCACCCCTATGTTTATAGCAGCACTGTTTACAATAGCTAAGCTTTGGAAACAACCCAAATGCCCAAAAATAGATGACTGGATCAAGAAGATGTGGTACATATATACCATGGAATATTACTCAGCATTCAAAAAAGATAAACACATGCAATTTGCAGCAACATGGATGGCACTGGAAGGGATCATGCTCAGCGAAATAAGCCAAAAAGAAAAAGAAAAATACCGGATGGTCTCACTCATAGCAGGAATCTAGAAAACTTAAATAAGGGACCAGGAAAATGAATATAAGAAAGTAAAGTGAAAATCAAAATCAACAAAAAACTATGAACCAGAGACACTTTTTGGGGGGTGGGGGCGGGAGGGAAGGATTGGGGTCAGAATGGGGCGTTTGCAATTGTATGGGGGAATATAAAAATAAAATTTAATATTAAAAAAAAAAAATAAAAAAAAAAATAAAAATAAAAGCTCTGGAAATATTAAAATAAGCAGCTTCATGGAGTTCCTGTATAGAAACCAAGGGCATGGAGGAACATGGGATGGGGCTGCGTGCCAAGGACAGTCATAACCA